>NC_084759.1:67693387-68953610 GCF_028858725.1 Colius striatus
AACCCCCCTGCAGAAGCAGGTTCACCTAGATCAGGTCACATAGGAACATGTCCAGGGATGGCATGCTGCCTGACGTAGTAGGCCAACATGGTTTTAAAAACTCATCATCTCAGCAGTGACAGAGAAACAATTACAAGTCAGACAAAGATAAGAGGGTACACAGATACATATATGTTTTCCTTGAAAACAATACACATAAGCAATATTTCTAATTGTTAAAAATCCCCTACTCCAGTTAGCTTCCCTCTGGATACAGATTCTCCTGTCTTTCTCTGCTATTTTATTAGCAGGTTGATTGCCTCTGATCGTACTGCTATATTGTACAGGAGCTTCACCCACAATGTGCTGGGAAGTGCTGCACAAACAACTGATAGAATAGTCTTTTTCTGCCCCCCAAAAGTTTATGATATACATCCATCTATGTAATAGAAATACGTCTTATGTGACTAGGTCACAGTCCTGATGGCTAATTTGATCCTGTTTTCAACCTGATACAGAAGTACATCCATCTAAACCAGAACAGAATTGTGTGGTTCCCATGTCTGACTGATCGCAACTAACCTTTTTGCCTTACAAACATCCACCATGATTTATACACAGGTGACTACTATATGAGCCCTTTCAGATAAAATATACATATTCCTCCACTATACTTATTTACATTTAGCATTGTATTGCCTGAGAATTAGAGGTCTACTTATGGTAAACACACAAGCAGTCAGAAAGACTTTATTTTTGGTCCCCAATTTATAACGTTAATACATCCTTTCTGGTCTACTATGAAAAAAAATGTCTTTTACCTCATATGTCTTGCATATAGTTCTGAGCAAGGTGGAACAAAGTCTATAAAAGCTACTGTCCCAATGCTCCACTCTCATAGACTTTTGTAGCATTAGCAAACTACATTCTCTGAAGCTGACAGCAATCTTGGGTAACTGAAGGTCAAGTCTACATTGTTCAGAAGAGAGCACAGAGACAGTGTGGCATCTAGATCACTTTCGTTAAATTTTTTTTGAGGACATGCTTTGTTCCATGGATATTCTATAATCAGTTGCAACCCACCAAAATTTCCCCTATTATTCGCAGTGACTCTGTGTTTTGTAGTGTATAGAACTCTAGGCTCTGGTCTCAGCCCCCAGGGTGAATCATTGCCTTCAGACTGCAGCTTGAAGCAGATACCACTGGGATGCTCTGAAGCCACAACATAAAAAGATAGGGTAGTGGCAGAGCAGCAAAAAGTGCAAGTTTTTAAATCAACAGAGCTAAGGCTCAGATATTTTATTCCTTCTGATCACAATGTCCTATATTTTCCCAAGATTTAATTTTAGACAGTTATCTTTCATCTATTAACTCATCTGCTTCACACCACAAATATCTGACTGCAGATATTGCATGCTTTCAGAGGAAAGAGAATGGTATGGAAGAGTGCCACACATGAGCCACTGGTGATATCCCTGCTAAGCAAATACTATCAAGTGAAATACAGTCAGCATGTGAGTACTTAAATTTTCAGAAGAGGAAGTTAACTTACTCAAATATACTATTTTATGACACGTAATCCTCACCCAAGTGAGTCCAAATGTTTTTTGAGTGTGACAGAAAGATTATCATCACAAGAGTTCACTTTTCAAAAAGTGAACTTTTTTTTAAAAAGTTCATAACTTTTTAATTACATTTCTTGTGGGAACAGTTCTTGAGTTAAAAGAAACAAAAATATCTCACATTATTTTTTGACATTTAACTACTTGTGGAAAGAATTCTAAACCGGCTGTGTTCCATACTCGGTCAATAGCACGTGAGGTAAGAGCCTCCTTTTGCTAAAAGCAGTTATTTATAAAGATAATATTTCCTGAACATCCTAAACTTCTTTAAAGTTCTAGGTGGAGCTGCTGCTGCAGGGGGGTTGGACTAGATAATTTCTAAAGGTCCCTTCCAACCCCTACGATTCTATGATTCTAGGTTGAGTCTATTTTTATTCTGCCTAGAAAAATTCATCCAATTATAGCCTTTACATGATATATAACAGGATTTAAAGAAGTGAGATACAAAGATCAAGATCAAAAGTATATCTGTTGATAAAATACAAAGGCAGGTAAAAAGACACCATTCATTTTTATACTAGAGCCTCTATCCTGCACTACCTATGTGCAGCAATCTTGACTATTATCTGTACGTAAAAATACAAGAAACTTCCAATGATGGAAATGGAGATTCCACTGGCAGAAACATGTTTTGCTTGTACAGTTTAAACCACGGGGGCAAACGGAGTAACTTGTCCAAAGAAAGCAACTTTTTCATACTACTGAGTTTTACATTAAGATTTTTGCTACGGTAGTTAAGTTTATTATGGGAAGGATTTTTCAGCATTCCTAACAATAAAAGCTGTGACAGGAAACAGTGAAAAACACAGGTCAAGTCTAAAATAAGTAGAGAGTAGAATAATGTAAAGTCACCTTGTCCCTTTGGATTGAAATACAACATATTGCAGTACTTATCCCTGTTTGAAGAAATCATTGAAAGTACCCATAGCCATGGACTTAACTGTGTCTAACTCCATTCAACCACAGCTCCTTGTGGCCCTTTCTTCAATTACAGACACATCAAGAGACAACATAAGCACCCACATGCACTCTCAACGCCTGTATTTTGGACAACATTTGCAGGTTTACAATTAATGTATGCCTTTCTGCTTTCTATAGCCAGTGGGCTTTCTAGATATGGTGACTCTACAGAAACAGATAAAATCTGACTGGATGCGCTTCTGGCAAAATTAAGAAACATAGACCATGCCATTTGTTTCCCTGGGGCATCTTTCAGAGGTATAGGAAAGGCTACATAATACACTACCCAATGTTTGTAACAACCTTGTAGCAGGAAGCAAACATCAACAATATATAAGGACAGTGATGAAATCTTCAACACGGAAGCACAGACCTGAGGCCGTAAAGCACCGTTCCATCCGGGTGAAGGCGAATCATTCGATTCTTCACAGTGACACCATGCACAAATGATTTCTTGTCATTTAAGAAGTACGTGTCAGGCACCCAGAGTTGATCTGCCACTCGGTTATCAAGCGTGAGGTTGAGAGGTATGCCAGCGTAAGCCAGCCTTTTATCTCTCCAGTACTGCTGAAAATACATAGTCAAAGTGTAATCCTGGTGAGGAAAAAAAAGAGAAGCACAACAATTAATCATACTTGGTGTAACTAGCAGGATGATTTTTCATCATCAGCTTGTTTTACTGTTGTTTTAATTTAGACTTGTATTTATAATTTATATTTATAATTTATATTTAATTTAATAATAATTTAATTAAAAAACAAACCCAAGACCAAAAGAAGCTTAATAAAAACACTAACTATTCCTAACACTTACTAAATAATTCTAGTAGTTTGAGTATCACTCTAGTCTAAGGTATCATTTCAAATCTTCAGAAACGCAGCTAGTATTGGTATCTTTTGTTCTGCTTCTCCTTTTCTTTCATGTTGTTCCCCTGACAACTACCTAAAATGATTACATTTGTGGAATGCTAAACGAGGTGACAGACAAATACTGCCATCTTTCCCAATTTTAAAAACATAGATGAATGGAAAAACATTCAAAGTATTTTGAAGCACTATGCAAATTTCTGTCTGAAAAACAAGCTGCAAAAATGTTGTTTACACACGTGCCTTTGTGTGAGACTGCGTCTTGCAGTGACATAATCAACAGGCTACACTGGTACTGAGAAGAATAGTAGTAAAGCCCCACTAATGTCAAAGTTTGGTTCTCATAATTTTGTCAGTTAAAGTTGCTGGTATCTGCTATGATCTGTGATCACTAACATAAAAGCCTGAACAGGGATACAAAAGCCTAAACCACCCATTTAACATTTTTTTATTTCATTTCAGAATTTCATAAACTGACTTGGTCACGTAGTCGTAGAATCATAGAATGGCAGGGGTTGGAAGGGACCTTTGGAGATCATCTAGTCCAACCCCCCTGCAGAAGCAGGGTCACTTAGATCAGGACACACCGGAATGCATCCAGGCGGGTCTTGAAGACCTCCAAGGAAGGAGACTCCACACCATCCCTGGGCAGCCTGTGCCAGGGCTCCCTCAACCTCACAGTAAAATAGTTTTTTCTTATGTTTAATGGAACTTTTTGTGTTCCAGCTTCATCCCATTACCCCTTGTCTTGTTGTTAGATACAATAGAAAAAAAGGATGTCCCAACCTCCTGACACCCACCATTTAGATATTTATAAATATTAATGAGATATCTCCTCAGTCTCCTCTTCTCTATACACACTATATTGAAACACTCTGAAAGCCTTAGACATTCTTTAGTTTCATGATATTATTAAAAAAAAGTTTGGGAACAGTTTGAAGTCTCAGAAAATAAAATTTAAAAAATCCTATGGAATAGCAAAATTTCATATTGGAAAAGAAAATACATTGGCTTTTCTTTGTCTCATCACTTTTAAAGTGTAGAAGGATATCTTCAGTTTTAGAAAGCCTATTTTTATGCATGAAATAAAAAAGGTAAAAATCTGAAAACTACTTTCTTATACATGGAAATGAATGTTTGCGATTAAAGAAAATCATTGTTTTGAAGTATATAATACTGTCACATTTAGCAGTAAAAAAAAATAAGACTGTAAGTACAGGCTATTCAAAGTCTGATTTTCAAATTACAGAAGTGCTCTAAATGATAAAGCTCTTCAGGAAGCTCTTCTCAAAACACCTAGAAATTTATGTGATCTCCAAACATATTTAAATATTTAGCAGCAGGTGTGCAAGCCACAGGATACCTGCATTTGCATCTGGTTCTACAAGCTGGTGATGCAAAACCCTTCAGGCTTGCTGCTTGTTTGGGAAAAAGATGCTCAGGCTTTCTAAGTAAGGCTGTTGGGAACAGTCCATTCTTGTAATGAGTTTCATGTGGAGAGAATCCAGCTTCAGGCACTGATCCTGCCCTGCTTCCCTCAAGCCCTACAGCCTTTCCTTGAAATTAGATGAAACTTAAGCATGCCCTTCACAATCAGAGTCTTTGCATTTTTTTATTCAGTGATTCATTCTCTTTAATGTGAGAGCTGCTATACCTTTAAGAAATTAAATTTAATTGCTTAGAAAAATAAATCATTACAGATATCAAAGACAAGCTGTTCCCATCTTAGGAAACTAATGGGAGACCTTTGAAAACAAAAGGGCCTGGTGATGGGAGAAAGCAGCCCATGTAGAACTGCCTGGAAGGAAGCTCATTGCTTAAAACTCAAATCTGACATGACTGCTCAGGAGAACGTGCTTTGACCTTTTTGTCAGAAGCTTTCTTCAGTGGGACTAATGGCCCCTGCTCATCAGTGAATGAGGTATATGCTACACTGGGTGCACTTGCCTCACTCTCGTTAGCACTTCAGGAAGACCCCGTCTCTCCTTATGTTGTCTGCAACAAATTTTCTGACGCTGACACACTAGAATGAATCCTCCACCAGCTCTGCTTCACCTTAATTAAAGCTTGCTTCTATTTATGTTCAAGATTTGCTGATGTGCTTGGCTTCTATTATGGTTTGCACACCAATGTCAAGAAGTTGGGGATTTAAGAGATGTGGACATATGACCAGTACACCAAAAGCTCACTGTGTGACACACACACACACTGTGTAAACACACAGCATATGCACAAGATAATAGTAAACAGAAATCAAGAAATGGGAGTGGCACTGCACAGCATTGAAAGAGGTGAACCAACTAGCACAAAATATAATTGAGTCAGTACATCTGAATGGAAAAGAGCTTTAGGTTAGCTTTTTTCCTTTGGCTTGAAATAAAACACACGTTACCAGCTAACAAACGGAATAATTAACTAGTTGAGTAAAACAATACAAGGAGTAATAGTCTGACACTTTATTTTTAAATAATAAAATTTACTATAGAGTGGAACAAGAGAGAAAAAAAGTTTACAAATGGCACATGGAAACAGCAACCTCCAGCAAATATCAGGATCTTTCAGTGTCTTGACTGAAGGACAGATTTCCAAAACACATTCTATAAGGTACAAATTTACTAGCACTTTCTCAATTAACCTTCACTTCTTATTTCATCTTAACTTTAAACAAAAAACCCTATCTATACGTCTGTTATGTATTATGACTATATTTTCAAGTACAGAAAGCAATGATAACCCAAGAACTATTAAAAAAAAAAAAACCAAAACAAGCAACACCATTGCATGTGAAATATCATCTCTTTCCCAGTTCTTCATTTTGTATCTAATGAAAATGTTCAAGTAGCACCTTGTGCAATGGCAATATACTACCCAGATGCAATGACACGTCTGCCTAACCCCACTCTCTGCACTTTGAACAATAGATGTGGCAGAAATAAGAGTGCTCAAGTGCTACCGCACACCTTGAAGGATCACTGTACATTTGTGCTCTGCCTGTCTCACCTGCCCACCTGATGATGGAATAGAAAGAATTAGTATGAACCATGCTTATTCGCTACCACATTTTCCCAATCATCTCAAAGCAAAAAGCAGCAGAAAACTCATATTAGAACTGCACTGAAACTGCAAGCAGAGACAAAATGAGCAGGAAAGACCCGTTCCTTAGGGTGGCTCTACCAAAGCCACCACCAGCAGAAACTAAGCTTATTAAAAAACATGAAGATGTCAACTCTCATAGTTTCATTAACTAATTTGTTAGGCTTTGTATCCATAAAGGAGATTTTCCCCTTTTCTATATTCCAGAGAAAAATGCAAAAATGGTTTGAGTATGGGCTGGAAAAAATGCACTAGGTATTTGTCAAGGAATAAAATGAACTTTTACCCTTAGGTAAGTAGCCTACAAAGTTTATTAAGGGCAACCTTGCTGCAGGGAAGCTTATGATGACTGGCTCTGATATAGAGGTCAAGAGGGTAGATCTCCAAAGTTAGAAAAGATTAATCCCACTATATCTACTGCATTAGGGTACTATAATATGTCAAAGATGACACAGAGATGCCAGCTTTTGGAAATTCTAACTTCTGCACAGAGCAGCAAGTAATTTTCTCAGCAGAAAAGACCTCCATAAATCGGGGATTTTTCCCCAAACAATACTTGCCACATTCAAGGTCCTCCTTTCCCCTCTCCAGTTCTTCACACTAATAGACACTTCAGATAGAGCATGGTAACAAAATCAGTCAAATCTCAGACAGAAGGGCAAACACAGTCCTTATGAAGTAGAGGAGAAATAACCTCACAATGCAAAATGCTGAACTGCACAGGCAACATGATCTTTCTTTTGTATATTCAAAGACCACGGAACATCCCACAAGGGTAAAGAACTGTGATGAGTGTCCCTGACTTTATAGCACTGCAATGATGCCACTAACGTAAGGAAAAGCAGAGAGAAAGGTGTGCCTGTGCTTTTTCAACATAATTTTCCCTGGAGGAAAACAAAAATCACAAACTCTCTCACATACTAGATAATACTTGGGAAAGAATTTATATACAATGGTAAAGAGGCTGACATCACAACTTCAACAGAGTACAATATTATCTGTGTTCTTTGTGTGCACTGTCTGTGATTTCAAAAGACCTTAAGCAAGAATTACAGAGCCTCACAAATACTGCATGTGCTAACCATGTACAAAGCAATTTTTAAGCATTTTCTACATGATATATTTGTCTCCCCGCAGATCAGACATACTATGTAGGAAGCACAACTATGATTTAGCTACACCATCACTTCATGCAGGCAGAATGTATTAGACTATGCTGCTGTACAGCATCTACACCGACTACAGAACTAATGAATGATAAATGCTAATATGCTCTAATACTAAAAGCAAATAATAATTTCTCCTCTATTACAGAGCTGGTTAGCTTTTCTCTCCTGCACACTCTATAAAAGGGAAAGAAAAAAAATTTAAATAGTTTGCTCATCAAAATAAAATTAACAAGCAATAGCAGCAATAATGCTCTAAAATTGACTACCACTGTTTACAGTCTTATGGTGTTATGTATCAATGATGTTAAAGCTTTCCATTAGCTGTAAAGATGTTATGTTTCTTCAAAATGACTGCTAGATGGAACACTACAATTAATAATTATGATGGAATACTGTTAATATGGCAATTAAGAAAAAGAAATTAGTCATGCAAAATAAATACATTGGAAATTACTGGAAATATTGAGAAAACCTATGCAAAAAAGAACTATTCCACTGCTTGGGAAGGCTTGAAAACCCAGATTCCTGGTTTAGATTTGCAATTGGATGTAAATTCACATCCTTGTTTTCTTGACCAACAGATAAATGTGATTATTGCCATCAGCTTTTGGATTGTTTATTTTTGATGAGTTAATAAATAATCATTCAATTGGTAAAAATCCATGCCTTATTCTCTGTATAACTTCAAGGTCCCTTCCCTCAACTTCCACACAGTTTCAAAGATTAGATTTGGTTGCTGTAGTAAAAGGAGTTGTTTTTGAAGCATTGTTGATTGACTTACATTCTTCCCAATAAGCCCAAAGTGAATTGCAATGCCAAACTCATTAATCTTATGATTTGACAAAACAGCTGTAAATATGTCTCCCTACCAAATACAGACGAGACCTGAGAAATAGGTTTATACACACGTTAATTCACATCACTAAATATGAATTTAATAAAGATATATTCGGAAAGGCTAAGCTTAGGAAGTCAGAATTTAAGAGTAATACTATTCAGTTGTGTAAGATGATCAACATTTCTCTCAGCTTTCAAAATTTTCTAAAATCTTTGGCAACTTTCATACTAAAGAAAAATTTTATTAAAAAAAAAATTACATTATAGAATCATAGAATTGTTTCAGCTGGAAGAGACCTTTAAGATCATCGAGTTCAGCCTTTGTCCGTCCCTATCAACCACTAGACCGTTTCCCTAAGTGCAACATCCACCCATCTCTTAAACACCTCCAGGGACAGTGACTCCACCACCTCCCTGGGCAGCCCGTTCCAATGCCTGACAACCCTTTCAGTAAAGAAATTCCTCCTCATATCCAGCCTGAACTTCCCTTGGCACAACTTGAGGCCATTTCCTCCTGTTCTGTTGCTTGTTACTAGGGAGAACAGACCAACCTCTACCTTGCTTCAACTTCCTTTCAGGTAGCTGTAGACAGTGATAAGGTCTCCCCTGAGACTTCTTTTCTCCAGGCTAAACAGCCCCAGATCCCTCAACCGTTCCTCATAAGAGACCTGCTCCAATTTTTTTTACCAAATTACCATGATTTCTTTCCTGTTGTACTGAAACACACAAGGATGGTGTTATAAATAGATCTAAGGAAATATTTAGCCTCCAGGAAGTTTCCTAAAGAATGCATGATTATATGGGTCTTTCCTGCCCTCTCATACCCTTTGGCACAAGAGTTTCCATCTCCATCACCACTACAGTGCCTTCCCAAAAGAGCCTGTCCCTCACTGAGCTTTTCTGGGTGCTCTGAGAAGGGTTGCCATACCAACCAGCACTTTGCTTTCTGCAGGCAAAGGGAGCACAGTTGACATAGCAACCGGCCAAAGCAGCTTCTCCCTAGCTTTTCAGGGACAGGTGGTGGTCACTGCAACAGAAGGGAAGCTTCTCAACAGAAATGAAAGGAGTGGTTGGGCATTCACAGTGGGTACTGCTCTATGGCACCTCCCTCACATGGCCACAGGAGCTTACTCTTCAAAAGCTGGGGATTGGCTTTTCTGTGTTCCTCTGCCCACAACAAAGTGATGGGGATGCCTGCCCGCTCTTGGGGTGTTCTCTCGTCTGAACATCAGAGGACACCAACTGATCTTTGGAAATAAAAAAAATACTTATAAGACAAATAACGCTAGGCTCAGTGAGGCACTGAAATTGCTTTATGAGGCATGAATGTATTTATTTTAGAGCTGTCAGGACCTCAAGAAAACAGGTACATTTAATTGCACTAATTGAAATCCTGCTAACAACCTACAGGAAGAAGAAAAATCAACCTTTATCAGCTGTCAGCTGGTTCACACAATTGAGGCAGCTGACCTTAGAGAGATGAAAACTGACAAGTAATGGATTGTTCCTCCTACACAGCAACAGTATTTGCCACTAGTGACTTGAAGAAATGAGCTAGTGCCCTAAAATCTTAAAGTTAGATAATTTTTTTTTCAGTTATGACGTATGAGCAGAGACTAAAAATCTGAGGATCTATCAGATACCCATTTTAGAGAATGAAGGACTTTTCACACGTCTACCCTGTTCTTTCCATAACTATATCGACTTACATACACCTTTGGCATTTCTTGAATTATCAATAAAAATCTATGAGGAAAAACAAGACTCAAAGAAAACCCTGTAAGGTGATTTTATTTGTAATATCTGTTGAGGTCTTCCTGTTTTTAGGACTATAGTATGCATCATTCTTTTAGCATCTTCAAGGTGTTCCAGGACAGCAGTGACAGAGGCAGCTAAGAGCCTCCACAGCTGAGCATACAGAGATGTGTTTTAAATTCCATGACCACAAATATATCACTCCAAACCACCCAAAACAATCTCCAGTAAACCCATGTTTCAGACTGAAAAGTCTACAGTCCTTTTGTTGTCATAAGAATTGTAGAAATATCTTCCTGAAGGCACTACAGGGCTCAGACAACATTTTGTTAATCACTCCAGATTTAACAAATAAAACAAATCTATATTCAGGAACACGGAGCTAAGGGAAACATACACTTGAATGAGAATAGAGATACATGTCTGTTCACATCCATACTTTTTGGTCAAAACAAAGCAGTATTTATTCCACTGTGGGGAAACTTTAAAAATTTTGTCACCTCCAAACCCATTCATTTGTTGACTGGCAGCCAGCCAAGCTCACTGGCACTAGAGTAGCAAGGCTGACACCCAAATTTCTATTTGCTGTCTGTGACTATCTCAATGACCAGATATTCTTACAGGAGATTCCATTCAAGTCAGTCAACGTGAATAAAATGCCCTTTAAGAGAGAGTGAGGACACATTGGCCATCAAATGTTTTTAAAATGTGCAACTTGAAATGCAATTTATCAGAGCTCACACCATTTGCTATGACTGGAGGGCACTCTCAGATCTTGCTGATCCTGCCAGGCCCCAGGGCTGCTCCCACCATGCCCTGACCCACCGTGAGGAGCCCCCGCCACTAGGACACCAACTATGGCTCTAGATATGTGAACAAGCAGTTCAGTCGAACCCGGACAATACATGTCCATTTGGGAGTAGGGAAATAAACTAGAAGAGGTTTCTCTGCAATGGCCAGCATTTGGAAAGGCGATCAGTGAACTGCCCTGCGCAGACTACTTCCATCCCTCCAGACACGTTACTTATGCTGCTGGCTTCACTCACTTCACCCATTGTCAGTAACAGTAAACCCAACTCTACATCTTGCAGTAACAAAACTGAGATGCATGCTAAGCCAAAAGGAAACAATGCATTTAGTAAAAACTCATTACTGCAGGTAGGATAAACTCATCCTGTGACATGACTACACTCATAAAACTTGGAAAAGCACAAAATAAATAAATGGGTAAAAAAAGCCAAACACTACATCCAAGAGGAAATATTACAAGCATACAAGTTATTCAACCCAGACACAAACCTCTTCCTGTCCAGGGACTTGTGAAAAAAGAGTGGAGAAGAGCGTGTTGCCTGACAGTGACCTTTAAAAAATAAGGCTGTGAGAGATTTTAAAGGGAAATTTCTTGCTGAGGGAGCACTTCCCCTCCTGAACATGATCTGAACATCATGCAAAGATCTGCTAATAGGTTTTGGAATCAGGGAATCAAAATGTGTCACTGCATAAAGAAATATGAAAAGGCTTTTCAACTTTTAACTGTCCAACTCCTGAAGCCACAATCAGGACAGCCTAAACTACCAACATGAAACACATATTTAGTCACAAATCTTCAAAACTTCCAGTTTTAGTAGCTGGATTTTTTAAAGCAGAGCTATCTCATGACAGTGTGCACTCCCAGGGTTTTGTATCTACTCAAGCTACTTAGACAAAAACTGATCCTATAGTGGATAATGTGTTGGTTACTTTCCCCTCTGTGTAAATCTCTTGAAGTTCCACAAGGCTGAGTATAAAGTCCTGCTCCTGGGTCAGGGTAATCCCAAACATGGATACAGGCAATAAGCAGCCTTGCAGAGGAGGACTTGGGCATCCTTGGGTAGTTAAAAAGCTGCGTTATGACCTGGCAAAGTGCACTCACAGCCCTGAAATCTGATGACGTCCTGGGCTGCATCAAAAGCAGCATGGCCAGCAGGTCAAGAGGAGGGATTTTGACCCTCTAACTCCACTCTTGTCAGTATTGTGTTGAGCTCCAAGGCCTCCAGCATGGAAAGGACAAGGACCTACTGGATTGGGTCCAGAGAAAGGCCACAAAGATGATCAAGGGTCTAGAGGACCTTCTGTACAAAGACAGACTGAGAGAGCTGGGGTCATTCAGCCTAGAGAAAAGAAGTCTCCAGGGAGTACTTATGGCAGCCTTTCAGTATTTAAAGGGGGCTTACAGGAAAGATGGGGGTGAGAGGGGAGCAATCTATTAGGAAGTGTAGCAATACGATAAGGGGTACTAGTTTCAAACTAAAAGAGGGTAGATTAGGGTTACAAATTAGGGTTACAAGATCTTCCCTGTGAGGTTTGTGAGGCACTGGAACAGGTTGCTCAGAGAGGCTGTGGATGCCCCATCCCTTGAAGTGTTCAGGGCCAGGCCGGATGAGGCTTTTAGCAACCTGGTCTAGCGCAAGGTGTCCCTGCCCATGGCAGTGGGGGATGGAACTAGAAGATTTTTGAAGTCTCTTCAAACCCAAACCACTCTGTGATTCCATGGTTCTGTGATCTATGTACAGCAACAGTACTTCCCTCAAGGCTATTGTAGGCTATTTTCCAACACCTATGTACATTACAAGATACTTGCAAAGAAAAAAAATGAATGTTCTCCTGTATGTTCACTTCAAGTAATTAAATGTAAAAGGGGCTACTTGTGTATTGCAACATTTCTCCTACTGTAGTACCAACTGGAAAGACAGAAGGCAAATATTTTTATTTCCTTGGAAATTTGGTGAAAACATTGAGAACTTAAAACTTGGTTTATATACCTCCTTTACATAGTGTTTTTACCTCACTAGACATTTACCCTGCTGTATGTAACGTTTCTCCTGCAGCAAAATTACTCGCATAAATTGGTGCTAGGTGGACACACTGATTTCAAACACGTTCCTTGAATTCAGAAGTAAAGACAAAGACCAGTTATTTAGAGAATTGGAGTCTTCCCTACCACAGGTACAGCCTATAACCACTGCTCAATTACTTACCTAATTCATCAACTATTGCCAAATACCTCAGAAGCTGCAAAGTGCATTTAAGAAATCATTTTCCTCACAAGGTCCATGGGTGAACAAAATGCGGCTGAATAAAGTGTGAGAAAGGTACATTATATACCCCTGCTTTTAGACAGAGATTAGTATTCTGCAGACTATCTCAGTTATGATAATCAGATGGCTTCCTCAAATCTCAAAGTTTATCCTTTGATAAACTTTGATATCCTTTATCATCTATCTCTGCTCTTACTCTAGCAGCGCTTTTTCATGTTGGCTGGATAATCAGTCCTTCAGATAACAGTGAAGGGTTTAGATTCATCAGGAACTCGACAAACTTTGTACAGAGTCTGTACAGCAAAAATAGAATGCAACAAAAATGATGCAGGAACTAACAAAAATACCAGCAAGGTTACAAGAGAAGGAGACTGAACTAAAGACTACAGGAAAGCCAACAGGTGCAGAAGAAAACTGGCTTGGTGGATGAATCATAGAGGGGTGAAATTTAAAGAAGCTTTTTATCTTTGAGAAAAAAAGACAGGAGCTGGTAAAACTCATTTAGGACACATGCTGCATCCAAAAGTATCATTTAAAGATAGCATAGAAAAATATGCAAACAAATCAAATGCATATGTGCTACCATCGAAATGCTAGAAGTTTTAAAATGAGACAAAGGAACTAGGATATCTAGTTTTAAGTGAGAATATTGACCTAACAGGAGTGTCAAGGATTTGATGGAAAGAAAGCAGCGAGTGGAAATCTGTAACATAAATCAAACTACATAGGCAAGAAAATATGTATGTTAAAGAAAACGTTTCATCAGATAGTTAACTGTACTGAATGTTACACATTACCTCTATGCATTAAGACATCAGGCCTACAGAAGTATGAGAAATAAGTTGTCACTGCCTAATCAGGATGACAATGGTGTTAGTGAGGTGCCAAGAGAGATTTAAGAGACAGCAAAAACCCAAATTAGTAATCCGAAACTTCAATCACCCCCACATAGACTGGGTAAATGTCAGGTTGGGGTGTGATGCAGAGGCTAAATTACACCACAAATGACTGACTCATGGAAGAGCTTTTGGTGAAAGCTGAAACAAGGCAAGACATTCCTCACTTGGTTCTGAGCAATGTCCAAGTCATGGGTCAATACGCTGTGACAGAACAACTTATCCATAACTCTGATGGAATTGGGAAATCATGTTTTCAAAATGAGGAAAGTCTAAAATGGCATCAAAATAGTATTTAATTTCAAAAAGTAAACAGTATAAAAACAAAGCTGCTCATTTCCAATTCAGAGAAAAGATTGTTTATAGACAGCATAATATGAACTTCTGTATATTAAAAATTACTGTTGAGTAACAAACAAACAAAAACCAGACTGATTAAAATGTCAGGTAAATAATTTCATTCTAACTAACAAGATGTACTTCAAAAATAAGAACACAGAAATGGAAGACAAAACCACATAAGCAATAATTTGCTAAAGGCACAAACACATCAAATGGTCTTAAAGAAAGCCCTGTTGAACAAGAAAGTAGCTCCTGCTATGGATTAATGACCAGGGAAAAAAACCAAGAAAAAAAATAACAGAACCTAGCAGTCAATTTTCACAACAGTGGGAGGTCACTTACAGACCTGAACAGAGATCTGTCCAGGATTCCATTCTGGTCCTCATTCTCATAAACCACATGCACAGGAAATGCACACTCAGGTGCTTATATTTGCTACAATGTTTCTCTGAATAGTAAAAAATAAAAGATGCGAGTGTGATGAGGTGCAGAAGGACAGCAGCATTCTGAATGCCTGAGTGATAAAAGGTTAAATACAATGATGATGCAAAAGTAACACACATGGGGAAAAAAAACAGGTTTAACTCTGGAGTAAGTGACAAGTTCTAAGCTAATTATGGCCACTCTGGGAAAAAAAAATGTTGTGGTATTAATCAGTTTTATGAAGAGATCTGTTTAATAAAGACAAAGTAAGCAAACAGAATGTTAAGATCCTTTTGAAAAGAAACAGAAAAAAAAAAAAGGAAAAATCATTGCGCTGCATTGTTTTAGTCTAATTATACACTGAATACTGCATGCAATTCTGGTGCCTGTTCCCAACAGCACAAAGTGTAACAACACACCAGGAACGGCAGGCAGGAGAATGAAAGGCACAGAACATCTCCCACTTAAACATACACTAAACACACAAGGACTTCTCTGCCTAGAAAAGAAGTGCCTGAGAAATGTATTGCAGATATCTTTAATTACGCTGTGGAGGAGGCCAACATCTACTCATAGCTCCTCATATGTAAGAAACTAAGAGCTGTGAAACAAATTACCAGACATTGGGCTCAAAACAAATGAAACGATATTCTTATTTTCACAAATGTGTATATGAGTGTGCATGTTTAAACTGGGCATTTTTTAACGGCTGCTTAACACCAAAAATATGCAGAGGTCTCAAAAGTCCCTGAGCAGTGTCAAAGTTTGCTACTGGAAGAATATGAAATTTAGTCTCCTCCAAATTTTGTGCTCTTCTTGAGCCTTCACCATTGTGCACAGTTTGAAACTGGATACTGAGAAAGATGAACTTCTGGTCTGACTTTGAAACGTCATTCTCATGTCCCTATCTTCTTGGAGTGTGCCGTTAAATCATTTAGGAATCTACAGTGTTGTTCATGAGCTGATGTGGTTGTCCTGTGGTGTTAATAAGCATTGCTGCCAGAGCTGACAACTTACCATCCCAGGGGAGAGGAAGTAGAAGTTGTGACCTGAAACATTTACACAATTCATTTTTGATTCAACCTCATACAAAGATAATTTTGTACATGAGATTTTTGCAAATAACATTAATATGCCAATGTAGACCATTTAAGTGCCCGTCAAAGTTCAGAAATTATCATAGAGTCGCTTCTTCAACGATGTTGAGTGATAGTTATATTCACTTTCATTTGTCTAACATCTGCTCCTGGCAAATGTAAGCAGATGTGTCTAAGTATTAACTTTTGATACTTGTATATGCATAGCATGAATAAGAATATGAAAAAATTAAGATATCTGTGAAGCAGAGGTAAAATGCCTTTGAAGCAAATGACATGACAATGAATCAGATAGCTAAAATATATATTTTTATAGCTGGGAAGTTAGCAAATAAAAGTGCTACATTATTCCAAGTGAAAATATTCTGTGAAGACAACAGACACACTTAGTCTATGTGAAACTTAAATTAGTTTGGATCTCAAAGTCAGAACTGTATTCTTTCCAATATATGCCCATTGATAGGAGTAATATTCTTGACCTTACTTTGATACTGCAACACCATTCACTTTTTATTTGGCTGATTTTGACTTGTTGAAGAATTTAAAAATTGGCTAAAACCCAATTAAAGTGGTGTGTTTATCCTTTTTAACACAACATAACGATTACACGGACTTCTGCTTTACATTAGGAAGTAAAAATTTAACTGCAAATTCCCTGCAGAACGATTCTCCACTCGGTCACATCTGTCTCCTCAAACTGGGATCTCCAATCACAGTGCAGCCTCTTCACCACTCTCACCTACATCTGTAGCTTTGGATTTTGTGTCCGTTGTTGACAGTGCAGCTCTTGGACTTGTTGCTTTGTCCAAGGGCAAACTGTTGCCACTCAGCTGGCTACTGCCATGCAAGCCCACAGGCAAATCATGCCATTTTCCTGACATGCAGGGTCTTGCTGCTGTGCAAGGGCTTTATGTTGGTATTTCTGCCCTGTCCCTGGAGAGGTTGCTGCTCTGCATGGCAGCATTCTGGAGAATGTCTGGATTCTTTGAGGTTATCAACTTTATTGCAGAAAGAGGATGCGACAGGTTTCTAGGGTAAGTTGATCACGAAAAGAGGAACTCTGACAACTGTTGTAAGAGCAACACAGTCTCAAAGAAGCCACATTATTCCCACCAAGTGCAAAGATGGTTATCACCTCTCATACACACAGCACAGATCCTGAAAAATATCTATTCAATCTACAGATAAATTCCTTTATCAGTTTAAATTTTAAGAATGTTCATTTCAGTGTTAAACGATCTGATTTTATTTACAGTATGTAGACAAATAGCTCTGCTTATAATCAAATATAAAATTTTCTACATGGTACAAAACCTGTAAATATTTCAAATTTTCCTACATGAGAAAGATGTACCTAAAATCACATTGCATGCCAATATAGATCAATGGACAAGATAAAAATAATTATTCATCCAACTCACTGTGATATACCGAATTTTCATTTTATTCCTCTTTATGCAAACAGATACTTTTTCTACAGATTTATCTAGTTTCTGTGATGACTCTAGTAAGGTTGTATCTTTTTCTAATTAGAATTGCAACTATCGGCTACTAGTGGAAAGACAATTACCATTCATTAATTATATAGAACAACAATAAAAAGTAGATCCTATCTCAAACTCGACAAATAAATGCATGTTCAATTTGTACTTCAGTATAGAACCTGGTTTTACATTATGTCTTTCGCATTTGTCCAGGTTCATCTCACAAAAATTCATTTCTATATGGCCAGCTTTTCTATGTGTCCTCAAATTCAGCAGCTCATCTTCAGAGTAGAAGTTGCTGGACGCTGAGCACATTAATCTGATGCTATACTGTGAAAAAGCTCTTAAAAATCTGGTTGTAATGATGGAAATGGATGCATTTGAAAAGCATGGGTGATAGGTTATCTTTTACAACTAACTGTAACAAATGCATTTACACTAATAAAAGAATTTACTTCCTTTGAATACAGACTCTGTTCCCCAGTGGAGTGGTTTATTTTATGCTTAGAAAAGGCTTTTGCTAGAATTATTGATCTACATGTTATTATTACAATAACATGACATGGTAAAAAAATTCCAAATGGATTCATAAAGTGGGTCTCTGATAGCATAACAATTAAACATGAAAAAAAAGAATTTACCTTTCCTACCAGATACACAGATTACACATGCATTTGTATATGCAGGCATGCAGACTTTAAATTCTGCTTCTGTGCTATTGTACATGAGAGAAATATCCAGTGTCTTCAAAACGCAATCTGCCAGTAATTTGCAAGCCATCTGAAACATACGAAGAGCTACTGCTTGGACTTACTGTTTCAAAACCTTTACCTGGAGCTATGAATTCTAAAAGGCTAATTTAACTAAAAATTTACTTTCAAAAATATCAGGAGGTAATATTGGTTTTTTTTGGAGTACAAGAATTTCTTTTACATACTTTGTGTTTTAAAAAATGATAGATTGATCTTCTTCTGCAGGAATAGTCTTCAAATGACTACAAAATGAAATGTCATTTAGGTGTTTCCAGTAACAATAAATGCAGCTTATATGGAAAATCGTATGAAATTAGCCCCTGCCCTTCATAAGGCTGGAATTTCTTTGACTGTCATATGTTCAAGACACACTCCAGTTACTCCTACTTAATTAAGGTCTACTTTCAGTCAAAAAGGATGAAGCGATTTGAAATTGGGGAGTACAGACGTGGTAAACCACGGGCCTAGGGACTAAGAACAACAACATTAACTGATCAGCTGGTAGGAAGCATAGAAGATGAAGCTGGGCATTTTGGGTAGTTGCAAGATTACTATGAGCTACCAGTGAAATGCATATGTGAAAGATGCTATTGTAATCCTAGCTCGCAGCAGGGGATGGAAGCAACAGTAGCACTGCTCAAGGTATTGGTTAAAATTTCACCTAAAATGCACTGTAAAGCTCTGCAAAGCTTTCCTCGAAACTTAAACTAGAAAAGATATAATAAAGGGCTAATGAAAGTCCAAGGGAAGAGAGAATATGTCTTCTGAATAAAACACTGGTTTATGTAGCGCAGTGACATAAAAATTGAGTGTATTATGACTCTTTCCATGCACCACATAGACTTTTCTTTTAAACTGGGTAACAGGTGATGGAAGGAACATGCGTTATCTAGATTTCAGCAAAATATGCTGTCAGGATGCATCTTAGGGAAGGAAATACTCCATGCCCAGGTGTAATCTAAGACAGTTTACAATGGATTGCCTTGAGAACCACCCAGCCACATTTCTTCAACTCCAATTTATATTAAAAAAGGGCAATGGGTCCTCATTTTCCAAGGTGTAATCATGATGTAGGCTCCTAAATTACTATCTTAAAATCTTTACCAAAAGTCTTATCAAATACATTGTTCAAATTTTAATGGGAATTAATCAGAATAAATTAATCAGAATTTTTTTTTAATTTATTAGAAAAATTATTAATTATATCTAGAAGCATCAGTTGCCTACTTAAGTGTTGAACTGATTCGCTGGTAGTTGTTGTTAATTGTCACTCATGAAAGATTCAAGATGTTTATTTTAGATAATTTATACTATTGAAAATGGAAAATCTCAACTAAACCTGAAGTTGTTGGACTTGTGGAAGCAGACTTAGGGCTAAAGCCACAAATCCATCTATATATCTCAATCCTATTCAAGTGTGTACTCCACACAGCACACACACATTAGGGGACATTTGGAAACCAAAACCCAGACCTCTAGAGCATGTGGAACCATGTGCAAGGGGTCAAATGGTACTGGAGGGAGGACAGGGACAAGCTGCATGGTGTGGAGATGCCTGATGCCCTCTGCTGATGGGCTGCCTCACAAGAAAGGTGATGTAAAGGCCCAGGAGCACAGGAAAAGAGGGACAAGAGCCTGCTTTGAGGCTGTAGTGTCAGTGGCACGACAGGTTGGTAAATAGGAGTTGCAGATCTCAGTGCTTTTGTGATCTGGACTTTGGAGTTTCCCAGGAGTAGACTGATGCCTCAGTATCAGGATCCAAATGTGACCAATACACACAGGACAGCTCATGAGACAGCCTGGTGAAGAATGAAGACACAAAGCAGAGGTAAAGATCGGCTTTGACACCCCGGCACTTCACAAAGCGAGAATGTAAGTTACAGCACAGGTGTAAGCACTTGCTGCTTTCACAGACTTTCTACATCATCATGTTAGCATTATCACAGTATTATTTTAACTATGCTTGTTCTTATGTTCACGGATTATGTTCAGTTTTGACTGAAAGGAAGCATTAGAAGGATAAAATAGTGATGAAAACCTGTGACAACAGTGACAGTGTGTAGTTTACATGTAACTACCGGTATTTTTGTACTTAGAATGAGAGCATATTCATACCTTAATGCACCAGGACCTACATTATTGTCCATGCCCAGATAAGCATTCTCTAAAATAGTCATAGCAGAAGAGCTGCACATTTTAAAATATTTATATTGTGTGATTCAGATTCTGGACTGAGCTCAGACAGATAATTTACAGATAATGGTCCAGATTCAGCTAATGTGACACTATTAGAATTCAGCAGGTTCCAATGGGGTTGTACTCCTGTAAAGGAGATCTACGTTTCTCCTAGTAAATAATAAAATTATTTGTGTAGAATGCTATGATGCAAGACTAAATCCAATGCAGAATTGAACACATAAGCTTCTCTCCTTTCAGGGCAAACACTGCCTTTTTCTGTTGGTTTCTGCCTGCTAGATATTTCTTTCTTCTTCTCTAAACTGAGTTTGTGCTCAGGCAAATTCTTCATTTATTGATTTTCTTTTAGTTTTGCGCCCACACTCATTCATTATACGGTCTATGCCACTGGAGCTTTATCCTCTTTGCCATATTTTTGTTTCTGAGTATATCTGATTTGGTCCGTGCTTTTCATTGCATTCCTTCTTCCATGGAAATCGTATTTCTTCCTCTAAATGTATTCCCCCATACTTGTTTCTGCCACAATGCACTTTTTAGATTACACTTGTTGTTACAGTATTATCAGATCAAAGCAATAGATTTCTCCTTATTTCTCTGCTGTAGATTTAGTCTGAATTCACACAGATGTAACAGTGCAGAAACTGAAATAGAACATTTTAAGGTGTTGGAATCAATCTTTTTCCACAAGCCAGCACTAGTATTTATGTGAATGTGTTTTAATAAGTATTTCTCTTCCTTATGAAAGTGCTGTGAATAACAAGCAGTCATGCAATTCTACAAGCTGGTCCTGAGAACTTTGCTGCTTGCTGTGTGTTGGCTCTTGCCATACTTGTGTGCATCAACTGTGTTTTTTCACTGTTAAATGGAAGCAGTTTAAATCTTGCTAATCTAAAACTCTCCAGGCTATGGAGACTATGGAGACACAATATCCCATAGGTACTCCCTGACATCGATAAAATACAGATCATTGAAGATACAAACAAATCTAAGGATTTTATCAATATTCTCAGGTTTTAACATATGATCTGAGCCACTAGGGCTCAAATTTACCAGGCATATAAATTCAATGAATAGGAAAAAGAGGAAAGCTGAAAGATTTACAAAGTTCAGCCAAAACCATTCTGCATTTTATTCTAAGATTTACATGCAGGTAAAAAAAAAAAAAGTCATTTTCAGCTACTGGTCTTGCTCTTCCTGGCAGCTTCCATGGGCTGACACTACTGTATGTTCTAATGTTACCCTACAGAATGAAAGGTATTGAAGGAGCGACAGTTTGTTCAAATCTAGCTACCTGAATAGTTATATAAAAAGCATTAAGGAAGTGGCACTTACTTTTACACTTAAGCAGAAATTCCTCAGCAATCTTAGTTCAGCAATATTGTTCTTATTCTTTTTTAAGTTTTTAAATTAATAGGTAACTCCCAAAGTTCTTTGTTCCAGTTTGCTTCTGAGACAGAAAACAGCAATCATAAAACTGCACAACTTCAGTCCTAATGTTTGTTTAAACATGCAGTGCAGTTGTTTCCAGGACCTCCAACCATAATGACAGAATCTTGTTCCTGTTGTATAGCAGTCATTCCAAAAGAAGAAACAGTTTCACAGAAAGCACTACAACAGTTTTACCCTTTTGTATGTGTACAATTTAGTTAAGATTGTAGAACTATCTATGCAGCAGAGATGGAAATGATTTGGAAATACAAATGCTCTGTTGTAATGAAGTCAGACAGACTGGCTTGAGGGGTTGTGCCCTTCCTTGTTTGACAATAATAGAAGTAAATATTTTGATTATCCATTACCATCACACAATACAGTGTCACTAGCTGATACATTTTATACCAGTATAAACAAAAGGAACACAGAATGACACCCATATGCAATAAATATTGACACTAAAAATATTTATCTGTCATATGCCTTCACTGAAGTTAGAGTAAAAAAATAGCAAACCCAAATGTATTTTTGTTAAGAAGACTGGCAAGTACTCTGGTCAAACGGATGTTTGTGCAAGTATGCTTTTACCAGTGAACCCAGACTTCTAATTAAAGAATGGAAATTCCTGAAACACTGGGAGGACAGCACCTTACACATGATTCAGCTTAGCAAGAAAAGGGATGCATCGTATCCGTGTATAAGGACAATTTGAAAATGCAGGTATTGGAGATTTAATTTCATTATAAAGATATATATGAAAGGAAGAAAGGACCAGAGTAAAAATTCACTGTCAATGAGGAGACTTTGGGAAAAAGCTGAGACCCACAGGCAGGGTTTTGACTAGAGTGCTGGTGGCAGCGACCAATTTATTTTTGAACACAAAGGAGATTCTTCCTGTCTATGTACAGTGTGACAAGGAAAACAGGACTTTGCATATATTTTTGCCTTTGTGAGTTTCCTTTCTAAATAAACACTATGGCTGAACCAAATAACAGCAAACTCATTCATTACCCTTTCTCACCAGAAAAGGTACCCAAACCCTGCATGTTACAAAACTTGGTGAATTTCAGCACACTAATTTCCACACGTGTTGTTATGGTTTTAACGATCAAATAGTCAGAAAAACAATTTCATTATTTAGTATTTACAAAATTGCTTCTGTTTGATATACACATTATGAAGCATGAGACGAATGGAAAATATGAAAAGAAACATGCTCAAAGGCTGTTTATATATTAATGTCTTTTAATATGCCTCCACTGTTTTTAGCAAAACCTTTATCTTGCACTAAACTTTTGAGATTTAAGCTACTCATGAAGTAGAATTGACAGTCTGTGCATTCAGAAAAAAGCCAAAATCTTTTCAAGTACTTTATATTTACAACATAAAAAAATGGGTAAACAAATGAGTTCCCAATTGCCCATGCATTGAACTCAAGGGCTGAATCAGCTCAATAGTGTTTCCAATTCAGGAAAACATCAGCCCATAACTAACTACAGTATGTGGTTAAAATCCAAAATTTGCTCACTTCTTGTTCATATAAGATTTTATCACTATTTATTATCTTTAGAAACAAAATTAATTTTAAAAAGAATTTGTCTGCTCAGAAATAGCCAGCTTCTTCAACTTAATGTGTTTACTAGGGGTAGCAGGTGAAAACACCTCTTTCTTTCAGAATCAGTGGCTGCCATTTCAGGCTGCAAAAAATAGAAAGCAGTAAAATGTCAGCTGACACAATGAATATCTGTGTAAAAGCAATGATACAACTTGGCTAAAGCTAGGGAGATGTATGTGATAGCTGAGGGCAATAGAGCTGTCAGCCTGCTATGCAGATTTTATTGTATTTCTCATTAAAAAAACACTCAGTAACACAGCTTATATCATGTACTACAGACACAATATTTTTGCATCTGTTAGTGCACTTTTACATTGCCACTGACATAAATTGGCAATATCAGCAGCCACAAAGTATGCAACAGATGTAATGACTTTGTTAACTGGTATCTGCTTATCTGCTGTTCAATTACATCAGCTAAATGAAAATATTGAAGTAAACTTGATTAAAAAGTAATATTATTTAGATTTTAAAAATATTACATTGATCACACTAGAGCATCTGCCAAATTTCCATTATGTCAGTTTTAACGAAGAAGAAATCCCAAACTCCAGGGACAGTCACTCTGATGGTTCTGAGATTATTTGATGTCACAAATGCACATCATTTGCATCCACATAAGTATGAGATAAATGCATTTCTTTCTTGCATTTATCCTCTTTTGGTAGTTTGTATTCTTTCTACCATTAGAATCTTGCTGGCACTAATTCAAAGAGTGTATTCCTGCCAAAAAGTTTTCCCTATAACAAAAATGCTTCCTATTTTCCCTTCTGTACTCCCACATATGTCTTCATCCATTTTCAATAGTCTGTGGACTGTTGAGCCTTAGAAAACACTCAGAAAGTTTGCAGAAAATACTTGAACTGCAGAAAAAACTATTTCAGAACATTTTTATTCTCTTAGAAAACATTTCTATATTCACATTGGCCTCAGCAGCTGGTTCTCTGACATTGCTCTCATTAGCAGTAGTATGTAAAGCCCAAAACAAGGACAAAAAGAGAATCCAAATGTCAAATAACTTTGGTAAATTGGGGTTACCAATAAACATTATGGTGAAAGCAGGATACGTTTCCCCTGTAAACAATGAGGATCTGACAACAGACATGAATAGTGAGACTACACAGATCACTTACTACTGGTCCCAGTAAAAGCTCTTCCTTTGTCTTTCAAAAAACAAGTGATGACATATATAAACAGGATAGAAAATCAATGGCAATGATTACTAGGAGGTTCTATTTCCTTTTTGATTCTTGATGAAGATACAACACAACAAATTACAAGTGAAAATAAAATCAAAATTCTATCTAACAGATACTATTTACTTAAAGTATGTAAAAAAATAATGTGATTTCAGTTAGATCTATAACCCTTGCATTGTTGCTTTGATGTTTGTGTGTACATGTCACTGGAAAGGATATATACATAGAAACAAAACAGTTTCTCTCATGAAATCTATAACATAGTCATGGAAGCACATTTGTTCTGAAATACAAATATTACAAATATGAGAAAGCCTGTGCAACTCTAGGAATGTAAATATTGATTATTACATACATTAACTTAGAAAGTGGATAATTTTTTTCTTACATGCACAAATAATAAGTACTTATTTTATAAGGTTTTCTTGGGATTTTTTTCAGTGTCTCTTTACAAAATAATTCTAGACCACAATGTAGTGTCTTTCAGTGTGCTACTTACAGCTTATTTGGTGCTCAAGTTTTTGTTTTTCCAGAGCTCTCAGAATCTGGCACTCAAACATCAGTTTGTGACCTTGCAATACAATAACCCATCTCACATCTTCCAAGAAAAAGAACACTTTAATTCTACTGGATACTTGACATAAGATGACTCATAAACTGAATGCTTGACAATTTTAGTAAAACAGATTAAAAAATCATTTACTGAATGTTCTAGTAGCTTGCTGGCTACTTAATTCAAATTTTCCCACTCCAAATCATTGATTCTGTTTCCTTTACACTTGCATTTTTCCCATCTTCTCTCCTTCTTCTCTCTTAACATCCCCTTTCCTTGCTCCACCCCTCCTTACCTCTTTTTAATTTTCTTACCAAAAATAACAAAGTTCATCTTTTGAGCCATTATGTGGTGAAGGCAATGAAAAGAAACTCAAGTATATGTTGGAGCACAACAGGAATGGTACCCAATCAGCTGCTCACTCAGGTTACTCTTGCTTTATTTTAGTGCTAGTGTATCATATCATATTTGTAATTGTTCAACCCTAGACTCCTCTGAAGCACAGATGCGCACTCCTTTCTCAGCAAAGATACGTGATTGCACATCTTATTATAGTTACAGCTTCCATGTTCTGAACATTAGTAATCATTGAAAAACTTCTTCACAGCCAATAACATCAAATATTTCTGAACATTAAAGAGGATAATGCTTCCAAGAAAATAAATACTACATGCTACCATAAATATCTGAAATCAAGCCAATCTTGTATTTTGTTGTATGGACAGTGATTCCAGGTACAGGCTAAATGATGAGCACATTTTCATGAATGCCAGGAAAAAGAAAACATGTATTACTTCTGGCTGAATTAATTGTGGCTGATTCACTAGAAGGCTGTGCTGCCATTCAGAGATCTGCACAGGCTTGAGAACCGGGCAGAGAAGACCTCATGAAGTTGAATAAGGACAAGTGCAGAGTCCTACTTCTGGGAAGGAACAACCCCATGCACCAGTACAGGCTGGGGATTGACGTGTACTGGTCTGCAGAGAGCAGCTCTGCAGAGAGAGATCTGGGAGTGCTCGTTGACAATCAGCTAAACTCAAGACAGTAATGTGCCCTTGTGACCAAGAAGGCCAATGGCATCCTGGGATGCATCAAGAAGAATGTGGCCAGCAGGTCGAGGGAGGTTCCTCTCCCCCTCTACTCTGCCCTGGTGAGGCCTCATCTGGAGTCCTGTGTCCAGTTCTGGGCTCTCCAGCTCAAGAGGGACAGGGAAGTGCTGGAGAGAGTCCAGCACAGGGCCACCAAAATGATCAGGGGACTGAAGCATCTTCCTTACGAGGAAAGGCTGCAGGAGTTGGGGTTGTTTAGTCTGGAAAAGAGGAGCCTGAGGGGTGATCTCATTAACACTTACAATGTATTTAAAAGGTGGATGTCAAGAGGATGGGGTAACACTTTATCCTGTAGTGTCCAGGGATAGGACTAGGGGTAATGGACAAAAGCGGAAATACACAAGGTTCCACTTAAGGAAAAATTTCTTTGCTGTGAGGGTGAGGGAGCCCTGGCACAGGCTGCCAAGGAGGGTGTGGAGTCTTTCTCTGGAGGCTTTCAAAATCTGCCTGGACAAGTTCCTCTGTGACCTGCTTTAGCAAGGGGTTGGACTGGATGATCTCTAGAGGTCCCTTCCAACCCTTAACATTCTGTGATTCTGTGATACTTCTTCAGAGAGCATAAATTCTCAGGCCAATGCTCATTCCGATGAATTTTAAGCACTTACACAAGTGAGATGCACAACTGACCCATGCCAGCAGAGAAAGACATGTTACTCCCGAGGACCCTTTAGGCCTTAGGCAAGCTGAAGCTTCTGAAGATGCACTTCTCTTTCCATTGACTGCATATGTAACCTAAGACTAATGCACTCATATTTTAGGCACCTCATATGGACCTTAATTCAGTTTTCACAGGCAAGTTACTCAACTTGGACTACGGTTGAAACAAAGCCAGTTCTGAACTAAATACCTCAGAATCTGAATCAAATGTCTATTGCAAATGCAGTTTAGTCTTGCTATTGTAATTTTCACCACATAATTGCAAGCAACTGATGTCCATTTCAGCCTCTCATTGTATTTCTAGAGCTGAAGATATTTGTTTATAGTAGGTTTAGGAAAAGCTTTATATTTCACTTTCCTGCTGTCTCCAAATGTTCTGTAAATAGGAAGGATCATCCATTGACTACTTACCATTGAAGAAAGTAAAGAGATAACTAACCTCTTCTATACACCATATGCCTCTATAATTTTGTTATGACACATTTGCTGGTAGAAATAAAGCAAGAAATAAAACAACTACTTCGGTTAGAATTGGGTCTGGCAGTTACATTTGCCAGCCAGACTCACAGGCCACTGGACAAGCATTGATGTGTTGCTGTCACACATCAGCCCCAAGCTGGTAAATACATTTTTTTGTACACACAATCATTAGCTTAATTTTGTGAGACTATCTAGAGCTGTGATTTCATACTTATTAGAAACTCTTTTTGAACTTACTAGGGAGTAAAAAGGGGTAAGTGAACAAAGAATGATAAAATAAGCAACATTACAAACCAAATTTTGAGGCACAATCAAACCCTTATCCCAACCTAGGTTTCTTTTTATTTTCAGACAGAAAGTAACTCTCGGCATGGAGGACTTATTAATCATAAAACCAAGCAAGCATTTCCGTATTTGAGGCACAATGTGGGGAAAAAACCTGCCTGCCAAGCAATTCATTACAACAGGTGTAACTATATAAAGGTGAATATATCTCTGACACTAAAATTCACTCTCCTGGAGTGAATGTACTTCTGCATTCTGGTGACTCTGGCAGATCTTAGTGTTATCTAGTCCTGTGCTTCACAACAGCTCATAGTAATACCTTCAGCTGGCCTGGAAGATGATTCACATGTCCCTTTGGCATCTGTGGGCTGGGTTTAGTTACCAAGATAGATAAACCTACTCCTCTTGGATACTTAAGACTTCTGCATGAGACCGCAGACAGAACACAAGTCTCTCTTCCTGGGTCTGTACTTGGAGGCCAAATGGAGTAGCTGCAACACCTAAAGAGATGTTACATACCTGTAAATGAACAAAGGAATTTCTACAAGACTGATTCAGATTCATTTCATTCTTTTTTTAAAAGGGAAGAGAAGAGATGAGCAACAGTTGCACACACATGAGACTGAAATAGCCATCCAAGTCAGAAGTAGCAGGCAAAAGCACAAGCCACAAATTCATATGTCAAACAAATTTCGTGACTCCCGTGTAAATTCTCCCACTTTCTGTTCTATTTCACTAACTTAGTCATACAAAAAGCCCCTGATGTTTCTCTCTAAAAGTTTCATTTTTTCTTTGTAAATCAGTCAAAAGAAAAATTAGATAAAAGATGACAAGAAATATTTAACTGATTCAACTCCATATCAGCCCATGTCTGTGATGTTCATTTCTAACTTTTCCACCCAGGCATCTTCAGCATAAGTTACCAGAATGAGGATTTCAACTCCCAAAGCTGTAGACACCTCCAGAAAAAACAATGCTTGGCAATATATGCACTGATAGTAAACACTTACTTTCCTGAATGGCTCATTGGCAAAGTCTTCAAAGAAGGCAGGATTTGAATGGGTAAACATATCAGTTCAAAGTATCTCTGTATGTACAGCAAAGGACCAGCTAGAAACAGCATCTTCAAGAATAATTAATTTTGCTTGGTGTAGAGTTTATCTTTTAGAATTACATGCCTGGTATCTACGCTTGTGCAACTGTGGTCTTCCAGTTCAAGCACTCCAGCTTTTGCCAAGTATGAGGGGAATCAAAACATAGTATTTTATGATCTAAACCAGAAAAAGCTCTAAGTTTAAATATTCAAGATTCTATATAGATAACTCCAGATATATATACTTGGAGAATACAGGAGTGTTTATATCCTCCTCATCTCTTGTGTACAGCAGTAATTTTTGAAATCTCAGAAAGCGGAGTCAATAAGAACAGCAAGAAAAGATTCAGTCCTTCTCATTAATTGTACATCGAACTGATCAGGCAAATTAATGGCAGAAATGTATCTTGCAGATATCACTCATTTTAGAGAGTCATTAACATGTGATGTAAGAAACATCAGATGGATAGCAGAATAGCTGTATGATACAAGCTTTTAAACAGAAAGGCAAAATCATACTGTACACAAACTGTTGTCCAACTGAGGCAATTTTACATATTATTAATTTTATGAAAATAATTATTGAAAAGCTGTTGAATGAAGTTTCTGAATTTGTAAAAGGCAGGATGAGTCAATTTGGGACAAAGTATGACTAATACTAGATAAACTGCGTGCATCCTCATGAAGAATTCTAGTGAGGTGAAATAAAAAGAAGCTGATCCTGTGGGAATGACCCATAGAAACTGGGAGAAGACATTCTGGTCATTCCTGAGGAGGAAGAAACTGAGGCAGGGGGAACTGGCTCAGGATAAATGCACAGAAGATGAGCATGGAAGTAGCCCTCTACAGGCAAAGCTGTAGTACAGACGTTGCAAAATATTCTGGCTCTCAAAAGGTTCAGCACTGTGTTGACTTCTTATAGTGGCTTCCAGGAGAATGACAGAGGGAGAGAGGGTAAGGAGGAAAGGAAGGCAGGAACTTCAAAGATTCAGGCCATTGTAGCCAAAGAAATCACAAGCTCTACATAAGAGTATTTGCTGGAAGAGCTTAAAAGACTGTAAGCAATTCAACTCTTGAGGATGAAGGCTGATTTGGATGAAAAGCTGAAAATAATGCTGCCTGGTTTTGAACTGTCTCTCACAACAGCCAGAGTACAGCCACTGCCTTAACAACACTACCTATGCTTGACACAAGTAAGCTTTCACTGGTTCCCTGGAGAGGGGAAAGGCTTAAAGCAAGTCAATCCATCTGCAAACAAGCTATGAATGATTATGCGTGGGATCAGAGTACAGAGCAGTCGCGGATGAGTCCCTAAGGATAACTCATACATCCTCCTCCCTGTTCCTCTGCTTCTGCTACCTTGGACAGGGTTCCCAGGCTGACTACAGAGCATAGAGCAGGTTGACAGATGACCACAAATCTAGAATATTACTGCAAACTATGCAAGTGCAGGGGTTACATCAGAGCACCTATGGACAAGAACAGCAATATGAATTCTACTGCTGTCTTCAAAGGTAGACCAGCCTAAATACCGGTAGATGACATTAAGAGTGAGGATGCAATTTTTACCTCCATGGGAAAACATGTTGACATCAGAAGTCTCACTGTACTGATGCCAGATGGGCTTTTTTAAGAATCTGTAGATCAAAGTGAAGGCTCCAGGCAAATCAGAGACAAACACATGGCGATGTTCATCATCCACTCTGACACAGTACCAGGGAAAACCAAATCAACCAAACAAGCAAATAAAAACAATCCTAGAGGCAAGGCTTTCTATATTTTAGGCATTAACTGAAAAGTGTATTGCCATTGATTTTTGTGGTCAGCTACCACACAGGGACATCAGGCAAAACTAATACAGCTAAAAAGGATTTTAAAATAATTTTTATAAAAATATGTGAAGTGTATGATTAGAAACAATCAGCATTAAAGGAAATGTTTACACAGGCATCATTTATAGAAATGATCAGAAAACCATTTGTAAAATTCTAAGTGTACCTTTTTCTGCTTGAATTAGCCATACTAAATGGGAGACAGTTTTGCCCTTTCTTCCTACTACCTCTTTCTTCAAAACTCAGAACTTAGGATACCACCTCTTCATTCAGAAAACTGTGGAGAAATGTAGGTCCCATGCAAAAAAGGCAACAAAATTAACAATTTCCATTAACAAGTCATCAAGAGAACTAAGAAATACCAACACTTAGGAAAAGCCAAGAGGGTAGTTCAGGGCCCTTCTCCATGGTCTGCATATAAGGTAGTTATTTCAGGCTCAGGAAACATCCATATGTATTGCCTTCAAGTGAAGAGCAGAGTAAGTCTCAGCAGAAAATGCTCTGCTGCTTCTTGCTGCTCCTCCTGTGCTACATGAGCCAGACACCTGGGAAGACTGGAACTGAACTTCCATTCACACCCTCTTCTTCACCCACAGTTGGGTGTGATAGCAAGAGCCACACAAGTCTTGATCTGTCTCTTTATCTGTTCCAGTACCAAAATGTATGAGACTACCATGTTAACATCTACATAAAGTTACATCTCTTCAATCTTAAACCAGGATTAATCAAATCAACTATAAACTGATCAGTAGAGAGGATGCTAACGAGACAACAGTTAGTATCTTCAGCCTTTTCAAACATTTTAAACACAATCAAAGTAACAGGAGCAGAAAGCTAGACTTTTAACTATTCCCAGTTCAAGAAAGAAGAAAAGGAAAAAGAAAGGTGTTACTTTTTGGTTTTTATTAATCCAGTATGACATCTAACAAGGATGACTTACTATCAGTTCATGAGGCACTGGAACAGGTTGCCCAGAGAGGCTGTGAATGTTTTCCGGAGATGTTTCAGGCGAGGCTGGATGAGGCTTACCGTAATCTGGTCTAGTGGAAGGTGTTCCTGGGCATGGTAGGGTGGGTGGAACTAGGTCTTTAAGATCCCTTCCAACTCAAACCATTCTGTGATTCTATGATCCTATGACCAGTTGTAGACATATAAATTCTGATCTCTCAGACAAGTGTCCATGCTGGGAGTATTCTGAAAGTTATTCTGAAATGCCTTTAAGGCTTTTTGTTCTTCCACTAGATTTAAAATACTCAAATACTCACAAAGCCATTAGGAAACAAACATGAAATTAAAACTGTCACCAGACTGCTAGGACATTCAACTTTACAATGAACTCCTCCTCTTGTTCCAGTGAACACCAACCTGTTACACACCAGGTACAACATCGTCATCTGGGAGAGACTTGCAGGACCCCACATGTGAGTGAGTTATGCTCGTGGTTATGTCTTCCAAATGCTAAATTAGTCAATTCCCACTTCAACAAAGAAAGAAATTGATCCTCAGATGTCCAGGCATAAGAGTGCCACTGAAGGCCTATAAAGTTAAATGAAATCTCTTCTATTTAATTATTCTGATACTCTATCTGAATCAATCTCACTTTTTACACACACACACACAAAAGGCAACTCTAATTTCAATATACTTAGAGAAGGGAAAAAGCCATCACTCCAAAATAAACCTGTAGAGACCAAACAGAAAATTGGAAAGCAAATTACTCCAACTGGTTTACAAGTCAAAGGATACCTTGTGAAAGAGTATGATCTTCAATGGTTTTTCTTTTAAATCCCATAAAGAACAATGTTCCATATCTATTGGAAAAGAATGACACTGAAGAGAAATGGCTGCAAAAGGCTTACTGTGGCATTTTCCTCTTTAATTGGAAGGTCCTCTGAGTTTATCTATGTATTTGAAAATCGGAACTGCTACTAATTCATGGCCTGCACTTTGTTTCTCCCTGGGGAGAGCCCAGACAAACTGAAAAACCTCTGAAACACTCTGTGGCAAGGAAGCTAACAGGCCTACTCTCTTACATGGGGTCACTATGTCATTTTATGTAATTCTTCAAAGGTAATTCCTCTCTATTTTCCAGTTGCTGCAAAAAAATAGATCTATAATCTGCAATAGATTCTCCAAGGAAAAAGAGGTACCAGTTTCATACCAGCCATGGAAATACTACTTCACTTTTCCATGACAAAGTCATAGTAAATCTCAAGCATGAGTCTTGCATAATCCCACAGTTTGTTCTCCCTTGTTTGTGGATTTAATTACAGCTGAATAAGCTATTGCATAGATAATTTAAGACACAGGAAAAAAAAAATTACACAATAATGTAATTAAATTTCACAGTGCAAATGTAGGCTGTTTCTTTCATTTGTTTAATATTATATGTCAAACATTAACCTCTCTAATAAATATCAACTAGCAAAAGAAAAGCTGTGAAGGATATACAGTTATGCTGAGTGCTGTCTGGTGGAAATTAATTTGTGTGGAGGCCCATGTGAATCCTCGGTGTACATTATGTAAACCTATTTTTGCGAGGATATACAAGGCATAGTGAAAGAAGGTGAACTGAGGCTCCACAGTCTGGGTTAGCTGTTTGTGTTTAGTACTGCAATGATACTATGGAGTTGTTATAGCAACAAGACAGAACTCTCTTGAGGAGAAAAAAAATTCAAAGAAAACAACAAACAGAATGAGTTTACCTCACATGTGGGTCACTGTGAATCTGTTTTGATTGAACAGGGGTGGGAAACAGACACTGTCCCATTCTGATACCACTGTACAGGCTTGAATTTCTCAGTTTGTTTACCTTGGGACTTTATTGTCCATTAGACTCCACAATCAAATGTGTACATCCTCCTTTAACCTAAATAATATCCTAGATGGTCCAGTCAGGCAGAGGAAGACAGATGAAAGTATCACAAAAAACAGACTGGGACAGTAACTTTTTCCTGTTTCCCAACAACTCTGAAATTCTTTTATATTTCTTCTGCTATTCATGCCTTCATCTTGCTTTCCTGCTTTTGTGACCAACAGCAGCAATCTGTAGTGTAAGTGGTTTGAAAGGATTAGTGAAGTAAGGCAGCTGATGTGACTTATATTGAGCTTGGAAGCATGGAAACTATTGAACTGCAAACAATGTCAGACCCTTCATCATTGTTTGCTGCTAGGCTCGTCTGCCTCCTGACTTACCTTTGCTGTATTTTGAAATACCAAAACCTGACAATTCGTATTTTTTTTCTTTCCCAAGAAATTTCCCTGGAAATTTAAAGCAAACATTTGTCTTTTTTATCACTTAATATAAAATACCAATAAGGGATAATTCATGGTTATAGACCTATTTTCAATATTTAAATTAGCTACATTTGTTATGTTTACTCTTATTTCTAATTTGGTAAGAGACTGTTTTTTAAAAAGCTATTTAGCAATACACCACAGGAAAAAAAAAAAAAACAAACCACAAAAATCTGAATTTGAATAACCTCAGCACCTTGAAAATAATAAAGAGAGAATTAAAAGAATAATTCTGAAATGGATTAATTCTTACCATTATGGCAGGATTGGTGCAGGGAAAGCCACACATCACCTTTATGTAGTATAGAAGACAAGCTTATGAAGAACCAAAGCAACCTGGATAAATGTTCACATCTTGGTACATGGCATGCAACACATGGCAATCTTTGTATCATACTGCCAAAAGTAGGTATAGGAAGGGTAACATCAATTTATGGCAACTACATTATTCATATACAGAAAACCTAAGTTTCTAAAGCCTTCAGGGCTCCACAGTATGTCAAATGTAGTTACATTCTTGTGTTTAGTGGCCCTTAAAATGTGTATCCTAATTATGTAAATACCTACATTTTACATGAAATTCCTCACAAACTAGTGGTAAGAAAGAGGATATACCTTTTGCATATACAAACATACACCAGAAAGCTGGACCCCTACTCTTTTAGCTCTAAGCAAAGACTTTCCACCAATGCTTTTCACCTACTTATATCAAATTCAAATAAGACATAAATGAACTTCTTGCACTACCTGGGAAACTAAGATAATTTTGAAAAAGTATCTAATTCAGCCCAGAAATACATTCAACTACATGGGAATGTGCTGAGGATGACTACTAGCTAGCTGAGGATTATTCATGACTGTGAAACTTGCTCTCAGCATTCACAGTTGATAAGCGTACAGTGCATGGCCTTTTGGCTGTCTATATATGTACCACTCTGCTTAGAGGGCTTTGCATTCGCTTAGCATTGCTCAGGTCATTACATCAGGCATCAGCGCTTCCCTGACAAACAGAACTGTTGCCTGAAGCAGTTTTAATCAGTTTGTAACTGGAAATGTTCCATACAGGTCAATGGCTATCAGTTGTTGAAGTGTGCATAATGCAATTAGCATGGGCTACAATTGCTATTTTTTACTAAAATAAAGACATTTTTGGTAAAGTCTGCAGCTTTATCTGAAAAGATACTGAATTGCCTCTTTCTTGTACTAGTGAAACAGTCCACAGAGGCTTCATTCTCTGAACCATGAAATTTGGACTGTTTAAAGAAATCCATTATGCATAAACACTGCTGGAGGGGGAGGAGGGGGGCTATGTTTGGTTTTCTTCAAGTCAATACTCTGCTGCCCTTCCTCCACAGAATTTAGGAACTGTCTTTCTCTTACCAGTCAATATAGAACATGTATTGATTACTAAATGTTGGAGGGCATGAAAGATGTTACTACTGTTAGCACATAGTCTGCACAGACTGTTTTCTATTAGGTCATACATTATTCACAAGATATCCATTTTGTCTTCTGAATCTTTTGGGCTAAGTTCTCTTCTCTCACCAAAATCTTGGGATAGTAGTTTCTAGGCACCTCAGTGTCTACAGCCCTAAAAACATTTGTGAACTAAAAGGACACTATCTTTTCATTCAAGTTTCCCCCAAGCTTCAGGACTCTCTGCAGCTCCTCCTCAGCTAAACCACTGGATGGTTTCTGCATCACTCTCCTGTGTTTCTAGGTAGTTTGGTAAAATAAACAGACCTGCCTTTGACAGGTGGGTCATGTAATTATTCTGAGGCAAACAAGACAACTTTTCCATGCTACTGATAGTGGTTGTTACCCTCTCAGTGTGCTTCACATGTTTAAATTATATTTTCTTCCCACAGCATTGTCTTGGAGAAAATGGCTTAGACAGGCGTACTCGTCACTGGGTAAAAAACTGGCTGGATAGTCAAGCCCAAAGTTGAATGGAGTTAAACTCAGATGCCAGTCGGCCACAAGTGATGTTCCCCAGGGCTCCGTGTTGGGGTTTGTTCTGTTTAGTATATTTATCAATAATCTAAATGAGGGGATCGAGTGCACTCTCACTAAGTTTGCAGGTGACACCAAGCTGGGAGGGTGCATAGATCTGCTTGAGGGCAAGAAGGATCTTCAGATGGACCTGGACAGGCTACCATGACTTTCAACAAGGCCAAGTGCCAGGTTCTCCACCTCGGCCACAACAACCCCCAGCAACACTATAGGCTTGGGGCTGAGTGGCTGGAAAGCTGTCCAGAGGAAAAGGACCTCTGGATGTTGGTTGACAGCCAGCTGAACATGAGCCAGAGGTGTGCCCAGGTAGCCAAGAAGGCCAATGGCATCATGGCTTATAACAGAAATAGCATGGTCAGAACGACCAAGGAAGTGATTGCCCCCCTGAACTCAGCACTGGTGAGGCCATGCCTCAACTACTGTGTTCAGTTTCAGGCCCCTCATTTAAAGTTGACCCCTGAGTTGCTGGAGTATGTCCAGAGATAGGCAACAAAACTGGCAAAGGATCTGGAGAACAAGACTGATGAGGAGTGGCTTCGGGAGCTGGGGATGTTTAGCCTAGAGAAGAGGAGACTGAGGGGAGATATAATTACTATCTACAACTACTTGAAAAAAAGTTGTGGTGAGGGAAGGTGTTGGTCTCTTCTCTCAGGTAACAAGTGATAAGACCAGAGGAAATAGGCTCAAGTTGTGCCATGAGAAGTTCAGATTGGCTATTAGGAAAAACTTCTTCATGGAAAGAGTTGTCAAGCATCGAAATAGGCTGCCCAGGGAAGTGATTGCATCACTATCTCCAGAGATATTCAAAAGATGTGTAGATGCAGCATCTATGGACGTGGTTTAAGTGGTGGACTTGTTAGTGGACAGTTGAACTCGATGACCTCAAAGCTCCTTTCCAACCTAAATGACTCTATGATTCTAAAGGCAAACTTCCATTACAAGGTAAAATTAGCACTGAAGCAGATAAGTTTTTAAAGCATCAGTTCATAATGTTAAACAGAGCAAGTGATTTTCCCTTTCTATTTGTATGTTAACATCCATTCCCACAGTCTGTTTCTTGGCTTAAATGGCAATAGGTGGGAAGAAAGCCAGGGAGGCAAATCAGAAGCAAGTAGTAACAGTGACCTGAAATGGTATTTAGTACTAAAAAAAGCCTTTTTTTCTTGTGATTAAATAGCAATATTAAAGCAGCATCTGAATGCATTGATTTAGATTAGAGTGTATTTGGTAGCTACTGTACAGAACAGACATGAGTAGTCTTCATTCTGTACATTTTATGCTCTAAAAGACATACTGAGGTGCAAAAGGTTGTTTGGGAAGAAATACAAATACAGTTCTACTGATATATTGACCTCTTTGTGTACTAAAATAATAGTCAATTGTTTGTATGCCTCATCTTTTCAATGCACTGGAAACTACTAAATCTTAGAGACCTCTGATTGGTACTCCAGCAGAAACAGATCATAAGAAGCTTGAAATCTTACTAATGATGAAGAACTGCATTGAAAAGGGTGTGGGAATTTTTGTTTGAGTAGCAGTAGGGTGCAGAAGATGAAGATAGCTGCCTTTGTGGAGGGATAGAGAGCCATCTGATAAAACACAAAAAAGGAAACAGCCGGGAAAGATACAGCTGTTTCCAGAAGATTAAAAGCACGGCAAATGTGATGGAAGAAAAAGATGGGGCAGTGGAGGAATTCCCAATGTGAGAGATCTGAACACAAACTTTCTGGCAAAAAAAAACCCAAAACCAAAACTTCTGTGTCTGTACTTGAAAAAGAGAAGATAGAAAAATGAGAAAAATGTAAGGAAAAATGGAAAAGGAAAAGCAATGTCACTAAGGGACACTGAAGTAAGCTTAGATCACATAGGGACACATTTTAGAAATGTACTGCAGAGATGCATTAGCAATTACAAGACGAAAGAGAAGAAGTAATATGAGTTGTGACCTTAAACAAACATGGAATATCGAAGGAAAGGCAAACTTGGGGCTATATATTTATCCAAATATTTCTGAGTTTTGATCAAGGAAACAAAATCCTTGGATCCAAATGACACCAAAGATCAAATAAAAATATAGTCAATAGCTAGTGCTGATTCAGACCTAGACTAAAGAACTCATGAAAGAAATCTTTCAGTCACATTTAGAACAATTAGAATTTAGGGGAGAGGTTGTTTGGGTTTGTGATTAATTTTTGAACTGCTGTGTCTCTGATGTAATCATTTATTATTCAATGCTGGGCTCTGTCAGAGAGAAATGCCAGTCTGTTTCAGATGACCAACTACTAGAATTACAGTCCACTGCCATTCATTTACTCATCCTGCTTCTTTGCAGCCTTGAGCTGTTCTCTCTGTGATCTTTGTATACTTTTTGCTGTTCTTCTCCCATTCTTGGCAGAGAGTTGGATGATTTGAAGGCCAAATATGAAAGCAAGCAAGAGGAGAGTACTTCGAGGTCCCTCTTTCTCCCTATGCTACGCTCAGCACATGGTTTTAAGGCTTCTAACGTGATTTCTCTACTTGCAATATGAGGTACAGTCCCTTGTTTCTGGAAGGAAGAGGAGAGGGAGGGAGTCACTTGGACATCTTGTGCTCATTCTCCTTATTTGTAGACAAGGGCATCAGAGCAATGAATTTTAGAAATGTTTACTGTTCACTGGCTCCAATGTCTATGAGTGGAAAAAGGGGGATCTGTATAGCATTTCTACCCAAATATGTCTATAGATATTTAGTACTGGCTTAAATCTAATTGTAAAATCTATAAAATTCTAAACTTTACTCCCTCTTCACAGTAGGAGGGAGGTTTCACAGGAGTAATGAGTGTACTCCCAGATATCTTCGTTTATAATCAAGATCAAAATGCTAAGCTTCATAGGCAATGTCTGTTACATCAATTAACGTAAATAGTTCAATTTTCACTGAAAAGATCCCATTAGTATGTACATTCTTCAAACAAAAAGAAATCGGTCTACAAGTACAGGGTGTATTTATGTGTATAATTAGTGTAATTGTAATAGCTGCAAAATTAAAAACTGTAGAAACACTCCAGAAAACATAGTGTAACCAGTAACAATTACCATTCCTCTAGATATATTGTGCTAACTGGCTGGAGAGCTCCCTTCCAGAGACTTTTAAATGTGTTTAGTTTTAGAAAGAGCAAGAAAAAATGGACAGCCAAGATCTTTTGCACTGCAGGTCATTTGTCTAAATCCAGTGCAGGTTATAAGAGCTACATAGTCAGACCCAAATCAAGTGTGGTTCATGGCTTATATGAAATATTTTGCTTTCCTTAATGAAGTCCTAAAGAGCACATCACAAACATGGTTAAGGTACCAATATTGAGAGTTGAATTCCTTTTTGTTTTTTTTTTTTAAACTTGTCTAAATAAACTCAAGCTGTCCAAAACACTTCAGTACCTTCCTGATTTTATGCCTGGGCAGAGGTCACACAGAACCAAAAGGGACAACACACATACTGCAGGTTGAAGACACACCTAAGTGAGAAGCTGAGTAAGACCTAAATTACATCCTTGTGAGGAAGCTTAGCTGGAAGGCCAAAGTCACAGAGAACAAATTACCACTCTGCCCTGAGACATGCCTTCCTCCAGACACAAAAAGAATTATATCAGCGGGGGCTGGGGAGAATTTTGCATTGGTGACAAGATAGGTGTGATTTTCTGCCCAGCTTAGAGAGCACGATAATATAGCCCCTTCCAACACCCCTGCTGGTACTCCAGGAGACCTGGGCTTCTGAAATGAGCTCTCTCTCCTGAGCAGATCTCAGGCTGGCTCTTCAACTATTGTGTAATTATGCTGCTTTTCAGGATGCTAACATCATGGTCTTTAATCACATTAAAACCTGAAAATTCACAGACAAAATGTGAACGTGGATTTGATTCCAGATTTGAAGGGTTGTTGGCTGGAATCGGAATAATGAGGCAGGATAAAAGCTCTCTCAGAAGTGCAGGATAACCTCTGCTAGCAAGACCTTTGGAAAGCATGTACCATTCAGCCAAGTATCTAAGAGCTAAGGATACAATTCTCAAGCAGAAATGATTGAATTGTACCTTGACATGGGAGTGACACTCACTGAACATCGTTCTCAATCTAGCTGTTTGTTATGATGTACTTACTCGTATGATACGGTGATCAATAAACTAGCAGAGATTGTCTTTAAGTAAACGGGTTTTGTCACGTCTTTTCAGCTAACAATGTCCTATCATATCAGCAAGTACAAAAGAATAAACCAAAGTATTTCCTCAGACACGACTTTCATTTAAGTTTGGCTGCCATCTGAGAAGCTGCTGATGCCCAGAAGAACACAGTTGCCAACAGACATGTGATACAGAACTGCTGGCACACCACTAGGGCCAAGCTGGCACCAAAGGGTCATGCTCTTCCCTGCTACAGGGGTAGTGGGCTATGTTTCCAGCAGGAGGATCTTGATATGCCTAGGAATTCGGGCTCTTTGGCTGACTCATCCTGGCACAGAATCGACTAACTACTACCTGTCCTGCATCAACAGGAGACTGCAGCCCTCAGGGCTACCAGTCTGGTTCCACTCCCTTCACAAACAATGACAATTGTATTGTAAAACGATATAGACAAATACCTATAGATATAAAAAAAAAGATGACTTTTTACGCTACTGATGAGTAGCCTTTAAGTCAGCCCACATCTTTGCTGTCTAAGATGACATTACTAATATTTCCATTATTTTTGAGAACCAGGGTACAGAGCTGCCCCGAGGAGTTTTACACATTTTTTGCTGCACATTGTATTACTGGTTTTATATTCTAGTAGGAAAAAAAAAAGTCATTTTTATACTGGCATACTCCAGCTTGCAAGAGGAGATCAAGTACACTGTGTGAACAAGAATTCAGAGAAAAATAAAAAAAGTCTATTTGTTTGGTATGGTAATTAATTTACCATAACAAACAGCAAAAACATTTGGCAGGTGGTGATGGACTTAGTGTTGCTGCTAGTAAATTTTAGTTCACTTTCAGCAGGAGTGCGTTTGCTGCATATTAACCTTGTGTTTTGCCAAAACTGGTGGAGAAACAGCCTGTCAACTGCAATTGATGTAGCTGGCTATAGGTAGATGACGTAGAGTACTCACTTTTGAAGCGGTGAGTTGGCAAGGCTTCTCTTCTGCTTGGGGGCACTGGACATGGCACTACTGTTCATATTTGTCTTTGCCTGTGCTCTGCAGGTTGTCCTCTACTCTTTACAAAGGGCATATAAAATGCTAAACAGTAATCATCTAATTTTATCTGAGCATTTATGTTTAATGAAGTCTGCATTCTTCCTTCCTGTACATTGAAATGTATCGTTTGCCAAAAAAAAATTTAACTCTTAAACCAAAAAAAAAAAAAATACACAGGAAATGAGAGCTGAAGAGGGGAAGGACTACAGAGTAAAAATTAGAAGGAAAAAGTACACAAATATGGCTTGACCATCTAAAACAAATCCCTAGCTGAGAACTCAGCTTTCCTACAAATAGACGTGCCTCCCTGTAAGCATTTTATAAATCTCTATTCTGCTGGCAAACAGTATGTAACCCGTTAAGCTCCTAGAGATGTTATATCTGCATCAGAAAAGAATAGCTCTATTTTTAGCCACAAACATGTTCTGGTTAAAGAAAAGCAAAGTGAAGCCATGGCAATTAAATCTAATAGCTGTGCACAGCAGTCCTGTCAGGCTGCCTCTCTATAGGTGAATGGAAAATGCAGGGGGACTAAAAGCTCTGTAGCTGAAGGAAATTGCACAATTAAGATGCTTTTCTGATTCAGTATTTTTAATCCGTTCTTCAGGGGAAGGAAGCTAAGCATTTAAGATTTCCTTCTAATAAGAGGAAAAACATTTTAGTGAGATTTGTTCCTTCGATCCTATACTTTGTTTCTTCCAAGAATTAGAAATACAGTGAGTTTCCATTTCTGAGAGCCTGTTCTGGTATTGAAGCTCTTTGCTTTCCTTACAGGGTTCTCAACTCTGCCTTTAGTCTTTAGATACTCAGAAAAAAAAAAAAATTAGACCAAAAAACCCCAACCCAGGAACAAAACAAAAAAACCAAACCCAAAATACAAAACCTCAAGAAATCCTTAACATGACAAAACACTCATTTCTTTTTGACATATTGCAGACATTTCTCATTAGCAGACCTTTCTTTGGCCCAAATTTGAGAATGTTTGGTAAAGCCACTTGTAAGATAGGAGACTTGGGATTAACAGGTGTTAATTATGTTTTGAAGAGTCTCTTAGCACTTTTTGTAGTGTTACATTGCCAAAAATTGTCCGTTCTGGAAACTTCAAATAAACCTCATCTGAAGTGAGAGGTAGCTGAAAAGGGCCATTAGAAGAAGCAGAAAGGCATCTGGGATAAAATTTGTTGGTAATTAGGAAAGTAAGAAGAATCTTATGAACTTTGAAAAAATTTCAAAGGATGCAAAATAACTATGCAAGATTTGGAGTCCTAATTTTTATGCTTAACTACAGGTGAACACAGTTTTGGAAGAAACAAGGGAGTAGCAAGATTGTTAAAATGGTGGAATTGAGCTCACTTCCACCCTGTTGAGAGACGTATTTTTTAAGGCAACTGGCATGGAAGTTTTACAGCCAGCAATGCCCTAAAATGACATTTTCAGGATGACACTAGTGCCTTAACAATAGAAGCTTCCTCCAGGTTTGCAGTGGAAAACCTAATCCCACCTAACTGCAAGAGATTGAGCATGTTGAACTTTGCACCCTATGCTGCATAGGATGTAGCATAGCTGGCCCTTTGTGCTTTATGTCAAAAGAGGTGGACCCAAGAGCTCTTCCAGGTGATGCTATGGATGCCAGAAAATAATCATAGCACTTACCAGACAGGCCCCTGAAGAGGATTCTGGGGACCAGCATTCAAGGCACATTTTAGTGTCTGAGGATGAGGTATTGCAGTGGTTCTGCTCATAGGCTATGATAAAGGTCAGCTGTACATGGGAAAAAGTGGTTGATAATTGGCCTATCTAATTGAGTAGGTTTTTTCTTTTCAGGAAACTATGATCCAGAGACAGAAACTATGAGCAGAAGGCTTCCCAGTGTATGCCTACACTTATGCTGGAACCAGGTATTTAAAAAATGAGGAAGAAGTCATTTCAAACCACAGCTAACATAAATAAATAATGGCAAGATTCACACATTACAGTTCCCTCTTAAAATAAAAGGGTAACACTCATTTATGATCTCTGAACAAACTCAGGCTCTCTGAGAATCTCAGTGCAATCTTTTCTTTATACCATGTTCTTTCTTATACTCTACCCAAGGTGAGCTGCATGGAGAGAAGCATCATTTCATGCAAGACCGTCTTAGTCAAACAGTATGCTTCCAAATCACTATCAGAAAGATTTCATTTTTCTTTGCTTCAGAGGGCATACACTCCTACTCAGTCAAACCCTGAATCTGAAGTATCTTTTCATCTACAATAAAGGCATATCACAGTAGTTACAGATACAGATGCTGTGTTAATAAACACCAAGGATCGCAGCCTTATTTGTTACAGCTTTCTATCTCCAAAGGTCTGCAAGAAGGAAAAGCAGAAATCAATACATGCAGACAGTGAGAACACTGCCAAGGTGGACATATGCAACTCTCCAAAGCCTGAGGGAGAGGTGGGAGAAATGGAGTAATATAGAGGAGAAATACAGAGAACTGATGGACCAGTGAAAACTCCTCATCAAACGTTTTGACCTAGTATCCTGAAGAGAAAATATACACAAAAGAAAATCTTTAAGTATTTCTTCAGTTAAAATCACGTTTCAGAACACATTTTAATAAATAAAGGTAATACAAAAGTATTTCACTCAGTAAAAAAATCACTAAAAGAGGAGAAAATTGAGTGTTAAATACAACTAAAACTCAAAAAATTCAAAAGCACCACCAAAAAGTGTGTTTATTCAAACAGCTCTGTGCCTGTCCAAAAACTATTCACTTGGGAAAACAACACAAAAAAACCTCAAAAATAAAATAAACTCCAGTTCAGTAACTCTGAGATACTCTTTTTCACCAGAAAAAAAAATGGCTCATTTTCATCAGTGCTACAGCAAAACAGAATTATTTAAATTCAACTTTTAAATTTTTATACCAATGTCATCTTTTGGGATCTACAGAGAGCTTACAACAGAAGCTGTAATTTACATCAACTAGACTAAAGACAGAAGATGGAAGTCCACTTTCCACAACATTTTACTGTGAACCCTTCCATTATGTTACAGAAGCTCAGTATTTCACATGAAGGCACAGAGGTTACGTGAAATAAGGCTTGCACATATCTATAAAGCAGCAGAAGGAGAAAGAACCTAACCTTAAACTGTTAATTTAAGAAAAATACAATCGTGTTTTTCAGCCTGAAGCCAGTGTTACGTAAGTACAGTAATAGAGAAAAATGGTTTCCATGCAACATAGCTAGATAATCTATCTGAATAAGAAGCTATTTTTAGTTTTTAAGAAAAATGACTTCTTCATATGAAAGCATCACTTTCACTGTACTCAAAAATTACTTCTCATCAAAGTCATAAAGTATAATGTGCATCATTTTTTTACATGTTTCACATAGATTTGGTATTTTATCTGATACATTTCTTAAATGCTAAGTTCTATTAAAATACATATAATTAGTCCTTGATAATAGAACATTTTATTCTAGTAACTTTTATTTATTAAAATGAATAAATACAAGATTTTCATTGAAAATTTTCCTTGTTGTGTGCTGTGAATAGAAGTCAGCGATGTTCCTGTGATACTAATTGTAATTTTTAAAGATATTGATCTAATTTTCTTGTAAACTGATTTCTCACAACAGTACTGTAAAATAGGAGAATGAAGATTTTTTTTTTCCAATTTATCCTTTAAAGACTTCTCTTTGCAAATTTTCAGGTTTTTTTGTTATGCTGAAAACATGGCACTTACAATGTTCACCGCAGCAGAATTCAGATACCATTAATTATATCGCTAATTTGGACAAAGACTGCACTACAGGATTAGTTTAAAACACCACCCCACAGCAGAAATCTCTGAGCCTGCCCCTAAACCAAACTACTTACTAGATCAAGAAAAACTAAAGAAAAAAAACCAAAACCCACAAGCAGAAAGGAGAGCATGACAACAAGAGAAGTCATATTAGTGTCACCAAGAGCGTCATGCTTTCTATATATAGATACATATGGCAGGATGACAAAAGAAGTGGGATGGCAAAAAATGGCAGAGGAGAGGAGGCACAAAAGGAGAGAGAACAGGAGAAAAAAATAAGATATTAAAAGCAATTGGCTTAGGCAGACAGATGATGGATGGACAGATGACGACAGGTGACTAAAGTCTTGTGATTCCAGTTTTAACAGCAGCTCAACAGTGATTACCTTCAGCCCAACACACCAGTGGAAGTAAAACCATCTAGGACATCAGGGAAGTGGCTTTAACTAATAAACTCACTTCATCAAAAGGAATGCAAGATTATGAGTATGAACACTTGATGCTGAGGTGCCATACATCTTTTCATTTAGTGAGAGCAGCTCCCTATCCTCAGCAAGAGCAGTTATTGGTTGTTTGAGATAAGGGCATAATCAACCCAGGTTTGTTAATGTACATTTGTGTCTCACCTTTACCAAGATCTAGTGATTGTCCATCACGATTGTTCAGATTTTTGTTATTTCCCTGATGACCAGTTCTGCATGTATATGTTAGGAAAATCACAGACTTAGTTCAAATATATTCAGAGATAATAATGCAATTCAGCACTACCAACTTTCTCTCCTGGGAAAAGGAACAGTTATTTACCACAAACATTTTGTTTATAGCCCAAACTGAAAAAGAAAGCTGGCTAGCCAGCTGACATATGCACCAAGCACCTTTATGTGACAATGGAAAACTCCCTCAAAGGTAACAATACGGTAACAAACAAATGAGATCTATTACCCTCATAACACTGTAATTAGTATGAGATTTAAAAATGGAAATACCTTTCAGGGAAAATTTGTGGAAAAACTTAAAACTAAGCAGCAACTACTTCTAGAAGGGGAAACCAGAAACCAAAACTCCTCAAGATGGTGGATCCCGGTTCTGAGAAACTTTCAGAAGGTTGGCAAAGACAGCAGACTGTTCTCTCATGCTAAATAAAATTTAAAAAAAAAAAAAAGTGGAAATCATACACTCATACACCTCTAAAGGCTCAGTACAACTTTATTTATCTGTATTTCTTTCATTGCATGCTGTCCCCCAGTTGTGCCAGTGCAATTGATACAGAGATTCTTTGGGAAGCACGAGATGAACAAATAATTGACAACAGCTGGACAAAGCACTGTACTTGTGACAACCATCAGCCTTCTACAGCTGTGGTAAAGGTAAGAGAAGTACTTGAGGCCATAGGAAGAAAAAAGCAGCAAAGTCATCTTTGCCAGGAGAAAATACTGAAATATGGCATCCTCAACTCCTGCAGGAGTGAGTCTACTTTTCCCTGAAATAAGGTGTCAATGTGTTGTCTTTAAGATCTTTCGTGAATTCTGATATTGAATTCTTAACTAACATTAAGTTCACAAGGGCACTACATGTTAAGCAATCAGGTCTTGGATTCCAATGAATTGATTACTAAGATAAACTATTGTTTTCAAGAGTTTTTACATCAAACACAAAATGGAAGACTTTATCTTCCTTTGTGTTGTTACATGCATGTTTCACAACAAAAATTCCTCCAAAGAAAACACTATTGATGCATCAAAGCATCACAATACTTGTAGTAGCAACATAATAAAATGTTGAAGATAGATAAACCCTGAAGAGAAATTAAGAATCAAAATGAACAAAACTACAAGTCTGTCCATGAAAGCCTAAGTCTTTGGGGTTTATTTGTAAAACCCTAAAGCTTTGGGGGTTAGTTTTTTTTTTCCATTTTACAAATTACTATTTAGAAGAATATGTAATAGACGGATAAAATACATAGAACACATGCATTATCTTATCTGAAAACTATTGCCTCCAGAGCCTTATTTTTAGGCATCAGGTTGGGAAGAAGAATGAGCTTGACAAAAGATACATAGCTCTGAAACATAGCAGAGTTTGATTGTTAACTGAGGCAGTAAGAGCCAGAAAATTCTGAGTAATCATCTTGTGCATGTAAGGGGAAATCTTTTTACAACTAATGGGACATTCAGGCAAAACCTTTAAGTGCCCTGAAACACATGAATGTGTAGTAAGGGAACTAGTAGATGGGTAATGTGCTGGTCAAGAGGGAACCTGGAAAAACATGATGCATCCTTGTGGGTCTTTCCCAGCAAGTGATTTGCAGAATTCACAGCAAGCTACTTCATCAAGAATTGTGTGCCCTTATGATATATACAAATCAAACTTCACTTAGTAGCTGTAAATTCTTTTTTGATTGCTAACATTACTCACCAGGTCTTTATTTAAGGGATTTCTGTTTGCTTTAATTCTATTTTTTAAAATACAAACAGCACATTTTAGCTATATTTCAGTTAGGGTCAGCCTGAACACTGCTACAGCAATGGCTGGCACAGTTTATGACCAAATGTGTTTGGACTGAGACAACTTGGTCATTTAATTTAATTAAATTTCTCTACTCTTCTCTTTTTTCCATCATATATAATTTAAGCCATGTGCAGAATCTTAGATTAATGCAGCAGTGAGAAAGCAAATCTTTCTACTGGCAATTTCTTCAAGCAAATCTTAGTGTTAATAAAGCAAGTCAGGGACTGAATGAGAACAATCTTGTATTTAATAGTTTTTAAAATATTGTACCTTTAAGGAATACTAAAAATGCTAGTATGTCAGTAGTGTTACCTTATATTAGTTATACTATATATTCTTCAGTTGGCACAGTCTCCAAGCATATTGCTGATAAAGCACAATAGCTGAAATCATGATGCCAATAACACTCTTAGGATGTTGGACTAAGCAAGCTGATTGCTATTATTAGCATTTGCCTTTTGATGCAAAATAATAACTCTGAATATAATTCAGTGCTAGAGGGGAAAAAAAAAAACAAACAAAAAACCAAACCAATTTCACCTGTGGTGCATTTCCAGTGAATGTACACAAGGAAAACTTTGGATCAATTCATTGACTAAACTCATTGCATTACATATGTGCACTGAAGTGACAATGACTTTATTCAGGAAAGTGCTGGAGAAGCACAAAATAAGAAGAGAATCTGTATGCAGCAGAAATGGCAATTACCAGAGGTTCTCCGTGAAGCTCCACATCAATCTTCTTTAGCTGTCACAGAGAGATTATCATGCAGGATTTTCTGCCATTTTGTCCTTAGTAAACAATAAAGGCACACAATGAGGTTTGTTGTGTTTGCTTCCCCCGGTTTTGAAGACTCGTATGTCTTAAAACATTATCATTCCCGTTGTTATGTTAAAACCTTGCTGTTGCTGTTCAGCTATGTTTTGGTTTCCCTGTTTCAGTCTTAGAGGAAAATGGTCTCTCTGCAGCCACCTAGCTGAACTGCACCTTTCTATAGAATACTAAGAAAAGCGAGGGCATCCATAACACACTCCCACATCACAACAATCATGGCAGCAGCCATTTTTGCCCACAACAAACCTTCTACTGTCAAACTTGCCTCCCATTTTTTAAGGGTTGCAGTAAATTGGAAGCAGCATTCTGCATTCCAGAATGCAATTTTATTGGGAACCTATTGGCTTCCCCTGCAACTTCTGATTCAGCAACAAGATCGGCAGGTAGCATACACAAGGCTAAAAGGCTGTTCTTACAATCCACTTAATTTCCTTGTGCACATGTGTAGCCAATCTGAATCTACCCTTTAAAATTAAAAAAGAAGAAAAGGAATAGTCAAATGCATACACATACTTGTAGTAGGAAAACAGAGAAGGAATGTTACAACGAGTATAAACGAATTCTATGTCACTGAATGTTTTTTAAAGTGTATAGTACTTACTATTCTATACTTTAAGCAACCAAAAGGACATTTAAAAAGAAAATTAGATGCTATGCATTTATATCATTAACCAGCATTGAATGCATGAGAACACTCCAGCTCCAAAAAGAAGCCCAAAAGCAAATAAAGGGAAAAATCCAATCGTCCATGACCCAACAGGCTTTGAAAATTTCACAGCAATATATGAAACTTTTGTTGCTTTCAGCTGAGATCTATAGGAATTTCTATCTGCCAGAATGAACAGAGAATAATTAAACGTATTACTTTGATAGAAGTTTTCTACTTTTCATGATACTGATTAACTGCTGGCAAAAAAATAGTTTACATGTCTTGCATTTTTAAGAGCGATCTATGTCTACTGCCCTCTGGACAGTCTGGGTCTCTTACATTACACCTACTGACTAAGAATTTTAATAAGTGTTTCAGTGATTGATACTTTCTGCATCACTAGGAGCTGAATACAAAGAAAGCAACACTTCAGTGTTTACTATCAAACATTAGCTTTTAGTAAATATCCAAAAAGAGAAACATCTCCTTCAGCAGGAATGAAACTATTTAAGCAAAAAATACTTAACCTTTTTTGTTTGTTTGTTTCTTTTACAAAACAGAAGTTTCCTAATGGGATTTAGAAAAATAGAGAGCAACAGTCGGGAGTATATTCTGAACAAGAAAGGAAGCAAAAGTATGTGTGTGAGTGGGAGCGGGCAGGGAGAATCTTTTAATGCAAATTGTACCACACTATATTGCACAAACTTGCTAAAGTTATGGAAAAAACCTGTAGATAAGTCTAGACTCCAGTATCTTCATTCTGCCACAGTAAGGTTATCACAAATCTAGAACTCCAAATGTAAAAGAACTGATCAGTAAAGGGTAGAAATATTAGAATCAGATTCTACTGTGTCTCTTCTCAAAGGGAAATCTCACGGGGTATTTTTAGTAAAGCACAGATTTTACTTGAGATAAATTGTAACAAAACTTTAAAAAAAATCCCAGAAATAATGTTTTTTGAAAAACACATCACCAAGCTATTTGCAATTATTTAGGCTTTAACTGACAACTCCCTTCAGATTTTCCTTTTGGGTAAATAATTTTTGTGTAATTTTTTTGTGAAATGTCCTCATAAAGTAGTAGAGAGAGAAGCACTGTATTAATTCACTGACTACTAGTCTGATTTCATAGAATCATAGAATGGTAGGAGTTGGAAGGGACCTCTAAAGATCATCCAGTCCAACTCCCTTGCTCAAGCAGGTCTGCCTAGATCATGTCACAAAGGACCACATCCAGGTGGGTTTTGAAATCCTCCAGAGAAGGAGACTCTGCGCCCTCCCTGGGGAGCCTGTTCCAGTGCTCCATCACCCTTATAGTAAATAAGTTTTTCCTTAAGTGGAAATTTTTGTGTTCCAGCTTTTGTCCATTACAGTGCAGTGTTTGGTTGTAAGGAAATCTACAGGTGACAGCTGACAACAGACAAGAAATTAAACCATTTTAACTATGGTAAGCAGAATCAGGGAAAGGCAAATAAGAAAAGACATAGAATTGTAAGAGAGACTCCAGTCAGTGTACAGACAAAGTGATGGCAAGGGCTACATTTAGTCATGCTCCTGACTACTTAAAACATGGACTGGATAACACAGAGAACTAGGATTTCCATAGCATAATTAAGTTCAAGAAGCATAATCTCTAATTCAAATTTTGCTCCCTGATGTACATAGTAGAAGGTTCTCTAGAACCTGAGACACCATAAACATCAAAATCACAAAGTAAAAATGCTGAGCTAACAGAAAAAGCAACAAGATGAGCTAGAGCAATCTGTCAATATCGTTGAGTATTAATCAGCAAAATACCTGACAAATTCCAACACCCATGAAGGAATACAGTCTTGTCAAAGCTAGTGTTTCTAATTTGCAAATCTGTCTTCATTTGTGCAATTGCTGAGCTGGCATTAACCTTACCACTCCAGCTGGAATGGGACGTTTGAATCACAGAAGTGTATGATTTACAGATTTTACCTCTGCCAGGTAACCAGAGAAGATCCCCAGCTACAAGCATGTTATTGAGCAGGAAAGGATGCAGCAGCACACATTGGCTCATGCACCGCAAAATGTTCTCCAAAAACTGTTTACTACACACAAACCTGTACAGGTGTCCATTCATCTCATCAGCTTGACACATTTACTGCCACACAGGCACTTTCAAATGCAAGCAGTCATGAAACAAACACCACTGCTTACAGTGTGCCCAGTGTTTTTCCATCTGTGGATTGGCTGAGAACAAGCTTTTGTTACCAAAGATTCATTTCCCAAGTTGTACAGATCAGCCTCATAAGCCAAACAAGCTTAGGAGAATTGTTTCTGGAATGGGAAATGATGATTTGCATCAGAAGGATGCTTTAAAAGATCCGGAGTTTCTCTGTGTGGCAGAATATAATGTGTGAGGATAAACAATACAATCTTTAAAAAAAGCCTAGTCTTGTTATTTGAAGATTATTTCAAGGATACAGTTATAGGACTGTCTGCCTGGGCTAATTTAGCCTGATGACATTTTGCTATGAAGATATTTTCAGCATTTTGTAGTTCTGAGTCTCATGGCGGAAGGGAATACTTTTCTTGAGACACAGCAATTAAGCAAGTTTAGGAAATATTCAAATAATTTCAGCCTGAATGCTGTTCTGCACAGGCCTAGCCCTGAAGGTTAAAATGATTGTTTAACTCCTTAATTGCCACGTCCTCCTAACTTTAATTATAATGCACTCACAGCATGGTGGAGGTCCTTTACTCTTCAAGTGGGTGAAATACTGGCAGCACTTAAACAAATCCACTACAGATTTATAAACATGGGAACGGAGAATGGGAAAGTACCATAAAAATCACTGAATGCTATCCCTTGTGATGGCAGGATTAGATGGAGTCACAATTTCATCCACTGTGAGAATTAAGAGTAGTTACTAACCAGTGTCATGAGAAAGGCAGATACAGACTGTTAAATTAGCATTCATCAGCCAAAGACTGGTAGAGACATTGTTTTTCTCCCATTCTACTAATCATTATATAAAAGGCATGACTTTCAGTTTGCACACTTAATGTTCTTGCATTCCTATAGCCAAGACTTAAACTGCTTCAGTGATTGTAGGAGGCACACACAGCAGCAGCATAAATATAAGCAGATTCTGCTCTGGTACACAGTGCAGTACAGTAAACAGTATCTTCTCTAAAATCTCAGGCATGTAATTTCTAACTTTTTTACAAAAGGATGGAACCATCAGCTTTTGAGAATTATTTTAGATACCAGTTAAAATGCATGTGATATAGGCATGCCAAAGGACAAAGTTCCACTCATTTCCAGAATTAAAAGCCTTGCATACAATGCAAACTCTTTGGCATATTTGGGTAGGCACTTCCTGATGAGCTTCAGAGACTAAAGTGATCCGAGACTCATGTGCTGTGCCAGAAGCATGTTTTTAACATTCAGTTGGACAGTCAGTGAAAGCTGACAAGATAAAATTTGGCAAATGAAGATTTGCTTGATTAGGTCATTTTAGTACTGCATTTCTATGTATTCAAGTTATCAGTGATGTTTGTGTAGGTGTGCCTCCAAAAGTAATCTGCAATTGAGATATTGTTTAGACCTCACTGGTTTTTCTGCATGGTAGATGACACACAGGAGGATTCAGTAAATCCAGCAAAAACACCATACCAATGAGAACAGAGAGTTAAAAGGTCTTACAAACAGCTCTTTTGCCCATGGTGCAGAAGACAGACTGCACCACAGCACAGTATTACTAGCAGAGTCTGGAAAACACAACAGCTATATTAGGACAATGACACCAACACTCCAATAAACTCAATCACTGCATGTTTCGATTTTCCCTTGGAAGCACCAGTACCACTGAGCCTGCTCCAGCCAGTTCTGGTTTGGATGACTTGAGGAAGTTCACCATATTGAAGTGGATGTCTGCAAATGTAGCATAAGATACTCTCCTCCCAATTTTGTTTTTGAATGTGGAGTATTTGTAGGAAAAGGATGTTCTTGGCATTGTCTTGTTCAGAACAATAAAATCTGAAAAATTCTAGTAGAAAACATTCTAGCATTTTAGTACTAGGGAGGAAACTGCAGAAACAAAAAAAGCAGAAAAACTGCACTCCAGAAATGTCAGAGAAGTATTTAGGTGAAAGAAAGTAGATGGTACAAGAAGGCAGAGGTGACAAAGAAGGTGAAGATGAACAGATAAGGCAAAGGGCCCTACAATCATTTTTTAAATCGGTTTTTGTTCATTGCAGCAGGAATAGAGAAGATTTCTCCTAAAAATTACCTTGCATATCTATACTACCACTGCACTATTGATTTGGAATGCCTTCTAAGCCAAAAGCTATTAGAAGTGCAAAGGCAAGGAACTATATCCTATGGAGCTAGGTAGCTGTATTTCAGTTGTGGAGGAAATTACAGAATCTTTTTATAATCACATAAAGTTTAAAAAGGGTTTTGAAATGTCTAGTACTCTAAGGCAGTGGCTCGCATATAGTATTGACAGCCAAGAACTTCCAAGTTTTGCCACAATTTTTTCATCATTTTTTCACTCCATTTCAGTAAGCCTATCACCTCAGTCAACACCTTCCTAAACTGGATAGATCTAGGCACTGAAATATATTTTAACAACATTAACTAAAAGGTTTGATACCTCTTAACTGCAGGAAGCAGCAAAGTAAATAAGACCTGTTAGCTAAATATTAAAACTAAACATTTCAGGAAGAAAATACCATGAGATGTGATGCAGTAGAAGAACTGAGTTTGCTCCAGTTCACGGTCCACTGACAGCCTTCTCGAAAAAAGGTAGCTCAGGCTGAACATTTTTGAAGGCGAACATTCAATACCTAATTACATTTTATGAGGATACAAATGATGGTATCACATCTCAACATTACTAAAAGGAGTATAAACATTATCAAATCATTTGTACAAATCAAAGCACTCAATTTTGTTTTACATGCTATTTGTACAAAGGCAAAAAAAGACATTTTTATCTTAACTAGTAAAAATTCCAGCCTGATATAAGCAGCACAAGTCAAAGCATTATTTCCATGCAGTCTTTCAATAAAAAAGTCGACTATAATCTCAGAAGGATAATGGTAAGCAGAAGGAGTTCTGTACTTAAGACCCAGGTGAAATTTTTGCCATATTTAATCCAGCTACAAAATCATTAAAATAATAAGCTGTGACAGGCATTATCATTAGAGAAATGCGAATGATAAAAATAAACTTTTTATCAGTAATACCTGTTCTTGAACACTATATTCTTTTTGTTCCTTTAAATAAAATATTAACTGTCACCAAGTTAAACCATTTACTTTGCATTTCCAGTATATTTCCGTACCAAATGTTGACTTATATGTGTTTGCTAGCAGCTTCTCCACAAGGTATTGATGTTATAGAACATTGGTGTTTTGTAGTTGTGAGCTTGAGTAATTCAGGTTGTTCACTCAAACGTGTTTTTTCACCTCGACACATGAAAATCTGAAGCAAGATTTGTGATCCACTCCTCAAAAGCATACAGCAGCACTGGTAAGATTGGTAAAAGTAAAGAACTGAGGTCCATTTTCAAGTTCTTGTCTCTAAATGGCAAATGCAGCTCCTTAGTCCTGTACTGATCACCGAGAGAAACCTCAGCAGTTTCATCAGATATATGTAGAAGCTCACAAAGTTTAAAATAGTTAATTCTACATTCTTCAAATACAATCAGTTACCTTAACTAAATATGCAAGAATCTATCAAGCCGTGAAGTGGTTTGGCGGTAGTTTTCCACGTAGACTAAAACCTCTACAAATACCCAGCATAATCTTTTCCAATTTTCCAGCTATCATTTCTTCCCTTATTTTTCAAAGAAATAGAGGCAGACATCAAATAAAAGGTTTGAAGTAGTCCTCATAAAATTATATTCAAACTAGGTTTGCAAATTATACTTAACTAAGCTCAAAGTGGCAGACAAGCCGGGTCACATTTGTTCTCCCACGCCTTTAAGCTTTTCATTATACAGCAAAGCTTTTCCTAACCGTGTCTTGCAAACTTGATTCAATTTCATTATGCTTTAGCTGTTATTCAAATAACTAGAGTAATTTTTGTGATTAACAAATACAGTAGGGTTAAAACTTCCAACCCAGTTTCACAGAATATTGTAACATTTCAAATATGTTCAAGAAATATGCATTTAGTCAGTTAAACGACTAGCAGTTCACCAAGCCGACTAACACCGAAGAGCCCACTGAAGGGTAAACACTGATTCTAAATATGCATGACAAAGACATTTATCAATTCTTAATCTGGTTCACAGAATCATGGAATAACAGAATGGTAGGGGTTGGAAGGGACCTCTAGAGATCATCCAGTCCAATCCTCTGCCAAAGCAGGTCCACCTAGATCAGGTCATACAGGAACGTGTCCAGGTGGGTTTTGAAAACCTCCAGAGAAGGAGACTCCACAACTTCCTCACACAGCCTGTGCCAGGGCTCCCTTACCCTTAACAGTAAAATAGTTTTTCCTTGTGTTTAAACGGAACTTTTTGTGTTCCAGCTTTTGTCCATTATCCCTTGTTCTGTCACTGGACACTACAGAAAAAAGTGCCATCCACCCTCTTGACATCCATCTTTTACATACTTGTAAGTATTAATGAATTCCATTTTATGAAAATACAAAGGGGAACCTATTGCACATATGCAAATAAAATTCTGAATTGTAACAAAGTATTTCTTCAAACCAAAGCATGTCATATTGCAGCCAGGTTTCATGTAAAAATGCCTCTAAACTATGCTGTACATACTCTTGATAAACACCATGTAGACATTGCAACTCCCTATAAAAATCCTAAAGACTGGAAGAATTACTGATTGTGTTTTCTCAATAAAGGATTTCAGTGCAACCTGTCTTGCTGCCGTTCTCCATGAAGTGTTTGAAAATTTAAATTAAATGGCTAAGCTTCAGAGCTATCTGGACAGAGTTCTCACTGGGAGGAGGAATAATGAACCATGGTATCTTTCAGATAATTTGGACCCCTTTCTTCTCCAGCATTTTCAGATATAATTATTAAAGATATACAGCTAGAAATACTTCTGAGAGTTCCAGGCACATACCTGGTGTAAAACAGCCACAAAATTAAGGACTATCCATTTACATATTAAGTTTTTCCACCTTTTACCAGAAGGGAAGAGTCAACTTTGCATTATAGACAAAAGTCTGATGGTAGACTGAAGAAATTTAGCTAATATCTACTTTACTGAGCCTGTATAAGGTGCTTCTTTCAATCACTTGATACTCACATAATTCCGAATTCACATCGAGAAGGGCTTGGTAGAATCCTGCATAAAAGACTTCATAAGGGACCAAATTTATGAGAAAACAATTAAAGCTAATGTCTGCTTCACTAAAAATTCAGGGAAAAAGAAGTCCTATCAAACTCCTGTGATTTTTAGAAAACACTGTTTCTTCTTTCTTTCTTTTTTTTAATCTATGATGAACTATTCCAAGTTCATCCCTGCAATTCTGCTTCTCAGTTCTGACTACCTCCTTCTCATTTCTCATCCTATCTATATGCTTACAGGCACATAGTCTTCTGGACTAAAGATGTTCTGTGCAGAGGTACATAGGTTTATACAAGAGCTCAGCACAAAAATGGAAGGTACAGGAGACAAACTCTGGTTTTAGAGTCATACAAATTACAGAAGAACTCCAGTTTTCTTCAGACATTTCTAGCTTTTACAGTTGCAGAAAAAACCAAAACCTTAAAAAAGTTAATTCTCACTGCTCAAACCCCATAAAACAACAAAACACCTTACAAATTGGCTTTATATCTGACAAGCACTAACACAATTCAGCTTTGTATTCAGTTTCAAGATGTGATAGCCATCATTAGACTTCACATCTGGCATCTGGCCGTAGAACAGAGTGCTGCCTCTCTCTGCTCAGCACTGCACCTGCTGCCAGATGATCCCCGCCCAGCTCAACCCTCTGCTCTAGCCCTGGCTCTCTCATTTACCACTGAATACAGATTTCACATTGCCTCAGTTCCATGCTAATTCTTGGACATTGGGATCATGTCACCAATATGATTTAGACACCTATTCAAAATTTTACTGAAAAAGTAAGTGTTGGACGAGTTCCCGAAAGGCAAATATTAGAGATCTAATACTTTTACATTCTCAGTCATTTGGCAGCGCTAAGGGTCGCAATGGTGTTGAAGAAATACATTTTGCTGGAATGAGCTACACATACCCAGAATTATATTATGCAAACTTAAAAGGCGAGTTTAGAAAACTAAAAGATCTGAACATTGTCCAGTTTACTCACCCACTAGTAGTGACAAGCATCTGCAAAAACACTGTGCCAATCATTTCCCCCAGAGCTGACCTGGGCTCTCCAGTCTGACATTCAGACACAGCCCTGAATCAGCTCACCTAAATCTTCAGATCCTTCCTAAAGTTTCTTTTAAGTTGTCTGCTGCTGTTCATTTGATTTCACTCCCAATTTTAATAAACCAGTGAAACTTACTGATGCCTCAACCTTGGAGCCAAAGCCAGTCAGAAGAGCAGACCACACTATGGTTGACTTGCAAACTGCACACATAAACCAGTCAAAATCAAATGAATGTGCACAGGAAAAGTGGATGAGGCAGACTATCTGAAAAAGGCAAAAAGAACAAAAAATCCTGCTGAATGAAGTAAAGTTTAGGGGTTTTATTATACATGTGTATCTTGGAGATAGCAAAAAATACTGATGGATCCTGCTAAGCCTGTCACTCAATAATTTGAGATTCTTTCTTCCTAAGCATGTTGGTATGTAGTTTACAAATGGAGATTTCCACCAGGTAACTGTAAGTCTCCTCCACAGCCTAACATATTCCATTGACCACATTTCTCTCACATTTGTTCTAAACCATCACCATACAGATTATTTGTACAGTATGCATTTATGTCCCCTCTCATGCCTCTTTAATGTTCTTTATCTTTTCAACATCTGTATTATACAAGCAGATATTATCCCAGGATTAGGGTGTTAATTTAGAATGTATCAGGTCTTCAGAGAAACTATTCTTGTGCTTTGTCTGAGATAACCTAAACCTTAATTGAATTCCTTCATTAAGAAGTAAACAATTTATAATTAATTATTAGCAATTACTTTGACTTTCTTTTCTGATCTTCCTACACAATGTTCATCCTGGCTTTAAAATTTAAGATTAGGTGGTATAAAACAAAATGCCAGTTAATATTGTACACAAGAATGATGTTGTATTTGAGCTACCCAAGTATAAGAATAATGTAAGGGAAAAATAAGACTTTATTACCAAAGTATTTTTTTATATTAAAGTATAAAGTCATGTATCAAACAGTATTTTTAAATGGACCATGAATCTTGAAACTGTACCTATTAAACTTTTCCACAAATAAATCCTTTAAAAGGCATTTCTTCCCAATTACAACACTATGTCAGAAAAGCATGTTTATCCACTTTTATCTAGCAAATCATTTAACATCAGACTGTACCTCACGGCGTTGCTGAACCTTGGCCTCAAAACATCATTGCCAGTTAGAGCGATCCTTTCTACATTGCTCTGCCATAATGCCACAAGCAGGAAGGACTCCCATGAAAGCATGATTGGAATAGCCAGGATGCTGCCATTTATGAGGTGGTTTTCAAAGAGATGAACCGAAATCAAATTTCTGCCACCAGATTACCAACTGTGGGCCTTCAGGCTCTGCTCCTTTGGAGGCTAAGCATGTTTCAACAGAGCAGAGAACACTGACAAAACTAACCCAGAGCATGCATGATTTTTCATTTTTCCTGTTCCTTTGGAGTTGGCAGTCTCTTTTTGAAGGAGCTACAGGAGTTAGTGTTGTCAGCAAGAGGGGAAAGGGGTTAGAAGACTAGAGCTCTTGCAATGTCACATAGCCTGCAGTGAGCGGCACTGTCCCACAAGGGACAGCAAATCCTCAGGGAAGGCTCCCAGGAGGAAGCAATCCTCCATCACCTCACCTCTGCCACTCATACAGCCACAGTGACTAGCTCCTTCTGTGATTTATCAAATGCAGAAATTGGGAGAGCTAAGTAATCTCAATTTGATTTAATCTAGTGGCTCTTGGGGGAGAGTATTTCAAGCTCCATCTAATTTCTTCTGGAAGACCTAGGACTGAAGGAAGAATCACAGAATCTCAAGGGTTGGAAGGGACCTCAAGACACCATCTAGTCCAACAGGTGGTCTTGCCAGAGCAAGACCACCTAGAGTAGGTCACACAGGAACTCATTCCGGTGGGTTTTGAATGTCTCCAGAGAAGGAGACTCAACAGCTCATCTGGGCAGCCTGTTTCAGTTCTCTGCTTCTTCATCACACAAAAAAATAATTAAAATAGCGTGGCAACTTTATATTTTAATACAGCTTCTGTTCCAAAAACATGGAGCTACACTTGCTCATATTTCTACTCAAGAACACAGCAAAAACATTTAAGTCAAAGTGAAGAATTCTAGACAGAAATCATCCACACTTCTAATATATGTCAACAACAGGATTAGGAATTTATTACAATAATCAAAGTAAGTTCTCTACATTAAATAAGTTGTTCTAATTAACAAAGCAGAAAAATGACACACAGACTCCAGAGACTCTTTGGGTTACTCTGGGAGTTTGGAAGTCATTCACAGCTTATTGAGAGGTTTTCCCTCCAGTGCCTGATCCTCTGCCTTACGTTATACACTATGTGTCACTGCAGTACCAGAACTTGTAACAAATTTCATTGACACTAGCATTATAAATTCTAACAGTATAAAAGACCATTTAAAATAAATGGCAGAAGGTAGAAAGATTGCTATAACTTTTATCAAACTCTGCGGTAAATATAATTATAAGTATATCTAGAGTTTTAACCACGGTACATTCATGAGTAATAGTCTACAGCTGGTTTTGAGAATTTTGAATGTTAACAGTGAAACTGCATGAAAGAAAGGAAGAAGTAATATTTTTACAGTGCTAATTCTCTATATTTTGATTGCAGTCATCCAATTTATTATTAAAAATACTCAGCAACACTGGTAAAAGGAAATATATATCAAAACAAGCACTTTTTTAAATCCCATAATCTTACCCAAGTACTTGGGGAAAAAATGCTCACAGCAGGCATGAAAACAGGAGGAGACACTATAGGTCTGAAAGAAAGATACTCCTTAAAACAGTAGTTTTTAATGCACAGGAACAAAAACCAATGTTAAGTGAAACAATACATTTAGTGTTGGTTCACTTTACTTACTCCTCCTAGAGAACACTGAATTATCTATGATTTTACCTTTCTAAAATGTTAACTGGATTCACAGAAGATTGTACCTTAGAGGCAAATGCCTACCTTACAAAGAGCAGCAGTTCTAACACTACAAAAACATATATGAACTGTTCAAGTAGAAACATGATCTGTAAAAAAGCAAAATGTCATTTCAAAAAAATTAGATGACAACAGAACAGGACACATTTAAGGAAAATGTTCAAACTCTTTCTTTACTTCTAAAATTATGAGATATAGTAAAGTAAAATGAAAACTCATATGATAAATGTTCTATTAAGCAAACAGCAATTTATAAATAATTACAAGCTTGTGCATGCACTATTACGTGAATAATTTTTACATTTATTTTTATCCTAATATGCACACAGTACTGGCAGTCTAATGCATTGGCTAAGGTACAGTAAAAATTACAAGAAATAAATTTTTTCTCAAATGTATTTTTAGTGGTCACTGCAGAGACATTTTTGAGACTGGGATTTTTGCCTATTTTCTTGCATTCATCTGCAAAACGGTTTCAAAATCAACATATTTCTAAAACATTGATCCCAAAATGTTTTGCAATCATCATTCTAATCAATTTTAACAGATTATTTTCCCAATATATACAACTAATAAATGTTAAGTGATGCTATCCCAACACCAAACTGTTTCACATACACGGGAAGAAAATGCAACACCAGCCAAATAGAATAACTTGAAGAAAACCTGATCATTTTACAGGGGAGTGATTAATTAGATCCATAACTTTGTTCTACTGCATTGAATCTAAACTGAACTAATGAACTGTAGCATAGTAGAATATCATCTTATTTACATATGAGAAATGACATACAGCTTCTCAAAGACCTAATTCCCAGTTGATATAAAATGTCAGAAGTGAGGTATTGCAGATAGCAGCACATACATTGGGTCATAGGACAATTTCTACAAAGAAAAGGGTTTGACACTTGTATCAGGGGCATGGCAGAGGAAGCAGGCCAAACCCTGGGACGTCTGTCGTGTCAGCATCAAAATGAAGGAAAAGAAGCTTTCTGCAGCAATTCAGGAGGTTCTAGACAGAAGACACCTCTTTGCTCACTGTAAGCAGTCTCATTGGAAGACAGCACTGAAGATGCTGCCACTTCAAGAAAGGCTTTCAGTTTAACTTTAAATATTTACTTTCTTTCTGATTATAAATCACTGTTATATATAGCTACATATGTTACTGAGAATCTAAAATATATTTTCTCTGATGGTTAAAGTGCAAAATAAACATTAAAAGAATTTATCACAAAAATAAATGGGCAAAATATGCATCAGACAGGAGATTCAGTCTATTTTCGAGTAATTGCTAAAGCTAACTTGCTGGTCCAGACAGGACTTGCCCTTGGTGAAGGAGGAGGTTAAAGACTTGTTGGCCAAGCTTAATGCTCAGAAGTCAGTGGGTCCTGATGGGATGCATCCTAGAGTGCTAAGGGAGCTGGCTGATGTGATTGCTAAGCCTCTCTCCATCATTTTTGAACAATCATGGTGGACAGGCGAGGTGCCTGAGGACTGGAGAAAGGCCAATGTCACTCCAGTCTTCAAAAAGGGCAGGAAGGATGACCCAGGAAACTACAGGCTGGTCAGTCTCACCTCCATCCCTGGAAAGGTAATGGAACTCATCCTCAATGTTGTTAATAAACATATGAAGGAAAAGATGGTTATCAGGGGAGTCAACATGGATTCACCAAGGGGAAATCCTGTTTGACCAATCTGATAGCCTTCTATGAGTGCATAACTGGCTAGATAGATGAGGGGATAGTAGCAGATGTCATCTACTTCGACTTCAGCAAGGCTTTTGACGCTGTCTCCCATAATAACCTCATCAGAAAGCTCAGAGAATGTGGATTGGATGAGTGGATGGTGAGGTGGATTGAGAACTGGCTGAATGACAGAACCCAGAGGGTGGTGACCAATGGCAGAGAATCAAGTTGGAGGCCTGTGGCCAGTGGGGTTCCACAAGGATCGGTTCTGGGGCCAGTCTTGTTCAACATCTTCATCACCAACTTGGATGAGGGGACAGAGTGTACCCTCAGCAAGTTGGCTGATGACACCAAACTGGGAGGACTGGCTGATTCCCCAGAAGGCTGTGCTGCCATTCAGCGGGATCTCGACCAGCTTGAGAGTTGGGCAGAGAGGAACCTCATGAGATTCAACAAGGGCCAGTGCAGAGTCCTGCACCTGGGGAGGAACAACCCCATGCACCAGTACAGGCTAGAGATTGACCTGCTGGAGAGTAGCTCTGCAGAGAGAGACCTGGGAGTCATGGTTCATAGACAACTGAACATGAGCCAGAAATGTGCCCTTGTGGCCAAGAAGGCCAATGGCATCCTGGGATGTATTAAGAAGAGCGTAGTTGAGGGAAGTTCTCCTCTCCCTCTACTCTGCCCTGGTGAAGCCTCATCTGGAGTATTGTGTCCAGTTCTGGGCTCCTCAGCTCAAGAGGGACAGAGAACTTCTGGAGAGAGCCCAGTGCAGGGCCACCAAGATGATCAGGGGACTGGAATATCTTTCATACGAGGAAAGGCTGCAGGAACTGGGGCTGTTTAGTCTAGAGAAGGGGAGACTGTGGGGGCTTCTCATTAATATTTACAAGTACATAAATGGTGGGTGTCAGAAGGTTGGGGCATCCCTTTTTTCTATGGTATCTAGCAACAGGACAAGGGGTAATGGGATGAAGCTGGAACACAAAAAGTTCCATTTAAACATAAGAATAAACTATATTCCTGTGGGGGGTGAGGGAGTCGTGGCACAGGCTGCCCAAAGAGGTGTGGAGTCTCCTTCTTTGGAGGTCTTCCAGACCCGCCTGGACATGTTCCTATGCGACCTGATATAGGTGGACCTGCTTCTGCAAGGGGGTTGGACTAGATGATCTCTAAAGGTCCCTTCCAACCCTACCACTCTATGTTTCCATGATTCTATGATTTGTGACTTCTCTTACACAATCTGGTTGTTCTGCCAAAATAGTCTTGGAAGACCTTGAAATACCCTAACAGAGAAGAATTTGAGCAGTCTGCAGCACCACAACAGACTGAGAAAATTATTGTGACGATTAGCTTCTCCCTTTGTTTACCCACTCTCTATTCTCCTCCCGCTCTTCAGCATACCTGAGGTTATAATGATTGACTTATCTGGAAAACTCTAAACTGGTTCCAAGGTACATAACAGTGAACAAGATGATGAAGTGAAGAATGATAGAAAGTACATACAGAGTAGACTGTGTGTCAGTGAAAGGTCTTTGTGTGTTGTGGAACCACAGATTATGTCTAATCTGAGACACCTGGGAACTCATCACCAACTCCTGAATAAGGGGGTGTGTCTCCAGGCACCATATCTCACGAATGCCCTGACCACAGGAAAAATATCCTGTTTCCACCTTTTTATGATGCAAATAAAAATTATATTGTCCATTTCAAGACATGCAATACTTAATCCCAATCTCTGTGTGATTTTCTGTCCAGGACTTCACAATTACTTAGTTTTGAAGCTTTACCTTGCTGCTTTCAATTCCTATTCTGCATTAAAAAACACAGATTGTAACAGCTTTCAAAATGTATTAGAGTTTCTTTTTTTAAAGTTCTCTTAAGTCATCATAAACTGTCATCTCAGGGATCATACATTCCTATACCTTATATTGTAGATCTCAATATTGCAGGCAAAAGGAGCTTGAGGAAAAGTAGTCTCAGACATAAATTAATCCATGACTGAATATCCAAAGACATTCTGATTTTCTCTTCTTGAATTCCCAATAGCATAATTCAAACATTACTTCAAACAGACTTTTGAGGACTGGTGGGATTTAAAGCAGACAAACCGCTGCTTTGAGACTTCTGGACCGGAAAAGTCCAGAAATTTAGGGAAGAGTTTACAGTTTTTCTCCTTCACAGTCGCAGACGTCCACACACTGCTTTATACTGTTTGTACACTGAAGTTTCCTGGTATTCAGAGGAATCTGTGAAAGCAAGCAGCTTCCAGAAATCTCCATGACTGCACAGGGGCAGATTGTACTTCAATGTCAGTGATTAACACTGGACAGTTTTGGGGATTTAACAAGTTCAACTAACAAAGATGACATGCATTCTAACAATATGTTATAGAAAGTATTATCTATGAGGAAAAACATGGCCAAAATCTATGTATAGATATATCCTTTATCTAGGTGCACATTAGCTAAATAAGTGCAAAAGCTTATTTTAATGTCCTTTAGCTTAAGCATTAAGAAACTAGCTGCAATCGCAGATATTCCTGAACTGAAATTTATGGAGGCTGGGAGATTTTTCCAGGGAAGTATCACTTTTTTGCACTACTCATTAAACATCTGATACTAGCCCCAGTCAGAGATACAATACTGGGCTAAGAGACATTTGGTATAAGCTGGTAGAGCAATTCTTACACCTGTTTACCACTCCTTCTCACAAACAGCTGAGAAATGAGGATAAAGATACCACTTCACAACTAGTTGCTAATTAAGTGATGAATAAATAACACATCAGATGGGGATGTGCTTCAGTGTCTCAAAATGAAATGACAATTCATTTCTAAAAATGGGAGTCAGTATGGCTTTCAGTTATCTGTATTAACACTGTGGTTCAAATCATTAACATGCTTTTGAAAGGAATCTGCCAAAATCTCTCCCTCACTATACCTTGATTCATGCTGCAAGGCTGTTTGGCAGCATGTCAACTTTACGCCTTTTGGATGGACCCAAAGCAGAGGTGCTCTCCATAAGCACACCTAAAACACCAACTATAAATTGTTACGCAGAACCAAACAAGAACTACTTCCACAAAGCAAACTCCCAGCACAAGCATTTCATGTGGACATCAGGCACTCAGCTGCATTCTGCAGATCTACACATACTAGGTTGCACAGTACCAGCCTTTATCACCAAGAAAAGGACAAGATCTCAGGAAGGCTGAGTCTGTCACTGGTCTGTTGAAGGATGTAAGACATGCTGCTTATCTTCTCTGAGGCTGCACACCTTAAGACTACTTAACTCTTTTGGATGGAACTCTCAGACCTATGAATGAAAAGTGATTTCCACAGTAATGTGGAAATCAAATGTATGGTTAACATGACATTCTGGTAATCAGTTCCCCTACAGATGTAAAGTATTGTACCTTGTTTTTGTAAACTATCTATGCCCTGCCTACTTGTCAGGCTCCTCACTACAGAATCTGACGCTCTGGATGCCATGAGTGGCTGGAAGGTCAGCCTGCACAACAGACAGGTAGGTCTGCTCAGTGCAGATTGCTGCTATAAATGGAGATGTCAGTGGGTTTCGCTATCCACTGACACATTTCCAAAATAGACAGTTTCCCACTTTTGTTAACATAAAGCCTGCAAAACAGTTCTATGTAGTTTTTTTTTAAAATTACCTGGTTTGATCAGTACACATCAAACAAATTTTTCTGTTAACTTTACTGACATTTTCTCCCTCATCTCTCATGCCCACTGAACATCAAATATTTCTTTGGAGCTCTACAAGAGAAAGTGGAAAGGAAGTCTGCATCACAAAAAAGAGTCCAATGGTACCAAGGATGAAAAGCATAGGGTGAGTGCATCCACTCAGCCAGTCATCACACCCCATAGGGAAAACATGATAGCCCAGGTATAGGTCTGAGGCTTGTTGAGTCTGGAGTCACAGATTTCCTTCAGAAAAAAAAAATCTTTGGGAAAAGATGAACTGCAAACATCACTGGAGCCTTTTTGTCACAGAAAACTGTGGGGAATTTTCATCAGCTCTGAATCCCTGCAGAGAATTCACCTTCATTTAAAAGTTCAACAGGTACGGCTTAGTGAGGAACTTTAATAAGGCTCAATGCAGTACAGACAGTACATCTGGTACCAAAAAAAAGCTTAACTTATTAGGCCTACAGGTCAGTATATAAATTTCTCTAAGAGCCTCTACGGCTATGTCTCTACGAGTGAATTAAACATGACTAGAATATTAAACATATACTCTGGCACTGAGGCCATCTGGAAAAAAACATCTCTAGTCTTTAGTATAAGACATCTCACCCTCCAAATAGGGGTGGCCGTATGGTAGCTCGGTATCAGAAACATCTCTGGCCCATGCAGACTCCTGAGTAGTGCCTGGGAAACCTCAGAGGGAACACCAGATGGCAGAGGCTAAAACCACCCCAGGAAGCGCTCCAAAAATTTATTGGTAGGGTTAGTTGTACTTCCAGTACTCATGAACATTTTCTGCTGTCAAGTATCCTATTAGGTAGGAGTGTTCCCCCTGCTTTTTTGTATAAGTTGAGTTGGGATGGCAGAAGAAACACAGATACAAACACACATATACAAATGCAAATGCAGGTCAGGAAAATTCAGCTCCTGGAGATATTTCTTTGCAGTCCAGGAGTAACTGTTAAACTGTAAATTCTTTAATAACTTTTTGGGGACGTACATGAAGTCTAAATGACACTGAGCCTCTGGAGATTGGTAAATAATTAATAAAACATCAATGTTTAATGTTCTAGTTTTTTTACTCCCATGAAGGGAAAACAAGAAAAAAATAGCGTTGAGACTGCTAGTAGATACTAGACACTGAATCAAATAAAACTTTTCATTCAATTTCTGTATTTTTCACTAGCAGCTTTGCTTGAAAAGAATTAAGAAAACATTGTTTTGCAAATGTAGTGATTGGTTTTTCATCAGGTAGCGCTTACAGTCAGAATAGCTGAAGGGAAAAATGGGAAAAGTTGTTTTAAATCACTTTGTTGTTTGTCTGATACAAAGTGGCCGGACTGAGACAGCATTCAGCATGAACTGCAACAGAGTAAGGACCACAGATACTACTCTATTGAGTCATCTAGGTGTCAAACACACTCCATTGCACACAAATTCTGTCCTCTGCTCATCCTGACAAGCTCCTCTCCATATCCCACCTAGATGGAAAGGGGGTATTAGTATTAGCTCCAGGGAGCTGCTTCCAATAGCATGCCCAAAGGAAATCTTTGATTTCTTATTTACTCTCTTGCACTGAAACAACAAAAGCTAGACTCCAGGAAAGGATTTGGTCATTTCCTAGACCTCTGGATTTAAAAAGCCCTTTTTCATACATAAAACCTACAGTGCAACACTAAACAATAGATCAGCAGGAAACAAGACTGGCATTGCAGTTGGAAGCCACTAAAGAGAACACTTGATTAGCAAAAACGAAGATAAGTTGGAAAGTGATTAATACAAAAGGGCAAGTTTTTGAAACAAATGAGCATTTGAGAACTTGGCAACATTCTTGCAAAGCTAAGCCGTAATATCATTGCATCTGTACAAAGATACTGAAATGAGTACCAATCACAGCTCTGCTACGTTTTGCTGCTTGTAGCAGTAAGAAGAGGACAGAATGAGACCTAAAATTCGTACAGATCATTGGACAATCAACAAAGATAATGTCTGAAAAAAAGCTTTCCAAAGAAATGAAGATTCAAAGTACTTTTGGAATTTAGTTTTGTAGTCACGAATAATTTGTCTGCTTTTAACACATGCTCCAATTCTCACAAACCTGTGGTCCCAATTTATGGGGGAATATACATAGGATGGAAAGCATGGCAACTCCTTCCCCTTCAAAGCACCTAAAAATTCAGGCTATGATACTTAACTGCGTAAAAATTCCACTCTTGGTGTGAAGATATGTGTTTCTGTAGCTTTTGTGCCATCCTATGAAAACAAAATGGGATAAGCAGATAGTGAGGATACTGGCTTTGGCGCCAAACTGCTTTGTTTCTGCCAGTCTGTGTGACAGCCAACAGAAGATGGACCGAAACCTCTTCTCTTTGACACTACTGAAATTGCACCACTGCATGTAATAGCCAAATTTGACACTGTGTTTTCATTGGAAAGGAAAATGTGTTCCTCAAAAGTCTGACATGACACAATATGTTAAAATAGTCTCTTCTGGAGTGTTTTCAGTCAATCAGTAAAGTAAAATAAGTGTCTTGGAGGAACACTATATACATGTTTTAGATCACACAGAGACTACAGCTCCTTCAGAGTAACTGCCTATTTACCAATGTTTTTTGTGAAAAACTATAAACATAACCTGGTTCTTCTGAGCATTGATAACAAAATCAAATTGAACTTTCATTCCACTACAATCTTATACTAATCTAAAAAATTAACAACTCCCCCTCACTGCACCTTGCCCTCTCTCCCTGTGTTCTCTAACTCCATAAGAAACAGTCATGGTTTATAGTATCACTTGCTACAGAAAAAGCACAGGTAGAAGTAAACTGCAAAGGTCTAGTCCCTCTGGTCTTCTAAATGTTTGACCCTTCTTATTTATACAGCACAACTTTCTGTTATTCAAGTCAAAAATAAATCATAGAATCATAGAATGGTAGGGGTTGGAAGGGACCTTTAGAGATCATCTAGTCCAATCCTCCTGCAGAAGCAGGTTTACATAGATCAGGTTGCATAGGAACATGTCCAGGGAGGTCTTGAAGACCTCCAAGGAAGGAGACTCCACAATCCCTCTGGGCAGCCTGTTCAATCAACAAAGACACAGTATAACAGTACCATTAAAAATAAGTACCTTCTGTTTTCAAATAAATTAACATGCCTGTACTGACAGCCATGCCACAGTAATAGAAGACACAGAAAAGGATCTGAAGCTAAGCACTGAGTGATCAGGCAGCATAGCCAGCTGTAAGCAAGGGCATCTTGAAGAATACAAAAAAGCCTAACTGGCAGTGGGGTTGGTTTTGCTGCAAGAATTGATGAAAAATTATCACATCTCTGACAAAAAGATGACCAGAGAGTAATAGATATGAAGATTTAGCAGGAGAAAAAAGGGGAGAAAAGACAGAAATATACTAGAAGTCTCTGCAGAAGGTAGGACAAAATCTGGTTGCAGTGATAGATGACCACAATTCAATGACAGATTGAAAAGTAACCCTGACACTGTCATCCTTTGATTGCCTTCATCAACATTACATCTAGTCAATTCTTCACACCCATTATTTCCATATATCTGAAGATTTATCACTCATCTTTGAAAGGTAGTATTTCATTTTGTGTCCTCTAGAGGTAATTAACCAAATCCATCTTCTAAATCTTCAGCATTGTTACTGCATTATTGCTGTGCTTTAATCGCATTCCTCAGAAGTGATCCACCATTAAGTACAGATTCATTGTAACATTTTATTTCAGGATTGCTTTGGTTTTCTTATCATGAAGGCGGTCACAATAACGTATCAGTGGTACAAAGAGACATATGAGACAAAAAAGCCACACGTGGTAGCGTGCAGATGACATTCAATATCGCTCTTTAAATGTTAGAGTCAAACACTATAGTATTGCAAAAAAAACCCAGCACTCATTTATTATCACGTTATGCAGTGGCAAGCATCGGTTACAGTCAAGCTCAGAAGGACCGGCTAATTGTGTGCCAACAAATAGCAAGCCACATTTGTCTTTAAGCTTAATTCAGCAGTGTTTTCAGGGAGAACGAGGGATCTGTTTCTCTTATAACAGATTTTTTTTTGGTAGACTGCACACCTGAGGAGGACTAGAAAAATAACAATGAGAAAAATGCAGCCTCCTGCTTCAGAACACAATAGATGTGAATAATCAAGAGGGAAGAGAAAGAAAAATTGCAGAAGATTCATGCAGGAGTCTCATGAGATTTGGTCACTTTCTTGAGCTATTAAAAAGAAATCATTCATGGACTTTTGGGGAAAAGTAATAACAAATTACTATAACTTCTATCTTAAAGACAGCTATTCAGTGAGGACCGGTAGTTGAATTAATAAGTACACTTATATCTGAGTGAAATAATTCTTCTATCAGTTAAACATCTTTGCACATATAGAAGCCTTTGTGCCAGCCAAGTTACTATATGACATTATACATATGTCTCTATGGGTAAATTACAGTAATATAACTCAATATTATAAATGAGATCCTTTTAGATGTGACTAATGAAGGAAAGAGATGACATCACAAGTGTTACGGCTAGATTTTTTCATTATATATGCTTGAGGGCGGAAAAGCTCTTCAGAAGGAGCAGGACAGGTTGGATCAATGGGCCGAGGCTAACTGTAGGAGATTCAACAAGGCTAAGGGCTGCATCTTCTACTTAGGTCACAACAATCTTATGCAATGCCACAGGCTTGGGGCAGAGTGGCTGGAAAGCTGCCTGCAGGAAAGGGACCTGCGGGTGTTGGTTGACAGCCCTCCAAATATGAGCCAGCAGTGTGCCTAGCTGGCCAAGAAGGCCAATGGCACTCTAGCTTGTATTACAGAAATAGCATGACCAGTAGGACCAGGCCAGTGATTGTCTCTGTATATTCGGCACTGGTGAGGCTGCACCTCGAGTGTTGTGTTCAGTTTTGGTCCCCTCACTGAAGGCTGGACCTTAAGTTGCTGGAGCGTGTCCAGAGACAGGCAACAAAGCTGGTGAAGGGTCTGGAGAACAAGTCTGATGAAGAGCAGCTGAGGGAGCTGGGGATGTTTAGCCTGAAGAGAAGGCTGAGGGGAGACATGATCACTCTCTACAACTGCCTGAAAGGAAGTTGCAGCGAGGTGGAGTACTCCCCAGTAAGGAGTGATAAGAGGAAATGGCCTCAAGTTGCACAAGGGAAGGTTTAGATTGGAGGTTAGGATGAACTTTTTCACCGAGAGGGTTGTTAAGCACTTGCACAGGCTGCCCAGGGAGATGGTGGAGTCACCATCCCTGGAGATATTTAACAGGTAGATGAGTTGCTGAGGGACATGGTTTAGCGATGGGTCTGGCAGTGTGAGGTTAGTGGTTGGACTCAATGATCTTACAGGTCTTTTCCAATCAGGAAGATTCTATGATTTAGGAGGGCTAAGTAAAAGGGATCTCCTTCATAGTTTGTATTCTTTTTTTTTTTTTAATGTAAAGATAAATACTTCACTAATGGATAACAAGATTACTTCATGCAAACTTCTGGCTTCCCTTTCCAAATTACAGCATCAACATCCAAATCAAAAGGCAGCTAATACCACAGAAATGGGGATGCTGGGAAAGATGTACAGTATCAACCTTGACGCAGTACTTTACAGTCAGTTTAATAATATATGAGGCTGCTACTAAAGTGGTTCTACTGGAAAGATAAGCTGATCGAGTATCTTAAATGCATTTTCTAATTCACTGCCCATCTTTTTCTCTTTTTTTTTTTTGTCCATTTAAGGAGGGGAGTTTATAAAAAGAATTGTAGGCAGACAATCAACATTTTAAAAATAGCTAATCTATTCCCAAGCTAGCTCAACTATATTTCTGAAGAAAAAAAATGGAAGAAATGCCAAAGGAGACACCATTTTTTGATTAAAAGGAAATGAAATGTTTCCTCCATAAAATTGATTTCTCTTAATCACCTCTCATTCATCACACAAACACAAAGATATTGCTAACTACTTCTCTTCATATTTCATAATCCCTTACTGCCCAAGGACAATCTGCTTTGTCTATCACACTAGGTAAAGGTGAAGTCCAGTCCAACTCATTTAGGCAATTAGCTTGCAACTATGTTCTAGGTGCCTAACAAAGGCTGCGTAGGATACTCTGGTACTTTCTTTAGTTTGTATTAATGAAGAGAGGCAAGTACTCTGGAAACTCTCTATACAGAAAATTCATTATGTACCTAGGCTGAGGTGAACAGTATCTCCATTTGGACTTAAGTGCACGTTAACTGCCCGGCATAGTCATCTCAGATGCCGCCTCAAGGCTCTTCTCTCCCTCTGTAGCTATAGCACATCTACCAGAGTTTCTGCTCTGTGATACAACTCAACGTGCAGCTTTCTAATTGTGTGGGAAGTTACTATCAATGCGTATGAAGGCAAGCAAGACCAAGAGATAGATCTTGTCCCTGAGAAACAAGTTTGCAACAGCAGTTTCCCAATGTGCAGAGTATTTGTCCATATATTACCACCAGAAAACACATCTTCCAAGAGAAACAAAGAGCTCCAACAGCAGGGAAATGCCAAGAGGATATGCAGATGGCATTCACTTCACCTACTGCCAGCAGCTTAACAGACAGGCACTTGGCTCAAGCCATGCTCCCTGGACAAAGAATAGAAAGAAACAAGCTCTATACAATAAGTTATCTTCTGATAGAGGCACTAATAATCAGATAGAATGAATCACTCTATGGAGAGCCACAGTTATCCCACTGGAAAGAGTGACTACACAACTTCACATGGACGCAATGAATTGCATTTATGGGACGTATCCAACCTAGCACATAGAGTGGGCCAGACAAAGAACAGGTGGTGTGGCACAGTGAGGTGAGGCACAGAATGGCTTGTTTCTATCTAGATTAATTTATCTGAGAATGGACCTGGCACATGCTAACTTCCAGTGAGAACCCCAGTATCACCTGGGAAAATGCTGGGCAAAATCTATGCTAATGATTAACATATGATGAGTACACACCTGAGTTCAGGCACTGTGCTCAAGCACAGAAGTCTTGACATTCTTCAGATTATCAGGAGTATCGCAACTCTTAAATCTAGGAGATCAAGAGTTTATGAGTTCCTTTTGGAAACAAGAGCAAGGGTCATATCTATTGTACAAATTCTGATACCATTTTGTTATGCTAAATTCCAGTTAATTTGGAGATGCTTTTGTTATCCAAATAGAAAGACTGTTTTACATGATTGGAAAATGCTAAGAAAGGCCACGTGTCATTATTTGAATAGCTCAGAAGGTCAGAAGCTAAAGCAAATTGCTGCTGGTGCAGAGAAATTCACACATATAATTGTGTTATATTAAAAACAAAAAATGTCCAAGTTCATCTCCTGGATCTTTAATGAATAACAAGACTTAATGCATTACTCAGTATTCTTATCTTGGGTTGGCATATTCTAAAACTTGGAATTTACATGTGTTTTTTAATTGTTTATTATTTTAAACTTTAAAATTTCAGTGCATTTTAAAAGGCACAGTAGCATCATAAACCAACAAGAAAAATAGCTATCTTCTTACAAAATAAGTTTTGATTAAGTATAAAAAAAGGTTTCCACTAGTTTACATTTTAGCATTTCAAGTCTGTCAGATTCAATTTCTTACCTTCCAGATTTCTCGCCTCACTAAAAAGATGAGACAGCTTCCCTGCACGGCCAAGCTCAGGTCAAGGAAGTGGAAGCCCTTAGCACTTTGATTCTGCACCAGTCCAGTCCCAAATAGTGGAGGGACTTGACCAACCGAGCTCTGGTAGCATGTGAATTGGATTACACCTCAACACTTGACATTATAACTAAGCAATGAGCTCACATGTCAAGTCTCTATTAATCACCTGAATGCAAGATGTTCAAATTTGCTGATGTGATAAGGAAACAGCCATGTTTGAATCAAGGGAATAATCCTCTACAAGTAACTTTAGAGTTAACAGACCAGCAGAGCATAATAGTGGGGATAACTTACATCTCAAAAGAGCAAGGGATTGGCTATTTTTGGTCAAATGGATTTAAGCTTGCTCTTAAAGGTCATCTTCTCTGCCCAATGTATATTTTGATTCAGGACTCACACAAAGTCTACCTGAAAAACATGCATTGATCTGCTGGGTAGTATTACTTGGTGCTGCTAAAGACCAACAATGTACCTGTTCAGCAGTCTTCTACTTACCTTTGAAAAGTCAAGTTACAAAGGAAAAAGAGGTGGAATTCATCCCAACATTAACTAAAAACTGACCATCTATCCTAGAACAGTCAACTCCTCTCACTGTCTTCTCTACCCTTTTAACCTGTTAGCATTTCTAGACAGGCACTTCTCATAGTTAGGTCCCTTATTGTCCTAAATACCTGTCTTAGAACAAAAAAGTATTGTCTTGTGGAAGTACTGCTCTCTGTTAAAGGTTGTTCTGATGATCAGCTTTGTCTGGATGCTAATCATGTGCTAATCTATTTAAAGGTTGTGAACAAGCCATATTCAAGGACCTAACTCCCACTGATACAACTATCCTGTACGTAGCTCCATATTGACATAACTTCACAGCTTCCAAAAACCCCACTAGCTTCACCAGAGGTACCTCTGGCATCTCTGCAGTGTGCTGTATTGTGCCATGGAGACATACCCATGAACTAATGAAAATTCAACATTCATATTAGTGTAAAGAAAAAAGTCATTAACTGCTACTGAACTGCCAATTATCCAGTGTAACTGCAGACCTCCCAGCACAGCTGTTTTACCTTCCCTCTCTGCTGTACGCAGCATTACATTTGTATTGCAGGTTACATTATCACAGCAACTTGTAACCGGTTCCTAACTGCTGAGAGAACAAATTATTTTGCAAAAATTATTGGTTAAAATCCATAACAGTGAATAATGAATTAGACACGCCTACACTTGGGGATTTTTTCTTTGCAATATCTGTAATTATAAGGAACTGTGAAATTCAATTACAAATATTAAACGAACTCTCCTTTTCAAATGATTCTTCTTCCAGCTATTTTTTATGACTCTGTGTCATACAGGAGAAAAAGTTTGGTGTGGATAAGCTAAAACCCCTAACGACAGCTAAATATTACTCAACCTCTTGCACTGAAAGTTTTTATTATCCTTCAGTATTCATTAACTGCACTTGATACTACCCAAGTTTAAATTCTTCGTATAATCAAATCTTCACTACAATGAAAACTGTGCAGGAAAGTGTATTGTTACTAAGTGATCCCAATGTTCTGGTGATATCTAAACAAAGCACTCTATCTGAGAGTCTTTAGACTCAGGAAGTCTCACGTCACAAATCATGGGAGTTTGCAAGAGTACAACAGAGAAGAATTAACATGTGTTTATTTTGTTCTTCCCTAAGTGTCCACCACCAGCCAGTATCAGTCAGAACACTGGCTGGATATACACTTAGTCAGAGATGTCATGGATGTTCCTACATTCTTATGTTGTTTTCTGCCAAGCATGAGATTGTCTGCTATGCCTTTATAAAATTTCTAAGCGTTCTGTAAGACTATAGACATTAAATTATCTAAATAAGCACTCAGTGCATACATTAAAATCTTCATATAAATATCACAGCCTTCTGTCTTCAAGGGAACGGGAAAAACTGCTAGGCATAGTGTAGGTAGAAATACATAAAGTTCTGTGAATTTTCCACTCCTCTATAACTTAAATTAGTGTATTTCTTCATTACTTTGGCATGACGAAATGCTGTCAACAGAAGTAAAAATGTAGTTGTGGTTACATGCACGGAAGTCCTGACTTTGTACTTAACAACTCAGGGTTTTTTATGATGAGTATATTTTAAATTACATACATGCCGTTCTTGTTGCAATCAATACAAAGATACCAATAACACAATGAAAATATGTACACAGTGTTGGTAACTACTGGTATCTCAGATGGTGTGGCATATCCTTAAGAAACTGACATACATTACAAAAGACCTAAGGGAAACTCCTCATCTTCTGCATCATCAGCACAAGACCAGCAGGGGTATCTGAAACCACACCAAGACACACTTGTGTGTACAACTCTGGGGAGCATTGACAGAAATAAAAATCATATCAGAGACTAGATTCACAGAAACACAGTGGTAGAAAAGATCTCAAAGTATCAACTAGTGAAGCCTCTGCAGAAGCAAGAGCAACAGTATTGGAAGAGGTATTTTTCTAGCCCCATCTCAAAAAACTGCAAAACAGGAGATGACACAACAAATGCAGCTAGCTAAAAACTAATCTGAAATCAATTAATTAATTTCTTCAAGTCTTACTTTAATTGGTTCTGAAGAGCAGCTGATCATCCTCCTCTCACCCCAGCTTCCTACAAATTAGGAAATTTATGTCCTCTCTCCATCCTATTTTCCAGTGCTAAACAAACCAACTTACTTCAACACTGCTGCATACACCCTAATTATTTTAATTAGAAACATTTGTTTCCCTTCCTTACACCTCCTGTTCATTTCCAACTCCCTGAAAGCCTGTGCAAAAACATTGGACACAGCATTTTTGCTCGGGCTTCACTAATGGTGGACAGAGAAACCCCTGTGTCTTGTTAATGACTCTTCTATTTATGTATCTGAGAGTAAGATGCATCTTTGTTCAATTGTATTGCACTTGTGACTTGGATTAACTTTTGCACTTGCTTTAGATTCTGATCCAGCAAAACCTCTACATCCTTTTTTTTCCCACCACCACTGCTTAGCCAACTACCTATTATTTTAAATATAGGCTTCTTCCTTCTTTACAGAATGTAGCACTCTGCTCTCACCCTTTGTTTATTTAGGGACATTCCTCTAGTTTGGAAACACCATTTAGAATTCCCTTTTTGTCCCCTGAAATGTTTGTGGTTATTCCAGACTGATGTAATCACAGATTGTATCTATTTCATCATCCAAGTCAGGATGATTCAATATCTGCAGCTGGAGGTGGCTTTTAAAAAGCCTATTGCCACCTCCCAGCAATATTAACTACCTCCTTGTAAGGAGGTATTTCTTCCCTTTCACAGCAGCCACTTTCCTCTGCAGATAAGAAAAAGCCCGTCATCAATTCCCTCGGCCAAACCAGAGTCAGTTTCCTATCATGCTGTCTGCTACAAGCACTTCCATCTCTCTGTCAATAGCAACTTCATCAAACATGACAGAAGCGCAGAGAGAAAAAGTGAGGCAGGCTGGGGGAGTCCATGGGTACTTTCCCAAGGGAAAATAAAAACAAACTATGGGGCCAAGACAAAGGATTAGAAGGAAGGCTGCTGTTGTTGCCAGCTGGCAACTAGAGAGTAGGCAACTTGCTAAGATCGACTGTCCTCCTGGAGCAGTACCCATTGCTGCGGTCTACTAGAGGATGGCTGCTGGCTCATCACCAGCACAGTGACAGCACTCTGCAGGGCTATGCTGGCCTCAGGAGATGCTTCCCTGATTGGGAAGTGGTTTTTTTTCCTTCTTGTTGTTTTTTTTTTTCTCCTATATTATCTATCAAACACACACACACACACACACACACACACACACATATATACATATATACGCACACATCCCCCTCCAAAATTACTTGTGGTCTATCTGGCATATCTATTTAGTAAGATCTACTAGTCTCCCTATGTGTATTAGATTATAAAATATATAAAAGCAAAAAACGGTATATAAAGTTATATATTCTATTTTATACTCCTGTGATTTGCGATCAAGTTATAGGCACTCCATGAATGAATCTTCTTCCAGCTAGAAAACCTGAGTTTGCAAGAAAAATGATTACGTAACCACTCTATTAGTACAACTTATTTAATTCCTCCATATAAGTCTTCAAAGCAAAATACGTCACAGCTCTGTCACATATTGCGTGAGGCAACTTGGAGATTCTGTTTGCAAAGTATTAGAAAGTAGCTTCTTATGGCAGTAAATACAAGCTACATCTGTCATAGGAAATACAGGTGACATTTCAACTGTGCCTAGCTGCAGCCACTCAAAGACTAACCAGGTTGCCTTGGCTCCCTTCACAGCTGCTAGGGAAAGATGAACACCTCCCAGAAAGACAAATCCTGGCATATTAAAAAAAGAAACCACATTGATATCTAAGATACCTATCTCTTACAAATTTGAGTCTGTCTCCTTCTCCTGATTCCAGAGGGAGCCTGGAGGATGAGCTTTGTCTGGACAAGTAGGAAATAATTCAGTTACCTAAGCAAGGGTGTCTGGTGCCATTCTGGATGCCTTGGATTATGCAGGACCCCTTCATTATGCTAGCAGATACGGCATAGGGTCTACAGGAGTCCCCTACCCTACTGCAGGGGCAGCTGGAATCAAACTGAGATGCTTTGAGACATGTAAAATATTTAAGAAGCCCTAATGAAGTGTCGTCTTTTTTTTTTTTCCTAAGCCAAACAGCTCTCCAAACTCCATCACTTGTATCAACACGAATAAGATTCAGTTGTTTAAACTTCAGGAACTGGTGTATTGTCTAAGATGTGCACAGAGAACAGCAGATGACTTGCAAGAGATCTGCACCAAACTGGACTTAAAAATCAGAGGGCAAGTACGATACCATGAAACCAAAATGACAGTAGACACCTTTGCCTAAGTAGCCACATTCGGTTGTAGATTAACCACAGTTGGAGAGTTTAGGAATCCAGCTGTCATTTAGACATCGAATCATACACATCTCAATTTACATAAACAGAATCCCACCCTATTTCTTAGGCATCTAAAGTAAGATGTAACAAATCACATTAACAGAAGTATGAAGGTTCTGCACCTTCAGTACTTCAGGTGATGTATGAATTAATTCATCTAAAAATCATTACTTACGTATCACTATATAAGAACAGCAGATGACATTTGCCCTCAGTGAGTAAGAACTTTAGTTGACCTTAGAGCAGCAACTATAACACAGTTTGTCAGAAAGATGTCAAAATGTCTTTGAAAATCAGCAGGCACCCAATGAAGTCCATACGCGTACTCACAGTTTTATAACAGAACATATGCAAAAATAAAAAACTACAGTGTTCATATAGAATAGATTATGTCTTTTCCAGAAACAACAACTCATTAGTTTTATGGTCTGACTTTATGTCAAACTAATTTTACAAGTACAGTATTCTCAAAACAGCAGGATGACTGTATAGCCAATGACGCCTCCTGGGTTTTGGTGGTTTAATTTTATCGAAATTAGAGCCTTTGAAATACCCTGGATGAACAGCTCTGAAGTCCCCTCTATACACAAAGAGAATGCAAAGAGCACTTCAGAGAGCAGTAGCACAAGTTTCCTTTCTTACAGGAGATCACACTATCCGCAAAATGTTTTCTCTAAGGAGAAAGGTTCATTTTTGCACTGACCCGCTTGTTTTTTCTATCCACTTTACAGCTTTACCTTCCATAAACTATAAAAAACGTCTTAAAATGATGGTAAAGTGAAAGCACAGTGCCTTAGTCTTCCAGCTCTAATGATGAGTTTAAAGATGGGGTTATTTGGAGAGTCACTGTATTGATTATTTAACCTCCCAAGAATAAAAAGCTATGGGAGCATTTGGGTGCTTGAGAATTATATGCCTGGAACTAATGCATTTGATTCACAGACGAAATGTTGAACTAGGATCAGTCTATATTAAAAAAAAAATCAAAAAATAAAAAAAAATCATAAATTGTGGTTACTGTCTGGTCTGAAATAACATCTGAAAAAGCATGGTAACTATTTCTTTTTCAATTCACATCACATAAGCAAAACGTATCTCCAAAACACAGAAAGTACAGAACACAAATCAACCCAAATCACATAAAATGATAAACTATAAAACTAAATTATTGAAATCTGACAACAGTGATCTTCCATACTCTTTATTTGTAAGAAGACTTACAGCATTTTCTCAGTACTACATCTGTTATTATTGATTAGTATCTTGTTTGGAGTGATACATTGCTGTATATTTTACAGGCATTTATGGAAGGTTGAAATGTAATTACTAGAGGTATCCACAAAAATAGGTAGGTGGTTAAGTACACAATTACAGGCATAATTTGTGAAATAGGCAAATAATAATGAGAAATGATGCATAAGCAAAGCAGGAAAATAAAGGACATGGAGATACACACATATATGCATACATATATGTGCAGGTCATTAACACACTGTAGCCCTTCCTTGAACAATGCTCTTACATGCAACTTCAGTAATTCATTCTTGCTACCTTAGATATCACTCAAAGTATAAATATGCAAGCATTATTATTTTTACTTCGTGTTTCATATTTTCAGTTTGTTGTAAATAGTAGAGCAGAGTAACAATTTCAATAGTGTTACTCAATATTATCAAATGAGATCAAACAGAAACTTCTTATTTAAAACTTTTCAGCAAAACAACTTGATGCTATGCAGTGCTGATACTTGCATCACTCCTCCTGATCCAGCTTAGCATTTCAGCATCAAAAGTAAAGAAAAATGTTAACTGTTCCATGTAACCTGAGGAAAATCCACGTTACTATTCATTAAGAGTATTTTTAAAAAATATCTACAGGTAGCCTGAATGTATGGAGGGCAAATGTTTTCTAATAATTTTCAACAAAAACACTAAAAGTACACAAATATTTGTTTAAAATTCTGGAAATCCAAAAAACAACAAGTGAATGAAGATTCGTAGAGGAATATATTAGATATAAGCCTCTAGTTGGATTAAGAATAGAGCATGATGTAAGTTGTAACTCTTGTTAAAAAGAATCACAATCATATCACTGATTGCTACATTAAAAGCTGCCTAGAAGGTAATATAATAAAACTTGCTGTAATAACTTTTTATTTATATTCATAAAACTGAAGAATGCTAATTCTCTGGTTATTTTATTTTAAATATAGAGACAAGTTTTAACAAGCTAATTTATAAAAGGTTACACCAACGTCTAGGTTTAAATCAAAGGAATTAATGTCCATGCTACCACAGTTCATAGAAAGAAATTCTTGTAAGACATTTCAACAGCTGATGAGGCTAAAGGCCAATGCTCACAATATCTGCTTGGAATTAAATGAAAGAATATGTCAAATATTAAAAGTTTAGTTGGCAATCGGTGTCAAGTTCAAGAGCTATGCCTCAGGTCTTCAAAGTAACTGTGACTTTTTTTCCCCCTCTAAATTACTACCTTAGGAATGTACACTTCAGTAATCTTGAAAAGCTCCTTCAGTTTATTCCTATTCACTACTTCTTGGTATTTACTCAAGAATCTTGGCAGATCAGTAGAAAGATACCTAAAATAAGTGAAATAACCAACTCAGGCAGTACTTTGATACAGCTATGCTCTGTCCAAGATGAATTCTTTCACAGAGAGAAGAGATAAGCTCAGCCAAACTCCAGTTGTAGTAAGGTGCTCACCAAACAGAAGCCCTTTCTGTTCGTTCTTCCTGAAGTAAATTACTGTAGCTTTTGTACCAACAGTACTTTATAGCAACTCCCTTCAGAAATATCTATTTGTTTCTGTTGCAAGCTCTGTATTGTTATTTTTCAGACTTTGCATTGTTTCATGAGAGGGCACAGGAAAAATCTTCTCACTTCTTTACAGCTCTGGCAACTAAGAGGAAACAGCGGGCACTGACTTGCAGAGCTGATAGAAACCTTGCTCACTGTCCCAAAGAAAGGGATGACACTCATCCTCTTGAGAAGCTCCTGTATCATTCAAGATCTAATTAGCCAGTCTAGAAGCATAACAAGTATAATTACTTACTTTTCCTTGTACCCTGCTACAGCGAGTTGGACAAGTTGTTATTTAAAGCTAACAAGCTTTATTTTCCACATCTGAGGTAGAAAAAGAATTTTTAAAAAAGCATAAAAAGCAGCATACATCCCCTCATTTTCTTTCCAATCTCAGTCTGCCTATGTGGCACTTCACATACACAAGGTGTTATATATTAATTTAATGCATAATGTCGTGCTTCCCTAAGTCTGGAGCAGAGCCAAAGGTGGGGAAGGTGGCAATGGAGATAGTGAAGTCAGACTCTTCAAAGACACAGCTTTCATTTTTGAGAAACAATCCTATTGATACCAAAAAGCCTGTGGAATATACAAAGTGTCTCTGCAGCTGCCTGAACTTGCAAGAAGCCTAAAATAAACTCTTCTTAAAAACTATCTCATTTGTCCCTCCTGAATGAATAGAAAGGCAGACATTATTGACACTTTTAACTGCAAACAGATAATCGTACTTCTTATAAAACCATTTTTAAAAGACTGGAAGTGGAACAAAAGTTCCTGTCTCAGAAACTTGGGTAGAGTAGGTAAAAGAAGAAGGAGGATTAATGAAATTGCACATAGCCAAGCTATGCCAGCTTGTAACACTGCAACAGTGCATTGAAGGAGTGGTTGTGCAATGTTAGTGGCATATTTACTAAGAGAGAGCTTAGCTTCCAAACGAGCAGATTATTATTTTTAATGCCATAAATATAACCACGGCATTGCAGACCAGGCTGCTCTTTTTACCTCAGGTTTGCAAAAGGAAGAATACAGAAAGAGGTACAGAGAGATGAGTAATTTTTTCAGGAACATGAAAAACCCACTTCAGCTTTAGGACTAGGGTAAGAAACAGCAATTCTAGCTTCTAACCCCAAATCATCACAATACACAGACCGGAGGGACCAAATCACAGAAACACACTGAACACTCCCATTTACTCAGTGAACCTGACAGCCCCGCAAAGTATCACTTTGTGAAGTAAAATTACAATTCCTCTGAAGCTCACACACAATCGCACCTTACCTAGATGCTCAACAGTAATTAACAAACTCGCACAAGACAGAGCTTATCCACCGACAAGTTGGGTTGGTTGTTTTGGGGTTTTTTTCTCCCCACCTGAACCGCACAAGAAGCAGGGAGACGCCGACTGACACGGCCCTCCGCCACCGCCACGGGGATTGCTGCCGCCAGCCCGCTCCGCTCCGCATCCCGCCGGCGGCGGGGCCGCGGCAGGTGCCGGTGGGCCGGCGGAGCTCCAGCGAGCTCTAGCCGGCGGCGCCCGGGGAGAACGAAGCCGGGGAGGGGGGAGAGGGTGAGGCAGCCCGGCACCCCCGGGCTCGTCAGGGCCACGTACACCCGTGGAGGCAGCCGCTGGCAGCGAGAGGGGAAAGGGGAGAAGGAAGAAAGCGCCGTCTCCAGGGAAATAAAGTTTTGAGGCGGACAGCGCAGCGCTCGGCGCCCCGCGCAGCTCGGCCAAAGCCCGCCGAGACAGCAGCGACTTCGTGCGAAGGAAAGGACGGGGAACGGGCGGCCGTGACCCGCCGGGCTGCAGCCGCCCGGCCCCTCCCCGCACTACTCACCATGTTGACTTCAGAAACCATGTCGATGCTGGCGATGTCGATGTTCATCCCCACGCAGACGGGCGGACCTACGGACAGAGCTGAGCGTTACGCGCTGCCGCTCCGCGACCAGCTGGGCCAGGGGAGCTGTGGCAGCCCCGGGGACAGCGGTAGGGCTGGAGAGCCAGGCTTCGGGCGGCGAGCCTGGTCAGGGCGACTCACCTCCGAAATCTGGCCGGAGGCGGATGTCGTAGCCCTTCAACAATTTATCCACAGTTTCTTTCACGAAGGACATGTTGCCGGGATCGTTCACACTGTGAGGACGAGAGAAGACAAGAGGGAAGGGAGGAGGGGAGGTGTCGGGCAGGGGACGGGTGCGGGGGGCCGGGGGCAACGGAGAAGGAAGCGGGGGGGGGGGGGGGGAGGGAAGCGCATCAGCTTGTTCTCCTGGCGAAACGCATCCCGCGCCGCCGCCGGCGCACGCCGAGTCCTACCTCTGGGCGCAGCAGACTACGGCCACCAGGACGGGAGCGGAGAAGATCCCGAAGATCCTGCCTTTACCAAAGCCCCACATCCCTCCGCTCCGCGCTCCCTCCGCGCAGCAGCAGCAGCCGCCGCCGCGGCGATTCGGCTGCTCCGGCTGCCGCTGAGGAAGAGGCGGAGGCGACAGTCCCCGTTCTCTCCCCACCTCACCCTCCCTCCGAAAAAAACTGCCCCGCCGCCTGCCCCAAAACCGCTGCCTGGCCCGCGGGAGTCGCCCGCGCACCCCGCTGCGCCCACCCCGCGGCCGGACGCCGCCGAGCCCCGGAGGAAGCCGCCCTCCGCCGGAGCCCGGCCGCCTGCCTCCCCTCCGGCCGCCGTGCCCGCACGCCGCTGCCCGCCCCGCCGCCTTCCCGCCACCGGGAGGGGAGGGCACCGCCGTCCCCCCCGGCGGAGAGCCCGAGGAGGGGCGCCGTGCGGAGCGGGGCTGGCCGGGGCCGCGGCAGCGGCAGCAGGGGGCGGGGGCTCCCCGGGCGCCGCCTCGAGCCGTACCCGCCCCGCCGGTCAGGGCACCGGCCCGCGGCATCCGCGCTTCAGCAGGGCTGCGCCCTCAGAGCACTCGCGGGGGACTCCCCGAGGTGGGAGTGGGGCTGCGAGGCTAGGGCAGCTTACTGGGCTACCCGCCGTGGTTGGGTGAGAGGAGGTGCCCGACGTCGGCCCGGGATTGGGGGACAGGGGCATGCCCCATGTGGGGTGTCTATGCCCACTGCCCCTCGATGTGCCTTGGGAATGCTGCCACGAGAGGCAACTGAGGCAGGAGAGGGAACTGGGCTGGGAGCCCTGTCCTGACCCAAACAGGGCCAGAGGCCATCCCCTCCACAGCCAGGAGTCTGGGGTACCTGTAGAGGTACTGAGCCTGAAGCTCCCTTCAGCCGTGCCTGTGGGGGCACCATCAACACAGACCTAGGCCGTTATGTTTAGCCAGGCAAAACTTCTGCTGGCTTCAAAGTGTGTAGAGCCAGGCTTGTTACAGAGGTTGGTAGTGAAGGGAAACTGCACTGGTACCAAATGTGGGTCTTTCGTGCATTGCCTGTAAGCTTCTAGGTGCTCTTAACTTTGGTTAGGGTGGAGACAACACAGTTGTTATTGTCACCCTCCTGGGTTAATTAGTCATTTCAACAGGGCTAATTGGCATGGCAACAGAAGCACATTGACTTTGCTATATTTATTGCCTTTGGTTCCAGAGCCAGCTTCTTAATGCCAGACCTCTTCACTATGCTCTACCAATACAGTAGACGCCCTAAGCCAGCTCTTGATTCTGATTACATTGCTATCAATGGTCACTGGTCCATGACAGAACACATTTCACTAGTCAAGGGAGAAAAGCAGTGTATTTTTTTTCTCTTGCTACCTGTTTTTCTTTCTACACATCCTGTTCACTTAGAGAAAGGATGGACACTTGAGGAATGCTGTGGTGTTGTGTACAGGTGAAGAAGGATGGATGGCCTTTTGTCTCTTCTCAAGAAATTATTGAAAAGAAAGGCTATTGCAATCTGTGGCATATGTTCCAACCTTGTTGCTGTTAAAGATCCAAAGAAAAGAAGGAGCAGGCACAGTTTTAAGAACAACAGAAAACCCTGCAGGCAGTGAGAAGAACTGTAGAGAAATTTGAGTGTTGCCAAATCTTGTGATTTAAGACTTGCGGTATTTGAATTTTTTAATAGTGTAATAATTACTATGATTACAAAGTAGGTGAAAATCTCAGCCTTCATTTACAAACTAATAAGGCTTATGATGAAAGCTTGAGAATTGTGACATGAAGCATACATGACTCAAGGGGTCAAAAATTAAGTCAAAGGATAAATATATGTATGTAAAAAATAATGTATATGTAGAAAAGTTATTTGAGGGCCCTGAATCTTGATTTTTTTTTTAATGCTATGGATGGGAAATAATGAAGATTAGTTCTTTCAAAAACTTCAGAGAAAGTGAATTTAGGGAAAGGTACCAACTCAGTTCTCTCACCTTAAATGCTGAGGGAAAGTATTGATATTGAAAAAAATATTTCTTATGGAGAACTTAACAAGATTTAGAAGTGCATTTAAGCACTAATAACTTTTCTTAAATAGATTGCCAGTTTTACAAAACCAAAATATTTTAGAGAACACTTCAACTGATTAACACACACTATGCTGGTACTTTGGAAACACATATGTGGTAGGAATGAATCAAGAGCGCTATAGAGTTGCATTTTTTATTTCTTTGTTAGGTATTTGTCTTCTTGTTCTTTCAGATCAGCCATTTCTGTTTACTTGAGGACAGTTTAAAGGTAATTCAGATTGGAGCTGGTGGGACAAGGCAGTAGTTAGTGGGTTTATGGACTGTTTGTTCCTTTGGACTCTGGATTCAATTAGGCTTTGAAGTAACTGAAAGATTTTAAAAACTATAAATAGACACTGAATTTCATGAAAGGTAAAAATCATATGGACTTGTCAATGTTAACAGCATTTACAGTGAAAATGATTTACAATGTTTTGTCCAGAGGAAAGACTTAGAACAAAGCTTCTGTGGCAACGGTCTTGAGGTAGGACCCAGCAGAGCTCTGCACAGTCCAGAGCATTTAAGGAAATAACAGAAACAAAGGGTTTTGTGGAGCGATTTCTTGTGGCCAGTAGGAAAAAAGAAGGGACACAGAAATACACCCCTTGTCCAGCCACCCTGACTTTTTTCCTGGAATTAAGCTCCTAAACATCTTTCAAAAAGCCAATATGTTATTTCAAGGCATGGCAGGAAGGAGTCTGGGAACTTTGATTCAATAAAGCAAAGAACTCAGCCAGAATTTGGAGTTTCTCCATCAAAGCAGTTCCCAAGGATGTATCTCCTGAGACCAGTCCAGACTACAGGATCTCAGGGTAAGGTTTTAATTTGTGTTGTTTGAAATGTTCCACTTTTCAGCAAATAGTTAATTCTGCAGCCTAGTGGTTCCCCTCTTATCTGTGAAGTGCTGTTATTTCAGAAATAATCCAGTAATATGTGAATTAATTACTGGATAAAATAAATCAACATTCAGTAGTGTAAGGAATGGAACCTGATTCTCTGCTCTCCTTGGGTGCCTTCATCACTACTCATTCTCACTCTTGCTCTTTTTCCAACATACAGTCTTTCAGTCTCAGTAAAATTATCTTGTAAAATATGAGACTCTGAATGTTGTAGACTAAAATTCATCACCTTTTTACTACTTTGGTAAACGTTACAGCCTCTGGGCCACTGGAAAATTAAGATCTATGCTACTGATCAAACTTTGTTCAAGAAGGTAAGTACCACACTATTCTTTTCTTCCTTAGCATGGCCAATATTGATAAAAAAATGAATGTATGTAAACTACAAAGGCAAGCATTATACATGAAGGAGCAAAAAGACTATCCTTGGGCCAATGTAAATACATGTGTAAGAAATATGCCTGCCAAGCCAACATGTGAAAGAAGTCCTTGGAGTGAATGGGATTACAATGGGGTCATCAGCCATATCTGGGCTAGCAATTACTGAGGCTGCTCTGTAGAGCAAGGCTGTTGCTGAGGATGTAGTATCCATGCCATACACATTTGGGGCTTGTTTTGATTCTTTTTTTCCCCTTAAGAAAAGTTCTAGTCTGGTCCTATAGACTAGCTGCTCATTAGCAGTTGGACCTGGTTCAATGTGATGCTGGGATGCACTTTCCACGTTAGTTTGGTATGAAAGGAATTGAGTTCATGTGCTCTGAGACTTCTCTGAGCTGTGAACCACAGCACAGAAAGCAGGATTCATCAAATGATTCACTTCACAAGCTCAGTCCTGATCTGCACCAAAATGCTATAGAGATGGACCTATCATCTCCTTTTAGAAAGAGCTGGAAGAGAACACACAGCTTTTGTTTAAGGACAGAACTTGTTGAAGGCAGGGGGAGTGGAATGAGGAGCCACTCATAATTTTGGAACAAATTCCAGTTTTCTTCATCATTGTCAGTACTAATGGAGATAGAGAAAAGGAGGCAATAACAGGAAGGCTAGAGAAAAGAAGACGTCTGCTCACAACTGATGCATTTCTAGCACTGCCCCTATCAGTCACCAGCCTGTAGGAGAAAGACTGGCTTGAGAATCGGGGAAGAAGTATTTGATCACACCATGCAATACATCACAGAGCTCTTGCACTGTAAAGTGGTACTGAGGGTTTACCTGACAAAACGAACATAACCCAACTTACACGCTGAGGTCAGAATCACTGATCAGAACGTTTTCATTTTCCTCTCAGGCTTGCCTGTCATTTAACTGATTTTGACAAAGATCCAGTCTTATCCTGAAGCAAACTGCAATCACAGAATTCAGAGATACGAGAGAGACACTAAAAAAAAGTGGGAAGAACTGCTGTTACAGCTGAAGTGCTGCCTTCTGAGGAACACAGGACATTAATCTTACCAGTCTGAGATCCATGCTACTGCTTACCTATTCTGCCTTGCAGCAATTTTAATAGCCTGTTGGTTTCACCTGCTGAGAAGGTGTAATTAATAAATCTGGCTGGGAAAAAAATCTGCAAGAAAATTTCAAACTCTTTTTTTTTTTTTCCCCTAAGCCTGACTTCTTTTTAAGAAATGAAAAGGTGAGGGCCAGTTTTGCTGAATAACATTCAATAGAAATTTAATATTTCCTTCAGAAAGTTCAGCTTTCTTACTTTCTGTCCTACAGTATCTCAGCAGAAACAGAGTTTTAGAGTGACAGGAGGATGCTGGAGAGCAGATACATGGAATACTTTGCACTCCGGCAATTTCATACTCTGTGTTTTGCCTGTTTAGATAATAAGCAGTGGTTGTTGGATATACTATGTGAGGAAAACAATATTATATTAGATATATCTACTATGTACATTTATCAAAAATTGTATGCAGTGTTTGATGATGTTTGGTACTATCCAGCAGCTTATGCTGAGCATACAAGTCCCCATTTCTATCAGGCAGGTTGCAAACAGCATTGCACGAACTCCTTTGCTTTGATTGCATAATTTGTTGCTTTTCATTTAATTATGCAGAAATATTAATGTTGTTACGTCAATAGTTCTGATGTAGTGGAGATCTGAGTGTTTCAGTGGGCCACATAAGGAATAAGTTATTAATCAATATGAGTAATGGGAACAAGTTTGCCTTTATTGAGAGGCTTGACCCAAATTGTTTTGAACTGTTGTTTGATTTTCAAATGGTTATTTTTCTTCATATTCAAGAAAATAGAACAAAAATTTGCATTATCTGAATGAATTTAAAAGAGAATTCCTGCCATATCCCATTCTGTATGCAGCAAAACCTCTGGATTATGCACATAATGAGTCAGACACACCAAAATAAAAACCCATTGACACTTTGGCAGAGGAAGAAATAATCAGGGCTCTTTATAACTTACATTTTTTCATCATAATGATTAATGATAATGCACTGAAATAACACAAATACATTAGAAAAGCCTGCGGTGCTTTAGAAGTACCGTTCTTTAAGTCTCTGTCCTGATGAAAATACATTCTGTTTAGAAAAAGAGACAATTGAATTATGATTTTATTTATTTTTTTACTCTTAACTGCAGTTGAGGAAAGACTATTTTACATAGGACTTCTATGTTAAGAGTTTCTACGTGAGTGTTTTCCTCTAATTCCTTTTTCAGGAGCACATTATTCTTAAAAAACCCAGTATACAGCAGTTACCTTTTTCTTCTTCAAGACTGGATAAAAATAGAAGGATATAGCCCATTTCTTTGTGCTTCTGTGTTTATCGATATCTTTATAAATCTTATTTGTGGTGATTATTGTTTCTGCAATTTTTAGCTACAGCAGCCAGACTTCCAAGTCAGGACCCAAGACTAATTGTGCAGGAGATTATATGGAGTGAAGAAGACAAGCGTGAGTTGTTTGAATTTCTTGTATTTAGCATTATGTATATTTAAAAGAAGATCAAGTCAGGATCCTAACTGATGTGTCGGTATAAGGACTAGCTAAAACACCAAGAGACGTTGATTCCTAGCACTTTCATCCAAATGTCCCTTTGAATTTTAACAGTGGAAAGGTAGAAAGACAAATAATAAACACTGTGGGAAAAGAAGAAAGCCATTTATGCATGCAAACACTCCCACGTAGAACAGGATAAGCAATGAGAAGGAAATGCAGTGAAATGATTTGGCATCAATTCTGATTTGCTAAGATTTGGAAGAATTCTGGAAGTGGTAATCCAGGGTAACCAAGAAAAAGCTGTGGGTAGAATAAAGTGAAAGTCTGAAGCATGTTTCTCTCTTATCCTGTAACTAGATTTTTTTACTTATGCTAAGGAGTGCCCTTGACAGGAAAGAGTCCATGAAGGATGAGGGGAAAGGATACACTTCAGACTGCGGAGGTGTGTTTATACAGAGGCTGTATCCACAGCCATGCACTGCCAAGTCACAGCACTCTTCTGGTAGAGTACCTGTTAGTAGTTTTAAATGTATTCCCTTTCCCAAGGCTGTGCTGGTTAGCCCTACGCTCTCACTCCCCAAGCACTGGCATCAGAAGTAGCCACAGTTCAACTCACAGTACGCAGATCAGAATCGTGGGCCATATTCCATTTGTCAAAAAGTATGCAAATCAATCTGTCTGCCTAACTATGTTCCTTTCCCCTATCCACTGTATACAAAGGGAAATCACTATGTAGAAAGGGGAATTGTTATTAGGCAGATATAGAATTTTATGTGTGATGATCTAAAATATTTGTCATTGCTTCTCCGTTTAAAGATTAATTTGTGGCTCAGGAAAAATGTTAATAATATTTTTAACATTTTACAGGATTCCATTTAACATTCCTTTTAGAGATAATAATCACATTTTCTAAGTACTTTTTATTACTCACCTTGTGTCATAAATTGCATACAGTTTTTTGTTTTCTTCAACTGCATTCCTAAAAGAGAGAGAGAGAGAGAGAAAATTATTTGCATGCCCTGTATCCAATGCCAAATCAAAACAATTTAGGATCTTGAAGATTTTTAGACTGTCATTGTAGAATCTAAGGTTGGGGGAAAAAAACCCAAAAACTGACTTGTTCAACCCTTAACATGACAAGATTGTCATAATCTTCTGGAAAATGTCTAAGTGAGTTTTTAATTATAGGTCCATGACTCCGTTGCCAAGAAATGAGGAACAAAAAAATATATTCACTGCTTTTATGAAAAACACAATGCAACAGTATGGTTTTGATAGAGCTATGTGAATAATTTGCAGAACAGGTTTGTAATCAATCCAAATGAATGTTATCCAATTCAGTTATTTCATTATATTTTATAAGCCAAATTAAAAAGCCACATTGAAATCTGATGTGATGTACTCAATGTAAAATGAAATACTTTATCTCTGACATTCTGAATACTTTTATGTGTGTTTCAACATTGAGGTTAATATATTAAAAAAAAGACATTGAAAATGTGAAGCTTAATTCTATCTGTTTGAGCTTTTCAATTGAAATCCTTGTGAATCTGCAGAAAATACATTTTATGGTTTTTAACTAGAAAAAAGATAGTATTTCCTGAAAAATTTTTTGGCCTGTTTCAGAACATGAGGGAACAAAAGACTCTTCTGAAATGCTTCTACTGATTTAAGGGAGAGCAAAAGGAGATGTCTGAAATGTTTTGGCTTTGCCAAAACCAGCAATAAAATATAAGTTTTAGCTAAGAAGTTTCTGAAAAGCCATAATGAATGTTAGGGACACTCCAGAATAAGTATTGATTTGTATCTTACAATCTGATTTATATCCCTGTATATTACTTCACCTATCTGCTTAGAGAAGTTAAAGATAAGCAACTAAAAGCATGGGGGTAAATGATCCTGAGTTTGGATGCATTAAGCTCCACTTACATAGGAAGGTAGTTCCTGTGTTTGGCCCCTGTTCTTGGAGTGGTTATGAATTTTGCATTAAATATGCACTGTCTAAAGAGTGTAAACAGCTGAGTATTGTGAACACTCAACTTCCATGTGCACTGGATGGGGAGATATGAAGCCTCTCTACTGTCTTGGGTCCCCTTGAAATAGCCAGCCACCAAAACCAGACTGGTAGGACAGGATAAGGCTCAGGTTAGATGCCACCATCCATTTAATATATTCTGAGTTACCTACGACACTGCACATAGTGTAATGTCAGCTACAATGCAGGACCTGTGCAATACCCACTCTCTACTGGAGAGGTAACTGAAGTCCAAAGGGGATACCTTGGAGTATCCCAATGGCTCAGGATGCTGAGCCTCTCAGGTCAGATTCCACCTAAGAGAATGATCCTCAGCTTTCTATGCATAGACTTCATTAACTGAGTGGACTAGATCTCTGTTGACATAATGAGGGTACCCAGTTCTCATGTGGACACCTACATCAAATCTTGAGATAAATCCTACTCTGAACTTCAAAATATCTTATGTTCTTTTGATAGTTCTAAGCATCAGGATTCACAAGCCACGTTGCTTTGGATTTAAAGATCACAGTATTGCAGGCCTGCTGCCATGCCTAAGCATACTATTTTGTGGTTTGATTGATACTCTAAGTACAGTTTTGCCTAGTGCCTACACTTCTTAGTTGCCTGATCCACTGTGACTCAGTATAGGCTTGGGGAGTAATTTGAGTTTAGCAAAGATGAGACGAGGAGAGGAAGAGCAGAAAAGGGGCAGCTGAAGCCTCAACGCTGACCCGAATATATCCCCTGAATATAGTCATGTATTTCGTATTGGTAGAGACACATGGTCAACATTGAGATGAGAAGATGTCTAGTCTCTTTTCTGAAATGCAGATAGCCACTTGCTGCAAGCGCCCTGCATCTGCAGAGCCTGGATATAGAGAGTCAGAGAGCATGCTCAGCCTTCATCTTCCTTTAGGACTATACTCTCAAACACAGCCAATGACACTTGAGAGACAGATGCAGCTCACGCTGTAACCATGACAACTGGCATGGGATTTATGGCAAATGAGCTATGGGTTGAAGAGGGCACCAATTCTAGATGAACGTGTACAATATAGATGGAATAAGTGTCTGTTTTCAATCCCCTTACCTAAATATATTCATACCCGTAAGATAGAAAGAAACAGTTAAATATGTTTATTCAAATTTTCAAAAGAATGCAAAACATCTTGTATGGCCACCTTGTATTTATAACTTTTGACATCAATCAGAAAAAAATTCCAATGGCAGGATAAAATTAACTTCATTTCTTTTTTTGGAAGAGAGATGATAGTAGCAAAGGGAGATCAGGAAAAGAATTAGGCAAATGTAACAGGAAAGAATCAAATTTAGTCTTCTAAATGTTGAAGTTTCACAATGAGCTTTTATTCAGTCTGATAATGCTCCACTTTCTTCTTATCTTACAAAAATGTAGACACATCATGATGTTGAAATTCTCTCATTCATCAGAGTGGTAAAATCCTTTGATCTCTGCATTGAAAAATGCCATCTTATGAATGATGAGTAAATGGAGTTCATCTCTTACAGAAGTCTCCTACTGCTGCAGTCTGCCCGGCACCAATAGAAGACATGCTACTGAAAGTACTACAAAAGTTATTCCCCCAACACAAAAGTACTTATTAAAAGCCACATTAAAAGTACTTATATTAAAAGCACTTTGTTGTATATGAATATCATTATATAATTGATTATTCCCATTAAAATGCTTTGCATCCTTATCACAACTTTAATAAAAGAACAAAACGGCTTTGAATATTATATATGCACTTGCCTAGAGCCACTATTAAGCAGAGAGGCTCTGTGTGCAGCCAGGCAGTCATTGATGGTAAATCAAATGGAGGGCATACGGTTTCAGTATTGCTGCTTGTGGAGTTTTTCTTGCTGGAAAGAGCTAATGTTTTGCATTTAAAATTATTAAAGTAACAAAACCAGTAATCCATCTTTCCCCCCTTTTTTTTTCCTCCCCAGCTCTCTTGAGGGATCACTCAATATAATACAGGAAAACAAACTATGAACAACCTGTATTGGAATGTCAGAACTTTCCTGATCTGCAAAATAAGAACTTTGTGTACATTTTTAAAGGCCACACAAGTTCAGGGTGATACTGTGACTCAGAACGTCTCTAGTTGGGATTCCTCCTTTGCTGGTGTAAGCATCAGGGCTTAAATGTGTAAGTCTCAGTCAGTTACAATGAGTTGCTTTAATAATCAATGAAGAGAGGAAAGCAAATCCAAAGACTAAAAGTCCCAAAGCTGAAAAAGACTAAAATAGTGTAGATGAATAACCTTCCAGAAGCACGTAATAACTATGAACATAGCCTGTACCTAGTTAGACTGCTAATTTTTGAGTGTGTAATACTGCATAGGATAAATCCCATTCATGATGACTTAATGGGAAAGCAAGCTAAATCTGTTTCAGTACATGGAACATACGGTCCTCCAAAAGCCTATCAGGCAAAGATGTCTTGTATGTCTTTAGGTTGGAGCCCCATGAGGAATATCTCTCCTGATGGTTAAGTGGACAGCAAAGAAACAAGAAAGCTGTTAAGATGGTACTTTATTTCTGGAATTGCCGGAGTCTTTTAACTAAATGTAAGTTAAATTTTAAACAACAATCATCACTTTTTGTCACACCTTTAAATCCAACAATATTACATAAAAGCAGAAATTAAGTTAAATAGCGTATTCATTTGAAAATAGTCTTGAGGAGAGTGAAATGTAATAGCCTGTTCTGGACTAAGGCCAGAACACAAAGCAATGATAGTGAATCACAGAATGCTTAACAAGTATTCTTGATGTTATGTATCTAACAAAATGATTCACCCTGAAAATACAGATACAAAGGCTAATATTTGTAACGTGGAAGATAATGCTAACAATGACAAAGTGAGAGATTTTAGCTTTGGATTGTGACAGCGTCTGATCATGGAATGCCGCTATTGATAAAAAATACTTTCCTCACACAAGCTACTTACAAAGAGGAAGAAAAATAAACATGATGCTAAACTCCTTCTCTACACGCTTGGAGAATGCAAACCTCATGACATTTGAGCCTTTTTCATTTTCAAGTAGAGAAAATGTGTTTGTTGATTGCCCCAGTGTGCACAATCAAGACCAAATTAAGCCCATACTACATGGCTTTGGTGCAATATCTATTGGTTGTAACAACTAGATGCAAAATCTCAATGTAAGTCTTCCTTCCTGGAACAACCACTTCTGGGCTTCTATCTCAAAATTGCTCGTCCCACCTTGCAAACTCTCCCTATAGAAACTTCAGAAACAGTGAGACACGAGCACTGGTGAGTCAATAAAATTCACCTTCTCTTTTCCTAGGAGGTTAAACCCAAGCTAACCAGGTTAGATATTCAAAGGCATCATTGTCATGCAGCATGATAGGCACTAACAATTTATTTTCAGTACCTAGAAGCCTATCAAGAAAAGTAAAAATACAGACTGAAATACCAAATGCAAAAATAGGAAACTGTTTAAAAGTCTCAGGATATTATAGACAGAGTTATTGAATTACCATTGTAGATCTGCTGAAACCTCAGTGAGCAACAGACAACGGAGGTTTCTGCTAAAAATATGAGACTCACATAGCTATCTCCTGTTTTTTTAAAGTATAAATTAAGTGGATGCAAGCCAAGTTTTCATAAATAATGCCAAAAATGTTTATGTATGAGCAGCTTAAACTATGTGCCTCTAACTGAAATAAATGTTTCAGTGAACATGATTTTAAACATGATTTATTCAAATGTTATGTTAAGTAAGCATTCAATATGCTTTTATGTAATGCTGATGCCCAAGTTACATGTAATTATGATGACATTATAACATCCTTGATCTTTCATAACCTCTCTAGAAGTTCATTTTTTCCCAGCATCAAGCTCCACAAATAGTATTGAAGTGACAATGTCACATAGTATAAACAGTTACCAGAACAATACTTTTCAGGTCTAATTCTATGAGGGCTAGCTAGTCCTGACTCTTTTTGACATCAGCCAGAGCTGCGAAGTTTAGCATTGCTCAGAAACATGCTGATGAACTAGCAAGTCTACAAACCCATTCATTGGCATTTAACAGCAAGGTAGGAAGGATGAAGTGAGAATATGTCAAGATGTAGACTCCTGTTTACTCGTATTTTAAATCACTGATGTTCTTGAAAATGTCTGCTTCTAGTTCAAACCCAATAGGTTTTATGCCATTATTTCAGTCCACAGAATTTATGTTCCTTTCCTTTTTAATACATTCTATTTCCAAACATAAAAATTAATAGGCATAGAGAAAGCTACCAAAATACACACAATGGTGGTACCATTATCCTTGCAGTAAATATCTCAGAGTCACTGCAGATAATTCAGTGAAGGTCCCAGCTCCATGTTCAGCAGAGGTCAGAAAGGTAAACAATCAGGGAATTAATAGAACAAAACAGAATCAGTACAGAATTGTAGCAATCTGTGGTCTATCCACATCCTTTAAACTTTCTGCAGTTCTCTTCCATCTCAAAGAGCTTGAGAGACAGATAAAGCTGTAGAAAAGAGCTACAGAGGTGATTAGAAGCATGAAATGACATTGGTAGGGAGAAAGAGACTTAGTTTGAGTCTCCTAAGTCTGGAAAGCTGTTGAAGGAGGAGAGAAATGTGTATGAAGTCATAGACTGCCTAAATGATTATTTGTTATTGCTCATACTATAAACAACAAAGAAGCAGGCGGTCAGTTTAAAGGAAGCAATATGAAGACCTTTTTCACACAATGCATAATTAAATTGTGGGGCTCATTGCCAGAGTAAGCTGTGGAGGTCAAAGTTGTAAAAGGGCTCAAAAATCCATTAGATGAATGCATGAAAACAAGCTCCATCAATGGCATTTAAATCAATGTTGTGAATGCACCCTCTGGCTGAGGAAGTCCGTAAACCTCAGACTGCTTGAAAGGGAAAGGTAGAAAAGGGGAAGAATTGCTTTCTATCTGTTCTGTTTCATATGATCTTCCCAAAGCATGTGCTACTGCCCATTGTCAGAGGTAGGCCAGCAGACTAGATAACTGTCTTGATTCAGTCTGGGAATGTTTATGTTCAGTGCAGTCAGAAATACATGTTTCTGGTTTACTGTGTCCCAACAGTGAAATAATTTTGACATCTTAAACTGTCCTGTTGTTTTCATTGCTGCACTCTCTACAAGTAAACCACTGATGTGGCTTCTCTTCCTTCAGAAATTCATTCAGTTGCATATTTTTTATTTCTATTCTTTGACTCCCTGAAACGCTTGCATACATGACATGCCAGGGTGATAAAAAGTTTGCCAGTGTCCCCTCTAATCCATCTGAGATATTAGAGGGCTGTTGTAAAATATGTGCATTTTTCAGAAAGAAAAAACATCAGATGCAGATAGTGCTCATAAAATCCTGTAGACAAATACTCTTTACATGTTCACAGACCAGAATATATGTTCGACATATGTATCCATATCATAAAAGACATGAGATTTACCTTTCCACACAAGGAGTGTGTGCATTTCAACTGCAGTAGCACAAGAAATTATGACTTGGAATGAAGCCTGCTCTCTCAGCCTCTTCAACTTCTTTTAAGTAATCTTTTAAGTATTTTTTAATTTTTAGAATAAAAGTTCATAGTCTGGGTAAAGTAAAAATCAATCCATGAAGAATAGCTGATGCCACTTCTGAAAAGCTTGTGACTGAAAAGGCCAGCTCCCCACAAACAGATTTAGGTTTTCCATGCAAAGTTGCACATAGAATCATAGAATGGTAGGGGTTGGAAGGGACATTTAGAGATCTTCTAGTCCAACCCCACTGCAGAAGCAGGTTCACCTAGATCAGGTCACATAGGAACGTGTCCAGGCAGGTCTTGAAGATCTCCAAGGAAAAAGACTCCACAACCTCCCTGGGCAGCCTGTGCCAGGGCTCCCTCACCCTCACAGTGAAATAGTTTTTTCTTATGTTTAAATGGACATAGGCAGAAGAGAGCTTTGAGTTCTCATCCTGGCATCATAATGATCATTGCGCATGTTATTCAATGATCTGCATTACAAAATGCAAGGGTCGCCTTGACCCAATATTATGACAGCTTTGAATGAAAGTGTCACTAACATGCTCTGCGCTGAACTCAGTGCTGTTGTCTAATAGCCATTCCAATGGGCATATCTATTTGACAGAGCCCATTAGATCCTCCTCATGTATTTTTACTGCAAAAATTTAAGGTGCCCTTGGTATTGCAAGAAGTTAGGATTTCTGTGGATCACTTCTTGGATGTTGTAGACATCCACAGAGAACAAAAAATGCTTTATTTTATTCTAAAAATAATATTCAGGGAAAAAAAAAGAGAGAAGACATTTCCATGAAATGCTCAAGTATTTCAGTTATTTGAAAAACTGGCATGAGGAAGAATAATTTCTTGATCCATTCTAAACCTTATGACTGTACATTAACACAAGTACATGAAATAGGGTTAGGAGTCCGCAGACACACACTTGTGCAGACAAAACTAGGCTCCAAATTGTGCGTGGAAGAAACAATTTTAAGATGATGAAGACATCTACAATCAAATGAAATAATCACCTGGATATGTACATGGTAATGCTTTCACACAGGTTGCTACTGCTTAGTAAGCACAGATTAAAATAATTAATTAGTGATTAGAATGATAAGTGATCATTAGCTGTAGATATGAAGTCTTTATGAATTCAAAGGTTGTCGGCCCTCAGTGTGTCAGGAAACTTGAATTTAAGAGCCCAGCCCTAACATTTACATTCCTAGGTTATGTTTCAGTTGATTGTGCATGTTAAGCATATTGCTTTTGGGACCTTTAAGTGCATTGTATTATAGCCTCAAGCTGTATATTCTTTTATCTGCAACTCTTCTTTAAACATCAGAAGTTTAGATTTAAAAGAGAAACAAGCTAGTAACAGTGTATGCACCTCTGCGTTTTCCCTTCTTCCTGTCAAGTGTGAGGGTGAGAGCATTGTAAAGTGTCGTTAAATACTTATGGCAGCCTACGAAAAATTGGAAATGTCCTACGAACTGGAAAACATGGAAATGTTCTTTGCTTTAAAAATGAATCAGAAGAACTAATACCATTTTTATTTTACAGGTTTTTGAGATGTGAATGTGTACACTTAAACTGTCCTGAATATACCGGGACATCCCCCCATCTGTAGCAGTAATGCTTTATTCTAATTCAATGCTTTTAATAGGGCTCAGTGGAACTTCAGCAGCTAAAACTTTTTTTTTTTCTTAATGCAAAATTAATATCCAGTGACATAGGAACACTCTCAAAGCTTTTCTTGACTCTGCTAAAAAAATTAAATATGGACTTCTTAAGAATGAAATGGTTTAAATATTTTTATTCAAATGATATTTCAAAATTCCCTTCATTTGTATTTTAAAATAATGTGAAGTACTTAAGTCTGAAAAAAGACTGATGAAATCCAAAGCACACATTTCAACACCTCACCTTATCAAGGATTTTACAAATGTGAAATACCCTTATATCACCAGTAAACAACAAGAAAAAAGTCATCTCATACCCCTTTATTTATTTGTATTAATTCTGTGTTTGTTTATCCACCAGTATCTCCAAATTGTCCGGCTTTGTTCGTCATCATATTTATGAATACTACTGTGCATGCAGAATGGCTAAAAGGCTCTAATATGACTTTAAACTCTATTTGGTGCGTTTCTTTCAAAGTTCTCCTATGTTGTGTATACATAGATTAGACAATGTAAAATTGGGGCATGTGAAACCTCAGAGAAGAGAGCAGTTATTCATCTCTATTTAAAAATTTGACTTGAGGAATATGGGACATACACTATGGAATTATATCCTTTATCAATATTGTGCCATGAGTCCTGGTTATAAGGTTTCCCTAGCAGAAAGGGAAGAGAATGTTAGTCTCCTAATACCCAGTACTTTGTTGTAACTGCTAGGAAACCTAACATGGTATTTTCCCCTTTTGAAAGCAGCTCTGTATTCAACAGTGCTTGAGACAAAATAAATCAATTAGACATCCATTTTACAGTATTTCAGACTACTAATACCATTCCTAATATCCTTCATTTTGGCATGCATAACTCTTATTTAGAGATTTATTATATCTGATTAAATATAGATTAACTTTTAAATCTGAGCTGCAGACTGCTGGAACTTAGGAGTTGCAGAGGAGTTGACTTCTCACTGAACGTTAAGTCCCAGGGAATGCAATTTTAGCCCTTGAGCAAATGAAATACTGATTCCTTGACCATCAGAAAGTTTCTCATTACACCCAAACTAACAGTCTATTTTTTTTTCCTTTAACTCTCCCAAGCCCCTTGAAATTTCATCATGTGGACCTCAGGCAGATTGGACATAAACCCAGAGTAGACTGTGACTGCAGTGGGAGGAACTGTAATATCGGACTCTCACGCAGCCCTCACAGCCCTTCATTGCTGCTCAAGCACAAGGGAACTGCCTTCTCTTTTGGTAGCTCTGTAAGTCATTGCCCTCTCCTTACTCACTTTCTGTAATTTCTATGGGGAGTTGCCATACAGGGCATTTTGGTCTGATCTAGTGTTCCCTTTTTTGTGTGTTTATAACTGTACAGAGATTTGCCATTTCACTAGCTGTCTGTACATTTAGTAGCAGTTTTAAATCTTAACAGAATCTCTCAGCAGAAATGTCTCTAATGAAAATAAGCTATAGTTCACTGAACTTTAGACTCAATTTCCTTTTGGCATTAGAAATCTACTTAATATTATGCTTTACAAATTTTCTCGCTTTTCAATGAATGCATACAATCTAGCAACTTTTAGAAAGTTTAAAACCTCATTCCTTAAAACAGTAGCAAATTGAACAAAGCACATAGTTTGTCAGCTTTTATTCCCTCCTTAATACAATCCCTTCAGTATTAAATTAAATTGCTACAAGTCCACTGTAATTGATGCTAAAATGAAAAAGGAACTCATGGAGCTGACAGCTTCGATGTTTCAATGTGGTATGCTCTGGTGTCTTTTCCGGTTTCCCTCCTGTAAATATTAATCTATCTCTTGTAATATAAATCTGCTTTTTTTTAGTCCTATTTCTTTGTAATCTGTTTCCAATGACACCTATGCATGAAATCCACTTAGAACAATAATTAAAAAGCAATAATCCTTAGGAAAAGAACACATAATTCCGGGTAACAACTGATTCTTGATTTTGTGCTAAATTAAAGGGATTATATGAAACTATGGGCCAGATTGTTTCTCACACAAACATGCCTATCTGGAGGTGATGGCAAGCTGCACAGCCCACTGGGAGCTCTGGAGCTCCATCAGGCGAGCAGACATGCCAGATGCCGCACCTTCACAGGCATACGATGTGCCCTCTTCTGGGGATTTGCCCAGGGTGGAAGATGGCTAGGTTTTATTTTTCCATCTTGGAGGATGGTTGATAGATCAGGAGTGGGAGTACAGTGCAGACAAAGAATCAAAGAGTGGTAGGGGCTGGAAGGGACCTTTAGAGATCATCTAGTCAAATCCCCTGCAGAAGCAGGTTCACCTAGATCAGGTCGCACAGGAACGTGTCCAGGTGGGTTTTGAAGACCTCCAGAGAGGGAGACTCCACAACCCTCCCTGGGCAGCTTGTGCCAGGGCTCTTTTACCTTCACAGGAAAAAAGTTTCTACTTACGTTCAAGTGGAACTTCATGTGTTCCAGTTTGTGTCTGTCACCCCTTGTCCTGTCACTGGGGGCTACAGAAAAAAGTGTCACCCCATCCTCTCAGCATCCACTCTTTAAGTATTTATAAGTTTTTATAAGGCTTCCTCTCAGTCCTCTCTTCTGCAGGCTAAATAGTCCCAGGTCTCTCAGCCTTTCCTCCTAAGAGAGATTCTCCAGTCCTCTCATCATCTTATGTAGTGGCTTTTTCAGGATCAGATTTTGGTATCAGTAGGACTACAGGGGTGGCTTCTTTAAAGAAAGAGCTGCCAGAAGCTTCCCCTGTAGCTGATAAGGCTAACCACAGTCAATTCTAAGATGGACCTGCCACTGAGCCAGGCCTGGCCAATTAGTGACTGAGGTAACACCTCTGTGATTAACATATTTGACAAGTTGCTGTGCAGTTGCTAAACGGCAGCAGCAGCAGAAGGGAGTGAGAATGTGAGAACAACATCTCCACAGACACCAAGATCAGTGCAGAAGGAGGGTGGGGAGGAAGTGCTAAGGCATTGGAAGAAAGATTCCCCTGAGACCTGTAGTCAGGACCATAATGAGGCAGCTGTGCCCCTGCAGTCCATGGAGGCCACCGGGGAGCAGAGACCCCCACTTGTGGCCCATGGAGGACCCCATGCCAGAGCGGGTGGATGACTGAAGGAGGTTGTGACTCTGTGGGAAGCCCACGTTGGAGAAAGTTCCTGGCAGGACCTGGGAGTCTGTAGGGAGAGAGGAGCCCACATCAGAGCAGGTTTGCTCTCAGGATTTGCGATCCTGTGAGGGACTCAGACTGGAGCAGTCAGTACCTGAAGGACTGTTCTCCCAGTCGATGACCCACATTGGGGCAGGGTGTGAGGAGCTGCCCCCGCAGAAGGCCCCATGCAGGAGCAATTGATGAGGAGCTGCAGCCCACGGGAGGGACTCACATTGTTCATGAGGGACTGTCTCCCATGGGAAGGACCCCCCAGTGTAGCAGTGGGAAGTGTGATGAGGCCTTCCCTTGAGAAGAAGCAGCGACAAAGTCCATCTGTAATGAACTGACTGTATTCCTCATCCCTCATCCCCTGCGCCGCATGTCACTGAGAAAGATTTCACATCACAGGTTGCACTGAGGATTAATCTATTTGTTCTTGTAAAGTGCTTGTATCTATTTTATTTCCATATGTAGATGTGCACAGTTCTACACCTGCCTTTTTTTTTTCTCTATTCTGCTCTCCTAGCTAGCTATGTATTGCTACTATTAAAGAACACTTAGTTCATGGTAACCGACATTTTCATTAGAAGAGTCTTAAGTAGGGAGTAGATAATTCAATTTCCAGCTAAGAAAAAGAATAATAAATAAATAATGCTAAAGTCATCTTCTTGTTCATCCCTAATGGGAGGTTAATCACTAATCTTTTAGCCACTGGGGAAATAGATACAAAGAAAGATTGGTAGGAAAACAGTAGTTTAAAAAAAGACTGAAATGAAATTACCTATGTTAGCAAAGTTACCAATACCATGGAGCATCTATATACAGTAGAAAGAATTTCAGGGAAAGCTTTCATTATTTCTATAGGTCTCTGAAGGCCTAAAAATCATGCAGTAGCAGCCATATCTGTTATATTTCTTAAAAAAGCCAGGAAGTCTTCTGAATGATTGAAGCCCTTTATATAATACAGAGCATTACTCAGGTTTCCATGCCATCACCTGAGCCTGGCCTTCCAAACACCTTCACCTGTCCCTGTGCATCTCAACAAAAACATGTACACAAAATTTACATCATCAGCTGCTTTCTGGTGTTAATTTTTATCTTGAAAACATATCTGTGTAAAGTCGTAGGTGGATTAAATAAGCCACGATTGCATAGCTGCTACTTTCTGCCACAGATTTTGTTGAGTTTAGGCATAGGTCTTATAACCCTGCTTTTGGTGCTGGCTCACAGATTGCTGTTACAAACTGATCCTGGAGTAGTGGTAGATGGTACATTCTTCCTCCATTCAGGTTTTTCCTTAGTCTCATTGTGACCTTGTCACAGTTCATTCCATGATATGAAAGATGACAGTGATCTCTCTTTCCTCTTAATCTCTTTCTCTGACACCAAGAGACACACATCAGTGTTTCAAATTGTTTTTGATTACAAGCATCAGGAAGACCAGAGGTTTACGTTTAACTCCAAGTACAGCCAGGTTGCAATCATTTTTATATATTATAGTACTGAATTCTTTAGATTTAGCATGGTCCCTGCTGAAATTCTGCTTATTGTAATTATGTTCATCTCCTACCTCTCAATAGTTGCATTATTTCAGTGGCCACAGTTTTCGAGGGCGATCAAGGTAGGAGACTTTTTCCAGTGAGCTCATCGGTGGTTAAAGAAAAGGAGTATTTTCAACTGACCTTTCTTTCATGAGGGAGCCTACATGAAGACTCACATTCAGACAACCCACATTCTACTTATTTTTATATGTTTTCTAATATTTAGATGTCACAGAAAATGTAGAATTAGTCAATAGGAAATACTAAGCAAAGGATATTAAATGAAATTTAGGCCATCAGACAACAATGCAAAAGGTGACACACTTCTGGCAAACTTTTACTGAGCAGCAAGTCTGCTGTGTTCACAACAAGCTAAAGATTTCTTCACTGAAATCTCTTTTACTGTCACTCTTTTCATATGCAAACTATTTTTTAAAACGTTTTCAATGTGAGACAGCAAATGTTTAATTCATAAGTGACTAGAGGTAACAGCCATCTCTGACAATATTTCTGTACCTATTGTTTGTATCCTGCTCATAGCCAGCAGCACCATTTGCAGAGTGAAAAATAAAAACCTGAAGGACAGCGTGTTTCAAACATTTTTTTCTACTGAGTTAATCACTGTGATAACTTTGCATATGGGTTCAGCTGCAATGATTTCACATGCCCAGAATGAATCATGTGTGCAGTTTGTAAGATCACGGCCTAAAAAGAGACATTTATGGGCATAATTTGCTCCAAAATAATTGCTCATGAAGGATCTCAATGTAAGTAGCAAGAATAAATGCTTTTAAGATATAATTTTGAATTATTCTTTGAGGTCACATATTGCTTTGTTTTATAGAGCATGTCCTTGTTATCTCAAAGAGATCTCAGATATCATAGATAAAAACATCAAGTAAATGTCTAGAAATGTGTAGGGTTAGATTACAATAAAACATTCTCCTTTATTAGGCATATTGAAAGGCTGTAAGCATTACACAGTGGATGATTCCCTTTTATGTCAAGACTACTTCAAATGTCACAATTATCATTTGATATAGTCTAATATTAAATCTAGCATCACCAAATAGGGTGGAGATTACTCCAACAAATCCGTGCACGCTCTGTCTTGGCAGAACTTAAATCTCCTTAGGTATATAGAAAAGTAAGCACAACTCCAGCGATACCCAAATGAGCCCTGTCAAGGGACTGCTGCACTGACACATCATATACACAAATACAAAACAGAGAATGACAATACAGATCTCTAAACGATGTAATTGTAAAGGGACGTTTGGCAGCTGGTTTTGTGGCTTGCACATGCTTTTAACAGATGCGATAGCAATGGTCTAATAAGCAGATAAATTGCAGGATAAACATGCTCAGTCTACTCTAATGAAGTTTGAATTGAAGTGTTAGCATACCACCGTGTACAGTGGCCTTCCTTGTTTTCCTTGCTATTTTCAATAGCAAAAATCTATTTGTTAAAAGAGGACCCCTTTGGAGGGTTTTCATTTGTATACAGAGAGACACACTATAACTAATTGAACAGGTCACCTACCCTGTAAGTAATCTGAGAATTCAGAAAAATGCAATAGAACAATGAGCGTGATGCTGTGATCAGAACAGACATTAAAAATCAAAGAGGGTAGCTTTATTTTACCTGGTTTTCAGACAAAAGTAATTGCACACAAAGTATGGATACAGGTGCACAGCCAAAATGCTGGTTTTGAGTAAAGCTCTTACAGCAGGGCACAAGTTACAGACTTAATCGTATGCCTGCGCAGAAGTTGCTCTAGAAGAACATTATGATGGCTGCCAAAATCAAGTGTTTTAAAGTAGAAGAACACTAGAACCTAAATGGACAATGAAATCCTAATTGTGCTTTCCTGTAAATCAGTATTAAGATTTTTCTTGAAAGGTGTCTTTGCCTCCCGTTTTTTTACCCAAAGAACCCTTTATCATTCATTATATGGGATAAGTGGGTACCGATTACACAGTACCTACTGAATAAGCAGCTACTTTAAAAAGTAATCTTCACCAGCCAGTTAGCAGTGCCTTATTTACTGCACACCCAAAGCCCACAGTAAATGCAGAATTATTCATTTTTTTTCATGGTCTTTTCTGGGCCACTCATCACTGTAGTATTTGCATGCCTCAAGAACACAGATGAATTTATCGCTGCCGAAAGACGGGAAGCCATTATTATTATTCCCCTCTTACAGCTGAAGAGATAGGGACTCGCCTGGAGCTACACAGTGAATTAGTGGCAGAGCACGGATTAAAATTCATGGCTTGCAACCCCATGCATATTACTGGAGACTGCACTGCCTTGCAGTCAGTGGTGCTGAGAAACCACAGCTCTCACTGACTTTGTCTGCCACTGCAAGTGCTCTATAAGCCTTGGGCAGCCCAAGCTGGTCATCCATAAAATAAGACACACAGTTAATAGTCAGCTGCCAGAATATTGGGTTTGTCATCACATTAAGAGACTAATACTTGAGTTTGGTGTTTACAAAAGGGTCTTGAACCTAGTTCACCCCTGCCTGGTGAATGCCTTAGCTACTGCCGGTGGTTTTGCAGCAGGCAATTGACTCTTTCTTGGTGTAGAGTCAACAAGCTGTGATAAGAGCACCTATAATCTGATTTCAACAAAATGGTACTTTATGATGAAACACATTTTAGAGTGGAAAACTGACAGGCTTGAAGTCTTTTGTCTTGGATTATTCACCTGAAACTCATTCCCCCCTGCTGTCTTGAGCATACCCAGGATTCTGCCCCAGTGCCCTCCACACAAAAAGCATCTGATTAACATTTGATGGTTCTTGTTCTGTTCTTTTTAGTAAACTGGGAGAACACCGATACACGAAACTACAACTATTCCAGTGGTCATATTTTATTTAAGTCACTTTTTTCTCTTTGAAGCTATTCTTTTCATCCTCTTCTGTACACCTGAGATGCCATGTTCATTGACCGTTCCCACTCTTTGGCTGCTAAAATTAACATTGAGTGTTAGCTCTCCGCATCCACAAGTAATGTGTTTAGACAAGCAGGTAAAGTTTCTTGTACACAATTGACCATCAGTCTGTGATACATTCAAGTAAACAGCCCCAAATTTGAAATGAATCCAGTAACTTTCAGTTGCTGAAGGTGAAAGGCATGATGATAAATCCAGCTTATCTTACTTATGCATGTATTCCTGTTTCTCCAAAATGTGCAGCCAATGGAGTTGTTGTGAACTTTTGTCACGGTTTAACTCCAGCCAACAATAAAGCACCATGCAACTGCTCACTTACTTCTTCCCATCTCACAGTGGGATGGGGAAGTAAATCAGGAAAAAAAAAAGTTAAACTCATGAGATAAGAACAGTTTAATAACTAAAATTCAATAAAATATCATAATAACAAGAAGAATAAAAGACATAATATATATTACAAATGTGTATATAACAAAATAGATATAATTCCTTATAACAAAATACAGCAAAAATATATAACTAAATAGATAACAAAAAAAGGAGCTATAACCAAAAAAGATACAAAACTCAAGAAAAAACTGAAGTGATGGATGATCCAGTTGTTTACTACCTACTGATCGATGCCTGAGCAGTGATCCAACCCTCTCCACCAACACACCCATATTAAATACTAGGCATGATGTTCTATGGTATGCAACAGCCCTTTGGCTAGTTTAAGCCAGCTGTCCTGGCCATGTTCCCTCCCAGCTTCTTGTGTACTTCCTCATTATCAGAGTCTGGGAAAATGAAAAATTCTTCACTCAGGACAAGTTCTAATTAGCAACAATAAAACCATCAGTGTGTTGTCAACATTATTCTCACACTGAATCCGAAACGCAGTCCTGTACCAGCTACTAGGGAGAAAATTAACTCTATCCCAGCCAAAGCCAGGACCACTTAAAAGAAAGACCAGAAAGTAGGAAGCCTGGAGACCTGGAAAAGAGTGTTCCATGTTGTCTCTCGTGTTCATATGCCTGTTTGCTTCCTTCAAAAACTGAAGCACAAATAGTCAAGGAAAACACTCTGCACCCAGGACTGAATTTGAATCTTCTATATCCTAAATATGCAACTTGGAGATAGGGTGCTTTCCTTCCCTGCAGATAAAGCTTTCCTTGGCAAGGGCTGGCACACAGACATTCATCTCCACTGACAGCTGACCGTTTGAACACTCAATCATTTCTGTAAAAGTGGAACAATTTATGAGAACAGGTAAAATCTATACAAAGTTCCCTCTGTCTAAAAAGATAATGGCTGCCCATAGCAAAAACTATGTTTGGGTTTCTCACAGCCAAAGGGAATACCCAAGGCATTGGTTGTATGGAGATTCCTCACAGTTGTTCTTAACACTGTCTGCAACTATGTCACAGAATGGTAGCGGTTGGAAGGGACCTTCAGTGGTCATCTAGTCCAACCCACCTGCTAAAGCAGGTCCATCTAGATCAGGTTGCATAGCAACATGTCCAGGCAGCTCTTGAAGACCTCCAGAGAAGGAGATGCCACACCCTCCCTGGGCAGCCTGTGCCAGGGCTCCCTCACCCTCACAGTGAAATAGTTTTTTCTTATGTTTAAATGGAACTTTCTGTGTTTCCATTTGCCTTGTCCTGCCACTGGATAAAACAGAAAAAGATGATGTCCCAACCTCCTGACATCCACCATTTAGATATTTGTAAATATTAATATCCTCCTCTTCCATTCTACTGCCTTTTTTCAGAAAGGCTAAAACCAAAATGCTCAGTATCTCTAGCATTTTGGTCTATTTTTTTCCACTGACTAAAACAAATTGCCAAATTTTAGCCTGCTCTGCAGTTGTTTTTTGAGCAAGCTACTTGCATTTTTCATTGAATAAATTATTTACCAAAAAGAATTTTTAAAAATGCTTCTGCTTGACATTTGTGCCAAATCTCATTCTTCAGATTCAAACTGTCCTTGACCGAATCATAATTACCGGTTCACACTCAAAGCACAACCTCAGCTGATGTATGGATGTAGTTCCACTGCTCTTCACTTAGGTCAATTTATACTGAAGATCTGGCTTATTGACTGATATATGTAATAAATGTTATCATTTTTTATCTTTCTGAATTCTACTGCACTGGGACTGACAAAATAATTTCACAAAAATCTGTAGGACTGGCATCACCTGCATTGCTGTGGTATATTATAATTCTTGCTGTAATTCAACCATTAATATTTAACAGCTTTTAGTGTTATATGTAAAACATTTTAAAATCTCTATGAATTCAATATCTTTTCCAAAGCAAGGCATTTCCAGGTTTTTTTTCTTTTTGTTTTTTCTTTATTCCTTTCTTTTTTTTTTTTAGCAGCTCTGTCCAATTCCTGTAAATATTAATTCTGGATCCAACAATTTAAAACCTCATTTTTTCTTGAAATTTAGTTAATTTTAGCACTTGAATCTGTAAAATGGAAGTCATATTTAATGAGATTTGGAACTGCTAAGAACATTTATTCCCACCTAATTCTTGCCAATAAATTCAGCCTGAAAATCAGTATGTTGCAAGTCCTAAGATAAATGTAAGTTGTGTCTGCAGCTTTCCAAATGGTTTGCATTAATGTATTTTGTGTAGCAGCAGCTAATTATTATAATGAATCATTACCAGGTGACTTGAAAGCATTTGTAAAATTTTACAAGTGTTTATTGATATCTTTGACAGTTACCTGTGTTGACTAGAAACAAAAATAATGAATTCTGTCAATATGCACAGTGCATATGTAAACAACACAGAGAAAAACAGTAAATATGGAAACTATAGCAGACATAAAAGACCTGAATTCATCATAACAACTTAAAACATGCTAATCCAATCTTATTGTAGCATTTACATAGCCAAAACCTAGTTCACAGGTAGACTTGTGTCCTGGTTTCATCTGGGATAGAGTTAATTTTCTTCCTGGTATGTATAGGGCTGTGTTTTGGATTTATGGGTGTGAATAATGTTGATAATGCAGGGATGTTTTGGTTATTGCTGACCAGCTCTTGCACAGCATCAAGGCCTTTTCTGCCTCCCACCCTGCCCTCTCAGTGAGTGGGCTGGAAGGGCACAAAGAGTTGGCAGGGGGCACAGCCAGGACAGTTGACCTCAACTCATGAAAGGTATATCCCCATATGACATAATGCTCAGCATACAAAACTAGGGGAAGAAGAAGGAAAGGGAGGACATTCAGAGCAATGGTGTTTGTCTTCCCAAGTGACTGCTACGTGTGATGGAACCCTCTGCCCTCCTGGAGTTGGCTGGACACCTGCCTGTCCATGGAAAGCAGTGCATTAGTTTCTTGTTCTGCTTTGCTTGCATGCACATCTTGTACTTTACTTATTAAACATTTTTTGTCTCAACCCACAAGTTTTCTCACTTTTACTCTTCTGATTCTCTTCTGCATACCACTGGGAGAGAGTAAGTGAGCATGTGGGTAGCGCTTAGTTGCCAACTGGAGTTAAACCACAACAACTCCATATCTACATTCTTGTAGCAATAGGCATAGATATGTATAGCTTATAACCTAGACATGAGACACAGAGATATATGCTTAATATTTATAATAAAACTTGGACATGTGCTGTTAAATAGATTTTTAGATTCATAGAATCATTTCAGCTGGAAGAGCCCTTTAAGATGATTAAGCCCAGCCTTTGTCCCAGCCCTATCAACCACTAGACCATTTCCCTAAGTCCAACATCCAACTGTCTCTTAAACACCTCCAGGGATGGTGACTCCACCACCTCCGTGGGCAGCCCCTTCCAATGTCTGACAACTCTTTCAGTAAAGAAATTCCTCTTCATATCCAACCCAAAACCTCTTTTGAACCTCTTGTCTGTATTTAACAAATTCCTCAACTTCTAATACTCTGTCCTTAACATCACTAAGTACATTAGGCTAGTATAGTCCTGTATTGTCCACAAGTACACTCCATTTCCATCCATTATGAATATTTGAATGTATACTTAAGGAATAATTTATCCACATCGATCTTTCCATCTTAGTTCAATGAATTTCTGTCTTGTTCCTTCTAAGATTTGTTCTCTCCTTCCTGTTATGAAAGAATTACATCTACAGTAGCATATGCATAAACCCTTGAATATTGATGCAGAAGTTGTATGCTCTGGTTTAAGCCTGATTAATCTTTCTTTATGAATCATATGTATGAAATGGAATCACTGTGGTTATTCTCAGCAAAGTGCTTTCTTACTTACATGCTTCATAATACACAGTAAATTGCTTTTTTTCTCAACTGTATCATTAAAGGTGTGCTCTGTCCTAAAAAGAGTGCATTATGCAGTGTCATGCAGGAAGGATGCACCTGAATCACCAGATAGGAGGACTGAGGCCTTAAAGATCATATCCAAAGCTACCCTAATGACCCATGATTTTTCCAATCCATGTGTAACAGCTACTGTAGCTATCTAAAATAGTAACCAGTAACTCTAGCCATTTTTAAGAAAATAACTACAGATATTTTATATATGATAGGAACATACAGTTCCAGTTCAGAATCTTCTGAATTAATGCTCACTTGTGTGCAATAAAAAAACCTCTAAGTTTACAGAGAAGATTGTAGCATTTAGATGTAAACTAGCATCACCAGTGTTTAACATAGAATAATCTACCCAAAGACATTCATTACAAGCATCTTACATCTTCAGAGAACACTTAACCTTTACACTACTACTTCTTTCTATGCAAAAGTGTGCTTTATATATATCATGTTTAAAAGTTAAAATCTGGAGATCTGGAAGATCCACAGGCAATCACCTGGGAATGTCAGGATACAATGACTGCCACCGTTGAGTAAGCATGCATACTGAGAAGGTGAAATGTGCTTCTATCTGCTAGCTTTGGCTTTGGAATACACCTGCTTCTCACTAGGTCTGCTAAGAAGCTTAAATACATCTATTTGCACTGTTGTTCCCATACTATTGGCACAATGTCTGGGGTTGCAAAGAAGGGAATCTGTAAGTAGTCCAGCTCAGACGTGGGCAAAATGTGAATGTCCCATCTGTGTTCAGTATGTCGATACAGGTACACTAAATCAATTTGTTAATTGGCCTAGGACATCAAATCTAAGAGATCTTTGGGTTATAAACTTCGATTGGATAACACTCTTATTTCAAATCCCCTCCTACTTGCAGTGCCAATCTCCCTAGTCTAAAATTTTATCTCTGCTAAAAACACTTTGCCAACAAGAAAAGAAACCAGGAGCAGATTCAAGGTGAGACAACAGCAGGCATTTATTTATGGGTTTTAACACTCACTGAGGAAGTGAGTTGTTCATGAGAGTTCATGGATATCCTGAAAAAAAACCCCCTAGCCTGTGTTCTCACAAAGCAAGTGGAAAGTGAACCTGAAAGACACAGTTTATACTGCTTTGGAAATCTGTGGACTGTGTGATACAGGAGGAACTGCTGCTAGGCAGCCATTTCTGCCTTCTGAGCCTAAGACCGTGAACTAGCAGCTCAGGACATGTTGTAAATTGCTTTGGCTTTCACAGAATCACAGAAAGGTAGGGGTTGGAAGAGACCTCTAGAGATCATCCAGTCTAACCCCTTGCTAAAGCAAGTTAACCTGGATCAGGTCACAAAGGAACATATCTATGTGAGTTTGAAAACCTCCAGAGGTTTTCAAACCTTCAGGGCTCCCTCTCTCTCATAGCGAAGAAGTTTCTCCTCATGTTCAAGTGGAAGGTCCTGTGTTCCAGGTTGTGTCTCTTACCTTTTGCCCTGTCACTGGATGCTACAGAAAAGATTCCCCCTATCCTTTCAATATCTGCTCTTTAGGTATTTATAAGGGTTTCATGGTTTGTATCTCAGAGGCAGACTTTGGTAGACTTGACAGGAACGGGGAGATTTCACATCTGAAACTGGCAAGAATGTGAATGAAACCTCAGTTCTTCCATGGGAAAAACATCTGTGAGGTGATGCGACCCCAAACTCTGACTTTGCATTGATATCCACTGGTATAAAAAGTTTCTCTTTTCCAGGGCAGAGGAGGACAGGGCTATTTCACCTGCAAGCTGGACTGATATGAGCCAACTATCAAAACCCATCTGTGTTTAACATTTCCCTGCAAAGGCACTGAGGGTAGTGCCAGGCCTGAACCTCACCACTAACCCTGGCCCCATGCTCCTCACCAACCAGCTCCAAGCTCTCAACAGTTACACTCAGCCACACAGCAGGAATATAAACTGTATACATCTGGCCCAGATGGGTTACCTTGTAGAGAGGATAGGATCTATAAGGGAGAAGGAAACTGTAAGAACTCAGACACCAATGTGAATTTGGGGAAAAAGATGGAGACCTTTTATGTATAGTTATGCAGAAAGACAGCGACACTTTTATAAGCAACAGACAATGTTTGCTTTTGTGGTCTAATCCAAGGATTTAAAACCTTATAATAGACAACAAAATGTTGAAAAATTTCTCCACTTCTTCAGGGTAGTGTAGAAAGTATCTTCAGATATCATTTCCCTGGTCTAACAGAATAAATCCTCAAATACAGATCCAAACTTCTTTAAATTTCCTGCCAGACACTTTTGGGAAATAGGACTGCCAGTGCCCAAGGGTCTCATCTCAGAGTAGGGACCTCTGTAAGGTGCTTAGAGGGAGCGGTTTTCAGAAACACTGAAGCATAGGGCATGCTACAAACACGATAGCAGTGCCCAGGCATTCATTGCCCATAATATGCCCGTAACAGAGAGGATAAACCATCAAATAGAAAAGGTAGACTTTTGTTTGTTTCTAAACTGAATGTGTGCAGAAAGCAACCTGTTCAGGATTAGCTTTGGATTAAGTTTTTAGACCTTTGAACCTGCAGATTTGGGAACAGCAACAAGTAGCACGCAGAAGTATCAGCGTCGCTTGCGAAAAAGGTTGCTTTTCACAACCACCAGGAATTTTGCTGGGACAGGGAGGGCAGTCACCCACCTCTCTCTCCCAATGACACCACTATCTATTCTGTGTCACACAGCAAGGGACCAACTCTATCTCTGAGCAATCCTTTCAGATCTTACTCAGTCCTCAGCCGCCTTTCACAAAGCTCTTTTGAGTAACTATTGCCACCACAATGTATGAAACAAACAGGTCCCAAAAGCAGCTCTGTTTGCAGCACGGCACATCAGACAAGTGAACTGCAGGGCACTGGTCATGCTCTATCAGTGTCCACAGCATTGTAGAGTGGGGATGCATGAGGGGGGAAAAAAATAAGATTTTTCATATCCTTCCTTATCACTCAGTAATACACCAAATGCTTCAAAGTCTCTCTCAGACTCTAACACCTCCCATATCAACAAGGCTGTTTATATCATTTCACTACTAGATACAGTTGTGAAGTAGTTTGGGGAAAGTAACAATTAAGTTTAACAGGATGGCACTATTTTCACAGCTTACAGGATCACAGGATGGCTGAGGCTGGAGATTAGCCAGTCCCTGCTCCTGCTCAAGCTGGGTTGACTACAGTGGGTTTCCCAGGATTGTTCCCCTTCAGGTTTTGAACATTTCTGCAGATGGAGACTTCACAACCCTTTCCTAAGTTTGATCACCCTCAAAGTAAAAATCAATTTTCTTGTGGTCAGATGGAATGTTGTGGTTTTTAATTTGTGCCCACTGTCCCTTGTCCCTTCTGTGGGTAGTGCTGAGCAAAGTCTGGCTTCCTCTTCTGTATTTCCCCCCATCGGGTATTTATACACATGGATAAGATCCCCCCTGAGCCTTCTCCAGGCTAAACAGTCCTGGCTCTCACAGGGGAGTTGCTCCAGTCCTTTAATGATCTTTGTGGCCATTTGCTGGATATTTTCCACTATGTTCGTGGCTCTCATATACTGGGAACTCAAAGATGGACAGACACAGTGCTCCAGGTGTGTCTCACCAGTAGAAGCCCATTGTCTGTCATCTCTACAAATGGTGAGAGAAAAGGGAGTGTAACACTAGACTCTTTGTTCACATACAGTTTCTCTGTTGAGACTGGCCAAGTTGATGTAAGCTGATGGGTAGGGATTCAAGCCACGAGTAATGATGAGCCGTGAATCCAGACTGTATTGGAAAAGGTTTTACATCACTAAAATTGATGTCCCAAGCACTACATTTTGCAGAGTTAGGAGGCTATAGAGACGATTGAGAGTAAACAGGCAATTCTCTCCACACAGATGTCAGAAGTGAAATGTTTTGTCAGAAGGGAAGGCCTTCAAAGAGCTTACTGCTTGGTCCAATCCCCACATCTCTGTGCAACTCCGTGAGCTTTCTGTAGCTCTCCTGGGAGACAGAATGGCGTGGGTGATGACAGAGACACCTTGGCTGTTAGAGAAAGAGGCCATTTTCCAGCACAGTGTCAAAGTGGTAGGGCTTAGTGCATGTTTCCTGGGGAGCTCCTGAGCTTGCAAGTACTCACGAGTGCCATGGTAAAAAAAGACAAAGCACACTTTGCCTGTACTATTGTTTCAGTTCGTTGTAGAGGATGATCTAGCTCAAATGCATTTATCTCTGCAAATAAGCAACATTACTTAATGATGCTGGGGATAGAAATGTCAGAGAGGGACCGTGCAAAACTTCTTCCACATATGAAATAACTTTTGGTAGGCTGTATGGTTTTTTTTCTAGTCACCAGTGCAGAAAACAATCAACCAATCAAAACACTTCTTAGACCACAATAAAAAGCAATTGTTCAACACACTAAATTCAACACATCCTTTAAAACCGAACAAGGAGGTGAAGAATACAAATAGTTTAAGAGTGAATCACAAGGGAGTGCCTGAAAAAAACCCACCCAGCGGAGGACACGTACAATACCAGGGCTTTCAAAGCACAGATCTCTCTATTGCTTGTAATAACTCTGCTACCGCAGGTCAAAGCCACCATCCTGCAGGGATCGAACTGGAGAACCGACGTAATTAATGTCTGACAAGCTCTCAAGAAAGCACCTTTGCCCGGGAGTTAATACCTTGCATTATAAACAACGGGTTTCAGATACATTGCGTCATTAGCTATAATTAGCTAGCAAAGAGAACCAGATCTGTACTACGCTGCTGCCATATACAGACAAGGCTAAAAAGACCCCCCAACACAGCAAACACAAAGCAGCCCGAGGCTGCCGTCAAGGAGCCATCGGCGCGTTTCCTCGCGGGCACCAGCCACACCCGACACGTCTTGTCCTGCCCGCCGCACCGTTCCGGCTCCACTCGAGGCGCCTGCCCCGCGGCTTCACCCTCCTCGCCGCCGAGTCACCCGCCGTGTCCGACCCTCTCGCTCACCCACCCACCCGCTACCGCCGCGGACCCGGGGGCCGCCGCGGCGCGCTGGCGCCACCGCCCGCCCGCCCGCCCGTCCGTCCGCGCCGGGGGGCGCCCTGCCGGCCCCGCGCACCACCGTGCTCGCGTGGAGCGGGGCTGCCCCCTGGCGGCAGCGTGTGGAAACAGCATCTCTTCGGCGCAGGGGCCCGTCTGGGTGCCGGTGCCGGTAACGGGCTCCGGGGCGGGCGGGGGGAAAGGTAGGGGGTGGGGGGGCTGATGGCGCCGTGGGAGCGGATTGACGTTTTCCACGGCGATTTCCACGTTCTGCAGTCACTAGCTCAGCCGTTCCGCTGAGTCGGGTGCTCCCTCGTCCATCCACCATTTTATTTATTTATTTATTGCCCTCTTTTCCTACAAGCTTTTCTTTAACTTTTTTCCCCCCTCTCTTTCTATTTCTCTTCCCCTAGCATGAAACGCTTTTCTCTCTTTTGATTCTGCGAAGGGGATCAGCAGCAGATGGCTTCGCGGGAGCCGGGGGCAGCGGCGGCTCGGTGCTGAGCACCCGAGAGACGCTAGAGTGAGCAAGCTAGGACGGAAAGCCTGGGTCAATATTTCCACCACTCGTTTCTGTAAGATTATTTAAAGATCACATATCTGTACAGCGTCACCTATGCGGAGGTATAAATAGTTCATCCCCGAAATCAAAGTACTGTAAAGATTAAAAAAAATCTGGTTTAAACACTCTTAGGGCGAGAACATTCTCATGAGAAACTACTGGCGCTTCGTACGACTTCGCTCAGAGAATTTAAAGCACTGGGGAAGCTCTTCTGGTAGCAACATTCATTCACAACTTCATATTTATTGAAGTCACTAAGGAACAGCGAGGAATAATGTATGTCATTGGCTCGGCATTTAAGATCATAAATCACTGCTGGGCAACCTGGACTCAGCTAAGCACCACAGACACCACCAAAAACATAAGAAAATTTCGATTTATGCAGACTGGTTTTCAAACCACACCGTGCAGGACCAGTAGGCACACGTGTAACAGCACTTCCTATGGCAAGGAGCCACAGAATCAGTATTGATTTCAGTGAAGGGATTAATTTCACAGAGGGTTTTTTTTATGAATATCGGAAAAAGACAAGTGTTTCATTGATCCATAACGTTGCCTGAAAGACAGACATTACCTCGTTAGATCTGTTAATTTAATAACTGAGGCTGGAGTACTATTTCAAAGTATGGTCGCAGCAGTACCTATTGAGTTCATATCTATCGCATGTAACGAGCACGTGTTGCAAGACGTTCCAAGTGTCACACAGAATCCACAGGACCTGGGTATAGTCTCATTTTGTCGTTTGGGTAGTTCAGCATGCAACCAATCCTTCCACGTGTGTGAGCAGTCTATAATATATGACTTGAACACGTAGCCAAGTGTAACGCTCCCTACGTTGAGGCTATGAAGCAGTGCATCCATTTTTCTGAAATAGCACGACATACAGTCACAAGGAAACCTCGAAGTTAGCGCAGGCCTCCTGAAATTTTTCACACCGATAACCACCCTTGGATGTCCAACAATGAGGATGTACAAAGGAAGGAAATGCTGCGAGTACAAATCCCGGTTCGGCATTAAAGGGTTGTAACAGCTTAGATGGGGTCCCTTGGCTGCAGGAGAGCAGTGCAGATACATATCATGGATCTATGGAGGGGGGTGTGTGTGTGTATGTGTGTGTGTATATGCTTATAGATCTGCCTGTAAGGAGTCCGTATACCGGCGAGCCTCACCGGCTACTGGGGACGGCCCTGCCCCACGGCATCTACACGGCTGGGCTGTGGCAGGGGCTCTCCCCGCGCAGGGTCGGTGCCGGCCAGGCTCGTCCGGGACCCTGCCCTGGGTGGGGGGCCGACGGGGAATGGAACGCGGGGAGCCGCAGGGCCGTCCCGGGGCTCCGGCGAGGCCAAGCGCAGCGCCTCCCGGGAGGGTCCCCGCCGGAGCCCCGTAGCAGGGGCGGGCGCGCCCCGAGCCCCGACCCGCGCTCCCGGCCGCGGGGGCGGCGCGGGCGCGGGCGCGTCGCTGCGGCGGGGCCGCGCCTGCCAGCGGCGGGGAGGCAGCGCCGGCGCTCCCGCTCCGCTCCCGCTGCCGCTCCGCAACTTTCGGGCGAACGCCGCCCCCTCGCCCTCTTCCCCCCGACGGCGGCTGGTAAGCGCCGGGCTCCCGCGCCCAGCCGAGCCGGCGGAGGGCGGCGGGGAGCGCTGCCCGCTGCCTCCAGCCTTCTTCACCCCGGACGGCAGCCGCTCCACCCGGCGCCGCGCACACTGCCGCGGGAAACTTTGGCGGCCGCGGGGGGGGAAGCCTGCGGGGGGCGGTGAGGATAAAGGATGGCGAAGGGTCGGCGGAGCGGGCGCGGATGGGCAGGTGTCCACGCTCCGCGGAGCGGTGCGCGGTGCGGAGCGGTCTGGGGCGCAGTGCGCGGGCAGGCGGCGGAGGGCGGCCAGGTGCAGGCGGTTATGAGCGGAGCGGCGCGGAGCGAGCGGGTCCTGGCGCGGGGCAGCGCGGGCCGGGCGGGGGGAGCCCCAGGGGGCGGCTTTCGGCTGAGGCTCTTTGCCTTGCCGCGCCGGCGGGGTTGGCAGAGTGAGTTGCAGAGCGGTGTAGCGCGGGGGCTCAGGTGGAAAATTCAGGCAGCTCCCTTCTGAGGGTGCTTTTGGGAGGTGTTTTGGGTTGTTGGATTTTTTTTTTTAACGTTGCTTTTGTGTTTTTTTTTTTTTTTGTTTCGTGGGGTGGTGTTTTTGTTTGTTTGCTTTGATTTTTTTCAATTTTTTTATTTTTAATAGGGCACAGAGCTGAGTAGTGCACAATGCTGAAATTGGTGATCTGGTCGCTGAGGCAGGTATCCGAAAAGTGGCAGTCTCTGGAGCAGCTGCATTACTGTCATTCTTCGTGCTAGCGAGAGGTTTATGTGCCTTTGTGAGGAAGGTCACTTTTTACAACATCCCCCTCTCTGCCCCCCCCAACCCCATCCCACCCTCTGTTTTTTGCTAAGCCGTGTATCAGCAGCCTGAATTCCAAGAAGCAGTAGGTGTTTCTTGCCATTTCAACTGGGATTTTGGAAAGGGAAGCTGGGTATTTAATGGGGAAAAAAAATGCAATGGAAGGATGGGATGCGGAGGCTGCACACAGCCCTGGGTTTGCAGGCGCCTGGAAGTTTTGGAAGTAGGTAAAGGGTTGAAGCTGACATTCAGAAAATGGTGACTTTTTTCTTCAGTTACTTATATCGTGGACGAATAGAAGGGAAAACCGGGCCATTAAGAATTCTCCCAGTTTTGCAGTTTGCTGTCAGCAGAAGGTAAAATGTGTCCTTGAAGATACACAATTTTACATAAACAGCCGATGTTTACATAAGCCTAGATAAGTTTGTGAAAAACAGAGCTAGGAGAAGATGCGGTGTTAGCTGAGCTTGGCTATCCTGCTGTTTGTCCGTGTAATAATTTATCTTGTTTTTGTTGTTGTTTGTGTATTGTTGCAGCGTAAGTACAAAGTGAGCAGCTGCACCTTCGCCAAAGCAACCACCTGCGTTCCTTCTCTCCTCTGGAATGGACAATGGGATGGTCTCTGACTTTATCATGATCAAAAACTTCTTCCTCTTCTGCGTTTCCATGAGTTTAGCCAGCCACTTCGGGTGAGTTGCCAGCTGCGTTTGAATTTGGGGGTTTTCAAGGAAACTAAAAGCCTCAGCTCTATGTGGTGTGGGGCAGCACAAACAAAACAAGCGGGCTTTGCGTTTCATCCGAATGTGCAGGAGTCGGGGGGAAGGGAGTGATTTGCTTCCCTGGATTGGATTTACTGTCTCCTATCGGTTGTTTATGTCCGTAACGCTGCTGCAAGAAGGCTCCGAGAAGGCTCCAGGGGCATGGGGAGTTCAGATGGGGCCTTCAGCTGCTGAGTGCTCCGATCTGGGCGTGTAGCACAGCTTGGGGCTGCAGGGGTCCCTGCATCATGTCTGTCAGGAGTGGGGCTTGCCCCTTCCCTCTCACCCAGCGGGTGTAGGCTCTGGGCAATAGCACAAGGCTGCAACAGCAGGACTCGGTGCGTGCCGGTAGCTGGTACAGGCTTTTCTAGTGAGTAAGCTGAGATCGTGACTGCTCAGAAGGATGGCTGAGTTTGAAACTTGCTAGAATAATTAGAAATTGTGTTTCCCTGGAGCATGTAACAAGGAATCCTGTTTCCTTATTTTTACTTTGGATGCTTTCCTGACAGTGATGTTCTGAAAACTGTATAGAATACTCCTACTATAGCTCTTAGGGAGAAAACAACAAAAAAAAAAAGAACATAACCCCCCTATTTAGATGTTTTTTCTTAAAACCAGAGATCTCAAGAACTTTCCAAAATCAGGCTAAGCAGTGGAACCTAGAAAAAGCATTTTGCAAGTGCTCTGGGAACGTAGGTTGATTCTTTTTTGTGGAGGAGAACAATTATTTATGATTTCACCATAAAAATGAATCCTCTCAACGTGCTGATTCACAAGCACACCCATCAGCTCCTTGCTATAAGAAGACACGAAATGGAGATGCAAATCAGTTTCTGGTTTCAAGCAAAGTGTTTTTTTCCAGATTGGAACTAGGAGAAAGACCAAACTTTGAGTGATGGTTGCGTATGCTATAAGCAAAACTTAAGCCTCATCTCCAGTGTGTGTCCTGTGTAGGCAGGCAGAAGCCTGTAACCATAGACCATAGGAATGGTTGCAGGACTGCACGCTACAGAGGATGCAAAGAGCTGCACATTGATTTATTCACCTTGGAAAAGCCTGATTCTGCTTTCACTGTGGTCTAAGGCAAAGCTTCTTCAACTCTGTGATAGAAATGAAGAGGGCTTAGATACTTGCCTTGATACTTAGAAACTTGCCTTGATGTGGTTGTAGGTTGACAAAGTATTACCACACTGAAACAATCTAAAGGACCATGACTTGGACTGTTTCCTGATTGTCCATCACCCCTTCAGAAGGCAACACATTGCAGTAGTTCAGCCTGACCCCTTTGGTGTGGGGTCTTAACTGTGTTACTCCTCTAACAGAAGAATTGATAGGCAAGAGTGAAAAAAAGAAAGAAAGAAAAGCGGGTTTAACTATCCCTTGAAATACCAAAGCAAATACCCAGGTAGGAATTGGTGTGACCCGTAACCCAGGAGAAAATCAGAATGGGACAGTTAGAGGAAACGAGGACACATGTTTTCTGCAAGTTACTCGAAAAGCTTCTGTGCACCAAAACGAGATCATCACGTAACCTCCCCGCCCCCGCCACCCCATGTTTCTGATCTAGTAATTTTAGTTCGGGCCTGCAGAGATAAGCAGCTCCAATTTGCTGCACCATTCATATGCTGCCTTAGGGCTGAATTTTGACCCTACTCAAAAGACAGAGGATGCTCCAGCACTTCTGTTTTGGAGACAGAAGCAGTTTCAGAATGTAATTTGCTAAGTGCTTTGGGACTGACTCTTCAGGACAGAATGGTACAATTTACATGTAGGCTGGCATATTAACTGCAGGAATCTAATGCTGATAATACTTGCTGTTGCTACCAGGTTCTCCTTTATTAGCTTCATCCATGTTTGGACTGCACCCTTACATTGCAACGTCCTAGATAAAAATGGCTGGTCAAATGAGCACAAATTAAAAAGCTCAATATGGTAGCATATTACAGATGAAGGCAGAGATCCTCCATAGTCATTCCATATTTATATTAAATCATAAATAGTGTTTTTTCCTATGTAGCCAAAGCCACCTTGGGGGATTTTGATGCACAATGCCATGTAAAATAAACAGGAATTATGTTTCTCGGTCTCCTAGGCTACTTCAGAAATCTCAGCGAAAGTCTGTGATTAATGTTTAACGTAAATGTGGAATGACTGTCGAGAGTTATCCACATCAATAGGTGGTAGAGAAGGACTGTAAGCGTAGTTGGTAGAAGTTATTTAAAGACAAATCACTGAGTTAAAATTCACAGAATCACAGAATCTTAAGGGTTGGAAAGGACCTCAAAAATTCAAAGATATAGATGAGACAAGAAGAAGATGTGAAGCTCCTCACAGTTGTTGGTGTAACAGTTTTCTGAATCTTCTGCAGAAACAGTCCAGCATGCTTGAATTCAGCCTGGAGCTGTATAGTGCTCTGTTGAGTAAAGGTATTTTACTGAAGCATTTCAAGATAGCTCACAATCGTCATGAAAGTAAACGTTAATAATAGAGTTAGAGAATAATTAGACGTCAATTAAAAGTGAGGAGTGTTTTCAGGTGAGACAAGGGTCTGATTCCTCATAGGCCCTCGGTGACTCCACAGAGGGGCAGCCTTGCAAGGGTCGGTGCACTGGGTGACTGCCTGCACCAAGATCTCCCTGAGATGAGGCAGCACATGGTCAGCCCCGTGCCAGACAACCTTATTGCATCCTGAATTTTTGCAAGCCTCAGATTGTCCATGGGCACATCCCTTGGGACATGTGGGTGACGCACAGTCCCTGTGCACTTGAGTTTTGGACATGCAGTTTCAGAAATCTGCCCGAGAGCTAAAACCAATGGGGACGGATGTTGTTGGTATACCCACAGTTCAGTTGCCATCTGCTAATAATATTTATAATAGTAAAAACATGGAAACCAGAAGATCCCAATTAAATGTAGCCAACGCAGGACTTCTCTGTACTCTGTAGGAATTCAGTCGGTGGTGTGTCTGCAGTTTCACATACTTATCCACTAGCTCACAGCCCTTATCACTAATACCATAATCCTGCTATTTAGGCTAAACATACCTCTCTTGCAGGCTGTTAGCCTCCCCAGCCCTAAGCAGTTAGTTCTCCTGGGTTATCCCTTTCCAAGTACTTACACATGCTGGGGAGTTCTTCCTCATATTTTTAAAGACTAAGTTTGTAAGAAATGTTATGTCCTTACGTAGTCATGCTTGCCTGTTTATTTTTTTATTCTGTTTTCCTTTCCATCTCCACATCTCCAGATAGCTTTTTTTAACCCATTAGACAATTTTAATAATTGGAAAACTAAACAGGATACCAAGAGCTGCTTGGAGGAGGCAGAGAGGCATCAGTCAATCCCTCTGCTGAACAGAAAGCCACAGCTTCAGCATCTCTGTTTTGCTTGGCCTGCCAGCTGGCCAAATAGCAGGCACACACCTGCAGGCCGTCCAGCAAGTTCTTGGTGCAAGACCAGCTCTGGTGAAGTTGCAGGTCAGTGACCTGAGGAGCTGAGAGTACTGGAAGGTATTTCATGACCCAGGCTTTTTAAAGGGGTGTTGAGGTGCAAGGAGGTGAGAACAACAAGGTAGCCCTATAAGAAGGAGGCTTTCATTGTGCTGCTCACAAGCTGCTCGTTCCCAGAAGGCAGTAAAATACAGCTCTTGGTAAACAAAATGATTAAATTATTCTTAAAGGGTTCGCAAAAGCCATTAAAGTTTCATCATTTTAGTCAGTCCTCTCCTCTATCCCAATCCACTGTGAAAGAATCAAATCTTCATTGAATAAAGTCACACAATAGCAGCATTTTTATATCTCAAAAATCTGTAAGAAGGAGATGGCAAGAAGCTAACTTAGAAAAGTAAATCTATTTCATTTGATATCTGACCAGCTGGCAGTATCCAAAAGTGTGCAAATGTGTTCTCTTCTGTCTTTTCCACAAACTGTTAATTTGTCTGTGAAGTTCTGGTATAATTCCAAACTGATTAAAGGAAGTTATTGAAAACTCTACTCTTAAGAGAGAGATTAAGAAAATATCACTTTCAATAGCAAAATACTTCTCAGGTATTTTTCCAGTGTCTTTTACATTAAAAAAAAAAAAAAAGTTTGGGGAAAACCAGGAAATATCTGCCATATGTTTTTTTCCTATTACATCTAGGCTATGAATAGTACCTGTCACGATCTTGACTAGGTAGCAAAAAAGACAGTGATGTTTAAAATGATTAATGATGAACTCATTGGAAGAGGTAGCTGAGCATCTTTGGAGATTTATTGCATTTTGCAGTGATGGGTCCCTTCGGTGGCTTCTGATTTTTTCAGTAGCCCTGAAGTTGCAATAATAAATAAATGTGATGAGAAGCATTCCTAGTTGGTTTAGTTAATGTTCAATAATGAGCTTTAAATGTAATTATCTTTGAATTTTCTTAGCATTTTGCTAAAGTTCTTCTCTAGGTTTATTTTTATCCATAACTGAAAATGTCTGCTATAAAAGCATTTTTGGTTGAAGAGAGGCAATAACATGCTTACCTAACTAACATTAGGTTAAAGCCTAATCATTAGCTGCTTGGAAATTATTAGTTTAGGATATCGCCTAGCTATAGCATCTAAGATAATCACGTAACTTTGCCAATACAGTTTAAAGGTCTCACGTTATAAAAGACAACCTCAGCACTTGCTCCAAAACATAGATTTCGACAACAATCTCAAACCCAGAAATTAAATGCTAACTTTTCTGTGAAAGAAAAAGTAACATTTGCATTAATGGCAAACAGTAATCCATCTACAAATGCAACTTCACATAATACTGACATTTGCCAGAATTCAGCATCAGATGCCTTCTTTTTTCGGGTGAAGTGATCTGCCAAATCTAAATTGGATTGCAGTTTTGCAGATGAAGTGCAGATTTTTTATGAGTCTTCACCCTAGTTGTTTCTCCATCTTTTTCATCTGTCAATTAGCTTTGCTTGTGGAGATATAAAAGTATTTTGCTATTTGTGGTGTGTATAACATTCTTGTGAAAGGTGTCCATAGCAGAGGTAGAGGGTATCAGCATCCGTTACTCTCATCAGATTCGGAGGAGCAGTTATGAGAACTAAATATATTTAGTCCTATCCCCACAAAAATAGTTCAATGGAAAGTCTTCCCTCTGAGTTCAATTGGCTTTGAATTCAGCCGTAAGCACTAAAAATAACAAGCTGTTTCAAGAGTAGAGAAACTAGTGAAGCTTTGTATCCTGTGCCCCCAGCACCGTATCTTTGCAATAATCCCAGCTCTGCATTTGGTATCCCTTGTTCCCATCTCCCATTGCAACACCTACATGTTACCTCTGCGGTCCTTTTCTCCCAGGATCTTTCCTAATCACCCTGCAAGTCTCCTCCGTGTCTCTTAATTAGCAGAGAGGAGATGGGCTGGTTTTGCTGAGGCTGTTTCTGAGCTACATGCCTGCTGACTGGCCCAGTCAGTGAGCCAGAGGGAATACATGACTGCTGACCTCACATTTTTACTTAATGAGGCACTAATTTAGGTTGTTCTCCCCTTGTCTAGTCACTACCCCTCATGGAACTTGTAGCAATGAAATGAGGTTTGATCTTTCCGCTTCTTTGTCATGTGCTCTGGAAAATGAAAATGGGTTCCTACATTGATGTGGTGAAGCAGGCAGACAGTGATGCAAATCTCTTTCTTATGAGAAAAAAAAAAGAAGCTAAAATAAATGAAAAAAGTTAAAAATCTCATTCTAGGATTTTACCAAAGCACTAGTTACACTCGCTGCATATGAAGAACCCTTGTAACTCCTTTCTCCTGTTTGTATTCATGAGGCTGCCGCTTGTAAGTATTCACCTTTGTGTGGTGAATCCCTTTGAATCCTAGCGACACAAAGGTATACAATCTTGAAAGGTCTGGCGTTCAAGGATGTCTGATGTTTCTATAATCCATTTGCATCTGCTGGGTTAACTGTCTTTTATTATAGTTGAAATTGTCCCCGATGTTGTTAGCCTTGGTTACTTGCTAGAGGTTATGGTCACAGCATAGAAAACAGAATTAATTTGGTATTTTGATCACAGAGAGATAGGATGGTCTGAAAATAAGTGAGATTTTCAGCTATGCCTCTTCTTGCTGTGAAAAAGAGCTACTTGGTGGCCTTTGGCTCTCCAATGTTGAGCTTGCTGAGGGTCGCAGCGGTGCTGACGACACTTGGCGATGAGCCTTCTTGGCCAACAATCTAAACTAGAGCCCCATTAAGTTTCAGTGTTCCTAGGAGTCAAATCTGTGCTCCCACTGCCTGGCCTTACTCCCCTTTCTTGAGAGGCTTTGCAATCCTTTCCTTTTCCATTAGAAGCACACAAGCTGCAAAGGGAACAGGCACAGAACTAGGGGTCCCCATGTCCGTGAGGAGCTACATGGGTCACCAGCAGCTTGTCCTGAGCCAGGTCTAAAACTTCCAGACCCACTACATCTACGTGTGTTTCAGCAAGGTCCCATTAGTGTAAACCTTGTGTAGGTAAAACCAGATTTGAGGTCCTTTGTCTTTCATTGTGTAAGTCCTGTTCTGTTAGGTAAGCCTGACACATAAATTGCAAGCATTCTGCAAGGAGGCTGTTCTGAGAGATGCTTTGGGGCTCTCTATTTACTGATTTATTTCCCTGGAGACTGGTAGTAAATAAACATCTGGTTTTTAATTTACTTCTTTTTAATCTTTGGGTGACTGTCTCACGTTGAGTTGAGGTAGTTGGATTGTGATTCCTGTTTGCCAGGAGGATGCATGAGGCAGGATACCATTCCTAGCGGGGCAATGTGCCCTGTTGCAGCTGGAGAATTTGTTGGCAATTTCAGCAGACTGAAACTTGAATAAGCACCAAGTGTGAGCAAACATAATGATCTTAAGAGATGCTCATTGCTTGCTGCAGATGAAGCAGGATTTTGGATAAACTTAAGTTTAACTAAACTTAAGAAAAAGTCCCTTCTTTAGGTAAGTGAAGACATTAGTAGGCAGGAGATTCTCCTAAGCAACTTTAAACGAAAATTGAATGCACTTAAAATGCAAGTTATAGCTGTACTGTGAGTTCTGAACATCTTCCTAGGTCTAAGCCATGGATACAATGATGAAATAAAGAAGAGTTCAGAATAAAAACAAATCTGGCCCAAAAGATACAGAATGAGGCCCACTACACATTGCTGATATTTGCATACTACAAGGTAGAACTAATTTAGGCAAAAGAGAGAGGAGGAATGAAGAACTGTTTTCTGTACTACGGTGTGTTTTTTCAGATACCTCTGTGATCTGAGGTGGGAGTTTTGAATGCAATGGGAGTTCATTATCCTCCAATAAGGTTGGAGTCGATCCTTTCTTCTGGCAATAAATTACATAAACTGTGGAAACCAGAAGCCGTTTGGCATTTAAGGATTAAAGAATACCTTCAGGCAGACTTGAAGGAATTTCTCCAGGCAAACCTGAGCTGCTCGTGCAGCTCCCCTGCCAAGCTGATGCAGTTCCCAAAGACAAGAGATATAACCCGAGGAGAAAACAGTAGCAGCTTCTGCTGTCCCTATGAGTTGAACTTGCTCCTCCCAGGGAATGGAGACATGCCAGTCCTGGGGAAGTGGTAGGGCTGAGGTGGGGAAGGGCTGTGCCAGGGATTGGGATCTCCCTGTCCGTTATGGCAAGAGGGTCAGTGGGCTCAGGTGTTCCCTGATCGAGTGTCCCAGGGCTGTACCTCCATGGTGTGGGTCCTTCCTTGGGTGCTTCTTCTCGAGGGAGAGCTGTTTATGGTTGCTTACAGCAGCAAGGAAATCTGTGCAGTTCCCTGTGCTGCTCAGCCGGAGTGGCCGGAGAGGGCCAAGGCTTGGGGTCTCCCTCACAAAGTTCCCTCAAGGCTGAAGCCCCTTGAGACAGGCACAGCTTTTGACCTGTTTCGTTTTGTTTGCATTAAATAGCTTCTCACAAACGCCAACAGCACCGGGAAAAGAGGACGCCAATGATAACATCACTATATTCACCAGGATCTTGGATGGTCTGCTGGACGGCTACGACAACCGCCTGCGCCCGGGACTGGGAGGTAGGGTAACGCCTTCCCTGGGGACTGTTCCCCTCTGCGTGGCACCATCATGTTGAGGGTGCTCTCCCAAATGGTTTCCTGCTCTCAGCACAGGCCTTGAGGAGGGACCTTTGTTTTGTTAGCTAGACGAAGCCCAGAAGGTAGGTTTGGCTCCTGGCAGACAGGGCACAATACAAAGGTCACTGAAGGTCTTCTTCTTTCAGTCATTGAGGTCGTCTGAGGTTGGATTAGGAGAGCATGTGTGATACATTTTTTGTCTGCCATTGAATACAGTTTGGGTTCCTTTTCTTTTCCCTAAGGTGAGCGAGACAGAGTGCTAGCAGGTTGCTGCAAGGTTCCCTCACTGGTCAGCATGTGTAAAATTATGCCAGTGACAGAAATCTCTGTTAAAAAAAGATCCTTAAACCATTCATTTTTAGACAACTACAGCAAATCTGTATTGATATGTCATTTTGGTAACCTCTACAGCAGCTATTTTAAAACCATAACTTGTGATAGTTGCTTGCCATCCTAACCTTGTTGAGGCCTCCTTCATCTCTCTATCCCCCAGATTTCTCTCATCTTCTACCCATGTGTAAACCATCTGTTATGTTTCTTCCTGGCCCTTTTTTAATCTGGCTACCCCCACCCCTTCCTCTTGTGAGACCAACACATTGCTTTCATCCCTTTCTCTCCTTCTTCTCTCACTTTACAGAGAGATGCATGAAAATAGGGCTCGATGCTCTCATCTTATGTAACGAACTTCTGAAATTTTTGCCCTTAAATTAAATTAGTCGTGGATTGGAAAAGATGCCAGAATGATTTAGAGTTTTGAGGCTAGAATTAATGTCACCTAACTTTGGACATCTATGATACAGATGTCTGAAACTGGGCAGATCACCAAAGCCAGTGGAGGGGAATAGGTCCTTCCAGGACACACTTAATCTCCTCTTATAGTAGGTATCAAATATGAGCTGGCAATGGGCTTTCCCAGCTGAGAAAGCCAATGGCATCCTGAACTGCATCAAAAGCATAGTGGCCAGAAGGTCAAGGGAGGTGATTCTGCCCCTCTGCTCTGCTCTTGTCATTACTGTGTTCAGCTCTAAGGCTCTTAGTGTAAGAAAGACATGGACCTGCTCAAACAGGTCCAAAAGAGAGCCAAGAAGGTGATCTAGGGCCTGCAGCACCTCCCCTGTGAGGACAGCACTGAGGGAGTTTAACTTGTTCAGCCTGGAGATGAGGAGGCTCCAGAGAGACCTTCCAGTACTGCCAGTACTAGGGAGCCTAGAGGAAAGATGAGGAGAGATTCTTTATCAGAGTGTAGTGATAGGATGAGAAGTAACTGTTTTGAACTGAAAGAGAGTAGATTTGAATTCGATATTAGGAAGTAATTCCTCTCTATGAGGGTGGTGAGGCACTGGAACGGAGGGCTTTTGGATGCCCCATCCCTGGAAGTATTCAAGGCCAAGCTTAATGGGGCTTGGAGCAATATGGTCTAGTGGAAGGTATCCCTCCCTATTGCAGGGGGGTAGAAACTAGAGGATCTTTAAGGTCCCTTTGAACCCAAATCACTCCGTGATTCTATGATCTATGACCAAAACCTATCAATCAGAGGAACTGGACCTTTGAAGAACCTGTTTCTTTACACTGATTATAACAACATAGCCTGGGCTCAAAAAGGTTGACAGCTGCATTTGGTAAGGGATGAAATTACTCCTCAGACATGTTCTTATTTTCAAGCTTTTGGGGATTTTTGAGTGATTCAGAAATTGTTAACGAGAGAAATGCATCAAGAGCACATGTTTGTATCTTAAAGCAATTACTAACGCAGAGCCTGTATTTATTACAGAGAGAATAACTCAGGTGAAAACAGACATCTATGTTACGAGTTTTGGTCCTGTGTCAGACACAGAAATGGTAAGTTTGGTTGCGCGGCTGCCAACTCCACTGTACCGACTTTGCTAAAGTTGTTGTTGGAACCGTCACTTCCGTTCAGATCCTGCGACAGCTCAACTGTTTCTTTGTGCCAGGAATACACCATTGACGTTTTCTTCCGACAAAGCTGGAAAGACGAAAGGCTGCGATTCAAAGGGCCCATGCAACGCCTCCCTCTTAACAACCTGCTCGCCAGCAAGATCTGGACCCCGGACACTTTTTTCCACAATGGCAAGAAGTCTATCGCTCACAACATGACAACCCCAAACAAACTTCTGCGCCTGGAGGATGATGGCACTCTGCTGTATACCATGAGGTAATTCATGACCATTTCTTCTGATGCTGATTCGCAGCTAGCTCTGCAAATGCTTGTGAGGAGCGTCACTTCCCCCACTCCTAGTAGAGCCGGGCAACCCAATCTTTCACACGTTATTTATGTGAACATCAAGAAAAACGGAAAACGTAATCGCTGCCTACAAGTACCAATTAATTTGTAGTTTCTGAATACTGCTAGTGCTTAAATATTTCCTTTGATTAAAAGGAAGGCATATTCTCGACAGATTCGATGATTCAGTCCAGCTTTTTTATGAAGATCTGTTTTCTCTTACTGTTTGTATTTGCAGCTCCAGTACTGATTGCAGGACAATTGTCTCCAAGGCCAAAAAGTGAGATCTTGTTCTGGGGCAGTACATCTTGGACCCTTGGAGCTTTTATTATTATTTTCTCTGTTTCACTAATAATGCTAAAAGGCAAATCATCCCAGGGATAAATGAAATGAGGTTGCAACACTGGGATGCTGCAAGTACTTTCCTGGAAACAAAGCTGGCACGTTATATTGGCAGAGAAGCATATTGGTGTCTCAGATCGTCAGGGTCATGCCCCTCATCTAGTTAGCAGATATTCAAGCTTTGTCATTGCATAACTGAGATATAAGATACAGTTTTAGTGGTGTTAGAGGGTTGTCTAAAATTCTTCTCGGGTCAAATTCCACATTGGTGTTTAGCAATTTGCTTATTAAAGGTAATTAGCCTGTAGTAATTGAGACTGACGACTACCTTCAACAGGCTTTTCTCCAAGAGTGTAGTCACATGGACAACACTTGAAAAAGACATGAAAGGAAAAAACAACAGAACGACAAAGTGTTATTCTGAACTTTTCACATACAGGCTCAGAGTAGTGCCTGAGACCCAGCAAAGCACTCAGGAGCCTGAAGTTTTAGGTGCTGAGATGCCTGGGTTTTCCAGCAAGGGAAGGGGAAAGCTGAGCTCCTGACAGCTCCCCATTCATCTGCAGGGCTGGCTTTGTGGCAAAGAGCCAACAGCTACCTGATGCCATGAGCCCTGAGCTCCCTTCCAGGGCACAGGGGTTAAGACTAGTTGGGACTCAAGGCGATTAAACTTTTGTGCACAGGTACCTAGAGCTTCCCAATTTTTATTTCAGTTGGTTTTGACCTGTGTAATTTCTTTATTTATTTTGGCCCTAGCCTTAAGTCCCTCATTCTGAAAGGAAAAGAGATTTAGAAGAAGTACTGTGTTCTTACATAGGTCCTTACAGCTTTAGACCGTCATGGTTGTAACCGCATTAGTGATAAAAAGACTTAAAAGTGATAGAGGTCAGATGTTTAAAAGAAAGAAAACAGATCCTTATTTTCTCTTCTACCATGCATGTTGCTGTTTGTACCAGCCCCAAGTTAGCTGTCTCCACAATAATAAACTGAAAGAATGTTAGGATACATATACATGCTTAAATGAGCAAAAGTCAGAGTAACTATCAGAGAAACTTACTTTCACAAAAAGATTCGTAATGCCAGCCTTAAAACCAGTCTTATTGCTGATAGGACCATGCTAGTATTGCTCCAGAGACTGCCACAGAGGCAATTCCCAATTATCTGTGTAAATCCCTTGTGTAAGTAAAGTCCAAATCAGGCTCAGTCCCAGTCTGAGCCTGGAGCAAAGCGTTACGCTGTGTGGTGGTGGATTTGCCACTGGCAAGCTATTTCTGTGTAGGCTCTGGGGTTTGCAGTGTTAAAGAAATGCAGTGAAGCACCAATTCACAAGGCAGTGAGCCGGGCCACCCAAAGCAGCACAACAAGACCTGGATGAGCGAGACCTGGGCAAGCTCGCTGCTCAATCTGAATTACTCTGTGGAGATGCCTCTCCTGTGATCGTGGCAGAGTATTGTCACATTAGGTGCAATGGACTGTAAGGTATATTGAGAAAAAGACAGTAGTACCCTGTGCAGCATATGCTTTTGGAGAAAAATGTGGGTTTGACACAGACTCTCTCATCATCTCATTCGGTCTCTTTTCCTGTGGTTTTCGTAGAGGGAAGCTCTTTGAGATTGATGTTTTTGTAGGCTACAGAAAGACACAGAATGCTTTTGTAACCTAAAAAAACATGCAACATAGCTTTTTTTTTTTTTTTTTGGTAGAGTAATGTGTGTGGGTGTGCATGTGTGTGGAAATAAATTCCCACTAACCATGGTGTATGTGATAAGAAATGGAGCGCAAAGCTTTTTAAATAGCTTCCCTTCCACTATTGCAAGTAATAACTTCAAAAATAAAAAAGAGTGTCTATGCTATTCTGTTTAAACACAAGTCAGGAGACCGCTCTTGCAACGTGCATGGAGCTGTGCTACTTTAGGGACAGCATTTTTATGTGATGGGCATTTCAGCAGTATAAGTGATGCTGTGCTGTGAGGTGACTGGAGGATCCCATCCCAATCTGTGCAGAGGTGGCTGTGACATGCAGCCAGCCCCTTCAGCTGCCTTTGCAAGTCGTCACGAAAGTAACAGCTCATCAGCGCTACCTAGGATGCCTTTCCATGAGAAGATAAGTGGTACTGGACTTTCAGAGGGGAGAGCTGCTTATTTTGGTGGTGGTGCACAGGCTGAAGGTACTGGGTCTCAGCCTGGGCTTGAGCCCCATCTCCTGTAGCTCTCATCAGGCTTACTCAGTTCTCAGGATCTGGGGATGTGGAGACAACCCCCTGCTAGCTCTGCCTTCCCTTCGTTTCCAAGGAGGAATTGCGAGCTTCCCAGACTGTACGTAGGAGTAATCTGTGCGGGGAGGATTGGACCCTCTGTCATTGATGGAGATGCCTGAATTGCTTTTGCAGCTTTGCATCTGGCTGCCTGAATGAAGAGGAGGAAAGTGGCTCAGCCGATGCTGACCTTCCATCTTATTTGACTTCCAAATATACCGAATATGATCAGCTGAGAAAACTCCTAGCTTTAGCAATTGTCAGTCCATACATTTTCATGATACATGTGTTTACTTATAAAGAAAAATCTATTCTCTGCCTATTGCATTTGATCTGTTGTCTGGCTCGGAAGCTGATGGGATATGCGTTGCTAGGGAAATCTGATCAATGGGTTCTGGATACATGTAGTATTAAAGTCCCTAAGCATGACTAGAGGAACACAACGTGCACTTTACACTGATTTCACAGGCAGCAGCATTCTCTGCAGGGAACGACTTAATAATTCTGGTTGACTTTGATTTGGTAGGCTCTATTTGTTTTGTTTCACTTGTATGGGTCACAGATGATACGCTGCTGAATTAAATATTGCAAATTCTGTTTCTGCCCCTAGAGGGGAGTATTGTCCATATCTTCACTTTGAAACGGTTTGGGTTTTGTTTTGGTTTGTTTTTTTTTTTAAGAGCACTGTGGTAAAAACACACTAGCAAATATGCTTTATATTTCACTAATCTGTATAGAAAATATCTTTGTCAATGGAGGCAAGATTATTGATTCTTTCCCTTTAAAAACTTAGAAGATAATTATCTTAGCTGAGAAGTACATGTTGTAAAAAGCATAAAACTCATTTATTACATGAAACTGTTCTGAAAAATGGCAGCAGTGATTTAAGCAATCTTTTCAGGCTAAGAAGAGAACCAACATGTCTCAGTCAGCTGCATTTTTGACTCAGTGGGAATTGACTATAAAGACAGAAGCTTTGATAAACTTTGCTGTAGAAGACCAAGAAAGGAAAAGCTGCAAAGAAGCCAAAAATTATATGAAGTAGAGCATGCTCACTAGAGCCAAACTTTTGGACCATGAATTAACTTTCCACCAGCAGCTCATAGACATTTTTCTTACAATTTTCTATCAGTTTGAAGTTACTGAAAAACCTTTCTGTGTCATGCAAGGCCTAGGCTCCTTAGAGAACCCGTTGCCACTGTCATTTTGAAAGGACCTCAGACTCCTTTAGCTACCACTAGGACTTCCAGGCATATGATATGATTTAGGTATTTAAATGTAACATGGTCATATATCTGAAGAATCTACAAACAGATTTTTCTCCTGTTATTATGGCAACTGAAGGCTGCCAGAAATCTCAAGAGTGTTTACGGTTAAATCCATCCCATTAACCTTCAAGTGCGTGATTTCTCAGCTGGGAACTGCAGACGTTTGTCAGTATGGTGTTAAGAAACTCCTAAAATTTTCAGTGCAGCCCTGAAATACAGTTATCTTTACCGCTCCTGGAAGATGTTTAAAATTCAGCAGTGCGTAGGATGGCTCTCCACTTGATGGCAGCAGAACCCCGCTGCTTAGCCTTCTGCAGCACATACGCGGGCTCGTCAGGGCTGAAAATAACTGTTTCTTACATTAGCATCGGGCGTTAGAATTGTATGTGCAAGCGTACACATCCTGGCTGCATGTTAGCACAAAATCTGCTCTTCTGTGCTGAGCAAGCTAACTGTTGTGGAGCTACTGATTACAAAACCATTTGACTGGAAGATGTGGTGCCACTTTCAAGACTTCCACTGGGAAAGCCAGGTTTTGTTTGCTTGCTTGCTTGTTTTTAAGGGAAAATTATTCTATGAATAATGTGTGGATTCTCAAGTGCTGACTTTGCCAGAGGGCAGCCCTTCCAGATGCAGTTTTGTTTGCGTGGCCCTGAGCAAGGAGTGACCAGCAAATCTACGCTTTAAAATAAACCCTTATTTTTCAGTCAGCCATCCGTCTAGATGGGAACGTTTCTGTTCAATTTGAATATGTTGTTCTTCTTTCAAAGGGAAGATTTCATTTATGCATCTGTTTATATTTACAAAAAGGGGTTTATTAATGCTTTTGGGCATTGTATAAATATTACAAAACTAATTAGGAGTTATCAAGCCATACAAATACGCATTTCCTTTCCTTGCAGCCTTTTCTTTCACAGTCAAACTGCCTAAAGCTGGAAGCAAAAAAAACATTCTTCACATTGGGCTGAATCTAGCAGAGTCATGAAAAACTTCCATGGTGGCAAGGACTCTCAGCTGCTTTTCATCAATTCAGATTTTGACAGAGCGAGAGAAAACAGGGATATATGAAGTGAAGGGCCCTTCCCTGAGGACAGCAGCAGGATTCTTGTTTTAACACCAAGCCTATCGGCTCCCATCTCTCTGCTTTGGTTGCACATTGCCTTGTTTCTCAAAAGTTGTCCTTCAAGGAACTGAGATTTTGAAAAAAAACATGGCTGGAGTTACTCACAGGGAGAGAAAGGCATCAGAGAAGACTGTGGTGTAGTACATTCAAAATGGGCAATTATGACCTGCCAAATATAGTCTCTATGTAGAGTACGTGATAATAGCCTATTCTCCTGGTAGTAAAAGTGGGCAGAGCCCCACAGAGATCTCCATCACAGAGATGGGAACTCGCACAGTAAGGGCAGAATTGATTAAAAGACAAAACTAGAACCAGAACCAGCCCATTCTTGGATGAGGCAGATGCTTGCCTGGACTTTGAGGGGTAAGAAAAGATCCACCTTTAGTTACACGTCTGTGCTGAGCACAGACTGGGACCTAATTTCTCCTTGGGCTTAGCTGATATGATTTCTTCTCACTTGCGCTCCCTCTGCTTTGTAAGGATGACCTGATGTCCTGGGTGTGCATGGAGGGGACATGGTGATCGAACAGAAACCAGTGCCCTGACAGGTACCCCCCAAGCACCCCCAGGAAAGCAAAGCTGAATTAGCAACTCTCTCTTTGCCCAAATCTGTGGATAGATCCCAGCTTCTGCAGCTGGGGGCTTCAGAAGTACCCAGTAGACGCTGGAGAATTGTTATGGCTATACTGTCTTTTTTATTACTAGGGATTCACATTAGAGTGAACTCCCTAGTCGTTTCACTTAAACTAAAATTAAAATCTTCATCTGCCTAAGCAGAAATACTGTCCCCTGAAGTACACTCATATTTGTGCTGAAACATCAGACTGCTAGTGAGCAACCTAAAATACACTGTGGTGGAGTGCAGCAGGCAGGATGGGTGGGAATCATGTCAGCTAACTTTGCTCATCTGTAACCTCGATGGCTGCAGCTGAGCCTCTTGGCTCAGAATTGCACCCAGTACAGGGGAGAGACTTTCTTGAGGAGTTAGTTGTCTGCATAATTTCAGATGTTTGTTTTAGTATGAAAGATGCTTTTTTCTCCCCATTCACACTTTAGAGAGTTCCTCTTTTTTTCAAAGTGGCAGAAGTAGGATTATAGGGTATCTACTGTTACTATTGATGTCTGTGTTTAGTCACAAGTCCCATCCTACTTACTTATTTCTAATGTTGTTTCCCAGCCCCAGGCTTATGTAACCTGGAGACTGGTAGTGCCAGCCACCTCAAGCTATGGGATATTCCAGCCAGCAGCTGGTTCTGTAGCAGTGTTGTGGAAGACTTGCACAATTTCCTCACCATGCAACATAAAGCCCAAGGTTGTGCAAGCATAGCAAGGTGTTAGCGCACTTAAATTGGGTTCAGTCCTCCACATTTGTCTAGGTGGCTGTAGGAGGGAATACAGTGCACCTTAGGAGTGGGATCAGAAATGCCAATAAGTTGTGATCCTGCCTTTGCCTATATAGATGAAGTGTCGATAGAATGTTGGTGAGGAAAGAGGCGTCTAGTGAGGAATGACAGAGGCCAGACAGGTGCTTGTGGTTGCCAGCTACCTGTGGCTGTCAAGCCACTTAGCCTGTGGCTAAGTCAGGACTAGAGAATGAGGAAGATGCATTAGAGGACTAAGGTAAGATAGGGTTTTGCAAGAAATGAGGATAGAAGGGTTTTGGGGAGAAGGATATTTGGTGCTGATAATGATCACTCAGAAATAACTGGGAGGTATTATAAGTTGGTATATAGATATCTGAGGTAGTCAGAAATTAGAAGCATACGTGTGAAGAATAGAGGGCTTAGGAAGACTGAAGAGTGGCTCCAGGTTCCTTCAGAAAAGACAATAGGAAGGGCCTGGTCTAAGATGCTTCATAAATATCTGATTAGATGAATACATTATGGTGGGGTGAAAAATTAATTCTGGATTGTATAATAACACAATTACCCTATAGGAAATTTCTGGTAATTTGCCCCTCTCTGAAGGCTTCATCAAATCAAAATACTAATGTATACACATGAATTAAAGTCATGCGATGGGCCTCGGCAGGAATAGTCTCCACTGTCCCATCCCATTCCTTTCTATTTGGCTTCTTCAGCCTTTCCACAGGACAGTGTCTTGATGTGATGGTGCAGTTAAAAAATGCACAAGGGTTATCATTTAATGAGTAGTCCACTGGCAGTGCCTGTTTCTAGACTTTTGTAGACTCTATTCTGTGGAAGTCTTAAGAACTCTCAGTTACTTTCTAAGAGGTCTTATTATGTTAGCATATCTTATATTCTGTCTGACTTATTCCATTTCCTCCTGTTAAATTAAAATTTTCTGAAACCACATACATAAATTTATATCTTACTTTATATATTATATGTTTGCATCACTCAAAAAACTCCAGACTCTTATTTCTATCTGGTTGCACTAAATGATGATGCAAGTCTTTTTCACCAGGCTCTAGTTAAAATCCTGAGGTTGTGTCCACTGCATGCACTGTGTCCAATAAAAGAGATGAAGAAGAATTTCCTCAAGCAAGGCTGGCCTTCCCTTTGTGTACCCCTGTCAGGAATTTGGGTCAGGAAACTTTGGGACCAGAAGGGATAATAATAAAGTCCTGAGTTATGTTAAATGCTTAGTCAGACTTCATGGGGTTATGTCATTTCTACACTTATCTCTTTAGAGGCTAATGCTCTCATGTATTCTGTTCATGTAAAAAAACCCAAAAATATATCTGTTTTGACTTGAAGATTTAGATGAAAGATAAGGAAAATCAGCAAATTCTCCTTGGTCAAAGTAATAAATACATTTTTTACCATTAACTTTGCATCTTAAAAACATCATTTAAGCAAACTGGTTTCAGCATCAGTTAAACTCAGTCTACTGTCTCTAGGTTTGCTCAGTCCAGTGGTAGAATATGTATCTCACCCATTCTATCTTCTTTTTGTTTTCTCTCTCTACTGAAGCGTCAGTGGGCTGACCTTCTGCTGAGATGTAGGTACAGCTCTATTGTTTTCCCTGATGACATGCAAAGGTGCAGAGATGCACACCCTGGGGGAAAAAAGTGCCCCACAGGTCTTGATAAGAACAGGCAGCCCCTATCCAGCTGCATAACTGCAACTGTATTCTGGGGAGATCTAGGTGGAGAGAAGGAGCCAAGTGCATTGTTGAACATGGTTTAATGTGGGGACAGTCAAATGTCACTCAGAGATTGGGTCCTTCTTTTGCTCAGGTTGTGCTATAGCAAACAGGTGCTTATGCTGTGGCAGATGCTAGCACTGGTGATGATATAAATAGCAACCAGATGGTAAATTGTGGCCTGTTTATGGTGTGAAACAGCTGAGGGATCAGAGGGCTGTTTCCATGTTGCAGTGAGCACCCACAACCTGCCTCTACCTGGCACTTCACAGCTGTATTGATAGGGGCATGTAGCATTTCAGAAGCAAGGCAAAAAAAAACCCAGATAATAATGTCCTGCTTGGGTGGCTAAACAACCTCCTCTTTATACTGATAGTAGGGCATACAGCCATGTGCACATGTTTTCCCGTGAAACAGCATGTGGTGAAATCCCTTGATGTATATCCCTTTCACATAGAGGTGTGAAGTTACATAAAAGGCAGGAGATCTTGGTGAGACGTCATCTGGGAGGTTGTTATAGAAATGTGAGGTGAATAAGAAGAGGCTGCAGTTAAAGGCCAATGGCTGGAAGGAAACATTGATGAGATGGTTTGGAGCTCTAGGTCATTTGTCTGAAATGTGGAAAATAACTAAGGATTTCAGGTCTGTATTCAGGGTTGACAGATGACAATCCCTCCTACCTACCCTCCCATGTCTGTGCATCCCAGTCTAGATGTGAGGGAGCCCAAATGGGCTGGTACTGTCCATCTGGCCCCCCGCCCCTTACTACTTTCTAAATACATCTCATTTCTCTCTGTAGAAAATACTTCATGCAGTTTTGTGCTTATCCACACAAATCTAAAAGTTGTGTGAACTCTGAGGAAAGAACAGGGTGGCCATGCAGCTAGGTAACCCTCACCCAAGGGAGAAGAGGTGCCATGCTAAAAGCCAGAGATGGAGGAACAAAAGCCTCTTTAGCCAGCCAGAAAATCTGCACCAATCAGGTTATCTCAATGATGGTATCAAAACTCGAGGACAGGTAAACTGTGCTGTATCTATCATGGGCAACATCCATGAGCAAGAGCTTTCTGTGTGGCCCTTCTCCCTTGGGTACTTGGGTTATCTCCCACTGAAGGCAAGCGGCGGATGAGCCCCTGTGCAGTCAGTCGAGTGGCACCAGGTATTACTGTCACCAGCTGGTTCTGACAGTAGCTGGGCTTGACCTCTCTTAAGAGCCAAAAAGAAACCATACTTGGTCTTGGAACAGTTTCATTTGCTGCGGTTAGCATATAGTCTAATGTGTCACCAAAGGGCCATGCTGATGAGGAGGCCATAGTCAAAAAGTGTGACACATGCAGAGTCAGGGAAATGCATGGGATGACATAATGAAGGGTGAGCTGTTAGACATGATGTTTCCCATTTTACCTGCATCAACAACTGCACCAGCTTCTCAGCATTGCTAGTACTAGTTAGATTTTGGGACTTTCATTCAAGAATTCAGTACAAATAGAAACTACTGCAGAGGAGAGATTTGAAGGCCTTCCTCATGGGATGTCAAGGAGAGTTCATTATGAATAAGGGACCAGTGAGGAGAGAAAGCTTGGAGAAGTTTTTAAGAGACACTACCAAGTAGATGGGTGTGATATTGTACTATAGCTGTAGCTGTGTAGCCACGCTGGTCTAAAGTTTCTTTAGGAAAGTAAGTTTTTCAGGCAGAGAACCTAAAGAAAGAGCTGACTGCTAAAAAAGCTTGGGTTTTTTACTGAACCAGTTAGTTTGACAAAAAATAAAGCTTCTCCCAGCAAGTTTTCCTTCATTAGACACCTTGCATGGCAAGGATAGATAAGCATGAACTCAGTGCTCCATCCATTGTTTTTCTCCATATTAAGGAAATATTGTAGAATGAAGGATATTACCTCCCCTGTAAACTTTTACCAAGAGCTGGAAATGTGATTCTTTCTGTAACTCCTAAAATCCCCATGAAAGGTCAGATAATTTAAATGTCCTATTGGTAATTTCATTGCCTTTCTCAGTTCTTCCTGTGTCTAGAGGCTGAATATCCCCTGTGCTTCCATCTAAGAGTGTGCTCTGGATATGCTGAGGTGCTCCAAATACAGAGTGATCATTCCTATAGTGGTGCGGCTTTTGAGATCAATCTTGTCCACCTCAGATCATCTCAGGATAACCTACTCTTCAGCACAGTTAATCTAGGCAATTAAAGTCTTATTTTCTCACTTTGACATAAGCTACACTAAGGATTTGATTTGCTTAAAATGACAGTTTTGCCATCAAGTACACCATGCATCTGAATTGCATATTCACAGCTCACAGAAACATCAGTAACAGGAGCTCTTAGACTTCTAGAGCCCCTTTCCTGCAGAACTTTCAAAGTACATGCCAATGTCATACAAAGAGAACAAGTCACAGCATCACAGGAAATTGGGAAATGGTAGCATTCTTGGCAACATGGGTATGAAGGAGAAATGGACAAAGACTGAAATTTCGTCAGACCACCTCACTCCAGCTGCTAGCTTTCATTTCACTTGTTCACTTGTTCACTTGTTCACTTGTTTCACGTGTTCACTTGTTATGGTGGATTCCAAGGAAGTGAGTGTACAACTAACACTGTAAATAAGAAGTGGGCTGCCTCTACATCTCACAGGAAAGTACAGAAACAAGACCTTGAGTCCATGTTTTGGCCTCTTATCCAACACAGTGACAGAGATTCATGAGCAATTAAGTGTTGGAGTTACCAAGAATAATCACTTCTCTCCCCTGAGCCAGGCTGCAGAGTCACCCAATCACAGATGGCTTGCAGAGACTTAAAGCTATCAATACCATGACTGAATGTGTAGCCACATTCTAACACATCTGTGCTGAGTTAGGTAGCTATCACCACTACCAAAAGGGTTTTTCACAAGAGTTTGGGAACTGCTTCATCACCAAGAAAGGTCTTTACACATATACGTATGTGTGTGTGTCTATGTGTAGACATACATGCTCGTACAAGCACACATTATGTTTACTCAGGGAACACAGGGACACATCACTCCCACTTAATGTGCTGGGGTCTGAAACAAGTCTTGCTTTAAAACCTTTTGAACAGAATGACAGTTTGGCTCTAGAAGTGTTCCCAAGACATCACAATGAGAGAATGGCTGAATAATTGTGTCCTCAGTCAAGGCTAAATGAATAATTTTACAAGCCTAACAGTGTGTTCATGGTTTTAAAGAAAACAAACAACCCAAACAAGCACAACTCTCCGTTACTGTGTTATCTGCATGAGTGCACAAGAGTGTGTACTGGGGATGCTGCAAGGGCTGAAATTGTTCTGCTGAGGTTCTGTCGGAGCAGGTACTCGGAGAAACTGCTTATGGAGTTGGCCCCTGAGAATGATCTGACCCAACCCTGAAGTCTCTCTTTGCAGGGAGCCAGCCAGCCCCTTTGGGTGTGTGGGATATGGCTTGGGTAAGGCTGGATCCACTTAATTCTGTCTTTGGCATGTTGGGGAGATGTTGAGATAAATTTAAGGTGAGTTTCAAGAAAACATTTTGCCTTTTTATAAGGAAAATGGTAATGGCTGGCTGCGTTCTAGTAAGGGCACTTTGGCTCTCCTGCATCCATTCTGTCCTGAGCTGTGCAACAGCTACTGGGCCAAGAAGTGACATTGTAATACTTCCGTTAATCAGGGGAAAAGGCAGTGCACAGAAATAACTAAGAAGATGGAGTCAGTTTGGGGATTAGGGCAGATAGGCAAAGGGGCTTTGTATCTCTCTGTCTGCAGTACCTCAGAGCTAACAAAATTTTCCTTGTGTCCCCTCCATCAGTAACTCGTGGTGCTCAACACTTATCTTGAGTTAACTTCTCCCAAAAGCCACTGGAGACTCTGCCTTTCTGCTCCTTCCAAAGCTCTCTCTTTTCATTTGTTTGCATACTAAAGGCAGTAGTTGATAAGGAAAAGCAAGTTTCTGCAGCTGTCTTTTGGCTCACTGGGCAGGTAACTGCCCTCGCTTTCTGCCTGGCATCTGTAGATAATACTGTAGAAAGTGTTTTCTGCACTTCCAGGGTAGTAGAGAGATGATAGCTTTGTTCAGTCTCCCAGCTCTTTTTCCCCCAAGTTGGAGGAGATGCTCCTTGCATTGAGGGAAATCACAGGAACAGCAAGGAGGCCCCTCAGCACCCTAAAACAGGCTCCTGTGGGACAGAGTACCTTGTGCTGTCTTTGAAGCACACTTGCTGCAGACATTTGGCTCCCAAACTTCTGCATTTTATTTCCTTGCTGTGTCCTTGACTTTAACATCTTCTCTCCCTGACTATTAAAAAGCAACAGCCTCTTGAAAGCATCATCTTACTTAATTCTCTAGTGGTAATGGTTGAAGGTGACTTTCTGGAGTGAAGAAGGCTTGCTAAGAAAATGGTGCTTTTCTTAGATGGGCACTCACTTATGTGTTACATTTTCTTTAAACAGAGCATCAGTAATCACTTCATGTTCTGAAAGGTTATACATAATGAAGCTTTGATGAAACTTTCATTTACAATTATGGATGATCAGTGAAATAATTTGTAGACCTAATATTTTCAGATAGTTAAGGTATGCCGTAGCGCTTTGTTGGTTGGTTAACGTTTGCATGACAGTGTATTTGGAGTGTTATAAAGGTGAAATTTTATCACTGATAATACATCAGCAGCTGTAGCCAGTTTTTTACATATTTTGTGCCAATACTTGCTCCACTGATGTCAGGGAGAATTTTACCATTAACTTCAATAAAATCAAAGTTTCATCCTGCCATCATAAAGGACCTTTAACAGCCACTTACAATCTTGTCAAAAACTCTGTTTGAGTGAAACTAGTCCCATAGAGCTTTTATTAAGACAAAATGATGGTGGAAGAGGGAAACTTTTAAATGCTCCTGTTGGAAGAACTGCAGTTTGAGCAGTGCTTGTTCTAGGACAGAAAAATCATGGTTTGCAGACCGTCTCTAGGTCAGATATCAGTGCTGCAGCGTGCACAGCAAGAACATTCAAGAGTGAAGGTACTAAAAGGATTAGACAAAGGCTGTTTCACATCTGCATGCCAAGGCTTCCATTCTCTGCTTTCAATAAGTGCAAACTGGAAGTAATTTTATTATCATCAGCTGTGTAAACCAGGGTATGCAAAGGGTACCTAAGCTTTAACACAGTGTTGAAAGTCAAAGTGTGCAAATATCACCCCAGGTGAAATTTGAGAGCAGACCCAGATAGCAATTTCTTTGTGACTCTTGGAGCTATGATCCGAATAGTTTGTACTCTGCACCTAGGAGTGAATCCGTATGCAGTGACCTATGCACCCACTCCCCAGGGTGTAAGAGGTGGCTGCTGTGCTGCTTTTCTTTCAGTATGCAGTAGAAAATCCAGTCTCTTTGAATGAGGAGTCAATTCAGTGACTGTTTTTCAGGTCCTCACACAGTAGTGAAGAAAACAGCTCCTGTTGGGCTCAGAGGGCTCTGCCAAAATTCAGGGTGGTTTATTAGAACCCACAATCAGGTTTTCTATGTGTGGCCCATTACTGAATGCTTGACATGCCTTGGTTGATGCACTTTGTAAGGGGTAGCTACTAGGGTGTGCACTGATAATTTTAAAATTACCTGGGCACAACTATATACTGTTCAAGAACAGCATGTAACAAATAGGTATAGCTAGGTCATTTGTTCAAGGTGACAAGACTAGGAGTGGCCCTACAATGGAGCAGAACAGGGTAGAAACATACAGGTGGCATTGATAATGAGAAGGAATTTCTTCATCCAAAGAATTCATGTTAATGAGAGGAAGGGTATTTATAGCTGCCAAACTGGCTTCTCCAAATGAGTCTCTCAGGAACCATCCTTCTAAAGGATATACTGCCTTTTGCTGGGTGAGGAATTCAGAGGGGGCACCGGAATAGCCCTGGCAGCACCTGAGTCTTTGGGGCTTCTGGGACAGGCAGTGGCAACCAGGTACCCTCCAGCCTTATGTGCTACCCTTTCATTTAAGACAGGCAAAAATAATTTCTGTAGGGACTTAAATTCTGCTAGGTCATAATCTCACTTCTCTTCCACATTTACATATATAGGAATACACAGAGGAATATCTGCAGCCTTCCATATTACACACATGGGTTATCTCCAGAAATGCAAGCAGCAAGATAAAATTCATAAGACAATCAGATGAAACAAAAGGTCTTAGTGAATCTGCATTGACTTCTTGATTCTAGAGCTGCTGTCTTGGTATAGGGGTCTCCTCCTTGGATCTTTGCAGACGACAAGTATGTGTATTCAAATGTTGCCAAGCTGAAGCCTCTGAAACAACATATTTGAACTGTTGCTGGATAAAGAGACAGGAGATGGACTGCAATAAAGCACACGAGCTTTCTTATGGAGCTTGGAGGAAGGTTTCTGAATTTGTCAAGAAAATTAAATTTGCAGTTTTTAGGACAGAAAATATAATGATGCATTAGATGGATGGCAGCCTTGCTTTCAAGTACCCATTAGAGTGATTTTTATGAAAAGGATGCAAGTTCCGAGCAGAATGCTACTAGAACCAGCTTGTTAAATTCATCTGTGTAGCACTCTCAGCAACTGTGGCTTTGCTGGATTTGGTGCCCAAGGGCAGTCTTCACTGCAGACAACTCCATATTTTTGTGATTTTTTTTTTTTTACAAAAATAAAATCCAAGAACAATAGTTCTGCCTAAGGGTGGGTATCTCATGCCCCAGTAATTTCTTTTCTATATTGTAGACTCCCTGCCTCTTTTTACTAAATGATACATTATCTCTGTTCTTAACTGGATTTGGTTTTCCTTTGCTTTATATGGTGTATTATCTTTACATTTTCTGTTACTGTTTGTGGTTTGTCTTTTTCCCTCTCAGTTTCCCAGCTCATTCTTATGATACAATCTCGAGCCAATGATACCAATGCATTTCTTTGTGCTTATTTGCCATTTCTAGCTACTGGTAAAGCTCCAGAATTTCTGTGTGTTGGCAGAGAGTGGAGCTGTTTCCCCCAGTTTGATGTAGCTGGAATGCCCCAGCAAGGCGTCATTGTATGGTGTTGAATTGGCCTGGCTGAATGCTGTGGCATCTGTACACGGACAGATTGCTACCCTTTATGATTCTTTTGGATAGGAATTCTTGTAGCAGGAATACTCACTTCGATGTGCTAACATGAAGCAGTGAGCTGGGGAGAATGACTACATGCAGCTGCTGTGATAGGAAAGAACAGTTTTGTGTTCTGGTGGTAGAGCATTGTGGATTTCTTCAGAGATTTTTGTTCTCCAGGCATCAGTTTGGTAAAGAACCAGGTTGCCCTCCAGCAGAGACCTGCATCACCCCAGCACCAGTTAGTCTGTGAAGCTTTGGCGGTCTCTTGCCTCTGAGATGAAATAGCAGCATGAAAGGAGAAAGCCATAAGAGTATTCATAATGTAAAATGAGATTTACATCCTCACTATCCTGAGCAAGCCATCTGTATTATGCGAATATGAAAATGGAGTAATCAAAACAGATTCTCATTGTGCTTTGTGCTGCCTGCACCTAGAAAAGTAAGCTTTGGCTCTCTTGATATATTCGATGTTAATGTAACTGATATTGCACTGCTCAGAAATTTACCTTGGACTTTTCTTTGTGTTTGGCTTGATCTGTCAATCATGCAGAACCTATGTGGGGTATGTCTCTTTTTTTTAAAGAGTATTTCCTTCCCCAACCCTATGTCCACTGTTGCACAAGAGTTTCCACATAGTGACAGAGCAGTCCAGGACAGAATTGCTTTCCCAGACAATACACTGGAGAAAATGATGTGTTTTCCTGACAAAGTGCCCAGGTAATTCATAGTATGTTGAACTGAAATGGACTGTCTCAATACCATGTGATTTCCACAGAACCTAACTGTAGTGCTATATAAAGAGATATATATATATATATATATATATATATATAATGTCATTGACTTTATATATAGTTGTAAATATTTCTATCACATACTTTTATGTCGAAATATTTATTTGTATGTATTTGGATAGTTATATCTCTATATAAAGGCAATTCTTCTTTATATCTGTAACAGTGCTATACCCTATAGAAGTCAAATTCCTAGTCCAGTTACAGTATCTAGAGAAAACAGATAAGGTGCGTGTCTGGAGCTCCTGCACATGAGTTCCTTCACATGCTAATAAGAAAGAATAATCTTACTAGAACAGCTTGCATAGATAAAATCATTCCATGTGTCTCAGTGTTACCAGATAAGGCCTACAGCATGTGTATGCAGTGGTGCACCAGGCTTATGTTCAATTTAACAGGAGGTTGGTGTGATTTCAGCAGCAGAGAGGAGCCTTCAGAAAAGCTTGCTTGTGTCAGCACTCATGTAGTGCAGTGAGAGGCCTAAAGGGAAGACACTGAAAAAAAAGTGATATCTTTTCTTTTTACTCCCCTACAGACTGACCATCTCTGCTGAATGTCCCATGCAGCTTGAAGATTTCCCCATGGATGCACATGCTTGCCCATTAAAATTTGGAAGCTGTAAGTTCTCTTCTTAAATAAGAATTGGAAAAATCTATTTTTATCTGGCTTTTCATGCTCAGCCATGTCTTGTACAAATTCTTCACCTTCCCCACTGCGTCCCTTTTAAGATTGCTCATTAGCACCTCCAATCTGCCACCCCTGCAGCTACCCTGCTACTCTTTTGCCATGAGTGTGCTTTATCTGACGCTGCTGCTTTTCAGCTCATGCTTGCATGCTCGGTGATAAACAGTGAGCAATGGGTGACATGTCTCATATATACACATCAAGTGTAACAGCCACTGTTAGATAGAGTAGTAGATGCAGACAGCTGAGTTAATAACTGGGTTTTACATTTGTAGAAAAACAAACTGTCCTTGGCCACATCAGATTGATGTGCTGTTGTGGCATTTATGTGAGTCAAACTGCAGTCCAATATCTACATCGCATATATTAAGAGATCTAGAATATTAAAAGAGGAAATATCTTTCCATTTGGCTTTAATAAATCCAGTCCTGTATCTTGTTACATGACGTAGACACATGTATTTGTATATATGCACACATTATTTTAAACTCTATGATGAACGATGATTTTTCCTCTGTTCCAAGCCTCTAATCCACCACACTGCTGTCTTGCCAGAAGCTTACTTTAAAAATAACTTCAGGGGATCAGATGGTTGTATTTAAATACAAAGCTCTTAATTAAAGTACAGATGAGGCTACTACAGTAGACATGTTTTATTTCAGTAATCAAATCAGAGGTTCCAGGTGCAATCAGTGTCTCTAAAGACTTTTGAAAATTACCAGGGAGGACATTTTGCTAGTCCCTGAAGCTGCCTCACTTCAACATTTTTCAATGTTTTTTCAGTGGTATCAATTTAGAATCGCTAATCCCAGCAAGATTAAGCTTTGCTTTTATCATCTGTATGTGCTCTGGTTTGATACTGGCAATGCATTGTCTTCTAGTGATCATACTAAGAAGTAAAAACACCGTTTACAGTAACGATTACAAAATTACCAAACTTAAGATGAACTGACTTCCCTTCCTTCTTTCAATCCAGAGAGACTCAGTTTCATCTGAATAGCCACTAGTAATTTACAAGGTTGCTGCAGCTTCAAGTGTGTCTGTTTACTTCAGCAACATTAATTTACAGCAAAGCCCGTTTAAATCTGAAGGTCCGTACACCTTTATACTCAAAAAATTATATGCAAACCATCCATTTTATTCCAAACTTTAAAATGGGAAAACATCTCATAGGAAATGTTCATTACTTGTATGCAGGGTTAAATGAAAACTACTGAAAAGAATTAAGATGAAGAATAAAAATAAAGTGTCCTTTCTGTTTCTACATATTCTTTACTGTATCGATAGATAAATTTGAAGTTGGTCTCTAGTGTAGAGTATACAACTGGGATGTTGGGTAGTTTTGTGAAATCTTGTAAACTATGGAGTATAAAACTAAAAGATACATATTTAAACAAAAAGCCTCATGCTGAACCTTAAAATGGATGCTTCAACACATTAGTAGATAAGGTGCAGTAAGGGATAGGTTCTAACTCTCCATGTGTTAATACACAAAAAAACAAATCCAAACATGCAGGTTCAGGAAATAATGTTGCTAGATAAGCTACAAATGCTTAAAAGGAGTACAGTCTTCAATAACATTGAAAAAAACCCTACAACCTGTCTGAATGCAATTACATGTTCTGCTTCTGCCAAATGTGTTACACATTAGTCACCTGTTAGCACACAGGTAGCTTTAACCAAGGGAAAAAAAAAAAATCACTGAAAAGTCATGTGTTAAGCATGTGAGGACTGAATATGGTTTTAGTTTATACTCCCTGCTATGCTCAGTATACAATCCTAGAGTATGTTTTATAAACTACTATAAGTCACCTACCGGTTCTTCCACAAGAGTATAGGCATGGAGATATTTGGTCTGGGCTAATACCCACTAGTAGCCTCTAGAGTAAGTAAATATATAGGGACAAACTATAGACAGTCTCTCAGCCTTGGAAATATCTGTATTACTGATCTGACAGCTCATTAGTAATTTATTGAGATTTAACATGTAAATGTTTGCACAAGTACCAGTCAATAAGCCAACGCTTACTGAATTAGCCCAGATGTATTTTAGAAGAACACAGTATTTATTTGCTGTTTACAGCAGTTAGGGTTTGCATCAAGTCATCTCAGGCTTGCAGCAAGATGAAGCCCACAACAGTACATTACACACAAGCACATGCCCTTTCAGCTTTAGCTTTACCCAAAGGGTTTCTTTTTATTGGTCTTCTTTCCAAGAAGGAATTTGAAAAGCCTGAAGGAATAGCATCAAAGTAAATGTTAAACACATTACCAATAGAGCTGGGAGGGTAGAGAAGAGATGAGTGCTAGCTGGTCAGAGGGTGAGGAGAGCAGGGCAGCAAAGCAAAGCAGCCGTCGCACAGGCAGGTCAGCAGCAGAGGGGATGCCAAGGAGCCAAAGGTGCCACATCAGAGGCAGTGGCAGGTTATTATTTTTCTGGCTGCATGAGTGTTCACTGTACTTGCTATAATTTAGCAAGCAAAAGGGAAAAAGCCCTGACTTTTCCTTCAGTATTAAAGAGAAGGAATGTTAATCTTGCTTATAGAAGTAAAGGTAAAATGTCAAATTTTTATGTTCCGTTTGACCGGCTTCTTACTGTGTAAGAATGGTGGGAGAGTTTATGAGTCTAGGCACCACTATATGTAGCAACAGAATATTTTGTAGAAATAATTAAAAGCAAAGACAAATATGGGAATAAAGGTATATCAGTAAAGGGTACAAAGTTACATGAGTACCCCACCAGCCTAGATACCTGCCAGGCAGTTCAATGCCAGCTATGGAAGTAATACTCCTTAATACTCTGTAGTGTATCTTGCAAAGCTATGCTGGCAAGAAGACAGAAGTTCAAGGATGGCTTCTAATGAACTGAACAGAGCAGGTTTTAGTTGCCCTCCTCTTAAGTAGAACACCTCACTTATTTAGAGATGTCAAGATCTGGTCAATCTGGTCCAGGACATGCATGTACACAGGTACCTTCCCTCTGGGCTTGCATCCCTGCTCACACTAAGGCTGCTTCTAGAAGTGATCCTGCACAAATCTCATCTAGAGGTACAAGGAAACTGAGGATAGTGCATGAGCACAGGCTCACAGGTCTCTGCAAACAGGCCTCACTTGCTTTTAATCAGGGGTGCTTGGTGAAGATGGCCTTGGCAGTCTGTTCATTACCTCGTAGTAGCGTGGGAAGGATGCTGGCCAAGTCCAAAATAAACTTTCTGTTGCAAGTCTAGTGCTGACCTGTACTCTAAATAAAGTTGCTGGTCAACAAAATCTGATGAAAATTCCTGATTCCAGCCATAGTTTTGCTAGCAGTGTCTAAGAAATTCCTCCTTAACCTCAGGCTATTTCTGGTGTGGGGAGGAGGAATTAGATAAGACAGCAAGGACATTAAAGCTAGGAGGCTTTAATGTTTCGCCTTGTCCACTGATAGGCCTTAAGAGTACATTAAAAGTATCATTTAGTACAGTTTCCAAACACCCATGTGTCGCCGGGTAGGTAAGCATCATTATCTCCAGGGCAGCTGAGGCAGAGAAGTTAATTGACTTTCCGTAAGGTCACACAGCAAATCAATGTCAGAAAAAGGATTAAACTCAACTTCTTTGGTTGAAGAGACAGATGTCTAATCCACTAGACCATGAAGGCCTCTGCCCAGGCAACTGACTTAACTCCTAAATCTCATTTTACTCATGTGTTAATTATATCAGTTTTACCTAGCTCACGGGGTTGCCCTGAAGATGAATTAGTTAATTGCTATTAGTGGACGTTAACCAGTGCTTTGACAATGACAAATGCTGTAAGGTGGAGTCTATTTATGCCAACTGTCGCTTGAAGGCACGGTGTCTGAGTGGATGCAGTTATCAGATCATGTATTGTGGAACGGCTAAATGCATGAAGCTGCTGCCCACTAGTCACTCGACAGCAAAAAAAACCCCTCCCTCTGCTATTTTTAAAGTAGAGAGTCTAATGAATATTCTAAACGTAATGAGATCCCCCTAGCTCACGAGCAAAGGAAAAGTAGGCCTGGGCTTTGCTCCTGATGAAATTAAGTCGGCCATGGAGATGACAAAGGTGAATCACTGTCAATGAAAACAGGAACTTGCCGACATTTTATGAGAAAACAGCACTAGGTACAATTTGTAGTGTCTGAAGAAGGTAGTTAACAAGGTTTATGTACATCTTCCTTTTTAACAGCTCAAACTGAGTCATGGTGTCTGCTGTGGTTTTTGATAAAGGGAACTGCACAGGCTATTTCTGTAGCAGGAGGCATGCTCAAATTATATCCCTCTAAGAAGGCTGGTGAAGTCAGAGGAATGAGGAGACAGTAACTTCAGTATCACAGGATTGTATTGCAACACTTAACAATAAGGCACTCACTATTCACAAACTGTCCATGCACCTACAGTGACTGAGAAATTTCTCTCAAAAAAGTATTTTAAGAAAATTCCCATGATGCTGATGCTTCCCTATAGTGCAGAGAAGGCACTGAGGTGAAGGCACCTACAGGGGGTTTCTTGATTTTGTGGTTCCCCCCAATAGCACCTGTGAGGCTGTAGAAGAACTTCAGAACAAGGTCCTTCTAAACAGACTCTTCATTCCAATTTAGTAAAATGTAATAAAGAATTTATTCAGCCTCTCAAAACCTGTGGGTAAAAGTCTTGTATGAGAATATAATTACATGGATAATAAAGAAATGCTAACTTTAGGAGATTTTGATACGAAGAAATGGCTGTTGGGTAGATTTTGCTGGATTGCTCCCAGGGAGAAGTGGACCTGCAGTCTCGTGTGTAGAGACAGAGCTGTTCTGTTGCTCATCTTTCTCAATTGGCCAAAAAAGCCTCCTGAGTCCATTACTGAGACCAGAGACAGGCAACATGGCTTATTGATTCTGATGAGAAGTGTTAGTGCCTTCTTTATGAGCAGTCTCTATGTACCTTGTTTATGAGCAAAAGGTTAAGTCCTCTGTGAAATGTTGAGCAGCCAAGTTCAACAATAAGTTGTGATTAGAACAAGAGAAAATGGCACCAAGTTGCACCAAGAGAGATTTAGATTGGAGATTGGGAAGAACCTTCTCATCAAAAAGGTTGTTAGACACTGGCACAGGCTGCCCGTGGAGGTGATGGAGTCAACATTTAAAAGATGTGTAGATGAAGTGCTGAGGGACATGGTTTAGTGATGGGCTTGGCAGTGTGAGGTTAGTGGTTGGACTGAATGATCTTACAGGTCTTTTCCAACCAAAATGATTCTATGACTATTATTCTATAATATAGAAATGATAGATTTGGCCTTTATGCAGTGTGTAGAAGCTTTACTTGAAGTCAAGGGAGGTGTGCTGCTTGCTTATGTAACATCTCTTACATTTTCCTAAGGTTTATCACTGCTTCCTCAGACACCTCCTTTGCAGGAGATTTTTAATGACTAAAATAAGCTGAAGCTAAGTCAATACTAAAATCCAGTATTTAGAAGACATTTTATGTATTTTTTTGCTCCCTCCTCCTGCCCCATGTTAGCAACCACCACTTTGGCTGGAATTCTCTCCTAATTTTTAGCTGTTCAGAAGCTAGGTCTCCAGACACACTGAAAGAGATGCTTGTGGCAGCATCAGACAGGCAGTCTAGACAACTAGCTTGAGCCAGGGGTGTTATTTTACTGAAATGTAGCTAGTAAAGCACAGGCATCTAACCTGAACTAATTTTCCATACAACCCTTAGAATGAGTGGAGGAGGTGGAGACCACCTAATGGTATTGCTGTTATTTGTCTCTAGTTTCCTTGAAATTGTGGACACATGACTTGTTGTGGGGCTGTGTTGTTTAAGAAATTAAATCTTTTAGTTCAGAAGTCTGAACTAGAATACCCAGACTTCTGACAAACACACAAAATCATAGGGATTCATTAGGGCCATGTGATTCGACTAGACTCCCCCAGATTTACTGTGGCTCTTACTTGAGCTAGGATGTGAAAATGCTCTACTGCAGAATGAGCACAGTGGTTTGGCCCACATCAAAAGCCTTGCATTGACAGAAGGCCTTGGAAAACGGACAGGATGGATCTGTGACAAGTTTAGATAGACAAATATGTCACAGTTAGTTGTCTAGACTCCCTTTATGGCCACTGAAAGGAAGTGCTTTTGTAGTGAGGTTCATTAGAATTATTTTTGATACCTGCCTAAAGGTGAGATTGATCATGTATTAGAAGTTCCTATTTTTCTGCAATATTCACTCAGATGTAGATTAGTGTATTGTACCCTGGTCAGAGTAACTTAGAAGTAATTTTTTCTCTACATCGTTAGCTCAGAAATACATACTTCTGTTGTACTGAAGAAACAGTCACTGCTGTAGTTAAGTTAGGTGTTATGTATATTGGTGGTGAGCTTTCCCATCTCTCCTAGGTACCAGTTTAGCTTTGTCTGCTGGAAGTCCCATTTTTCAAAGGCCTTTTCTAAAATAGTCAGTAGGGCTCTTCAGTATGGAGACATCTTTACCATTTCTGCACATATCTCATAAGAGCTGTGCTGTTCCTCCTGTATCAAGTGGAGTGGGTTATACCAACAGATACTTAACCCTTCTCACAGGTGGTACAACATAGGCTGTACTCATTTCAAATAGGCATGTATAGCAATATAGAGACCTCTTCATCCAGCATTTTGGGCAGTCATTGCTGCCAGCAGCTTCATCCTTGCATTGAAACATCGAATCATAGAATCATAGAATGGTAGGGGTTGGAAGGGACCTTTAGAGATCATCTAGTCCAACCCCCCTGCAGAAGCAGGTTCACCTAGATTGGGTCACATAGGAACATGTCCAAACAGGTCTTGAAGACCTCCAAGGAAGGAGACTCCACAACCCCTCTGGGCAGCCTGTTTCACAGTCAGAGTGTAGCAATGCAGCCTGGAGTTCCCAAGGGACAGGAGACTGAGCAAGCCTGACATAGAAAATACTGTAATATTCAAGTATTCCACAGGTTTAAAAACCTTTCTTAACAGGAACCTACTTATCTCGAAATCATGTAGGGTTCATGAAATGTACGGTTCTGAGCTTGGACGGTGTGGTGCATGTTTCTGCATCTGCTAATGTTATGGGACCCTACTCTGCCTCAGAACTTGCAAATGAATGTGACCCTAACTTCTCACTCATCTAGAAGGTTTTCCATAGAGGTGTCACCTTTTTAGTGTGGCAAAACAGAAAATAGCCCTTTCTAAAAGCCCTCTGAAATTACCAAGTCAGTTTTCCTTCACCTATTACAAAGACACACATACATTCAAGGCTTTCCAGAAGCGGCTGGAGAAGCTGTGCTAGTATCTTTAAGCATTTGCAGGCACTGTCATTAATTACCTCTTCAAAGACTTTGTCTTGTATGCATGGTTACTGTTTGCACTGAGATAATTTAAAAAATACATTAAAAATGTGGCTGTGAAACAGTGTTCAGCTCTGAGTCAGTCACTTCCTACTTCTTGTAACCCCCTCTGTTTAGAAACCAGTAGTTTTTCCCTCTTAGGTTCATAAGAGTGAAAAAGGGAGGTCAGAAAGAACAGTTGCTTGCATAAGGCATTTGCCATGTGATCTGAAAAAGCTGTTGTCTTCCCTATCTCCTTCCAAAAAAGCTGTTGTCTTCCCCTATCTCCTTCAGACAGGAGAAGGAGTTGATATGGAGATACTCATCAATGGGGCTTTTATCTCACCTGAAAGACAGCTAGACAAGTTGGAGGTCCAGGTGCTTTGCTGATGGTACATCAGCACATGTTTTGCTCTCTGGAGATTTCAGACTAAATTTAAAAGCTGCACAACTGCCTGATTACAGGAAAACTGATTCAATTTGAGTTGTCAGCAGCAGACAACAACATGCAGGGACTTTATGCTTAATGTGCATAAGGTTTCAAATGACCCATGGGCGCAAACCTACAAAGATACTACTGGGCCTGTAATGCCCTAAAACACACAGTGAGGGCCTACAGTTGCCAGCCATGAATCATGGGTTTATTCCACTGGTAAGTGGGATATTACTGGTAATATTGTAAATGAGACAAATGGGTAAATATTGTTCCACTGCCTTATAAGCCAGGTTTTTAATGGCTGTTCTTTTCTGAGGTGGCTGTTTCCATGGCTTGTAAGCATTTCATAAATGTTTCTGATATCATTCTTATGATGCTTGTGTGAGATTGGTAAGTCTCTGCTGCCTGCATTTTGAAGGTGGGGATAAAGGAGGCAAAGAGCAATTACAGTCTCTTCTGAGCAAAGATAGATTGGTTCATTACCTGCTTTTACTGCCTGTGTCGTTATGGGTCCCTAGGTTCAATTAGAGCCTCCCAGTGCTACTGCAGTATGTTAATGACAAAATGACTTGCCTAGGATTTTTTGGTTTTTTTGAGGGGAAGAAAGTTGCAAGACAGTGCTAAAACTTGGATTTCAGTTTCCAGCTGGCAGCTCATTCACCACACCTGTCTCTGGCAGGCCAGGGAGTCTTCCTTCTAAATTGCTGGATCCCACATTATTCTCCTCCCCTACACAGACAACCAAGTTAGCCCAAACTATGATCTAATGAGCTCAGCAAGCTTCTTCAAAGGGAACAGCTGTTTTGTGTTGCCCCCTGAACAGAAATGAGAGGAAATGAGGAGTGGGAAGAAGAAAAGCCTAAAAGGCCTTCTGTTTTTAACCTGTTCCCCATTATATCCACTGCAAGTCACCTCATGGCCAGCCTGTGCTAGCAGCTATCCATTTTGCTGAAAGCATCCCAGCAGTAAATCTGTCAGCAAAGCTGGGATTCCTCCCTCCTAAATTTATATTCCTACAGAGTAAATATATACAGTTGAGCTGATCGCTCTCACCGTCTTACAGTTGGCATAGAGAAGTCATATTTTTAGGCTCAGGTTAATCTCCTCCTAAAGCAGATGACTAAAATAGGTCAGCTGGTGCCTGTAGGTAAGGAATTTTTTCACTTGTGCACAGGGAAGATGCACCTTTGGGCCTGCATCTCCATGACTGGTAGAGGCTGTTTCCCAAAGAGGAGACACACATGTGAGTGCTGTGACAGCAGGCAAAATGTCAGTGCCTCTGGTAAGCAACAGCCCACCTCAGAGAGGCTCTTTGTACCCATCACTGAGGCTGGGAAGTTTTAACCAACAGCCTCAGGGGGTTTTGTCGCCTTCCCTTAATCAAAGGGCTTCACCATGTCCCACAGCAGGAGTCTCAAATCCAGTTTTAGATGACTGTCCCTGCGATGTAGGGAATAAGTTGTAGTGATTGCAATCTCAGAGCAGTACTAAAGTGTTTGAATAACAATATTTCAGACTGCTGTCTCTACATACCTATTGATTACACATTCACACAATGTAGCAGTGCTTCTGAGGTTTGTAAATGTCTTCATTAAGGGACTAGTTTCAGAAACAAAGGTATATAATTTAGTTCTGCAAGTAATATCAGTCATGCTTGGCTGGTTTCAGGTCATTGATTTATAAGTTTGTATACTTTGAATGGAAAGCTCAACAGAAAGGTAAACTATGTTGGGTGAGTGATTGGTGCCACTCCAGTGGATGGGAAGAGCATCTGTTGATTACAATGAAGTCACAGTTGCATTCTGTGATGTTAGATGTGGCCAAAAATACCATGTTTGTGAAAGCACCCTCCACAGCAAGATCAAATGGAGTATTTTCTAAAAATCAGCTCACATTTCTCAAAAGATACTCCAGTGATACTCCCAGAGAGTTGACTGCGTTAGCTTTGCTGATATTAAAGCGGCAGCTTGCAAAATGAGTGGACCACTGCAATCAAGATTGCTTAGAGAGTAAGGTACCATGCAAAGTGAGTAATGATGTCAGTCACACTTTGGAGGATACTTTTGTTTGCCTTGCAAAAAGTAAATTAAAACTCTAACAACTTCCTCATGACGATGCTGTTTTTTCTAATGAAGCAGTTAATATAGCTGCCTAATATTGTGATTGCAAATTCCAAGTTCATTAAACATTAGTATGGCTCTCAAACTGACCAGCCGATTTGGAATTACTATACGCCTGGCTTACAAAGACCAACCTAGGAAGGTCCCAGGATATTTTGAATTTTTAAATGTCATCCCCGCACCTCGTACTGCTCTGTTGCTCTAGTCCCCCTGCAGTGGATACCTGCAAGACTCATTCTGCATGAAAAGCAATTGTGTAGCCATCATTAAATGTGGTGCAAAATCAATTTTTAGATTAGCTTTAGATCAAAACAGCTACCACTAAATCTGAAAAGAAAGCAAGAAGTTGTGTTATAAGTACTGACCGCATGAGAAGAAGAAATGAGAAGTGAAGGAAGGCATTATTTGCTCCCTAATGTCATTTCTCAGACAAGAGCAGGGACTTTGGGAAGATAGTCTGGTGCTGCCTAGTTACCTCAGAGCACCTGGATGTGTAACAGCCCTGCAACAGACCCTGTTTAGTCACCTCTTTTAGTAAGCTCATGGCAGATATCCCATGACAGGTAACACAGTTTATTTGTCTACATCTGCGTGCCTATTGCTGTTTGAGGTGCACCAGGCTGCCCCATGGGAAAACTTTATTGTTGTTTTTTAACCTCTTCCTGAATGGAGCCTGAGGACTTGCTATCACAGGGCACACAGCTCAGTTTGTGTGTGCCATGCCTGTTTTTTAATCCAGGTGCCTATATTGTCAGATTTCACAGTGAGGAGTTGGTCTCAGTTGCAGTGCCACTGTTTGGGTAATAAATGCACTACTTGGATTTCTCTGCCATGGTCACATGGGCGAGCAGGATGGCGCAGGGTAGAGCTGATACGGCTGTGTGGTGGCAAATATGCACATCTCTTTAAAGGGCATTGCTTAGTTACTTGTCTCCACAATCATTCTTGAGAGACATTCTGTATTATTCTGCACAGCTCCTAGCTCAGGGCTCTTCTGAAATGCTGCAGTGGCATCCTGTGAAGGTACCATCTCTGACTGAATTATCAAGACAACTGTTCATTAGCATCCGTTTTACATTCGTCATTGGTATGACTGTGATTTATGTACCAGCTTGCAAATAGTCAATTTATTTTATTAAAGCAGTCAGCAGCATTGCCTATGCTAATCATGAATCTCACCTCCAAAATCACTAAGTTGCTTTCAGGCAAAATCATAAGGAGTACTTTTTTAATTTGCTTTATATTTTTGATCTCCAAGTCAGGTCACGTTTAGAGTTTTTCCCCAGGAGCTGGAACTCCTAAAATTAAGTGGGAAGTTCCACCTGTCTATTGCTTTGAAAAGATGAAGAAAATGGCTCTTAGAAAACTATGTGTCTCAAAATTATTTTCACAGGCATCTTCAGTTCTGTACGTCTCACCACCTTGTGGGTACAGTCTGTGCTTCCATTTAATTTCCAAGCTATAGAAACTTCTATTACATTCCCATTCCCACCTTTTCCTGAGGTGACTTATAAATTGCATTCTGAAACAGAGTAATTTTGATCTAACTTAGGGCTTTAGGTTTTTTTTTTAGTAATCATCAGTATAGTATATTAGTGTTGTTTAGTAATGGAGTCTCTCGAGACCAGTCTGGCAGATTTTGCAGAACATCCTATTCTATTCCCTGCAGAATGTGACAATAAGATCAAATAAAACTGTGTATTGGAAAAACATGTAAAGTACTGACTATGTTGTCAAATTATATTTTTATTTTAAATTCAAGAAGGACAGAAACAACCATTTTAGTAAGACTGAACTTCCCACTGCCCATTTAACAGCCAATGCTCTCCTATTACCTTTTGTCATCAGTTTTCATAGAAGAATTGTTCCAAGACCATGAATTATTTCCTCCTTGGATGACTTCTCTTGTCATATCTAGATGATACTGTGCTACTACAAAAAAGCTTCATTCTGAGTATTTAAATTTTACTCACATCTGGAGCACTGTGTTCCATTCTGAGCTCCTCGGTGCAAGAAAAATACGGACTTTGTGTAGTGAATCCAGTGTGGGGCCACAAAGAACATTAAAGGACTGCAGCATCTCTCATATGAGGAAAGACTGGGACAGCTGGGACTGTTTAGCCTGGAGCAGACAGCTGGGACTGTTTAGCTCAGGAGGACCTAACCCATCTGAATAAATATGAATTGGAAGAGAATGAAGAAGATGGACCCAGGCACTACTCGATAGCACCCACTGACAGAAGAAAAGGCAATGGGCATAAGTTAAAATGTATTACATTTCTAACTGGGGCTGTTTAGTTAACTGGGGCTGTTTAGTCTAAAAAGAGAAGACTGAGGGGGAAATCTTATTAATATTTACAAATATCTAAAGAATGGGTGTCAGGAGGTTGGGACATTCCTTTTTTCTATTGTAGCTAGCAACAGGACAAGGAGTAATGGCATGAAGCTGGAACACAAAAAGTTCCATTTAAATATAAGAAACAACTATTTTACTGTGAGGGTGCCCTGGCACAGGCTGCCCAGGGAGGGTGTGGAGTCTTCTTCCTTGGAGGTCTTCAAAACCCACCTGGACATGTTCCTATGCAACCTGATCTAGGTGAACCTGCTTCTGCAGGGGGGTTGGACTAGATAATCTCTAAAGGTCCCTTCCAATCCCTACCATTCTATGATTCATCTGAATGCAAGGAAATGTGTTTTTACACTGAGAGTGACTGAACACTGAAACAGGTTGGCTATGATGTCTCCATTGAGGAGGTCCTGGAAAACCTCCTTTTGGTGTCCTTGGTTGAGCAGGGTGTGACTGGATGATCTCCGGAGGTGCCCTCCAGCCCCAACCATTCTGTGAACTGATGTGATGTGAATTTGTAATTCCATGCATTTACTTCTTGTTACGCTTCCTGTTTATCACACACATTTAAAATCATGCATGCTGTTTATCCATATGCTATCTCATGCCAGTTTAAGTGACCAGTCTTAATTCTGATGATTTCAGGTCCCTAAACCAATTTCCACGACCCTCATTCTCCCAAGAGCAGCAGAATTCATCACTCTGTAGCAAAATCCTCATTTTGGGCTCTTAGTCACTAAATCTGTGAATGCATTTCTCTTAGTATTTAGGTTGTTATTTAACTTTAATAACTTGCTGTTATAAAAAGCTATATTCTCCTAGATATAGTCCATGCATATTTGGTACCATGTCTCATTATTTCTATATCTAAAATTACTTTTTTTCTAGATCTCTTTTCCAGTAGTTCTCCCTATAGGGTCATCTCATTTGTACATCGAGTCATTCTTATCAACACAATTTAGTGTGAAATTCCAATTACAGAGCTCAAATTTGGCCTCAGTTGCACAGGCATAACCATTGACAGATGCTTCGTAATGGGTTAAAAAGTATTTGTGCACATACCACAAGAAACCCAGCTTGACTTTTAGAATTCAAGCTGGTATATGATGGCTCAGTAGCAGCACTGTTTTACTGCCTGCAGAAGTCATTGAGAGGTTGTAAATCTGGATCTCTATTGAGTTGTCTAACAGCCTCAAAGTGAGTCAAATACACTGATGGATAGGTAAGATGGAAAGGTGGGTATTTGTATGTATTTCCAGATTGTGATTAGAGCTTCTAAAAAAGCTGACAATTTATGCAATCTTTCACAATCGTCAGGCTTTCATAGGGATTAGCAATACTCCCAGGATAAGGCAGTCTGATGATCCTGTGGCACGTACTAAAAATCATGATGATACAGGCTAAGAATATAACTGCACAGTTGCAACGAATAAAATAGAAAACAAGCCAAAATTCATCTTTCTACAGTATCTAAGTTAATTCAGCCTCCGACTAGAACAGTTCTGAAAGAAAAGTCGCAGCCATGCTTTGCAGATAAATGGTTTGTTTCATTGTGGAATGCAACTCAAGTGTACAGGGTGGGCAATCATGCACGTAGATCCCACATTTCAAAGGTTGCCTTAACTATTCAGGCACTATTTTCGTGGCTTCCTGTGAGGACTGACAAAGGGTTTGGGGGTATTTTGGAGAGGGATTCTTTTTTCCTAAATTATTTTTTGCCTTATCATGCAGATATGAAAACTTACTGGCAGACATCAGTGATGGTTTGGTTTTGGGTTTTTTCCCCAAAAATCAGTCTTAGAAATATATCTGAGTTCCATGGATTTAAAGTTTAGGCTCAGACACACACATTTAGGTTTATTTGACTTAAAGAGCCAAGAAACACTTTTCTTTTTTTAAAGAAAACTTTTTTTTTCCCCTCTGAAGTTTGTTCCAATATGGGGAAGAAAGAAAGGTGAGACGGGAAAATGTCAATATCAACAGGTGCCACCACTACCCTGTGGGGGCGGGGGGAGGGCAGTGGCAGGAGAAAGCTCCCTGCTTGTGGACTTCTTTTCAAATGTATGGGAGGATGCTGTGCTGCTGACACTGTGCAATTTGCAAAGAAAACGAGGGAAAAGAGGGTCAGTGCCAAGGCGAATGGCAGGGATCATGCAGATCTTACCAACTGGCTACTCTGCTTTGAAAGACTTTGTCTTACTGTATTTCCTCCCTTTGGCTGAGGTTGCTTCCCCGCCCTCTGTTCACCTGTGTAAGAAAGACTGTGTCATGCTTTCCTTGACAGACATAAAAGAGCAGGAAAAGGGTAGGAGAAAAGCAAGGGAGATCTTTACCATGTTTATTTTGTGTGGATGTTAAAATGTAGAAAAGTGGATGTGCTCATCAACAAACAGATATGAGAAGAAATTAATTATTTCATCATTCTAGTAGGTGATAAGCCTGCAGCCATTTATCAAATGTCCACTAGAAATAAATGTCTGTTGTCATCTTCTCACTTTTAATAACATTATACCTTTCTGCAATTTTAGCTGTTTATCTTGACTGCTACTTTTTTTTTTCCTTTTTGAAAGTGTGAGCTTAGAGGAGAAAAAATAACTTAATGAGACTTCTTCCTTTCTTTGGCAAGCTGGATTGCAAAGAGCACCAAATTAATTATTTGGCTTCATAAAGCCACCTACTTGCTTAAACAAACACCAAGCATTTAACTTGGATTTTCAGTGGCTTTGAATTTGAGTTTGTTTTTACAGCAACACCAGCAGTATTCTCCCAGCTTGCTGATTCAAAGCCTCTACTGCATTTTTCTATGACCCTTTGGGAGATCTCCTGTCCCCATCCTGTATGCCAGGCAGAGGAGATGAAAGATATATTCCTTTATCAGCAGTAACCCTTTCTGATAACTCTAGAAACCATGAGCTGAAGATATTCAGTCCATCAACAAGCATGCTTGGTAAGCAACCTACTGGAAGCTTTGCCCAGAAGAGGGTTTTTACACATTTTGGCATGACAGTGAATAATACCATCTTTCCATTAGCACTTGCTCTGTCCCGATGGCAAAATAACATCATTCTAGACTACTCCCACACTTTCAGCTTTCGGTATGACTGTGCCTAATTATACTGCAAGGGTTATGAGCAGCAGAGATGGAGCTTTTGGTAGTCAAATTTGGGATAATTGGAGTCTGAGGTTTCTAGGATGATGGGGGAGAAAGTTTGCAGTAAGAAGACAACCACTTGCTATACAAGTACATAGATTTATCTACCTGGAGGTTTTTGTAGGTGACCAGAAAAGAGATGGTCACACAAAGGTGCATAGGGTGGCTTTTTCCTGCAAGAGCTGTAAGCTTTTCTGGAGAGTGCATATGGACTGAGGGGGTGGCTGTATCTTTTTACGTGCACATTCATGTTTTGACATTTTTCTTCATTCTCTTTCTCCCAAGGAGGCTTAAACACCCAGAGCCTACCCTATAGTGAGGAAAGTAGGCACTAAGCCAAAAATCTTATATTACAGCTTTTTCAAACACAGACCATGGTCTCTTACATTTAAGTGGAAGATAGATAAGGATCATATAATATACATGATCCATCGCAATAGACTATCTCTAGACTGGGGTAAATTCATCCTATTCCTAATGTGACAGACTTCTTCTGAGGAAGGAAAAATCACTGGGGCTTGCATTGGTTTGGGTTGGGCTCCACAGGGACACATCTGTTATCCTCCTGTTTTTTAAAGGCCTGGCTTTAACCATCCTACTCCTGCACAAGAACCTCTTCTGTCTGGGCTATTCTTCCTTCTCTACTGCTGGACAAGCAGTGGCACAGCTCTGTGTCTTATACCCTTACAATAGGTATTTGCCCATGAGGGAGGAGCTGCATGTTGGAGTTCATCCTCCCAGGCAAGGACTGGCATCAAGCTCTGCTCTTGCCTGCCTGAGTGCTCTCTCTTCTTGCCAGCTGTCATGGGACGGGTAGCCAACCTCCCCAGCCATGGCTTTGAAAGAAAGTGTCCTCATGGCGTATGTTTTGGACATACCTTTCAGATTTGTGTGGTTTTGGTGGCTTCTGGCCACTGTCTGAGTTACAGGTATGTTTTTACAAGAGGAGGTATGGGGCTTCTCCAGAGCAGGAGCTTCCAACCCTGTATCAGCGTATGTGTTTAAGTACCCAGTAAAGACTGTAATTCAAAGTAGAGGCACTGATTTATTTTAGGATCCCCAAGGCTAGGCAGAGCAGAGAACTAAAGTATCTGAATACTTGTTAAGCCTTACAGTCCTGTGTTCCTGTGTTGCAATTTCAGTGAAACTTGGTTTACAGTGCTCTCACTGGGAAGCATCTAGTTGGGCTGGATTATTGTGTGGACAAACCCAATTATCCCAGTGCCTGGCATCCTTGCAGTTAACAGGGAGCTACTGAGGTGGGATGTGTTTGGATCATCTCAGCAAGAAGTCCAAAGCTTTTTTTGTTTGCATAGGAAGTAACATAGGTAAAAATCAAACTCTCCATCCCTCTCAAATCTGCCTACACAGTCCTACATTCACTGGGGACATCAGCACATGAATAACATATACCAGAAAAGCATTTAAAAAAGGAGGGCTTTCTGCAGCACGTTTTGAAATGGACCCATCTCCTCCTACTTGCCTTCTCGAGATCTGGCTTTGGAATTATTCACATGTTTTGAACTTATAATTATCTAGAAGATGAGAAAGTATCTCAGCTCTAAAGGAAAGGTGAAATTCCATCACTCTTTGTGATGCAAATATTTTGAAATAGGGAAGACTTTCCTTCTTAGCCTTTCAAAGCAGATCATGAGATATAATTACAGTAATTTTACCACACAGCTACAAATACAAGCACATGGAAGGCATGTGGGCAGTCTTGCATGGCTGCATGGTTAACAAGAGATGGAGGATTTGTAGACCTTCAACTTCCAAACCATGGATTAGCTCTAGCTCTAAATACAGCAGCAACAACTGTCAAATATTTTATCATTTTCTGTGTAGTGACAGTAGTCTGTTTTGTTTTTTTCTGAGAAGGTTATCCACTGTTTAATTACTCCTCTACCCCCCAGTCAGGAAATTGTCGTGTTTATCATCTGAATCTGCCTGAAACCATCTCTCAGCCACTGAATTTTTCTTCTCCTTATGTCAGTAGAACAAGAAATTCACCCTGGTTTTAGATATCTGTATGCAAATATCTCTACTTGGTGCTTTAGTCACGACTCAGTTTCTTGTCAAGGAACTAAATAAGTTGAACTCCTTAAGCTTCAAGTCATGACTGGTTTTCCAGTCCCTGGAGATACTAGTGATTCTCTTTTGGACTCTCTCCCCTTCTGTCCTCATTATTTCCATATGTTTTCTGAGGTGTGGAAAAAAAAGTGTGAATAGTCATAAGCAGTCAGACCAAAGATTTATCTAGCTCAGTGTCCTGCCTCTGGCAGCATTTCCCACAGATGCCACAGGAAAGCTAACAACAGTGAAAACAAGGTGCCAGTTTTTCTCCTTGACACCTACTCCAGCATCCAAGTGATCTGCAGCTCATTGTGCTATACACACGTGATCTTAACCTGAACCAGGGACCCTTCCCATTTTCTATTTGAGGCTGTGTGGATCCAGGGACTGCCTTAGCATATTTTTTTGCTGTTGCAGTGCCTCAGAAGCTCATGTTGACCTGCTGTCGGTGAAATTTTGTAAGTCCACCATGGAGCTGCAGCTTTCCAAAACATCTTGCTAGCTCTAGCAAACAAAACTTGCAGTATGATGAAACCAACACAAGTTGGCTCCTTAAAGCTAACCTCTTGCTCTTGACCCTCAAATCCTTACTGGAAAACCATGGTATATTGCCTCCTGTACAGATTGCATTGAACTAGAATGTGAGTTTTTCCAGGAAGTGTTCTGTACCTCCAGCTTACAACTTACAGGGTGCAGAAGGTGAGATATTAGTAGCTGACTTCAGACCACTTCCAATTCTACCTGCTTTAGATGGTAAGCCTTGCCTGCTTTCCAGAGACTTCAGTACTATGGACTGCAGCCTCCTCTAAAATGACTGCAGTAATGTTACCTGAAAGCTTTCAGTGATCAAGATGTTCTAAAAAGTGTGAGAGTTACTTAAAGTAGATTTCAATGTGCAGTCGGCTCCTGGATTTTTTGAGACTATCTATCTGCAAAGAAGGCTTAAACAGTAAAACCATCATTCACTATCTTTCTAGAAGAAAACTGAGATTCCTGTATAATAGCATAATTACTCCAGGTGTTAGGGCATTAAAAATAACAACAACATTACACAGGAAGGAATGAATTGGCAGTACTAGCACCACCTTTATTTACTAGGACTTCCAAATGAGTGTGAGAGAAATCACATACACGTTTCCATGTGTGCAGGTGTTTCCACACCACCACTTATTCGCTCTGGTATGCATGGTGCTCCCCTCCCCACTGCTCTCCTTCATGCAGTCATACCCCTGAACTCTGTCTCTGCTCCTCAGTGTCACAGGCAGACACATCTCAGATTCCTTTATCTACCACCGACACCTGCACGCAGGACCGAACCCTCACCCACCCATATATATCCCAAAGTCAGCGCACACACACCAGACCCCACACCAGCACATGACTTCTCTTAGTGCTTTATCTTGGGAGTGGGATGAGACACTGAGAGTCCTCTCTGTCCAGTCACTTAAGGTGCTTAAGTCTTTTTTGGGGTGGGATTTCAGCAAAATGCCTTTTGCAGCTTGCTGAGGTTTAGGAGCTAGGTGAGTATAAGTCTGAGCTGCTCTTTCCCAAATTGAGTGGTTGTGATGGATTATATTTTTACCTCCAATGTTCCAGCCTTTGACAAATCATCCCACACATTGGTTATATTAGAAGGCTTCAACCTAATATTTTTTTGAGCCGGCTGTATGGGAACATGATTATATCATCTTTCTTTGTTTTTCTCCATTCACTCTCACTCCTCCATTCTTCCCTCTCCTCACCATTTATCTTTTGAGGATCTACTAAAATATTACACAGTCCTTTCTTTACTCATCATCGTCTTTTTTTCCACCTTGTTGACAGACGCTTACCCCAATTCTGAAGTAATCTATGTGTGGACTAATAGCACCACAACGTCTGTGGTGGTGGCCGAAGATGGCTCACGACTTAACCAGTACCACCTGATGGGACAAACTGTAGGAACGGAAAACATCAGCACCAGTACAGGTAGGAAGAATATTTCCAACCCATGATTGCTGGTAGCTGGAGTGGGAGGGGAGATCCACAGGCTCCAGTTATTTTGCAAGAAGGCTGGGGAAGCATCTGTGGGATGCTAGGGGAATCCTGTGCAGGTTCCTGGCTCCTTAGCAGAGGCACTAAAACACTGAGATGCTGGCTCTTAGGTACATTGCCAGGCTGTTGCTGAAGATGCATCCAAGCTCCTGCTATCTGACAGAAGTGCTGGAGAAGCTGCATGCAGCTTCTTGGCGACTGCCTTTGCTGAGGGTGCCAGCGCTATTGCTGGCTCCTTTCCCTGTGGGAGGAACTACCCCGGGAGGCAAACGCCACCCACGCATTTGATCCGTTGCAATCATCGCTTTAAAATGATTTACTTGATGAAACTGCACAGGGTAGTGGGGGGAGGGAGCAGTGAGCAAGTGGGAGCTGTGGCGTGGCTCTGCAGCATGTCCATGGGACCACGTGGCTGGAGAGGAGGTGCAAACCCGGAGGATTCCCGTTTCCTCCCAGGCCACAAGTGGAGGCGGCAGATGTGGCAGCATTAGGGAGGCAAAGAAGCTTTAATCCCAGGCCAGGCACCCACGTGAGCCATGTCCCTCTGCTCCTTAAGGCTCCCACGCAAGGGCAGCCCTGGGTGTGCATTGGAGGGGGGACTCCCAGGGAGGGGGTAGTCGGGTCGAGGCTGGGACAGAGGTCACGTGGGCTCAGCAGGATAGGGGCTTAACCAGGTTACACAATGCACTTGCCTGGAGAGTATTAGTGGCATCCAGCCAGGGGGAAAACAAAATAGCCTGCTGTGAAGGGAAGGAGAATTTCTACTGCCACCAGTTCTGTGGGATTTGGGTTCAGGAAAGTGAGCAGCCCCCAGCCCACAGTGACAGGGCTGGGAGCAATCCCTGCTGACAACACACAGCAGTGTCTTGGTCGTATGATGGATCCCTGAGACAAAGACAGGATTGTAGAGGACAAGGTATAGATTGAGTTAGGAATGTGGTACTATCTGCAGGAAGCTTAGAAGATGTTAAAATAGGTACACTTACACTTACACACAAAGTTAGCTGGACCGAAACATGAAGGCACATTAAGATATCAGCTCAATCTGTCCAAACGTGGCAAATAGAGGGGGCAGCTGAGCTTGCCATTTACTCTTTAAACAGGACATAAAGTGAGGGAAGGCTTGCCTTGGGGCATCAAAGAGGAGCCACGAAACACAACCACCTTGTAGAGCTTCATCCCCTCCCCTGTCCATTTCAGGAGACTAAAAGCTGTTGCTAAAGTAAAGATCTAAAGTCAAGAGAATGATATAGACAGAGTCAGAGCAGCCACTGCTGCAGAAAAAGGACAATTATGCTATCTCCTATTGAAGAGCAAAGACACTCTTTTCCTTACCAGTTTACCATCATAGCGGCGTTGTTTTCTGCAATGAACGGCAGCTCCCCTCTTGCCTTCATCGTTGCCAAGAAAAAGATCCAGAGGATGTACTGGGGCATCTCCTACAAGCTCGTCCGGCTCCTCAGAGCAAGAAAACCATCTAGCCCAGGCAGTGAGTGCTCCAGTGTGTCAACTCCAGGGCACTTCCAGTTTGCAGCTTTGCCTGTGAAAGCTCCTTGTACTCCTCAGCCCAAGGAAACAGGGGACTCTTCAGACAAATCCCAGAGTTTATGCCCAGTAACAACCTCCCTCCTGTATCTTAAGGTTTAGGCTAATAAATGCTTGTTTTCCAACGTCAAGATTTTATATTAATGTCCGGGGTTACATCTGGGCTGGCTGGATTCTGATTGCAGGGTGGATCACAAAGAGCAGGACACAGATTGTAACCGGGGATTAGCAAAATACAAAAATCCGATTTTGCACAGGGAAAGCATCAGTCAGTGATGGATTTTCTGGACTTCATCAAGCTCATAGGAGCCAGTAATCGGGGTTACTTATGAACCACTGTGTAAGGCATTTCTTCCTTCTACTGAGTTGTTGAATGTGAAAAAGAAAAAACAAGTAGCTATTGCACAAGTCCAAGTGCTTGTGTCTTTCGTGGGGTTTTTGGTACACAATTCATAACTCTTGCAGTTGCATAGGCAAAACGTTTATATATGCCATAAGACATGGATGCTCTCCTCTCTAGAAGACTTAATGGAAATAATGGACCTGCACCAATCCCTTGGGACTTTCCTGATTTTCTAGGCAAGCCGCTAAGTTTGGCTGTCTTCTCAGAAAACCTATCCAGGCACTCCCAATTCACCAACCGGTCTTGAAATTGAGAATGTTTTAGCCATGCCACAGAAATAGCTCTGACATGTGCCACATATTTGGGATGGCTTTTTTGTGCTAACATCACCAAATGTTATTCTCCTCAAGGAGAGGCTATCTGACAATTCATACTGCTTCCAACTGGCCCAACGTCTGTTATGTCCTGGTAGAACAAGTGCTGAAAGCAATCAGATATGAGATTTGGATCCAAGTGGTTCTTGCTGCTTTCTGCAAATGATTGCCCAGTTCTGTTCCCCATACCCAGAATCTCTCATTACTGACTTAGGATCTACAGTGCTACAAAACAAAACAAAATCCCACTCTTTCATCTTTGCCAGTTGGAGCCTGAGCTCTGAAATATCCAAGGTCTAAATAATAAAAGAAGCATTCAACCTTTCATTTTGCACCAAGTAATTCTGATTTTTACCTTGAGAGGAATCTTTCCTTTGCATCACTATAAAAAGGACACAGGCATTTCTCTTGGGCCAAAAGATTCTGGATGTCAGCAGGGTCAGGGATGCGGCATCACAGACAGGATCTCACCAAAACAGTTGTTAATACACCTGAGTCCAGCTATATCCAGCAAACAAGCCAGCCTGGGGCCTGGTCCAGCTTCATTAAAATACTCTATTGAATTACACCATAATGGTGATAGAAGAATGCTTGTAAGATCCTGGAAATTTTGTAAACATGTTCTTCAGAATTCTTACTATCTGGATACAAAAAAAACCCACAAACAACCCAAATCCCCCCTGTTGACAGCTTTTAAAAGCATAAAAACCTCTTCAAGACCAGCAGCAGCACAGTAGCACAGATCTGTAAAAAAATGCAGCTATTCTCACTCTGGGGCTTTTCCATAGTACTAAATTTGTTATTAAAATTGTTTTGTGTAGTGATTAAGCAGGCCTCGTCAGGAAGAGGATTCTCTTTTAAGTGCCACGTAAACCTGTAATGAAAAGTAGCTCTTGCTCAAGAAAGCTTATGGTCTAAGGATAAATAGTGACCTTACAGAAGTAAAAGGGAGCTTTGCCGCTCCAACAGAGACAGGATTTGGTTCTGTATAAACAAAAGGCCAACTCAGGCAGCTTTTAGCTTTACTTTAAGCAGTGGTCTCAAGGCGTTAAAAAACCCCAAGCTGTGAGGTTTTCTTAAGCCCCAAGTTTGCTGGAGGGAGCATTCCTAGTGTAGGCATTTTTGAAAGGGACAGCATGGGAAACTGGAAATGACATTGGTTGGAAGAAGAGGAAGTACAAAATGAAGGTGATACTATTATTTCAGTGGAGACCTGGGCTTTGATAGGTTAAAGAAAATGATTGAGGAAAAATCAGTTGTGGAGGGCCATCAAAAAGTAGTAGGCATTCATTTGCTGCATTTCTGAAAGGGAAAAAAGAAAAGGAAAAAACAAGAGCCCTGTTGCTCTGCTGTAGCTGTGTACATTTTTTTTTCTTCCATCTCCGAAAACGTACTGTCAAAATCAATAATGCACATCGTCCTTCCTTAGCGAGCAGGCAAACTGTGACTCAAAACAGATTACAGGCACACAGACTCTGCTGCTCCTGCCATATTTTGTGGGTAATCCACAAACTAAATGCTGCTAAATAAAGAGCAAGTGAGGTTCCTCCTGAGACCACAGCATGTTCAAAATTACACTAAATGGAAGAGAATTAGACATTGCTTCACAGGGGCTTTCTAACCAGTTTCACAGAGTTCCCTGTCCATCTCCACACCCTTCTTCATGGCAACATTTCACCAGAAAATCAGACTCCAAAAGAAAGTCATAAAGATTGAAGCAGGCTGTCAAGTAAGGTATTTCTGGGCTATTCCAGTTTTTCTGTGTAAAATCCTCAGGACAAACAAAGTCTGTGAACTTCATCCAGAAGAACAGAGCTCCACTAGCATAACATACCGGTGCAGTTATACCTGCAAAAGCCCTTTCACTGGAAACCTGTTCTCCGCTAATTTGCCATATTGTCACTTAGAATAATCTGCCAAATCTTAACTGCTTAGCAATGCTGGCCACAGCTCAACTCTGGCTACTCACTGAAGGCAGAATCACCACATTATGTGTTTCCCTTTTGTGATTGGTCTACAGAGACAAACAGTCAATTCTTACAACACAGATTAAAGCTATATTTGCTTCGTTCTTGGAGGGCAATATATATCTCAGAACAGGCATTACTCCAGCTCATCAGTACACAGCTAATGCATGCTTTTAAACTAATTTGATATCAATGTGAGTGGAGATTTGTTAGGGCTTGATGGGGTTGGTTGGTTTGGTTTTACTCTCATTTTCACCATGCAAATAGTAGCCTATTTTTAGCTAGCAAGATTTTGGCTTTGAGGAGCAGTTAACATAAATGAATATCCTTCAGTAACAAGTATATGACTTTCCAGGAACAGTCTGAAAGAACGAGTTAAGTTCTGATTTTTTTTTCTGAAACATTAGGGAAGATGACAGCTGGTCTGTTGATTTTGGAGTGCTTTTTCTTAGGCTTTTATTGAAATTCAGAGGACTTGACAAAAGACAGATTAAGGCAGTGCTATGAATTTGACAAATAAAAAAGACTTGGAATTTAGCACTGCTGTGGCAGGTTTCAGTGAATTTGCCATACAGCCAGTACGATATTCATTGCACAAGTGAACAAGACATGGCATAATATCTGTCCAGAAAAATATTATCCTTCCAAGGCCTGAAGTGTACCAAATTCCAGGAAGACTGAATGCTCTAGATAGATTTTTTTTTTCTTGGAGGAGCAATCTGATGGGTTTGGGTACTCAAATCAGTAAGACATCCCAGGATCCATGTGCAAAGCTGCAATTTTTGCAGGACCGATACTGACACAGGCAGTCCCTAAAGTGCAGTGCAGAAGGAATGCCTGAACCCACTCTCATTGTTGAATATTGGTGGCTTGTTAGTAACAGTTGCCCTAATGAGGTTCAGTTCTGCTGTTAAATCAGGTTTCTATGAGTAGTAGATGGCCTTAACTGTTACTGTGGTAAGACAGTTTGTAGAACAGAGTCAAAAGCAAGCAGGACTGAGGCAGTGCCAGCAACCCAGATTTTTAAAGCCTATTAACATGAAGACATCCCAGGTACATAAAAGGAGTTCAGCCAGAGTAGACAGTCGTCGTCTTCTGGTCTTGGGAAGTGAATGTGAAGACTAGTAGGACCTAGCACCACCTCTGTCTCAAGTTCTGGTTTTCCACAACTCGGAAATCCAGACATTTTTCATGCAATTAAGAGTGACTGAATGGTATCATTGAACAGGGTGTTGGAGGTGGCCTGCTTAAGTCCCTAAATCAGTAAGCCTCCCTGATTTTACCCACATATACATTTTATTTCTTCTAGGTGAATATACTATTATGACAGCCCATTTTCATCTGAAAAGAAAAATTGGTTATTTTGTCATCCAGACGTACCTTCCTTGCATTATGACTGTGATCTTGTCACAAGTGTCATTTTGGCTAAACAGAGAATCTGTCCCTGCTAGGACTGTCTTTGGTGAGTATCCCCCTTTCTCCCAGCGTGTGGGAAGGATCGGTCTGCCTTGAGAAGTGACTTGCTGTAACAAAACCATAGTGTAACTCATGCTTATTTCTGCAGGTAAAACACGGGATGATTTAGATATTTAATGCATACTCTAGCTCGGCATTTGAAACAGATTTCACTTTAAGATGCTTTGTTTATTTCTGTTTTAAGGTGTTTATCTGTGAAAACCATGCAGAGGTTAATTAGTGACAATTATTTCTATTACCATCAAACAAATTAATATGGTTTTTTGTTTAGAAAACATGTATTTACTACAGAAGTTGTCATGGAAAAATCCTTCAGGGTCTCTTAAATTACTTGATTTATCACTAGAAGATTGCAGAAAATAAACACTGTCTTAAGTGAAGGTTTCTGTAATAATAAAAGATTTTCGCTAAGTGAAAAATGAGGGGAATGGGAACAGTTTATTATATAAAACTTCTTTCAGCTGTTCTTAAAACAGTCATCCTTCTGTGCAAACCTATTGAAATCAGTCAGCAGCTTTGATCAAATACCAATTCAGCAAGCTGTATGGGGAGAATACAGGTAGCAGCATCAGTTTGCTGAGCAGTGGTACCCATTTTAGACTTACAAAACTGACTGAGAGTTGAATTTTGTCCTGCTGGGGGCATCTTTCCACAGAGCTACAGTAAAGGAAATCAATAACAGCCAATTCATACAATTTCATACATAAAATCACCACATAAGAAAATAAAATCAGTAATCCTTCTTTACTTTGGCAGCTACCAATAAATGGGTTGCTCATTCATTTGATAATGTGCCGCTTATGGAGGAATACTCTCTACGTACCACACATCAGTGTACAGGGAAAAATACCAGTAAGGTTTTGGTTTAGTGCTACCACTAAAAATACTTACTTATATACATTATAGCTAGAGGTAACTAGAACACCACACAAGTACCCACGTGAGGGCAGAGATTTTCATTTTCTTTTGGAGAGCAAAGTATCTTTCAGACCACAATATGCAAACACTGAATGACTTCATGTGGCCTTCTGAGGTCTCCTGCTGAATTGGGGCCTGCTCATAACCCATTAGAGATCTTGTAAGGGCTACTAAACTGATATCTGCATCTTCCACCCCCCCCCCCACCCTTTTTTTACAGGAGTAACAACAGTCCTCACCATGACCACCTTAAGTATCAGTGCCCGTAACTCTTTGCCGAAAGTGGCCTATGCTACTGCAATGGACTGGTTTATAGCTGTCTGCTATGCCTTTGTATTTTCTGCATTGATTGAATTTGCAACAGTCAACTATTTCACCAAGAGGAGTTGGGCATGGGATGGCAAAAAAGCCCTGGAAGCTGCTAAAATCAAGGTACTTACTTGACATGTTTTAAACACCTAAAATAAAAATGAGGTATTCAGCATAGTTCAAATCACTGCACGGACAATTTTCGGCTCCTTTTTTGAAAAGGTATTTAATGATTTCATGAAACACTTTCATCTTCCTGTAGAGGAAAATTTGCAAGGACATATGCTGCCTCCTCTTTGCAGAGATCGACTGTCAGTCTCTGTTATCTATACGAAGAGGACTGTTTTCAGAAGGATGTAGGGCATTCGATTCATGTGACGTGGAGTCTCAGTGACCAAACTTCTGATAATAGCAGGCATAGACTATGAAGCAGATCTCTGCAGAACACTCCCCATGCACTCTCCCAGATAAATGACAAAGCTCACACTGAGCTCCATGAGTTGGAGTGCCACCACGGTATCCCAAATAAAAAGAGACAAAAGAGTGGTTCTGTGAAAACATGAACTTTTGAGTTTTGGAATTAGGACTCTTATCAAATGATCTCCTAAACAAAAGGTCATACCCTCAAGCGTCCTGAGAAAGCAATAGAAAGAGGGCAAGCTGGCAGGGGCAATGAGCCCTTCTCCACACTCCTTGCTGCAGCCAGAAGGGTGAGGTTGACATCTTGGCAGCTGCTGGTGAGGCAGCAACCTCTGCAGGTGCAGGATCACATTGCCCTGACAAAAGAAGCTGCGAACGCAGACGCCAGGTGGGATATGGGTCCGTCTGGCCACTCTCAACTTTCTCTGACTTTAGGGGAAGTTTACCCTGAGCAAGGACTATAAAAATAAGGCAGAAACAGACATCTGGTCAAAGTTGGAATAGCCAACAGGCATTTGTTAGCGTGATTGATTACGGTACTTAGATTTTTGGGTTAATATCCTTAGAATGTGTTTCCACTGTATGTTCCTGTGGTCTAACATTTTGTTCTTTGCACTGCAGAAAAAAGAGCGTCAATTGTTAGGAAATAAATCAACTAATACTTACAGCACTGGGAAGATGACCCCTGCACCAAACATGCCAAAGGACTCAGCCCCATCTGTCATCTCAAACGCTGCATCTGCTCCAGTGAAGTCTGCAGAAGAAAAGCCTGCTGAAAGCAAAAAGACTTACAACAGCATCAGTAAGATTGACAAAATGTCCCGGATAATTTTTCCAGTGCTGTTTGGGACATTTAACTTAGTTTACTGGGCCACATATTTGAATAGGGAGCCTGTTATTAAAGGTGCCAAATCTGCAAAATAAACTGAAGGACTCTAGAGCCACGTGTGAGCCATACTTACAAAGCAGATTCTACCAAGGAAAATTTGAGATCCAGACGACTTTCTACATTTGGGCAATATTCTTCAGGAAGTTTTTTGCATGTTTAATAATATGTACAAATAATATTGCCTTGATTGTTTCTACATGTAACCTCAGATGTTTTGGAGACGGTTATATTACTTACAGCAACAGATCTTTATGAAAGATCAGAAGACATTAAACATGGCTTCTTTGCTGCTGAATATCTTGCATTGATAGTTTACAAATAAAATAAGTTATATTTTTTAACTGTTCAAGTGTACTACATATCGTGGTTTTTATACTTCAGGTGTACAGTCATACAAATATAGGCTTAACCTATATTTTACAGAAGAGCTCTACTATTGTCATCTGATAAGTTACTGAGTAACGCCAAATTGTAAATGTGCCAAATTATTAAGTGTAGGGTATGTTTGAGCACCTTTACTGGTTATAGGTAGTGCATTACTCCACAAATTAAACTGCTCAGCCCAAATTTCATTGGAAGTTAATAGAATGTGCTAAATCCTAATGGGGCCATGATGATTTTCACTGCTTGAGCCTCGAGCTTGCAGTGAAGTAATGTAGAGAGCAGGATGCTACTTGTGTAAATAAAGGTGGTGGAATGTTGCCCTTAAAAGAAAATATGAAGTTTGTTTCAATTTTGCATTCCAAGGAATTTTCTCGAATGATTCTCAGCATTTATTCCAAAAATTAGAGATATATTGCATGAAATTAACATAGATTAGGAACATATTTGTGCAAATAAAACCTTTAACAACAGCAGTAGACATTTTTATTAGGGTAAAGTAAATGAGGTTTCGACATTTTCCCAAGAAGATGATTGCATTATATTAGCAGAGATTAACAGTAAAGAACTACAGTAATTCTGCAACAATTACTACTTGTTTCCCATGGTGAAAACCAGTCAGTCAACATTAAGAAATGCAATCAGAAAAAAAAGATATGCTTTGTGACAGCAAGGTGTTTCAGTGACAATATTGACAGAAAGGTCTTTGTACTGTCCATCTGAAACTTTTCTATAAAACGCCTTGCTGCTGCCAATGTGTTTTGCTTTCACAATGAATGAGAAAATGCAATCTGAGTTTTCAGCTCTTTCCTCCTCGGCATCCTTTCCCTTGTTCCAGAAGCTTTTGTAATTTAATCTTAATGTTTAAATAAAAAATGCATTCAACATTTGATTGCAAAATGTCATTCTTACACCTGTTATCCTTTTAGACAGGCCAAAGAATCACACAAGAGCTGGAAGAATTAATTGGAAAGCACACATGCATGCACTCTATCACAGGTGTGCACATGACATCCCTACTGTTGCCCAGAAAGGTACATAATGAATTAAGACAATGGATTGAGATGTTTCAGAATTAGATGTTATCTTGCTATGGATCATCAGCCCCATGGTCTGTATGAGACAGAATTTGTGCTTCATCTTGAGGTGAGGGTCAGGTTCAGGACTGAGGAGCTGTCTGAGCACCTTGCATATCTCTTCATCTGCTTCATTCCTAAACATTGCTATGAAAAGAAAAATCTTACTTGCCTATTTGTTTTTGCAGCTTTTTATTTGATGCTGTGGAATTAGAAATTTGAAAATTCTAGGTGGCCACGGAGAAGCCGCAGGACTAAGTGGGTGAGTGGAAGCTGGTAAACAGCAGAGAGGGAAGGGCATGCCTGTCTGTTAGTGCTATCCTGAACCAAGGTGAGGATTTGGTTCTCTTATTTTCATGTAGGCTTCCCATGGGGCTCTGAGTAGCCACACACCTCCTTGTTCATCATTTCTGTGTTTGTTTTTCTTTTTTTTAGAAAGTGGGATAATGGTATTAGAATGCAATGAATGTGGCCCTTTGGGGATCAAAAACAGTGAAAGATTGCAGAGCCTACTGGGAGATATAACTTTATAAAATCTAATGGCTATTTCTTGCATCCTAGCTGTACATCCATGCTGCTCTCCTAAACGCTGAATATCCAGCCAAGGAGAGCTAAGCCCAATATGCTGTCAGGGCTAGCAAATATAACAATTCCTCTTAGTCAGAATGTGCACACCTGGAGAGCTTTTCATCTAAGCATTTCATATGGGTGCGCAATCCTGCTGTGGCAAGGCAAAGTGACCATGAAATGAGCAGCATGGTAGGATCTTGTAATCACTGTGGGGGACAGCCTGCAGCCTACAGATGAGTGCTCACTGCCCTTGAGTATTTTCCTCTGGCTGATGATGATAGGGCCTGCCACTGCCACTTATGGCAGATGGATGTGTGCTGGAGAACGCATCTGAACAAGGCTTCTTGCTAGGAATCAATTTACCAACAGCTTGCTCTTTCTAGTCTCACTAGAATACCAGATGTAACTCTAGCAACAAGTGACACAGCATAATGCACCAAATTAATCTTCTTCAACCAGGTGTGTGAGGATGATGAGTGGGCTGATAAGGACTCATCAGGAGACAGTCTACATGATGAGTTGTGCTTATTTTTGATTCCATATGTACACAGGCTACCATGCTGTTGGCAGCTACGTATGACTACCTGTAAGCTTGATTCTCTTCCCAATTGTTCTTGCAGCCTACAGGTGGCACAGGCTCGATGTTTTTTATCACACATTATTACTTACAATAACGTTTACAATTGCAAAGTTGGTTTCTTAATGCTTCTTCCCCTCAGACACCAAACATTCCAGTTATATGAAAAACATGGTGAATTGGGTTTGGGGTTTTGGGTTTTTTGAGGGTTTGTTTTGTTTGTTTGTTTGTTTGTTTTTTCCAATGGGAGACTAGGTAGTTGTGAAGTTTTAAAATAAAAAATAGTTATTGAACAATGATGTTCCAAAGATTAAGGAACTAATTGGACAGTCACTGATCAAAACCAGGTTCTGTGGGTTCAAGTTCAATCTGGAACGTGAGACTTTTGGACAATAAATAGATTGAAACTACATCAGGATCCTGAGATGCTGACTGCTGGAAGCTGAAGGAGTATTCGGGAGGTATTTCACATATATGTGTCCTGTTCCTCTTATTCTTTGTAAAAACCCTCTGTTTATGGCCACTTTCAGAGAAAAGCTATTGTACTATCCAGAACTATATCCTGATCCCATACATGTACTCAGCAAATCTACATCTACTCATCTACTTCTGCAGGAGAGAAAGATGGAGTGGAGGAATGCCTAGTCAGACCCTAGGCCACAGAGTAGTTTCGAAAGTGACAACAGAGTGCTTCTGGCACAATCCAGAGGCTGTAATCACTGCACTGTTAAAAACTATAGATAATCTGTGAACCTCTAGAAGACACCAAGCATTGTAAAGGGATGTCTGAATACACATGAATCCTAAAATAAGGAAGAGAATCACAAGAAATTGCTTTTCCCTTTCCCTAGACTTCCACAAAAAGCCTCCAGCATGAGGTTTTTCGCTACATGAATGACACACTCAGAGCCATCTTTACAGCATGTTCTCTGGAGACATACTGTCTGCCTCAGAGAGTTTTCTGTTTGCTATTTGCTTACATCCAAATCTAACTCTTACCTTCAATGGCCCAGCATGATTTTCTGGTCTCTGTTGCAGGACTCGGTGCCAGGACCTCAAAATCTGACCTATTTTACTTACATGGTAAGTCTTCTGTCTTCATCACTCAATACGGAACTACCTGGAAACAGCAGAGTTGGGTGGTTGCAGGATCAAGCCCTTTGCTTTCTTTTAGTAAACAATATATCAGAGTTCACCCAATGTGTAAAGGACCTGTTAATTACCAGCCAGAGGCATAAGGCACTACAGACATTCTATACAGAAATCACTTCAAATTATATTGACTGTCACTTTCTGCATTTGAAGGTAAAGGCAGAAAATAATGATTAGAGCTCATTCTGATATCATGGATTTGTTATATCAGGTCAAAAGATTCCTGAAGAAACCCATACACTCCTTATCCTAGCTGAGAACCGATAGAAACAGTAGCCAGATCATAGTGTGGGCTCCTGCCCAAAACAGTAAGTGTTGCCCCAAAGTTTGGGAAATGCTTCAATAGGTGGATCAATTCCAGGCTGAAATACTTACACGCCACTGCCTTGCGCTACACAACACCTAACGATTTAAATCTCTCTGCAGTCAGGGGAACTGATGGCATCTGAACTGTGGGAGAAGGGAACATTTCCCAGATCCTGGCTCAAAGTAAACACCTTGTCTTGCTCCAGACTAGGGCAGTATCTTGGTGTGTATCAACCTCCTCTGGTTTTGCCTGAAAGGAGCTTGGGCCTCACACGTGGGGTGAGCTCCGTCCCCAGTATGGCTGAGCTGAGACCCTGCACACAACGACTTCACAGCTTAGTCACAGCCAAAGAGAGTGATAAATAGGAATTGCTGATCATTGTTTTTCCTGTATGCTTTCAAGAAAACAAGAGTTGAAAAGTGAATTACAAGGATTCAGCACTAGAGAGTAAGTTTGTGAAGCTTTACTGCCAAATTTCCTAACTTGCGCCCATTAAGAATGAAAGAACATGTCAAATACAATGGAAAAGGGTTTCATTTCTGATATTTGATATGTGCCAGCATACTCCAAGGATTAATTTAGGGCAATAATGTACTTTCTAAAGCTTAGCCCTCTTCTGTTATCTCAAATTGCATTCAGCTTCTTTTTTTCTTTTTCCCTAAACGGAATATGCCCCTGTGGAATAAACATATTTGTACAAAAATGATGAAATAATCTTGTCTTTCAAAAATTCTTGCTCAACATATAAATTAAACTTTCAAGAAAAGTAAGTGAAAGTGCTCTGCCATTCAGTTTATGCAGACAAGATGAATGTAGCACTTGCACAGCTATTTGTTTTAGAAATTTGGACATAATGCCCTTTGGAATAAGGACATATTTCCTCTAACACCTTTGCTCCTCTGATTGGAATTGACACTGAAATTTTCAGAGGAACCAAAATTATTCTGAGCGTTTGATCAAATTGCTTGAATTCTTTCTGGCTTTTTATATGTTTTTACATCACTGCAGACACTTAAATATGGTCATTGCATGATGAGAGTCTCAGATGACATCCTCACTTGTGTCTCTGCTATTTTGTTATGGATGTTTGTTTGATTTTGAGAAAGACAGAAAAAATTGAAGTTAGATTTTATGGTTCCCAAAGGACTTCAGAAGGATCCACCTAGGATTATCATTATTCTCGACTCAAGTCTAAGCGTCCCATTCTGTACTGCAGTATTTGCCTTCCCATTGCTATCCTCAAAAGAAATTATCACTTCTTACAGTCAATGTGTCTTAAAAGTTACTTTCAATTGGCCCTGACTAAAAACAAGGTGAAAAAGGAATTTAGAATGTTGATTGAAGATACCAACTCGTATCAGTTAGATGAATTGGGAGAGTTGTTGAGAAATACTGATAGATTGCAATGCACTGAATCAACAAGGATAAGTTGCATTTGTAGGTGGAAAATGTGATGTATTACACATAGGACAAGAAATATCACATAACTTGTTACATATATGGTAACAAATGCTGGAGACCAGCCACCCACATCAGTCTTGGCTTTAGTGGATCTGGACTCAGTTCTTCATTCACTGCATACTACTGTTACTGATGTCCTCAGAACTGCTCAGGCATAGTCCAGTTCCAGAGGTCCAGGCCTGCCCGCCTTCAATGCCCATTGCTTCTGCCAGCAAATACACAAGCTTCTGAAGAGCTGCAGCACAGCAGCATCAGGAAGGGATTCTTTGGCCTATGGACCAAAGTGCCCTCTGCTGAATGACACAGCTAAGGGCACACAGAACGTGTCAGGATCTCTGAAGTTCAACTTCCTACCTCAAGATGGCTTTAACTGTACAAAGCAGAGTGCTTCCAGTAGGTGTGACAAGACACCTTCAGCCAGAATAAATTGACTTTCGTTTCTATTGATCTCTATTAAGCCTCCCTCTTGGAGGACTCCAGGAGCTATAGGAGACAGGTTTCAGCCTGTTTGTCTCCAAGCAGCCCCAGCTCCCACCCCTGATGCTCATGGTGCAGGTGGCAGCCTCAGTCACTGGGATGCCAGGAGAGTCACCAGTGAGGGCTGTCCTTCATCATTTAATCACAGAAAAGGTCAGGTACCTATTTGGTGCTAGAAAAGGGTGCACTCAGGTGAGACGCTTGCTCTGTGAGCCCCATTTCTTCCTTTTGCATTTCCCCCCTCACCTAGGCTAACTAGGTCACTGTAGGGCTGCCATCAGAGGCTCTTACTTTCCCCTCAGCACAAGAAATACCACAAAGGTATCAAGAAATACCACAGAGATATCAAGAAATACCACAGAGGTATCCCTTTGGTATCCCTTAGGTGGAAAATGTAGTCACCCTCTGTGAAAATGCAATGAAAGATAAGTTGAAATGTGGTTCCATTTTATTATGCTAGAGAATATAAACATGCTATTATCATTATAGGGTATGATAAAGTGCTATTTTGTTAAAACATTAGATGGATAACCCTAATCCTTACCTGAACAGGCAATTTGAAAAGGCTCAGCAAAAGCAGAGAGTGTAAGAGATAAGCATGTGAGTATGAAGAAAAGAGGAAAAGTAGAAATGACCAAGGGATGAGATATAATACAGAGTAGTGCCAAAGTATTCCTCTAGCATTACCTCATAGCCTACTGAGGCCAACAGAAAGAAAACCTTAAACATCACCTTTACCTTTTCCTTACAGCCTGAGGAGGTGTCAATAATTAATAAACTGTAAAGTTCCACTCTGGCTTAGGGGTTATTGCTGTCACACTGCAAAGGAAACGGGAAATAGCCTAACACGCTGAGGGTTTTCCCGGAGGGCTGGGTGAATCAACCACAGAATCACAGAAGCGTTCAGGTTGGAAAAGACCTCTACGATCATCGAGTCCAACGGTTAACCAAGCAGCGGTAACAGCACACGGCCACGGAACGGGGGTAACCGAGTGCCCTGCCGCTGCGTTCAGGCTGCTGGGGAACACGGACAGAGCACGGAGCCGCCCGATGCCGCCGCGCTTCCCGCAGCCGCCACCAGAGGATCCCGGCGCCGCGGCAGGAGGCGGCGAGGGCGGGACGAGGGCCGGCGGGCGGGACGGGGTGAGGCGGAGCCGCAGCGGCGGGGAAGCCACCCCCGGCCGGGAGCGAAGGGAAGGGGATGGGGGTCCCCGCGGTACAGGGTTGCCGAGAGCCTGGCTTCCCGGACGGGGAAGGAGGCCGTGGACCCGCGCTCGCCGTCTGTCTCCGCAAATCGTCGCTGGCTTGTCTCACCTCCGCGTATTTCTGCTGCGGTGCTACCCAGAGGGGAGGGTGGTTCAAACTGCTGCCGGCAGAGCATTCCCTGCCCAGGTAGCCGCAGCCCGTTGCTGCCGGCACCGCGGCGGATGCCGCTTCAGCATCCCTCCGGCGGTTTACTCTGCCGAGGACCTAGGCGGGGGGAGGGGGGGGGGGGCTGGATTAGGCTTTTATTTTTTCGACTGTGTCCGTGTGTGAGTACACACATTTTTCTATATGTGGCCAATGATGACTGAACCCCTTTCTGTACGCAAAGTGTCTCCCGTCCTTGTTTTCCAAACGCACAGGCACTGCGAGATGGGATCCGGGTACCGCGACCTCGGAGCCCCGAGTGATGTTTCCACAAGCACCAGTCTCAGAAAACCTTCGGGTATCTGAAAGCACTCGGGCTCTCAGAGAGCCTCCGTGCGGCGGTGCCGGCGGCAGCGCCGAGCCCTGTGGCGCCGGGACTCCTCGGTACCGGTACCGGCACTGGCGGGAGTTTGTCCCGTAGCTGAGAAGCCGTTACTCCCATCCTGCTGGCCCTATTCCATCTTCGCAAGCCCCACAAAGCCGGTGTTTCTGCAAACTTCATATCAGTGGATCGCCGTATGGCTTAACTGGCCCGTTCCTGAAGAAAGGTTCATTTTCACATAGCTACTTCTGGTGAAATGCAGGCAACTGTCGAGCTGCTGTTGCCCCCTTCCCCTCCCTATTCCGACCGTTGTTTTCTCAACGGTCTGGAGTCCACCTGCACTTCTCTGCTGGCGAGGGAATAGAGCACAAGTCTTGTAAGAAGTGATTATTGGCAATTTACGGTAACTGCAATTAGCCAAAGTCAACACAAAGGAACTGCTGTATAATCTAGTAAAGAGACGTTTAGGTTGAAAAAATCCTGAAGTGCATGACTGGGAATTAATTGCCTGTCTCACAGTGGATTTTCCCTAAACTGTCTTGTTCCTTCAATAAATAACTTGGGGAACAGTACTCGCTCCAGCTAGTTCTTCTAGGCATCATGTAAGGGCTATTTTCAAAACAAGACTGCATCTTCCAGCGGTGCTTTTTTTCCCCCCCCCTTTTTCATAGCGTCATAATTAAAAATGACTCCCCCACAACTTGGAAATTATATCGGAGGAGAAAGCAAAGATTTATGCTTCTGACATTACTGATCCCAGTAACGATCACTCATCGTACCTCTAGAAGAGGTTTTTGTTTCCAGATGACGTTCATGTAAGCGAAATTTTGTCATTTCCCATTCTGAAAACAAAGGGGACTAGTCTTATTACCCTGATTCCCGGTGCAGAGCTCCACACACCTGGAGAGAACTGAAGTCGCTAAAAACCGCATCTGTGTTTTTCATAGTTGAGCAGAAGGACACAAGATGTCCAAATCCAAACTATTTTTGCCCTGAGTACACTTAGCTGCTGTTGGATTTTCAAGTTCTCATAGCAGAAAATCCTAATTTATTCTAAAGTTCCAAATATATACATAAATCCCTTTAGGTCGGTCCACGGCCTCTCTTCTATCTGTTATATGCATTTTACAGGCACGCCTTATACATAAATGTGTGTACCCATGCATTCGTACAGTGCATGCAAACTTCTACATATATCCAGATAGATACAGAGGCATATACAAACACGCTGCGTTGTGTACGTTTGTCTGTCTGTGGAAGGCAATGCTCTGGATCCCTCTCTGTAGCCGCACCGATTACATGGATCTGCGTCTCTATGTACCCCGGGATGCCCGTGGCTCCGATCACCCCGAGACCAGAAGCAGCGCCGACCCCTCTCCCTCCGCCTGAAGAGAGTACCCTTAGCGCGCTGGGGGGGGAGGGGGGGGAACGCGAATTCGGCAAGTAAGTGTGGGGCTTGCGGGTGGGGGCAGCCCCCAAAACATCGGGACCATGCTGCCGCCGGGCGCCGCAGCTCCCGCGGAGCCGCCCCCGAGGGGGCTTCGGGCTGGTGGCGGCAGGGAGCAGCCCCCGCTGCCGGCCGCCGCCTGACTGCGGCGCTGAGTTTGCCGCTCCCCCTCTCCCCTGAGCGTGTGCGCCCGCCGGGGCGGGGGCAGGGTTCAATTCCCAGCTCCCCCTCCTTCCCCCCCGCCGGCGAGGCGGGTACCTGTTGGGCAGGGAACGGGGACGAGGTGCTCCCCGATGCGGGGCGGCCCCTGGCAGCGCTCTGGTGCCGCGCTGCGGGGCTGGCCGCGGGCCAGGAGCTCCGCGGTGGCGGGGGGCGAGGCGCGCCCCTTTCCCCCCGCCCCAGCCCGGCTCCGCCCGGCCCGGCCTGGCGGGGCCCGGGCTCCGCCGCGCCGTGCACAGCCCGGGGGGCACGGACAGCGCCAGCCGGGGGAGCGGGAGAGGCCGCGCCGCTGCTCCCGGTAACTGATTGCCGGGAAGGGGGAAGCGCCGCAGCTCCGTGCCCGCTCAACACCTGTCAGACGGTGGAGCCTGATTGATACCTGGCCCTGGCAGCCTCTCCGCTGGGGATATCCCCCTCGTCCCACTCCTTTTTTTTTTTTCCTTTTTTTTTTTTTAATCTTTTTGCCTCCCCCCTCCCTTCCTGGAGCGGTGTGAGAGAGGGTATTTTCTTCAGAGTATAAAGCTGAGAATACAGAGGAAGAGAGGCTAAGAGCTTCACCTCATTGCCTCGTTCTCCCTTTCATGTGAACGTCCTGCAACATTTCCTTCATCCTGCCGCACCTCTCACCTGGCCAGCGCTGCCCAGATCATGTCCGCTAAGCTCCTGCCGGTTTTCTTCCTTCTCTCAGTGTTTCACGCCTGGTAAGTCTGCACTCCCCTCTTCTCTCCTTTCTTCTCGCGCCAGGGCTTACGGGCTGGAGTCCTGCTCGCTGGAGTTTGCAAAATACCCTGCGCCCGGGAAGGACAGCGGACGCTTCCCCCTCTATCCCGCGCCGCGACGGCGCTTCCTTCCCAAACGCCACTTCCCTCGCTCCCTCCCCAGGACCCGCCTGGCTTCCCGGACAGCTGCAGCCCAGCTGCCCGCTCGGCGGCTCCGCCGTTCTCCCTCCCGGAGGCCGCCCGCGGGGGTTCCGTCCCGAGCCGACCCAGCAGAAAGTTTTCGCTCTCCGGCGGTCGCCAGGGTCCGGCAGCGGGCGGGACCAGGATCCCACACGGGCGGCTCCGCTCCCCGCACCAGGGTGCTCCGCGGATGGGACGGGCGTGAGGAAGAAGGCATAAACACAGTGGCCGGGACCGGTGCCGGGTCCCTGGTGCCAGCGGAGTGGTGTAGGGGCGGGGACGGCGGTGGCTGCCTTTAACCGCCTTGCCCTCGTCCCGGCCGCCTTGGAAAGGGTCGGAAAGAACGTATGTGATGGGGCTTGGCCGAGCCGCGCCGCGGAGCGTCCGGCACCAGCTTCAGGGGCGGGAGGGGTCTCCCCGGCAAGGCTACGGCAACAGCTGGCAGGGAGTGGCCAGACGAGGACAGCTGGCAGCTGCAGCTGTGACCTTTTGGACCAGGCTCACCTTTGGCCCCCATGGTTGTCCAGGGTACTAGGAAGGGTGTCCCTCCCTGTCCTATAACCCAGGCGAAAGTGTCACCTCAGTATGTCCCTCACAGGATCCGAACACAAACTGTGTTGTATGCATACTCAGAGGACCTTCCCTTCCCTTCCCTTCCCTTCCCTTCCCTTCCCTTCCCTTCCCTTCCCTTCCCTTCCCTTCCCTTCCCTTCCCTTCCCTTCCCTTCCCTTCCCTTCCCTTCCCATCTCTGTTCTCCTCAGCAGCCTGCCCTACAGTCGAGTGCCATGTCTCTCCAAAATCCCCACAGGAACTACAAGCTGCTTCATGCCTGGCCCCCGAGCGAGCCCTGGATATATATTGCAGGAAATAAACCCCTTTTTCCCCCAATCTTTCATGGTTTTCCAGCCTTCCTCCTTCACAGATGTGCATTGTGTCCTCTCAGGATCAAAACTAGTGGCCCCTGAGGAGTTTGGGGAAGATGTGCAGCCTTTCTTCCTCCCCCATTTGAGAATGGCTTGCCATCATCCCGTGCTTGTTTCTGTGGATTGCAGGAGCATGCTGGGAATTGGCAGCCACCAGTGATGCTACAGGTGAAAATGCAACCTCAAGTGCCTTCAAGGAGCTTAATTGTGTAGAGGCAAGCAAGGGAAGTGAAATAACAAACTCTTAAGGAAGAAAACAAAACACCTTGAAAAATGCATGTCTAGTATATTAGTCTGATCCACTGTGAACCCTCTCTCACTCCAAATCTTAATCTAGGAGGTAGGTAGGAATTTACGCAGTTTGGAAGAACTTTCCAGGAAGCAAGCTGCTGGAGTGAGGGAATTTAAAAGGTCTGCCAAATGGTTAGACAGTTTTAAAAGAAGTGACAGTTTTTAAAGAAGCAGCTCCCTCAATGGGAATCATGGTCCTACCTGAACTCAGTTCTCATTTCCATATGCAGTTTCTGCCTCCAGTAAAGTTGTGGTGAAAAAGACATACAATTTGTGCTCTTTTTCTGTCAGAAATTCAGCACCACTGCAGCCTTTCAGCTCGGAAATATCAACCTTATATGTTTGGAGATGGTATCTCTTTTGAGAATGGTTCTGTAACTGCAGTATTAAAACATAGGGCTTGTCATGAATCTGAGAGAGAAAAAAACCCAACTGACCCCAAAATCCTCATTTTTTTAAATTCTCCTTGGGTGAATTATACAAATCAATAAACTATTTAAAAATACAGTTCACTGATAGAGGAGGAATAGTTGTCTATTCAAAATTTTACACTAAGCTTTGTCTATTTTTGCAACTTGGTTATATGAACTCTCTCTGTAGAAGATTCTGAGGGGCTAAGGTTTCAAAATCAGTTTCATATAGAAAGTGTACCTTAAGTGTTTGCAATTTATGAGATCACGATAAATGACTCATAGCTAATCTTTAAAGAGATATTGGCTGTAGAGCAGTTTCAATTAAAACTTTCAATAAATGCTTGAGTGGTGGTCTACAAGCAATGTGGAGTGGAGATGATGCTCCATGAATAAGTTTTTATATTTGTTTTCTGTTACCTTTTTTTTCTGTTACTATAGTGTGTCTATCAAGTCTTCTGGACACCTGAGATATTTTAGAAAACACTAGTGTCATTGTGGAGAGAAAGAGAGGGAGAGTGAGAAAGGAGATTGCTCTGGAACCCATGAATAAGCAAGGCTAATGCCTCTGATTCACCATTACTTTGCCCCTTGCATAATTATTGACATTTCTGTAAAAAAGGTTACAAAATGATACAGTATCACCGAGGCAATTGCATTTCGAAGCAAGGCATGATTATTGCTCTAGGTTCCACCACTGAGGTTCTCTTTTCTCCTCATAACTTCATCTCAGTTTGTCACATATTTTCTCCATTGAGAGACATTGAACATATTTGGTTTCTAAGATACCAAAAGATACATCTTCAACGTTTTACAGTTCACACACAAAAAGATTGCACAAATGAAATTAGTCTTGTGTGAAAATAGCTCTAGCTGTGAATTCTGGGGAAACTGTAGTTTCACCACGTTTGTATTAGCATACTCTTAAAATAAAAATAATCCACCTATGAAAGAAAGAAGTCACAGCTCTTGGTGTACTACTGTGTTTTAGAAAATGTCATTAAACTGCAGGGAAACTGAGATTAATTTATGCAACATATTTGTGTGCTTAATCTTAAATTCAAGGAGCAAGCTCTTAATTCTAAGTCTTGTAATACATTAAACTGTGAAATTCAGGCACTGAGGATATAATAACTTATTAATAGGATAAAATGATCAGGGAGTATTAAAAGGTCTGAATTTTTAATACTCTTATTAGCCTTTGTGCAAGAGATGAATCAGTCGTCTTGAAGTATTAATAAAATAATACTGCAAATGTTCACTCCTTATAAGAGTACGTTGTAAACTAACTAGTCAGGATAGGTTAGTTAAAACACAGGATATAAAATGCTACTTTGATAGCTGTATTAGCTCCATGAGTACAATTTTTTTGAGAGATAGACAGAAGAAGATTTCTGAGCAAGTCTCAGTCACGACCCATCACAGACACTTGACCACTGTTACTGAGAACATCCTGTTGAAAAAACAGCCTCAGGCTAAGTAGATGCAAAGCTAAGGGAAATACCTCAGGCTTCCTCAGATGAGTGTGGAGATACACCCAGAATGTAAATTCAGGTTTTAGTTACAAAAAATAACATCTGTTTGTTTGATTTCTTATTGCAGTTCTAGAAAGATTGAAGAGGATGAATATGAAGATGGAACAACTAACCAGAAATGGGTTTTAGCTCCAAAAACACAAGATACAGATGTGACTCTCATACTAAACAAGCTGTTGAGAGAGTATGACAAAAAGCTGCGGCCAGATATTGGAAGTAAGTATTCTTTTCCAAGTGAGGAGAAGCATCCATGGGTGCAGAAAATACAATGTATTTTGGTTAGTGTGCACAAACATTTGGGAAAGCGGAGATTAAGTTTTTTAATGTGAAATTAATTTCCAAGTTAATGTTTGAAAAATACTAATTCTAATAGGAAGATGTGGTAGTAACTTGGGGAGTGCTAATCTCTGATTTGCTTGTACAGAGTTTATGTAGAGATATAGAAGGGCTAGCTCTAAAGTATTCAGCAGGCCTTTAGCAGAGTTATCTCTTTATTTGTCCAATCCATGTATATGAAAAACTCACACTCTGAGAAGGAATCAAAACCACAGCATATTAAAAACAAAAAGTAGGACTCAGCAAGAGGAGAGTGTGCACCTACTCACTTCAAAACGTGATCACAAAAATTACAGAATCACAGAATCATAGAATTATTTAGGTTGGAAAGGACCTTTAAGATCATTGAGTCCAGACATTATTCCAGCACAGCCCCATCCACTACTAAACTATATCCCTAAGCGCCACATCTACACGTGTTCTGAATAGCTCCAGGCATGATGACTCCATCACCTAATTATAAGCATTAATTTCCTTAATGCTGAGAAGAAGGCACTAGGATTTGGCTGTGTATAGAGCAATTCTAGAGAGCTTATTTCCTAAACCAGCAGACATGTCCAAAAGAAGTCTGATTGAATGGAAGTGTCTTGTAACAGTACTGCATATAGCTATAAAATTTAGATAAGAGCCAATAGATACCTGCATGTAACCATTTTGAGCTATTTTCCTTTTTTCCCCCCTGTTTTTTAATATTTGGGTAATGAGGTTGTTTGTTTCAAACCAGCATTTTTTACCTTTTGTTGGTTATGCCCTGTTTACCTTGTTTGCATCCTTGAATCAGAACTATAGCACAACTGCTGCTCTGTTTGTTCACAGCAAGTTTATATGACAGAAATCAGAGACAATTTGCCATTTACATTTACTGCACCTTGCGTGTACTTCGGAATGAACTGAGAATAGGGAATGCTCAAAACAGCCACCTAGTATATTTTGCTTTTCCAAAAAATTTTGCAGAGATTAGAGGGAGAATTCCCTACTGCTGATTATAATTGAAACTGCCAGTTGCTAGTGGCATGTATATTGATATACTCTCTATGTGATCCCTTTGGGTCACTTTAGAGGGGAGTAGGAACCATCTGTATGTATTCACCATTGCATTTACTATTGTCTCATAGCTACACGTTAATACAGCAATTCCAGGAAAAAAACTCTATGCTGTGGTATGAAAATGATTTTTTTTTTTTTGTTTTCCACAGCTATTACTTTGATTTTCTGTAGTATTTATAAAGATCATATCTGATAGATGTGTCTGTTTTTAACGGGGTGACATTTCTCTGCTTAGTTTTTGATTCTGGACTTAGCTGATCTTTAATATTCAACAGAGCAGTGCTTTAATGCAGCTCACCACCCATATCAACATGTGGAAGGCATTCTCAGGCAATTTTGTTATTTTACTTTGTCCATGGTGTCCTCAGATCATTGACTTAAGGCAGAGTAAATTATGTTATGCCTATGTTGGGCAAAGTAATCATTCAAAGTCCTCATGTCAGCTGCCACAAAATCAGTAGAGGTCAGACCTGTCTTATGGAACTGGAAAATCATTGTTACTGAAATAATTCCTTTTGTCTCTCTACAAATGTTCATAAATCCTCCTTTAGAGAAAGGAGTTAAATTACACAGCTCCTCATACACTGCATGAAACAGAGATTTTACAGTTCTGAACCACATCTATCTATTTCTATCAAGCATCTCAGTCCTGGTCCATTTTTCTCTTTGATAAGAATCTGGCTATTTCAGAACTTGAGCTCAGTGTTGCTCAGATGCTAGAGATGTTAGTTCACCTCTGCTTCCTTCCCTGGTCTCTCGTCCCTCTTCTGCTACCTTTGATGCAAATAAATAACATTGCCCTTTTGAAGCTGAGGAGCTGCTGCCTTTGTTGAGGAGAACATGAGGAGAATGTTAGAGAACTGAGCGTTGCATGTAACTTCCCGAAATTCCTGACTGGTCCTTCAAACTAGATGATTGACTTGTCCTGGCAACTGAACTGTGTTCCTGCTCTGAAGGTCCCAGTATTAGTACAAATCATTTGTATTAATACAAATCAGTTAAAGCATAATAAATATCACTAGGAAAAAAAATAGTGGACTAGGTGACATAGATCATACAATAAGAAAATATATGTTTTGGAATTTGTAGAAACCATGGAATGAATCAGTGGAAAAAGAAAGAAGTAATTCTCAGAATCAAGTGGAAGTGCAGACAATAAAAGATGCTGAGGGGTAAATCTAGGATTACCATGCCGTCAGTTACTCATTAGGGCCTTTACGTTTATGTAGTGTTGCCTGTAAGCAAATTGTCTGTTCCAGAGAACAGGAGACACTCACTCTTTCATGCCACATCACTCTTCACTCAGTTTTCCAATCCTTTATTACAAAGCAGTATTTTTAACTATGGATAACTGTAGCAAGTGCTCCAGAAGAAATGGTGTTTGTTCTCAATGCAGTCAGAAAATACCAATTTCTTTGTACTTTGCAATTTTTCATTAACTTAGGAACACACTTTTGCAAGACAAATGCATCAGGTAGATGGAGAAGACTGTGGCAAATAGAAGGAATTGAAGTGCATGCTGGCCCAGGCAGTGACTTTTCCGTGATCTTTCATTCTTCACAAAGCAGCTGATGTTTTGGCTAGCTCATGTCAAAATAGTACCTGGCACTGTACAGACATATTCTGAGTGCCTGTTTGCCGTACTGTAGCCATTGAGTGTTTCAGTAATCACATCATCACCTCTAGGTCAGGAGTATAGCCATCAGGGAATGAACTCCTCTGAACAGACACTCTTTCCTCCTCTCCCGCACAACCCATCTAAACCACTGTAAAGACCACGTAGATGAATGCTGGAGATGCAAGGGCAGGACTTGCTCCTTCCTTTCTTTTGGTCTTTTGCTGGCCTAGGCTTTCATATAAATGACTGTTGATTAGATCATATGCTCAATCTACACTCAGCAGTACAGGCATCACCTGCAAGGTTCCAAGCCAGGACTTGAAAGAATGGATTGAACAACCTGGTTGGGCAAAATAGTTACCCTGCAAGGGCTATCAGCAATGTGACACCTTAATGGGACCTGTCTAGCTGAAAAGAGCCTTTGGTCTTTGGAAACAAGGCAGTATTCTACCAGCAGGGGAATGTCAGACTGCATCCCCTGTGGCCACACAGTTGTTGGAGTTCATGTCTCCATAATTACCACAGCTTGTGAGGGTTTCCTGGCAGTTTTCCATTATGCCATAGGACATACAAAAGAAAAAACATACAAAGGAAAAAAAAAAAAGAAAGAAAAGAAAGCACCTCACACCAAACAGCTTATAGCCCTGTAGTGATTAGATCAAAGTAAAAGTGTTTTACGGAGACACAGCATCTTTTCCACCCACTTTTTGTCAGCCACAATTATAGAACTGAGAATTGTAGGTCTGTTGCATGATATAAAAGGCACCAGTCCTAGATAACAAATGAACCCACTCTGAGCTATGAAGGTCTTGAAATCTCTTCCATAGGCAGATACTCTGGAGTTTGTTTCAAAGCCCTTTGAAGTGAAGACCTGATCAATGGACGTGCAACAGTTTCAAAGTGCATTAAGGCTTGCTACCTCGGAAGAGTGATTCCCCCCTGCCCATTTGATTTAGCTAGTAATTTTTAGAGAACAAAACTGTTCCCTTAGCACCTCTGTCAAGCAGTCAGTTAGCTCAGCTCTCTTAATTTAAGTGGAAAAGATATTCTAAAACACATTCTGCAGTCTTAGCAGGTGCTCTCCAGCTTTCCTGTGATCACCTGCTTTTTTCCCTGGCTCTTGAGATATCTTCCCCAGAATACATCAAAGCTAGAATAAGGAGTTACACACACTTGCTAGGTACAAACAGGCAGAACTGCTGTTTACTGCCTTTCCTGATATGGTAAAATGGTACTAGGAAAAGGATAAATTTATGTTTTGGCATTTTTAAAAAAATGCCTAAAAGATCATAGAAAATCCTATAGAAGTTATTTCCCCTGCATTTGAGTCTGTACCAATGATTTTTACAGTTATTGATAGTCTGCCAGGGAGAGTTCAATACTTTCACTTAATTTCATTTTTGGAGGCTGGAACAGAATGACGCCAGTAAGAGAAAAGACAACTAGAAGGAATTATACTCTAGTGTACTCGAACTACCCAGGGAAATAGAGTGTGATCATAAGTATTAGAAGTTAAGCTACTGTAAGATAAAACTCCAAATTAAGGAATAGAAAGTTATAAACCAGAACTTCCTGTGGCTTAGAGTTACTTAGCTGACAGCTAGTATTTCAACTTGATACTTCTTATAATGGTCAAACAGAGCAGAAAAGACCAAATTCCATTTTTAATGTGACAGATGTCCTGTAGGAATGTGGTAGTTTATTGTACTAATTTATTTTTCCTATACTTTATAGCACTTGGTTTCTAAGCTACCTGCCTTCTTACTTCATTAAAAAAAAAGTCAGGCTGACATCAAATCAGATTTGAGATGAGAAACAATAAACATGAATAATACTGATTTTACTGACATTTGCTGAAAAGGTAGAAAAAAAGTGGTAGGATAATTTGTATTGCATATTTGCATCCTCTGTTGCTCAGATTTATCACTATATTAGAGAAAACTACTAATTGCACCTGTTGAAAGCTTCGTCAACTTGTGTTCTGAGGTGCTTTCACCACTAGTGCATGCTTTTTGGTCCTTTTTGATTTGATACTGCAGCGACAGGATTCCTTTTGGATTCTCTAGATATTTTTAAAACCTCTAGTAACCCTCTATATTTATTGTGCATTTATAAGCCCAAGTGAGTTCACTGTGAAGTATGAAAGTGTATATGCATATATGTAGATATGTATGCAGATGCACATGTACATACACTCCCTAATTTAATGCTTATACATCATCTGAGTCTAGCAGTTCTAGCTGTCTTCAGAGTCCAACTATTTTTCTTTGTTTCTCAAGTATCTTTATAACACTTAGGCAAATTTCTGAAGGTGAGAGCAATCTCACAAACAGCTATGTAACTCTACCTTGAGTAGGTTTGCACAAGTATAGCTGGTAGAAATAAGTGGGATCATTTATGTGGGCAAACAGAAGAGTAATCTATATAGCCATGCTTTACTGTACTAGCTAGTCAGGGGTTAAGAGCAATTTTCTTTTTAAGCATTTCAAAGTTGTGTGTGTAGCTAATTTAAGCAGTTTCTCAGTGTATGCAAGGAACAGATGTTGGGTGAATGGGCACAACTTTTATTCTGTTTCTTTTTAAAAATATGCATTTTCAAGCACAATGCTAATAAAAACTTGGAGTTCTAAAGCTGTATCACAGCCCTTCTTCTGTCTGACCTGTCTTCCTAGCAGGCCACATAGAAATGAACCTGGAGTGCACCACACACTATTACCACTGTATCTGTCAAGTTATTTTTGCTAGCTGCTGGTTGACACACCTGATACTCTTTAAATTAACTCCAATGAGGTTTCCCCAGATGTAGTGACAGAGGGTTGCTTATTGCCTCACAGATCAAAATATTTCCCAGATCATAGAGCAGAGAAAGCTGTATACTGTCATGTAAGGTCAAATTACTACTTTCTGCTATATGGGGTTTTTTGTGCCAGCCAATGAGAGATGATATAAAAAATGTTTTAATTGTTCTCATTGGTACTCCCCTTTTTCTTTTTTGAGGGGAAAAAAAAGAGGACTGTCTTTATTTCAGAAAACTTTTGTTCTGATTCAGCCACCAAGCTGGAACTCCATTAACTGTCCCTTTCCACAAGTAAGACAGTAAATATAAAGACTATTTTGGTGCCAGTCATCCCCCATGCATTATGTATAAGAACACCTATGTGAGGAGAGGAATATTCCTGAGGTTTGCTATTCAATGCAAATGAGAACAACCTCTGTTCTGGGTGGGAGGACAGAAGGGATTTCTCAATTGTCTGCATTCTCTAGCATCTTCAGTAAATGATGCTTTCTTCTGTAGACTTTGCCATGAACATTTCTAGAATATTAATGGGAAGGCTAATGAGCAAGGTCTAAAATACTCTATGGCCACTCCAAAGTCCCAGCTTTACATTTTGAAAGTTGTGATTTGTGTTCTAAGGTTAAAACGCGATACAAATAGTTTGATTGCACCTAATCTTTGTCTGCTGCCAGTATAGTGTATGAAACATAGGCTCTTTCAAAATCTAGCATGGGAACATTTCTTATTAGTACAGGCTGTTGACATTGAGTTTTTCCATGCCTACATTCTGCTTTTCTAATCGTTTAACCATGGATCTGAGTAAAAGGGAATTTCTGACTTTGATTTCTGACGTGGTTTTGTTCACAGCTTCTCAACTGTCAGGGGAAACACCCTGCTTTTTACTCATCCATCTCTCAGGTAAAACTCTTAAATGTGTCATACTCAGAGAATGCATAGAGAAATTTTATTCCAATGCAGTGACCCTGAAGACCTCCAACTTAACATTTCTGCTTAGAAAAAAAGGAATGTGGTTGTATTTTTAAATTAATAGGCTTGATTTTTTTTTTACTGTTTTTGTTTCCTGTTTCTTTTTAGAACACCTGATTTAAATAAAATATTGGAAAGCGACACTTTAATTTGAAGCTTTCAGTACTTCAATATATATAAATATTTCATTATTCAAACACTTTGTTTTCCTGAAACTAATCTCATCATTTAACCCAAGTAACATCAAATTCTTGCAGATAAATCTGCTCTTTTGTCTGATTTCTAATGAGCCACACATATCTTTGCAATGTCTTGCATGTAGTTGAATTGACAATATGTACAGGTTTTATATTGGAAAGAGAGGCCTTTTACCTGAATACTTAACAGTCCTTTACAATACAGTCTTCTCTTTGTGAATGTAAAGAATTCATTAGCACAGATAACTCTTATTTAGAGTTTTATTTCCTGACAGTGATTACTTGCTGACATGTCTTGATACAAACTCAGACTGAATATATGAGTGTCATTGTAGGTAGGAAAGTTTGGTTGACAGTGTTTGCCAAACTCTTAATCTAACTGTCAGAACCTAAACTACATGGAGCAGCTGCTAATTCTTATTTTCTCCTGTTTTCCATAACTTCATCTAAGAAATCTGAAAGGCAGTTGGGAGTATAGCATACAGACTTCTGTGACAGGCTGAAAGTTAGAGAAGAGTCAGGAAAAGTCTGAGATATTAATTACATTAAAAAAATCCCTTTCTTCTCTCTCCTTCTATCTGCACTTACCAAGATATGCTGTCTCTTCTAAGTGTAGAACTTTATCTAGAAGTGGTTTTTTTGATTGATTTGTTGTGTGTTTTCTAAATTAAAGAAGTTTCTGAGCAAAATTGGGCAGATGTACAGTGCTGCAGTTGCTATTTTGAGGTTGTGGCACAAACTAATAAATTACTCTATCATCTTTAGAGGAGGAGAACTCTCTGCACATATTATTTTACAATACTGTTGCTCTTTTTTACAATTGTTTTGTTTTCTTATGACTGCTATTGTTCATCCAGACCTTGGTTGCTAACTTGCTAGACTTTGCAGGAGTAAATTCTATTATTGTTCAGTTTTATGACATCACATAGGAACTCTGTCCTCCTATGAATATTAGTGAAGCAAAAATGGAAGCTTTAGGGATTGATTGTAAAACCAGCATAACCATTGAGATCTACAGTTTTCATTCCCAGATACCGTAATACTGTAAAAAATTACAGCTTGTGCATTAAGGAAAGGTAAATTAAAGATAAAAGTGCTGAGGGCTGATTGATGGTAATGGTGGAATACGAAGAATAAAAGTGGTTTTGTGGTTAATTGTTTATTATTCACACTCTTGGACAGAAAGGAACAAAACCTAGCATGTGAATAAAATACCTTGCTGAGGAGCCTCTTCCTTGTATTTGTGTCATCCAGGCTTTCTTTCAGATCTGCATCCAACTTTTATTTATCCTTTAGTTTTTTTGTTTGCAGTCCTGTTTTGGTAGTTTGATCCTAAAACACAGGGATGACAGTTCTGTCATAGTTTCTTTGGCCATAGCAGAGAAACCTCTGGTTTTGACCTCTGTTGTTTAAGCCCATTCTCTTCTATGCAGGAAGAATTAGTTGGGGTTCTTTTTGTTGTTGTTGTTTTTTAGATTTTCCTCACTGATACCATTGTAGAATCATAGAATCATTTAGAAGACCTTTAAGATCATCGAGTCCAACTATAAACCTAACACTGGCAAGTCCTCCACTAAACAATGTCCCTAAGTGTCACATCTACATGTTTTAAATACATATAGGGATAGTGACTCAACACTTCTTGTTACTCTATCTTTCTTTGAATGTGGTGATTTGTCCTAAAATACAGAAGTTTTATCTGATCACAATTATCCCTGAAAGGTGACTTGTTAGCATAGCTGCTGGTTTTACAGGAGCAAATTAGATGTTGCCTATGAGGTCGTGTAGGAAAATATTAACAGTCATCACTAACACAAAATAAACATTACACTGTAATCACTAGTACTACGGTTACCGGTAACTGTGTAATGATTTATTACAGCTTTATCTCAATTTAAAAATAGCAATTTATGTGCTAATGAGATAATGTAAAATACCATTATGGAGTAATTTAAAAAAAAAATCTCATTACCATAGAGCCAATCTTGTTAGTCTTTTGCGTTCAGTTTAAGTGAAGAGTTTAAGTGACTGTGTATTTCTAGAGCAGAGCTCATCTTGTTTCTGTTACATGGTTGCGTGTCTTCTAAAAATCTAAAGCTAATTGCATTTCTCCTATAAATATGTGTATATTGATCCGTAACATTTTTACCACTGCTGTTTCAGGTAAAACCACAATGATTTGGACCTGGGACTTACTTGAACAATGTAGGGGAGGTTAACTCTCCACAAAAATTAACTTTAATTTTATTTTTAAATTTATGATAGTTCAGTTACTTATAGTCATATTGAAATTAGCTCACAATCAAAATATTTATAAAGATTAAACTTTAAAAAATACTTCTAATTATTTATGGTTTGTGCAGGAACATAAATGCTATTTGGACAGGCTTCAAATGTGGAGGAAGCTTTCTGTAGGAAGCAAAGTGGTTTCATTCATGAAATAAGCATCAATTCTGAATAGCAGAGATCTATCAAAAAATAAGAGATATTTTAAAAGGACAAGATACCTTAAAGTACTAAATAAGCATGATAAAATGTCAGGAACTTATTGCAGATTTTTTTTTTTTCCACTATGACTTTCTATTATGAGTTGTATAACAATCCCTTTCTTCATTTTCTCAAAATTCTTTTAAAATTCCCCTGATTTATCTGTCCATTTTTTTTTTACACACATGATCAGCTTGTGTATATCCAAGAGTAAAGTCTGGATGCATTTTAATGGGATTCAAGCCAAAGTACTCAAATATTTCACCAACATGAATCTATAAAGCAGGACTACACAAATTCTATAGTTGGCCTGCATGGGTATTTATGATCAGGACATCATTCCATCTGTTTCTATGTTTTGTTGTCCAGACATACCTGACCTATCTTTACACTATTTAAATGTTCACCTGGCTTCTTAAGTGAGTCTTGCAGGCAGCATTAAACTCATGCTTCCTGTGGTGGAAGCATCTTTTGAACTGGCTAAAGCTTGTAGACAAATTTCAATGTGTATGTGTCTTTGCAGAGTGAGTGTCACAAGGCTGATGAGAATATAAACACTCCATCTGTCTCAAAGCCATGGCATTTGGATTAGATGGGGACTATTAGCTAAATATCAGTGTGACCTTAGTTTTGTTTGCAGATATTTTGATTGGCTTAATAAATCCCTTCCTCAATGAAAACCAACATGTTTGAAGATGAAATGATTATGGTAAGCTGTTAGCTAATCATAGCACTATGTAGCAGCTAACGCTGCAGTTACTTGGATGTGCTTACATTGTCTTTTAGGAAAAGTTAGCTACCACAGATTAAAGAATATTTCAAGGAACTTTGAGGAGGTTGGTACATTTGTTGGCAATTTTTAATTGCTCTCTTACATGTGATGTACACATAGTTCTGCCAGTAATTTTTTTTATTTCTGACAGCTCTTTGGAGCTATTCTGCTGTGATGCCAATATCAAAATGGTACTGGAACTGAAAATCTATTTGTCATCTTATTGCCAACTTTTAGTGAGGTATTAACACTTGTGTTGTTCAGTCTGCAAGACTGTGAGGACTTTCTTGGCACAAGAAAAAAAAAGACTCCATCTGAACCTCATCAACTTTATTCATGGCTTAAGTCAATCCATTAACTGAGTGTTCACCGAGGCATGTAGGGTGCAGAAAAACTGGACAGGCTTTGAAATAATTGGTGATATAACTGTTCATGACTTCCATGACACTCAGTTTACTTTGAGGGCTGGTAGAGGGTAAGTTCTTTCTCATAACACATGATAACTTTAAGACTCAGTTCTTTTGGTTTTGATTGTGCATTTTGGAAGAAGTAATATTAAGTAACCTTAAAATTTTTGCCTCGTTATCGTTGGTATTTTGAATGATAATCCTGTGATAAAAAATCCAAAATTTATAATTCTCCCAGTTGTATACATGAGAGGTGACATACAAGAACTGTATTCTTCTGTCCTTTTAAAATCTGAACACACATTTATCACACAATCATATTACTATAGAATTTTCTGCCTTTGCCTAGAGAAACAAAATGTCTTTGAAAGGAAATTTCAGTCTTTGTCAATGTCTGAGGTTAGATGTTGTTTTAATTTGACCTAAGAAGTGACTGTTGCTTGGCTTTATTCTCTTTCAAGATTAGCCCTTTACTGTGAGTAAGATCAAATTCTCTTTAGCATTAAGGAAGCAGTGCTTCAATTATTTTCACTGGAAGAGAATTTGGCCAGCACATTTGGGAGAAATTTTCATCTCGTAATCTATGTACTTAACTGCAATGATTAAACAAAAATGGATTGCAAACATTGTGGTCTAGTTCTGAACTTTTGCCAAGATTAAATTGTGTGCTATCACTAAGTTTAGTCCCAGTAATGTTCACCAGGACTCCTTATTGCTGAACTTTTTGAGTGACTGATGCACCTACATTTCCTTGTTTTAAGTGGCTTGAGGATTAGTGCAAAAAAGTCCTGAGTTCAGCATAGGTCCAAAACTTCAGTGGTTTGAATGGCTTTCTGGAGATTTTTGAAAACCATGGAAAGTGGAATGTATCTCTATTGGAAGGGGAGATGTCTAATAAAAACTTGGCCCCTTAGTCGTGCCAAGTTTGCATCAGTTGTAAATAAGGAGTTAGAACAGGATTTATGCTCACTTAGTTTTGGTCAGCTAACCCTGGAGAAAGTGAAACATCTCTTTAGATCTCAATATAGAGGTTTATGTTTACCCTGTAGGGTTATGAGGAGGACAGTATAAGTAAGAAAAAAAATATGCCTTTCAGTGTAAGAGTGGCAAGTGTGAGATTATTTTAGAGTTAGGTTACATCACTGTTAAGAGCTATCTGAATAATGTTGAGCAGATTCATTGACACCAAGGAAGAGAAATCCTAGTGGCCTCAGCTAAAGAAAAGAGTACAAACCTGGTCCTGGCCTATTAAATCCCAGAAGTCTGAAAATGTGGAATATCTTTTTTTTGTTTTTTTTTTTTTCCCTGCAGTTTCCAGTGGCTGTTCAAGTGGTAATGGACAAAAGCTGGAACACAAAAAGTTCAACTTACACTTAAGCAATAACTTCTTTCCTGTGAGGGTAAGGGAGACCTGGCACAGGCTGCCCAGGGAGGGTGTGGAGTCTCCTTCTCTGGAGGTTTTCAAAACCTACCTGGACATGTTCCTGTGTGACCTGATCTAGGTGTACCTGCTTTATCAAGGGGGTTGGACTAGATGATCTCTAGAGGTTCCTTCCAACCCCTTCCATTCTGTGATTCTGTGATCTTTTGAGAAAGTTGAAAACTCGAACCTTGGAATTAACTAAACCAAATAAATTTCAAAATTAAAAAACCTTTAGATGAATGTGTGAAAAGGCAACATAGACTGAAAGGAACGAGTCAACATTGAAAGGAGAAGGGTTGCTTAGATTGAGATAGATGGATTTCATAATGATTTTACTCTAAGTCAGAATGATTTCAGGGCTGATGAGATGAGAAAATCTGGTAAGATTTTTTGGTGTGAAACAAATGTGCTAAAGGACTTGAATGTTAAGGCAATGGTAAAAAGTGATGTGCAGCATTATTTCTAGTTTCATGTCAATCATCTTAGATTTTGCTTTTGAGCCACTATGCTTAGTACTGAAAGTTTCTTAAACAAATTGATGCTGAGATAAATGAGGATAACGATGATGAAGTGTTACAGCCTGTAATTTATGGTAGTGTTTCTTGGATAGGAGGAAAAAAACGTAGTCTTCCTGAAAAATGCATGATCAGTATTTCTCAGTAGTTCTACCTGAAGAGTAGACCTTGCAGTTATTGGGGTAGAAAATATTTAAAGTGATTACTTATGTTTTTTGCAAAATATTTTTTTTTTCTCCACAGTAAAACCAACAGTTATTGATGTTGACATTTATGTCAACAGCATTGGTCCTGTATCATCAATAAATATGGTAAGAAACTTGCTAACAAATATTTTTATCTGGTCTGCTGGTCTTGACATGAATAGTGTCTTTGAAAAAGACAATAAATACCACTAGGTTAAATTACTTTGATTGCTGTTTTAGTTCAGTTCTCTACTATAGCTCTGTTTTTCAGATGACTCTTTTGCGTCTCTTCAAGAGAAGAACAAACTTACAAACAATATTATGTTCTGTGTTGTCTACCACAAAATACTGGTAGCTCTTGAATGGTAAAATAGGCATCTTAGGAAAAATAATTATGAAGGAAAGCTACTGTCAAGGAAATTCTTGAATTAATGTTTCAAGAGTCAACTGAATATACAGAGCTTCATAATGTGGAGTTAATGTGATTCATCACATACTATGAGTATATTCATTTGAAATTAATCCTCTCTTCAGCGGTTACTTGTCTTTCACTGAGTTGTCAACAATCTTTATCCTTAAAGTATAATTTTGAAGTTGTACATAGCTATACTGCATTTTTAAAGGCACGGGAAACTGAAAGAGTCTGTGTGATCATGTGACCATAATGAACATAGCAAAACATAACAGTTGGTCAGTTGCTATGGTATTCTTAACTTCAGGACATTCCTCAGTTTTGCAGCAACACATTCAGATTTAGAAAGTAAGCTGGATGTTTATGAAGCTATGGAGGTATGGGTTAATGTGGCTGTGCAATTTCAAGTTTTAACCCAGTGAAGTATTTATCTTTAAACTAGACTTTTTTTTTCTGAATCGATCTTGGAAATGGAGGACCTGTTAATATCTTAATTTACTTATAGTTCTACTACTAACCTCTAAAAAGCAATATTTTTTTCTTGTTCATGCTACATTGTTCTGTGTACAGTGGTCATATAAGAATGTAATAAATGTAATGCATGTGTATTTTGATTTTTGGAACAAAAGCTCCTGAATTTGAAAGGTGGTCATTCAGCCTGATTGTTTGGGTTTGCATATGTACATATGAGAATGTAAATTTTTGCAATGTGTCAAATACTGGGTGGTCAGAGACTCCTGTGCCCCCTGGCAATGGGAAATCTGGCAAGTAAAGACAAAAGAAATCATGTGCTGGAAACAACTTGGCCAGATATTCAAAGAGTGTGAAATATATTGGTCATATTTCATATCATGCACTGAATGTCAAGCAATGAGACTACATGCTCCATTCTTGAACTAATAAATATCTAATTATCTTGCTTTTTCTTGACTGTGTACCAAAATGGCTTGTCCAGGGAATGATTTATTGGAAGATCTATTCTGTTCACAGTCCTCTCGCTTGCATTTATGTATACTCTAGGAATGGGTGCTCTGTTCAAAAGCAATGGAGACAATAGTGAGAATGCTTACTTTTCAAAATCTTTTTGCTCTTTACCCCTCTGTAAGTAACATTTTGAGGTGTTGGAAATGTATGTGGAGTAATAATAAAGAAAGCATTTGATCAGAACTGCTTCAGGTAGGAAGAGGGAAAAATAATAATAGAAGGAACCAGTGGTTCTCAGGAGATTACTATGGCACAGTCAAAATGTGAAGAGTTTACTTATCCCTTAATTTTAAGTTCAGGTCATCTTAGGACACCAAGATGGAAAGGTGCACCAAGATACCAATTTAAAATATACATACTGTATCTCTTTGATATTAGATGATCTTATTAGGATAGTTAATGAGTGTAAGGCACAGAGATCTTTATTGGTTCCAGCTGAAAAAAACTATGCATAGTCTGTAAGGGCAGAATGGTAAATAAAACAATCATGAAATAGAAGATGTAGATACCTGAAGTTTTAAGGACTCCAGCCTACTTAAAGCTATGTTTAAACTTTTGAATAGAAGCAGAACTTGTTTCAGTTTTTCTTGTGGATAGTATAGCCCACTGAACCTGGGTCTAAACTAGCTAAGTGCTTTTGAGTTTTACTTCTGTTCTCAAACCTTAATTTATCAACATAGGCACTCAAATGAGCAAACTGTTGTCCAAGCACTCTATTTCTGCTCTATTACTTTGGAGTTTGTCCAAAATTACGTAAGAGAGCAGAAGTAAACTTGTAGTCTCAAATTTACAATGAAGATAGGAAGTCCTGCTCAGAAACCGACAAGCTATGGTGCTGTATGATAACTTGTCTCTTGAGTGGCAAAAGTGGTTGAGGAGCTGCTTTTTCTCCCATTTGTATTGTTCCAACTGTTTGGCTACAGTATGCAGTAGGTCTATGATGCTTTATAGGAAAAAAAGTGAAGTAGTATTTGGATTAATAATAATAATATATTTAATGTGTTTTTTTTTAAAGTAAGAAATTTTTTATGTAGCATGTGAACTGCTGGAGCATAAGTACACAAACAGCTGAAGAGAAATAGTAGCTGGAGATTACTTGTGGCAGAGCAAGAGGAAAGAAAGGACCATCTTCAGTCCGATTCCTATCATATCACTGAAGCTTCAAAGGGGGAGGAATGTATGTGAAAATTGGGTACCGAATTTGGAATAGTATTCTGGGAGAGAAAAAAGAGTATTCTTGTGAGAATCTACATATGCTATATTTCTCAGCAGGACAAGAAATTTTAGTTTTTATCCCCTAAATTATTATTAAAAGTTGAGCTATTCTGTCAAGGCAACTCGGCAAGATAGTAGCTGATTGAGCAAAAAGAAAGATGATTACTTCGATTTCCATCTCTTCTGTTTCAAGAGTAAGATCATCAACATGTACAAGGAGGACTTCCCTGCTGTGTACTTCCAAACTTAGACCTTAGCTCTATGACTTTTTTCTCAATATGCATCACTTCTGAGGGGAAATCATATGGAGCTTCTCTGGAGCTCAGACTTTGCAGGTGTATTTTCTTAGCAGTTTTCATCAGTGCTGCTCATCCAATGGGTGAAACCTAGCAAGTAGAATAATTTTCTTTAAATTATCCATTCAATGGGACTTCAGTTGAATGTTCAAGCCAATTTCATAGAGCAATGCTTTCCAGATGTGAAGAATTTTGTTGTAATTATGATTAGACTTGAGTGTGAATATTAATATCTCACTTATTTAACAGTCAGGAAAAAGACAGTTACTACCAGACACCTACTTACAGCAAAGATAACCTTAGATGAATTGTATGTGAATACTTGTGGCCCTTAGGAACAAGAAGTCCTTTTAGACTGAGGCTGGAAGCACTACAAAGGGAACAAATGTTAGAGATTCTTTCAAAAAGGCTCAGAGTCAAGGGAAAGGTAGTGTTCTCTATGACAAAGATGGCATAATCCACAGGAATATATGGTGGACCATACATTCCAGACTGTTTGTTTGATGCCGCTTACCCTAAAGGCCTTACCAGTGATTCCTTTCACAGCTGCTTTCAAAAATATCTATTCAGAACCTCAAGATTTCTAGAAAGGAAAAAAAAAAGTGATTGTGAGAAGATAATGTAGATGCTCTTCTCTTGGAGACCTTTTATAACATCTTTATGATGACAATAGAAAGCTGTTTTCTGAATAAGCAGTGCTCACTCTTCCTTTGTCTGTGACATGGAAGATTTCTTTGAGGCATGGTCTAAAAAAAGCTAATATTAAGTAGCAAGAAAGAGAAATTGTATAAGAATAAAGAAGTAAAGGCAGAATAATGAACTGAGTGATACTAGCAGGTAGTCTTAAGTGGTAGTGGCTTTGAAGAAGAAAGAAATTTCAGCATTATGAGCTATGGCATGATGTTATGAAATGACAGAAAAGATTGATACTAGACAAGAGTATGATGAAATTTAAAACTCTGAGATGCTTGAATTTTAGGGTGTCTTTTTAACAAATAAAGGCCATCTATTGTATAAATATCTTGATGCTGGTCCTGTATAAAAAACTTGATTGTGAGCTTAGACTGATTTGAAAGAAACATAAACTAGTTGATTTAAAAGTAAATGACACATGGATGTTCTGAGAGAAATTAAATCTTCCCGTGTGCATATTATATCAGTTTGTCTTGGTTTTCATCTCTTCATAAAGTAAGTTACAGAAATCTGCAACTTGCCATTTTGTGTTACAATGACATTAGAGAACCTGATTTGTAAGATGGAGTATCTGTTTCAAGATTTTATTTTGACCTTTTCTCTGTTTAAAAACTTTGTTATATCTGTAATCATGATCAACTTGCTTTCACTGCTACTAGGGATCTTCTGAGTGAGATTTATATATTTGAAAATTAATCTACAATCCTCTTTTTATTTTTTCACTCACTTTATATTTGTAAAATAATCATACGAATTCCAGATCACTTGGTTTTCATATCTTAATGCCTTTTTTTAATGCCTTCCATTCAAAATGTTGACCAGGAAGCATATGCTTTTAAATTAAAAACCGTGCTCCATTTTTTTGTCAGTAACCCAATTCTCGTCAACAATAGCAAAGGCTTATAAACTGCTTTATAAAACTTTGGTCTTAATGTGGCTCACTGTAGCCTGTTCTTGTGTATACAAGAACAGAGAAAGAAGAGAGACCATGTCAATATGCAAAGTGGGAATCAGATGCAACTGATGAGAAAAAAAAATCCCCTAGAAGTAGTTTTGTGAGACAGAAATGTAAACACACTGAGGTTATATAGATTATTAAATCTCAACAGTGTCAAAGTATGTGTGTTTGTGTGTACACACACTTAGTCTTAACTGAGTAGCTACAGAAATCTGAGGCTGCAGCACAAGTTGCTGGTGAAGGAAGAATTTGACACCTGTGTGGTTTTAGCAACTGGAACCTCATTTTAATGCAACTCTGCAGAAAGTATATTGAAGACAATGTGAGAAAAAAGCTTGTAACTAAACTTACCTGTCATAAAACTAATTGGTTATCTGATAGGAATAAGCTCATCTCTATTCTCAGGGTCTGCAAAAGTGTTTCTTTTGTTCGTTTCATCACTTCATTCTTTTGTGTCCACTCTTTAGGCTAAGTCATATATCTTTATGGATGCTGTATTACTGCCTTTTATTAATTAAGTGTTACAGAATAAAAGCAATCTTTACTCTTTTTTTGCCTTGTAATGCATTGATAGACTTCTTTGAATTTCAGATTCAAAGTCCCCATATGCTGTTTGCTTCTCCACTAAATGTGGTAGATATTTAAAAGAATAGTCTTGACGTAGAGACTTCTCTAAAATATTATTCAGGGCTGATAATAAGTTGTAATATCTTGCCTATTTTTAGTCCTTATGTCTGTTTACTTGATAGTTAAAACTGTTATTGTGCCACCTGCAGTTATAGAAACATAACCTGGTGAATCTTTTCATAATAAAGCAAGGCTAATTTAAATCTGGTTTTCATCTGTTTTTTACCCCACTGCATAGCCCCAAATATTCCTTTTTAGACTTCTTCTCAAAAGTAACGCACAACACTGTTTGAGCACAAGCCTTATCTCCTGTTGTTCATTGTTAACTTGAAGTGGTTTCTTTTCTAACTATATCTCACTCTTACCTTATCTATTTATAAAGCAATTGTGTAGAGAGACAGTTTCTGTTATTTTTGAGGAGTGAATTTTCCAGTTGGTGAGTTCAAATCATCTCTAAAAGAATGGAATGCCTCAGGATGTTTGAATTTTTCCCTGCAAATTTTAAAAGCTTCTTTTTTTTTTTTTTCCCTTTGTAACCTAAAAGAACACTCAAACCCTGGTTTAATTTTTAGTTTGACTGTGTTTGTTTATGAGGATTCAGATACTAAACACATTGCTAGATTATGATCAAGTTCTTGTATCTAAAGCATATTTATATACTGTCATTAAGTTTGGATCACTCATGATAAAAAAGATATGAATGATAGCACACTTTCAAGATGCATGGATTTTTTTGCCCATAAATCAAAATCACCTCGCATACAGACTCATTCTTGTTGCTTCAAGCACTGGCAGTCACTGCTTCACTATGAAAATGTTTCTGGGAGGCAGTAGTAATGAGATGAAACCTTGAGTCCATTTATGATTTCTGTTCCACCACTGAGCTTGTGAGAGTCTAATATAATCTCAAAGATGAAACGCAGTGGAAAAGAGAAAGCTGATTGATCTTTTCACATATCACCTTGGCAGCTTCTGCTTTGGATCTCCTCATCCTTGAGCGAATGAACTGGCATTTGTACAAAGTATGGAAAGAAACTGCTCTCCAGTCTGATGCCAGTTTTTATGCTCAATTTCTCCCACTTCAGTGACCTATTTCTTGGGCCTGCAGGTACTAGGCTTTAGAGTAAGTCTATGTACTGTTACAGTTCCTTTAGAAAGCAACAGTTGCCTTCCTTGTCTGTCCAGTGCCACGTTGCTTTGCTTTCTTCATTGTCAACGTTTGAGACAGTTAATTTAGCTACATCTGAAGTGCTTCAAAGGATACTGGATTACTTTAGGGTAAATTGAGGGTCTCTTTGCCTAAATCAATACAGTTTTTGAGTTGTCAAGCATTTATCAACTTTGTTTTAGAGCCTGAGCTTGCCATTATTACTCCATGAGAGAGTAATTACTTTTGTGTCAACCAGTTTGTTATATTCCCGCATGATATTGATGTAATTTAAACCATGGTTTTGAAAGTTTGGTTTTCCATAGTTCTTTCAGTGATGGATTTACCAAAGAAGCAAATGAATATTGCTGGTTGGTCCTGTAAATAATAGAGCACTCCTAATAACAACTTGTACAATTGGTTTAAAGTTTTGGGAATGCAGACCCAACCATCACTGCATCCATGTAGTGATTCCAGGGGCATTATAAATGTTCTTCTAGTTAGGAACATCTGAATACAGTGTGACCCCATATAATCTCTGATTGCATCACGGAAGAGTCTTTATGTTTCTGTAAGGTTTTTTTAATTGATGAAGAATTAAATAGAATAGAATACTATTCATCACTGTCATTTAAATATCAGAACAATGCCCTTCATTTTTCACATCATTCTTACAATTACTAAACCCCAGAAGAAACCACGTACCTTATTTTTTTTCCACATGACAGCATGTCACCAGTCTAATTGGACATAATTTCCTTTATTGTCTCATTGCTGAAAAATAAGATTTAGAGAACTATATTTCATTTCCCTTGAAGCTTTTTAGTGAACATGGTGTCTCCTGACTTAATTACTCTCAAACATGCTTTTTCTGGTACAGACAAGGTATTGCTGCTGAGTGACTACACAGAACTGAAGAACACAATGAATTCTTGGTTTCTGCAATTGAAAAAGTCTACAGACTGCAGTAATATATCTGTATCCAAACAGCTCCATGCTTTTGTTAATATTCACTTTTCTCCTTTTAAATCTCCATAGTCTTCATTTATTCCTTGCTTGATCTGGAAAAAGTACTTTTATGTGGTCAAAAATAGTGATGTGCTAAGTCCTTTGTATTTTTTCATAGATTTTTTCCTTAAAAGTCCACTTCTGTCTTTCTGGACATCTGTCTGTTGTTAGACTTTTAAGATACGTGTAGTTTCACTACATACTGTGCTGGACAAGCTACTTTCTACCTTTAAACCTGCTATATCCTCCAGAAACTTGTGTCTATTTTCTTACTTACACAAATGACGTTTGCAACTCGTGAATGCTGAAAAAATTGTGAGAAGAAGATGTTTTTCTAATTATTATTAGTTTTTTGCATACTGCACAGAAGTGAACAGTTGTGACTATAGAATTTTGTTTTAGTTAAACATCTTAGGTAGCACAGTGAAGTAATCACTCCATCAAAATAAGCAACAAACATTTTCATGTTAGTATAATTATTTTTCTAAGTGTTTTTTTAAGTTTTAAATGGTGAAGGTAAGGAAACTACTTAGATGTCTAAGAGATTAAATTCTCAAGGCTGTTGTGAGGTACTTAAACCAAAGAAACTACTACCTTCCTTTCTGACTGCTTTCTGTGCTTACCCCGAGGCTAGAGGCTAGCAAGGTGTACTTGGAGCTTATTTAGGAAATATTCCTTGGGAGACTAGTGAACAGGGATAACTGATTCTTGCTTTCTCTGACTGACTTTGGCATGTTTTGCCAGGAGAAAAGAATTTTCAAAAGTACTTAAGGAACTTAGTCATGGGAGAGCCAGGAGAAAAGAATTTTCAAAAGTACTTAAGGAACTTAGACATGGGAGATATTAGATACCTGGCTATGGCAACCTGCTGTTACTCTCATATATATGACTTGACCAATTTAGGGCCATGTTCACCATGTGTGAAGGTGCAAGCTCTTTCTTATAATACTAAGCTTATGATAATCCATTCATTATTAAATCCTTATATCAATCTGAACTTCACTGATATTCTTGCATAGATAGTGAACACCAGATTTAGGTGGAATTAGAAACTTGGAAGAAATATGTATAATTCTTGTCACATTCTCTAAGTATTCTTCCATAGCAATTCTGGTCTTAAAAAAGCCAAAAATTGTAATAGTAGGGGAGCTGTACCTGTTGTGATTTGAGATTTTTAAAAGTTAAGTTTGAAGGAAGAAAGTTAGGTTAGCTGTTATAAAGAAGGTATATTTGGAAAAAGGGAGAAGCCCTTGGTCATGCAGATACTTCATCATGTTTGACAGAGACACGGTGATGATTACACTGTCGTGTAATCTTCTTCTGTATTAATATTCTTCTACGAAGCCAAAAGTTTCTGTGAAGACTGTACAGGAGAAACAGATCAAATATGATACATCACAGTGAACTGTTACAGAGGAAGAAAGAAAAAAAATGGTTGTCTACTATTTTGAGAACATTTCATAAGACAGCCATGCTATTTCAGACCTCCTGGTCCTTATCCTTCAGAGAGACATTATTAAAACCTTCAAAAGAAGAAGGCTGAAAACTAAATTTAATAATTATGTTGAATATGAAAGCATGAGCTCAGTACTGGCATTGGTTTTGTGTCTGCACAATTTATACTTCTGGTAACCTCTGCAAGTGTTAACTACTTGTCACCTTTCATGTCTGTTGCACCCTCTCCTGGTTCAGTTGTACGTACTAACCTTTATCTTGACTGTCTGTTGATTAATATAACTTATTTTCACCCAGAACATATTCTTCTCAACCGACTTGAAGTTTGCAATTTCTCTTTGAGGTCAGAAATAGGGCATATGTGCTCAAGATTTTGTGGTTTTTTTTTTTTTCCTAGCTGCATTATCTGATAAGAATAAAGTACCTCTGTTTTCAGACCTTGCCTCCCAAAATTACTCTTGGAAACAGTAGCTAGTGAACTTAAGGGCTAGGGAACTTTGACTGATAATTTAGTCTTCGTAAAGTGTGTCAGCTAACTGTGACAAAGAAATAACTGCCATCCACACACTCCATATATCTGGTACTTTTACACTTTCAAATGGTTTCTCAGGTGGATATTTCCCTAAGGTGTATTTACTGCAGTGTACATAGTAAGTTTTTGTTGTTACTTAGAAGGCCTGTAGACTGAGGTTGAATTTCAAAGTAATCAAAGTGGTGAACTGTAGGGAGGTGTGACTCTATTTTTTCAATGTATAGAGATTCTTATATTGTAATAAAACATCTTTTAATCTAATACTGTCATTTAGTAGTAGAAGAATTTAGATCATCAAACTGTTTGGTAGTCTTTCCCACTGCAAATGGAAATGAAAAATTTCCTCTCATATTACTTATCTGCTTCAGTCTTGGTCTTCATTTCTGTGGGTGAAATTCTCACTTGATCACATGCTCACTAAACATCTGCCCATCTTTAAGTCAAAGCAGTTTCAATTTTCCTAAATTGGACTTCATGCATTATGCAAACATTACTTCATTAGACACTGAGATGAGCTATCAAGCTATATTGTTTGGTCAGAATAATGTGGGTTTGCCTGTCCTCTCAATGCTGGTTTGAAATCACACTAACAATTTTGGATAAATTCAGTTCATGCAATCATTTTTCTTGTGATTCAATTAGGGCATACATAGGAATCTAGGTAAATGCAGGCAATGATTTTGTCTCTGTTCCTGACTTAGGCTGTTACCTATGTGCAATGTGTGAAACTGCATAAACAATCAAAGAGCTAAATGAATCTCTCAAGAAGTGAATGGAATTATGCCAGGCATAAACTTGAGCTACATTCTCCTAAAATATTCCACACAAAGAGGCTAATAATAAGATTCAAAATAACCCGAAGTTCATTTCTGTAGTAGAACTATTTGGATCCTCTCTGCCTTTTGTCTTTTCTTTTTATTTGCACTATTGTGGAGACTACAAAGGGAAACATACATTGGGGAATTTCTTCTGTGCTGGATGGGCCAAATAAGCAGGTCATATATACAGCAGCAAAGGATCTGCCTGATGCCTAATGTTGTGGTCTGAACACCAACAGAAATGGAAACATGCCCATCTATGCTAGTCCCTGGGTTGCTGCTTTCATATTTCTTTTTTTCTAAATGTTTTATTGCTTCCAGATTAAAAGGTTAGGTATTAGATTTTTTTTTCATAATGCTATAATCTGTTATATCATTCTTTTGTAGAGTGTATTGAGAAAAAAGACAAAAAAAAAAGATTGCAAGGTCGTGTGATTGCACTCACCGGAAAGCTGCTAAGTTCATCTTCATTATTTTCCCTGTGTTTATGTATACATGGCTGAGAATTTCTTTGCCATCTGTATGGTTCTGTAAGAATGGTATACAGAAAAGGAAAGGGAAAAGAAATTTAGGAAGCCTAGAAGAAAACCTTAAAAAGATAAAACTGGACATATATTTTGGGAGTTGTGTAACTGGACCAAGAGATGATGTTTCAGTGTGAGTGTGGGCCAGATTTCCTGGAGAGAGTACATATGAGCTACTGCAGCTAATGCGAGAGAACAGTGTTCTGTGTTCCTACTGGTGAATGGAGAAGGAAGTTACCTGACTGCAATGGACAAGGGCCTATGGGTAGTGTCAGATGGTGGAACGTGTGAAATAAACTTGAGAAGAACTGCCTGAGACATGGGTGCATTGGAGAGCATAGAACACTTAGGACTTGATGAGTGTAATGAATAGGAGGGGACTGAAGAGTTGGGGTATGGAAAAATTAGGATTGGAAAGAGAAGGAGAGAGGGCAGGGTGAAAAGCAAAGGAGCATGCCAGAGAGAATGGATAGGAAAATATATTAGTAGAGCCCTCATGATCCTCTAACATCTAAGAGGGAATTAAAGGCCATGCTCTTATTCCTTTTCATAGCTATGTGCAAGTTTGGATATAAGCATCTTGATTATTATTTTCATATTGCCTATGAAGCTGGCTATCAGCATCCATCTATTCTGCCTTACCTGGGTAGCCAACTCAGTCACTCTGAAGGTGGAGTGAGTTTGCAGGAAGAGATGGTGAATAGCTGGAAAGATAACTACGCAGTCCAGATTTATGCCTAGATATGCTTAATACAAAAGAATTATACAGGTGTAGCAGCAGTGGAATAGATACTAGGCTGATGAGCCTTGAACTTAAATCGTATGACATTGCACGTTGCTTTATATAAAATAATCTGGAAAAAAACCAAGAAAGCCTTGTATTTAGCACCAAAATATTATGTGACTTTTTAACTTAGTCTCAGAGGCAGAAATTATGATGAGACTTTTCTGAAATTCTTTTTCTGAGCAAACATCTAGAAAGATTAGTGTGTGTAGCACACAAAATATTTCTTGGCACATATTAAAACTAGTGAATGGAAAAGAATGTCACGACATTCTGGACTTTCCTTATATTTCTCTCTTCAATATATGCTAAGTGCTCATTTTCTTACTGTAAAATTGCATCAGCTACAGACTTCATGGATTTTTTTAGAACTAGGAAATAGGGGCTTCCAGTTGAAGTTGCTTTCATACATAACTGGAAACCACTCTGTCTTGACCTCATTTTATCATCTTCCTCTCTCTGCATCTGAGAGTTATAACTTCTTCTGCAATGAGGCATGATTTAGGTAAGGCTTTAAATCCTCTTGCTGTTTAAAGAGAGTTTTTATTTCTTTAATAGCTCAGTCCTGGTTTTCCGGGATGGTCAGTGAATGTAGCTTTGAGACCTGAAAGAACTCCTTCACTGGTAGTCTCAAGTGCAGGTATAGTTCCACCTTTGGTGAAGTTAATCTTAGCTTGAATTAATCTTAGTTCTACCACATAGCTTTTTTTTGTACCTATGTAATAGATGTGTTGAAAATGGCTTGAAGTCTCACTTTCTGGTGGAAATTCAGGGTTTTTTTTATGCAGAATTTATGTACATATTACTTGATAAGAAGTTTTCAAAGACTGGATTGTCTGCATGTTATTTAACTACATCTGTTTCAGGACTAGTATAAAGCAAACAAATAAACTGGACAAAATAAAGTTACCTGAAACTTATTCAAACACTGCTATGGTCAACAGGAGATGAGCTTGCAAGTGGAGCAGCCTGCTCTTGGGCAGGGGGACAGCTAGATGCTGGGAGCTGGATGAGAATGGGCAGATTGGTTTTGTCATTGTTTTCTAAATAAACTGTAATCTAAAATTTCTCATTTAAAACCTGTGAATTTCCAGTAACCTTTAAAAGAACAGTTTTCTACACAGGAATCAGGAGGACTTCTTGAACTCAAAGTAGAAATACAGTGAGCAAATAACAGCTTTCATCTGGAATGTAGGAGAATACAGATCGGTTTTTTGTCCTGCCTGGAAAAGAAATGGGACTTGAACTCTGGAGTTTACTACTGAATGTTACCAAAACTGGGTAATTAGTGGCAGAGTTTGGTTTTTTTTCCCGACTCTGCAGTAATTTCCATGAATACCTTTCCCTCCTCTTAAGCTATTGTTTCAGATACTCAAGAGACAAAGGAATATAACATACATTTACTAAAAAGACATACTATGAGTAATTCATGGTGATTAGGAAACTGGATAAGGAAAATAACCCAGCTTGTATTTTTGAAGTGAAACGCTCTGAAACTCTCCAAATAATACTCCATAATCTATTTCCATGTAATTTATGAAATGTCATTACTAGAACAGGGGAGTGAGGTTAACAGAAACCTTTCTTTCCCCCTAAATATTCTGATGTGCTAAAGTGAGCAGCAACTCTGTCAATGAAGAAGATAAAAGCTGTAGTGGAGGTTCAATGCTTGAAGGAATATGACATATGATAAATTCTACATCATGTTAGGAAAATGTAGATGTTGGAAATAAGGCTTTACAGCTTTTTGGCAGGCAAATTAACTCCCTGCACACTTGTTGATTTAAAACTAGCACATTAGGAAATCAGCCTGTAATATTTAACATCATTCCCACGAATAGTCAAAATCTACGAGTCTGCAGATGCAATCTTCTATTTTCTACAGTAGGCATCTTAGAGAGATTTATTTAAATCAATGAATTATTTATTATGATACATGCTAACAATGTTTGCTAATGTAGAAACAAAAATTTGAGTGTAACAATCAAACTATCTATCTAGGATATGATTGTTTGGTTCTGTGTTTTCCTTCAGATAACCAGAACTGACAAACCTATCCAATCCATAGCTTAAGGCAAGACCTGAAGTACTGTATGGAATACTGTTTCTTTTCTGTTTATTCTCTCAAGAGATTGTCTCAGAGTATCAATGTTGCTTTTCTCTTCATCTGAATTTTCCTCAATCCATTTTTTCCTCTCAGAAATTGTATATATTTTTAGAAAGCCTCTGAAGTAAATGTGATGATGTTATTTTGAGGTTTTTGTTTTCTCTAGAGGACCATTGTGTGGTAATGTTTCTGTCTTCTGGGTTTGTCATTCCCTTGCCTCGCCTCACCTCACCTCGCCTTGCCTCTCTCTTTGTTTGCTTTCTTTTCATTTTTCTTTATGGCTAGTGTTAGTCATTACATTTCAAGCTGTTACGTATAAACAATTGTCTATTTCCTCCTCTGTAAAGGAAAAAAAAATGTATTCCTGAGATGAGACCATTACTGTATTGCTCCCCAAGAAAAAATACCGTTTGATCAGGTTCCCATATCTTTGCATATCATGTTAAGCCTGCAAAACAGGTTAAAAGCTAAAAACGGGAAGGAGGATCTGTTTGTGAATCCTCCCACTTTTGCTGTCATCATAAAAAACTGAAGTATTTCTTTTTGTATTCTCAGGTGGCCTCGAATCTTGAGTGTGTTTGACTTTTGATGTGATTCAGCTGTGAAGGCCAGTGGCTTGATTCCACTTTTTAATGGATCAGGTGCATGGCAACATGGTCCTTTCTACCCTTATTATGCTATAATTCTGTTAAGCTAACAGACTCCAAGAGCCCTGCTGAGAGGATTTGTTGATTTGCCTGTGCATGTTGGAAGGAAATGACAGAATTGCTTTGTACCTGCAGTCTTCCATCTCTTGGGTTGTAATAAGCAATTTAATGCTGCCAATTATTCTCTCTATAGGCTGTGGCCATAACATTTTTTCAGACATTTTCTTCAGCAATGACAAACTAGTGGGAACATTGAGACTGTTCTTATGTCAGGTATGCAAGATACAATCTTTTCAAATTATTTGGATAGGGACATGTCACTGCTGACTGAGAGAAGTCATGAATGGAAAAAGTATTGCTTGTTTTCCTACATGTAATACGGGTAATGCCTCATGATGGAGGGAATAGAAGATGTGCTATAAAGAAAAGAGTGTGTTGACATTAGTGCAGGATTGCTAGATGTGTCTTCAAGCTACAGGATATTTGTGAACCTTGAATGCTCTAATAGTCTCAGCTGACCAGAAGGATCTTTCTATGTCATGCTCTTATAGAGATTATAAAGTTTCAGGTACTTTAATTTATAATACACAGTAGCTGTCCTAACACTTGCTTTCCAGACTACAGAATCCTATGTTTGTTTGTAACAGCTGCATATTGATTGGCTAGATCTTTTTTGTTTGTGAACACTGAGTTAAAAATGCCTGTGCTTTTGACAGTGGGTGCTATACTGGGAATACAATCGCTGCCTGAGATTTCTTTGTCTGAAGAGAATGAAAAGACTGTTTGGGCAAAAAGTAGCTTGGTGTCTGACAGGGAGTGTTAAGTATGTAATGGGAACAACCAAGGCTGTATTAAAGGGGAAATCATTTAATAACTAATAACTGTAAATTTTCTTTTGTGGTATAGCTGGATAAGTCAACCAGATAAGGCAATAAGTTTACACAAAAACTTAAAGCTGTGCTTGAAGACACTATTTCTTTAGGCAGGACAAAAAAAACCAAGTTATCCTCTATGTCACAGAACTGATTCCATGATGCAGTAGGAAATTATGTAGGCTTCTTCCTTCTTTAGTCTTCTTACATCTAAAAAATTGCTTTTTACTTTTGTGGACTGGCTGATCAGATGTTTCAATTTAGATGATTCAGATGAATGCAGAGATTAGTATCTCCTTCTTTTGCTGGGCTAGAGAATAAGCACACATACACAGTGTGGAATGTAGAACAACTTTTCTTTATATTTATTGTATTACAGACTTCCAGATACATTGTGTTGGATACAGTAAATGAACAGAGGAGAGGGAGAGATGATCTGTGCACACAGTAAAAAAAAAGTGAGGAGAGGCTGAAGGGAGAATTTTCCCTTTCTGAGTTTTAATTCATACAGACTGTCAATGATAGAGGGTAGTAATAAAGCCCAGACTCTCTGGCTAGCTGTCCTGTCTCTCTTAAGGGTTGCTGCAGCAATCATTACATGGGTAAATGTAAATATGATTATATTTAATGTAAGAGAAGCATATAATCAGAATACCATGTGGAAAGAATGAATGAAAGAGCTACTTGAAATCCATTACTGATGGAATATTACAAAGGAAGGCTTCTGCTCTGTGTTTGTCTGATTTCTTTCGCTGTCACTCTAATTCTTTTCTCTATTTCTTAATTTCTTATTCTCATTTCCTTTGAAAAGTCCTCTTATTGCCTTTTCTTTCTTTTATCTGTAGCTTATACCATCCTAACTTACACCACTCCACATCTTCTCCCTTCCAGCAGTACTGTTGCACAGTTGGGTACTTTTCTATAGCTCATTCTGTGCAAGATTTTTTGTCGCTGTTCTTTCAGGCCCACCTGAAACATTCTTTAGGACATGGAACATTTATAAGAGTGTGTACAGCAGAACTGTAGTGGATTTTATCCTTTTATAATTACTATCTAATTAGTACGATTAATGTTAAAGAACTACTATTAGCCTGATATATAGTCTGTACTGAAATTAAAAATTTGAGGGACTCTTGTATAAATGTCAGCTTTTAGAGTTGTAACATTTTAAGATTGCAAATGTTAATGTATGCTATGTAATAGTGTTTGCCTATGTGTGAAGTATATTATAATCACTGCTGGATGAATCTTACAGTTTTCCAAAGTTCACACAAGTTAATCAATCAAAAATTTAGATGCTTTTGCAAACTACTAAATTTTTCAGTGTGGAAACGGAGTGGAAATCAAAGTGAGTCAGGATGAACTAAGAAAATGCTGAAGCAGTCAAAAAGAAATTGAAACTCCAAGGAATTTGGGTGCAAAAGCATTGCTTAAGGTCTATGATTGAAGATTCTCATGAGTTTAGACATCCTTATGTGGTCACGGAAAAAATATTAGCAGCAGAGGCCTCTCATTCATTATACATGAAATTACAAAGATGGCATGTAAAAGGGATCAAGGGAGTATGATTTTGGCTAATCAGTGAACTAGTTGAAAAAGACTGTGATGAAATTCAAATTTCCCATATTTATCTGCTCAATTTCTCTCTTCTTAAATGGAAATCTTTAAATTGTGATTACAAGAGCAGGGAGCAGTCCATTCCAGAGGTAGTGTTTTTTCAGTTTTTAATTCTGGGCTCTTTAAGTGATGGACCAAAAAAGGAATTACAAAAAAATTAATGGTTAAAGCAGAATTTTCTTTAGATTTGAACAGAGAGAATTTTGACAAGGTTCTCTGTAGTCAGAAGTAGTCTGACATCAGTCAGCAGAGATAGACACCTGAGTGGTATTCCAGTCAAGCATAGAGGTTGCTTCAATTGCAGGGTCAGAATCAGTATCTTGTTGGTTATCATTTGCCACTCTGTCCATTGAGCTGGACATCTGATTCAGAAAATGCATTAATGCATATTTATGCATGTCCTTAGCAGGAATGCAATTGTTGCTTTCATTCCTAAATTGAGTATGGACATGTGAATCAGCTAAACATGAGTTTACCTTGAATGAAAAAAAGTGGTGGTTAAGTTCAAATATTCATTATTAGCTAATCAGATTGTGTTAGAAAAGATTGCTCAGGGCTTCAGTGCAGTTTTGAGCATCTGCAAAGATGGAAATTCCAGAGCCTTCCTGGGCAGCCTGTTCCAGTATGTTTGGCCATAGTTGAAGAAAAGGTAACACACTTCTCACTGGGGATTCCTATATTCTGTCTTGTGTTCATTGCCCCTTGTCCTATCTCTGCATAGCTCTGAGAAGAGTATGGCCTTGTCTTCCTTATATACTCTCCCATTAAGGTAGATGGGAAGCTCCCTTTAGCCTTCACTTAAAGTGAACAAATCCAGGTTTTCTAATCTTTATTCACGTCATGTTTTCCAGTCTCCTGATGATCTTGATGGTCCCCTGCTGGACTTGCTTCAGTGTATCAATGTCTTGTACTGAGGACCTTGAAACTGGCACAATAATCCAGATATGGTTTCTGAAGAGCTAAACAAAGAAAAGCAATCATGTCCTTCAACCTACTGACTATGCTCTTGTTAATGCAGCTCAATGCTCTTGTTTCCACAGCTGCATATTGCTGATTCCTTGTCAGCTTGTGCAGCAGAGTCTTCAAGTTCTTTCCTGGAAATCTGTTTTCTAGATCATCAGCACCCAACCCGTCCTGTTGCATAAAGTCATTCCATCCTAGATGCAGATGTTGAGTTTCTTAAGTTTTCTGTCAGTTCACTTCTCCAGCTTGTCAAGATATTTCTTAATATCAGCCCAGTCATCCACCCTCAGTATGATGCACACTTTCTGAGAATGTCACATGTCCCATCACTAAAGTAATTGATGGAGATGTGAAATAATATTGGGCTGAGATATTGATCTCTGAGGCGTGGCACCGGTAAATGGCTGACAGTTGAACTTTTTACTACTGATGACACCCATGTGAGCCAAATATTTCAGCTAATTTTCCGTCCACTTTATAATCTGTTTATTGAGTCTCTATCTCACCAACTTGGCTAAAAGCATATGATGGGAAGCACATTCACAGAGCACTTGTATCTCTTTGTACTTCTTATGATTCCGTTTTTTACTTTTAGGTTATTCACATTGCAATTAATTAGGGTCTAACTGTTCCTTTAATCTAAGCAAGACTTAACCTAAGAAATGTGTGGTTAGTTATTACAAGGTAAGACTGAACAAGACAGGAAGAACAGATATGAGGCCTCATGACTGCTTTGTCGTTTTTGGACTCTATATAGAGAGGAATAAAGTGGATGAGTACCTCTTCCTTTCTTGATATTTATTACTCTGGCTGATTATTGCTGTCATGAAAGGATGCATGTATTAATTGATAGCCTTTAAAAGTTAATTTGAGGTTTGGGAAGAGGATTATGAAAAGACTGCACAACAGGCTATCAAAACTTCTCTCTAGAAATTATTCAAGAATTTCTTTTCAGTGGCCTCCTAATGCAGTAACTGATCTTGCTTGACAAGTTGACTGTAGCAAAACTGAAACGTTAATTGTGCAATACCTTTATTGGTTGAACTAATCCATGGATGAAAGAATACTTTCCCATTGGGGAAATTCTGGTGTAGCTACCCATAATTGCAATGTTCTCTCAACCCGAATTGATTTAATTTAGCAATCAGACAAAACATCAAGGAAGCTTCTTTCCAGACTTTCCGAGCTTTGATTTATCTTCATTTGGCTGTCTCAAAGAATGCTGACTATCTAATCCACATGTAGAGACTGCTCTGTTTTTAAGTCTGTGTCTCTTTGTGTCCAAGGCAACTGTTTGAAGCCAAGGAAATCCTACTATCTGCAGAACTTATTCCATGTATGTATGAGTCCAGCTACAGCAGGCTATCTCTCAGGGTCTGCCAGTTTATCACTAGAAACATAGCAATGCAGATATCATCAATTTGTCTCCATGGGATTAAAGCTGGAAACAGCTTCTGGAGGTTTAGTAACACTCCTGATGTTTAAACTTCCTTTTGTAATCATTTTTCAGTTCCTTAAAAAATAATTTGTTTTTTATTTCCTGGAGTTTAGCTTTTATTAATAGATTGGCTATGTTACTCACAGAGCTGTCCCAGCTTTCACAAAGCATTATTATAGTTGAGCAAAGTGCAAAGTTACTTTCATGTATTTGGTCTAATTAGGCAATTCAGTGCTTCATTCCTGGTGTTTACCATGGCTTTATGATCTTCAAAACAGTGTCAGCAAAATGTTCTAAAGACGTGTTTGATGCTAGAAAACTTGACAAATTCATTAACAGCATTGTAAAGTATCTGCTTTGGCAACCTAGAAGTGATTTACAGGCAAGACAGTGTGGCTATTCCAGAATCACAGGATCTCAAGTGCTGGAAGGGACCTTGAAAGATCACCCAGTCCAACCCCCCTGCCAGAGCAGGACCACCTAGAGTAGGTCACACAGGAATTTTTCCAGGTGGGTTTTGAATGTCCCCAGAGAAGGAGACTCCACAACCCATCTGGGCAGCCTGTTCCAGTGCCCCATAACCCTCACAGTGAAGAAATTCTTCCTTATATTTCTTTGGAACCTCTTTATGTTCCAGCTTGTATCCATTGCCCCATGTCCTATCATTGGCCATCATTGAGAAGAGCCTGGCAATATCCTCCTGACACCCACCCTTTATGTATTTCTAAACATTAATGTGATCACCCCTCAGTCCCCTCCAAGCTAAAGAACCCCAGCTCCCTAAGCCTTTCATTATAAGGGAGAGTTGAACTCTCTCCAGCATCATCCTGTCCCTCTTGAACTGAGGAGCCTAAAACTGGACACAATATTCTAGATGTGGTCTCAGGAGGGCAGAGTAGAGGGGAAGGAGAACCTCTCTCGCCCTACTGCCCACAACCCTTCTAATACACCCCAGGGATGCCATTGGCCTTCTTGGCCACGAGGGCACATTGCTGGCTCATGCTCATCCTGTTGTCTGCCAGGACCCCCAGGTCTCTTTCCCCTACGCTACTCTCTAACAGTTAATTCCCCAGCCTGTACTGCTACATGGGGTTATTCTTTCCCAGAGGCAATACTCTACACTTGTCCTAATTTTTTTAGCAACTTTTCATTAATAATAAAAAAAAAATACAGCTATATACATATGTTAATTAAGATTCAGCACAATCCTCCATGAGATTATAACCTTATTCCTCATATTTTAGAGGTGTATATGCTACAGTCCAGAAAAAGAACTTCCTAACATCAGGCTGCCTCAGCATCCTTCCCAAACCAGACTGGGGAGTTTCAGGGAAAAGACACCAGCACTCTTTGTCACTTACCGTTACTTACCTTGCAGGTAGTCAATACGTGACAATCTCCCATTTCTCATTTTCTTCCTCTCACTAGCTACTCAGAAATGCTAAGTGTATTACAATATTTCTAAACTAAATTCCCCAGGTATTTTTCCAGTTCCAGTTGCACACCTTTGTCATATTGTGACTTCAGGCTTGGAGACCTCAGCCTGCGTCATCCTCAATGTGCTTTGGTCTTCAAAGGAAGAAGGTGGGATGCATGAACAGGAAGGGATCTGAGGAAGACTGTAGCTTCACTCTACTGTAGTGACTTTTTCAGATCAAGTGGGCTTCAACCAAGTAATATGCTTATATTGTGCTAAGGAAATGAAAAAAAGTAATCATTAACCTGTATCTTACCTACAGCGAACAGCTCATTACTAATTGTTACAAATGTTCTTATTTGTAAAGGCTTCCTTTTGTTAAAGTTATGACTATATGTTGTAATTAATGTATCATGAGATGGATGATGAGAAATCTCATGAAAGATTTCTTTCCAGAAATCACCATGTGATTTTTTTTCTTGAATTCAACAGAATAGCGCAAAGTAATTTTATAGTAGGATGAAAAGAAAAAGAAGCAAAACATCTTTTTCCTTTTTTTGCATTGCTAAAATGCGTTTCAAACATTGAGAGTGGCTTCCAAAGAGATGATAGAGGTCTGCCTATCTCTGAGGAGTCAAATCTATTCTGGAAACATTTGAGACCTCTTTTCAGGAAAGTGAGTTGTCCTAAGTGGAAAGACTGGGAAAAGAATTCAGTAAACAATTAAAGTATAAGAGCAAGACAGGTTATTACTGAGCCTATTTTGAATTCTTGTTATGCACCTAAAAATTTATTGGAATGGATTCTTATTTGACTTTTTTTTTTTTGTTTTGATAATTTTTACTTGTACTTGTGTAAAAAGAAAGCATTCTGATTTGGAAGTAACTCTTGCAACCATCTGGCTTTTACGTTTTTCATCATTAATGATAATATAGTCAAGAAAGTAGGAAATAAGTCTCATTTATTACACGTCTCTTCTGTTTAATTAATGAGAGAAACAGCAGTGTGTGATATTAGTGTTCTTTTACTTTCTCTAGTTTCTAGGAGCAATTTGTCCACAAGAACAGTGGGTTTATTTTTATAAATAAATAATACAAGTAGTATTTAATAAATTGCTGTCTTACATTCATTCATTTCTGTTGTGGTTTGGCCCAGCTAGCACAGCGGCACCATGACAGTCTCTCGCTCGGTGCCCTCATTTGCCCCCACCCTCGTTAGGATGGCAGAGGCCCCAGCGAAATGGGAGTAAAAAGATAAGCAAGGTTGTTGTGGATTGAGACAAGGGCAGGGAGAGCTCACTGCCAATTACAGTTTTGGGCAAAACAGACTCCAGTACTCAGAGAGGAAAGTAGGGAAGTTTATTCTACAAGAAACAGAGCGGAATAAAAGCAAAAAGGGAGTAGGATGATGAGAAAATTACAACCAGCACTTTAAGATCTCCCTCCCCCATCCCTCTTTTCTTCTCGGGCCCAGCTCACTGCTCCCTATATCTCTACCTCCTCCCCCCACAACGGCTCAGGGGGGCAGGGAATGGGGGATGTGGTCAGTCTCTCACAGATGGGCTCTGCCACTTCTGTCTTCTCAGATGAGGACGACTCCTGGCACTCTTCCCCTGCTCCAACACGGGGTTCCTACCCCAGGACACAGTCCTTAACGAACTTCTCTGGTGTGGATTGTTCCCAGCAGCTGCAGCTTCTGCTGATATAGGGTCCCTCACACCGGACACAGTCCTTGGTGAATATCTCTGACGTGGATTCTTCCCCACAGTTACAGTTTCTGCAGTTACAGGGTCCCTGTCTTGGGACAAGGCCTCTTCTGGGCATAAGTTTAGTGAGCTACTTTGTCATGGGTTGCTTCCCACAGTTACAGCTGTGGATATTGAGTCCCTCCCATGGGACACAGCCTCCTCTGGCCATAGTCACTGTCCCTGGCTCGGGGCCTTTAATGAAGTGAATCGCTGCCCCTGGTCCAAGGCCAGCTTTAGCAAAATGAGTCTCTGCCCCTGATACAGAGTCATTATCAAAATGAGTGTCTACCACTGATGCAGGATCTTTAAAGAAATTAAAATAAATCTCAGCTTCACCAATTCTCTCTGTAGAATGGAGGGGAGTCTCTGCTCCAGCACACCTTCTCCCCTCTTTCCTCACTGACCTTGCAGTCTGCAGGATGAAGCTAGGATAATTAATATATTTTTATTACATCATCTGTGACATCTGAGCAAACGCCATACCAAAGTATCATTTTTTTATAATAAGATTGAAATATTGAATAGAATATATTTCAAATAAAAATGGTTGAATTTAGAAAACTTGTCTCCTATTTCCTTGTCCTGCATGTAACTGTCCTAAGTAACCCTTGATAATTCATGGACATCTGACTCTCATTACCATGCAATGATGGAAGGAATTTTTTAAAAGGCAGCAGATTAATTTAAGGGTAAGACGTAATGATAGGTGGGTTGAGTGTACAAGAGTAGCATGAGAGGCTGAGAAAGACTTCCTGACTGTATCTAAAATTCTTGAAATTAGCTGAAAGAGAGGCCTTCACCAGAAATCTAACTACTGGTATTACTTTAAAGATGTCTTCAGCGAAATCATGCAGATTTTTTTAAGCTATAGTTAATTATTGTAGTTTCTATCACTTGAGTCTGTTCTTGCTTAATATTACTTTTCTGAAAGCAACTTATTTTACAGTTGCCTTATCCATCTTTATGTGATCTTGCTTCTTGTGTAGCTTTAGAATAATCATAGAATCAGACTCATAGAATGGTAGGGGTTGGAGAGGGCCTCTAGAGATCATCTAGCCCAACCTCTCTGCTAAAGCAGGTCCACCTAGATCAAGTCACACAGGAATATGTCCAGGCAGGTTTTGAAAACCTCCAGAGAGGGAGACATTCTCCCTGGGCAGCCTGGGCAACCCAGGGCTCCCTCACACTTACCGTAAAGAAGTTTTCCCTTAGTTTAAGCATGGCTTTTTGTGTTCCAGATTTTGTCCATTACCCTTAGTCCCATCACTGGACACTACAGAAAAAAGTGTGAGAGACTCAGACTGGAGCAGTCAGTGCCTGAAGGACTGTTCTCCCGGTGGATGACCCACGTTGGGGCAGGATGTGAGGAGCTGTCCCAGTGGGAAGCCCCATGCCTGAGCAATTTGTGAGGAACTGCAGCCCATGGGAAGGACCCACGCTGGAGAAGTTCATGAAGGACTGTCTCCCATGGGAGGGACCCCACAGTGTAGGAGTGGAAAGTGTGATGAGGTCTCCTCCTAAGAAAAAGTAGTAGCAAAGTATATCTGTAATGAATTGACCTCAACTCCCATCCCCCATCCCCTGCACCACTGGAGGGGAAGAAAGGAGAGTCCTGGGAATATGGAGGAGGTGAGGGGAGGTGTTTTAAGATTAATTTTTATTTCTCATCTTCCTGTTCTTGTTGTTCCTTTAATAAAATCAAACCTTTTTTTCTCCCCAAGTTGAGTCTGTTTTGCCTGTGACCCTAATTGCTGAGCGATCTCTCTGTCCTTATCTTGACTCATAAACTGCTTGTTCCATTTCTCTCTCTCTCCTGTCCAGTTTAGGAGGGGGAGTGATTTTATGACTTGGTGGACACCTGGCTAAACCACCATATATTTTTACTTTGATTATTTATAAACCCAAGTATTAATTTTTGAAAGCTTTTCACAGTAATCTTTGCCTGAGTGAAGAAAGAGTGTGAGAATGTTCAGTTCTAGTCGAAATTGAGAAGGGACTTGGACCATTTTGATGTGATGTGATCATTACACAGATCGAGTCATTGCCCTTCTCTCTACTTTACTTTTTCTTATCTTTCCTCAGAGGTGAGTAGAGATAACAGAGTACAGGTGTGACAAACTTGTTTCCTGTATACTTACTTAGTTGTCCAGTCTAGCACATCCTTAAAAAGTTATGGAATCCTAAAGCACTAGTACTCAGTACTGTGCAGGTGATGAGGCTGTCCCACAGACAATATAGACTACATGCTCGTTGTCCTGTATTGCTGTCTAGAAAATCCAGAGAAAAAGTGGCAGAAATGCTTTTCTGTAGAAAACTATTATGTTTCTGAGTATTTTGTTACATTTCATGCCAACAGATTAGGATATTGTGTACTTTGGCAGTTAAACAGATTGATCCATTGTCAGCCAAATCTCTTTTCTCCCTAAACTGATCTGATCAGCCATATGCATTTTCAGTATCTAATCCTAATAACTAGGGTCCCAGTGGGATCCTAATCTGAAATAAAGGGGGCATTTTGATCCTCAGCATACTATCTGGAATCTGTATAACATTCTTGGAATATTATTATGGTAAGTTACTTTTGTTAGTAGGAAAAAAATTGACTCAAACTGAGAAGCCAAAATGAGAGAAGTCAGCAGATGAAAGAATTTGTTTCAAATGCTTTCTTGTAGAAGGCTATCTTAAATTTTTGAATTCCAAAACTATAGGATTGTACTTGTACCTGATGAAAGCTTTCCGTTTTCCACAAAGCTTCCCTCTTCCCCAGCTCGCAAAAAGAGAGGATGAAGGCCTGAAATGGAACTGAAACGATGCTGCAGTTTATAGGGTAGGATGAAAACGGAGTGAAAGTTTTGGGTAACACTCAAATATCTGTAGCTATCTACAAAAGAAGAAAACATAAGAGGCGGATTTTTGGACTGGGAGAGTGATGTGTGGAAATACATCACTGTGATGTCAAAAGTTGAAGAAGAAACTGAGAGTGAAGAGATGGATGCATTGGAAACAAAGGAAAGGAAGCTCTCAAAACAGAAGCTGAGACAATCAATGAAGGCAAAAGAAAATACATGGGAGATTTTTCTTTCTGTGGCAACAGATAGAACTATCACAGACCTGGGATAGTTTACTGAGAAAACTGTTTGTTAAAATGGAGACCTGAGTGATATGTAGAACCTTCCAGTCCTAAAACTGGCAGTGGGCTGCATGATTCAAACAAGCTTGTTCCACTAGTTCTTCCAGGACTTTTATGAGACAATCTCCCCACTTTTCAATGGCTTTTCAATGACACTTTTCAATGACTTTTCAATGGACTCTGGCTTGCAACAATCTCTTCAGAACATCATTCAGAACAGCTCCAGAGCCTGTGAAAACAAATATTTTACAGAAGTAAGTAATAGTAATTGTCTAGAACACAAGTGCTAAGTTGTTATGTTGTATTAAGGGAAGACAGATCACGTTGTAGTAACTTTATTGGTTGGCAATGGGTTAGCTCCATAATGAATTTGTGTTAGGGATCACAGAAGCACGCAAAATAGTAGGGGTTGGAACGGACGTCATCTTGTACAATCACTCTGCTAAAGCAGGTCTGCTTCAATCACGTCACTCAGGAATGCATTCAGGAGGGTTTTGGAATGAAACAGTCTTAGTTTGAATTCCGTTTTAGTTTTGTGTAGAGTTGTTTTTTTGATGTTTTGATTTTCTGTTGTTTTTAAAGGAACTCCATATGTAATATATATAGGATATCCTATATATTCCTAGGGCTGCATTGTTTTATGAATAGAGAGTTTCAGAATAATGTTGTGAGAAATTATTTTAGGAATGGTATCAACGTGTGACGTTAAGATTTCCAATAACTATAATGAAAAAGTTATTGAGAACTTTTCAATAGATTTAAATATAGTATTTGGCATAAAATAATATAGGCAATTACTTGAAGAAACAACTTGAGTGCCAAATTATTGTTTAATATTAGTTTTACTTTATGTAAAGATAAGATGTGAAATCATATATGATTATTTTCTTGAAACTCGGTTGTCGATTTAGATGAATTAATTGTTTTCTGCCTATTTAAGTAATTTTACCCTTAACGTTCTTTGAAATAATAATTACTTTTGATTTTAAAGATTTACTTTCTTTTTTAGACTCATATTTTCATTCTGTCTTTAGTTAAATGTCTTTTGCACCACATTCTTGCCAGTGCACCACATCATATCTGATGTATGTCTTTACCCTTGCTATCTGTACTGCAAAATTAAGTTGTTAGCTTAAAACAATTCTCTTTTTTACTGAAAAAGTCTGGTCAATTTGGGCTTATAATTTTCTCAGCTAATGTGTGAAGGTCAGCATAAAGTTCAGTTGTTCCTGGATGTGATAGCAGTCTCAGTTCTTTACTAGATAATTACTGGACAAAAACCCCCATAATGTTTGGCTTTGTATGTACTGTGAAAAATTTTTTAAAAACCCCAACCCTGTTAGATTAAAGAGTTGCATTCACTTCAGATCTGTTTTGTTTTTCCTTACAGTTGATTTATCTTAAAAATCAAATGTTGAGAAATTTAAGGGAATTATTTAATGAAGTCAAGTTGATTGCATAACTGAAGAAATTTCATGTTGAAGACGCTTGTACTTACTTCAGAGTTCTAAAGCTGACTTTCATCCAAGCAAAAGAAGAAGTGGGATGGAGGTGAAAGGGATAATGAAGAAGAGTGCTACAGAACTAGGTAAAATAGAATTAAGAGTCAGAAAAGAGCTTGTTAAGAAATAGAAAGTGGATTAATCACTGAAAAGTCAGCGCATTTATCAAAAGACTAAGGATAAAGTAATTCAAAAGATAAAACACTTTCCAAAGAACATTAAACCCCCTAGTACTTTATCTGCCAAGTACAAGTAGAATATAAGTACAAACTAGGGCTGTTGTTCACTGGCAATGTGATATGATCCCAATACTAACTGAATATATGCACAATTTAATGAGAAGATTGTGCAAAGGAAGAATAGCTGAAAGGAAAGAAGGGATAACAATAATAACTGTGAAGTACAAACATACAACCCAGTCAAGGGACTATCCACTCTATGTGGTGCATTAAATTGAAATTTAGCACCAGTAGGTAGGGCTAGTGATACTGTACAAAGCAGGATGAGTCTTCAGCTGAAACTATTTAGGAAAGATGAGTTGAAGATGAAAGAGGTGCAGAGAAGAGCTACTAAAATCATAAGGACAGTGCAGATTTTACTTTCTAGGAAAAAAACGCACAAAAGCTATTGTGAGGCTATTTTGGGTGAGCTGGGTTCAAATCTATACATATAATGCTTATGTGCTATCTAACCCATTTCTGTCACAAACTCTCCAGTAGAAGAATGCTTTAATATAACATTGACAGATCTAGAAGAGGAAATAAGCTGATTTGTATTTATGCCACCCCATTTGAAGAGGCAGGGAAGATGACCTGGAGATCTATAACTTGAAGGTTTAACCTAATAGTACTCCACCACAACAGCACAGATGAACAATATAAGCAAGTTTGACTTGTTTTAGTAAAATTAGGTTTGATTGCTGATTATGTATACTCTAATGAGACTAAACACCAGAGATGAAGAAGTTAAAAAGACAAGGTTAATACAAAATGTGCAGTTATAGATACTCAGTGATTCCTTGCAGGCTGAAACCAAAATAATCTTCTCTAAGGAGAGTTAAGAAGGTTTCAAGAGGGAGCTTATTAAGGGATTATATGTTATTGTCACAAGCCACAACATAGGACTTGCTTTGATTGCCCAACTCTATCATTCTAGGTGACAAAACCAATCACAGAATCACAAAATTACTTACAATAATGCATTCAATCAATTTTATGTTCCCCAGTGCTTGCTTCTACAGCTCCATTATGAATTTCTAGATGTACAATGTAATAATGTTCAGTATGATGTAAAAAGGGTCTTTTAACTTTAGGTAGTTTCCACTTGAAAAATATGGCACTTGTTTTTAATCTCTCAGCCTATCTGGTTTGTTAAACTATATGTACAGTCATCCACTAATAGGAGTACTTTGAACAGAATCTTTACTTTGCTTCCAGGAGAACCTACATTTTATTAGAGGCTTGACAGATTCTTAAGAATGTTTACGCACCTTCAGTAAGATTTTACACATCAATGTAGCTGCAACATGCAATTCTAGATCAAAATATCTAGCTGGTTTTTCATACAGTTGTTGTAAAGAGAGTCATGGACAGTGTTTTTTAGAAAGATAAACTATATATTGGTTTCTTAAGATAGAGGAATGCTCTCATGGGCAGGCAAATCTATTGAACAGGAGAGTTAGTCACCGGATGTTGATGGGAGGCTCCATTGCAGGTCCTTGCAGCAGCATCTTCACCCCCGAGCCACTGCTGTGCTCAACTCTGACTGTGGCCTTTGGTGACCAAGCAGCATGTGCATATTTCATTGCTATTGATTATCCTAATGACATACAAAACACTTTCTAATGATGATTTGCAAATATCTTACCTATGTACAATGTAATGTGTCTTCCAGCAGGAGCTACTTAGAGGAGTCTTTGGAGGAGTAGGGAAGATTCTCCACCTAGGATGTTAATAAACATGTTTAAGTAACCAGATTCCTCAGACTAGACCTAACAGGAGCTGCCTGAGGGAAACCTCTAGAAGTGTGTGAAGGTCCTAGCAAGAGAAGTCCTGTAACAATCTGTCAAATCATCACTGAAGGCATCAGCTGTTAACTCCCTGGGTCACCTGCATGAGTGAGGTATTTGGCCTAAGGTAACCAAGAAACCTGAAACTAGGCAATTGTCTGAAACTTTAGTGGTGATGGGACTGTGAGCAGGCCAGGCTAGGATATCAGCCCACAGATCAAGGTCAGGATCAATGAGATTTGTGGCCAGGCAGAGGCATCACTGCTATACAGGTGGAGATGAGCACTCCTCCCAGGTTGCTGAGGTAGGGACTGGAGCCTTGATATGGGCTGAAATCAGGCCCCTGGGTCCATGGGCAGAGGATGTAGGTGAGGAGTCCCAGGTGAGGCTGATCAGAGCAAGTAAGATCTGTTAGTGCACTTGTGGCCTTGACATAGAAATACCATAGATTCCTTAGACTAGACATTGATCTTATGTCTGCCTGGGCCGTAGGAGTGCTGGAGCAGTGCTGAGAACTAAGGCATGGTAGTCCACACTGGAGTCTTGTGCTACAGTTGATGATGGCATTTCTAGTGCCTGTGATTTAGGGTCTCATGCTGGCTTTTTCATGGATCTATTCTTAACCTCCTTGAAATGAAAGCTATAATATAATGTATAAAAGTTTTATTCAGGACCTCAGAGTGACAATAATGGCTTCTTTTGTTTGTTACATGCTGCTCAGTTGTGCATAAGCCCTTACCATTTTTTAGCAGAGTTGCTAATTGTTGCTCTGATTATGCAACTGTCTTCATGCTGCATTGTGGATTTCATAATGTCCTATTAGAGCTCTGGTTAGCCAGCAGATCTATCTTGCCACCAGCTGTAGGAAAACACTTTCAGAAAAGTGCACTCCCAGTGGAAGTTATTCAGATTTTAATGAGTAGGATGTTTTATGATCTTTGCTAATAAAAATGAAACTGGAAGAGAGCACTCTCTTGCCAGAATGTGTACTTCTCTGTACTGCCAGAAATTGCAGGCTACACATAAACTGTTGTAATTCCAAGTATATTCTGTCAGAATATGAATATGTATTATTCAGTTAAGTGTTACAGCATGACCATATAAATAGTAATAATACTGTGTGCTGTGATGGGAAATCCCATCGTGTATAATAATACCACCAACAGAATAGAATACTAATGTGTCTTCTTAAACACTCAGTGAAAAGTAGTTAGTGACCTCTCTGCTCAGTAGTTCAGTTCAGGAAAAACACCTAAACTGTTTTAGATTCTTTACCTCTCCTCCCCAGCCCTGGAATTCCCAGAGGAGCAGCATATATTAAGAACTAACTGCCTACAGCTTGTAGGCTTACAAAATATCACTTCAGGTTTTTTCTTTGTGACAAAAGCTATTTGAAAGCATTCTTTCACTTAGAAATAACCTGATGAGGTAATACTTCTTTTAAAATGAATTGAAAACCTAAATCAAATGCTAATGTAAAATTTTGTCTGGCTGTTGTAAACTGTATCCAGATAATAAATTAGAAACATAATGTTTGAAATAGGAATAGACTTCTTTTCTTTATTGCTTTTCTGAACCTTGAGGAAAAACATATTTAAAAGCAATTGTAATGTATGTGCTAGGGTCATAATCCCAGATTCTTTCTGGACAGAGTCTGACTGATCTTGCTGTTGGAGCTGAGCCATAAATCTACCTTGCTACTTTGCCACACTGTCTCAGAAATCAACAGATTGGGATATGGGAGAATAGAGGTCTCTAATAGGCTCTACTGTTAGCCTAGTAAGATGCTTTGCTATTTTCTTAAATGTTTCTTTACTCTTATTCTATAAAATATAGTGTATTATCTATCCTGGAAAGACGTTTGAACCTACCATTAGTATGTTTTGGTAGTATTTTTTTATTGTTCATATTTGGATGACTGATGATCTATTATTATCTGGAAAAGTGTTTACGATGTTTTGCCTGTGCCAAGATTTTCATCATAAAATACCTTACAGCATCTTGTATATGATATGTTTAGGCTAGGATATTTATCTAGTTTAATTCCTTATGTTGTTGGCTAGTAGGTACCATGTGTTATCTATGAAGTAAGAAGGTGTTTGTGGATGTGGATACAATAACAGTAAGGCTATTCTAACTAAGTCAGATTATGGTGGAGATCATAATAATCTCTCAATACTGGAGAAACAAGAGCAACAGTATTTGTAGGTAATGAGGTATGTATATTTTCACAGAGGGATCATTTGAGTGTTCTGTATCCAGAAGTACTCTAGTGTTAGACTACTGCTTCTTTTTTCTAGTGTTTGTTTGTTTTTTGTTTTCCCCTCCATGCATTAACTCAACAAAGGTAGAGAGAACTAAGTAAAATGTAAACCCAAGTATTTAGCCATAATACATTGATCAAGGTAGAACAATATACAAAGACTGGGTATTTAGTTGGAGGACTGGTCTGGTAACACTGGTGTTTGTTCACTGAGTGTATTCATCAAAGCTTGTTTTGTTTGGATTAATTTTTCAGTGTATCCTTTTCTTAGTGATAGACTTTAGTTCAACACCCTGTATAGTTTGTTGTGGTACAGTAATCTATGTTGTGTTTTCTGGTCGTGTGTGAAGACTGAACCATTTTATATTACAGTATGACATACGAATAGCTGCATACTTAGCAGCAGGATGTAAAGCCTTCATCCTGAGGACACCCACCGATGGTATGGATTAAAAGAGGTAGTAAACAGATGCAGTTCCTTATTATTATGCTTGAACATGAGAGTGAGAGCGGAAGGAGTCATCACGATGTTACGGTTTACCTCCCAAGAATGGAGGTAAACCATAAACTAGAGCTAGAATTAAGCTAGCATAACCTAAAGCTAGAATTTATTTACAATTTTCAAGCAGATGTTCATCTGCAGAAATTCCCAGTATTCAGGTATTTTGTTTCATTTTTTGAATTAAAGATATATACCATGTTGTTTCAGGACTATGTGAAAACAAACTCATATTCCCACCCACTGTTTGCTTCCAAGAAACTAAACCTAAGGAAATATAACAGGTTGGAAAATCTAATGTTAGAATTAAGTTGATAGGCAGTGTCAAAAGCTTGTCAGAATCACATCTAACTTATTAAGCTTCAGCATAGTGGATCTGAAATAGGATTTGTTACATCTTTGCTGTACCATTCAGTGTTGAATCAAACTTGTAATCAAAATTGGACTAATACTTTACCCCACATGCGTTTTTCCTAGGGGCTCTTCTGAGTTGAAAAGAATGAAACAGAACTGTGGAGAGAGTGTTTTATTGTTTCAGTTCTTGCTTTGATCATTCGTAGCAGAACACATTGCTCTGTGGGTGGAAGTGTTGTAGCTGACTTAGTTCTTTTGTTCAGAAATCTCTGGGTCTTATAAAGATAGTTCCAATTGATCACAAGTCTTTTGCTGTCTGTTCTTCTGAAATGATGTTGACCAAATTACTGCTTTCCAGTGAAGAAGTCAACTTCATCCATTTAACTCAAAATGTTCAGTCTGTGGGAATATGTGTCTCAAAATCACTTTCTTTTGCTATCATGGTCATATCTGAGTATAGTTCTAAAGAATAAGAGGTTCAGAGAGGTGATTGCAGACTTGAATCCTTTGATGATAGTCTTTGTGTAAACTATCTGCTAACACTGGGGAGAAAAAATGTGCAATATATACCACGGTAGTCCGTGGATTACATGGGAGATAATATGTGTGATGTTTATAATAGAATCAATCAGATCTCCTCTGTTTACATTATTGAACAACTGAAGGTAGAGGCAAATTGACCACTTGCTTTAAATTGAAACTGTGTTCCTAATGGAAGTCTTTTAACAAAGGGAGCTCCTGTTCACATGAGAAGAGAGTAGACACATAGGAAGGAGAAGGATGAAAGGACTACTGGAGTTTTTATTCTCTGCATAAGGCTGAAGCTGAGAATAATGGAATTTCCTATAAACAGAAGAGAGAAGACAGTCTTCTAGATGCAGAGTCATGAAATGATGGAGGAACTGACAATCATGGCATTATAAGTGGAGAAAAAAGCACATTGTTAAAAAGAAAAATCCAACTTACCTGTCTGACTAGGTAAAGAAGAAGGAAATTAACTGAACAAGAAATGGTCCAATTTATAGAAATAACAACTCCATGCCTCTCTGGAGAGGAAAAGAATATGAGCAACAGACAATTTTGATGACCTCTGAAGGCTCTGTTCAAAAAATGTTTGGGAAATTATGTGTGTTTTTTTTCACTTTGCCTAGAATTCCCTTTTAGCCTCAGCGTTAAAACTGGGGAGCAATTTGTATGGAAAACTTCAGTTAGTTAAAACTTTTTAGTTACTTAAAACTTATGTAACTTGTGACAGCAACCTCTGAATGAGTAGCAGTATTAAACAGTAAAGAAATAAATACTCTTGGGGTTATCAAAGTATCATAGAATGGTCATACAGGAATGCATCCATGTCTTGAAGACTTTGAAGGAAGGAGACTCCACAACCTCCCTGGGCAGCCTGTTCCAGTGGTCCTTCACCCTCACAGTAAAATAGTTTTTTTTATGTTTAAATGGAACTTTTTATGTTTCAGCTTCATCCCACCCACTTGGGGCTGTTTAGTCTGGAGAAGAGGAGATTGAGGGGTGATCTTATTAACATTTATAAATATCTAAGGGTGAGTGTCAGGAGGTTGGGACATCCCTCTTTTCTATAGTAGGACAAGGGGTAATGGGATGAAGCTGGAACACATCTGGACATATTCCTATGTGACCTGATCTAGGTGAACCTGCTTCTGCAGGGGGGTTGGACTAGATGATCTCTAAAGGTCCCTTCCAACCCCTACCATTTTATGATTCTATGATCCCATTACCCCTTGTCCTTTTGCTAGATACAATAGAAAAAAGGGATGCCCCAACCTCCTGACACCCACCATTTATATACTTGTAAATATTAATGAGATTCCCCCCTCAATCTCCTCTTTTCTAGACTAAACAGCTTTGGTTCCTGCAGCCTTTCCTCATAAGGAAGGTGCTCCAGCCCCTTGATCATCTTGATGGCCCTGCACTGGACTCTCCAGAAGTTCCTTGTCCCTCTTGAGCTGGGGAGCCCAGAATTGAACACAGTACTCCAGATGAGGCCTCACCAAGGCAGAGCAGAGAGGGAGCAGAACCTCCCTCGACCTCCTGGCCACAGTCTTCTTGATGCATCCCAGAATGGCATTGACCTTCTTGGCCACTAGGGCACATTGCTGGCTCATATTTTGATCAAAGATAGTAATTTAATTTAGGATAAGACCAGTTTCACCCTACAAGCACATATTTTTCTCTGCTGGTTTTCAAAGTAGACACTATTTTACTTCTGTGGATCTGTCTCATTTTATCAACTGTACATCCTGGAAGAGTGAATTGTAAATCTGGAGTGAGGATAGAGGGAAAAAACTATAATTAAACTAGTGACCAATTTGGAGAGAGAGAGAATACTGAGGAAGGTGAGGAACTAGCTTTTGTCTTGGTGGCCTAAAAACCTCATGGTTGCCCATCCTTGTTTCCATCAAGGTACAAAAGAAGGTGTTTGTGCCCTGAAAGTGTACCAGAGAAGCCTCTCAAAGAGACTGGGCTTCAGCTTAGCTTGGTCTAACAAAGGAAATGTAAAACTAGATGCATTTCTGTTCTCAGTTTGTATATGTGAATGCATGTTTCTTTAGTAGTGGAGGAATCTGCCAGGCATTTGATGATTTAAAAGATAAGGACAGAGAGATCACTCAGCAATTAGCGTCATGGGCAAAACAGATCCAACTTTGGGAGAAATAGTTTGATTTATTAATGAACAATCAGAAGCAAGCAAGGAAATGAGAAATAAAATCAAATCTTAAAACACCTCCCTCCACCCTACCTTCTTCCCAGGATTCTCTTCATTCCCCTTCAGTGGTGCGGGGGATGGAAGTTATGATCAGTTCATTACAGATGGACTTTGCTGCTGCTTCTTCTCAGGGGGAGACCTCATCACACTTCCTACTGCTACACAGTGGGGTCACTCCCCACGGGAGACAGTCCTTCATGAACTTAACTAACATCGGTCCTTCCCATGGGCTACAGTTCCTCATGAACTGCTCTGGCATGGGATCTCCCACAGGGGCAGCTCCTCACATCCTACCCCAATGTGGGTCATCCACCAGGAGAACAGTCCTTCAGGTACTGACTGCTACAGCCTGAGTCCCTCACAGGATCACAGGTCCTAACAGCAAACCTGTTTGAGTGTGGGCTCCTCTCTCCCCACAGGCTCCCAGGTCCTGCCAGGAAGCTCCAGGGTGAGCTTCCCATAGAGTCACAGCCTCCTTCAGGCATCCACCTGCTCTGGTGTGGGGTCCTCCATGGGCTGTGAGTGGGACTCTGCTCCCCAGTGGCCTTCATGGACTGTAGGGGCACAGCTGCCTCACCATGGTCTGCACCACAGGTCACAGGGGAGTCTTTCTTTCAGGGCCTAAGAACTCTCCTCCCTCTCCTTCTCCACTGATCTTGGTGCCTGCAGAGATATTCTCGTTCCCTTTTGCTGCTGCAGTTTAGCAACTGCAGCAGCAACTTTTCCTCCTTCTCAAATCTGTTATTCACAGAGGCATTACCTCCATCACTAATTGGCCAGGCCTGGGTCAGCTGCAGAGTCCATCTTAGCATTGATTGGCATTAGCCCTATCAGCTACAGGGTAAGCTTCTGGCAGCTCTTTGTTTAAAGAAGCCACCCCTGTAGCACTCCCACTAACAAATGCTGGTCCAGGCAAAACCACTACAATGGCTTAATGGAGGTGAAGGTAAAGTTCAAATGTTCTCTATTGTTTTTGTTTTTCAGACCCAAATATCAAACCCATTGTAAGACTCCAGGGTTTTTCTCCTACAATTCTCAGCTGTCTAATTCCCCTTTGAAATATTGCAGATGTTGCAAACACAGTGTGCTATAAATGGATTCCCAAAGTTATTACAGTAGGTTCTTCATCCTGCATAAGCAAGCTTGATATTCCATAGACACTGCACCAAGGTTAAGGCCATTACTTAACACGTCCTATTGAGCCAGATGTCTGTCATCTGTCTCAGAGTCTCATCAAAGTGAAAACTGAATTGATGGTTTAGGATCTAGCTGATTAGGAAAAATTCTGAGTCTTCTGCTGAAGACAGGAATGTAACTGCAACAAAGGGATATTGAAGAGAAGCAACCTTACAATTTTTTTTTAAATAGTTCTCATTATGCTGGTTCTCTTCAGGTGTTGCTAGGTTATTAGCAGGCTATATAAATGCACCAGAACCTCAAAATTAGCTTTAATGAACTTTTACAAGTAAGTGAAAGAGATTTTGCTCTAAGTAGCATACAAATAAAAGTATCCAGGGCAGCTCTATCTTTCAGAGGATGAAGATATTCAAAGTATTATTTTAAACAAATTCTCAAAGTTGATCAACTTGTGAATGGCAATGAGGTCAGGAGATAAAATTGCCCAATGAAAATGGCATATTGGTCTTATCCTCAATGTATTAATCTTTTTTAAGATCTTGGTAAAATAATTTGGTATATATTAATTAAGCAGTAGCAAAAGTACTTTTTCTTTGTAGAGTACTGTTTAGGGTTTTAAGGGTCTCAAAAAGATCAGAGGATGTTTTGAGGTGTGCAAGCTGTGAAAATTTCTTGACCTCTTGGGTTCTTCATAGTAACTTAGTGGTCAGCAAACGATAAGATCCAGTAGTACCACAGGTACAGTTAACAGCTCACAAAAAAATTAGAAGCTGAGATAGCAGAGGAAGGTTGTTAAATCTGAACTAGTTCCAAGTCAGCAGTAATTGCTTCTGGATTCATGATGATAACTGCATTTGTTTAAACAGACATGTTGCCACACAACTGTTTCTCTGGTTAAAATAAGCAGGTTAAAGTGCAATTATATCCTTACCCAAAAACTTCAACTCTTCCTCCTTCCCCCTACACACAATAATACTTTTTTTTCTCCTTTTTCTTCCCTGCTGCTTTTCTCCCTTGAACAACTTCTTTGCCAAATTTAACTTTCAGACTGTTCTTGTCACTGCTTGAGTAATTTGAAGTCCACCTTGACAACTGCTGAACTAACAGGCTGACATCATTTTGGTACTGCAGTTAATGCTTATATATTTTCTGTGAAGGTTCCTGAAGTGAAGTTACCTGGCTGTGTGTAGGAGATAGACAGAGGATCCATAGATCATGCTAGACCTCCACCTAGATCTGCTGCTCTCAGTATTAGCAGAATCCTCTCACAGGTAACGGTGGGATTTTTCTCCTGCCTGACAGCTTCATAATATTTTTTTTTTTCTAGAGTTTATTGTAGAAAGCAATCAAAACCAGTTACAAAAACACACCCTGTGCTGAATGCTGTTGTTACCTGTAGAGGACTGTTGACATACCAGTGGCTCTAGATTTTCTTCCCGTGGTAGCAAGTCTGTTTTGTAGTAGAATACATAATGGATCAAATGAAACTGATAAACCTTAAAACCATGCTTAGACATGCATCAAATATGTAACATGAATTTAAAGAAACTTGTTTGGCAAGCACTGTTCCTTCTGATGGCTCCCTTATTGGGAATCTCACTTATGTAGTGAACTGTTACTGCTTGAGCCATTAGCTTGGCAGCTTCATCATGTAATAATCATGACTGTCTTAAACTACTAGACTTAGAAGTGCTTGTGAGCTTGCCAAGTCTGGCTACAGGTCTAGCAAGATACCAATACTATAGTGAGGTAATGCATGGCCGCACTGCCCTTCTCTTTCATTTCACTGGAAAGATCATAATAGTGAAGTGTGAGGTCAGAATGACGAGTGACTGGAACCACATGTCATGATGCATGGTACTTTTTCTTGCAGAGAAAGTCTATATGGTTTATAACATACATGATCAACTAATTTTCATAGGGGAGGGCAGAAGAGCATTAAGCATTCATTGCTGATGTACTATAGTTAGCTAATTCTTATTATGTCACAGGAGACAGGACGTGTTAACTTTATTTAGCATTAGTACACTGCTGTGTTTAATTCTCCGAGGTCTGAACTATAGGTGAACAAAAAAACTTTATTTCTATCTTGTAGCTTGATGTTCTTAATTTTATAGGTTGTGAAGTACTTTTCAGACTAATGGAGATAAAATTTGGAGGGAGTATTTATTGCCCCTTTTGCCTCTTCCTACTGGGGAAATTACTAGTTGCCCTAATTCTACCAAAGAAGTAGAACTTACTAGTTTGAAAGAAGCTGGGAAAAGTAGGTATATGTATGTAATTCAAGGTTTTGGGAAGAAAACTATTTGAAAAAAGTTAATTTGCTTTTTGCATGTTCACAATACTTATGGCTGATGATTTGACATGATGCTTAAAATAAATACAATAAACAGGCACTTTCAGAGGTCATCTAAGAGTTTGAGTTTAGTGCAATTAGAAAGGCATTCAACATTAAAGTCCTATAAATCAACTTCTTGAGTGACCTCTTTAGTTGAGAGACCTGGAAGAATAAATCCATCAATGCAAAATTGAGTAACTTTTAGTCCAGGTTAAATATCTTCTTAAAAAGCCTATTAAGAAGCTACCAAAATAATTTCTTTAAGCAATTAAGGTAAAAGAGCCATAAGAGTAGCTCACCATCCACTATTGTAACATGAATGACTTAGGAAAAATGAGCCCAGGATAGAGCTGTTGCTGTAACTTCTGTCTTGTAGCCACCATGTCTCCCGAGTCAGAGGCATGGTGAAAATACACAGATCTGACAGTCCTCTAGTAACTGGCCTTTTAACCTAGGGAAGCAAAAAGAGTGAAGGAGCTCTGGGAGATCAGGTATTCCAGCACTATAAATCTGAGGTGAACACATAAGTTTGCAAATCCTTTTTAACTGGTTATCAAAAGTTCAAACTCTGTAGTTCACAGGAGAACACAGTGTCAAACATCTGAAGGGCATTGGTCAGTTGCCCATAATTAAGCTTGTAGGTCCCAGATGTTGTGTGCTAGATGCTCCAAGTCTGATGAGGAGCAGCTGAGCGAAATTGGGTTGTTTCATCTGGAGAAAAGAAGACTGAGAAGACTCTCTAATACTGAAAGGATGTTGTAGAAGGTGTGGATCAGCCTCTTCTTGAGTGATAGACAAGAGGAAATGAGCTGAAGTTGCCCAGGGGAGGTTTAGATTGGAGGTTAGAAAGAACTTTTTCACTGAGAGTATTGTTGGGCATTAGCACAGGCTGCCCAGGGAGATGGTGGAGTTACCATCCCTAGACATATTTAAAAGACATGTAGATGAGATGTTGAGGGACATGGTTTAGTGATGGGCTTGGCAGTGTTAGGTTAGTTGTTGGACTTGATGATCTGAAAGATCTTTTCGAACCAAACAATTTTATGATTCTCAATAACCTCTCTGAAAACAGCTTCTTTCATCCTGAAAGGCAAACTAATTTTTTAAGGCATGAAATATGAAAAGCTTTGGATACTTTTCACGGTTAAAAGATACTTCAGGTGAGCATTATACTAAATATGTTGCCATCTCTAAATCTTGGCTGGTATTTTAACTCATGCAGACTTGTTTGTGTAACCCAGAAACAATGATGCTGTGGCTTGAGCCATAAACCAGGACAGAGTTGTTTTTCTCTGTAGTATCTGGTACAGTGCTGCATTTTTATTTAGTTTGAGAATAACATTGATAACACACTGATGTTTCAGTTGTTGCTAAGAAGTGCCTATCCTAAATCAAGATTTTTTTCAGTTTGCCATGCTCTGCAAGTGAGGAGGTGCATAAGAAGCTGGGAGTGAGCATGGGCAAGAAAGTTGACCAAGTAGCCAAAAGGCTACTCCATACCATAGGTCAGAAGCCCAGTATTTATACTGGGGGCAGTTGATTAGGGAAAGCTGATTGCGGCTCAGAGTTTGTCCGCAGGGAGTGAGCAATTGCTTTGTGGATCAGTTCTCTTCCTTGGGTTTTACTGCTCTCAGTTTTTGTATCATTCTTTTAATTATAACAATAACGATATTTTATTTTATTTTCATTATTAAACTGTTTTTATCTCAAGCCATGAGTTTTGGGGTTTTCTTTCCTTTCTTCTCCCCATCCCAACAGGAGTAGGGGGAGGAGTGAGCGGGTGGCTGTGTGGTGTTTAGTTGCTGGCTGGGGTTAAACCACAACAGAGATGTACAATAATATCTCCATGTTTGAATTACTGTTTAATTATAAGATAAGAGATTGGAATTTGCTTAACCTTAAACATTTAGAAGTACTATAAGAGACCATTAATTGAAATGTCAGTAAATAATGAAGTTATCTAATTTAAATCAAGAGCACATTGTATGGCCATATAGGCCATTAAAAACCTATAAATCTAAAAGAGCTAGATTGAAAACATGATTACAAATTCAAGCTGAATTCCTGAAACTCTATAGGAGACCATGTGAAATATGATTAGTGTTTTTTTATTAAAATATATTGTTTTATTAATAGAAACCTAGAGTGTTTCTTTCACACTGAAATGCTTTGGCTTGACATCAAATTGATCTGTGACATCTGGAAATATCTCTCAAAATGATGGTAATGTTTAGATTTAGCATGCATTAGGAATTCTTTTTACTAGGGTGCTTCTGAGGTATTTTTTTGACTCGTTACCTAGGAATCCAGAGAAGAGAGTATTATGAATAATAAGCAAGACGTTATGCTAATGTCTGCATTGTTTTCTTTCTACCAGGGATACAAAAATGTATCATGAGACAGCAGACTCCTACAGAACACATTTAATTAATTAATGTGTAAAATTACCTACTATTGTTATATTAATCTTAATATAAGTATGGATCTGAAAGCATAAACACAGCTGTGTCTGGGTCTTTCTAAAATGATTACCTAAGAATTTTGCAGTGCAAATGATGGATGACTTCCTCCACAAACAGAAGTATGCTTCTCACTTTTTTTCTTTCTCAATGACCTCTCCTACAAGGTTCTTAGTTTCAGCTATGACAGCCCTGTTTCTGTTACAGTCCTGCCCAATACAGAAGCATTTTACTACGTAACTTTGAAGTCCTGAGCTTTGAGTGACATACACTGCTTCTACATTCATTTCAATTGCTGCCTGTAATGAGGATATTTGTGCATCTGCAATGTTTTTCTTTTACAACACAGAGAAATAGTGATTTTTTTTCAGGGATATTGCAAAACAGTGTTCAAGCTGTGTGTTTTTTCACCTTGGTAACTTTCAATGCATGCAAGCAAACCTTTTGCATGGTGGGTGTACTGCTATCCATCAAAGACGTAGATTGGTAAAGACAGCCTTCAAGATGTTATGCCATGATAGTGGTCTGGCAAATACAAATAATGTAACTTTTTCATCAATGGGGGCTTGATGAAATAGAATAAATAGGGTGTAGTTATTTTGGAGGTTTTTTTTGGGTTTAACAAGCAACAGTGAAATGAGACACCTAGAACAGTTCTAGGCTCCTCAGCTCAAGAGGGACAGAGAACTTCTGGAGAAAGTGCAGCGCAGGATCAGCAAGATGATCAGGGGACTGGAACATCTTTCATAGGAGGAAAGGCTGTGGGAACTGGGGCTGTTTAGCCTAGAAAAGAAGAGACTGAGGGGAGATCTTATTAACATTTACAAATATCTAAATGGTGGGTTTCAGGAGGTCGGGACATCCCTTTTTTCTAATGTAGCTAGCAACAGGACAAGGGGTAATGGGATGAAGCTGGAACACAAGAAGTTCCGCTTAAACATAAGAAAAAACTATTTTACTGTGAGAGTGAAGGAGCCCTGGCACAGATGCCCAGCTGTTGAATGTCCAGAGGGGTTGTGGATTCTCCTTCCTTAGAAGTCTTCAAGACCTGCCTGGACATCTTCTTATGCAACCTTATCTGGGTGAACCTGCTTCTGCAGGGGAGTTGGACTAGATAATCTCTAAAGGTCCCTTCCAACCCCTACCATTCTATGATTCTATGAACATTCCAAAGCAGTGTTGAGAGTGAAGATTAATTGAAGAATAGAAATGCTATGGCTTGTTTCCTTTTACTTTCTTCTTATTATGACAGTCATTGTCTGGGGCTACAAAGTGGGAGAGGTAACCTTCTGCCTGTCCTCCTCTCTGTGGATCTGATACCATGAAGGAAGAATTTAGGCTCTGTCAGTACTCAATCTATATATTTTTATTACGGTCTCAATAAGATGACTGGAAAATGCCTGTTAACAGATACTAATTTGTCATAGTGCCATGAAAACTAGAGTACAAAGAAGACTAGTAAGTTTAATACAAATTTAGAGGTGTTTTAGAAAACATACCAAAAACTCTAGACTATACCATATTTTGGTCCTATGAAGGAAATACTGTAAAACAAAGTGTGAGTGAGAGCACAGATTCCTTGCCATGATGCCAGCCATCTCTCATGTGGTCACTAATTTATCTGTATGGCTAGGAATACCCCTTCCACTTTCTCAAGTTTTTTTCTCCTCTATGCACATGTAGCACCAGAGAATTAGAAGGGTGAGAAGAAATTTTGGCAAATGAGGGCCTTGCAGAGACTTACTGCTATGGCAGTAAGACAGAAGACTGTGCAACACCTGTTACTTTTGGGAGTATCATTGCTCTGTGCTTGCCAGAAACACTACTTCTTTGGTGAAAGGTGCCTCTGCATGCCTACTAAGCAACTCAGGTCACTCTATGTTGATGCTGTATCAGATAAAAAGTTTGCAGCTAGTATAAAGAAAAGGCATTAAAAATGACTTCTATACATTTTGCTACAGAATCGGTACTTACTATGAGGAATAAAGAGAGCATAAGCTGAACTTCACACTGCATTGTTTGTGCTTTTTCCAGAAGTCTTCACAGTGTCAAAAACCTATAACAGCAAGAATTAACAGAGTAAATGAAAGCTGTTTTCCATTATCACCAGTGGTCTTTAAATGTGATTATATTCAATCTTGAGTACCTACAACAGACGTATTTACATAGTGTGTAAAGACAGTATTACTTGCAGTTCTCTAAGCACTATAATGGGAAATAACAATTACAGTATATGTCAGTTGAACCCAGTTTAAGTTTGATTGGACTGTTGATTTCCATGTTAGCAAGAATGTGTTTTTCTGATATGTTCTTTGATTACTAGGACTTCTGGCCTTGCAAGCCCCTGACTTACTAATTTGCTTCCTATTTTTGTTTTCAGAGAGTCTAAATCTTGTTAAACCTCAGACTGTTATACCTTGATTCCCTGTATTTTCTCTACTTTCTGGCTGGAGTGCCACCTGCAAAAAAGACTGTCTAAAAATACAGCCTGTGGACTTTTCTATTGATTGCAAGAGTGAAACTGGATTATTGCACTCTTGTTTTGTCAGCTCAGTTTTTCACTTTTGTCTTTCAACTTTAAGGTTCACATTCTGGGTTTTTTTTCTGATTTGAATTTCCTCAGTTTAAAATCATCTCATTAGGAAGCACATCATACACTAATAAGGCATTTTATCATGCATATTTCCATCTATTAAGCGTTCATTTGGAGTTAAATGATGAAGTATAGATCCCTTGGAAAACACCCATACATGCATCCAGCTGTCAATCATTTATCGTCCCATGTAACAGGCCCCAAAGGCCCATGTGGTAATCACAAGACCTCAGAGAATTTGACAGTAGGGAGGTGTTTGACACAAATCTCCCTTTGGAGAGCTCCTTATGCTGAATATTAACACCTGTTAGCTATTTGGGTGATTTGTATTCACTTTACTTTGTAGGATTGCTAGCAAGTGCCCTCAGTGTCCAGGAAAGTTAAAGTGGTTCTAAGAGATTTAATTCCTGAAAAGTCTGGAGAATGATTTTTTTTTTTTAAATAGTTTTTCCTTTCCTTTTACTGTTACAGGTAAATACATGAAAGTGATACTCCATGAAAATGGCATAGCCTAATAGTCTGTTGGCAGATTATTTGCTCATATTTGATTTTGAGGATTGAGTACTGGTTAATTACTGGAATGTAATGGCCAAAGTGTTCTCTTGAAGAAATGACAAATAGCCATAATTTGGCTCTGAAATGTCTAGCTTATGGCTGTGACATAAAAACACCTGAGAACTTCATTGATTAAAGCCAGTGCTGCTTTAAAAGACTAAAACGAATAGCCCTGATTTCTTTTCCTTAAAAAAAGAAACGTGCAAGTACAAAAGGTTTTAATTAAATATTGATAGACTACTTAATCTGTTTTCTTGTTTGAATTTTAAATCAAGACATTGAATAGGATTGCACTGCCTAAGTAAAATTCTGCATATTAGAACATGAAAGTATGTCAGAAATGTAAATTTATAACATATAGAACTGTTTTCAAAGTATTGTTTTCCCAGATAGTGTTATAACATATCTTGGAAATCTGTTTATTAGATTAGGATTGGACTGATACTTAATTCCTAGAGGAATGTCAACTTTTCTTTCATGTATTGTTATTTCACATTGCATTTTCTGGGAATTAACTCTTGATTTGGGCTCCGAGATGCATGTAACAATGAGAACAGGAGTCTGATTATAAACTCGTTGAAGTTTGCAAGGACTCAAGGCCCTCACTTTTCTGACTCTACCCCACAGGGCTTAATAGCAATTTACTGATGTAATATTAGGAGTGAGTCAATACCTTCCCAGGGGCAAAAGAGGGAAAGGATGAGGAATAATAATACACACAAGTAAAACTACTGTAGGATTACATTTCTTGCTGGTGCATGAAGGACAATGCTTATCGATCAATTTCAGACTTTAAACTGTCTGAAACCAGTTAAAATCTCAGCCAGTGGGCTACAGCTAGATGAAACAAAGTTATTAGGGACAATTTCCATGAAGATTTTACAGTTTTTTCAAACATTAATTATATTCTTCCTTGTCTTTTAATGGCAAAAAAATATTATAGGCATCTGATGTAAAAAATATTGACACTGGAAAAGATTGTTTGAGCATTTTAAAGAAGGAGGATACATCACACTTTACTGGGCTTTTTAAAATATTGCCTTCACTGAATGAAACTCAGTTTTCATACATGATAGAGTGGTACTGTGGTTTCAGATTAACTCTTTAAAGTCATTGTGGCTGTGTATTGGGCATCTACTGAACAGGTTGCTGCTTTAACTGCAAATTTCAGAAGAGTTTCCTTTATTTTTTGGTTATTTGTTGCATTCTGTTTAACTAATCAGGGATCATATGTAGAAACAGTTCCCAGCCAAGCATCTTACGAACTATTTAGGTGATTTATAAGCACATTTATTAATATTTTTGTGTAATGAGTAGTATAGTAGATTTTTTTCCAAGTTTTATTTAAATAATACTTCTAGCAATCCATGACTCATGACTTTCTAGGACAGTGATGACAGGTACTGGTAAAATCTAAGGAGCAAAAGATTCTGTCTGATTCAGCCTAGTCCTCATCAGTAGACAAATAATCCTGTCAAAATAAAGCAAGAAATAATGAAATGGAGAAGAGATAAACTGAAGACAATAAATTATTGTAAAAAAAAAAAAAAGTGCTTTATTCAGGGAAATTTAGGAGAGTTTGAATGTGGAATGTCATAAAGAAACCGTTGGAGAGTCACTGATTCACCCATAGTTAATGGTTTGACTGTTATAAATAACATTTTATAGAGGAGTAGCCTCATATTTTAATTGTCTGGAAGCTATTTCTGGTGACTTACAGCTACATGGGAGAATAAAAATTGCCAGCTAACAGCATATTTTTTTTTTGCATAAACTGGGGTTTCTGGTTAAAAGAAGTTATCTAACCCTGTGATGACTTGGGAGAGGAGGCTCTGCTCAATTTATTCGGTGAAGTTATGGATGTGAAACTTGAATTTTTTTCATGTTCTGTTATTCAACCACCAGCCAATAGAGAATGTGTCACGTATCATCTACTCTGTCAGAAGGAAGATAGAGAACTTGTCAGAGAAGTTAATTCTTAACAACTTTGCTATCTAAAGACAATGAAGGTGTCTGAACTGGGACACCATCTGTTCAGCTGAGGTGGTTTCTAAGCCAAACTGCGATTATGTACTGTAAAGACCTGGTCAATGCAAGTCATGACTCCTACTCATCCTATGCAGATGGGTTTCCTTTCAAAAGACACCAGGATTTAGGTGAAAGACTATTGTTTGCTTGAGTCCTGCCCTAATGTGGATGCAAGTAGGATATATGCCTAGACCCAGAAGCTTGGAAGTGTTCCTAAGCTCTCAAATTTACATCCTATTTGAATCTATTGAACAACCAATTGTTTACCAAGACTCGAACTGAAGAAGAATTGAGTGGGTTGCACAGCCCATTTTGGGGAGTTTTGACTATAGTAACAATCACTGTTAAATGAAACTGACTGACAGTTTGGCTGAAGTGGAGAATAAGGAAGAGACAAGAGAGACTCCTCATTCCAAAAAATAAACCATTAGTAGGAAAAAGACCAAAGAAGGAGACCCTGGCAAATGGAAACTTGTCAACCATGAAGGATATGGTTTAGTGGTGGGCTTGGCAGTGTTAGGTTAGTGGTTGGGCTTGATAATCTTAAAGGTCTTTTCTAACTGAAATGACTCTATGATTCTGTGATATCCTAATTTATTCCAAAATAACAAGAGAGAAACTGAGACAAGGAATGAATGACACATTCTGTTCCCTTGGCTAAACTGAAGCCATTCTTGGGCTGCTTGTAGCACAAAGTGATTACTTCCACACTTCTGGCAAAGATTTTTAATTGTCCATGGGCCAAATATGTGAAAGGCCATGTTTCATTGTGTTTCCCTTCAAATTTAAAGACAGCAATGTGGTAGCACTTCAAATTTTTCACATTAATTTTTCAATATTTCCCATTCCTTTTACAGAAAATTCAGTGCAGTCCAGAAAAACATCTCTCAGTGTCTGCCCTTCCTCCTTCAGTTTCAATCTTTATCCTAAACTTCTTGATAGGCTTGGAAGCCTGCCCTGACAGGACATTAAATACTATTTTCAAAATAAAGATTTTTCATTAAATTAGAGCTACATATTACTCTTGACTTTCCACCTGACAATGATATGCAATGCAAAATTTTCTAGTATTTGTAGCATTGAAGTCTTTCCATGTTTGGGATATGAACTTAAATTTTTTTCTAACCTTCAGGTTCTAAATAGCTGAAAAGAAGCTCAAAGAAGGAATTGCAAATGATTTAAGAAAACGTCCATTAAGCTCTACAAATAATTTATCTGACCTCTGACATAAACAAAAAATGCATTTTCCCCCAAAGTAAAAACGTTGACCACTTTGTTGGTCAACAAGTAAAACAAAAGAAAACAAAACAAATCAAGCCTGACTACTACCCCAGTCCATTTCTCATTTCAGTATTTAAGTAATACTCTTAACAATGATTTTGTCCTATCATTTCGTTTCAATACCTCCTTTTCTGATCATTCATCTATCTAAAAGAATTCTTTAGACTTCTTTTTCCTGCCATAAGTTCATATAAAATAAAAAGAAACAATATGTTTTGAATGGGAGAATGGTAGTGCTTCTTTTTTTACTTGCAGTAATCTATTAGTGCAACTCAAACTTTATTAATGGAGATAAACTTTCCATCAGTTTTTGTCAACTACCGTTCTTCATTGCTGTAATTTTAAGTCTTGATTGGTTCTAAACTGAATATCTGTGACAAATGTCAGCAGCAAGAACAATTGCATTTCCAGATAGAAACCTGTAATAAGCAAGAAGAAATGAGATTTGAAATAGAGTTGGGTTAGAAGCTCACAATGCAGATGTAGAACGGAAAACTACAGAATCTTTGGAAACTGTTCAGCCTGTTTATTGACAAAACTAAGAAAGTCCTGCTTTAGTTTGGAAATGTTCTGGTGTAATACATTTAATTGTATTTTGATCAATTCTGACTTTTCATACCTGCTGGTTAATAATATTTCCTCCAAACTCCAGCTTCTCGCTGAGCTTAATTGTAACTTTAGAACATTTGCATTTAAGATTAGTAGGTGATCAATGTAGCATCAATGATAGTTAAAGCTGAAGGAAGATGATTTCATAAATAAATATGGGTTTAGGAGCATTGGTAGTCGAAGCTCTTGAAATATAAACTGACTTGAAATTTTTTGAGCTCCAGAGAATGCACTTTGTTTATTTGTTTTTCCTTTTCCTCAAATGGATGTTTGCAAGAAGACAATGTTCCAGAACTACAGCTTTTGCCATTAAACAGACATTGAATATCTGTGCCCTTATGATCCAGAATAAAAATTTTTTATACTTTGTTCTGTCACTGAAAGTCAATACTGAATGTACTGGTTGCAACAGGATTACACTGCCTTTTTTTTTTTTGTTAGAGCTTTTGTGATCCTCCGACAGTTTGGCATACTGCAATGAGAGAGGCTGCTTACCTCTCTTAACTGTGTAAGTTCCAGATTCACCTCTCCTCACATCAGCCTGCATGTCTCTCCCCCATTATAGTCCTCATATATTTTGTCCTTCATCTGCAGATATTAGACTTATGGCACTTGCCGCAATGCAGTCATGCCATGGCAAAAATATACTTATTTCTCCATGTATCATTATTTCGGGTTTGCTGGTCCTGGGACACTATGAAGTTAAAAAAAAAGCAGTCTGATTTTTAGCAGAATCTTCCTAAATTTTTTAATTTTATCAGCAGAAGAAAAATGCAAGACTGTAGCAGATGAACAGTGCTGAAGGGACAAACATACAACTTCTAAGGCATCATTACATCTGAAGTCATAGATCTCTGCTCTGCTGGTAGAAAAGAGGGAATCTATCAGAGGGATGGGTTTAGTCTTCAGGTCAGGAACAGTGCTTGTTGCTGATGAAAGCTGTCAGAGCAGCTGACATGGCGAGCAGTAGGCCCTTTACTGCACAAAGAAAGAGCTTGTGAAATCCTATATGATGCTTGACCTGTGGGTCCTATGCACATCTGTGGGGAGAGGCTATTTCTGATGCATTAGGAACATTATAGGGATGCTTCTCCCTTTCTTCACATGAAATGGGCTGAAAATGCCTATAGCAAGTTAATATCTCTATCAGTTGCTATGGTCATCAAAAAGATGCTCAAACTGCATTTGGCACACATTCCCGTGCAACCTGATCTAGCTGGACCTTTTTCTGCATGGGAGGTTGGACTAGATGATCTCTGAAGGTCTCTTGCAATCCCTACCTTTCTGTGATTCTATGATTCTATGAAAGTTGGGCTCTTTCAGACTCTTCTGCTCCACCAACTTGCCTTCAACTGAGTATAGTGACTTGCAGTGTGGTGCTACTAGCTTTCAGCAGGGAGAGGCAAATGAAGGCATTCTCCTCTGTCAAAGTGCCCTTACTGTGAGCTAGTGCTACTAGAAATCAGCTCTGCACAGTAGGTGCTTATTTGTTAACTGTTATCACAGCCCTCTGCATAGGACAGTGTGATTAGTTCAGCCATAAGAGGGGCATGCAAAGAAAATAATGAAACATGACACAAAAATGGGAGAAGTATTGAGATTATTAAAAATTAAAAATGGTCTTTCATTGTGTTATGAAAGTGTGTCTTGTACTACTGAGTTAAAAACTGGTCATGGAAAAGCATTAATTATCTGTGCTTTCTAAATGTGGAATGATTCCAAAACTGATATTAGTTTTATTTTTTTTTCTTCTCATTAAAATATTCTCTTTCTGGATCTAGAACTACAATCCTGTTAAGAAAAATCCTTCATGGGTTCCTAGTAGGAGTTCTGAAATAGTGGTAGATTGACAAATGTGTAGATATACCGTTGTTTAATTATTAAACTAATCCTACGAGGATTGTAATCAAGAGATATTGCAATCAATTTCTATTGTTCTTGTAATGATACACGGGATTTTAATTTAAATTGGTAACTTGTCCCTCCAATCACTTGAAAGGGAAACTGGCAGTATGGTCAATTAAATTCAGACTTCTGTAAATTATTTTTGTTGCCCATCGTTCATGCAATAGCACCTTGATATACACAGGCAATATCCTGCTAGGCTTTGTGGATGTGGATTTTAATCACTTCAAGTAGCCAAGGAATTTAATGACTTAATGACAAGTCCACCTGTTTTAATGGGGACTGTGTGCTAATTAATTAGTAGAGGTTGTTTGTCGGCTTTTTAAGAAACATTGATAACTAGGCTGCATTTGCCCTTTGGGAATGTGAATAATTGACCAAGTTTAGCTTCCAAATGAGTTGAATTAGGGAAGTGAAAGGATTTCTGCAGATTAATGAAATTCTGTGAATTTTCTTTTAATCAAAAAACCTCCTCAGAGTTTTATGTTCTGTTGAACAACAACAAAAAAAAATCTACTTCAAATTCTTTGTTTCAGGTATTAACTTAAAAACAAGAGAGAACTCACAGAAAACAGAAGTCTAACTTTACCGTACCATTTGAGAGCAGAAAAACATTCTCTTTGCCAAGTAACTGAAGAGGTTAGAAGTAAGACTTGTTGCAAGACCCTTTCAATATCTGATTGCTTTTTCAGGAAGTGGATAGAGTAACCATCTGAGAAGATAGAGGATAACTCTGGTCTCTGAACTTCTCTACCAGGATTTAGAACAGTAATTAGCAGTAGGAACAAAATAAAGTTGATTTGTAGCTCTTCCATGAAAATGAAATTGATTCACATTTACAGTTATCACTTCTACATACAGGTGGATTGACACTATAGTTTTATTACAGAATACCGTACATACTCAAAAAGTTCCCTTTCATCTGCTTATTTTTTATAGAATAATTTGGTTTTAATGTTTTTGTTCTTTAGTCATGTACTTGATTCCAGAATATTCTACACTACCACTACTCATCTTGACTAAGAAGTTATTTTATTTCTGGATTTTTTCTTTCTTCCATAGAATCACAGAATGATTTTGAGTTGGAATGGCTCTAGATCATCTAGTCCAACCACTCTGTCGTGGACAAGGGCATCTTTCACTAGATCAGGTTGCTCAAAGCCCCATGCAAATGCGACTGAAGTCTTTGAGACTTGAATAGGGCTACCAATCTCCTTATCTTTTTCAATTTTGTCCATTAATCTATAAAAATTACTTTGCATAAGGACTCCATAGTGTTTATCTACTGAAAGTAATGTCAAGGTAAACGCATCAATGTCTCAGGGGAAGAAAAGGGCCCCAGCACTTCCAAATGCAATAGGATTCTTGAATGAAAGGTGCATTATATTAGAAATTTTCAGTCCTGATGTCTTCTTCTACATGTTTTTTTTTTTAACTTGTTGTTATACTGCAATAATACTGACTTGACTCCAACTGAAATCAGTAGAAAAACTTGTAATTTTTAAAGACATTGCAGGAATAATAATTGATTTTAGCATAAAGTTTGGCAAGAGTATGAAAAGCTGTAACGCAAAGTAATTTGTGCTGCTTGCTGTTCCTCAAATTGTTATGTTTGTAGCTTATCTTGCTGCTAAGAAGTTTGTTTGCGTTACTCGCAAGATGTGTTTGTTCTTTGTGCAAATCTCATGCAAGCATAAATATTCAGTGCTTTGGGCTTGCTTTTATAACATTTTGTCGTTCAGTGCTGGAACCAATGATGATATCTATGATGTAGAAAATATAATCTGAAGTAATTAATCTTGGAAACTTCTCCCAGAGCATTTATAAAATATTTACAAATGGCAGCTAGCTCGTGGGTTTTCTGTTTGTTTTTAGATCAGAATGGGAAAACAGAAGAGGAGAAAAGTCTGAAGGCTTTTCCAGTACTGACTGTGCGCAACATTTTTGATGGGCAAATAAAGTGTATGTTGTCGAGAGACATCTCCCTATATTAGGTAACAATTAAAAGAAAGAAAAGTGATTAAAAAGTAGTGTTTTTATAAGAATGTATAAGGAATGAACTAAAAAAGAGCTTTAGGGTTTTTTTTGTCCAAGCATCCAAGGCAGAGATCATGTCTTATCTGAACAAAACCAGGAAATAGTCTCCATTGATCCTGAAGCAGTTCTACTTGCTGAAATCGGAAGTAGAATGATTCTGCTAGCATGGCGTGAGTAAGTCAGGAAAAATATAGTCAGCAAGAGGGCCCAAGATTCTGGTGATTCTAGTGGAATCACCTTAAAAATTTGCTGAATATACACAGCTGGTATGTTGCAAGTTAGTTCTTGAATGCTCTGTTTTTACTTATGTTGTATCACTTTTCTTTAAATTGCTGTTACTATTCACATTCATTGATTTTTAGACACTGTTATTGCCATTATTCTATTCTTTAAGATGCCATCCCTTAATTGTACTAGCAAGGTGAATAAATTGTTGTGACATCAAAACATAAAAATGCAGGATATCATTTTAGGTGAGTAGCAAGCTGTAGACAAGGATAGTCCTGAGAGACACATTAGCTGCTTCTTGTGAAATACTTTATAAATGAAATAGACCTAGTCACTTTTTTTTTTTTTTAAATGTGCTTGGGAATATAATCTATAAAATAAATTTTAAAAAAAATCTATAAAATAATCATCACTATCAAGAATAAAAAAACAAACCCAGAAAAGAACTAGCAACCTGCATGAGATAGTTATTATTTCTCTTTGTTTTTCTACCTCTTTATGCAGTATTGGAGGAATGCAGCTACTTCAGACTAAGGAGGATAGTGGATCTGATTTGAAGTAATGAAGATTAAATTATTTAAGTACAATCTGCATGCTTTGAATCCTTTAGCATACAAGAAAAAACAGACCTGAGTGCAGACAGAAATGGAAAATTTCAATAGACAAACTAACTTTAATGGGAGATAATGGCCAGTAATTTTGAAGGGAGCTTGCTTTATGTTAGTCCTGTCTCTGAAACTATGTCCCTATCCGAGGAAAAGCTATTTTCCTTTGTTTTTTCCAGATTGTTGAAATTGTTCCAGTATGATAGTGCAGCCTCATCCACCTCACTGGGCTTAAAGGAGCGATTATGGTTACCTGGAAGCATCATAGCAAGGACAAGTTAAGAAACTAAATGTTACCATGCCTGTCCTAGAAATTGTAGTCTGCCTACTCTTTTGCCATCTTCATTTGACAATCTATTTTTGAACTTCAGAATGGACAGCAAAGTAATTGTAAGGTTCAGAAAATGGAGATGGAAAGAGTTGCCTCCATGTAGGAGATTTTTGCTTCAAGGACACCTCAGTTTTAAATCTTGAGTTTCACCTCAAGAAATCAAGTGCATTCAGAAAATATGATGTATTTGTGTGTGGTCTAGTGAATGCTGGCCAGGAAGCTTTTGGGAGATGTTGTTTAATGGTTGTGAGTGCAGAACTGCGTACAGGAAAACAGTGTCAGTGTTGCTGAGGCCGTCAACCCAGCTTTGTGGAGTAGAAGGCATTCGTTTCCCTATAGACTTCCTTTGTCGTTATGCTTGTCTGCTATGCTCTACAGGCTGGTAAACCTCTGCTTCACTGGTAGCCCATGCAGCAGCAAATCAGAGGTCCAGTAAGACTGGAAACCAGAAATCTATTCCATCTTCCTGCTCACCAGATCAATACTTGTTTTATCAGTTGTTAAACATGCAAGGATGAAGATTCTCCAGCTTTTTCATGTTCCAGTGCTTTATACCCTATACTTACGGGAAATCAAATATCCCTTGCTGCCTTGGGCACTATAAATGAGGAGGACAGATTGCACAGGCCTTTTATATGTTTGAAGACTATAAGGTTTTGTTAGGTCTCTTAGTCTTCAAAATAACATCTGTCATTCCACAGCTCATTCAGTCTGTCCTAGTACATTTTAGATCTTCACTTTCTGTGATCCTACTCTATGTTGCCTTTGAACTTTCTGACAGAAACTTTCTGGTTTCATGCTTGAAAGTAGATCTCAAAATAGTTTTCTAGGTGAGGCCTTAATACTGTCATATAGAGAAGAAGGATTTTGTACCCTTCTCGTTTATCTAACCAATGACGGTGACCTACATCTGGAAATTTACATCTAGAAATTTACATATGTTCTGTCAAATTTCATCTAGTTTTCTTCCAGCACATTCTCCACTTTTCAAGCTCATTCTGAATTCTCATTCTATCCTTTAGCTGCTTAAAGCAACTCCCAGCTTGATGTCACCTGATTATTTTTGGGGGGTAAGGGTGAGAGGAAGTGTGTCTAGTTTTTGTATGGTTAATAAAACTATTAGGTAATTCTGAATCAAGACTAGATTTCAATGGAACCTTACCTGATTCAGCCTTCCATTTTTTTTGTTGTTGTAATCTACTGATAAGCAGATATAATGAACTAGATTTCCTTTACAGCTTCTTGTTATCGAGTTTGCATGCATCATAATCCACCTTATTAGAGGGCACGTAAGTGTTGAGGGAAGAAGTAATAAAGTTCCCTGATAGTCTATTTCCTTCCCAGTTCAAAACTCCTCATCTCTCTTTTCTCCAGCTTCCTCTAGCTAACAGAGGATGCTTAGCAGCAAAGTGCACTTGTACAATCTTTTAAAAGATGGGAAATATAAGCTAAGGGAAAGCATTTTTCTCTTTTCAACATGCTAAATATATCTGAGAATTTTTTTACTCTCCTAATTTTTTTCAGAACTTTAAAAAAAAGTGGATATTTTTTGAGACTTACTGAAAGGAAGCTGTTTGGCAAAAATGTTTCAATATTAAAGGATTTTCATTTGGCTAACACTTAAGTGGAAAATTCAATACAGTTTGGGCAAGGAGATTTCAACACCTACTCAACCCATTAACTGCTGCTAACAAATGGATCTGTAAGAGTTCTTTCTATGGGTAAATGCATAACATGCCACTTGCATAATTCTCTAGACTGTGTATGATTAAGTTGTATTATATCATTGTAGTGTGCTTGTTACCAAAAATATGAGATGCTTCCAGGAAAATTACAGCAATATAATCTACCATCTGATATTTTTTTGCTTTCTATTTTTTTCTTCACAAGGAGAAACTTGCACGTAACATTTTTTTTAAGAGGAAAAAAATGTACAATATACTAAGAAAAAAACCCACTCTGTGTCCTCAACAAAGACTCCTAATACGGTTTAATGCAGTTACTGCCTAACTTGATATAAGTCTGTATAAGGTATCAGGGCAGTGTTGAACCTTCCTTTATCGTTAAGTATAGCGTTTGGCTTGGATGATTGGATGTGGAACCGTCAAATTTGATAAAATGTTTCTTTTTTTTTTCTTTAAATTTCATATGTGCTTCTCAGGCCCAATAGCCAAAATCAGTCTTGTAGAAGATTCTAAGCAAGCATACGTGTTTCCAAGATAGCCCCTAGTCATTTTGAACTCTCAAATTCTTTTAATACATCTGTCTCCTGCATCCATACAGCCTGTTTAGTTGGTCTGTCAACACGCTTCTTCACGTGGTCTAACTTGTTTTCATGCACAGTTTCCAATTCTCTCTGTTCTCTACTGATAGAGGGAAGTAATACACGAGATTTGCTTTCTATTAACAGTTCACAAAAGACAGTTGACTTATCACGTAGCACTATTAGAATGCTAAGTTTAAACTGGGAAACACAGATGTAACAAATTATTTTCCTGATGCCTCTGTGGACAGATTTTTACCCAGCCTCAATCTTCTCTCTTCCCATTTGCTAGGAAACAGACTGAACTGCAAACTCACCATAATCTATTTTTAAAAAAATCCTCATTTAGTGCCTCAATCAAAGTAGATTTGTCTTGTGTGTAAGCCATTGGTCTTAGCATTGTGGTCTTGGTTGTGTCCAGGTTTATGGGACAGAGTGAGGTTTATGTAAATTCCCAGAACCTTCCTGTCCCTAGCACCATACCAAACTAGGACTTTGTCTTTAAAATTGGAAATCTAATCATGGCATCTCTGTTGACCTTGCATCTGTTAGAAAGAAATATTGTGTGGTATATCAAAATCTTTCAGCACCACTGGTGCAAGGGAGAAAGTTATCAACATCCTCTCATCTTGTAGACTCTTTCTCAACATTGGAGAGAATTTTTACTATTTTTTCTTTTGGTTTGAGGTAATCAGAATAGTATAGGAAAACAGTAGTTTTCTGTTGTCTTGACCTGTAAATGGAACATTACTGAGATTTGTGTGAAACTATTGCATTGTGCAGCACAAATTCGTATGTGTTTATTTCAAGCTGTTTTAGTTAAAGTGGGATCACTGTATGTATGAACTCATTTTGATCTAGGACTGCTACAGACTGGTATGAGAGAGTGAAAGTCAGCTTAAACCTGCTCCTGTATTTTATCAATGTAAATGATTCTTAAACTGGAGGAGGCCTTTTTTTTTATCACTTACCCATCATTTCCAGATGGCTCACTGAACTGCCTGTTGGGTTGCTATGTTCTAAAGTGCTGGGGAGACTTTTTACTGAAGATTTTTCCACATCTTAGTGACAGCGAGAAGACAACATAAGACAAGGCAGACTGCTCCTGTGCCACTTTAGTATCAAGGGAATTCTGCCTGTAGGAGGTTTGCCATTCGTAAAAACAGTCAAGTTTAGTGAATGGGGTCAGAATCTGTAGATAGCTTAAGAGTTTTGTATCCACAGGAGACCTGAAGGTGGCTTGGAGAATAACTTGCACTGTATTTATCAAGTATAGCCTCCACAGTGAGTGTGAAACAGTGAAGTGTGCATATAACAGGTTCCTGTTTCTTGTTGATCTTTGTTCACACTTGTTGCATTCTTGCCTGTAGGCAGTCCATGAGCCACCTGTGACAGCAGTCATCTCCCTCTCTGCTTGCTCTGCAGGGCAAGAGTGCTGATCTTTTGGACAGATCCCCTCCCCATCCCAGACAATGAAGGTGATGATCATTTATGTATTATTTTTCAGCAGTTTGACTTAGATCAGAAATACAAATCTCCTTTCCAGGAGTTACTGTCATCCTTCCTGTTAGAAATGGAGCATGACTGTGTGTGGCTGCTGCATTCCTAGGCAAAGAATGAAAAATACTTTCAAAACCCTCCCTGCAACTGATTATTATTGCTCTCCCCGCTACCATTTTCTTCATAATGTGCTACCTTTGCCCTAGCTTCCAAATAGTAATCCATGCTTACTGATGGAGTTTAAATGCGATTGTTGAAAGAAATAGGTTAGAAAGAGTGGCAGCCAATTGGGTCCATACTGATATAATAAAAGCAATTACACTTAAGAGATTAGAAGCATTGAAATAGCAGCTGAAGCAGCTCCAGACTCTGAGGCTCTGTAGGAAGTTCAAATGCCCTGTTTTGGTTTTACTTTTGGATGGAGTTTTTCAGAGGAGTGGATTATAAATGGCTTCTGCTGGGAAAGCAATTAGAATTAACTGGTCAAATAAGTTGGAAGTAATGACATAAGTATAAAGCTGATGAATTTGGTTACTGAATGGTCAGACAGGAGATGAACTGTGTCTACCATATCTAAGGAAATAAAAAGCTACTGCAAATTAAAAGCTGAATTGACACAACAGATTTTACGTTAGGCTTGTATATTCAAATGGGCTGTGCTTCCAGACTGTAAATGTAAATCAGTAAAGAAGTGCAAATGGTTTTAGATCTTCAGCACATTGTTTCATATTAAATAGTCCGTGATTAGGGGCCAAATTTTAAAAGTCTGTGAGTTCAGAAAATAAATAAGAACCAAAGTCAATGAAAATGTCTGGTTCCAAATATTTCACTGTCAGTTAGGTACTACATAGCCTCTGAAATATTAGTAAGAATCTGCATCCCTTTTTCAAGATCTAGGTAATAGCAATAGATAGACATCAGATCAAAACTACTCTTGTGATCATACTTAAGTCAGTGTGTTCAGTTTCAAAGTAATCCTGCCCTTACTTAATGGCGAATCTTAAGGCTTTAAAAAAAACTGTTACCATGATAACAGCACAAAAGAATTTTTTAATTTCCCTATTAGTTGTAGCCTGAACAATATCCATAGTTCCTAGAATAGAATTGAAAATCTGAGACAACATATCTTGAGTCAGCTGCTTATCAGAGTGCTATGTGTGAGTAAATTTACCTAACTCTGCACTATACTGAAGACAATTCCCAACTCAGTTCCTAAGTCTGGCATTGACTCAACATGAGCTATTTCCATTTGCATACTTCTGCTTTTGATGACACAAGAGGCTTTCTACACTTAAATTAGGAAGTGGTGGAAAATATTATTGTGCAGTGAGTCCATCAGAAAATCAAAACTAAGCATCTTCACATACCATGTCCTGTTGCATTTGCAAACTCCATCCCCAATGTTTTACAGTTCTGGTTGCGGTGTGCCCAGTTTCAACTACTGCAGGTTCCCATAGAAACAATAGCTGTTTAAATGCAAGGGAGAAGAGCCTACCGTCAGAATTTGCCTCTCTTGTAGTTTCTACCTAAATGCTGCTAATAGAAACATAATCTCTCTAATCTTACTCAACTTTTATTTTTCCATCTGATCACTATCTATTGTTTTCAAGTCTCTCCCTAATCTTGGCCTAGGCTTAAATGCTATTTTTTTGTATATGTTTCATTTACTGGCATATTTGGTCCCTGTAGGGATTTCTAGGAAGTTAGTCACTCAGAATACAGCTGTTAGGACAAGAGAAGATTCTCCAATTTACCTCCCACTATCAAGAGAAGCAGAGGTACCCTTGCAGAGGCAGTTCTTCAGTGAGGGTACCACTGATGTCACAGATGATAAGTAAAAGGGAACTCATAGTTATTCCTCAAGGGTCATTACTAGATGAAATTTACCATAACAATGCCAAATATAACTCCAATGCTCTTTGAAAAACTCATTTTTTTTTCACTCTGAGTAGAAATATTTGTGTGTAATCTTTTGTAAAGTAGATTTTTACTGCTTAGTACTAGGATGTGCAATTAGTTGATTGCATCTGTATCTTATTTTTTTCACCATCATGAAATTAGTGTAATCCAAAGCAGAGAGAATATCATTTTTCTCAAGTTGATCTGTGGGTTAGATCTCTGCAGCAGAGCAGAGAGCAGAGATGATTGGCAGAGGTGTTTTTAGGAGGGAGGGTTATTGATTTCTGTTTGTTTGTTGTGTTTTTCTGATGCACACTGTTAGAACATCTCACAGACCAGATTTACACGGGAAAAAAGAAAGCACTAAAGCCTAGGCAGTATTGTTCTTGTTGATATTTGTGTGTGATGCCTAACTCCCCAGGGATGCAGTAAAGTGAGAAGCAAGCTTTTGCTAAAATAGTATAACAGTTTCCAGGGAGCCAGGGCCAACTTTTTTCCTACTGGTGGATGGATCAAACAGTCATTTAAATATCTTTTAGGACTGCTAGGAATACTTGTGTTAGTGCTATTTATCCCAGATAATGTTTTCCCAGTGAACACCTGGCCTAGCATGTGAAAGTTCATGGTTATTATATGGAATGGTGGCCAGTGCAATAGCATTCAGAGCTTTGCCAGTGTGTGTTTGTACTTTGAGGTGGCACAATGAAACATCCAGTCCTTTCCAGAGCTATTTCCTGTGATTCTCTGGCTTCAAGAGGAACAGCCACATTGAGCTAAAATTAGGCCTATGCTTAAACATGTACTAAATTGAAACTTAAAGCTAATCTTCTATGTGAGGAACAGTATCCCAGTAAAATAATGACCCTTTCTTTTCAAATGCATTGACTTGGCTCTATAGGAGTATCTACATCTTTATCTTAGCAGTCCATTTTTAGAATGACTTTATCTATCAGTACATTTTCATAATATGCTCATTACTGGAGAATATGTGCTGATTAGAAATCTGTGACACTGCTCCTGATCTCTGTTCTAATACAAGCAGTAAATTTCACTGAGCTGAATGCATCTGAAACTTTTAAGTAGCAGTCAGGTAGTTCTGTTAATGTCACTTATTCATAAGAGACAGGGGGCCAAGATGTGGAATTCAAATGCTGGTACTGAAGTCCATAAGCGGAGTATGTTCATACTAGGAGGAGAAGTTGTTAAAGCATTACCTCTAAGTTCCCATATATATATCTAGTGCAATAGCAGTGGTTCTGATTATATGTTTTACTATTTCTTTTTTTATTCAGATTCCTGTTTAGTTCTAATTTCTGATTGCTCATGAATACTTTCATGCTCTGGAAAGATGCTGCTGCTGCCCTTCTCACAGTTTTCCCCTGAAGTAAACTTTCAGTCCAATTTTTAGACCCTTTCTTCTGTGGATGTCTGTATACTAATTTTTGCTGTCTCTAAGGATCATTTTTCCAACAAGCATTTAGAATGCTTTTGTGTAGAGGTAGTGTTATTAGTGTCTGAAGTGACCTGGTGTTTCTGTTGTACGATATTTCTTCTTTCAGGTTCTCTTGAACTCCTTGTATGAGCAGTGGCAAGTCACACTCACCCCAGGGCAATGGCAACATCCTGTCATCCTCTCTGTTACCTTTGTAATACAAACTTTTGGGAGCAGGGTCTTTTCTCCCTATATATATTTAAGAAGCAGATAATGTCTTACTCTGTCATGTTCTCAAATTTTGTGGTGGGATTAGTGCAGCTTTAGCATCCAGAATAACAAATAGCATCCAGTTTTCTGTGTGTAATATTCTTATTTCAGCCCTGGGTATTTGTACCAATATGTCCTTCTAAAGGACCCTTTGTGTTATATTCTTTGTTTTATTCAAGTATATGTACTGCCTGAGTCCATTGCCAGTATATTCAATTGCAAAGCTATAGTAATCTGTTATGTTCAAGTTTCACTGACTTTCTCATTTTTTACCTGTGTTGAAATACATATAAGCTCAAGTGAGCAAATTCATCATGTTAAATATTTTGAACCTAACTCATAGTTTTCCAAGGCTCTTTTAAAATTAAAGAAATTTGTATTATTTCATGATGCTATGTTTTTGTTTCATTGTTTTTTGGGAGTACTTTAACATTCTCACTGTGAAAACCATTACCAGCTTGTTTTAAGGAAGAATTTAAAAACAGGAAAAACTACAGCAAAAATCTTTAACTTTTTAATGTTTCAGTTTTTTGTTTGTTTTCTTTGAGTGTCACAAAATCACAGAATGATTGAGGTTGGAAGGTACCTTGGAAAGTCATCTCATGGAATCCCTCTGTGACCTGTAGGGTCACCAAGAGCTGGTTGCCCAGGACCATATCCAAATGGCCTTTGAATATCCCCAAAGATGAAAATTTCACAACCTCCCTATGCAAGCTGTGTCAGTGCTCAGTCACTCTCATAATGAAAAAGTGTTTCCTTATGTTCAAAGGGAGCTTTCTGTTTTTCAGTTTGTGCCCTTTGCCTCTGGTCCTGTCACTGGGCACCACAGACGAGAGCCTGGCTCATCTTCTTTGCACCTTTTCTTCAGGTACTTACACACATTCATAAGATCCCCCCTAAGCCTTCTGTTCTCCAGGCTGAACAGTGCCAGATCTCTCAGCCTTTCCTTGTGTGATTGACACTCCAGTCCCGTAATCATCTTTGTGTCTGTTTGTGTGTCTCTCTTGTACTGGGGAGCACAGAACTGGACACTGTACTCCAGTTGAGGTCTCACCAATGCTGAGTAGAGAATAACCTCCCTTGACCTGCTGGCAACACTCCTCCTCATGCAGCCCAGGATACCATTAGCCTTCTCTGCAAAAAAAAATCCCACACTGATGGCTCATGTTGAACTTGGTGTCCACCAGGAACCCCAGGTCCTCTTCTACAAAGCTGCCTTCCAACTGGGTTACCCTCATCATACGCTGGTGCCTGGGGTTGTTCTTCCCCATGTGCAGGACTTCACACTTCTTGTTGAACAACATGAGGTTTGTGTCAGCCTATTTTACCAGTCAAGGTTCCTCTGGATGGCAAAACAACCCTCTGGTATACCAGCCAGTCTTTCCAGATTTGTGTAATCAGCAAATTTTTTGAGGATACTCTCTGACCCATCATCCAGATCACTAATGAAGATGCTGACCAGGACCAGACCCAGTAATGATCTGTGATACCACATTGATAGCTACTGGCCTTCAACTAGATCTCATGCCCCTGTTCACCACCAGTTTTCAATGTACCTCACTGTCTGTTCATTCAGACCATTCTTCATCATCTTATCTATAACGATCTTATGGAAGACAGGGTCAAAAGCTTTACTGAAATCTAGATAGACAGGATTCACTGCTCTCTCCTTGTCTAGCAGGCCAATTGTTTCATCGTAGAAGATTATGAAGTTGGTCAAATGTGTGAATCAATGCTGACTCATCCAAATCAACTACTTGCCCTTCATATGTCTAGAAGTGGTTTCCAGAATTAGCTGCTGTCATCTTTCCAGGGATCAAGGTGAGCCTGACCAACTTGTAGTGCCCTGGTTCCTACTTGCACTTCTTGAAGAAAGGGATGACATTTGCCTTCCTCCAGTTCTCAGGCATGTCTCTCAGTTAACATGATTGGTAAAAGGTTATTGAGAGTGGCATGAGCCATCTCCCTCAAAATTCATTGGTGCATCCCAGCAGAGCCCATGGACATACATATGTCCAGTTTTCTTAAGCATTCTCTGACCTTAGCTCTAAGTCAAGCTAATCATGTTTGTGGTGCATCTGTGGGTACTTTGTGTCAGCTGACAACTCCTAAGTTCTTGAAGAACTCAGAAGACAGTTGTGTCCCTTCTAAGCCACAAACAAAAGGTTGAAGGGAGTTTAGGGTACTGTGCCAGTATCTGGGCTATAGTTTCTCCATAGAGTGAATTAAAGGGGAGAAAATAAGTGTGGGATTTAAGAAAGGTTTTTTTGACTTGCCTTTCTATCTTCAGCAAGTGCTTTTAATAACTAATTACCCTATAGATATCTGTTAATATATTTAAGCACTTAATGTAATATTCTGTGCTAAAAACACATCTTACACTGTAAAACTGCTGAGGTACAAGTGAGGATTTTAACAATTTATGTACAGTAGACAAAAACATATCTATAATGACTAAGTTCTAATAAGAAAATGGAAAAGCTCTAGAGAAGAGAGCATTACATTTAGAAGCTGAATTTTATAGAGCCATAGAATAATATAGGTTAGACGTGATATCAGGAGGCCTGTAGTCCAGCCTTTTGCTCAAAGCAGGGTCAACTATTGGAGCAGATCGTGTTGTGCAGAGCTTTTCACTCAGTTCTTAAAAACCTCCAAGGACAGAGGTGAAACAACCTGCCTGGGTAGTTTGCTTCACTGCTTGATTATCCTCACTGTGAAAAACTTATATGCAGTTGGAACCTCTCTTATTTCAACTTATGCCAAGTGTGTCTCATCCTCCCAATACACACTGTTAAACTTGTTGTTTTTAACTTACTGACAGGTCCTGTTAGGCTCTGTTAGGTCCCTCTGAACCTGTCTCTTTTCCAGTCTGAAGAAGCCCTCTGCCCTTAGTCTCTGCTCACAGGCCAGGTGCTTCAGCCACCTGACAGTCTGGGGATTCAGTGCACTGCTGAACTTGCTTAAGTAGATCGTACTCTGTCTTGTATTTGAGGGCCTAACACTGAATATCATATTCTAGATGCAGTCTAACATGTGTCAATGGAAAGAGGATAATCAGTTTTCTCAATTTACTGACCATATTTCTGTTAATACAGCTTGGGATGTTGTTAGCCTTTTCTGCCAGGGCACTCTGTTGGCTCATGTTCGACTTTCTGTCTGCCAAGACTCCCAAGTCATTTCCCACAGATTTCCTCCTCAGCTAGCCAGTCACCAACCTGCATCATTGCCAGAGGCTCTTCCTTACCAGGTGCAAGATTTAGCATTTGTCCCTGCTGAATATGTCAGTTGTACCATGCTTCCAGTCTGTCCAGGTACCTTTGGATTGCAGCCCTTCCTTCAAACATACCAACTGCTCATTTCAGCTTGATGAAATGTGAGCATTTGGCAAACATTTGTAAATAATAAAAAAAACCCCAATGAAAATAAAGCTGTTCTCAGAGGCAAAAACGCTAAACTAATTGAAGAAATATGAGATTACAGTAGCACATGCAAAACAGTAGGGACAGGTTGTTCTGCAGTTTTTATATTCATTGGGATTTCTGAAAGTTAGAGTGTCTCTAGTAGTGGCTCAAAGTTCTTGGCATTACGATTTACTTGTGTACACAGATGCAGGCTTGGTGAAATACAGAACACCTGAGTTCCAGAAGATCTGGTAAGCCTAAGTAATGGAATAAGAAACATGAAGCTTGGAAAATAATATTTTCCTTCCTTTTAGCATCAGAGATGAATCATTAAAGTTAAAAGGGAAGGTTATCAAATGTAGTTTATTCTCTCTTGAACTAGTTCCTGTTAGTTATAAAAGCTTCATAGAGTCATTACATGAAGTTCATCTGAAACATCACAGTTTTCACTTAAGACAGAAGCCTAAAAGTTATATCATTGAGGAACTGTTTTTCAAACTGGCCTAGAAACTTTTTTCACTTCCAGATAGAGAGTCTTGGTTATTAGAAAGGATTTTTACTTTTAATTTCTAAAAAAAAACCTCTCTGGGGAGATGGTGAGATGCCAGCGACCAGAGATTTTGAAGGCTAGACTAGAACCTGACTATGTCAAAGTGAGTGTGCTGGAAGAGGAACTGATTGGAATCTTGAGGTCCTCTTCTAAGATTCTGCATTTCACATTATTCACCTTTTCCATATATATTTTAGTGCTGTCCCTGTTATGTAATAAAAAAACACAACAATGTTTATCGTATAAAGCACCAAATCAGTGATACAATCTGACCAGTATTAAGCTCCTTCTCCTGCTGTTCCATAGATTTGGGGTGGGGTGAATAACTGGAGGCCCCCCAGACTTTTGCTTCTGTGGACTGATGTTGAAAGAGAAACAGAAAGAAACAAGGAAGGGCTTTATCCTCTCTCAGTCTTCTCTGATGCTCCAGAGCAGAATTTTCCATTCTTAGGTAAAGCTGATCAGAAGAGGGACCCAGAATGAGAAATCCCTCTGAAAATACTGTAGCGAAAGCACTTTGGAGTTGTTTTAGAAAAGATGTTCACAAATTGAGAGATCTGGAAAGCTTTTAGCTCTGAGAAGAGAACAAGGCTTCAATTGCAAAGTCAAAGAGTTCTAGCCATGGAAGGCTTACCTAATGCATGGTACCATGGATTGAGAAATTTAAAAGGAACACTAACTTGTGTTTTTGTAGACAGTATTTGAAAATCTTAAGTACTTCCAATGTTGTGGTAAAGATCACCAATTAAATTATTTTGATAGCTTTCACTGTTTACAAAATGCAGGTTATACCAAAAGATATTCCATTTCATGTAGGGGTTTTTTTTTTTTTGAACACCAGTCTGAAATACCAGCTGCATACCTTCCTTTTGATCCCAAAAGTTCAGGAATGCATCTATGGGTTACCAGGAATGTTCTCCAAATACCTCATATCAAATGAGCTCTTAATTATAAAGTCTCTGGAGTTACCAAAAACTATAAAATCTTGAACTATTAATATAAAAAGTTGTCTTCAAAGATGGATGTGTGAAAACTATTGGTGCTTCTTGTGTTGAAGATGTATTAGATATTTTATCACCTTATTTCTGGTGAAATAAAAGCATACTCTGTGTTATACTCTGCGAGTGAAGCAGAAAGAAGCTATGTGCATGAAAGTAGATGAAGTTACGAAACTAAACTGGAATGATAATACTGGAACTTTTGCTACACAAAGAATGGTGAAATGGAGAGGAAAGGAGGACTTCTGTTAGAACAGTGTCACACCCTTCAAAATGCCCTCCAAATCCTTTGCCTACATACACGTTTGTCATGCAGACTTCAGATTTGCAAAAAAATAAAATTATCATGTGCAATCTAGTAATTCATCATTGGATCAGAAGTAAGAATGAAAACTCTTTTTGGAGTTTATATCCCTTGAAATATGTAACCATAGTTTGTGACTGTTTTAAAACACTTCTGATCTCTGAATGATGAGCTCACAAATGCTTTTATGTAGTCCACTAAACCTAGGAAAGATTATTCAATTGTTATGGGACACTGGAAATACAAATAAAAGTAATGGAAATAGTCTGCATTATGAAAGAAGTGTTTGAAAATGAGTTTGAAGAGAGGACATGTTTTTGTCTGTAACTTCTAAACTGAGCTGTAGGAAAATGCCTCAGCCTCTTGTAGACAATATAAAATCTATTGATGTGGAAAGCAGCAAAGACAGAAAATTGAATATGTCATGGATTGTAATAGAGTGGAGTTCTAACAGCCTATTTGGATAAGAGACCGAAGTAAATATATCTATGACATGGAAAGCATACCAGCTGAAATTATAGAGAATTTTCTTAGATGAGGACTTCAAAATATAGTTGCAATTCCATCACAACTTCGATGTGGATTATTTAGCATGAGATATTCAGACAGATGCTTTCTCCTTTTACACCTTAATCCTGTCATTTCTGTGTCTCCATCCTTTTTTTTTCCCCTATCATTATTTTTAAACTCTTTTCTGCATGAGAAGGCTGTATGCCTGAAGTAATGCTGCATTTCAAGGAGTCTGCATGCCTGTCCCAGTTCATGAGGAACTGCCATGTTACAGCTATGCCTAACGTGACTGTTTTCTCGTAATGTAGCAGAACAAGTTCTTTGGTTTAGTCTGTGACAAATTAAAGGTATTACTGGAGTGAAAAGCAATTCATTTCACTTTGACTTCCAACCTGCCGTCAGCTAATAATGGCTTTGTCACTAACGATTTTGTGGGAATTATTTCTTTTTACATAACACCTGTCATCTAGAAGCATCCCAAAGTACTCCATAGCCTAATTTACTAACTACTCACTAGTAAAATGCAACTTTGGTTGAGAGGTAGCAACTGTGTGCTACAGTTGAAAATCTACTTGCCAGATATAGATTGGAAATGAAAATGGCGCTTAGTAGGACCTAAGGAGAACTAACTAGTCCTGTTAAATAAGAGTTTAGCTACAGCTAATATGTTTGTAATCTGTGCTGTACAAAATTCTAGATGAGGTGAGAAGCCTTAGAAAGGTTTTCTGGAGAGACAGTGCAAATCTATGAGAAGATAAAGTCCTGCATGCAGAACTATCTAATGTGTTGAGTTTGTATGGAGATATTTCTGGTAATGGGGGAAGGGGCTGCAGTGGTGGGCCCTGTAAGAAGTTGCTTAAAACTTCCCTGGGCTCTAAGTCAGACCCACCAGACACATAGATACCTTTATGATCACTTTTTAAGGAAGAGAAACTGGAAGAGCGGGGGTTGAATGTGGTGGAAGGGATCAGATGAGAGAGAAGCAACCATGCTTCACCCCTGGTGAGGCCTCATCTGGAGTCCTGTGTCCAGCTCTGGACTCCTCAACTCAGGAGGGACAGGGAAGTGCTGGAGAGAGTCCAGCGCAGGGTCACCAAGATGATCAGGGGAATGGAACATCTTTCATACGAGGAAAGGCTGCAGGAACTGGGGCTGTTTAGTCTGGAGGAGACTGAGAGGAGATCTGATTAACATTTATAAATATCTGAATGGTGGGTATCAGGATGTTGGTATCAGGATCCTTTTTTCTATAGTAGCTAGTAACGGGACAAGGGGTAATGGGATGAAGCTGGAACACAAAAAGTTCCATTTAAATATAAGAAAAAACTATTTCACTGTGAGGGTGACGGAGCCCTGGCACAGGCTGCCCAGAGGGGTTGTGGAGCCTCCTTCCTTGGAGGTCTTCCAGACCCACCTGGTCATGTTCCTATGCGACCTGATCTATGTGAGCCCTCTTCTGCAGGGGGGTTGGACTAGATGATCTCTAAAGGTCCCTTCCAACCCCTACCATTCTGTGATTCTAATCAAGTCTGTTTTGCCTGGGACCATAATTGGCAGCGAGCCCTCCCTGCCCTTGTCTCAATCCACAACAGCCTTAGTTATCTTTTCTCCTCCTATCTCGTTGGGACCTCCACCATCCCACCACAAGGGGTGGGGATGTGTGTGTGGAGGTGAGGAAGTGGCTTCATCGTTGACAGTTAGGCTTAAACCCCAGCAATAGACTATGGAATGGAAAGGCAGGTCAGGTCAGAAACTCTGCTTTCTGAGAGAGACCATATCCTAGCAATTAAAGTTATAGGGTTTTCTTGTGGAGGAAGTCTCATACTGCACTATCATATAGATTACTGCTCATTTAGCTTGCAATTATTTTTAACTTACAAGTTTGCTAATTGAAAGATTCAAAGGTAAGAATTATACAATGTCTGTTGAAGAAAAACACAATGTAAATACTTAAATTTTAAAATCTAGTCTTAAAAAAAAAGGGGAAATTTATATTTCTGTTCATCAGACTATGAGATTTTGATGTCAGTGGGGAATGATGAAAACAAGACATTTTAAATAACTGGGAAAAGTTTATAGTTTATTTATGGGTTGGGTTTTAAAGAGGAAAAGATACTGAGAAAATTTTCTCGACCGGTTCCTGGTCAAGGAATGCCTTCTGCACAGAAAGGAATATGATCTCATGTAGAATATAGCAAGATCCACAGTTTTAACACTGTAAAATGTAGATAAAGAGTGGACATCAGAACGATACAGAGGACTTGCTAAAGGTCTTGTGATTCCATCTCTGATACTTTAAGTCTGGAATTTTATTATTTATTGTTGTGTTGATATGCATTTCAAGAAATAGTTTCTGCAATGATAACAAATGATAACAGAAGGTATTTCAAAGCCAGCAACTCACTATATGTTAATATAAATAGTAATTGTTGGTTATTTGGTTGTTTTTTAATTTAAATGCTTATTGTTATTTGGGGTTTTTTTCTAAGATAAATATTCCAAGGTTTTTTATATACTGTCGTGATGGATGAAGAACCTTGATGTTTTTATTTCATTTCTAATCACAGAATCATGGAATGGTTGAGGCTGTAAGAAACCTTGAGATCATCTGATCTCATCCCCTGCACAGGACATGTTCAGCCAGAACAGGCTGCCTAGGACTGTGTCCAGTGGGGATTTTTATATATATCCACAGATAGAGACAAGCTTTCTTGGCAACTTGTTCTGATTTTGAAAACTACTGCGATAAAAAAAAGTGTTTTCTACTGTTCGTATGGAATTTCAACAGTAAATCTTCACGACAAGGTGAACAAACATATTCTTTAAGTAAAATATTGCTTTGAAAAATGGAAATGGTTGCTCCTGTTCTGGGAAAGGTTAAGTGAATTCAAAGGATTTTTTTTCCTTTTTTACCTGAACTTGAATGTCTTTTTTGTATGAAATTGAAAAAAATGATTTATGAGATAAGAATAAAAGCTCCATGGGAAATATTTTAGACAGTATTTCAGTTCTTCAAGAATTGAACTCAAATGAGAGTAACTTAAAACACCATAGGATAAAAATGAATTCTAATGTTCTTGGGAACTAATTCACTCTGCAGGAGGGTAATAAAAGAGACTGTTCAACAGTGTTCAGATGTGGAGTCTTCTCTGAAAAACGAACAGCAATACTGATAAAATCGTAATTGCTTGAATACTGGCTATGCCTATCTTGTATGAAGGGTGTTTGCAAGTACTTTGAAAAGTAATAGGAATGCAGAGCTTTTGCAAAGGAATCCACTTTAGTAGTTGCCTGAAAGTACTTTATGGATGCTAACCACAGCTGTCAAATTTTTAAGTACTGTTTCGAGTGAATTTTATTGTTTGACTTGCACAGTGGCAGAAGATGGTTTGAATTATTGTGTCTCACTGGAGCACCAGTTCTGGTTCCATTAAAGATAACAGTGAAGGTAATCTTCAATGAGAACTTGATTTCACCTTGTGACCAAGCAAAAGAATGGTTGAAAAGGTGTGTGGTGGGAAATCATGTGTCACATTGGGTGATGGACAAGAGAGCATGAAAGACAATTTCATCATAAATCTATTCAATATCAGTATCAAGGGAAAGACCATGTATGACAATCCTATATCTGAATTAATTCAGAGTGTCAGAGGGATTCAACTTCTTTTCCATGTCCTTAGACAACACTCCTTCAAACTTAATTACCTGTAGTTAGGCCTATTAAGGCAGATACAGAAAATAAATAGCATGATTATTTGGAAGCTTTGAACACTGTAATTATTATTCTGGAATGTGTTTTGATTATATTTTTTTCCTTTTCACCCTTATCAGCCCCATAAACAGTTGTTAGAACTCTTTGGACAAGGCATTTACACAAAGCCCTCAATCAGTATTCATTTATTTATTTGGTGTTTACCTAAGTTTTCAAATTATAAAATGGAAGATAGATTTACTTAAAGAAAACCTAAACCCCCACACCATCTGGACTGAATCAGTTTTACTCATCTAGAAAATTGTTTTGTATTTTACTCTTAAAACTTGTTCAAAGAGAAACCGACCTTTCTAGAGAAACCAATTATGTTTAAAAACCCTTGCCAATATTTAGATGCTCTGATACCTCCTATTGTTAAAAAATATTTTGGAAATATTGACCCTTCTATAATACACCATCAACTGTGGGAGCTAGAAGCTAACTTACAACAGCTGAAGTCGCACAAAATTCTGCATTATGCTGATTTTCATTATCATATTTTATGTGGGTGTTTTTTCTCCATCAAGAAGCCTAAGTAAATAAGCCCCAAAATAAGATAGTTTTGCACACAAACTATGCAGAGCTTTGGAGTGGATATTTGCTGTTTATAAGTAAGCAAAAGTTTCTTTTGAATTGTTATGTAATATAAAAATCTTCAGACTTAGAAAGCAAATTGTACTACACTTCTAATATATATTTTTGGAAACATTTAAAAACTCATTCCTTTTTCAAATGATGTAATAAATAATATCAAGCTACATCTTCTAAACATGAATTTTAATAGCTTTTCAAAGTTTTGATATTACAGATTCAGATTGCACTTTGCTTTGAATGCAGATTCATTTTACCTAGTCTTCAAAGATGGTGTAACTCTTATGGAGACTTTTAACAGAAGTGACAGGAGACTGGGACATCCCTTTTTTCTACAGTAGCTAGCAACAGGACAAGGGGTAATGGGGTGAAGCTGCAACACAAAAATTTCCACTTAAATATAAGAAAAAACTATTTCACTGTTCAGATGAGGGAGCCCTGGCACAGGCTGCCCAGGGAGGGTGTGGCATCTCCTTCCTTGGAGGTCTTCAAGACCCGCCTGGACATGTTCCTATGCAACCTGATCTAGGTGACCCTGCTTCTGCAGTGGGATTGAACTAGATGATCTCTAAAGATCCCTTCCAACCCCTACCTTTCTGTGATTCTGTGATTCTGTGACAGAGGGAAAAAGCATACAACTAAGAGGAGAAAAATGTTTTTTCAAAACAATGGTTTAGAGGAATCCTTTGTGATCTCAGCTGTGATGGTACTTAGAAGCTCGTATTATTTATTCTTCCTGCTAAAATTTATTCATGAGACTCTGAGCCACTATGCCAGATATGAAATCTAGAAAAAAATAGAAGAGTTCCCCAACTAAACATGTAGCTCTAAACCAATAAATGCCTCCCCCCTACCCCCATGTACACTGAGGCTCTGGAATCTGTGTAGGACAGTTCTAGAGAGAAGTATTTCCACTATTCATCAACAGAGTGTATTTTTACATAAAAATTTCCAGAGATAGTCAGAGAAGTCGATGGGAGGAAGGACAGTAACTGCTGTTGGATCCTCCTAGAGAAGGTAGCCTGCTAGTTTTGTCTTTGAATAAGAACTTTACTTCTCTTACTTCCTTCACTTTTCACCCTTAGCACAGAAATGACACCTAAATGAAGAAGCCAGCTTTCGAAATAAAACTTGTTTAAAGTGAGCTATGAATGGCAATGAAAACATATGCTGCATAGCTACCACATAGAAGTTGCAGTATGTATTGGTTCTCAGACTGTTCCCTTTGCAGTGTTATTGCCATGCCTTTAGTAATGACTAACATCTGTCGCATGTTTACTCTTTTCCCTATGCCCCAAGGGAGGAAGTGTGCATGGTAAAATATTTTGTTTGCTTTATTTTATTAAATTTATCCTGCATATGATTACTCTGTTTGTTATATGAATCGGAGTCAAATAAATGTTCTTCGATCTTGAAAGCTCCAATTTTTATTATCTTTAGTCCTTTGAAAGCTCTCTCCATGGCCTCAGCTATCCCTGGAGAAAGCTAATCTTAATTCAGGTCAAACCTTTACCCTCAAGGTAGACAGTTCACTTGAATGTTTAAGCTAAGATATACCTGTTTGTATCAAATATTGTAATATTCAGTGCAACAACTGGAAATAGCATAAATGCTTCAGCCATGAGGATTAAAAAGACAGAACAGCATCCGATGATAAATAAAATAAGGTTTATATACATACAACTCCTAGTATAACTAAACTCCAAAATAAAAATAAGCAGAAGGGGGAACAAAAATCTTAATGCCAGAAGGGCAATCTTAAAAACATATTCAACAAAATATTTGTCAAAACTATATAAACCCAATATTTCTTCTAATGTTGCCTTTTTTGAGTAGTATTTGATATTTAAAAGAAACATTTGTGTATCTATCTCACTTGAAAATTTTCAGTGCAAGAATAGCTAGGTAAATTTATAAACACCATTTTTAAATATCCGTTTTCAAAGAGCAAGCAGATAAAACCAAATAAATCATTGTAGTAAGATTGAAAGGCAAAGTCCCCCAAAAAAATATAAGGCATACTAGAACAAAGATCGGAACTTTCCTTAAAAGATTAGTGTATACTGTAATTCTGAAAAATATTACTGTTGAAATACTAATAGTTAAAATTCTGTAAGAGATACTGTAACTCCTAACAAAAGAGGTAAGTGGACAGAAGCAGAGTAACATCTCCGTTTCTCCAGACCTCATTAAACAAACATTAAAACCCTCTTAACACGGGTTTACAAGAATGAAAAAAGGTTGCTTTTCAAATAAGTGAAGTCACATCCTCATAAACCCTTAAGGGGATCATAGAATGATACAAGGTATGAATCCAAATAAAGATTTTCTGGTTGTTTTCATGACAAGTCATGATTTTAAAACAATGATGGTGGTTTCAGAGGCATGGAGTGACGAGAGACTTTTCTTTTAAGTCAATATGAAAAAGGACCCACTCAACCCCAAACTCAACAGAGGCCTTTCCACTGACTCTAGTACTCTTTGCATGTGGCATAAAAAGCAGAGGTACTGGACTAATAAGTCTTCTTGCACTTTATCAACTGGAAACAACTATATTCTTGTTGTAATACTCTTTCAATGACTACATCATGATATATAAACATCTAACTCATCCAATCACAAGGATGATTTTTTGAATACAGCTTTGATTTTACTTTGTAGCCAAGGTTTTGGTCATCTTCAGGCAATGAGCCTGGAGATGTGTTTGGAACATCAGACCACATTAAATAGGTGCTCCTGTGCTATTGGGATCTGAGTGCTCAGCAACACTGTTTACTCATATTGTTAATAGACATGTTAGCTCAGACGAAGCATAATGTGGACTGAATTGGGGCAGAGGACAGGTGATACCTTTAGTAAATATTAGATGAGGATGTGGGATTATTTCCATAAGATTACTGACTCCTTCATCCTTTATCTGTGTAGTAACCTGATCATAATATTAATAGTTTTTCTGGAGATGGATGGGCATAGTTTGGCCTTGCTTTACCAGAATGTCCCGTTTTAGTTGGATGCAGCCAACGTTGCATGCCGTTCACATGTGAGGCAATCCCTTTCCAGCCAATTGAGGACAACAGGCACTTCTAGAACATAAAGCACTTTGTGGTCTCCCTTTTTTCTATCAATCCTAGGAGACTCAGTCATGGTCTTATATTTTTTTAAGTACATGAGTTCAATCCCTGTTGCTAACCTCCGTGTGCTACTACAGTCATATTTGAAGCTTGCCATCTATTTGGTTACGTTAATTAGTCCTTTTCCTGACAGTACTCATTCTGTTTAATTTCTTACTTCTATTTGGCTGGGTGCATTAAGCAGCACTTCAAAGAAGCTCACTCTTTGTTTTCAAAGGACTCTTTTGAACCTGCATAAAGGGTAAGCTTTTAAGTTGTAGACTTTGCACATAAAAACACATTTATGGAGTGCCTAATATTTATCTTTACACCCTTCAGAGTAATTATCTATCATTGTTATGACATGCACAAATAGTCTGCCTCGTATGTAATGTTGTCTTGGGTTATTAACCTCTGCCATTGAATCTCTCTCAGTTGTTTCTCAGTTGATTGTTGCATAGCATAATACAAAGAAAACTGTGTAAAATATATTGATTGTCATAGGAAAAAAGCTGCACTTATCCTTCAAAATTTTGTTTGTTTATATTTTGAAAGGCCTAAAGATTATTTTTGTCTGAAAGTTTTCATCAGAGTTCTCTTTACAGGTCTCATTCTTCTATGTGAAGCACTAGGCATTTGTAATGATAAACACCAATTCCTATAGTGTTCCAATCAATGAGAAACCTGTGCATAGGATTTCCACGCAGATGGGCCCATTTCAACATGATTTATGATATATCATTGGAATGGGGCATTGTTTTATAAGTGGCAGTGGTCAAAGCAATAAAATAACTCTCTATATAGTGAAGAATTGGTTACCTCCATCTGCCTTGCTCATAACCTGTTTCAGCTATGGAAAGGCTTAAGAAATGTACCTCAACATTTCTTAGTTTTCCTTTCTTAAGATAAGAAAGAAACATAAGGAAACAAAACCAACTTCCTTGTTTCCAGGAAAGTGTGGATTGGCCATAATGTATTTCACTTTAGTAGTGTATTCAGTTCCACATTGAATTAAAACTGAGAGCACCAAATCCTTGACACAATAGTGCTGTAAAAGAAGTGTCCAGTTCTTGGAAGAGCTACTACTCTCCCATCTCTCACAGCACAAACTAACTACACTGCCTAATGACCTTGTATTTCTACATCTATCCAAACAGACAAGGACTTCTTCACTGGACTGTCCCATGGTACTTAGTACAATGATGACATTGCTTTTAAAGTGTCCCCAGATACCAAATAATACCAACCTTCATAGGTCCCATGAGTGTTACAGTATCTACTGCACTAGCTTTGTATTTCTCCCTGCTTTGCTTCTTACTGGAGTTGAACTGCTTGCCCGGCCTCTACCCTCCTGCAGGAATAAGTAGAAAGCAGTCCAGACTTCTGCTCCCTTCCCCACTGTGGGATGCTCCTTTATCACTACTCCAGAAAAAACAAATACTCTTGAAAAGAGGCTGAGTGAGGATGAAGTCACAACTTCACCCAGAACACCTCTTCAACCTAAAGACTGAATAGTTTTGTGATATTTGGATATACTGTTCTGCTTTCCTATTTGAGGAGGAGGACTAGGCTCACATGTTAATTCTTTCCTATGTGAAAGCGAGTGCTGCTGCCATGTGAAGCTTCAGCCTAATGTGAAGTTATGGCAAAAGAAGAGAAAGTAGGAGACTGCCTTGTCAAAGTAGGGTTGACCACTTGGTACATCCAGCAAATATAACTCTGAAGAGTATTTGTAAGTGGTATGACCATATCACCAAGCTCATCACTCTGCTTTCTCTCCAAGTCAACATGCTCTCTACCAGATGCAGATTTGGAAGAATATGAGGACTTAGTGTTGGTCAATGTTAGATGAGAAACACCTTGAACTGAGCCTAGGTCGTATGTGACCTGGGCCATCTGAAGAAGGGAAGTGCTGCTCATCTGTGACACTCTGTGGGAGCTTAGAGTCAACTGGGAAGACAGAAGGACCTCTCAGTTGCTGGCCTGTCTGATACACTAATTCAGATACTGTTATTCTCCAGTTCAACAGTCTATTGCATCTGAAATAATGGGAATACTGTGGAAGAAGGTATTGCTGGCAGATGTTACAGCAATATTACTTACACGTCTCCCCTGCATGTTTACTAGTTGCTCTGCTCTTTTCAATTATATACATATAAATTAAAGGTACTGTTCAGTCTAAAGCACTTCATAGCTTCTTTACAATCTGACTTACATTTGCATTGTAGATATTTATAACAGTAAAATGTCCTCAAACCTCATAGAAAATAGTATGCACCTACATCATGGTAGAATTCGCATTGATTTAAATACTTGATAAACCATTACTTTATCACTTTGCAGTTATTGGAAATTCAGTCTGAGATTTTGTTTTTACTTTTTTGATTTTATTTATAACTCAGTTACAAGAGGTGTTGGTAGTAGGGAGAGGTTGTGGAACTGAGACAGGTAACAAAATCACAGGAATCTATTATTTAAAAACCAGTTTCTGCCAAGTCCAAAAGATATTAAGGAGGAAAGAAGTGAAGTTAATCTTTCAAAACTACTGTAGTGGAATAAAACATTAATGATAGATGAATACTATTCACAAATAAAGGCCTTTATAAATAGATAAGAGATACAGGAAGGAAAAGGAGGAAATGATAACTCAATGGAAAAAGTGATGCTTTTTTCTGTTTTGCTTAGCAAGTGAAAGAACAGTTTGGCAAATTTATTTGTGACTCTACACATTCTGAAAGATATTTTAGCTCCCAACTAAAGCATTGAATTATTTTTGAATGATATAGCAAGATGTAGACTAAGCACAGTGAAACAATGAAAACCAGGAAAGATATGCTGTGAACAAGGCTTGTGGCACTTAAAACAGGTGTAAATTCTACTGTGAACTCTAGGTACCATTTTATAAACCATCTGGCACTCAAGAGCTTGGTTGTCTCTATGCTTTGATCTCTGTAGCAACATTGACTCCCAGTATAAGGATTTCAGACAAACTTAAGATGATGTTCTGCTAAAAGCTAATATCAAGTTCAAAGTCCTTTTATTATTACTATTATTTGCAAAGAAATAATTTTATTGTTATCTGAAGTACAGTTTATTTTAAAAGAGCTAGAGGAAAAAGAAAACAACTTAGGACAACATGGAATAAAATAATAACCCCTCATTACATTTATACATGTGCACACGTTGCTTAGGAATCAGAAAAAGGATGCATGTGCAACTAGGACAAATTGCACCCCATACTGTGCAACACAATTTTTCAAAGCATGCTTTGTTTTCTTGTTTTTCTCAATTAAATGCTACCTTGCTGCATAATGCCAGAAACTATATGGGAGGTATGGGCAGAACTTGGCAGGATTTGACTCAGAGGAGCAGAGATTGTAGGGCTGATTTCATCACAAACTTCCGTATACAGAACAAGAGAAAAACCCAGTGATGTTGAAAGTTACTAGCCACAGAAATGGAAACTATTATGACAGTTAAGATACTGGCTTTACAAACACTGCATAAAAGATAGGTGGTCTCATAGTAGTTGTGGTGAGAAATATAAAGTTTTGGTCTTGAAAGAGCTTTTCATTTTTACTTTTTATTCTAGCTACCCATGAGAGTCATAATGAGATCTCCCGAGCTAGATCTTTGGAAATTGTTTTTAGAAGCAGATTGTAATTTAGACAGAATAAAGCTGCCAAAATGTTCTGAGGCTTTCTTTGGTTGCTGAATATTATTTGTTCCAAAGTCCCCTGAAGTCTCTGGGCAGTCATAAGGACTTCTGATACTGTTCCTTCATGCTCTTTTAGAAGTGATGCTGTTGCCAAGCCAGGAACCACATAGAAACTCAAAGTTCCTGTTACATAAAGCTGCTGATGAGACTGGAGATAAGTGTGTGACTTACAGCCTGAACTTCTAGATTTTTCATGTGCTTGAACCGTAGTGAAAATGCTGCCAATGACTGAGATATTTTTATATTTGAAGTTGCGTGTTATGTCATACTGGATCCTAACCTAGATGAACCCCTTGCTGCTTTTCTAGTATTGATTCACTCTTGATGTCAAAGAAGGTGTGAGAAAGTGGGCTGAATTTAAGTTCCTTTTGGTGAAGATAAGTGATTGACCAGATTAGGCTGGTAGCTGAATATTAAGGTCCACAATCAGCACCTCTCCAGTAAATTTTGACCTGGCACTTTTGAATTACCTTGTAGTTATTTGAAAGGAGAATATTGGGTTTACTTCTCATGACTTTTCATTTAGTTATTTTTTATTTTCTGAAGGCTGTTTAGTGTACTCATGTCCACATGTTTGCAAGGAAGACACCAATGTATTTAGGATACTGTAAAAAGCAAAAGAAGGGAAACAGGTTGCACTGTAACATTTACAAACTGGATGATTTTCAATAGGCACTCAAAGAGGGAGCATTTGCCAATGTCAGGATAATTTTTAAGATAGCATGTAGTTTTTAAATTGACAGTTTGAGATAAAACAGTGAACACAAATACACCTACGTAGAAAACAAAACTGCAATGACCTCACAAGGTTTCAGAGCCTTTTGACAAAAGCAGTTGTGGCAGGAACTGTGAGCTCCGGAAAGAAACCGATTAAAAAATGTTTTTGTGGCAAAGAGGAGAAACTATTGAAAACAAATCTATATTCTAAAAATGTTAAAAGCCTTTCCCATTGCTGGGAATGATAATTAAATTAAGCTGTGAAGGAGTATCTTCTACCTTTAATGACCCCATTCAAAGTTTATTGTGACTGGACTGGTTTTGTGGCATGATTCCGGCTACAGGGTTGAGTAAGGACAGCTGGAAAAAAGCCTATTTTATCTTGACATAAATTTTTCTAGCTAATATTTCCTTCCTTGTTTTTTTATAGAAATGGGATGTGTGTTTCAATTTGGCTATCTATTTTGCTAGCAGCAGCTTTTTATGAATATGCTACAATGTCAGGCATTTCACACTGAATGTGCTTTGCATATGCTATGCCCTTGAATTGAGGCTTCCATCCTTCCCCTAAGAAGTAGAAGAAAAACTCAACACAGCCTACCTCTTGTTCTGAAAAACTCTTTTCAGGAAACTTGAAAGGCTTTTAATTCTGCATGGGCTCTTTCCTACCCCCTTTCTTTCATTTCTTCTTTCATTGCCATCAATGCCACAGTGTTCCAATAAGTATTTCTAAAAATAAAATCTGCAAATTACAGGCCTTGGTTTACCACAGTGTTGCAAACTGTCATTAACAAACAGCCTTTAAAAGCCACCAACTCCGCAAGCCATGAAGTAGCTTAAGTCCAAAGAACTGTATTGTTCTCTTCCCCTGCTTCCAGTCACTGTATATTTTAACTATTTTTTTTAAGAAATACTTACTTGGTGCTTAAAGATGCTGTTATTTGTAAGCAGTGAATTGATGTTCTGTCCATCACTAATAATTTTCTGAAGAATATATAACTTAAAGGATGAATAATCTTCAGGACACGCTCTTATTAAAACTTCAGTGAAGTTTTGGCATCTTGTGTCTGTTGAGATTTGGCACTCAGCTTTATACACAGAGCAACATAACAGTGGTGTATTCCTCCCCTTGCCCCACACTGTGAAATCCAAATAAGGTGATGCATAGCTGGGAAAGAGATCAGAAATCTGCCTTTCCCCAGCCTATATATGATTCATATGCAAATTATGTGTAGGCTACTTTTCAAGACTTTTCTATAAAATTGATTGACTTTACTAATTTTGCCTAAGTAAGTAATGGTCTACTTGAAAAGGTGGAGTCAGTTATTTCCACCTTAAAATGACTTTGCCAAATTGCTCCTTAGTTTGGAGTTAAGATCACCGAGTCCTCTTTGGCTGGCAACCTGGTGAACTAGTCAAGTCCTGGGACTCTGATTGGAAGAGTTTCGGAGTAACCATAAAAGCCATCCATAGGAACCCTTTGAATTGAAGAACATTCCCAAGATTTAAACACCTGTGTCTATACTCTTTTATATATAGCTCACACAAAGCTAGAGATCTTATTGCTTTCATGTCCCACATATCACCACATCCTAAGGGCTATCAGTGCTTTCTTAAGAGAGACCTGAGGGCAGATGATTAAACACTGATGACATTGATTGTACTGACAAGCAAAATTAGGTGTGTTATTGAAACTCCTGCCTTGAGGACATCATTGTCCATTTGCAATGAGTCCTGTGGTTTGCCTGCCTAACCATTCTCAGTATATAATTTATATGTTATCTTTTCAAACTGAAAGATCATTTTGGTTTTTGTTAAATTTTGCACTTCTACAGCTGTAGTCACTCTTCTGGAGGTGTCCATAACCTGGACTGAGGAAAACACAGGGAGAACCTGATAACATTTAATATTATCTGAACTGTGAAGAAATGGAGCATTTGAGACTTAGATACCTAAGTTAAAAACCTAGATACCCAAAGCATCTATTTGGTCACTGCAAATTCTGTTTGCCGGCATGGGAGGAAGAGGAGGAATGTGTATTCTTTGGGGTTTTTTTTCCTAATAATCATGTTTTTTTTAATAAAAAATATATGGCCTTCCAAGGTTTCTGAGCCAGTGATTGCCTAGCCACTAAGCAAGAGTACTGTCCTTCCCTGGAAAAGCGCAATATGTGTGCAGTGCATACAAGACCTAATAGCTTCAGTAGTATCAATTAACTGATGTATCTCCTCATCCCTGTCTGGTACTTGTTTTTCCTCCTCAAACTAAGTTCAAAGTGTCCAAGGAAGAAGAGAGAATTAAGCTGAAGTCTCTTTTAGAAAGCCATAGCTTTAACCATTGACCTATAGAATAAGTTTTATAGGTAATTTCCATTTCCTTTTCTACTGTATTTGGAAGAAAAGGCAGTTGCCCTTATAGCTGCCTCACTAGCTCTTTTGTTTGTTTTCTAAATGAGCTTTAGTTTGTTTTTCTAAATGAAATTTTAAAATATTTATTTTCAGGAGGAAATATGGAGCTGTGAGTCCTGAATAGATGCATATGTGTCATCATAATGATATGAAGTAGTTTTTGTTTTGATAAGACCATGGTTTAAAAACTAGTGCTTCAAACCTTTTCTGTAGGCTATGTGCAGCCAGCTAGCAAGACTTGTCCTGCATTATAGGAAGACTAGGTATCTAATTCAAGGCAATTCAATCCACTATTTGATTAGGTTGCTTCAACAGTCATTATTTTGGTGTTGCAGTGCCTTTGTAGATTTAGACCTTGTTCTTAATTGGGCAGAGACTGTAGAAAATAAAATGCAAATAAGTATCAATTTGAAAAAGCAACTTTAGTTTTTCTTTAAACTTTTACTGAGTCAGAAAATATTATTTAATGAGCAGTTATTAATTATTGGATTCTTAGGAACCCTTACTAATAAGAATGAGGAGTGGTTGATGAAATGTTGTAATATACCAAACATTAGACAAAATCTTTCCCTGGAGAGCTTTTCAAGTATCCTTATTCCAAGAGTATACTGTGAAATATGCCTTTGTACTTTATCAATGTGTTATTCTACAGTCTCTAGAGTATATTTCTTCAGAAACAGCACCTAATGATGAAAACTGGACAGAAGCAGCATTCCCTTACACTACTTCTTGAATTGTGTCAAAATTTTTCATTGTAATCTAGAAGAAAATATTTGCCTTTTCTTTGGAGTGTGCATATTTGTAGTCGGTGATGTAGTCATATTTGTACTAGCTATGTAACTCTTAATTGGGTTTCAGAATTTGATTTACATTGTTTTTTTTTATTTAGTCTTTCTATTAATACTACATTCTGATAGCATTGTTTTTCTTGTTTGTTTTATCTGCCTGCACATATACATACACTTCTGTATAGGTAATTAGTAGCCACATAGGGTGGTACTGAAATAAAATTGATACAGATAGAACAGCTGTACTCTCTGAAAGTAATGATTATGTGATTCAATTAGGTGTATTTCAGTTGGTGAACATCTAAAGGAGATAATTCCTAATTCTGTGATTTGAATACCAAAATGTTCAAGTTATAGTGGATATTATAGTACAGGATGCAATTTAGTTTGAATTAGCAACTCTTAGCATAATATTTTTATTCCAGTGAATCAATAAATTGAATACTTATTTCTCTTTAATATGAATGATTTGTGGCAAATTGTAGGAAAACTTACAGTATCAAATTAGCAAACTTCAAAGGCTACACTGCAATAGGAAAGATGACTTAAGCATAATTCTGATTAGAGTAAAAGTTATTTGAATGTTGAGGATCAGTTTTACATTAATTTGAGAATGCAAAAGAAGTAATTCAATCCATCTAATATATTAACAACCATTTGGCCTTAAATATTAAAATTAGGTCGCTACAATAAGTTCAGTGTAGTGGCTGGAAAAATTAGAATTTATGAAGCTTCAGATATTTGAGTGGTTTGGAGTAGAAAATGCAATTTACTGAGCCTATAAAAGTGTGCTTAATATATTTTTCATTTCGGCAGACATCACTAAATTCTCAAGTGTTCTTTAAATTCTTTCTGAATTATGAGTAGATATTCTGTTTTTCAACTGTAAGTATTAACCTATATAAAGAAAAACAAGAAAGTATTACCTAAAACTCAGGTGGAGATATATTGTAGTGCAATACCAGAAATAAATTCTGGCATAGTGAAAAATCAGAGCAGCATATTTGACTTCAGTATTTTTAGTTTCAGAATGTTTCCATTTGTGATTTTTGCATTGCATTCTTGAAGACTTGGAATGAAGTCTCAAGGTTATTCTTGAGTGAGAGAAAAGACTTTAGAGCACAGAATGGTTTTCTACTCTCCTATGTGTGTGGCTGTTGAAGCACTGCTGGAGCTTCAACACTGTAGATAGCTAGACCAGAGAATTTGTGTAAACAGGGAAGAGGAAGAAAAGTACTTAACAGTTTGTGGGACCTGAATAAGTCCAGCACCTTCTCTTCACCATCTACTTGAGGAAGGATGTAGACTCCCCATTAGTGTTTCACAGTGCAATGCAGAGCTTGTGCTAACATGTCACAGTAGCTGTGTTGGTAGTGTACATCCCCATCATCCGTCATCCCCCTTGTAACTGGAATGCTAAAGGTAGTTGAACACATCTCTTATTCCTCCCCCTAGATTTCCTAACCTTAAAAACAAACAAACAAACAAATGAAAGCAAAATGAGCCCTCTATAAGACTCCAAACCTCAGCTGTGGTCTACTTTCTGAGAGTTAGAAAGGCATTCATTCCACTCCAGCACAAGACTCCTGTCAGCAGGGCATTCAGAAGCACATAGAAATCTATTTCTGTCTGCTTAGCTATTCCTTGTTCTACCAAACTCAACTGCTGAAGGAACATGGACTTCAACAGGGTTTCCTGACAAGGTTAGACACCTACTAGCTGAAACTAGAAATTATCAGGCTTCTGAAGATTCAGACTCTGGCACTGAAACTAATGATGAGGTTTCTTTTCCTTCACACAGGGAGGCATCCATGTGTGAGAAGGCTCCTTTGCCATCCTTGAACAGACATCCAGAATAGACACGATCTGTGTTATTTTCTTTTTTCATTTTTCATTTTTGGTTTATTTATACACTCCAACTCTTATTACTATATTTGAAATATTTGGGTTTCCACACTTTTCATGATGCATGTTGAAACTATAGCAGTACAGATTAACATTTGCTATATTTCTGCATTGGAAAGTTGTAAAATGAAGTGGCATTTTCAGAGTGAAGAGGGGAAAAACTCATAAAATCCTGTGTTCTTGCACATTACTGAGTACTCTTGTTTATTATTTGCAATGCCACTAAAGCAACGATATTTTGTATCTCTTTGTTGGAACTGTTATCAGTTCAATTGTCTTTCATCTGTTCTGATCTTCCTTGCGTTTTCCTCCATTGTCTTGCTTGTTTTTCACATTGACAAAGAAATTACTGAGTGTTTTCAAGTTGTGAGTTCCTCTCTCTTAAATGCTTGGTCATTGATAAGGAGAATGGCAGCACTGCTTATGGAACCAGTATCCTAACAAATTTCTTACAAAATGTGTTGGATATGAGATTTAGTATGTTAGATCTGTTGATGATTTCAAAGTTTTTTAGTCTTGCCCATGGAAGAAAACAGTGCAGTATCTGTTCACCTTAAACATACACATATGTTAATAGATTAAAATCACACTCCAAAGCTTCAGTGGTTATATTTGTAAGTTTTCTATCAAATGTATATTCTTCAGTTTATCTGGAATATTGTGCGGTCATGGTCATAAAAATACGGTAGATCTTAATTTTCATTATAGCCATACTTGTACTTTTCTAGCAGTACAAGCAGCAGGATAGTTTGACTCAGTAGTTTGATAAGGTGGGAATGGCTCATCAGTCCATGTATTTATTCCTAGCGTTCTCATGTGCTGGTGTAGGACCATTTCACTCTGTGCCACTCAGAAGCAAACTCTGGCTTTTTTCTTCGTATTTCTATTCTCCTGTAAAGCCAGATCAGTCAACAGTAGAGCCAGGCACTCTTGTATTCAAGTAGCTAGCAAAACTATCTAAATACCTTTGAAAGCAATGGGAATTTTTTGCAAGGACTTAGGTTAAGTCCTAGAAGTATAACTGTATCTACTTTTATGCATGAATATGTGATTTACTGTATTTGAATTATAAGCGTGTTTGTCTAATGATTTATGTAGTGACGTACAAAAAGTTTCAGTTATATTAGTATCTAAATATATAGACAGCTTCATCTCTTCCTTACTGACATTAATTTTCTGGACTGCTGGAAAAGTGTTTCTGCAAACCAGTAAGCATCTAGAAAAAAAAAAAAAGCTATATTGAAATAAATAATATTTTCACAGTATTTCCTAATGCTGAAGTACCAGAGAATGTAAAACTGTAAGCAGTTTTCAAAGCTCCTGGATTGAATGTTCTAGAACTAGTAGCTGTTTACTATAGTTACAGAAATAAATTTATCAGTGACACTGTGTTAGTCCTCTTAAGGAGAATGATGTTTTAATGAAAATTCTCATTTAGATGTCATCAATGATATCTTCTGATAGTCTATACCCTTGCAGAAAAAGCCAATTTTTTAGACAAAAAAATCCCAAATAGAACAAGGCAAAGGTTTAGTTCATTTCCCTTCTCCTTGCAATTGCTTTAAGCTTTGAGGTCATGGTTGCTGGAATCACACTGTGGGACAGGTAGATCTTCACAGTCCTCATCCCCAGGTTATCTATAACAACCAATATGGTCCCATTGATATAATTATGCTGCGTTTAACACACTTATTGGGGATGTAGCGTTTTTCATCACATCTGATGCATAGCCAGGACATGGATGCTAGTTACATTTAGAGGCCAGGTTCATGCAGTGGATAAGTCATGCCTGATCTATCCAAGCATATCAAAGATCATATAGCTCCTCCCAGCACCTGAGAGCTGTGTACATCACTAGAGCTTGTATAATCTTAGAAAGGATTTAAACTTTTTGCAGTAGTTTTTCACTGCTTATTCCTTCTTTTCATCAAAGGCAGTCGGAACTGGAAATGGTACTGCTAGTGAGGAATTCTTCTACTAGAAACTACTAGTTGTGGTAAACTTGCAAGAAGCAAATTGTCAAGTGTTTTCTGGTATAATATTCATATCCTATATAAGTTTAGAAGAAGTTCAGGGCAAGCAATATCTCTATAGTAGAATATTCCTATGGAAACGTATTTACTTATGGTTATCTGAATAAAAGAAGAAAATAAGAAATATAGTAACATGACACTTAAGGGAGAAGACTGTCGATGTACAGTGTCCTGGCAGCTCTCAGAGTAGTGCCACTTACTTTGTGGTTATTCCAATCTTTAAATTTTTTTATCAGAAATTAGAAGGTATTGATGTTAGTACAAAGATGCCAGTCCCACAAATACTATCTGTGGAATATTTGAGTATCTCAATTCAAATCCACTGAGTTACTTATGGCAGTGAAGTGAGCCACAGGTATATATTAGTGGAAGCAGACTGAAGGCTGAATTGCCAGAAGAAAAAGATCTTGATAAAGTACTTTTTTTGAGACAAAAGAAGTTCATCTGAGAAGCAGAAGCTGTCATTAACTTGTCAATGTAGAAAGTGCCTCATCCACAGTGATTCATAGCACAGCTTTTATGAGCTAAGCAATTGCCGTGTACTTCTGAATAAAGGAGGCACACTGTGGCTATCACTTCTAGTAGTGGTTTTAGTTTTTAGACAAGTGGTTGACACCAAAAAAAATCTCTACTATTTAAGACTTAGAGCACTGGGGATCACTTTCCAAGGTTAGGACCTTGTGCACTGTGAGAAGGATGAGTATTATTCATGAACAAATAGATGGACATTGCAGATACTTCCTGTGACTGCGGTTTAAATTGTGACAACTTGGTTTCATAGAAGTTGTTTATAAATATATAGATCTGCATATAGTCACCTATATTCATGTATAAACATAGACAGCCCTTTATGTTTCCTCTTCTGTTTCCATTTCTATTTCCCTTCCCATTTACCTTCCCAGGGCTTTCTGCTGTAATATAAATTAGTCATTTTGTCCATTAAAGCTGCTGAGGGAGTTCTGCTTGGATTTTGTTTAAGGAATCCAAATACTTCACGGTCTTTAGCAAACATTGCTTCATTCAGTGTTCTGTATTGAATAGTTTTAGGATCTATTAAAAATTAATTACCAAAAAAAATTCATTACAAAACCAAGTAAACTTAACTATGATAGTCTCTGCTCTTTATAAACAAAGGAAAATAGATATCCTCTGCTTCCTTTCAAATTAGAAGGGGTCAATTTTTTTAAAAAAAGTTTATGCTGTTTTGCTTATTCATATTATGAAATGTGTGCTTAGGCTTCAACCAATTCAGCTAACATTTATAAGAATAAAGACCACTACATCAGTCATACCTACACCAATTCTGGTGTTATTTGTTCAGAGTGACAGCAGAAATTGAAGGCTTCCTTGTGATGCAGCAGAACTCTGCTGCCTTTCTGTTTGTGCTAGAAGAAAAACATTTCTTAAATCCTGCAATATTCTAGATACTCAAAAGGGTTTTTTTTCCATGTTGTTTACCTTTTATATTTCTTTATTTCCAGCCTGCAAAGTTTTTCCCTTAATACTTTTGTTCCTTTAATACTTTTGACAATCAACACAAATTAATGAGATATTAAGTTTCACAAGGAGGTCTCTTCAGCCTTGGGTTTTTTTAAGACACAAGCATCTTAAATAATTGAAATCTGTGGAGCTTTTGTGTAGCTTGGTATGAGTCTGACAATCCTGTTGAGACTGAAGTGTTTAGAGACCTTGTCATTTACTTTAAAAAATTCCCTAGTAAGGGGAAGACTCTTCTTTTTTTACCTCTGTAAACACCAGTTACGTTCATCGCCTGAAGAATGGCTGCATGCATGCTTCCCAGATTATTTTTTTTGTCAGTAGCTTTGACCACCCTGGCACGTTGGAAGCTTTTTCCTGACAGTTGGATTTTCTTTTCATTTCTTTAAGCTGTAGAAATTCAGAGCATGAGACTCTTGTCAGGCTTTTGACATCTGCTGTACTATACAGACTGGAAAAGGCAAATCTGAGGCAGTGGAATTTCACAAAATCACAGAATCACAGAATCTTAAGACTTGGGAGGGAAAGAACTTCTAGTCCAACCCCACTGCCAGAGCAGGACCACCAGGTCACACAGGAACTCATCCAGATGGGTTTTGAATGTCTCCAGAGAAGGAGACTCCACAACCCTTCTGGGCAACCTGGTCAAGTGCTCTGTCATCCTCTCAGTGAAGGAGTTTTTCCTTTGTGTTTCTTTGGATCCTCTTATGTTTCACTGGACATCACTGAGAACAGCCTGGCTCCATCCTCCTGACATCTGCCCTTTTTGTATTTGTAAACATTAATGAAGTCACCCCTCAGTCTTCTCCAAGCTAAAGAGCCCCAACTCCCTCAGCCTTTCATCATAAGGGAGATGATCCACTCCATCATCTTTGTGGCTCTGTGCCTAACTCTTTCCAGCAGCTCCCTGTGCCTCTTGAACTGAGGGGCCCAGAACTGGACACAATGTTCCAGATGCAGTCTCACAAGGGCAGAGTAGAGGGAGAGGAGAGCCTCTCTTGACCTACTACCCACACACCTTCAAATAACCTTTTCCTTGTCTGTCTTCTCTCAGGTACTGTTACTGGGAGAATGGTAATAATTTAGCCTTTTTTTTACAAACTTAAAGCAAGTATTTTCCAGGCTGCTTTGGGCGGGGGGTTCTACAGCACTGCAAATTTCTTTATAGGTTGCTTGGTGTGAAAAGATTAGCTCCTACAAACCTTCCGCCAAGTGACTGCTATCCTTGTGTTTCTTAATTGTGGGAATATCTTTGATGCTGCAATCTGGTAGCAATTTCCAATCAAAATAACATTGATTTATATTGCCATGTGGATGCTCTTTCGTCTCCTATATATTGTTCATTTCTACAGAACTGGTACAACAGCTGTCAAATAAGCACCAACTTAATTTCCCACTTGCAACGTTGACCAAAATTTTATGTTCTGTTGTAGATAGATGTCTGCTACCTGCTTACACTTAATAAACCCCCAACTTAACCTGTAGTTATTTTCTGGTCATTAACCATTTCAGATTTCTCCTTTTCAGTAAAAACATCCTATTACATGATTGAGTGGTTCTGTTTTTTCAGTAGTCAAATGGAAGTCCTGGGAGTTTGTTCTTTTTGCTTACCTCTACACATACCTACCTCTCTTCTGAGGATGCCTTCAGACACTAGATGTAGATGGAAACTCATCTCAACCTAATTATCTGTGCCAAAGCTATGCTGGCTTTCTCAGGATTATGCTGATCTCTCCTGTGTGGCAGTATGTGAGTTTACACATCTTACTCTTTACGGTATGGATGTTGGCTCTATCCTGCCTAAAACTTATTTTTCTACATAGATCAACACTCCTGTACCAATTTCATTTCTTCTGTGCCAGAACAACTTTCCTTGATACTAAAATACTCTCTTTTTTCCTGTTGCTTTAGTTTCTGATGAAGAAGAAAGATAAAAAAACCTTAAACTGTGCTGTGTTATAACACCTCACATTATGTTACAGGTGCCAGAAAGGTGAATTTATCCCAAACACTTCATTAATATAGAAGTGTACTTTGGTTTTCATTTTATGTACTTTCATTGTATTTGCTACAGTGGTCATTTCATTTAAGCTTTGATCCAACAAACATCTGTTTCACACAGATTTTTAGGGTCAATTTGTTTAAACCATTTCAAGTAAAGCAACAGCAACAAAGTATATTTCTCTTAGTGTTTAGTCAGACAGCAAAGTAAAGATTCTTACCTTAGCTTTCACGCTTCTACACAAATTCCATGTCAAAAACAGGTGAATTGTACACCTCTGTGCTTATTCCATATTCTTTGGGTGGAATGGAACAGCATACTCTACTTCAGTCCTCTGGAGTTTGTTCCTTATATAAACTCTTCCTAACCACTCTTACAAATGCAAATTTTATGCTATTATTCTCTGCTTCTGCCAGATTGCTTCTGTTTGGAATATGGATTAAGTTCCTATTGACTGTACTCGAAGCTATCTCTGGGTGGAAAATAGCTGGGCACAAAGTCCCATGAAGTACACAAATAAACATGAAAGAATGGAAGAAGACATTTCCTTCTCTGAGTTTATATTTTAGTAATGTTCAAGTGTTACAACTAGCACTAGTCACCACAAAGTTTTAATCTGATTGTTAGTATATAGTGCTCTTTTAAACAGTCACCTTTTCTAAAGAAAAGCAAAAAATATCTGATATCTAACAGTGCTTGGAGGGAGTGGAAGAGACATGCTTTTTCTCCAAGACACATGAACTGATAGAGACTGCAAAACTGTACTTAATATGTAAATATATGAATTTTCTCAGAAATGCTGTAAGGGATGTGATATAAAGTGTCATTAATTAAAGAGCATGAACAGTCAAAAACAATTAGAACTTTAGAGGAAATATAGTAGATCTGCTCTATAAATGGAAAATGAGTTGAGAACTATGTCAGCACTATGGGCACTTGCTGTCCAACTTAAAAGAGCTGAATTTATAGACTATATCTAGATGTGAGTTACAGAACAAAAAATGTTTGGAAAAACAGAGCATATGCATACTGTATGAGTAATATAACACTAAGAACTATTAGTTACAATTGTAAGACCGTGTGGTGGTTTAGCCTGATGTCCACCCAGTCATAAAATCACTCCCCCTCCTTAACTAGACAGGAGAGAGAGAGAAATATAACGAATGGCTTGTGAGTTGAGATAAGGACGGAGAGATCACTCAGCAATTAGCGTCACAGGCAAAAAGGATTCAACTTAGGGAGAAAAAGGTTTGGTTTATTAAAGAAACAATAAGAGCAGGGAGATGAGAAATAAAACTGTCTTAAAAATGCCTCTCCCTAACCCTCCTCTTCCCAGGACTCCCTTTCCTCTCCCCCAGTGGCGCAGGGGATGGGGGATGGAGATTGCAGTCAGTTCATTACAGATGAACTTTGCAGCTGCTTCTTCTCAGGGGGAGGCCTCCTCACACTTCCCACTGCTACAGTGTGGGGTTCCTCCCATGGGAGACAGTCCCTAACGAACTTCTCCAGCGTGGGTTCTTCCTATGGGCTGCAGCTCCTCACGAACTACTCCAGCATGGGACCTCCCATGGGGGCAGGTCCTCACACAGTGCCCCAGCATGGGTCATCCGTCAGGGGAACAGTCCTTCAGGTACCAACTGCTCCAGCCTGCATCCCTCACGGGATCACAAGTCCTGACAACAAACCTGCTCTGGTGTGGGTACCTCCCCCACGAACTCCCAGGTCCTGCCAGGAACTTGCTCTAGGGTGAGCTTCCCACAGAGTCACAGCCTCCTTTGGGCATCCACTCGATCTGGCGTGGGGTCCTCCACGGGCTGTGAGTGGGTCTCTGCTTCCCGGTGGTCCTCCATGGACTGCAGGGGGACAACCTGCTTCACCATGGTCCTCACCACATATCACAGGGGAGCCTTTTCAGTGCCTATGCACCCTCCTCCCCCTCCTTCTCCACTGACCTTGGTGTCTACGAAGATGTTTTCACGTTCTCCCTCCTTGTTGCTGCTGCAGTTTTACGACTGCGCAACAACTTCTCCCTCTCAAATCTGTTATTCACAGAGGCGTTACCTCCATCACTAATTGTCCAGGCCTGGGTCAGGTGCAGGGTCCAGCTTAAAATTGACTGGCCCTAACCTTGTCAGCTACAGGGGAAGCTTCTGGCAACTCTTTTTGTTTAAAGAAGCCATCCCTGTAGCCCCCTTGCTACCAAAAACCTGGCCCAGGCAAAACCACTACAGACTGGAAAAAAAATAGGTGAATATATTTCAGCACTTACTGCCTAGAAACACTGCCATGTAATGGCTATATCTTATAGAAGCAGAGGAACTTGGTGCAAATATTGTGCAAACCACACAGTAGTTCATTCTTGCTTTCATCAATATTTTTGTATCTTTTGTAATGAAAAAAATTCAGTGCTGTATTGACTGTTGACAGTATTGTCAACAAACTAGATGTATGCATATTTTTCCTCCTCCTTTCCTTACTGATACAAATTTACTTTCTTTATAATTCTTTTCTCCATTTTTTCCCCTAGATTTTTTAGGAGGAAGGAGAGAGAATGTCTTGTGATATCCATAGTATCTTGAAGTTTTTCAGATACTTGTCTGTTTCACACAGAAGATGCCCAAGGGGTGGCCTTCTTTGTCAGTGTACAAAACTTGTTTTGCTGACATAAAATTCTGACCTCACCATATGGATAAAAATATGACCCTAAGGTCATATTTACCACTGTTAAATGTTGCAATGGTAGACCATCTTATTAGATAAAAGTTCTTCCACTTCTATTTAAATTGGCAGAAGGTTAAATGTCTGCAAGTTTAGAATGATCTTGAAAAAAACCCATGTCTATATATCAAGTGCTTGACAATCAATTGGCTACTGCAGTGAGTATGTAGGTTACTTTGAATGTAGCAGAAAATGCTACCCTGAAGTTTTCTACCCTGTTCTCTGATGGATGAAATAGTAAAATAGCTGAAAAGGCTCAAAATAAAGCAAAGAGAAATGGCTTATTTGGAACATGGATATGACTAGACCAATTACCACAGTCTGAAAGCCAGATGCAGCAAAGCTTAAAGGTTATTCTAATTGGTTATTAACCAAACAATATGAATAACTGCATAGCTCCAGTATCTGGAGCTCTTAAGGCATATTTTGATGTTGAGACATATTTTGATGTCTCAAAATTATGCAGTATATTTGTACTTCTCCCAGAGTATACTTTTAGGGAAAAAAGAAATCCCTTCAGAAAGAAAGAAAAAAAAACCTCCCAAACCCAGCCAAAACCAACTTCCTTTGATAAATTTAAAAGTGCAAAAACATTTGTCTAAATCTATGCCCAAATTCAAATTAGTCTTCTGTATAATGCAGTATTTTTTCTCTCACTAACAATACTGTATGTGTTTTAGCCAGTTAAGGTTCTGATTCCTTCCAAAAGTTCACAGGTGTAGATGTCAAATTCTGAAAAAGGCATGTATACTCCCTTTAGAGTGCAAATGGTTTAAAGAACCTATTTTTTCTCCAGAGTAGCCTAGGGTTAGTCGTTGAGATGTTGTCAGCTACTTTGTAAACAGCTAAGGTTGAATAAGGTGTATCCTACCTGGATTTTCTTTCAGAGAGGCTTCTCTCTTCTGTTACCTCTGCTTTAAATGTACTGCTCACTGTATCTTGATGACATTTCAGTATCTTCTCTCTTTTGTAACTTTCATCAGCCTTGACTTTTTGTCCTTTTCCTACTCACTCTCTCCTTTGTTATCTCTGGTCAGTTGGCCGTTCTCTGGGAGTAGAAGTGACCTCTTCTCATATTTTTCACCCTTAGTTGGAAGGTACCCACTGGCCTATATTGTTTCTGTGGGCATCTGGCCCGCTGTGGGACATAGGAGAAGAGGAACAGCATGCTAGTTATTAAAGTTGGATGGCATCATAGGTGCAGCATGGTAAGTTAAGAAGTAATCTATGCAGCACGTACCTTTGCACACTCTTTTTTGAATTCTCTTTGCCAACAAGCTATGTGCTGTTTTTATGGTTACTTACCTCGTGTCATAAAGTTTGTTGCTAAAACAGAGGCCAAGCCAGATACTCTGGTGGAGTATTTTTAAGTGATATTACCTTGGAGCAGATTCTAATGCATGGAACGTCTTTCAAATGAGTGGATGTACGTGAAAGCTTGGCAATGTGTTATGCCTTGGTGAAACATTAATTTGATTGGGGTAATATTCCATTCCTCTTGTGGCAGGAGTTTATCTGGATGGAAATTTAAACCTTTTTCAGTGTGGTTATATACTGATAGTGTCTTTTTTTGCAGTCATCTGCAATTAACTGCTACTTTAACTGCAAACGTGCACTGAACTACAGTCACAAATAGTTGCCATCATTGCTGAGAGGTGTAAGGAGGATGTTGCTCAATGAGCTTTCCAGAGGGCAGTTAATAGTTTATCAGCCACTGGTGAGACATCAAATATGCTGTCCCAGCATAAAATTCTTTGCTAAGGACAACGTTAAAGGCACATCTCTTCCTTGGAGGTTTTCAGGTGTACAAACTTTTCCGCTCTGAATCTAAATCAGCCAGATACTTGCATTTGTCAGAGATTGACAAGACCTGCCAAGTTCTGTCTAAAAATACTCCTGCACTGCGAAGGAATTTTGATTAGGGCCTGTCCTATTGTTTGGCTTACCTTTATACTGAACAGTCCTATGGATTCTATATTTTGTCATTATTACATGGAAATGATTAAATTACTTTATACTACAATGTCATAAGTGACATCTTGCTGTCATGAATAGTTTTGGGAGGGAAGAGAATATCTACTCTGGAGATTATTGGTTGTTCTCGTGGAAGAGGATAATTGCATTTTATGAGAGTTTTTTTCAACAATTGTCTGCTGTGATTTAGGTGGCTTCAACTGTTTAAAATGGCTGGTGGACAAATATGAAGACATAATAGGATCTGCCATTCAGCATAGTTCTGTACTAACCCTTCACACACTTAGAATCTTCCCCTCCTTTTTTTTTTTTTGCTAGTAAGTCTTTGACATAGCAACAACATCTGTGCCAGCAAGTACTTTTGCTGGCTTACTTCACCAACTTCTTTCTGTTTCTTTTATCAAATACCTAGTCATGTACTGCATGTCCTTATATAGCATTACAATACCGTCAATGTGTCACTTCTCATTTTGAAGTCATAATAAGTTGTTATGAGGCCTACTTATGTATGTAAGATTTTTTGCAAACTAACAAATTAGGTTGCATCTCATCAGCTTCCTCATATATATGGTTGAATGAGGATCCTAACCATTTCTACAGTGACTTTTCAGCCACAAGCATATGCTCTTGCTTTAGATATACTTTGAAGTTTTGTTTATTTCTCTAAGATTTTAAGCATTATCAGTTCTGGATCTGTTCTTCAATTTGATTTAGTAAAGTATGCTCACTTGCATTTGCGATGTTCAAATTGGCATTCAACATCTAGCTATTGACACTAATAAAAACATTTTTACATGAAAATTGGTGCTTGGGTAGAGCAAGAACTGCTTCAGCATCAACTGAAACACTATAGCAGGAAAACCAATGTGTGTATATTTGCATTTCATTATATATTCCTCATTTTCCTTTTCAGTTTTAGCAATATGGACTTTTATCTGAATGTGTCATGAAGATGTTTGCTTAATTGGTGATACATTGGTAATTTAAGCTTTAGAAGTACTTGGACACTCAATTAGTATTCATTGGAGTACACAAACAAAATGCTGTGGATGCTATCAGTAAGTATAATGAGAAGGCAAAATAGCTCAGTTTTTATGATTTTGTATTGTAAATAGATGTACATGGCTATATATTGCCATAGTCATATGTGATATAACAGATAATGACTGTATTTGTTAGAAGTATTAGACATTGTATTAAAATGAGTACTTCAAAACTGTTATTCTCTTTTAGTCAGACTTGAATACCTGAATGTGAGGTTTTGTAAGAGACTGAAATGTTGGATTAGGCCCCTCATAGACAAGTCTTCTGTCTTCTGTCTTCCTAGAAAAGAGTTAAAGAGTCAGAAGACAGTACATGTGATTTTTTTAAAGAGATTTTACATTGCTTTAATAAATAAAATAAAATCTCAGTAGGAGTCTGAGTTTTCTTAGTGTCTTCAAGTAGGACTAATTTATATTGCCAGGCTTTTCAGCTAATTATATTGTGATAAATTACCACACCTTTAATATTATAGGAGAGATTTGGTTGTGCAGTAAATCTTAAATGCAAATCACCTACTGCTAATGTTTTGAAACGGTGTTCCGTCAGAACCTTTACTGAATTACAGCTATCAACCAATTCATAATTGCTAATCAAGGTTAAATAAAGATTTGGGGAAGCATGTTCAAAAATCATTCTGCCCATGCCATCACCTCTGAATTTTGTAGCTACATCACATAATGGCTTAGAAACTCTTCCGTGAAGCAGTTAGGTACTAGTAGGGAACTGAGATATACCTTACAGCTAACACAGTTTCACACCTGTCTTCTGTCCTCAGTTTACTGATCTCTGAGATAGCAGTAAGCCACTGCTGTACATTCTGTACATTACAAATTCTGTGCAATCTCACGGAATTACTGCTGCTTTAGTAATCAAACTTCGGAAAAGCTCCATAAATAAGGAAAGGCTTGATGGCAAATATAGGACTTAGATAAGAGAGAATGCTTAATGCCATTTTATGCTATGCTATTAGTTTGTCTTTAGTGTATTTTCACTTTCTGAACGAATGTTTGGAAGCCATTCTTGGGTCACCGAGCTGCTTACACTGTCTGATTGTTACATATATTGTATTTGTTGCGTTGGTTGGACACTCTCAACCAAATATCCATGCTCACATTAATAGAATACAAGGAGAGAAGGATCTTAAGCCCATCATCTGACCTCAGGTATTAAAGTGACCACAGAAGCAATGCTTCTTCCAGCATTTTAGTTCAGGAATTAATGTAGAACGTACTACTTGCAAATGTAAAAGGTATTACTTCCAGCTTACATGATATACTCTACATTTGAATTCTAAAAACAAGCTTCTTCCTTTCATTGCTAAGTTCTCAAACCAACTCACCTGGAATACATGTGGTATATAAAGCTACACTTTATCCCCCTACAATAGAGACGGACTTTGTACTGTAGATGCTTATAAATTTTTAAACATAACATTAAGAAGTGCATATAATATTAGTGCCTGGGGTACTATAGTGCTGCGTCGTCTTACCATACTTCCATCTGTGTATACTTGTTTTTACAGCAACTGGCTGTAAGGAAACATTCAGAGACATCTGCAGTGCTAAAAGCACAGTGATAGCCCAGGAGACTGCTCCCTCAAAATACAAAATATTTTCCTATAAATATTAATCCATTGATAGTAAAAAATGCCAAAATGTTCCCAGTCCAAGAGCAACTGTTTGGGGAATTCTTTTTGGTAGGCAAAGTGAAAGAAATGCAGGATAATATTGTTTGTCTGCATGCTTTTATATTGATTTTAATTATGATTTAATATTATGACATTTGGAATAACCTTTACTAAATGTAATTTTTGACTTTTCTGAACAGTGGGTAGTGGCTTTATTGTTACTAATAATAAAACTATAATTTATTCATTTCCTTTCCTTACTATGTTATTTGAGTATTTTTATTTCCTCCACATCACAAAAGATATAGGCAGATACTATTTTACTGGATGGAGAAATGAAGACTTAGGATTTATTTTCACTCACTGAGGCAGTCAATATGAAGCTTAGTTCTCAAATGGATACTTTTGTCTGTCTGTTTTGCATAAAATGCAATCACTTCCCTGTCCTAATCAGGTATTTTTAAGAGTAAAATCATGTACACATCATGAACTTGAGAATTTTGTCTTGTTTATGTTGTGATTAAAGACTACATTGCTAGCCACCTAAATTTCTGCCTAGCTGGTATGAGTCAGAACAAAATATTAGCTATCCTCACACTTGCTAGTGTGATTTCAAGTGCCTTTGGCTTCCTGCATTTGGGTCTAGTACATGAGACAAGCTGAGATAATCTATACATTTAATGTGCAGATTTCTGAAATCCTATCAAACCCCTTCTTGACAGTCTTTGTGGGAGAATGTAGGTCCAAAAGCAAGAAACCATTAAAAAATGCTATTCTTACAAAGCCCATGCTTTTCTCCTTTGAAAGGTCTTGCTAATTCTTAGTTGTTTTCAGGATTTTAGTGTGTCTCTGGAAATTTTGTCATCTGGCTGCATGCATGGCACATTATATAACTTCAGTGCCCAATCTTCTCTTCCCTAAACACCAGATTCAATATTTTATCTTTTGAGTAACTGACTGCTGAATGCTCATCTTTAGCTTTTTATCTATCTATCTATGTATTTAAAATCATGGAATCATAGAATGTTTTATATTGGAAGAGAACTCCAGAGGTCATCTTGTCCAACCCCATGCTCAAAGCGGGCAAATCAGATCAAATTGCTCATGGCCATGTTCTGCCAGATCTTTAACACTTCCACAGATGGTTCCACAGCCTCTCTGGGCCCCTTTTCCTGTATTGGACTACTCACAAGGTTAAAAATTTTTCTTTTGTATCTAATCATAATTCCCCATGTTCCAGCTTCAATCCTTTGCCCTCTTATTCTGTTGCTGTGCACCCTCGAGATGAATCTAATTCTGTCTTCTGATGAAGTAGTTGTAGAGAGTGTAAAGGTCTCCCCTAAGCTTTCTCTTCTTAAGGGTGAACAGATCCAATTGTCTCAGCCTCTCTCTCTGTCTCACGTGCTCCAGTCCCTGACTATCTCAGGGTCTTCTGCTGGGTTTGTTCCAGCATATCAGTGTCTTTCATGCACTGGGGAGTCCCAAACTAGACACAGTTCACCAGATGTGGCCCCACGAGAGCTAAATGGAGGGAAAGGAATGCATCCCTAAACCTGCTGGCTGTAGTCATGGCAATACTGTTACACATTAGTAGCATCTGTTTATCTAGACAACAAACTGTATTTATTTCTGTTAAGTGACTATAGTTCATTAGAAGAAATGATATAGTAGGGCACTTTCAGGGCCACCTTGATGGCTAACATCTATCTCAACAATTCATTTTAAGTGCACCTAAAAAAACTCACTTCTGTACTAAACTAGATAATGTTTAAAATAAGTTATTCTTGTACTTGCAAGATTGTAATTTTCCTGTACAGCTTCAGTGAAGTTATGTCATTTAAAACAGAGAATTTGGGTATTTATTGTTATTTAAAGACTGAAAAATCTCATGAGTGAAGAGCGTTGTTGATAATTCATATGGATCATGTGGATTTCTCTCATACATTTGTACAGTCTACTTTCAGAGATATCTTGTGAATTATAATACCATTGAAATAGTATATATCTATTATGATGAGCTCTTAGTTGTCATTTTATCTTAGTTTTATGCTATAGCTGTGGGAAAAAAAGAATGAAAAGCTGTGTAGTAATGTCTCTATTTGAAATATAGATCCATCTACTTTTGAACTACATAAATCAATTTACAAATATGGGTGGGGGCATCCTGTTAAAAAAAAAGAATAAAAAAAATGACTCTTCACAGCTGTAGAGTATATGCCCATAAAAGATAAATCTTTATACGAAGTTACAATCTAAGCTGACTTGAAAGATGGCTTGACCAAGCTAACTGTCAGGTCTCTTTCCAAGGTATGTTTCTTAAAATTAATTTAAGTCAGTTGAATTCTTGGCATCTTTTAGAATCAGGGCTGGTTCTGAATGAAAAACTAATGTGGTACAAAGTTAGCACTAATAGCAGTGTTAGTCTGCTTATTTAAAGCTTAGCTGTTGGAGTTTTTTCATACTTAGTATAGACATACATGGTATCTTGATTAACTGAGAAGAAAAAGCATCTCCTGGTGTCCAGAAATTCAATGCTACCTCTACATCCAAGTGCTTTAGCTGTCCAGTCCAACTAAGTTGCTAAGTACTATGGAGGTAACCTATGTGCTTAGCTTAGGCTAGGCATGTAGTTTTACATTCAATCTACTGGTATAATAAATACCTTCCTGATTGGCTTTAGACTTCATTCGTTGTACAAAAGTCAAGTCTAGCATTCTACTCCCTGAAAATATTTTATGCATTGTTGTGTCTACATTTATGTTCTTTTTAATCATCCTGTGTATTAGAAACATGAGGTGAATATCATGTGTTCCTTCCAGCCTCCTCCCTAATATACAACACACAGGAATACAGAATGTTCCTAGAGGAAGACAGAGAAGTTAAATTTAGACTTTGCATACTACTTCCATTAGCATAGACAGTTATTGTAAGTGTTTCCACTTAAAAACTATTTAGTTTTGTTAAAGTGGACAGAGAAAGTAGATAAAAGATGATCTTTTTCAGGGACTATGTCCTTTACCCAGTGCCTGATCATCCACACAGCTAACAGCAAATATTAGCCTATGCCTCTAAAATATCCCATGAATAAAATATCCCACATCTCGATTAACTGACAAGGAATTCCATATCCAGAATGGACTAATTATTTTAATTCACTCTACACTAAATTCCCATCTTTAATTGTTTCCCTAAAAAAGGTCATCATTATTTCCTAGAACTCTATTTTCCATCTTTTCAGTGATTCCATTAGAAAATCAATATCATTAGAGGATAACTGCAATATCCTCTAATTTCTGAGATATTTTCACCCCATTCAAACTTAACGAGAGGGTTTTATATTACTTTTGTATTAAGTTATAAGGAGGTTTATCCTACATTTTGTAAGGTGCTTGTATATGGAAATGAACTTTGCACACATGAATAAAGTTAAGGGTATATTAAACGCTGAAATTAGCAGAGGTAAAGGATACCTTTTGTACAAACTTGTAGGTCTACAGGGCATTATATTAGTGAGCTTCCTAGATTGGGGGTTCTAGAACGGTTGTTATACTTTCAACATTAAAGTCCATTGATATTCTTTGGATTCATATTGGCTGGATGTCTTCCAGCACTCTGTTTTAAAGGCTGATGATTGCTGTGGTTGACTCCTTTTTCCAGTCCTTGATTTCTGGGGTTAAAATCATGATGTTGTGTTTTGCATTACTGCACTCAGAAGTGTGTAGAGTGCCCTGTGCACCTACTTGGGAACTGGGAACTGATCATTGCTAGTGTCTCCTGAGGTCTGAAGCGAAGAGTCAGGAAGCCTTTGAGCATTACCAATGTATTACTTCATGTATCTGAAGTCAGTGGTAAAAAGATGCACTTCCAGATGAAGGTAAGGAAGCCTATATAGATTTATCAGAAAACAAGAGATGGCACTTTTATTACAGAGAACGAGGGATGACTTTGCTCGGAGGTATCATCAATTTGGATTTTATTGGGTGTGACACCAGATGAATGGAGCCACTAAGGACTTTAGCAGTAGCCAGAACATCAGTGAGAAACATTTTTTTCAACAAAAGAAACCCAAGCCCTCTTGAAAGAAAATGTCTGCACCTAATCCAAAACCTTTAGATACCCTAAATGAAATTTTATCTCACAGGGTTTTTATCTCATGTGTTTTAATAAGTGTCCACTAAATACTATCACAGTATTTGAACATTATGTAGTGGCTATTTTGCTGACTGCACCCATGATCAAATGTCTTGGTACAGAGAATCTTCCCTCTTTCCCACAATTCTCTTTCTTGCTTCACATGCTTCCAATCATGATGCTTTGATGCTCTTCTTGAAATATTCACCTATTTCTCCCTTCTTTTTAACTTTGAGATGTTTCTTTCAATTGTGCTGCAGGAAACTTCCCTTGTGCCTGACATCTGAGGAGCAGCCTTGTGCTACCTGTCATCTCTCTTTTGACGTGTCAGATTTAAAAAGTAAAATCACATAGTAAATTCTGTGATTAGCAAGTAGAACTTAAAAGTAATTTGTAATTGTAAAACTTTTAAAAGTAAAATAACTTGTAAAAGTAATTTGTCCACCTCTAGAAGGTAGAGCTTCCATATTATCTGCTAGGAGATAGAGCTTTCATATTATCTGTTACAGTTCATAATACAGTCTGAAATGTATTTTGAAACATTTTCATCATTCCTTTTAAACACAAGGATTTTACAGTGTTCTACCCAGACATTTTTTCCTGGCATCAAAAAAATAGCATTCAAACAGTAAATAAACTGATTAGGATACACATGAAAAGGCATTCAGGTAGTAAGGCAGCAATAATGTGAACCGGAGGATGCTCTGAACCCCTAAGGCTTCAAATAATTATCATGAAACTCCATTTCTTTCACAGCAGACTTTCTGCAGGAGACACAAAATATACTGTAAGGTACAGTGAGCACTCCTGTTGATCCTTTGGATCAATGGGGCTAAACAAAAATATTTTGTTGTTTTGTTTGTCCTTTAATTCTTCATCTGCTCATGGGTGGAGACCATTCTGGTGAATAGTATCAATTCACCTCCTGTTGAGATTTCCTTTGGTTTCCTAAGTGGATACTTTGTTTTTTTGGTCACGGGAACCAGTAACCTAGCATCCAAAGGAAAGGCAGCCATTAATATTTTTCCTCTCAACTATCGTTTTTCTGCCTTTGTTTTTTTCTAAAAATCGCAACTTAAGAGACAAAGTAAAGCCCTGTTGCTAACACTCTGAACAATTGCCTTATTTTTTTCTCACTCAGCCACTCTCTTAACCTCTTTAAGATGTGGCAAGCCATGAATCTAAAGCACTCTATGGAAAAGAAAGCTTGACCATGCCATTTGTGCAGATTATCAGTTCTGGGAGAAGATCAGATTTCAGATGAAATTTTTATTTTATTTCTTTTCTGCCCTAAAAACATGCAAAACCTTCTCTTTTGGAATGAAACAACACCGGACCTGTTCCCATGTTTCATTTCTCAAAAAGTGTGCACTGAGGAGTAGCAGATCAGACCAAGAAGTCTTAGCCACATCTCCTCTTCACTGTTGACTTTTATGTTAAAAGAAGGTATCTTATTAGTGGTGTCATAACATTTGAAAAATACTTTCTTGCTAATCCTCAGCAGCTAAACTTATGTTGTGGAGAGGTGTACTCTGCACTAGATCCCTTCTCCTATCCAGTCAAGTGGGAAATCTACAGAAATTTACAATAGCTGTTATCCCAGCATGCACCTGGGTTTCCTTCCAAAGAAACTGGGAGTCATGAAGGTATCTCATCTTGTGCAATTGTGATATAGTCAGTATCTTCTCGTGCACTCACATTAGGTGAGGTTTTCTGACATATTTTGATTTCATACTGTATTTAGCATAATAGACATCATAACATAAGGCAGATTGCTCAAAGGCCTCTAGTTCCAGGAGTGAATGGAATGCTGAGTAGATATGTGCTCCTAAATATGTGCTCTGCTGTGACATTTAGGCAGTTCTTTAATACAGATCAGTTGGCTAGGAAATAGCCTTATCAGCCAGCACAGAAGAGCTCTGGAGGGATTGCAGAATGTAAGCTCCATTAGTATTCACCATCATCCTGGAATTCGCTCACCCTAGATATGATTTCATCTGGTATGTAATAATTTGCTCCAAGTTAATTTGTATCATCACCTCAGGCTCAATTAAAAAAAAAATGGCCCTCTCTGTTTTTTGGTATGCCAAACTAGCATAGGAAATAAAGTTCCATAAGTGGTCTGAGTCAGATCAGAAACTGCTTTTACCCTGTGCCAAGTATTCGTTTCCATGTCTTCATTGGGAATGTTGCAGTAATCTCTCTGCCAAGAGCAAACTTGTTAACTTTTTGCTAGAAGCAAAGGAGGCGTGTCCATTGCCATCTAAAAACCATTCTCCCAGATGGTTAGGAAAGCTCTCAAACCAGATACTAAGAAGACAGCAGATGGGTGATATCCATGGATAATTCTAGACTTTGACCTGCTGTCTTGCTAAAATGCAGCCCCCTCTCATGGTTAGAGAAGACTACCTAACTTCCTTCTCTTAAGGCTTCTTTTATGTACTTAAAAATGATGAAGAATAACTGAAATTCCTCTGCTTACAGCTAATCCTTTTCCCCTCCTCCTTCTGCTGCAGTGGACAAACACTCATTTACAGTGATAAGGAATACAGTGCATTATATTTCTGTGGATTAAGAAGTATACATTTCAAACTTCCACCAGTAACTGTTGACTGAAAAGATGTTTCAATAGGACTACATGCAAAGCACTAGCAGAATTGGAAAGTTAGACTTCTGAGCCTACTGTTTTTGTGAGTTGTGAGAGGTTGCTTATGTTTACGTTCCAAAATGCTGTGGATCAAAACCCCACCTCTTGCAAAATACAGCTCCTTAGAGAACAGGACTGGGATACCCTTTTGGAGTGCTGACAGCTCACCACTATGAAAGTAATGATTTGAAGTCTGGTCATTTGGACAAGTTTGTTCCAGAACATCTGATATGCTGGTCCTGGAACCACAGGTTCCAGGAAGCCACCCAAGCCTAAGGCTTGTTACTCAATTGATTTGGGAATAAGTTGAGAAAATGAGGAATGTGTTTGAGAGTGAGTAACTTGGGAATGAATTAAGGGGAAAAAAAAGGTCTTTTTTTTTTTTTTTTTCCCCACATCATGTTTCTCCATCCTCTCAAAGGTGATACTTAGCAGGCAGAATATGTGTGCCTTTATGCATGGTATGCATGCAGGTTCTGCATGCATTTATGCATATGTGTGTGTGCACAAAAATGTCTTTTGAATTGCTCTCTCTATAATTTGCTCTCTATAAAGAACTCACAAAAATAAACATGAAGATTTATCTACTAGAATATTAAGAGCTCTTTCTCCTATAGACTAATTTAGGAAAAATAATGTTGTTTTAGACAACTTTGTGTAAACTTGATGTATTTCCTGTTTCAGCAACACATATAGTGTGTTGCTGTCACTGATTTCCTTTGTCATAGAATGTTAACAAGTAATCTACAGTGAGCAAAATAGTTCCATAGCAAAAAAAGTTCTTTTTCATTCCAGATTTACTGTGAAATGCTGAAATTCAGATGCTCGGGAAGCATGTCTTAGAAATCTCTACCAATTTCCATAGTTCTTGTGGCACGTTAAACTTTGGCTTTCTATTCCTTTTTATTTCCCTTCATCGCCTTCTTTGGTAATGGAAGCACTGCTCTTTACACTTGATTGATATTCATCTTTATCACTAGATAAAAGCACATGACTGAACTTAAAAAAACCCCAAAAGAACACTATAAATACATCTACAAGATTAAAATCAAATATTCTCAGAAATTTAAAACTGCAGCAGCTTTAAAGAGAGACAGTCTCTCAACAGAGTATAGAAATCCAATCTCTGTTCTGAAGAATATGAACAATCCAGTGACTACAGCAAGCTATTCTGAGTCAGTGGAAGGTATTTGTATTGACACTAAAAATAAATAATGAAAAACATGACTGTGAATCACTGTTTTGACTGAAGCGATCTAGATTCAAAAAGTCTATCTAGCATGCCCGTAAACTCAGCTGATTTGATAACAGCTGAGATAACACTATATATGTTGAGATCTGACAGATCATATTCTTATGATGCACAGCATCTTTTTGAGTCTATGGGGATTTTTTACTGGTGTCTTAACATTTGTTACTTTGTTTAAGCTTTCAAGTAATGCATTCCACCATCTAGATGTAGCTTACTTTGGAAGCGTTGCTGAAAGAATGACATTCTTTTCCCCATAGCTAGGCTTCACTCAAACTAAAAAAAGAACCAAACAACAACTATAAAGCTGTTGTTGCCAATTTTAATGATGCAGATAAAAGAATGGTCTATTCGTCATTCAAGGAATTCATTTGTTAGAGAAACCTTGAGCTGCAAAATGTGAAAAGCTCTGGAAAGAAAACCAAAGAAAGATGAAGAACTCATCTAATATTGTGATGGAATAGGAAAGGTCAGGTATGAACAAGCCTTACAGGTAAAGGAGAGAGGAAGAAAAAGATAAGCCTCAAGTTAGAAAAATACCCCCAACCTATGATAAGCACACAACTAGAAAGCTCAAAAAACACTGGACAGAGTAATCCCTAGTAGGCTCAAGATGTGAATACTTCTTTCATCAAAATGATGTGCTCATTAGTTGGTGTATGCTGTGATGAAAGCCACCAGCCACCTAAGACAGTAATCAAGAGCTAAAATTCTTCTTGAAACTTTGATGCTTGCTTGCATTTAAAATTAGGGAGGAAGATGTGTCTGTGAGTCCGAAGGAGTATCTCTGAATGTGGAAGACATGAAGTCTCTCTCGTTTTAGGACTGATAATAACAGCTGCTAGACCAAACCCTTCCCTGGGGCCAGCTTGATTTCAGTGCACCAGTTCCTGCTTTTTCTGCAGTAGGGCTACCTTTGTTTCAAATGTGTGATGTGCCTGAATTATTTAACACAGAGACGTGTGTAAATTGCTGCAAGTGCCTTCTGCCGTAACTTCTGCTGCTGCATTTACTGCTGTGTCAGCAGTATCGTAGTACTGCTGAGTGTAAATTTAGAGTAATCCAAATCCCTAATGATAACTTGGCCGTGGCTATCTGGAAACTGGGAGAAAAAAAGAAATAAAGATGTCAAGTCTTTGTAAGCAGCAAATATCTAGATCTCTGTTTTTCCTCGAAAAATAGCAATAATCCCAAGTGAGTACCATACGCTATAGTGGGCTTGGTTTTGCTTATTTGTTTGCATTCTTTCTGTAATGCAGTGGCAATATTTCTGTCAATCCCAATGGTAATTAGAAAGGAAAGGTTACTGATGCTATGCTGAAGGAAGATGTGCCTTCTGATCAGGACAAATGACGGAGACAATAGACCTCCTGCTTTGTGTGTGCTGAGAGAACGCCATCACTTCTGCTCTTTGATTTGTGTCTGAGGAAATCAAATGGAGTCAGTCTTCAGAAACAAAGCTTGTTGCACAATTATCTATCCTCATGATTAATTATAGTCCTTGCAGTTGACCTTGATGTATTCTCCACCTGTATAAGTAACTAGCCAAATCACTTGCAATATATTTTCCTCTTCTCCAGTCAGTTTCTTTTCAATAGCCATAGTTGGTGCAGGTCTGACATGTCTGTAAATCAGAGTTGTCTACTGACAGAGCAGAAGGAAATGACCTGAGAGGTTTTGAAATTTCTCAGGAGCCTCCTCTGACTACAGAATAGTATTTCAGCCTGTACCTCTGACCTACTGTACACAGCTTAATCAGCTAACAGGAGGGATTAATTAACTTGCACAAACTAAAATGTCTTCCTACACACTGTTTCAAGTAGTATGTTTTTTAAGCTAGGGAATGTTCTGTATTTTGCCTGAACACAAAGCTGGCTATAGGCATGTTTTTGAAATCTTGCTCAGATAAGAGAGCAGTCTGGAAGCTGGCTAGACATTTTGTTTATCTTGTTCTCCGCTGTATTTAAGGGAAACAAATCTATTTGCTAAGCAAGTGGCAGTTGCTTGTTTTTCCATTTAATAGGATTTTATTTTCTTACAATATCTGATTGGAGGGGCAGCAAACATGAGGAAGGGTTTTGTGGTGCTTTTTTTTTTTTTCCAAAAAAGTGATCTTTTCCTTCATTAGTGAAAAAATTAAATCATCAAATCACTATGTGTTATACCACAGCCCTTGGCAGTTACAGTCCAATGGCAAAGCTTTTGTCTCATGTGTTACTGAAAGCCTGTCACACCTTGACATCTGCTCCAATTCTAAACTGAGCTGTGCGGCCAGGCACATTACATAATGCATGGAAAGAAGTAGCTCAAGTTCAGGGAATGGCACCTAAATTAGGGAAGAAATACAAGGAAAGGGATTAAAAGAATTGAGAACTGACCTTTGAGATTACTTAATCTTGGATGATTTACATAAAGTATTTCCATTAGGCAGTCATAGTCAAGTTAGTGCTGTGCTTTGCCATTTAATTTTTGAGAATATGAGGATATTTAAGATCAGTGATGGAATAACTAACAATGTAGGTTGTTTTTTGGGCCCTGACCTGGAACAGGAGGTGTCTTGAGCTCTGTTCACATAGTCTTCCTAATCTTTTTAGCTCCCTGAAGTTCTCTGGTGTGCTGTTGCTCTTTGCTCACAGTAAGTAGCCAGATCTCAACTCTCAAGCCAGACTGTCTTGTAATCATGAATGGCAGTTACATTTCTATAATGGAACTATTACACCAACAGTCTTCCTTCTACCTTGTCTTATAATTGATACAAAATCCTTGATTCCCTTCCCAGTATTTTCCTGAACCCTGCTGAGGGTGTGTCATTAACATTAGATGATGCAGAAATACTTTTTAATATGTTTAGCAACTGAAAGCAGATTTCCAAAAGGCAGAGGAAATCTTTTTCTTACCTCATTTCTAATTATGAACTTTGAAAGCTAAGAGCAGTTTGTTAGCATAAACCTGACATAAAAGTTCATTGAGTCTGACTTGGGAACCTGGTACCTTGCTTCTCAGAAAGCTTCCCATCTTGGATTTTGGAGGCAGATCTGTTGCTTTGATACTCATATGCCTTAAAGGGGAGAAAGTAATAACACTGGGACTATTTCCCAGTAGCTTGGTTTATTGAGATGTCAGTGACCAGCTCAACATAGGTGACTATGTGCTCCCAATAGCTCACATTAGGAATCACCTGTACTGTAAGTGTGCTTCCATGCATGATACAGTCATATGGTTCAATTTGAAACAGGAGGTATTTGAAAATTAGGTTAAAGCTCAATAAATGCATCATAGGTTCACACGTAAAAAGCAATAATCTTCTTTGGAGAAAGAGGTAGATGTCTTCCACAAACTTCTGTAGCTCAGGCAACTATATATTCTGAAATATCTCTAAATCTTTTGCTCTAGAACTAGTTCATTTTGTTCAACATGCTAGTTCTAGAGCATGTTCTAGTTTTGTTTAGATGCAATTTTACAGATGAAATCAAGACAGATCTTCTTGTACACTGTACCGGATGTGATCTGTTTTTGAATCAGAAACTCTGGAGTCATGGAGCTTGTCATGTTGTGTTTTGATTAATAAACTTGGCCTTGAATTCAGATGGAGTGTGTTATCGTTGCCTCCAAAAGGCTGTGTAGATGTACTGAAAATATGAGGAAGCTACAATAGAACTGTATGTAAGTTCAGATCTTTGCAACAAGGATTTAATTCTACTTTTATTCAAAGTAATAATCTTCAAGAGAGAGGGAGGAAGGGAGAAACATCATACCATATGAATGTCTTAGTGACGTGAGTACTTTGTTTTGAATCTAGTTTTCCCATATTCCAGTTTGGTACTTTACCTGGGGCAATATATGTGTGTTTTGTGCCTTTCATTGCCTTTTACAGTGGACCTTATGCAGACTCCGAAACTGTTCATAGTTCTGCAGGTTAGAAATAGAAAAGTAAGATTATTCTCTTCCTTGGCTTCTGTTTAAATATGTGAAGTTTATTCTTAATGTGGGAATAATGTAAAATGAAAGATTTAATAATCAGAATTCAAAGTCTGAGTTTGATTATTTCAGATTTTTTGCACCTAAAGTCTGTGATAATTTCCTCTCTCTTGGTTTTTTGTACTTAAGCTCAAATCTGAATTGTATGTTAGCAGCCCCCTTTCTGGCACAGGCAAGGAGATTTACTTCAACTCTAGTGATGCTTTGAAGGGATTTGAGATACACCTGGTGTTCTTGAAGAGACACACAAGGAGGTAGGATAGGATTCACTATAATAAATAAATATCCCCTCTTCTCTCTCTCTACTGTTCATTACCAAGGAAGTTAAATTCTTCTCTCTCTAACCTTGCATCTCATAAGTCAGTTATACTCTTATTGTGTTGTCTGGAGGCCTCCATAAAGCCTTCTGGTGTTCTGTGAGCCATAATAATTATAAAGGCAGTGGTAAAGAAATAGACCAAAAAGTTCAACAGGCCAAACTACTTTGCAGCCTTCCTTTCTCAGGCTATAGTTTTTATTTGTCAAATGTCTGTCAAATTCCTACTGGTGTGAAAGATTGAAAGCTGCAAGGCAGAAGTTTCAGGGGACTAATTATTCTTTTTTTACTCAGGAAGCCTTGTAAGAGAGCAACACATTAATAGGGGAAAAAATAAATAAATAAAAGAGATAGGAAATTTGCCATCTTGTAAGAAAGAGATGAGCAATGAAAAGAGCAACTCACCACCAGAAGCAAAGAAGCAGGAGGACATAAAAAAAGAGAAAAAAATCATATTCTCTATTCTCATTAAAGGTGAGAAAAACATCAAAAGAGCAGCTGACTGGAAAGATAGCCACAATCATCCCCAGTAAACTTGCTAGAGACATCTAAAAAAATCCTCCTCTATCATCTCTTTTTTCCTTATTTATTAACTAAACAAGTGAACTGGAATTATCTTCAGCCACTTTCATTATTTTGGCATGAGTTCTGTAAGTGTTTTAATACAGGAGAGATAAACAAATAATAGATTTTATGTAAATACTGGTTGCTAATGATGCTATCAGAAGACTAGAAAGCAGGAAATGGGAGGAGTTGATAAAACAGGAGAGGTTAATTGAAAGTGCTGCAAAAGACTGGTTTCAGATTTGGCTCCTAGGTGAGGAGATTGTTGTGTTACTGCAGTTCATCCAGGCAATGAATACATCTGATTATTTGATTAAAAGCTATTCCACTTCAATGAGATGTAAGGAAGAATGCACTTAAGAAACTATAAAGAAATATAACAAAGACTTGTGTAGGTTGTGGAGTCTCCTTCCTTGGAGGTCTTCAAGACCCACCTGGATGTTCCTATGCGACCTGATCTAGGTCAACCTGCTTCTGCAGGGGAGTTGGACTAGATGATCTCTAAAGGTCCCTTCCAACCCCGATCATTCTATGGTTCTAGCAAGTGGGATCCATGAAATTCATGACCAAGGAAAATATACCTGGAGACTTAAGCAGCCCTCTTTGTGTCAAGCAGGTGATGTCGAGACTTTCTTCACTGTTGGACATAGGAGGTTTGTGTACCTTGTCTTGTTCTTCCTCCATATGAGCTCCTTCAAGCCCTACCCTCCTACTACTTTTTATATGTTATCATATTCTGCTTTTTTTTTTTTCCTTCACATGAGTATAGCTCGGCAACTGTGCTGATATTCTCTGTGGCCCCAAACTAGAACAAGCCTGGAGCAGAGAAGCACCTGACTAGAGTGTAAGACACTAGGAAATCTTACCTAGGCTTGCTGATTAATATTTGGGAATTGTTGTAAGTGTTGTATTTCACTGGCAATGATCCAGAACTACTTTTCATGAAGTTTCATACCATGAAGTGGGACTTTACTATCTATCAAAAATAATGCTTTCAAAAATATTAATATGGAGGTCAAAATGTGAGAGATGAGGAAACTGAAAGACATTGAAAGGATTCCTCTTGCTAGACAGATACTTCTGTATTGTTGTAGAGCTGCTGACTGAAACCTAGCTTCTGCAGAGCAAATGAATCATCTGGTAGATGAAATGGCAAGATTTTTTTTCTGGTTTCTTAAATTACTAATGTGTAAAGAAGAAAAGACATTCAGATAGCTCAGACTGAAACTACTCTAATGTTATTGGTTACCCCAGGGGACTGGTTATTTTCACTTAGCAGTTGTCAGTAACATGTGTTGTCCGGGCACAAACTATGAAGGAGTGGAAAGAATGGTCATCTCTGAAGAGTATGGAATTAAAGCAGAAAGTATGGAAAGAGACAAACTTTGATGCAAATCCTGCATGAATAGGATAGGTGAGGTAGATGACATATTTATATATACATTGAATAAAGTATTATCAAAATAACTGCCATGACCAAACTAATTAGAAACAGCTCATCTGAGTCTGAGCAAATTCATACCAGAATTAGATAAGTAGAAAATCATTAATACCATCAAAACCCAGTCCATACTGAATTTCCAGAAGAAATTGTGGTGTTATCAGACAGAGAAAGGTGATAAAAACAGTAGCTATGCCCAGGTGATTTTTTTATTCACTTGCTCTTAACTGTCAGGTCCTTGTAAACAGTGCCTGCACTGCTCAGCAGGTTCTATTAGTTCAAGTTGTCTTGAAAAATGTTCTAAACAAAGTCTCTCTACAATTGTCTGTATCAGAGATAGTATGATCTTCTCCACCATTATTATCAGCCATACAGACACTGGTGCCATGCTTCTAAGTGAGGAAAGATTGATAGAGTAACTGCAGTTGAGAAGTTGCTGGTATCCAGGTTTGGTACATTGTAAATGGGAATTTTTCTTCATATATATACCAACTCTGAAATTAGGTGGTCAAACAGTATTAATATATTTTTGTCTAGTTTATGTCTGGTCTCTGGGGATGTTGGTCAACAGCCAGCTGAATATGAGCCAGCAGTGTGGCCAGGTGGCCCAGAAGGCCAATGGCATCCTGGCTTGTATGTAACAAGTAGGACCAGGGAAGTGATTGTCCCCCTGTATTCAGCCCTGGTGAGGCTGCATCTTGAGTACTGTGTTCAGTTCTGGGCCACTCAAAAAGGACAAGAAGGACACGGAGGTGCTGGAGCATGCCTGGAGATGGGCAATGAAGCTGGTGAAGGGTCTGGATGACAAGTCTGATGAGGAGCAGCTGAGGGAACTGGGGTTATTTTGTGTGGAGATGAGACTGAGGGGAGACATGATCACTCTCTACAGCTACCTGAAAGGAGGATGTAGTGAGATGGGGGTTGGTCTCTTCTCTCAAGTAACAAGAGATAGGACAAGAGGAAATGGCTTCAAGTTGTGCCAGGGGAGGTTTAGATTGGAAATTAGGAAGAACTTTTTCACTGAGAGGGTTATTAAGCATTGGAATGGGCTGTCCAGGGAGGCGGTGGAGTCATCATCACTGTAGATATTTAAAAGACATGTAGATGACATGCTGAGTGACATGATTTAGTTACAATACGGTTACAACAGACAGGTGATGTAAGGAACTGTTCATTAACTAACTCACTTTGTGTTTCTTGTATTGCATGTCAGCGTTATTGTTCATCATCTGGTAGCCAATGTTTGTGTCTTCCTACAATAACTGTGAACTCTCTCACCTCTGAACGGATCCCAGTCTGTGACCTGGGATGGGAAGCAGCCCCATTTTGGAACATAGTAGCTGACTATGGTGATATTATGATGTCACCAGAAAGGCTTCTGCACCTTAACCCACCCAATACCAGTTTTTATTTGCATGCTAAAATGGCTTTTGAGGCTATGTGAACAGTGACACTTAGTGGCAACTGCCAGAACTATACATTTCGGAGCGGAAGCTACATTTGATACAAGAAGTAAATTGTGAAGTTGTAGCATATCGAATTGGCTAACATATCTAATTATCAGGAAGGTCAATGATAGGAGTTCAGTTTGGCTTCCCAGTGGATTCACTTATGTGCCAGTTCAACTCTATCACAGATGGAAAAAAAAATGAAGGAAAAGAGAATGCTAACTTCTCAGTTACATTCATTAACACAGGTAATGGTGTTTGCACGTGAAAATGTCCCTATATACTGCCCATTAAAATTATTTGATCATAGAACCTGAAAAATCCATAAAACCTTGGTACAGAGATCCAGGTTCAGTTACTTCTAAATCCCTTTAAATTCTGTCTTTGCTATATACTAGTCTCATTGTTTTTGTTGCTGGCCTCCACCTGTTCTTTCTCACCTTTCTCTGAAATATTCTCTAACTCCATAGTTTCATTGCTCCATTTAGACATGGTTTGTGTGTCTAAATGCACAAGAGGTAGTGCTCTCTTTTGGCTGCCTTAGAGAAGATGATAGTTGGACAAATACATATGATTAACTTCCATTATGGAAATGGAGGATGGACATTCTAGGTGCTGTCTTCCATTATTTCTCAGAAGTCTTGTATTTGTATTTCCTCCCTTTATTTTCCCATTGACTTTTGCTTTGCACTGCTGTTTTTATGCATGTCTTAGAGCAATACCACTGCTGAGTAATTGCTCTCCTTTTGTAAGGAAACTATTAACTTAAATTGATGCCAGCGATGTCTCTCAAAAAAGTGCAGCCAATTACATGTTGTTGTGATTTTTCCTTGCAGAAATGGACATATCTTTATTGTTGAGTGCAGATCAGCTACAGAAAGTGGGGGATTGCTTTGGACATTACATTGCATACAAGGCAATGTGATCTGTGCTGTCACATGCACTACAGAGAGTTCTGTCTTGCTACATCGCTGCATAGCTACATAGCCTGAGGGATATCATGATGTGAAGAACAAGATGACTGAGGATAAGATTGAGATCTTCCATTTGGCAGGCATTGCTGCTAGCTGCCTGTATCAGTTATTATTTTTGGTCTCTACCAAAAGAGATAGAGTGAAAAACAACCCATAGAGGATCTGGATATTGGGGATTGTTTAAAAGCCAGTGAGATTATATTTTATTGTCTCATACAATCACTTGTACCTCCCTCACTGCTGTATTTGACAAGTCTCAGCTTCCCTTCCCAGCAGGGAGATGGCTGTTGATCAGGAAAGATGCGACAGAACATTGTGCCAGTTTGTGCTGTGTAGCTCCGCAACTGTTACTGACTTGTCTCAGCTGCTAGTGGACAGGTCATGAGGCATTTCTTTAATGAGTCATGGGCATTTCTTTTCACATACTTCCCTAATCTCCAGGATCTTCCTCCGCCTCCAGGATCTTTCTTCCACTAAATGGGTCTTCACTTTTTAGACCTTCTTTTATCTGCTGACCTCCAGTTTTCCCAGAATCAGAAGGGATGACCGGCCTCCTAATTGACGGTACCATTTCTATTAATTGGAGGATACAACACTTCTGTTTAGACATAATGTTATAAAAATTTACAAACAGATACTGTGGTTTGACCCCAGATATTGTGGTTTGACTATGCAGCCACACGCTCACTTTTGTAGGTTGAGATAAAGATATACACAAGCAAAGTAGAACAAGGAATTAATTCACTGCATCTCATGGTCAGACAGGTGTTCAGCCATCCTCAGGAAAGCAGGGCTCCGTCATGTATAACAGTGACTTGGGATATAAATTTCTGGAGATTTCTGGAATTACTCTGAGAACATTCTGGTTAGCAAAGGTGAGAACAGTCATTCCAAATCATACCGGTTTGCTTCTGGGGCAGGTGAACGCCCCTATAATGTGAAATACAGACACTTCTCTGTGCAGAAGTGACATAAAGGTACATTTTGTGTAACTTGTGTTCTTTTGGGGAAAAATGAGAAGAAAACCATGTGCAAAGCAGATGTCTCTCAGCAAAAGAGCCATTTAATTCTTTACTAGGAAAATATATATTTTGCTTTTGGGATTTTACTGGACATGGAAGAAAAAGTATCTAAATCCCAAAATCATGAGGAGTCATTCATATTACATTATCCTGAATGTTTGGATGTATTTGGAGAAAAAGCTTATCTAGGGCCTGAGGAAGGACAATCAAATCTTATATTGGCTTCTTGAATTTTATGACTTACAGTGATTCTAGCAAGAAACAGTGAATTTATGCAAATTATTTGTTATTCAAGTCGATACTTCTCCAACTAGAAGTCCAGAGAACACATTTAACAACAAAGACAAGGAATACTGTGAGGGAGGAGGAAAGATAATCGTATTATTTCATAGTCAGGATTATAAAAAAACCCCTCTGAAACAAAAAAAAAGCACTATAAATGGAGCTAATCTTCTGACGGTGGTTTTTTTCATCTTTTTTTTTTTTTTTAAATCGAAGCCTCTTAGATTATCTCTCATCAAAATCAAAACATAGAGGTGTCACAAATTGCTTTTTACTTTGAGAAAATTTAGCTTTTAAATAAAATTAGTTATTGTTTCAAAGGAATGGCAAGCGAAACGGTGGAGGTAGTTAAATGACTGTTGAAGGAATAGTATTCTGTGGAATTAAACGTTTTTGTTGTAACCACAAATGGTAAATTTATTTGAAATTGGTTATCAAATGAGACTAGAAAACAAGTTCCAAACTACATACAAATGTCACTTTTTTTTCCCTGCTGTTTACTTTAAAGAAAACATGTTTAATTCCTTTGTTCTGAAGCCAATTTCAGTTATAATTGAGTTTGGCTTGTATCTGATAACCTCATATTGCAGAATTATTGCATGGACTGGAAGGGGTCTCTGGACATCATCAAGTCTAACCCACTGTTCAAAGCAGGGACAACTTACATCAGGTCCCTCAAGTACCTGTCCACTCAGATTTTTAATATCTCAAATAACCTTTCTTTGCAGACTATTCTAGTACTTGACACAGTGATTCTAACATCTATCCAGAAACTTTCTTGCCACAACTTGTACCTGTTTCGTCTTGTCCTGCCACCATACTCCTCTGAGAAGAATCTGGCTCCATTTTCTCTAAACTTTTACATTTGTTGAAGACATTAAAACAATTCACTTTACCTAAAGAAAATCTTTCTATCAAGAAAACAAAAAATGGAAAGACTTTTTCTGTCTTTCTATTGAGACCATTTTCTTTTTGGCATGCCTCTGGGTAGAAAGAAGCATTCCTGATGGGTTTTGTGTGTTGTATAATTCTAGTGACTGAGGAGGGAAAAACATTAACACAAATCTTGGAACAAAAATAAGCTTCTGAACCTGTAGGCTTTGAAGAATACTAAATTGGTAGTACAATGACATATTTGAAAGAAGAACTTCAAATGTAAACATTTGCATCCTGAATAGGCATTTGCTATTTCAGAATGTTTCTAAATATACTCAATCTTGGAAAGGGTGGAAGTATAATAATTCTTTATATGTTTTTTTCCTTTTGATTCTGTATATACTTTAACAGAAGAACTGTGAGGAAGAATAAATGATTCATCATCCCCTATTCTTTTGATGCTGGACTGTTTCACAAGTACAGGTTCTTAATAAATTTTACAGGGTAAAGTCTGAGAGCAAATACATGGTTTACATTCCTGACCCTAGAAGGATCAGTGTTAGATTCTTGTTGTTCAACAAAATAGGACTACTTTTCAGCTCCAAACTCAGTATCTGTGTTTCCTCTATGCAGTCTTTCACTGAACACCACATTTGCTTTCAGTTCCAAGTAGTCAGTAATTGTACCTTCCAAGTGCAGCACCATGGCTTGATGTGATTGCTTGTTATGGTATTTGATTACAATGGAAGCTTGTTTCCAGCTACATCATCCCATCACTCCTCAGTCAAATTGAATTTCAGTTGGAGGAGGCTCTGACATCCCTTGCCCATCGTTTGCTGTTGTCCTCTTTCATTGAGTTCAACCTGTTGATGTTTTGATTGCCAAAGGCGTATCATTTGATTTTGAAAAGCCTCCTCCTCGGTGAAAGCCTCAGGGTATTTTCAGCTCTATTTAGATTTGTGCATTACAGTTTTAAATTGCTACTTTGGGCTCTATTAAAACAATTTTCAAAAAGAAAATGTCAGTGTGCACAAACAGGTAATTGAAAATAGCACTGCCTAGGAACAAATACAGTTTTCCTGTGGATTTCCTTAGCTTTTGTTTAAAAGCACAGCATTAGTATTATGCTAGCGGGTTGGTTTTTTACTCGGTATAAGTGTTAATCATGGTAAAATGTCGTTGGCTTGGGTAGCTATATAATGCTTGTTAACATATGCATTTGTGAAAGAACAAACAATCTGTAGGAGTTGCGATGCACAAAAGTAAGAAATCCCAGGTAGTAGTCCATTAACTTCAGGAGTGCAGTTCCCATTAGTTTTTGAATGTTCATTATTATCTTACAGCATAAAATACTTTATTAATTCCATGCACATTCAACTTATAATAGTCTAGTGTTGTCTGTGAGTGGTAAAATATTCAATATTCAGCAACCTATAATCATTAAGTATTTTTTATTCTGGAGTCACAACAGTAAATATTTCAACTCTGGCAAACTGTATGAACTGCATAGTTAATATCTTGATGTCTTAGGCCTTCCAACGGCATTTATACTAGTGAAAATAGTAATGTATAACTTTATCAACTTAGACTCATTTTGCCTTCCTTTTCCACCTGTGTATGCTCTACACAAAGACGAAGAAATTCATTTAGTTTGGAGAATCATCTGTGATGTTGTAGATTAAATTCTCTTAAACAAAATCCTTAGTGAAGCATTTCTACCTTCAGCTTCAAAACATTATTTAAAATATATATATATATATTCCAAAACATTGTTAAAAAAGGAAATCCATTAGGACCAAATTGGTGTGTTTCATCACTATTTTTCTCCTGGGGCTAAGAAGGCCTTGTAATTCTCAGGCTAACGTTTCTTATTCTACATGCATTATTGACAGGATATTAGTAGTGAATAAAGCATGGATTCTATTTAATTTCAATAAGCCATTTAATATCTGTACAGATGGGTTCAGGTGCACTGTAAATCACTGCAGATACTTAAAACACTCTTCTATATATCAGCAGGTGCAATGCTGTTTTCCATATTATATGAATTGGTATAACTTCATGATTCCACAACCTAATCTCTTCTTTTCTCCTGGTCAAATCAACTCTTGAGTCCTTCACTTGGTGCATATGTACCTGGAAGTGTCAACCTACTTTGGTAGCAAGTGGTCAATGCCATTTCCTTGTGTTGTCTCAGTCCTCTATGAGTATGAAAATTCTATGTAAAGGAAAGCAAAAAGCATAATTAAGTTTCAAATGCTGCAGATGCTCCCAGGAAGATTGAGGGTATTGCATCAGTCTGTGGCATTACACAGATTTAGTCTGAACTATCATCATAATGTCATCCAGGACTGGCTGTTGGAAGGAGGAAAGCACATTCTCTGCTGCTCATCAACTCCTTCTTATTGCTATACACATTATTTGGTGTTTGTATAGTGCTAGAGTGGCTTTACATTTGTTGAACTTCTTGCTCTTTAAAGATTTACCCTTGGTACAAAAAATGAGGACATTCATCTTTGGGAGTTATTTAAATTCTGTTCACTTCATTCATTCATTCATTCATTCATTCATTCATCCATTCATGCATTCATTCATTCATTCACTCACAGATGTCCCCCAAAGAAAGTAACTATGCCTTTTTGATCAGTGTCTATCTGACAATTGCTTTTGGAATAAAATCTTGCAAAACAACATGTCCACATGCAGGATCCATATGGTCTGTTATGCAGCAGTTTGTGGAAGTATCTGCCATTGAGCAAGAGCTACATTTTGGGTGTGTTTGACCCAAGTATTTGCCCCACAGTTGTTTCTGTGCTCAAGTTACTGTCAAGGTAAGCACTTTGCCTCTCTCAGCTGGGCCATGATCATCTTTGCAGTGCTTGGATGTGTTAAGGTCTGGAGAATGAATTGGGAACACTTGCTTGGTCAGTGTGCTGGTTTTAGTTGGCAGAGAGTTTTCTTCCCAGTATCTGCTCTGGTGCTATGTTTTGGATTTGAGCAGAAAAAAATGTGTTCATAAAACAGGGATGTTTCAGTTAGTGCTCTGCAGTACATGGAGCCAAGGCCTTTTCTGCTTCTCAGCCCACCCTAGCAGTGAGCTGGGAGGGGACACAGCTGGGACAGCTGACCTCAACACACCAAAGGGATATCCCACACCATGTGATACAGTGTTCAGCACATAAAGCTGAGGAAAGAATGAAGAGGAGATATGTTCACAGTAATGGCTGTGTCTTCCCAAATCATCATTACACATGATGGAGCCCTGCTTTCCTGAAGATACTTGAGCACCTGCCTGCCCATGGGAAGAAGCAAATTAATTCCTTGTTTCGCTTTGCTTGCACATGTGGCTTTTGCTCTACCCATTAAACTGGTTTTGTATCAGCTCACCAGTTTCCTCACTTCTGCTCTTCCAGTTCTCTCCTTCATCCCACCAGAGGAATGTGTGCAAGTGGCTGGGTGTTGCTTAGTTGCCATCTGAGGTTAAACCACAACAGTCAGGCAGAGCTTAGAGGCAATTGAATAAGCTGTGGTGTGTTGCCTTCTGGCTGTGACCATCATCCTTCCCATGGGGCTAACCACTCAGGCAGTGCACCAGCTGTAGTGCAGGCTCTCTGGGCATCACTGCCTGCTCTCACACCTTCTTTATGTCTGTCCTTCACATCAGCTCTGAGGAGTGTCAGGAGCAGCCAACAAGGTGTTCAGATCTGCCTGGAAATGGCTCAAAGCACCTTTTTCACAAAACAGAATGGCTTTCCTCACAGAGGGGCAGCAAGGAGAAATGGTGGCTGTGTTCTTTCACATAGTATGACAAACTGCAGGATTGTTCCAAAGTCTTTTTATATGGAAGTCTTTTATTTGGAGACCAAAAGCCTATTCCCAATCTACGGGCAGCAAAAGTCCTTGGAGCATCCAGTTTAAGATGTGATTTCCTCGGTTTTATTCTGCTCTTAAGCTATTACTCATCTTGACTGCATTGTGTATTATGCATGAAGACAAACTTAAGTTTTGTGGAAAGAATATTATCTTGGGATTTCCCATGTCCAAATGTACATGTTGTTTAGCAATGTGTTTTGACAACAGCAGCATCAGTCTAAAAGGATTTTATGTTGGGTTTTGCTTATGGTGTTCTTTAACTGACAAACAGAAGAGCATGGCCACGTGCATACAAGCAGAACAACCTGCAGGTGGAAGAGATAAAACTCATCTGAAATGAAGATATTGAGAGCTTTTTTGAAGACAATGTTGTCAAATACGAAAGTGGTTTGAGAGGAGCAGGAGACAAATATTTAAATGTAACTACATCCATTTCTGCCAGCCAATAAAGAGAACATTTTCTTTGTTTTCAATAGTGAGAAAACAGAGCAAAATAACTTCCTTTAACACTAGTTACTATAGTGACAGTATCCTCAAAATCATCTTTATGCAATAAAAAATAACCTGATAGTATAGTGTAGAAATAGAACTTAATCAGAGTTTTCTGTCCTGCAGAAGAGTGTTAATGATCTTGAGGAACAAGAATTTAAAGTGCATGGAACATTAAATTCTTCTAATTTAACAACTGAATGTTTGTTTGCTCCTGCTAAAGAGGTGAGAGATGGCAAAGGCCATCCTCCCCAGTCTTGTAACTCTAGTGAAAGGCTATGATGCTTACCATGCTTTGTCTTTTAGTCCACGGGTCCTACATCTGTCCATTCCTTAATTTTTCCTTGGTCAAGGTGCAACTAAGCTCCAATTTTCCTTGAGGTCTCTGGTATTTCTCCTCAGGACAAATACTAGGGAGCTGAACCTGATTTTGGGGTAGAGAGGATGCAGCACACCTCCCTTCTGATCACACGAGTCCACCTTCAGAGTCAGAGATACAAACCCACAACACTGAGCTCTCCTACCCTGGCAGCATCCACTTCTGCAACTGCCAGTCATCATCCCTTTCTTCCTCTTCTCTGCAGTCAGTTTCTTTTTCTTCCACTGCTTCCACATCAACAATGGCAACATTTTGGCATCAAAGCCAAATCAACAGTGAAAGCATGTTCCTTTTCTTACTGTCTTGACCCCAAATGATTTCTTTTGCTGTCAGGCCCTGCTCTGTAAGGTACATCCTGTTTTCTTCTTTGGGAATTTCCTGTTTCCAAATAAGGTCCAGAATGGTCATCCGTCTTTTTTTTTCCCCTTTATTCTAACTGTAGAGTTCATCCAAACCTTAAATATTTCAGTTAACTTCTGTCTTCCATTATCTGTGGGCTCATCTTCCAGACAGAGTGGGCAATAATTTACAAAGGACATAGCTAGTTCGTGGCTGATTCATTACAGGCTGAGGCATTAAATATTGAGCAATTTTACATAATTAACAGAATTCCTAAATTGCATGCAGGCAGGTTCCTCAGCCAGTCACAGCTGATGATGCTTCAGTTACTGACGAATTGTAGCACTAAAAAAAATGATCTGCTTCTTCCCAGGATTGTTTTCACAGGCAAGTCTGTCTGTCACGATGCAGCCATTCCATCAGCATGCTTATTTAGCTATTTAACTGATTTACACTCAGAGCTGCAAAATATTGTTAGAGGAATAGTTCACTCATTTCCTACAAAGTTTAATTTAAAAGAATGATACAATTATACTTTATATGTATCTATCATACCTATCTATTTTAATGTCTTCATGCATATTGGGTTTCATTTACTTTTCATGGTTTCTGTTATTTGTTTTGCAAACATGCAAGTCAAGAAATAATTATGAATAATGCAGATCACCCACGAGAGCTGAGGGGAAGCAATGATCATTGAGCTGTTCTGTTCCTGGAAAATCAGAGGGAAGTGTTTGAGCAGGGAAAGCCTCCAGAGTAAAATATGTCCTCTGCTCAAAATTGTTGACATGCCACCAGCTGTTTAGGGCAAAGAGACCTTTGAGATGTAACCAATTCTGGGAGATCTGTTGTCCAGGCATGTTGTTGTCCTCTGCAGCTGGAGCCTGCAGGCACTTGCAGAGCCCTGGTAAGGAGCAAGGATGATGCCTCCTCCTTGTGCCCTCATGCTCTCTTTTCAGACCCTGGTCTTGGGGACCATAGTCCCTCAGGAGGAACACTGTGCCAGGGGAAAGCCAGGGCCTTACTAAATCTGTACAGCCCCGCTCCATCTGAGAGTGCTGCAGATGGGTTTGCAGGACTGTATTGAAGAATAAAATTCCTGACTGAAAGCTTTAAAAAAGATCAGTCATTCTGAATAAATGCCTTGCCCGTGCACTGATGTTTTGAAAGTGTTGTTTTACTTCCAGTGAAGCTGATGCGGGAGGCTTCCCTGCAGGATGAGACTTCCCTGCAGGATGAGACTTCCCTGCATTTTGCTGAAAGTGAGCAGTCTCCTGCTCTGTCTTTCCACCTGCTAGCCAAGTGCCAGTCCCCAGAGTTGCCCTTCCTACCTACTGTCATTCCTCAGTGCTGGCTAGGTGCCATTCACGATGACTGAATGTACTCCATTGTCATTTGACTCATAATATTTGCTGAGGGAACTACGTGGAGAAAGCAACTGAAGAAATATTTATCTTGAAGAAAATACTCATAAAATCAATCCTTTTAATCCTGCAAATTAGCATGAAATGTATCCACTTGCATTCAGACCTAAATCTTGGATAAATATTTGTTAATTTATTATTTAATATGTATTAATTCAAGACTTAGTCCAAAGACAGCTAAGACAATTTGAGTTTGGCTGCTCATGTTGGTCTGTTGAGCTTTGCCAACTTGTGGTTGTCATCTTTTTTTAGAAGTGTTGAACTTTAAAGCCTACACTGGTGCCTAGCATGATACTGGCGTATCTTCAAATCAGAGATAAGTCAGTAGGATAAAAATAAGCCAGACTGTTTTCTTGTCCTGAATACTGTAATCCATGGTATAATATTACTCCCTTTTCTCTGTTAGAGTTCTGAATTATCATTGACCCAAAGGCTTTTTTATTCATTAAAATAATTGGGTTTACCTTTCTGTTTTTCTAAGGCCAGTGAATTTAAAATTCTTATAATTTTGCCTAAATGAAAACATACATTATGCAGTAGGGAAAAAGATGCATATGTGATTAGTCTGTGATTATCTTGCTGTTAAAATAAATCTAAACAAATGGGGGTTTTATTGTTCCAGTGCAGACTATCTGGATGGTAAGTTATTCTAAATTGGTCATGAGCCATAGCCCATTCAAGTTTGTTCAGAAAGCATATGCAAATATGTAGCTTTTATTAGTTTTAAACATAGGTTGTTTCGCACCAATGATACAATTTGATTTGAATTTTTAATAATGGAGCACCTTGTAGAAGCCACTGTAAGTGCATGATAGTTAAAATTAGATAGATATATAATAGACCTCAGTGTCAATGTGTCTTTGAACTCCAGATACATACTGTGAGGGGCAACATTGTGTGACCATAGGATTAATAAACAGAGTATACCACTGTAATGATGGAGAAAGAGCAGTGTATATGTGTATATGTACCTTCTTTGTGAAAGGTGATGCAAAGGAGATGCAGAGGCATCAACTGCAGCCACCTGAGCTGGATCTAGTACTGCTGCTATGTTCAGACCTAGCATGACTCATGCATCACATCTAATACAGTAAGTGTGTGATGGTCTAAAGTGAAGATCTGCATTCTTCCTTTTTGCAGGTACGTTATCTTGCAGAAGCAGCAACTGCTTCTCTGTTAACAATCTGAACTAACTGGATCTCCTTTATTCAGTTACCAGTGTTGCAGAAAATAGTATTCTGCCTTGTTAAAAAACTTGACTTGCATTGCTCTGTAGTTAAAAAATACCTGAGCTGGCATGAGAAGCAGCAGACCTGAAGAGGTGAGATGAGAGAGAGTGACTAAAGGGGATGAAGCCCAGATCTTTTCAGGATTTTAATAACTTGACAGTATTGTTTAATGTAGGAGAAATGATAACTAACTGCTCGTTACTAACTAGTTACTGATATTTACATTCTGCAGCATGTTATAATGCATATAGAAGCTAAAATAAAAAAAAGAAATATGTGTTTGGTTATCTTACTATGTAAATTAAGTGAGTTTTTTTCAAGTGGAAAAGAAAACATAGCACATAGCATTCCTGTAGTGTTAACTGGAAGGAAGGGTCTTGTACATGCTTAGAAACTGGTTCATTTAATGCTTAAAAATGCCCCTCTACTGTAAGAATGTCTAGAATAAAGGAAAATAATGTCCCCAGTGTGGACCAGTTAGGAAACTGTAATAACGTTTTGCTGTAGAAATACAAAACTAGTAATTCAACCCTTAAAATAATAAGCTTTGGAATTACTGCTTTCTCCACCGGACTGTAGCTGAAAGGGGTGGAGGCAATGTGTGTTATCGAGTATTGATGTTCCTGTACGCGTGTAAGCCTGTAAGGTTTGGCACAGGGGTTGTAATAGGTTGTGTGGCCAAATTAGTGAAATGCTATTACATGGAAGATGTCAATCTCATTCAGTTCCCGGTTTTGCTACAATTGGCCTTGTAATCTTCATTTACTGGACAAATGAGTTGGTGATGTTGCTTCCTAAGGCTAAGGGGATAATTTTCTCATAGAAATTATTTCTGCTGGAAAATGATGATTCAACTAAACCAAAACTTTATGAGGGAATTTAACTTTTTTTAAAAGGAAATTTGGCAAAATATTATCGAGGTTTTCAATGTTTTGACAGATTTTTAATGTATCAAAATAAGTTTTTTATACTAGAAGATTTGAAAAATTATTTTGGAATATTTCACTTTGTGAACAATTCTGATATTTTTTTCCTTACTGATTTGGGATAAATATAGTGTTTTATATTGTATGAGCAGTAGTGTATGAACAGTATCATTTTTGGCCAACCCTGGTTAACTGTGCAATGATATGTGATAGCAGAGACACTGACATACACACACACTAAATATAATTCTGAATTAAGCAGCTGACACTACTCCTGATCCAATTTCCTAATTCAATGTGCTTCCTTCATGGAAATAGTTCCAAGACGGAAGTCTCTGTGGAACTATTCCATGGAGGTGAGTCCTGTTGTGTTAACAAGCTCCATGAAATTATGCTTTGTTCATAAAAATATATTGTTTCCTTCATAACTCAGAATCAGATTAATCCTTACCTTAAGCTAATCAGAGAGCAATAGTGAAAAAGAAATATTATGAAAGAATTTTAGGAGGAGAACTTGTATTGCCAGGATATAGCTCAGAAGATGGTGGTGGTCCTCAAAGCATGGCACAGTGCCTGAACAACTCAGACCTGTATTGCTGCCTGTTGTAGCAGCTCCAACAAGTACAGTAAAACTTGATTTTACACTCCAGTGAAAGATATGATGTAAGGTGTTTCCTCCTTTGCCCTGGGAAATACTGTGCACCTGGAAAATTGTTGAATTCGCCATTAATATACAACTAACCTATCTGGCTGATGCTGGTTTTGTTTAGAGGGACTTACAGTGAGTTCTTGTCACAGGTTTACAGAGACGGATTTCTTCCTTAGGGTTATTTTCTTCTTCTGTAACTGACAGTTTAAGTAACACAAGTACGATCTTCAAGTACTTTTCTTCCTGCTGTTGTCCTGCAGTCAGGGAAGTTTGCATGGCTGTAAATGCTCCTACTGTGAATTCAACTGTTCCTAGTCATGAGTGAGAGTCATGAACATCTACCCCAGTGAGCAAGACTTCTGTCTCTGGGCTGTTGTAGTCCTCCATCAATTCCTCTGCTTACCCTGTAGTGCTGCTGTTCCACAGAAAGCAAGAGAACCGTCGGCTTATGGTTCAATTTTATTTTCCTCAGTGGGGTTCTCCATAGCAATGTTGAATGTTTTATTATCTGGCCTATTTCGTGTAATACACTTGCCTATAAAATGTTTAGAGTTCTGCACTATTTGTTGGTCCAGCTGAGAGCCATAAGACAAACAGTAAAATGCCTGAATACTTTCTAGACCTCTCTTCATAACCATATTCCCAATAAAGACACCAAAGAAATGTCCTGAAATACATTCTTCCTGTACCAAGTGAAATGATTCCATATGTTAATTCAGTGTTAAATAGACCAAAAGTTATAAAGTTATGTGCCCAAATTTTGGCATGTGATGTCATATTTTTGCAGCCAGATGCATAGTCCAATGTTCAAAAGTATGTGCTACTTTTCTGTCACTTTTCAACAATTGCATCAACATTTCAACAATTGATGTGTCAATGCCTCAGAATTCTGAAAAGCAGGATTTTTACATGGTCTGTAACTATTGCTACAGGGCATACACACAGGCAGCAAAGCCTGAAAGCACTAATCACAGATTGACACTTTTGACACAGATGGACCAATTTTGAGGAAACTTATGAGGAAATATGTGTTTCCATTAAAAAACGGTGTCTTATTCTAGAACTATATTAAGAGAATATAAACATGGACTTAGTTAAGCACTCTTATTAAAGAAATGGCAGCATTTGAATTGCAGCCGCAGTAAATCTTTGTCTCCTATAGTTTCAGTGTGATAGTACATGGCATCTTCTTTACCTGCAACTATTATGCTATTTCCAGATAATACCAGTTAGCTCTATGGTATGAGTAGTTGCAGCAATTTTTCTGTTCCTACAGTGTCATCAGAATCTCTCCATTTTTATGAATAGAGCTATGTATTAAACTTCTGTGAGAATTTTAACACTCTGGTAAGGAGATTTATATTAAGAGTTACCACTCAAGTGGTGCCTCCTTATTGAGGCAAAGTCTGATTTTAATTTTTTTTTTCACCAAAAAAAAAATCTTCTGGTACAATTTTGGAGAAGAAGCAAATCTGTATAACCTGCAACGTAAGCATGCATTCAGGTAAGCCAGCACATGGCTTACCTGATGAGTAAACTGATGGTTAAACTGATGATACTCTAATAATATTTATCTGTGTCATATTTAAACAGTTACATTTGTGATTTGCAGGTACAATGGAGGAAACAAGAACAAGGAGACCTTTGTTCTTGAACATATGAGAAGAGCTTATGCTATAAGCAAAGATTTTGTATATGAAAAAAGTCACATATGTGAATTTTGGTCACAGAAATATTTTTACACTAGTGCCTGTGGATGGTTTTTTGTTCATTTGCCCTCAAAATTGATGTTATAATGCTGTTAGTCATCTTGTAGTCTTAATCCCCACTCTTAGTTTCTATCTGCCATGCAAAGTTGGCAATTGAAGCTCAAGCACTCTGTGCAGTGAAGTACACTTCAGCCACAGACTTTACAAGTGTAGCACTGCTGTTGAAAAAGTAATCATTTATAGGGTCATATTTCAAGGGCTCCTAATTGAAAAAGGAGAACTAATTTCCACTGGGTGGCTCACATCTATTGTGCAAATTACAGTTTGAAGGGAGTTTGTGATAATGTTTTCCCAAATCATTCTAAGAGGTCCATTATCAGATCTCTGCCCTCTTTTAATGCAAAGAGGATTCCATAACACAGTTTGGAAGGACTTTCTGGAGCTGCCTTTTGCAGGACAAGCAGGTCTTTTATATAATTGATTGATCTGTTTGATAACAATTTTTTTGTCCGAGCTGGCATTTCTTCAACAGAGCAGTTCTAATTTGTGGCATTGAAGTGAATGCTTGGAGTAAACTTAACAAGTGACATCAAGAAAATGTATCAGACATTAACTGTTTCAGAGGTAACACTACCTTTTCAAATGCAGATGTAAGCACTGCTTTAAGAACGTGGCAAATTTTTCACAAGGTGATTAAAACTGAAATTGAAGCAGTAGGAAAAAAATCATCTTTGATTCTGAGCTATGTGTTTTGTTCTTTAAATAGTTATTTAATGCCTATCATTTTTTTACAATTAATTTTTTCCCAAATGTACTGATTGACATGAAGATATGAATGTCAGAAATCAGTATGTATTGCTTCAAAGTTATTTTACTTATTATATCAAAAATACATATGGTACATGTAGGAAACCAAGACAGGCTTTCTCATATAATACCAAGCTGCCATCTCAGTAGAACTGACATTTTAAATCCTTTTTAGCATTATATAGTGAATAAATAGTAGTATTCTGACACATTAAACATTTAACAAGGTTGCTCTGGTTGTGTTATCTGTCTGTTCCAAAACAAAGGGTCACACTGAACATATGCAGGAAGTTGTTATACCTGAGATGTGTTATTTGGAGTTGGTTTGGATTGTTTTTAGAGTCATACTACAAATAAACTCTTTTAAATAGATACTGATTATGTAGCCAATTTGTAAATAGTTTAAGACTGACATCCTTTTTCTATGACAGCATTTGAGAGAGAGAATCAATTATCATGTCACACAGATAGTGTTGATCAGAATGTGGCCATCGTTTAACAAAATGAAATGCAATCCTGCATTTTGTTCCTACAGACATGGAGAAGTACAACACTCTAGAATGCTCTTTAACATTTAGGGGTCCAAGACAGTAATAAATGAAAGAACAGTTGAAGATGACCTTTTGTTGCAAATACATGAGAATGCAAATCTAGCCTGACAATCAAGAAATGACAGAAAAGGCAGGGTAAAAAAGCAAAGGAAGACATAGATAAACCACTGGTCACCACTCTGTGGGCCCCACCATTCAGCCAGTTTTCTACCCACCTTGATGGATGGGTCATCTATCTCACACATCAGCACCTTGTCTATGAGGATCTTATGGGAGACAGTGTCAAAGGCATTACTGAAGGAAGTTCTGGTAGACAGTGTTGCTCTCATCTACCAGGCCAATAGCAGAAGAACATTGTAGAAGTTCAAGTTCCTTTTGGTGAATCCATGCTGACTACTGATGATTTTATTGTTGTTAATATGTCTGGAAGAAGTTTCCAGGACTAGCTGCTCCATCACCTGGGGATTGAGGTGAGGCTGAGTGGCCTGTAGTGCCTCATTCTTGGTCATCTTGCAGGCAACAGTGACATTTGCTTTCCTCCAATTACTTTTTCCATTCACCATGATCCATCAATAATTATCCAGAGTGGCATTGCAATCACATCTTCCAGCTCCCTCAGCACTAGTGAGTCCAACAGTTCTGCTAGCATCTTACTCTTGGCCTGGCAATCTCTGCTGTTTTACACGCACCACAGCAGGTATTTGAACATCAGTCTGCACTATTTCATAATTAATTCAAGAGCTGAGTTTTTGCAGACTTTGAGGGCATCTGAGGGCACTGTACTCCCACAGATTGCAGTACAGTTTGAAGATGTGCAGACCTTCTTCATGGACAGACCTCTAAAACAACACACTTGCTTTTGCCTCGGGCGGAGCTTGATTCTAGCACAGAGGTTCAAACATCAAACATACAAATTCATGTTTTGTGATAGTGTAAATTGATATACTAACTGTTTTATCTTCAACTGATACACTAAAAAGGAAGACCTCTAGTGATGACAAAGCCTGGAGTTCAGTCTTGATATAAATTTTGTAGTTTTACTAGTTCCTGTTTAGAACTACGGTGGCCTACAAAATGTTTAAAAGCAGAGAAAAGAAGAGATAGTTCACTATGTAAAAACAACAACAACAAAAAAAAAATCAAACCATTATTTAAGAACCTAAGCATCAAAAAATTTAAACAGCTTTAGTAATTATAGAGCATATTTCATAACATTGAAATATCCAGTGAATTTAAAGAATATAGAAATACCCTAATAAAAATAGGAACTGAGCACAAGAGGTTCAGAATGGAACTTGGATTTCTAAATTGAATATGTAATGAAAATTCTAAATAGGTGTCTTAAACTCTATCTGCTGTGCTTTATGAATATCAGTTAGAAAGAAAAAAAGTTTAGCTAATGCTAAAAAGGAAGAAAATCTGAATGGATGTGGGGATTTTAGGCATAATGGGACCACTGATTCAACTTACTTTTATCAAACATGAAGCCTCCTAAGCTTTTTCAGAAACAAGAATACTTTAATAAATGTGTGCAGATATTGCTGTCTTGGTAAAACCTGAAGAGTTTGCTTGCATGTTTTCTGATAGAAATTCGAGTCTCTCTAAATCCAAAATTGCTAGAGTTTTCAGAAAACTCTTCATGTCCTACATTTAGCCTTCATTTTCTAACATTTGTTAAAGCCATGTGCTGATCAGTCAATATTTTACTCAGTTTCACACAGAATCACAGAATCTGAAAAGTTGGAAGGGATCTCAAAAGGTCATCTAGTCCAAACTCCCTACCAGAGCAGGACCACCTAGAGTAGGTCACACAGGAACTTGTCCAGGTGGGTTTTGAATGTCCACAGAGAAGACTCAACAACCCATCTGGACAGCCTGTTCCAGAGCTCCATCACCCTCACAGTGAAGAAATTTTTCCTTGTGTTTCTTTGGAACCTCTTATGTTCCTGCTTATACTCGCTGCCCCTTGTCCTATCATTGGACATCACTGAGAACAGCCTGCTTCCATCCTCCTGACACCCGCTCTTTAGGTATTTGTAAACATTAATGAGATCACCTCTCAGTCTCCCCCAAGTTAAAGAGCCTCAGCTCCCTCAGCCTTTCATCATAAGGGAGGTTCTCCACTCCATCATCTTTGTGGCCCTGTGCTGAACTCTCTCCAGCACCTCCCTGGCCTTCTTGAACTGAGAGGCTCAGAACTAGACACAATATTCCAGATGTGGTCTTATGAGGGCAGAGTAAAGGGGGAGGAGAACCTCTCTTGGCCTACTGACCACATCACTTCTAATACACCCCAGGATGTCATTGGCTTTCTTGGCCATGAGGGCACATTGCTGGCTCATGCTCATCCTGCTGTCCACCAGGATCCCCAGGTCTCTTTCCCCTGTACTACTCTCTAAGGGGTCATTCCCAAGCCTGTACTGCTACATGAGGTTATTATTTCCCAGATACAGACTCTACACTTGCCCTTGTTGAATTTCATCAGTTTTCTCCCCACTCAACTCTCCAGCCTGTCCAAGTGTCATTGAATGGCACACAGCACAGGTGTGTCAGCTACTCCCCCCAGTTTAGTATCGTCAACAAACTTGCTGACAGTGCCCTTTTTTCCCTTATCAAGGTTATTAATGAATAGATTGAACTGTTTGATTTCTTGCATTTATCCGTTTATTGTGGTAAATATAAGTATTTAACTGCAACAACTGCAAATATATAAAATATATTTTGAAATACTTGTAGGCATAGTCACAATGATTTCTCTGTGCCATATCTCACTGTAAATTGCAAGGAGTGAATATTCTCTGAGTTGTCTGGAGTGATACAATGATCTCAGTGAAACTGTGTAAGTCAAAAGCAAAAATTCCTTCGGTATTTTCCACATTTTCCCTTTAACATGGTTGGGAGTGTCATGATGAAGGCTTGTTTACTTCTACCAGAGAAAATTGTCTATTTTGGTCAGATTCTTTGGGAAATTCAGCTGCAAGGATCTAGAAAATGTCAACTAAGAACACACAGACTGGGATTTGAGTTCGTTGTATGTTTGTTTGGTTTGCTTTGGTCACAGCTTAGGCAGGGTTTCAGCATAGTTTTCTAACATAAAGTTACCCTTCTTGCAACTTTTTTGTTGTTGATCCAATTCACACAAACTTCTCAAGACTCGGCAAGAACTTTTAAGGTAACATTAAACAAGATGATGTTGCTATTATAATTTCATACTCAAAAATGGCTGTACTTTTTGACTGAAATAAAAACAATAATTATAAAGTTGATCTGAGTCATTTAATTGACATTGATACTGCTTTTGGTATATGTACTGAAAATAGATTTCTATAATGGGACAAGTCAGATCCCATGATGTCTAGTGACATTAAGAACTTTACCTGCAATTTACTAAACCATTTTTGATGTAGAAACTCTCAATAACATAATAGAAATGTATTTCCTCATAAATTTATCTAAACTGTATCTTATTTGACTCCCATATTTCAGGCTTTTAGCATTATAATTCTGGGGATATAATTTAGACTAACCTTATGCTGAGTTGCCCATACAATTCCTGATGTTCGTTATACACTCTCTGTATCCATCAATGTGTGGAGTGCAAGTCACTTGGGTACGTATATGAAAATATTTCTGGCAGGAGTAAGGACTCGCTTGTGATTAATAGGTTTAATATTTGGGTCCCTGATAGAAATGGAGATGCTGCTTCAGGTTATTAATATACTTCTAAGATAGATGTCATCTGTGGCAGCAGATGTTACACTTTGATCATTTACTTCCATTTGCTTGCTATTCTTCTTGATCAGTTAAGCCGTTTGCCATTTGATTACATTATCTTTTGATCTACTTCAGAATTCTCACCCATGTAGGTGTATTCAGTTGAGTGCCCTTATTTCTAATTTCTTTCGTTTTCTCTGTAAAAATATGACTGAACTATATCAAATATCAGGTTTTACTCAACTGACTTGAATGGCTGTTTTATTTCAGTCTTTGTTATGCAAAATCATTGATTTCCTAAATATCATGGAAAGTTTCAAGTTGTGCTGAAAATGTGCCCTTTTTTTTTTTTCTACATTTCCTGATCTATTGCAATGCTTGACAAATTGAAATGAGAGGTCTTAAGTGCTGCAGCTAGTGCATTCATCACTTGCCTCTGGTCACATAGTCCACATGCTTGACTGCTTCGCAGCCCACCCAGACACCAGGAAAGTTCTGAGATCCATTCCCATTCATGTGTTTATAACGGGCACTATTCTGAGTTCAGGGGTACCTAAATTAACAAAAACTACATTTGGTGAACAAGAGCATGCTGTGAAGCACCGACATTTGCTTCATAGCCCTAAATACTTCTGTGAAACTGGAAATCAGGGCCAGAATGTGATTCCTTAGACATGGTTAGAAAACTAAGATAGAAGGACAAAGCTTTAGCATGTTATTTTTCTTTTTTATCCAGCAATTATCTAATATGAAATAAACTCTTGCTCGTCTCCCTCTCTTCGAGTAACTTTCCAAGTAGCAGTACACTGCAGTCAAAGTGACTTTTTTTTCCTTTTTGTCCCGGCTCCATGAAACTTGTCTCTCTGGTGACACAACAACACATCTTCAACAGAAGGGATGAAGTGTGCTGTCATCCAGAACATGCTTCTCCCTTAGCCTGTGCCCAACAATATTCTGTTCTGGGTTGTGGGAGCTCAGAGTTCAAACCCCTTTAGCTATCACCAGGTGATGGCTGATCACCTAAGGCCACTCATGCTATCTCTTGAGGTGACTCACCTTTCTAATAAGGACTCTTCTGAGTTTGCTCTTTAGCATATCTTCAGGTATTTAAGATATCTCAAGAACTGTTACAAATGTGGTCAGTTTTCCTGAATTTTTCCCCTGACCTTTAGATTTTTGGAGCTGTTAAAAGTATGATTTGAGTACATAAATGCTTTGGGGAATGCCCATCTGCCTTTACTGACCCTCATCTAGATAAAGACTATCACGCTTTGGAAAAAGCCATTGGTTGTACCTTTAGTCTACATTCTTTAAAACACAATCATGGTCCATTTTCTTTAATGTTAGATGCATTGACCAGTATGGAACTGGCAACTGTCCAGAGTGTGTCCCTGGGAGCCTTTTTAAAGAATTGGTAGAACTTCAAGTTTTTTTTCTCACTTGCAGAGTAATTAGTATTGGCTTATTATCAAAGAAAATAACTTCAGGTAGAATAGTTCCCATGTTTGCTGTTGTGATTGCTCCATCTCATTCATCTCTGAAGCACTCCTAAATCTGTGTATTGTAGTAAGAACAAGATGAAAAGAACCTCAAATGAAAGTTCAGATGAGAAAATTCTTTGGTTTAATATTTGATCACTCCTTTCTCCCAGACTGGTAATGCTACTTTAATTATGAAGGTCATTAAACTCAAATGAGCAAAGTTGCAGCAGGTGGTCATTCTACAACTCTGATGATGGTTCTTTGTGGGTTTAGAGAAAGAGATAAACTGCATTAGGATTGCTCCTCAACCTTTGTTCACACTAATGACAGCTGACTTATATGTATGTATTTATCAACCAGGACTGACAGTGGCTTTTGAAAAAATGCATAATTAAAAATTCAGTTGTTCAAAAGCAGCTTTCAAGAGTTCTCACGTTCCTTAGTTCTTTTTTTCCCCCCACACAATTATTGCTTCCAGAACATCTTCAAACATCTTTGTCATGGCTCTCCTTCCACATTTTAAGAATGAGAAGAATCTGCTTAGAACAATTTGTACTTTGGGTCCTTTGTTTTTCATTCTTACTACAATGCTGCAAAATTAAATAGTAAGGATTCACACAGGGTCCCATTGGCAAAAAGCATGTCTGTCACTTTAATGTTGTTCACAATGGACTAGTTTTTGGTATTGAAACTGCTATAATAAAACTTTTCCCTTTCACAGGCAATTGAAATGTATATTATGAATTGTTTCATGAGATAATTTTAAAGCAAAATTTCACAGCTGGGCATTATGGAATATGTTTTAAAGAATAACAGTGAAAAAGAAAATTTCTGTAGAAAAGAAATCTCTTTTTTCCTGTATTGGCATAAGTTGTTGTCAAATTACAGCTGAGTTTTTCCTCTTCTGCTGCAACAGCACCAAATATGGATATGGTCAAGTGAACAAAACAGTATGAATATGTATTGGTATCAGGTAAAAATGGAAACCACTGGAGTTCCCCTGGAGTTCCACATGTCTTCTTGCTGCACTTCCAGTTGTCTGTTACTTACAGTTCAGCAATGGGATAGACCATGAAGGATTTGTTCTGTTATTCTGGTGAAAGGAGCTTTAATAATTTGGGAAAGTTTAAAGTCACTAGGTACAGAAAACTTGTGCAATGTTAAAGGCTGGAGAATTTTTAGCAGGATTCAGAAAGAAATACTGCAAGATCCTGATCAGTTTTCATCTTCCATGTTACTGAAAGTGGATAAAAGAAAAACAAAATAAAAATAAAAATAAACCCCCTACTAATTTAAGTATTCAGAAATGAATGAAATGCAGATTGAATAACCCAAAATACATTGAGCTGGAGAAATGTGACTGGCTCAATATTATTCTTACTCTTCTGTCATTAGATAATATAAGAAAAAAAAATTCAAGCAAAAAGACTGCTCTAGAGTTCATTACCGATGACATTCACTGCTGGGTGAAGGATCAGCCTGACTCTAGGTAGCACAGAAAGCAGCACACAAGCATTGTATTGACCCCATGACTTTCACCTGTAGCATATCTCTGCATAAATGCATCCAAATGAAACAAACAGAACCTCCACAGCGTCTCCTGACTGAGGGAAACTGGTGCTTTCCATACATCTCCCTGGTTAGATTTCCAGCTGTGCAGTGCTGATGGCAGCATGTGCCCTCATCCCCCAGCCAAAGGATGGGTGGGTGTCTGAGCTGGGCTGCGGGCTGCAGGGGGAAGATGCTGGGTTGGGGAGGGCTGGCAGAGGGGAATGAGAGGGGACCGATGTCAAGTGGTTACCGCAGCAACAGGGAGGGGACCAGCAGTGGGGAAGAGCAGAGGTAGGAGTGTTACCATGGTGACGGATGGAGCATCTTCCTCAGTTGGGCTGGAAGTGCAGCTGTCCTAATTACCTTCCTGGTACTGGAGGATTTAGGCACAACATACCAAGAGTGCTTGTGTTATCACCTACATATATTACCTATTTCATTGCTAGTTAGAAAGTGAAACTGCACTGGAGATAATTTTTTCCCACACAAGCTACACCCATTTTAATCTCTCTTGATTGATGATGATAGGATCAGCTCACAAGTAGTAGCAGAATTGCTTTTTATTCCTTCTAATATAATGCAAAAAACTATATTCCAGTATTAGTTATTAATCCCACAGTGCTAGAAGAGATGCTCAGTTAGGGAATGAGTTTTAACTGTATTAGGGAATGAGTTTCTCTTACACATCATTACATGACTATTTTTCATTTTCCCTAATGAGCTTTGCAAGATAGATCTCCCAATTTCTTGTTTAGGGTCTTTTATTACTTTTTTTGTTGTTGTTGTTAATGATATCGGGTATTGAAAAATTCTTGTAGGCTCTTTTTGAATTTCCCCAACTCGGAAGTGATGAAGTTTGTGAGTGTAAGTGGAATGTGCTCACATAAAACTGATAGGATCAGCCTGGACTCCTAAAATTGCCATCATTGAATAGCCCAGTGAATGGCAATCAGCCATCTGCTATTTCATCTGGGATCACTTTTCCCTCAGACTAGGGACAATGAAGAATTACCAATGTCAATAGGTGATTTAATATGAGTATCATGTCAGAAAAGAATGGACTGAAACCTAGGAGGAGCTGGAATTTTATTGACTTTGGCGTAAAGAGTAGTCTTAAAGGGAGACAGAGCTATTTTGAGTGTCAAGCCACCTAACAAGCTTGATAGAAGGTATAACCTGGAGCCCAGGGATTACCTTGGAACCACTCACAAAACAGATAAAAATAAACTTTAAAGAAAAAAAAAAAAGAAACACCCAAGAGGTGAAGAAACTGAGGCAAGAATAGGCTTCAAGATACTTATCGTAATGAAATCTCTCTGTGCTTGTGTTGTGAAGCCCAGATGAAGCATGAAGACATTTGTTTGCTGGATTTTCCTCCTAAGTGGTAAACTGAACTGGAGTGTCTTCAGCTTAGAAGTGTGGAAAGACTAGGCTCAGCCTGCTGAGGGCAGCCAGCACATCCTTAGGGGCTACATATTTTCTCAGCCTCCCATCCAAGCATACTTATAGTAATGCAGAAGCAGAGAAGTGTGTGTTTTCGCCTGAGCCAGCAGTGCAGAGGGATGCAGGGCTGCCCCAGCTCCACGGGAAGCCAAGCACAAGAAAGGCTTGATCACAGCTGAGACTTATTACAGTATCTCTCTGTGCCTATGTGGCAAAACAGTCTTGTTCTCATTTTTAGGGTGGTTAAACATTTGCATCTCCCTGAAATGCTAATGAAGGCTTTTACAAATGAGCTTTTTCTAATACTTTATGCACAGTTGCCTTTTTCCAGCATTGTTTTGTTTAATGACAGTAACACCTATTCACATCCTGTGGATACAGGATGTAACTCCCTCAGTGTTGCTTTATTTACTTGATTTCATTCATCCAGCACTTTAAGCTTTCCTTTTGGATCCTATTTATGTTGTATTGAATTTAGACTTTGCATGGTATGTCTGTTCTGCTAAATCAAAGATGCCTGGGGACAAGTATTGGTCCCCAAGACTGAGTGGCACCAGTTGGTCTATGTCTACATTTCTTAGTTTTAGCTGCCTGTGTGGCAGATTTGCCTTGGAAGGAACAGGGTAGGGAAGTCAGCTGGCAATAAAGCAAAGTGCATAAATGGATGCGGGGTGCTTGAGCTGTGTTTCCAGTCTCCCTCTATTCAGCTTTGGGAATGCAGACACCAAGTTAGGGCTGCTTTTGAGGAAAAGCACAACAAATGCAGAATTGTATGTATTGATTTATTTTGACCCTTGAAAATGTTCACTGCTGGGTGGCAGGATAGTTTCAAACAGGAAGAGGTTTAAAGGAATGAAGTTTAAATCCCTGGTGAGCTGTAGCTGTCTTGCACAGCCCTGGAGAAGACACTGATGGCCTCAATATCTCAGCTTCTGAGAAAGAAAAAGAACATTGTAACTTTTTTTTTTTTTTCCCCTCCAGCCACTGTTGTAAGAATAAGAGAGCAAATTTGTGGGACACTTGGATAGTATAATAGAGTGGTATATGGGTTCTTAAGGTATAACGGAGCCTTGGGAAATACACTAAATCAACACTGGAGAGCAACAGTTGGAATAGGACTTTAATCTGCCTGATTTTGTCACCACTCTCCTTAAAACGTGTTCCTTATTCCTCTCACTCATGATTTTGTGTGAGACACTCACTGTACCTGATCATTCAGCTTGAGATGAGTGTCTGGTTTTCATCACTACCCTGTCTCCCATTCCATTACAGCTATTCTTGTGTTGAGTGACAGTAAACATAAAGACATCGTGGTAACCTCTGTTTTCCTACCTTACAAATGGTGTAAAAGATGTTTCAAAATGTTCTTCCACCTCTTCGGCCAAAACACCTGCTTTCACTCACTAAAACAAACTAATATAAAGATTCTGAGCATTAAGTCTCACTGTGTGGAGTCAGGTCAGAGTACATTTGTTTTCATGAACAGGGAAATTTAGCTTCTGATTTGAATAACCTAATGCCTCAAGAGGTATGCTTACAAAATTGATACATCTTTTATTGTTATATGTGAATACTCTGGGGTATCCTTATAATTAGCTTGATTTTTTTTTTTTCTTAGGAGACTTGAATAGTGTGTACTTTATTATATTAAGTACCTCTATTGACATATGCTCATAGATTTCTAATTTTTTCTTTCTTTGTTTCGTATGTACAGCGACTATTCACTTTTGTTTCTTTACTCTTTTCACAGGAGTTAAGCTTGTCCTTGTGAAGCTAACAACCTTGGCTTCTTACCAAATTGAATTATAAATTTGGAATCTCCTTCTCTCTGTGTCTCTCAAATAAAACCCTTAGTAAAACCTTAAATTACAGGTCAGAGTGGGCATTGTACTTTCTGTGTCAGTCCCAGCAAGATCGTTTCTTTCAGCATCAATCAAAACTACAGCTGGTTTTCTAAAATGAGTTGCATCCTTTCTAATTTCATGTTGTGTTTCTGATTATGGAATGGTTGATAGAACCAGAAGAGATAATCCATCCATACAGAGTAAGGAGGAGCCATAAACAGATATCAGGGATGCCGAGAAAAGCATCTGCGGTCCTTCCTTTAACTGAATGTAAGAAATTATCTGAAATACTGCAGGACTGGAGCTAACCTCCAAAGAGGCAAAACAGGCACAGTGAGAGACAGAGAAACGCTTTCTTAGGAAAAAGAAAGGGTACACGATAATTGCATATTTTGTTTTTAATGTGAGATTAACTGTCTTTCAGTCTTTATAATAGCAAGAAATCAGTGAAATAATCTAAGACAGCCAGAGGGCAATGGTATAGTGAAGAAGGCGAGCTTTCATCCTCCTTCTCCAAGACTCCTGCTGAGGCAGTGATGAGAAGAGCTTTTTTTTGATTTTGAGTCAAAGCATTGAGCTATGGAGATGATTATGACTGCTTGCTGAAATATTTTGCCAGTGTCGACCTGAGTAGCCATTCTATCTGTGGTGAAAATCTCACTGTTGACTTTGCTTCTTTCATTGTGTTTTCACCATGTAACCCTCACACTTGTAACTATGAAAGTATCAAAGCAAATTCTCACAAAAGAGCAAGTTATTCAAAGTTTTTCCAGACATAAAACAGTTTGGAAAGTTTTTGAAGTTAAATATTTTACTACCACTGTATAGCTAATTATTCTATGTTTTCATTTGTGTATTTATTTTGGGGGTCTTTTGAAGACCCTAGCCTCAATGCTACTGGGAATGACAAACTCAGATTAAGAAAAGAAAAATGCTCAAAAGTGGGGAAGAGTTTCTTGAACCCTTCTTGGAGGCTATTAGGAGTAAAGATAGGAGCTAGAGGGGAGCATGGAGAGTGAGAACAAAGGAAGCTGGTAGAGAATGGGAAGGCAAGCCATAATATGCCTTGGGTTCCAAACCCCAGTGTTCTGTGTAGTGGGAAGTAAATACTCCCCATTTGGCTCCTGAGAAGCCTCTGAAAACATGAAGTTCTAAGTTGACTGAGATACTTTGAGGAAGATTACAGGCAGTCCTAATGGTATGACTCCAATCGTCTCAGGCCATGCTGAAAGTAAGGAAAACTTTTAGGACATGTGTATGAGAATTATTGACCTCACAGAAGGCTTATGTTGGTCTTGGGACCACAAGAATTTTGAATATACACTGCATATATAGTCTTAATTTTATCAGTTTTTCTCAAGCAGACTTAATTTGGTTTTTTCTGCATTATTTCTAAAGAATAGTAGAATCACCGAATCATAGAATGGTAGGGGTTGGAAGGGACCTTTAGAGATCATCTAGTCCAACCCCCTTGCAGAAGCAGATTCACCTAGATCAGGTCGCATAGGAACATGTCCAGGTGGGTCTTGAAGACCTCCAAGGAAGGAGACTCCACAACCCCTCTGGGCAGCCTGTGCCAGGGCTCCCTCACCTGAACAGTGAAATAGTTTTTTCTTATGTTTAAGTGCAACTTTTTGTGTTCCAGCTTCATCCCATTACCCCTTGTCCTGTTGCTAGATATCATAGAAGAAAGGGATGCCCCAACCTTCTAATACCCACCATTTAGATACTTGTAAATATTAATGCGATTGCCCCTCTTCTCTAGACAAAACAGCCCCAGTTCCCGCAGGATTTCCTTACAAGGAAGATGTTCCCTCATCCAGGTCATTGATGAAGATGTTGAACAAGACTGGCCCCAGAATCAATCCCTGTGGAACTCCACTGGCCACAGGCCTCCAACTCGATTCTGTGCCATTGATCACCACCCTCTGGGCTCTGTCGTTCAGCCAGCTATCAATTCACCTCACCGCCCACTCATTCAATCCATACTGAGTTTTCTGATGAGAGTCTGTATGATTTAAAATAGTTTTGCTATAAAATAGTGGACTGTTTCACTACTTTCAGTTCCTTCCCACAGGATATCTGAGAGTGTTTTATCACTTTTTGAAAATGGAATTCAAGTTGCACACAGGATATGAAAAAGAGCAGGTATTGGTAAAGAAGTAGTGCTAGGGTAACATTTTAAGTCTTCCAGGGTAATTCCTGGCTTTTTATAATCTCTACAGCAAGCAATCATGCAGCAATTGCTATAAGACTATTTATTGCCATTGAGATCAAAACTAGCTATGAACATGGCCTGAACCTCTTCAAATGATCAAAAGCCTGTTCAGAAGATGTTCCACTAGACGAAGGACAATTCTCTCCTCCCCACTTATCCAAGGTAAAAGATGATGAATCAGGGCAGCTAAAGGTGGACTGTACTCCCCAGAATTACTCTTGTGTTTTGATATCAGGCGTGTGAGTGTTCTGGTTCAGGAAGAAGGAAGCAATCATCCCTGGTTCAGGGAGCATTTCTTCTTTCACTCATTTGTCACACATCTAAAGTGGCATTTGAATCCATCAGACAGCCCTTTGCAGGGTAATCTTTGGCAGTTTATTTGTTAACTAAATTTTCAGCAGTGAGGTGGACTGGAAAAAATTTCTCTTATTGAAAATGAACTTCGAACTCTGAAAAGATGATCCTCTCAATGTTCTTGAAGTGAACCAACAGACATAATGGGTGTCGCTTTAATGTGTGGGTCATTTCTTATTAAAACGCTGTACGTCAAAGTCTTCTTTTTATACTTTTAATCCAAGGAAGGCAGCAGTGTAAAGAATAAACATTTCTCTGCGTGTTTACCTGTAGTCTATGGCTGAGTACAGGAAGGAGGAGACTACCACCTTTCAGATATTTTTCTCCCAATTCTCTTGTGTTTCCCTGAACAGTGCTGTCCCCATACTGCTTAATATTTCTGTGACACTGTTTGCATGTAAAGGGTTCTACCATTACAAATTCTTCTAAGCATGCTTAAAACCAAATTATTTAGATTGAAATACAAAAGGGAAGTTTAACACTTTTTTTTTCAGAGCAATTTAAGACTTTCAAATAGGATTGCCTGCTATAGTAAAGTCAAGCATTTTTTTTTTGTAACTAAAGGAGATTTTATCCCTTACACAATTTATTAGACTCATTTCAAGCTTATGGGAAGAGTGTTTGTGATGTGTTGGCATGATATGCAAGAGTTGCTGAGGGCACAAGTGGATCATAATCTAAACTGGACTGTAATTATTTAGAGGTTTTATCTGATTGAATAACAGCCTCATACAAATCCCAGTAACAGATTTAATCAAAGGTAGTCAAGATATAGGCTCTGCAATAAAAACAAACAAACCTAACAAAATATTTTGGAAGTATTAGAGAAATAATCCTGAACTGATCAGAAATAATAGCAATAGTTGCTCAAATGATTCCTACTGGATAGGAAAACGGAATCTTGAGGGGATGGTACATTGTCTGAAATGCAATAGTAAAAACCTGGAAAGTATCATACAAGAAGATTTTGCATTTTTTGCAAGGACAAGATTCTTGACATTGTGGTGGTTGTTGTTACTGTTGAGAGGAATTGTAAAAATGCAGAGAATTAGAAGGCTGCAGCAGAAGCAACAAAGGCAAACCATACTATTATCTATAGTCATTTAAATAGATCACCCAACTGTGACAGTCAATTAAATCGTATTTTCCAGGATTAACCCACAGCTAAAATGATACATCATGGTAGGAGAAAAGCTTTGTGTATTGTCAACAACGCATTAGCTTTTCTTTTGACTGGGAAAAGAAAGAAAGACTCAGTCAAAAAGCATATATTTTTCTTGTGGCTATGAATGCATCACACAGTGGCACTTCCGAGGTGTTTCCAATTATTAATCATTCCTACACAGTTGAAGGGCAAATAATTCACTGCTGGCCTGATTATTTTCAAGGCAATAATGAAACCACATTAGGAGTATTTGAAAATGTAAAAAATATGTGAAAATCAAGTAGCTGGAATCCTGACTATGTACAGTTATTTGCAGTTAATATTGTTATTAGCTCTGGGTTACAGCCCCCTGTCTGTGAGACAATAGAATCACAGAATCTCAAGGGTTGGAAGGGACCTCGAAAGATCATCTAGTCCAACCCCCCTGCCAGAGCAAGGCCACCAAAAGCAGGTGACAAGAGTAGAGTAGAAAGCAAGAATAGAAAGCAAGAAAGAATAATCGTCTCTACTTATTGCTCTGTACATGACCCCAAACCAGAAAAATGTCATCTAATTAAATCATTATTTGATTTAGAAAAAAAAATAGTCATTTTCCCTCATTTTGTTCAGTCATTTTTGCCATCAAAGGTTTCAGATTTAAAGGCAGAGCTTGTAAAATTTGAATGGGAAGAAATGTTCTCCTTGAGACAACTATTTGCATGCTGTACAAGTAAAAGGACCATAATATGTTTTCTTGGCTTTAGAAGTTACTTCTGGAATCTAAGTGAGCACCAATTTAAAATTCCATTTTCAAAGATAACCTTGTTGCAGGTGATAGAAAGTTTTTCAGTGACAAAATGTTACTTCTTATTTTCAGATTCTACTGAGTGTTTCTTGTAAGTTTCTTGCAAGTCTAAATCTTGAAAGTAGAACGAACTGACTTTTTAGATGATGAAACATACAAGACAATGCATTCATTTAAGGGCAAGTTGCAAAAAAGAACCGATGACAAGTTTTTTGGTCATAAAGTAGTCATCATCAGAAAAAAAAAAAAAGATATTTCACACATTAGCTGCCAGGAAAAAGGCTTTCTATTTTCTATAGGAGACCAATATAGAAAACTTTCTTCTGACAGTTTTTTGTTAGATGCTATGTAGTAGAGATCACTGTACCAGCTTTGTGCACCAGTATATGAAAGCTGTTGACTTTACTGGGAACTGAGCATGGGTTGTCAGTGAAGCTAAAGGTAATTTTCCTGAAATGTGCACAGGCTTATCTCCATTAGAAATGAAGAACTGAGTGTCAGTTTCCAAAGTGACCTCTGTCCCCTCCTAGTGTCATACCCCATTATCTACTTGGTTGAAAGCTGAATCAATTCCAAAGATTAATGTAAAGCATGTAGTGATTTAACATTCACTTCTGAGAAGGATTAATGGAGAGAATAAAAGGGATGAAGCTGTAATTCACACCTTAAGTGGAAATATGCATTTATTTTTACTGAAAAAAATTGTTATGTGGTTGTGTTGAAAACATCCGTACAACTAATTTCAAACAATGGTGATTGACTTTTATTTTTTTAAATATTCTTCTGCTTTTTATGACCTTAGTTTACACACAAAACCCTATATTTTTAAAGAACTAAATAATTCAGAAGATCTGTGAGGCACTTAATTTAATTTCATTAATATTTTTAATTCAGATGAATGGGGTTACAGTAGCCCATTGGAGAGGTATTTTGAATAATTAGCATTGCTGGTGTGTTCCAGTTGCAGTAATAAGTAAAGAAGATGCAGAAACGGAGCTGGACAGTGGTGTTAGCATGGCCTTGCTTCTAGGCTAATGTAATCTGTTTCTCAGGCAAGTTAGTTTACTTGGATGAAAACCATAATGATACATCTATACGGCTCCTGGTGCTCACTTTGGTCAGATCTAGATGCAGTACCTTGTCAGGACACTGTATTATGAAGCTCAGAGTCTTTCTTTCTTTTGTTGGGGTAGAAATCCTAAATATCCTGGATCTTAATTTCCTAAACATCATTACATATGATATACTAGAAGGGAATTATGGCTGCTCCTAAATTTAGCCATAATAAAACATTCTTATAAAATAACAGCAAATATGAATATCATGCAAAAACTTGGCCTGTAAAAAGACAGCACTGTCATTAGCCAGCTGCATACAAATGGTCTTTGAATCTATAAATACTGATTCTCACATTTGAGCCAAAAAAAGCAACTCCTCTCACTCAGCATTTGGAGAAACCCATAGACATGTCTGGCATATTCTTCTCTATAGAAGCTGAATGGGCCAAACTCTTATCACTGGACTTTCAAGGACTAAAATGGTACAGAGCTGATTGTAAAGAAACAACATCAACACTCTAAAATCTTAAACCTGGTGAATTGTGTCCTTTCTGAACGGTAAGGGTACGCTGTGTATATTACAATACATCCTTTAAGGGTGGGGAGGTATGCACCTACCAACTCCCGCTACACAGACAAACCTGACATAAAATAAAAGGAAAGTGTCTTTGTATTCAAATCTGTCAGCTTCCCTGAGAAGTTAAAGCTAATAATACCATGAAAAATGGTACTGAAGACAATGAAGAAAAACGTTCTTTAATGCCTTTGATGTCTAGACTTTAATTTTTAAAGTGATCTATTACTTGGTATTTGGATACATACTAGCACCACTTATGCACCTATTGATCATTTGCCATCTAGAGATGAGAGGCCTAGAGTGTGTTTTGGACTAGAATTACAGTGTCAATGAATTAGGTTTCCTGGTGTTATAACATCAGCTTTGGAAAGATGACCTACCAGAAACATAGTACCACGGGACAACCAGATGGCTCTTAGGAAGAACACCGTCCCCAGTTCAGAATACAAGCTCTTCTAAGCTCTTCTAACTACCTAGAAATTAAAAATATATAATACTGTTTGTATAATAGCTTTTATTTTTACACTTTCCCTTTTAAAAAATTATAAATAGACAAAAATTCAGTAAAAGAAAGTGGAGAGTGGTCAAAGACAGACATAATAGATTTTCTACACTGCCTTAATTCTCCTTAGTTCAAATGCACCAGGAGTATCTCTACCAGATGACTTAAGAAGATGTTTTCCTTTGGATTACCCCCAGCCCCTGTATTGAGGGGTGGAATATCTACATGTATGATTATATATATGATTATGTGTAATGTAGGTTATATATCTACACCTGTGTTGTAGAATATATCCTTTGTGTCATGTAGCAAATGCCATCTCTGTCATGGATAAGACCAAGCCTGTGATACTGAGAGGGTCTTTAATGACATGGTCAGATGGCTGTTTACAGTGGGTTCATAGGTAGAGCAGTCTGGAAAGAGGAAGAGGAACATAAAATCAAAGTGATCTCTCCCAACCTCTAGTGGATGGAATTCTTAATTCAAATACTGTTTTTTACACAATTTCTTCCATGGGATATTAAGTGCATAAATCAGTATGTTTGTATGTTCATGTATATTACTTTGTCTGTTTGTCTATGTGTATTTTAATATCTGCAGTTATATCTACCAATTATGATTGCTCACCTACAGAAACAGAGCGGCAAATGTGAAGTGAAAGAATAGATGAGATTTGTGTAAATTAGACTATCCAGGGCACTAAACTGCTGACTGCTCAGCTCTAAGCATTTGAGGTACCTGAGGTGTCTGTAGAGAAGCACAAACATGCCTTTTCAGTTCTGCTGTAGTATGGCCTGAAGAAGAGAGGCTGAACAATTGTTAACAAACAGAATAATTTGTTTAGTGAATGCACACAAGCCCCTCTGCAAAAAGCATTGCCATAATCAGGGGGATTTACCATTTTCCAGGTTAGTGTGCTGTCCATATTTATTTTCCCAGTTTGCCCTACTAAGAAGTCTCTGGAATTTTTTCCTTGTAGCTGTGACTTTTCAGTGTCAACGGAAAAAAATGTGCTAGTGCAGAAATTGTTATGGCACAGGACCAAGGCAAGTGAGATGTTTAGTCTGTTTGATAAAGCAGACAGAGGATTAAAAAAAAAGAAAAAAAGAAAAAGGAAAAAGTATATTTTCTGAGGCAGTAGAAAAGAAAACATAGCTCCATTGTCCTGAATATATTCTGCTGCTCTATACCCTGACAAATCTTATTGAACACCAAATAGTACTGGGAAGTATGGAACTGATTTTAATTTGTGCATCATGCTTTCATTTCAGGAATATCAAATTGATATATTTTTTGCCCAGACGTGGACAGATAGCCGTCTTCGCTTCAACAGCACCATGAAAATATTGACTCTGAACAGCAACATGGTTGGCTTGATCTGGATCCCAGACACAATATTTCGTAACTCGAAGACAGCAGAGGCTCATTGGATCACCACACCCAACCAGCTCCTCCGCATATGGAATGATGGCAAGATCTTGTATACCCTCAGGTGAGTACTTGGCAAGGTGCAAGGCTTAAAGCTTCTCCTGCCTCTGGCATAATTGTAGTAATTTTCAGTGACATCTTTGTTCTCTGCTGTTTTCTTCCTGATGCTTACCTGACCATGCTTGACAAATACTGAAATATTCAGGTGTAAGTACTGCCAAGTTTAAAACACAAAGTCATGCCTGTTTAAAAAAGAAACCTTGAGAACTGGAAAATTGTCTGTCTAAATTTTTTAAAAAGTTGGGCTTTTTAATGTATTAAAATCAGGAGCATGTAGTACCATAAAACCTGACAGAAACCTTTCTGATCAGCTAGATGTAGGGCTGGATAAAGTATTTCTAGGTTTATGCTAATACCAATACTTGATTCTTCAAATAAGTAATGTTGAAAGATAGTCTGTCACATCTCATCACAAGGGTGAATTGCTGGAGGAAGGACTTTTTGATTTTTTTCTAATCTTTATGATACCATCAACTGTACAATATTAGAAATGTTGTACATATTTCCATTCAAAAAGCCTGTGGAAAATACATGTTCTCATATGGAGGAGATTAATTGCTCAGAAGGGACTCAGTATGCCATAAGCCATGCCGTGCTCAGCAAACTGCTTCAGAAACATCCCTTTCATGCTACTTTTTCTTATGTTCAGTCCTCTCGGTGCAACAGCATATTCTGATCATACTTGCAATTGTGGTTGATCTCCCATAGAAATTCTTTGTCAAACAATAAGAAAGGAATTAAAAAGCTGGAGAAGCTACTGATATTTTTAATGCCCTTACCTTCTTAGGCATGCTCCACTCTGAAGAGATTTTGCTTGTTTCAGTAGCCTTTAGCTAAAGATTTCAGTGATTAGGATGTCAACTTCAATAGCTTCTTGATTGGGTTGTTAGGGTCTTTATTGTTGGGGTTTTTTTTAATTTCTATTAAGTCCTGTTTCAGTATTTCAGGGCAAGTTAAGTATCTATCTAACAGTAGTAAGACTTAGATACCTATCATTGCAAAATTTTCCTAAAACAGCTAAAAAAAGAGTAATGCTTGATTCAGTGGATTGTTTGAATAAGCATTTTTAGTTTGTGAAAGATATTTGAGTCCTTTTTTCTCACTGAGGTCAACCATGTTTTTATGTAGGAGGAGCTGTTAAAATAATCATTGCTCACTGATAACACTGAGTAATTCAACTTCATTTTCTCTGACTTAAGTGAGCACACAGAATTGGTATACCACAGAAGCAGTGACTACTGTATGCTCGAGTACTCTCAGGTGTTGATAACTGTTCTACATTCAGGAGAAAAATGTACAAGGTTCAGTCACATTCCATACCTTCCCATTGTCTTCCCTGACTGCTGTTGGGTGTGAATGCACTCCTGTTGTGATGTCAAAAATCCTCTTCTAGTGTCAGTGCAATTTTGCTGCTAAGTTTCTGACATGTGAGGTTTCTCAGGACAGAGATTTTCAAAACCAAATCTGAGACACAAACCTTTTCTGAAATACTATGTTAGCTTTGGAATTAGTTAAAAAAAAACCAAAAAGAAAAATGGCAGCCAAAAACTTCTCATGCCTCACACTAACTGCATAAATTCAGACATACAATTAATGTAGTGTCTGTTCCCTGAAAAAGACTGTACAGTAAACTACCATTTAATGCAATCCACCTGGGTAAACAGATTTACTTTATGAGCAATCAGACTGAAGATTACCTGTTTTTAATAGTCATTTCCATTCATAATGTCCTTTGTGTTGGGGATATGACATAAAACAAGCTTTCAAGTGGTACTGAAGATATTTCTGCTGACCAGTTTGTTACATCTCTACAACTGAGAATGGCATATTGCTAAACTTTTGAAAGACAATTAAAAATTGATGAAAGAATTTTAACTCCACTCTATAAGTAGATGTTCCTTATAAGATTCCTTATGTGGAATTGCATACCACCACACAGAATAAAATTATTTGGTTAGAAAAGACCTTTAAGATCATCAAGTCTAACACTGCCAGGTCCACCACTAAACCATGTCCCTCAGTGCCTCATCTATGTGTCTTTTAAATATCTTCAGGGATGGTGAATCTACCACATCCCTGGGCCGGGAGAAGAGACTAACCTCCACCTCACTACAGCCTCCTTTCAGATAGTTGTAGAGAGTGATCATGTCTCCCCTCAGCCTCCTCTTCTCCAGACTAAACATTTCCAGCTCCTTCAGCATCTCCTCATAGTACTTGTTCTCCAGACCCTTCACCAGGTTCATTGTTTGTCTCTGGACACGCTCCAGGACCTCAATATCCTTCTTGTAGTAAGGGGCCCAGAACTGAACACAGCATTCCAGGTGTGACCTCACCAGGGCTGAGTACAGGGGGACAATGCCTTCCCTGGTCCTATTGGTCATGCAATTTCAGTTACAGGCCAGGATGCCACTGGCCTTCCTGGCCACCTGGGCGCACTGCTGGCTCATGTTCAGCCAGCTATCACTTAATACCCTTCAGCCATATCTCCTGTGATTTTTGTGAAGAGCAGCTGTTTCCATCCCATGTCCCTCAATGATAAATTGTCTGTAAAAAACAAAAATATGTGCAGATTTTTTGTGGATCAAGAAACTCTTAATGATGTATCTGAAACTATGGGTTTAGATAATTATTATTGTTTTGAGTCCAGTCTAAATAGCCAATGAACAATCTACCAATATAGCAATGTCCTTTCAGGCCTTTCTTACAGATATCAAAATTCTCTTGCATGATACCTAAGTTTATCCTGCCTCATCCTTGGACTGTGCATTGTGCTGATGTATAGTAACTGACACTTGGTTTCTCCATAGGCTTACCATCAATGCTGAGTGCCAGCTACAGCTGCACAATTTCCCGATGGATGAACATTCATGTCCTCTGATATTCTCTAGCTGTAAGTACTGCTTTGATGCCTTATTGCTATATTGAACTAGTATGTAGACACCTTTGTTTAAATTCTAATTTCTGTCAGGTTGTTCAGCCATTCCACAACAGGTGTAGGAAGTTTAGATTTGCTTAAATACTCAGGGAATTTTTGTTTCCCTCTCTAGCACTCCTGGTCAATGAACTTACGATGTGAAGTCTTCTGTAGATTTGCTCTGTTATTTTTACCAGCCTTTTTAGTTGATACTATAGTCACACTTTGAGCAGGAGCAGATATTCCTACCAGTCTGTGTAATGTTAATCTATACAATCATGTGACTTGTAAATGAGAATACAAATTGCGGTTTTCTTGTGGAGGTGCACGACTTGGGGACATGCCCAGCAATCTCTGAACATCTGAGTTTATAGCAAGTAGCATGATAATGCCTCTCTGTTCCATAATAAACCTAAGTGCTGTAACTGCTGTAAACCTCATTTTCATTTTATTGCTCAGCTTATCCAATAGTCCCAATGCAGTGTTGTATGTAGTGTTGTCGGTATATTTAAAACTTACCTAATAGGCAAAACAAATACTTTGGTGAAATGTATGGAAAATAAAAGCCAAGTGAGTTAATCTTGAGGTCCAATATTATTGTGAGGGAAAGTTATCTTTATGCTGATTCATTTGAAAAAGCTTGAGAGCTGTCTGCTCCTGGGTACACCTGCACAGTTTTGCAATCCAAACTCAAACAATGCAAATGTGTTACAAACATTTTTAAAAGAATCTCTGCTAAAGATTTTTGTTTCTTCAAAAGTGAATGAAGAGTGTATTGATCTATCTTTCTGTTTAGAAAATTGCATTTTCTTCATTGTCTCTTAAAAGGTAATGAAAGAACAGCTATTAAATGTCTTCATAATAGATATGCTGTTATGATAGTAGGGTGTTTATTTCCATTTATGAATAGTATACAAACAATGATCCTTAATCAGAAAATATATTTGAATTTTAGGTGACTCAGGTTATAATATTTTTTCCCCCCAGGAGAATTTGTATTAAAAAATTTACCAGTGTATACATCTCCCTTTCCCCAAAAACATTATCACTATGTTGTCATATTTTATGATCTATATGTGTAAGTGAGGCTGGGAAAAAATACATAGTGGTGTATTTAATTCAGATGCGTGGAATATATGCATACTCACTGAACAAGAGACAGATAGCTTCTGAATGAGCTTTCCAGCTAATGAACACTTGTCACTGAACTATGTGCACCTCAGCTATCATTAGTTACTGCATAAAGCTACTCTTACCTTCTGACAATCTGCTGTTGTTTTTGTTGAGGTACTGGGAAAGGGGAGTGTGATCTTAAAAATGAAATCCTAACAATTAAAACTCAATCCAGATATACTAATTAAACCTACCACATAAATTTGATAGGTCCTGCGCTAGCAATATCTGAAGAATAGTGACTCTAATAAACAGGGAAGTTGCTTCAAACCTTGCATTCCCTAATAGCTAGGCAATTGCTGAATGTAAATAAACTGTGCTCTCTGTTGTTTTTAAAGAGAGAGGAAATAAGTGGGAACTTCAGATAACTCTGCTCCACAGCAAAGTTTCAAATACATCATGATTTGTAGATGTTCCTCCTAATTTAGATCTATTCGCTCAGAGCCCTTCTTGTCCTTGAGTTCATACCACCATATGTGTGCTACCATCTACAGAGATTACACAGAATCCAGCAGAAGCTGAATGTGTCACAGTTTCTAAATGTGTTCTTTGTAGTTTCTTGCCAGATGAAAAAAAAACCCGTGGGGGAATATTAAAATAATGTTTTATTGTTTGTTCAACCTTTTTGGTCATGTTGATAACAAGAGTTTATTTCTTTAAGTCCATACTGAATTGTGTTCTTTTCCTTGAATGCTTTTAGCACTAGCATTATGATAACAGTAGGGGATCTCCTGTGTGATTTGTTTGTTTCATTACTTGGTTGTATTTTCAATGTTTTCAAAACAGTCATAACAGTCTCAAGATACGTGGCACTCAGTGGGACTTACAGAGAGAATGACTGACGGAATGATTTATTACTGCCTACTATGACAAGTTTCTGAGGGGATAAGCCGATTACAGATTCTAAGATGTATGTCTGAATAAACTAAACATGGTTGTAGAAATCACACTACAGTTCCACTTCCCTCTACATCTCTTTCATTTGCTCCCCAGAACACAGACAAATCTTCACAGTTTCCAGCATAGGCAAGCACAAGTTCCAGAGGATATTCCCTGAGTCTCTACACACACGTGAACAGGTTAATATTTGAAATTTCCAGCTTTTTACATAAATTTCCCTTGCTGTTTCAGAACTGTGAAACAAATTTCAAATTGTTTCTAGAGTGTTTCCCTCTAGTGTAATCTAATTTACACCCTAACTTTTTTGCTCTGAGGACAATTAATATTTCTTTGCTGGGAATACTGAGCTCTACTTGGTCTGATGGCCAGGATGAAAAACAAAACAGCAGCTTATAAGTAAGAAATCATCACAGTGTACTAACAGTAGTTACTAAAACATGCCCACACCTGTAACTTTCTAGCTTCTTTTATGGGAATTAGAAAGTATTGAATTAATCTGAAAGCTCTTTGCTTTCTGTGCAAGTTTTCTAGGTGCTTCAAATGACATGATAAGATGAATTATCTGGCTTTGAAGGGCACATGGTAGATGTGTGTCTGTTGTTGTTGTCCTTAGCGCTTAAGACATTGCTTATTTGCAAAGTTGAGCCCAATGGCATAATACAGGGCTGCTATGCAATATGACAGCTCTTTCTAAGTCACGTGTGGGAAGAAGGATTCCTTAATAAAGAGATGCTACAATATTGACATAAACGCCAATGCATGGTATGATTGTGTGTTTCACTGTGAACATGAAGAAATAATCAATGCTCTTTCTTGATCCCAGTGTAGCAATCTTTGATAGTTTTGCTCTATATGATCACATTTTCTTCATATGGGTTTAAAGTACTATATACTGCTGCATAAAAATGTTCTGTCAATGTGGTTCTTCATTTGGGTTAATTTATCTCCATGAGCTAATGGAGGCTACCGTGCTGCTACTTTTGGCACTCAAACAGCATATTAAACTGTCTTGGTAATCTCTGTTCAACGCTTATTTGAGCATTGTGGAAATAATTTCAGGATTCTGCCATAAAATTTAGTTTATTGAGGTAGTTAGGATTCACATAAACATTAGCAAGGAAGAGGAGACTTTCTTTCTGAAGGACAATATCAGCACAAGAATAAACAATATACAGGCAATAAAATGCAGGCTGGAAATGAGAAGTTACACACAATTAATTGTGGAACTCCTACCATAGGATACTGTGGGTGCAAAAATGATTTTGATAAGATTTTGTCACGGTTTATTCCCAGATGGCCACTAAGCACCTTGCAGCACTTGTTCACTCCTCCCATCCCCAGGTGAGATGTAGAGTCAGAAAAGTAAAACTTGTGGGCTAAGAACAGTTTAATAACAGAAATAAAATATTATAATAATAGGAACAATAGTAATAATAGCAATAATTGTAATAATGATGATGATAGTAATAGAAAAATAAAGATAGCAGAGATAAATAAAACCCAACAATGCAGTTTCTCACCACCTGCTGACTGATGCCCAGATAGTCACTGAACAGTGAGCAGCTCCTCCTGGCCCACCATCCTTCCAATGTAAATACTGAGCTTGCAGTCCTATGATATGGAAAAGACCTTTGGCTAGTTTGGGTCAACTGTCCTGGCCATGCTCCCTTCCAGTTTCTTGCATACCTTCTCATTTGCAGAGCACAGGAAACTGAAAATCCTTTACTTAGAGTAAGGGCTCCTTGCCACAATTAAAACATCAGTGTGCTGCCAACATTACTCTCATACTAAATCCAAAATACGGCATTGTACCAGCTACTAGGAAGAAAACTGACTATCCCACCTGAAACCGGGACAGGATTCAGAAGTGTTTGGAGAAATCATTAGAAGAAGAGTGCATTGGTAGCTATTAAAGGTAACAAAATCACTTGGTACCAATAGCCACTATTTTAAAAAAATTATTATTCTGAGAGCAAAAGAGCATTTCAAATTAAATTGTAGGCAAAATTGGCTAAGTTACTTGAAAGAACTGCTTTCCATTAGCATTGCCATGTTACTGGTTTCCAGATGGCATACATTGTTTTGATTTTCCTTTGTCATTCACTGGTAGGACTGTTGAATGTTCTGGATTTTCTTACTTTGGGACAACTAAGCACACAGCAGAATAATGTGAGCACGTTTCCACCCATACCTGCACAACAACTGACTGAGGTATAAATCATGACGGTCCTTCAGACGACAGCATATGACAGACACACCAAAATAAAGCTGACAAAACCATTACATCTTTTTTTAGAGCATCTGGTCAGCTAACTTTTTTATTATGTACAAGGAGCTTTATGGTGGGAATCTGTGCTAGCTGCATACCTGAGGTCTGAAAGAATCTGTAAGGCCGTGCTTCAGGCTTTACCAGATGTACCAAAATGGAGCTGCAGTGCAAGATGCCAGAATAAATATAGTGGCTGAATTGTTTAATGGGTTTTCATTGCTTTATTTTTGTTGCTGCTGTTCTGACGTTTTTGTTTATTTTAAAAAGAAGCTTAGATTTAGGCAATAGAAATGATGGCATTTTTGTAGGTGATTACTTAACTTTTCCTAGTGAGACTGTCTACACTGTCCTGAGTTGTCCATTACTGGAGAATTGCTGCAAGGCAGGAAAAAGAGGACATATCAAGAATGCCATTCCTACTGCAAACACTAAAATATATACACAAAGAAACAATTCAACTGTTTTCAGATTAGTTGAAAATAGAGGAAAGCAAAATTTCCACCTAATGATGGACCCTTTTTGCTCAGTCAAGTCTTAAAATGTGTACTTTTAGCCTTCTAAATATTTTTAATGATGTACAAAAGCACAAAGTATTGCAGAAAAAAAGTAAATGTGAAATGCATTTAAAAGAAATTCATCTAAATCTAACATAGTACTTGAAAGAAACAGATCCTATCTTTCAAAATGTAAATTTAGTTCAATCAAATGCAACCCCTTTGAACATGAAGCCTCTTATGGATGTGCAATCAGTACTTTGAGCTTCATATCATTAATTTTCTAACAGAAAGAGCTGTCATCACCAATTTTAATGTTTCTCCTAGCCTAGAAAAGTAAATTCTAGTTTTGTGGAATGAGTTGTGCTTGTTTCATCTCATGTATCATCAGAATCATTAACAAAGTCCAAGGGCAGAATTTTACTCATGATGAAGAACAGGCCAGAAGGAACACAGTTTAATGTTCATATCTCAAGAGGAGTTTCATTAAAGACCCTAGGAAGGCATTGCAACGAGCAGAAAGAGTTTTAATCCACATCTGAACTTTCCATCTGTGCTCTTTGTAATAGACTCAGGCCATCAGACATCAGTGAAGTCCTTGATTCAGGTTTTGTGATAAGCATATTTTAACTACTGTAGTTTTTTTCCTGTTCTATAAATTAAGATACTGGGATTCATCCATCATTCCCTTCATGAGACTTTTTCAGGGAATAGTCATTATAGGGAGGTCTCATACACAGGGGAAAAAAAAAAAAAGATAATTTGGTCTTGAAAGTTTCCTCTCAAGTCCTGTAAATACATATGCTAAATAGCATATGACTTGTGTCATATATGACAGTTCATGAATACAATACCTGAAGCATATCTGTGATAACTTCTTCCTCTGTGATAACTTCCTTCCTTCAGTTAACTTTCCTTAGGTTTGCTTTAAAATTCCCTTCAGGTTTTTCTCTTTTTTTATCTAACATAAATAATCTATAGTTTGTTAGAGAGACAAATATTTATCCAATTCCTCGTCTACGCACTACTGGCTAATTCACTGTTTTTCTCTGTGTGACTCAATACATTTCTCAATACATAAGAGACACTTCATTAAATATCTTTTAGATTTTTATGACTGTCTGTTTTATAGCCAGGTCAAAACTCATAAAAATTTTACAAGCCGGTTTGCGATGGAAGTTCTGCTAATGTTTATCTAAGTGTACTATATATCTATGGGATTGGTGAAATTCATCCATAGCATAAGTACACTCACTATAAAGTTACAACTTCTAAATCTAATTTATGGTAGGTTCATGCCAAAGTAGTGCATATTTTAAGTATTAGTGTGGCAGTATTCTTTCTTCTAATCCTCTTATCTCATTGCTCAAGGTGTATCAGAGACACCTTTCTAAATATTTACTGCTCTATGGTTCAATGCTCATTCCAAATTTACGCTTTATGTTATGATACAAGAGTAATGGATTTAAAAGCAAGGTTGAAGATTGTTCATCGCCTCCCTGGTGATCAGAGAGAATTGATGGCAATGGTTAATTAATGTATTATCCCTTGCTCTTCTGTTCCTCAAAAAAAGCAACATTTCTGGCCTAGTAGCAGACCAAGTGTCTCTCTCCTTTTATAGCTACTCTTGAGACTTTTCTCCACAAGACTGAAGGCTTTTCTGGAGAGGCAACAGCTGCTATTGCTTCCAAAAAAAAAAAAGCGACTCTAGAGTAAAATTACAGCAAGTGCTAATTAGTGAAGCTTAAAATGCTTAACTCATGATATCTTGGGTCCAGCAAACTCTTACTGAGACTCATTGGACTGATGGTAGGCTATTGCAGGAACCTGACATCTACGTCAGTTTTGCAGAGATCTTCAATGGATATGTGTCTCCATTTACTCTGTGTGGTTGCCCGAGGAAGATGGGAGGCCCACATCACATCACAGACTCTCTAGGCCATCTGCTGCAGGGCCAGAAATATGCACTTATTCAGGGATTTGAAGATTTGGATAGGTGGCTGTATTTCAGGGATAAGACCCTCTAGCTCTGAGTTAAACAAGGAGACTCAAAGTGCCGAAAATCCCACATTCAGTGTAGCTTCTCAAAGCAACCAGTCTTATTTTTCTATTTTTTTATTAGTAAGATTTACACCAAAAAAAAAAAAAAATCAGGATGAAAAACGATTTTGTAGAGATAAAACCTGCTCATGAGCCATATTTTTCATTTGGCAAGGATATATGTAGCTGACTAAGTTATTTTTATAGTGTCAGGAGAAAATAAGAGAAAATGCTGAAGCAAGGCAGGTGGCTGGCTGCATGTCTGACAGATGAATGTATCAGCAAAATGCCCTGCAATCTCTGCCATGTGACAGTCATTGTTAATTCACATGATTTCATCACAGATCTCATGGTATTCAGTATTTACTTGAAGTGAAAAGTCCTTTAAGCATGTTATTGTGTGCCAATGTGAGCTCTTTTTTTTTTTGTTAATAACATTTGGCAGTATGAGACAGGCAGGAAGAAAATAGCTTTCTCCCTCAAATGTAATATACCACCTATCTTATACTAAATATTTGTATTATCACAAATCACTTATTTATATATGTGATAACTAGTTTGCAAATGAATCTGATTTTTATGGGGAGGTTGGTCTATAACTTGTAAACTCCTGGCAGCCCTGTATTTGTGTCTTCTGACATACAGTGCTCATATTTGTAATGTACGGAGTATCGGGCAACAATCACTCTCCAAGTGAATGGCTTTGGCATTCAGTAGCAATTGCATCACAGGGCAATTCAATCACGTTATACCAGCCAGCTTGTAGCCATTGATGACTGAGTGCATCTATCAATGGCCACAAGCCATTCAGAGGTGAAGAAGAAGGGGTAGAGGAGTTGCCCTCTACATCAAGAAATGGATAGAATTTGAAGAACTGTCTCTGAACAACAGCCAGGAGCAGGTTGAAAGCTTGTAGGTAAGAATTACAGACTGAGGCAACAAAGGAAAACCTTGTGGTGGATATCTGTATTGACAAAGCCTTCTTACCACTGCTACAGATGGCATTGTGCTTGCAGGCTCTTGTACTACTGGAGGACTTCAGCCACCCCAGCGTGCTCTGGAAAAGTAGCATTGTGAGCTGCAGACAATCTAGTTCACTCCTGTGATATATTGAGGATAGCTTCTTAAGCAAGGTAATAGACAGCCCTATGAGAGGGTTAATCAGTGCTGTCAATATTGGAGGCAGCCTGGGCTACAGTGATTGTGCACTGGCGCAGTTTGCAGTCCTGACAGATATGGGTCAGAGTCAGGTGAACAGCAAAATCAGGACCCTGAATTTTAGGAAAGCAAACTTGCAGCTGTTCAAGGAATTAGTCAATACGACTCCCTGGGAAATTGACCTCAAGAACAAGGGAGCAGAACAGAGCTGGCAGAACTTTAAGGATGCTTTCTATAGAGCACAAGAGCTCACGATGCCGAATTGAAAGAAATCCAACAAGGAAGGCAAGAGATTGGCAGGACTGAGTCAAGACCTGCTGCTCAAACAAGAGGACTTCTGGCAATTTTTCCACAATTCTGTTAAAGCTCAGGAATATCTTACTGTTCTGCAAAACCTTTCCATCAGTCCTAAGAAAGAAAATGTAGGGAAGCATGTAGATTGAACAAAAGGTACATGCTATTCAGGGGCAATTGACCAAATCAGAGAGGTTGTGCAGAAGTCCCTGAGGCTCTTTTCCACCTCCTTCTACTTGAGATCCTTTCCCAGGGAAACTAAGGCAGTATGGAGAGGGCTGATGTGTGACTTTATTATGTCCTGATGGGGGTTGAAGTATCTAGGAGCTCAGAAGTTCTCCCTGCTCCACTGCTTGTGATATATCTTAATCAGACTAGTTGTTTCATATCGTCTACTGCTTTTGCTGCCATTTACATTTATGTCTTTTGGTGAGCACTGGGGAGTGCCTGCCTTCTCTGCTTGGTCAGCCTTGAGTGCATCGGTTCAAGGAATGTCTCAGTTAATATCTGTTTGTTCGCTCTGGCAGCCTGATTTGAAATCTGTGTTTCTTCCCTTTGGAAAACCATCACCAGTGAAAACCCAAGAGCCTCATTAAAATAATTCTGATTATCATGAGGCAGAATAAATTACAGTTCACAGTATTTAGGTCCTTCATCAATATTTTTCTATTTTCATTCCTGGCAACACAGGTTACTAGAAAACCACATCAGAACTGTTCCATGCTTGACATGTTCCTCTTATGCAATGAAAAGATGAACAAAGTTCATGGTCTGGATCCCTAAGCTCGAGGCATTCCACACCATGCCCCAGGAACAATTAAAGCCATCTAAATTCCTAACTGAAACAGCTGCTTGACTGAAACAAAAGAAAATAATAATCTCTAAACACATGACAGAAAAGATGGTTATGAGGGGAAGTCAACATGGATTCACCAGAAGGAAATCCTTCTTGACCAACCTGATAGGCTTCTGTGATGGCATGACTGGCTGGCTAGATGAGGGGAGAGCAGTGAAGGTTATCTACCTTGACTTCAGCAAGGCTTTTGACAGTGCCTCCCATTATATCCTCATAGGAAAGCTCAGGAAGTGTTGCTTTAGCAAGGCGTTGGACTAGATGATCTCTAGAAATCCTTTCTAACCCCTACCATTCCATGATTCTGTGAAAATCATATGTGTGAAAGGCTGATATGAAGTTAGTCCTTGATTTATAAATTAACATCTTAGAAAAGAAGATCCATTCTGATCTCACCATCTTCTGCTCCAGTTTTGTCTACAGTAAAAAAAAACAAGTAACATGAGTATAACAATACTAAACGTAACAAAAGAGTCTACTCTTTTCTATCTCTCTCAGGCCTGCATCCTTAGGTACACACTTGCTCAATTACAGGTACAACTAGAAGAAGGATAAAGGGTGAGAAAACGGATATGCGACAGTTTTTAATCTTTCCATTAGTGGCAGGTGCTCAGCTACTAAAGCAACAAGCCTTAGTAAGAAGCTGCAAGGAATTAAACATGATGAAGCAAAATGAAGAACAAATACCACTGTGAATCCTCTGAAATGAACAAACTGACTGTTCTTTAACTTTTCTTAGTGGAGTATGTGTCAAATATTTAGTTATAGCCTTGAGGCATTCTGATGCTGCTATGCTCATAAGTTTTCCCTTTACCTACATTAACTGATTTTACATTTGAATGCACATTTCCTATAATTATGACTTTTTTTAAAAAAATGTAAATATTATAGTTTTGATGGGTCGTAATGATATACTCTGCATATTTAGTGCCATTTGAACTGATAAAGAAGGAATGTCAGAGCTGATGAAGAATTTTCCAGGATTGTTTTTTCTTTTCCCGTGGCAAAAATTATTCCTGTGAAACAGAAACTTTTCAAGGAATGCATATAAAAAAAAAAACTTTATAAAAAACTTTAGGAATTTTTGATTCTTAACAAAAAGAAGGGTCCACTCTATAACATCCTGAGGCACTCAAATCCTGAATATATCATGCCTAGGTTCAAATCTTGTCTTAAAAGGACAATGGAGAATCATAGGATCATAGACTATCTCAAACACCTCCAGGGATAGTGACTCCACCACCTTTCTGGGCAGCCCCTTCCAACGCCTGACAACACTTTCAGTAAAGACATTCCTCCTCATATCCAGCCTGAACCTCCTCTGAAGCAACTTGAGGCCATATTCTCTTGTTCTTTTGCTTGTTACTAGGAAGAACAGATCTACCCCTGCCTCGCTACAACTACTTTTCAGATAGTTACAGAGAGTGATAAGGTCTCCCCTGAGCCTTCTTTTCTCCAGGCTAAACAGCCCCAGATCCCTCAGCTGTTCCTCACAGGAGACATGCTCCAAATCCTTTATTAGCTTGGTAGTCTGCCTCTGTATTTTCTCCAGCACTTCAATGTCCTTCTTGTAGAGACGGGCCCAAAACTGGAGACAGTTTTGCCTGTAAGTGGCCTGACCACACAATGGCTATTTTACAGTTTTTGAATTGCTGCTGACTCTGTTTTTTTCACTACAGAAGGCAAAGTCAATATGCCTATTGCATTTCAAAATATTGCACCTAAGCAAAAACAGTAGCTGCTTTCAACTTACAGTACTTCCTAAAAAATGATAAGCATTTAGAGCAGTTGGTGTTGTCCACATTTTAATTCTGCAAGGACAGCTGCTCTTTTTGTGTTAAAAAGAAGGAAGAGTAACAAGAGGTGCATGTTTGTACCTTAAAGGCATTTTCTTCCTGTATTGATTGACTTCAAATACACCTACTAGAACAAATGAGCATGGAGAATTTTATCTGCAAGTGATGACTTTCATCAGAAGGGAACCTTGAGGTCTGGATGGTGCATTTGTTCACAGTAGTTGTCTGAAAATCAGCATTTCGATAAGACAATATTGTTTGCCTCTGGCAGACACAGAAGGCAATCACAAAATCTTGGATAAATGTCTGTTATGATTAAAATGAAATTGAGATATCCAAGTGTTTTGTAATATGGTGTTTTCTTTCTTTCTTTTTGTCCTCAACACCTTTACCCAAAATCCATACTTGAAATCTTTGAAGCTTTTCTTGTCTCACCAACACAAGGCTGCAGAGAGGAAGATAAAAAGCTCTTTCCAGCAACCTGCAAACCTCCAAGTTGTTTGGGAGATTTGTACTGTAGGTTTATATTGATTTATGTGCAAAATATAGCAGCATTTCTTATGTCGAGGCTTAGCAGAATTGGCAGCCCAAAATCCTGGTCTGTGGTACTAAAAGATTTCAAAAGTTAAGCAAGCTGAAACTGGTCACTAGTTGTATAGAAGTTTCAGCAGGAAAAGTGAGGTGTTTCTGTGGTTCCAGACCGACAGTCTCACTTTTATTTGTGATTGTGTTCACTGTGATTCATTGCAGCCATCAAAATGTGACTTCCCACTAGTATCTTATGTTAATATGTGTTCCAAAGCAAAACACATAAATGGCCAGTGCATGATAATATTGTTGAGTGTTTAGAACCTATACTGAAGCTCATGGTGGAGTAATGTGACAATGGTAATTACCTGAAGCAGGGTAAAAGGAAAGGAAAAATCACCAAGGACAGTCAAGCATTGGAGCAGGTTGTCCAGAGACATTGTCAAGTCTCTATCCTTGCAGGTTTTCAAGTCACAGATGGATAAAGCCTTGAGACATCTGGTCTGAGTTCAGTATCAACACTACTTTGAGCAAGAGGTTGAACTAGAGGCATTCTGAGGTGGCTTCAAATCTGATTGACTATCATAACACCTTTTTCACACTCAAAACAAGATTTATGTTAAACTATTTAGTCTTCCTTATAGAGCAATTTGTTCATATTCAGAGATAAAAATCTGTGTTTCCTTGACAACTTTTTTAAGAGAATCAGTTATAGATGTTGGCTTTTTCAAAGAACTCTAAACAAAGGAGGATGGGGAGAATTGAAAATTGTTGCAACTTCCCATTTGCAGTTTGTTTTTCTGAATGACTGAATATAGGTCCTGTTAGAAATGAGTTCTTTTTCCCCCTGTATTTTTGTATTGTATAATGATTGTTACCATCAGCAATCACTGATATATTATTTGCAAATAATGTAGACTTTTGTTGATCAAAACCTGGGGGTTGTTCCAAAGACTAAGACAGTCATGCATCATGTACAAAAGTAAAGCAGAATATAGAATTTATTCTTTTATTTCCCTAGAGCTCTTCTGCTCTGTGCAGATTCCAGGAAGTGTTTTTCAGGTTCTTAAAATGCTGCTGTGATTGCTTATTCTTCCACAGGTTGGCTGTCAGCATTCACACCACAACAGTACACAAGGACTCTTGACACTGACTCCTGCAGCTCCGTCTACTCAGATTAAACAGTACTTCTGGTTCTTGTCATGGGTCAGACACAAGATCCATTTCCCCTGTTCTCTGCCCCCTAGTCAGCCCCCACAGAATCACTGCCTACCTTTCGCATCCCTTTTTCCTCCCCCCTTTTTAGTTCATCCTACTGTCTTTCACCCATGACTCTTTCCTAACTGATCTTTCTTTACACTCCTGCATGGACTGAATGTGGCCAGAGTTCCCTTTCTCAGGTATAGCAAGGGAAAATGTTCCTTCCAGCTGCTTTGTTCTTTGTCAAGAAACAGAAAGGAATTGAGAGGCCGAGCTCCACCTGTGAAACCATAAGGGTAACATCAAGAGAGTATCTCTTGCTTGGAATATCAGGGTGGCCTCTGCTAGGAGTGACAGGTCTTAAGTGTAATTGAAGTGGACAATAAGGGAGGGAGCTGAGAGAAGCAGCCCAGGAACAATAAAAAGATTTAAGGACTAGAGAATTTTCTTGTTATGCAGATGTTAACGGAGGAAAATGGATAGTACTGTACATGTTCAGAAAGATGGAACAAAAATACTTATGACATAAAGTAAAACCCACTAAAGAATAGAAAACCCAAGAACTGGTTTTTCAGGATAAGTTATTCATAGTGACAAGAAGTTTGGAGTTAGAAAGTAGAGAGAACATAGAGAGCTAGTATAGGAAATAGACCAAGACTGAAAAAAAAACCCAAAATCCAAGCAACAAAAAACAGAGAAAGAAAACGTGCTGTTCAGGACATAAATCAGTGCCACATCTATATCTGTCACACAATACATTTAGTTTTGGTGAATTTGTTTTTCTGAATTCTGTTTCATAAGCATGAGCTCAAATAATTAAGTGATCTCAAATTTTTGTCCTTTAGTAATTCACTAAAAACCCCTAGTACTTACCTTCCAAGAAATTTCCTTAACATATACTTTTTTTTCATTTTATTCAGAACTTGGAGGAAAAGTACTGAAAGGAAGGGCATAGCAGAAATTTCTCACTAGAGGTTTTATGTCTAATAACCTAACTCTAATAACCAAATGCAAGACTGAAATATTGTTCAGATAGACATACACACTTCTCAGTGATGGAGAGAACAAAACCTTTTGAAGTTCTGGAAAGAACTCATAGTACAAATACTGTCATGAATGACTGACAGCCTCATCATTTTCATCTTAACTTCAGTTTAAAATGATTATTCATCACAGGCTTAAACCACTTTTGAAACCATAGGAAAGGCAAACACTTGTAATAAAAAGTTCATAACGACTGTTAAAATTAGAGAAACAAGGTTTTAGAAATTTCTGATTGCTCTTCAACATAGTATTTAGTTTTTTCTCATCTCTCAACTTAGGGTATAAATTACTACTTTTTGATATATTTAAGACCTTGAGAAACTGAAGAGGCCTTTGTTAGCTGACTTATGTGCTCCGTTAAAGTGTCAGTATTTTGAAGGTCTTTTTATTAATCCATTCTGTCCATAGAATATGACTTTCTTTTCCAGTCTTGGAGAATTTTAACCTGCTCAATATGAAACTTACAGAAATTTTATAACTAGCAAGATTATAAAAAATTGAAGTAACTTACACTATACCAGTATTAGTGTGTTCATAGGATATACTGCAAGTACATGTATAGAATAGAAACATATGAAATTAATATTACTGATCTAGCTCAATCAGGAGAGGCAACAATGTTGTTTTTCACAATTCCTTATCTTTAACCCATCAATTTAAAAACAGTATTGTTTTGTTGTTAATGTAAAGTTAGAAATGGAACAATTGAACCAACTTTCCTCATATAACTGATAAAAATTTTCAGGTGATGACTGATATATAGAAGATTTTGACGTAGACCAGAGTTTGATGACACTTCAGAAGTGGTTTTTTCTTTCCACCTTCTTAAATGTTGCCTGTTCGTTTCTTCTTATAGCATTGTGATCTTATAAGTTAAAAGCACAAAGAACCTACTAAAAAAATACTGACCCAAGTTCTAACAAAATGCATATGAGCAAATTTATGCTTTGTAAGTGATATTACCTCCATATTTATTTTTAGTAAAAATGGATTTCTTATAATTTTTTTAAAATATTGTTCCTATGAAAACCATACTTGAGCATTAAACAATATTTAGCCTTACCTCAGATTTAATATGCTCAGAATTTGACAAAAAGAAAATATATCTCTAATGTCTTTGCTGTGTTCATTACATGTGTGTTAGTTCAGACATTTGTGTTACATTCTGATGATGTAAGACATCTACAAGTGTCCATAATGCTATTAATTTGATTCTATAAAGCCTTTGGGCTTTTAGGTTGGAGTAGATGTCATAGTATATCCCAAATCAACCCAAATCACATTCTGTGATGGCACAGAGACACAAAATTAATGTGCTGTGATGGCATAGAGGCAAGTCTTAAGAAGTTTATTGCTGTGACCGTCTTCTTGACTCTATGGCATATGAAATTTTCTTCAGAATCTTTGAATACCAAATTAGCTGGTCCATGTCTCCATGCAGGATTGTCACAAAACCTCAGTGCCCTTTCTCTTGATGCTTCCAGCTTAACAAATTAGTTTATTGCAAACTGCCAACACCAAATGTTAGAAATTGTGCCAGGTACCTAAGCTCTATCAGATGAGAGGGGACATTCCAGAGGATTTCTGTAATCACTGAGTCTTATTTTCAGCTGTTGTCCTGCAGCTGTGAGACTTGGAAACTTAATTTTAAAATGGCAGCCTGAGAACGTACATGTTCTTGTTTCTAGGAGCTGGGTTTTGAAGTGAAATGGCAACTCTGCCAAGAGGGTTACTGTTGCCAGATAATAAAGGGGCTTCTTCAATCACTCTGGTATTTTTATTTTATTAATGTGTTGAAATTTCTAATTATTAGGAAAGGAAATCTGGTTTGGTTTAATTTTTTTTTTTCTTTGGTTGGAAGAAAAATATCTCACCCAATTACCATTTCTTTTCTATGTTGTCCCAGTATAAGATTCCGGTCAAATTCACTTCTGTGCACCTGACATAGTGGTTACTAACTATAAAAATGTGTAACTTCATTTGAACTACTGTCCTATACATTAAATAATGACATTTTAAAACTCATCATTAAATATTTAAAAGCTGATGATGGCCTGAAATGAATCTGAGGGTCTGGCTCTCAGTCAAACCATTTGTGAACATTTATGGAGTAACTTCTAAATAGGTACCACAGTCAGTACTTTGTTTGAACAAATCATGTGTTCATCCAAAATGTTGAGACTGTATCTATACTGGTAAACTAAACAAAATCGGGTATGCTCTTAAATGCTGGAATGCTGACATGATTGGATTTTTGGAGAAGCCCCTGGACAAAGTCCTGTTCATTGCTTATTGACTTTCTTCCATTTTCCAGACATGGAAGGTAAGTATGAAGGATTGCACTTTATGTAAATGAATAGCTTAAATTCATTGAACTCTGCTATAGGATGAGTGATAAGCACCTTGAGAGCTTATGGCTAAAGATCAGCAGATAGACCAGTATGAGTGACATCATGTCAAGCATCAGATGGAGATCTTGGGTAGCTGGAAGAAGCTGCCTAGTCACAAGTCCAGGTACTCATGGAGGTCTTGGAGCACTCTGATATCTGTTATAAGGACAGTGTGGTTAGGCATTGGCAATCCAAGAGATTTCTACATTGTTTTGATTAGTTTCTTAACACAGGTGTTTGGCATACAGACTAGGTCATGGATTTCTGGTGTGCTCACTACACACAAATAAGGAAGAACTGTCAGGCAATGTAGGAGTCAAAAACAGCCTTAACTGAAGCTACTGTGAGGTGAAAGTGTTAAAATCTTAAGAAAAGTGAGCAAGACAAATAGTGGAATCACAGTTGTGGAGTTTAGGAGAGCAGATATCAGCTTGTTCAGAGACTTGCCTGGCACAGTCCCATGAGAGACTGCCTTGGAGGGCAAAGGCGCTGACGAGAGCTCATTGACCTTCAAGGACAGCTTTTTGAAGTGTGACTGATCAACAAAACCTTACAGTGGAAGAAGACTTCAGTGGAAGAAGACTTAGAGGAGATGGGCAAGGGAAGGATATGAAGAATAAACACCAGTTATCAAGGTATCTGAATTTATCTCAACATAAAGAGGATTGGAGGGTGACATTTGTTTTAGATATACAGCTGTACCAGTGATCATTTGGTTGTGGTTGTGTAAACAGCCTTCCATGGATAATTAGTAGAGAGTGGTGTTTTCCTGAGCTAGAGAGGCAGCATGGAGGGCAGAGAATTTTATATGTGACTCAGCCCACCGCATGTAGAGTACTAGAAGAATCTAGTCAGAAACTAATGGGCTCTGGCATCAGCACAAAAGAAGAGGCTGCTCCAACATGCAGGAAATTAAACAAATGTGACAGCATGGACGAATGGTGAATACCTGCCAGAGCTCAACTACAAAAAGAAAGTATAGAGAACATGGAAGTAGGAAGAAGCTGCCCCAGAGGAGTATAGAGATATTGCTGAAGCATGCAGAAATAGGAAAGCCAAAGAGCAGATGGAATTGGAACTACTAAGTTCCAACAGGAAGAACTACTACAAATACATTGGCAGCAACAGGAAGGCTAAGGCAAATGTGAGTCTGCTACCCAACAGGGCAGTTTGCAGTGACAAAAGACATTTAAACAGTTGAGGCACTCAATATCTCTTTCTCTAATATTTCTACTGGTAAAGACTGTTCCCATCTCCCCAGGACTATTGGTAGGGTCTGTGGAGTAAACTGTAAAAGATAGAACTAGGAAGCACTTACACCAATTATTTATATCAGAACATACACAAACCCATGGGACCAGGTGGAGTGCGTCCAATGCCCAATGTCATTGCAAAGACACTTTCTGTCACTTTGGTAATTTAATCCTGGCTGGCTGCCAGGTGCCCATCAAAATTGTTCTCCCTCCTAAACTGGACAGGGGAGAGAGAAATATAACAAAGGGCTCGTGAGTCAAGGACAGGGAAATCACTCAGCAATTACTCTCACGGGCAAAATAGACTCAACTTGGGGAGAAATGGTTTGATTTATTAACAATCAAAATTGAGTAAGGAAATGAGAAATAAAAACTGAATCTTAAAACACCTCCCTCTGCCCCTCCTTTCTTCCTGAGTTTCTGCCTTCTTCCCCCAGTGTGACAGGGGATGGGAGCTGTGGTTAGTTCATTACAGATGGACTTTGCCACTGCTTCCTCTCAAGGAGAGGCCTCCTCACACTTCCCCCTACTACAATGTGGGTTCCCTCCCATGAGAGACAGTCCTCCATGAACTTCTTCAATCTGAGTCCTTCCCATGGGCAGCAGTTCTTCATAAAATGCTCCAGTGTGGGTCCCTCATGGACTCACAAGTCCTGTCAGGAAACCTGATCCAGTACGGGCTCCTCTCTCCATGGGTTATCATGTCCCACCAGGAACTTGCTTCAGCACAAGCTTCCCACAGGTTCACAGTCTCCTTTGGTAATTCACTTGCTCTGGCATGGGGTCCTTCCAGTGCTACATGTGGATCTCTGCCTCACTGTGGCATCCATGGCTGCAGGGGCAGGGCCTGCCTCACCACGGGCTGCACCACAGGTCACAGGGGAATCTCTGGTTCCTGGAGCACCTCCTCCCTCTCCTTCTCTACTATCTTTGTTGTCTGTGGAGATGTTCTCACATTCTCACTCTCTTCTGCTGCTGAAATTTTAGCATCTGCTTCTTCCCCTTCTTAACATGAAATCATATATGCATTACCCCCATTGTTAATTGGCTCAGCCTTGGCCAGTGGTAGCTACATCTTAGAGCCAACTGGTGTTGGCCCTGTCAGATACAGGGAAAGCTTCTAGCAGCTTCTCATAGAAGCCACCTCTGTAGTGCCCCTGTTATCAAAACTTGGCCACACAAGCCCACAGTGATTGAGAAAAATTATTTACAGCTGTAAAAATGTCACATCACACCTGTCTTCAAGAAGGAGGATACAGGTAAATGTAGGCCACTCAGAAATAAGCTTAGTCTCTTCAAAGATTATGAAGCAAATCCTCCTTAAAGATGTCTCCAAGCAGAGGAAGGGCAACAGATTGATTGGCAAAATCTGTCATGGATCTATCATGGACATATCATGCCTGACCAAACCGATTGTCTTCTGTGATGAGATTGTGAATGAGGGGACAACAGATGATGTTGTATGGACCTTTGACATAGTCTCTCATAGCATCCTTGTAGCTAAATTAGTGATATAGGGATTAGAGAAATGGATTGTCAATTGTGTAAAAAATTGTCTGTGCTGTTGACTCAAAGGATATATGGTACAAAGTATACTTATGGCCACTTCCTTGTGGTGTCCCTCAGGGATGAAAACTGTTTAATACATTATTAATGATCTGGATGATGAGACAACATGATACTAAATTGAAGGAGGGAGGAGGTAGTACACTGGAGGTCAAGGCTGCCACACAAAGGGACTTTATACAAGCTGGAGAAATGGGTTAACAAGAATCTTAAATGAGGTTCAATACAGGAAAATACCAATTTCTATATCTGGGATGGAATAATCTCATATAATGAGATTGTTATATTATTATGCCTAGGGGTTGAAAGCTTGGCTTGAAAGTAGCTTTTCAAAAAGGACCTAGGTGTTCTGAGTTACTTTCTGTAGTTAAGGAACCCTCAGTAAAAGACAACTTGTGTCCATGGGAACACAGAGATTAAATAATTTGAAAAAAATATTGCAGAGTGGGAAAAAGCCATACATTTCATAGTCTGTTTAAGAAAGCATTTATTAGCAAAATAAAATCAAGCAAAGTTATTTCAAGTGCCAACATATGAACGAGTTGATGTTATACTAGTGAAACAGAAAGGAGTAGGCAATATAATACCAATTTTTTTTTAAAGTGGCAAAATCTAGATTTAAGTTCATTTGCAAATCAAATACGCCATGTGAAGGCACATAGTGTTCAAAAGAGGGTTAGAAAACTAGAAATTGAGTTTTTTTCTTTCTTCTAGGCTAGCTTGAATAACGTACATCGAAAGGTTACATCAACTATTATTTTTATGGTCTGTATTGAAATTAGATTCCCTATATCTATTCAACAAATTCATTCAGCTATTCAGTCTTCATCAGTTGTGTTATCCTCCACCTCATTAACCAAACAAGAGAGTAAAGGAGAGAATCAGGATAGAAAATCTTTGACATTTCTTCTGTTATTTCTATAGCAAAAAATATTCTTCAGTTTTTCACAATTTCAGTAATGATAGTGTTGAAAGAGAAATTGAGAAAAATAGCTGATGGTTAGCAAATGCAATAGACAATGTCAAGATTCACAGAAGTCTATTCTTCAAGGTTAAAGGGAATTCTGCATAATACATTTTTTCCTCTTTACTGAAAAGAACATTCTATAATGGCATACAATGCCTAAAATTGACAACAATATAAAAATCAACAGAAGTTTCAGGTAAAATCAAAATAAAACAAAACAAAAAACAAGACAAATTTGGAAAAAAAATGATGCCCCTGAAAAAGTCTGGCAGATTTTATTCCCCAATTCTGTGCCCAGGGACTGTAGACTCTCTCTGTCTTATTATTGTACTCTCATTAGGACCTCATCAACACCTGTTTTTCATTCTTTCTTATTTTCCATGTGTCTTATGTCATGAATTTACTGCCATCTCTCCCTGTTTATTTACCACCTTTGCATCTGCTTCCTCTTTGTTTTCTCAGTTACCTTGCTGCCTGGATGTTTCTGTCTATGCCAACTCTGCACTGTTTCCCTATGGACTAAATGCTCATCAAAAGTGAAACCTTCTGCCTACAAAATCAAAATCAGTATAGCAAGCAATTTTGGGAACATGTGACCATTGATCTCCATAGTAATTGCCACCTGTTACCATGGAGGAAGCACCAGCTGCATTCCCATTCTGAATATGGTGCTTTTCTGTGAAGAGGCGAGCATCAGAGAATTGGTGCTATGTGTACATTAAATATAGGCATGTGGTGCTCTACAGCTCCTACTTCATTTAATGAAAGTCTTGGATATCTTGCATAGCTTTTTTACTGTAGGGCATAGTTATTTTTCACTCCATTTTTTGTTGTTGTTCCTTAGTGTGTGGGTTCGGGGTGGTTTTTTGTTTATTTGTTTTTGTTTTGAGGTTTTGTTATTGTTGTTGTTTTGGGTATTTTTTGTAAGGGGGTTGTTTTAGCTTTGGTTTTTTTGGTTTTTTTCTGGAGCATTTTCAACATCAGTCTTTGTGCCTGAGTTAATTTTAGAAAGCTCACAGACTCCTAATGTAGTGCTTATGACCTGTCAGGGGTTCTGATTTCCCAGATGTCAAATAACTTTGAAGGTTATTCCATCTTCTCTAAGACAAAAGTCAACATATCAATAATCTGCTGGCCAGGTAGGTACTAGACACTCAAATACTGTATTGCCATATTAAGTCGTTTTACTTGTGGCTTATGTCAGGGTTCAATATCACCTTCTATCTGTTGTTTCCTATATTGAGATCAGAAAAAAGGTTTTCTATCTAATAAATATGTTTCTTGTGTCTCAAATTCAACTAAGAAACATTAGTAAGAACTGATAAGCAAAGCAATAGTTCTTGGCAGATAAGCACTTCCACTTGGGTAATATTATTCTGAATAGGAAGTAGAGGCAAATCTATTTTCAAAACATGGACCAAAGGACAAAAAGCCAGAACAAAAACTGTGTATGCATGTATGTTTAGCAAGAAAAGACCCTCTCCTGTCCCAAAGTCAGAGGAAGTGCTCTCTGGCATCTATTCACCTAACTTTTGGGCAATGTTTTTCTCATTGTGTTCCACCTTGAGGAGACCTTCAGCCATGGAATTCATGATTCCTCCTTCAAGTCTCTCTTTCCTGGCTGGTACAGTTTATCTTTCATGCCTTAAAGAAGTCTTGAAGACTATGGCAGAAGTTTTGTAGATATTAAGTTATCAAGTACTGACCTGGCATTCCACTTGTGTTAATCTAAAATAATTGCTCACCTGATTTCCAGTTTTTCATTAGTGTCTTCTATGCATTCTATTATTTAAAACTAAATACAGGATGAATGCATAGCAAGTTAAAAATAAATCTGTATCAGTTCCTTTGATTGTTAAAAGGAAGCATAATCTGAACAATTGTCATTGACTTAATCTTGAATATCAGTGTTTCAAGAATCCTTCAACTCTTAGAGTTAATACAACCTGGGATAAAGCAGATGGTTACTCTGAATTGTAGGTAACTATGGATTCTGAGCTAGTATATACTCACAGGCCAGTCCCAGTTCCTTCCATTGGAGGGGGGTATAGAAGAAAAAAACCCAGCACTTCAATCACAGAGTCACAGAATCACAGAACTGTAGAATGACTGAAATTGGAAGGAACATATAGACATCATCTGGTCCAACCTGCCAGCTCAAACCGGGCCACCTAGAGCTTACTCTATCCTATGTATCAATTTGTGATTTTCACATTCATTGTCTGTGCAGAATGTCCAATACTGTTCTATATCCAATGCTTTTTAAAAGCCGCTGCATGATTTTCAGGAAGTTAACCTTATCTCTAGTAAGGGATAAGAATAAGCATATGTGAGATGCCCTTGGTGACTTGTTTCCTAAGAGAAAAAGTTATATGCAGAAATGTCTATTTTATTGTGTGGACACAGCTGGTCAGCCACATAGGTGATTAGCAACAGAGAAACCTGTGCTTTCCATTCTTCACCATAGATATTGCAGGGAGACCTCATCAATATTTACAAATATGTAAATGGTGATTGTCAGGAGCTCACGGCATCATTTTTTCTATTGTATCTAGCAACAGGACAAGGGATAATGGAAAGAAATTGGAACACAAAAATTTCCACTTAAACATAAGAAAAACCTATTTTACTGTGCAAATGAGGGAGACCTGGTACAGGCTGCCCAGGGAGAGTGTGGAGTCTCCTTCTCTGGAGGTTTTCAACACCAGCCTGGATGTATTCCTGTGTAACCTGATCTAGGTGAACCTGCTTTAGCAGAGGGATTGGATCTCTAATGGTCCCTTCCAACCTCTACTATTCTTTGATTCTATGGTTCTATGAATATACATATATAGTTGCTGTATATTATATTTTTGCTTAAAACATGCCCAGCTCTTTTTGTGAGTCCCTAAGATTGTTAAGACTAGGAAAGAATCCACATCTACTCTTCAATAATATTGCTTTTCACTTCTTTTCCTTTCTGACACTTTGAGCAATGAAAATAGTCTTCTCAGTTTTCAATTCTATATACATGCAATTCTTTCCATTTGTCATGAACTGTGAGAATGGCACTAAGCTTTGCAAAGATAGAAGTATACAGAAATTCTCTTCTAAAGTGCTTGACCATGGGAGCTTCCACAGAAACTTTCAATCTTGCAATTTTTTTTTCTTTATTTTTGGCAATTTTTCTTCTAGTAGACTCAACTCTTTGATCTAGTTTGGTTTTTTAATTTCTTTTTTTGCGTACGTCTCAGCTGACATTTCATTTAGTTTAATGGGATGCAGTAATTGAAGCACTTGAGTAGTAGCACTTTCTTCACATTGTTATGTGTCAGCCATATGCTGCAACTTAATCTAGCCTTAGAAAATACTATGTCCTGAACTGATGTAAAGGTGTTGCTTTTAAAAGAGCACCTTCCCACATACACATGCACCAGCAAGTCTTAGAGAGGTAGTGGCACTTCTTCAAGGAGCTGTGAGGAGGAGTGAAACATAATGCCTGTTTATCTACATGTAGCAGTGATCTGGTGATAACCACCTGTGACTGACAGGGACAACCCAGCCTAAATCTCATAAACTCTATTCTAAGGCAGTTTATGGATGAAGAAACTGCGGTAGGAGAGCCTTTGATCAGACTATGTGAATGTTGGGAAACTATGCATTTAGATACTTTCCCTGTAAATAATTTCTTTTTTCTAATACAAATAGCTGTGTTGATTCCATTACAGGTGTTTGAACAGTATTCAGCAGTGTATTAATTAAACTGCCTGAAAAGTCTTCTGACTTTTCTCTTGAAATTAGATGAGGATTCCAGCTACATCTTTCTTAGACATTAGCTATCTAATCATAGCCTTAAACTGCTGTCCAGGAGGACAATAAGGGTGGGATAACTGTCTAAAACTAGATGAAATCTAATCTAAACTAATCAGTTTAGACTAGCTGTTTCCAGAGGATAACTCAGCATAAAAATAAGATAAAGTGCTTTAGGGCTGACATGAAGTATTTTGTATTCATTTAAAAAAATCTAAGTGGAAAAAGTATTTTTGAAGTATTCTAGTGGGCAGAGGATGTTCTCAAACTATATAATATCATCTTAGCACTAATTTATTTTAATTTCAAAATTGAAACAATTGGCAAACCTTTTGTCTTACTGTGTTTTGATTAAGAGAGAATTCATCAAATAGTGAACGTGATTCTACTTAATGTAAAGAAAATTATATACTGGCATGAAAAATAATTCACAGAGCCCTCGGGGTTCTCTGCCCATTCTTTGAAATCTATCTTTTACAGATTTAGTAATTTAAATAACTGAGTTTTTTTTAAAAATTAGATGATTTTTACCTTCTCTTGGTCTCTCACTGTGATATCTTCTCTTGCTGTCAGTGAGACATCAGATTGTCTATACTTTGCATTCATAGAGGGACCGGAGGAATTCTGACCTTTATCAGCAAGCAGAAGAAACCTCATGAACAAGCATGGCTGTTAAACCTTTTTTCTCCTTATTTGAACAGTTAAATTTTCTCAAGTAAACTGGGATTTTTTTAACTTCCACATCTAACCTGTACCTATGTGCTTCAAGCTGGGTACTTTATTTTTTGGCTAAGAAACTCTATTTTTTTTTCATATGTGACTATGCTGGCTGTGCTCAATATAGAGGCCATGGAGATTTGGAGATGGAAAATGAATGGAAAGGAATTTAAAGCTCTGTTCTCTCCTCTCTGCTGTGCCACTGTACATTTTGTGTCACACTGCTGAAACAGTCAGAGTAAGGTCAAACTGCCAGACACAAGGCCACCTTTTTTAAAAGGTTATTTCAATACATCAGCGTGTGGGTTTTAATATCTCGGTAGATAAGGGAAAAATAGTCCTGGTACAAATCAAAACACTGTCAACTTGTTCCCATTAAGCCATTTATTAAGGGACTTTTTTGCCTGTAGCTCTCAGTTTGATGTAATCTCTGGATAGCACAATACTAAATGGCTTTTTGTTAATAAAACACATAAAGTGTAGAATTGAAATCTGTATAATTTAGGACCTTACCTTAAAAATCCAAAATTACAAGCAAATGAAAATAGTATTGGTTACACCTCAAGCAAATTTTTATCATCTGAATCTTATGAATATTTTTTTTCCTTTCGCGTTTCATTTCCATATTATTCTGATTTGACTTATTGACAGCCCTTAAGATTCTGTGATTCTGTGATTCTATGACTAGTTGCAATTTCAGATTAAGAGTAGGAAAGTCTCATTTTAAGTACTTGTGATTGGATTTTACAATTTGCAGGGAAAAAAAAAACTCATGGGAGAGAAACTTTTTTGAGGTCTTCTGGAGAAAATACCTCTGCTTTCCAAACTCTGTCATATAGTAATATTTCAACAATTATTGCCAACATATACCTGTGCAAATCTCCTAAAAGCTTCTCTTCTAGGGCTGCTTCCTACTTTCAGTTTCATTTAAACCCTTCCTCTTAGGATTATTGTTAGTGGTGTTTGCAAGGCATGTATTTGGTAATTTGGTCGCTAACACTCTGACTCCATTTTGGTCAGTTTATGCCTTGTGTATGAGAAATGATTTCTTCTTGTTCTCAAGTCAGGCACAATCCAAAGCAGATATCACAGTGGCAATGGTTCCTCAATTGACCAATATTGTTCAGAAAGTTTCCCAACAAATAAAATAGTAAGATTGACTCTTCCTATGTTCTGAGCATGGATTCCCACGGTATCGTGCTGTGCCATAACTGTATGTAAGTGCATACGTTTCTGATGACTTCTCTGTTGATGACAGTATGCCTTAGTTTTGAATTGAATTTTTTTTTTTCTAAATCCAACTCACATCTAGAATTTCTACAAGAAAAGTAATCAATTAGTGAAAATGGCATATCAGGATATTCCCAGGTTGGTCTAGGGGAAGATATTTTTTGAGAGAGAGAAAACCAAAGGTATGATCTCTGTAAAGCTGAAGAGCATGGTCAGAGAATGCTGAAAAAGGACAGATCTTCTTCAGGATTTGCTCAACAGAACATTTTAATACTTAAATTTAAAGCAGGCATTTATTGAAACTCTCAGAGGTTCTTGGCATTGAATGAGTTGGTGGAAGTGTCACTGCTACATAAGGTAAATTTATGGGAAGCTTCTTACCTGACCGCTTGTATTGGAGATACCCCACAAACCATAAGATGAACTCCAGAGCACCTTAGCTATTCTGTCACATAGGCAAGATATCTGAGCTAGGAAAATGACCTGTAGTTTCATGCTCATAAATATCAAAAGGTCAGGCATTCTTTTCCACGTTTGCTTGACTCCTGGATTACACTGAGTTTTCCTCTCTGCTTTGACTCTACATCTCTAGACCACGGAGGCACCTTCCTAACTCGTCTTTACTTCCCAGCACAAAGCTCATTTACATAGTATGCAGTATCTACTATACTAGTTGCAGAAATAGTTACACCAATAAAAGTACCCCTACTATTTCTTTTTTAAGCCTAGCCACATAGAGATAAATGGTGGATAGAATGATTGTTTCAAATCACATGTGTGAGACAAGAATTATATGTCTGTTAAAATACTGTAATAATCTTTTGATTAAATTATAGTTTTCCTTCCTGTGCTTCAGTGCTCCATTGACTATTTAATATCGTATTTAACCATTGGGTAATAACTGGAGAGAAAGGAGAGAGTGAAAGTAGATATGCTTATTGGCTTCCTGAATTAAAGATGGTTTAATTATTTTAAGGAACGATGACATTTTCAATATAAATTGAATGTATGACAAGTCAGAAAGAGTTTATTTCTAAGTTAAAAAAATGAATAATCACAGAATCTCAAGGGCTGGAAGGGACCTCAAAAGATCATCTAGTCCAACCCCCCGTGCCAGACCAGGACCACCTAGAGCAAGTCACACAGGAACTCATTCAGGTGGATTTTGAATGTTTCCAGATAAATAGCCTCAACAACCCATCTGGGCTGCCTGTTCCAGTGCTCTATCAACCTCACAGTGAAGACATTCTTCCTTGTATTTCTTTGGTAGTTTTCACTGCTATGGAGGAATGAATTAGAGAATGTAATATAGTAGACCATAATGTGTGTAGTGAAATTAAAACACAGGTTGTATGTACCTGAGAAACATAAAGCACATTCAGCAGTACCTCAAGCATTGTGTCAAGAGTATTACCACTAGTAACAGAAAGTCATCTACTCTGAAAGTAAATGAACTCTTGCTTTTCTCTAATGAAACTATATTTCTCATTTATTTACATTCATCTCATCACCCATTAACATGTTTTTACTAGGACGTTTTATGACTCGGGTTGGCATGGCAATAATGGGCAGAAAGTTGAGACTGAAAGACATGTCCAGGGTTCATCCAGTCTCATCTTCTGCTCAAAGTGGGGTCAGATACAGCAAGTTTCTCAGGGCTGAGTCCAGTCATGACTTGAATACATCTACAGATGGAGACTCCACTTCTTCTCTGGAGGTTTTCAAAACCTGCTTGGATGCGTTCCTGTGCAACCTGATTGAGTTGCACCTGCTCTAGCAGAGGGTTGGATGGGAAGATCTCTAGAGATCCCTTCCAATCCCTCCTATTCTGTGATTCTGTGATCTCTGGAAAACCTCTTTCAGTGTCTCACCATAGCCATGGTGACAAAAATGTTTTCTTGTGTTAAAGTGAAGTTAGAAAGTTAGTGGCTTGTATGGATGGAGCCAAATCAGTCTGGAAACTACCTACAAGTAGCTTGTAGGTAAAGGCATCACAGGGCAGAATACGAGACTCCTGAAACCAAATATGTCCCCATACTTGTCCTCCACTTGTACTAGGCTTTTTTAACTTTTTGGGGTGCAAAATTATGACACATTCCACCTGTCTGAAGCCTTTTGTAAATAATTACTTATACCAAGTCAGCATCTTGAGCTTTGTCTTGAGTAAAACATCACAGAGCGAAATATTGGCTATGCTGCTGCGCAAGAGGCAGAGTCCTCTGGCAGGATCATGTGTGACATACACATAAGAAGTTGTGATTTCTACTTTTCATGATTGCTGTAGCCCCCATCCATTCCATTGTCTGACATGCTGATGTCTCAATGCTCAAAGCAGACGAAACAGAGCTATTTCTGTGTTGCCTTTGGGCCAACCAATATTGCCAACGATGCTAGAATGACCCTTCTGTACTTTCAGATACCTGTCCTTACAGTGACATCCATTGTGTGGATGCAGGAGGGTCCAGGAGGACATCTCTGCACACCCAGTGTACCCTCAGAGTGCCTTCATTATAAAGAAGCCCTCTATTCATGCTTGCATGTAACACAGTTTTGCATTTCATGAGTAATGTAAAATTACTGCCATGCAGCACTTCATCAATGCATTAAGAAAGTGAGGACAAGGAAGGGAGTATGTTACAGCAAATCCTCCTTCCAGATCATTCTTTCCATCATTTTATGGTATTCAGATGACTCAGACTGTCCCTCTTCCCTGTAACACGTACTTAACTCATGGTTCCTGTCTGGATTCACTTGGAACAAAGACAGAGCTTGACACAATGGGAAAGGAGACTAAATTAACTCTTCAGTCAAATTCTTTGCATCCCTCATTAAACATCTCCTCTGAGTTGTAAGATAATGAGTAAATGTTAAAAAATATTGTTTATTTCATTTCTCAGATTAGAGAAGCATGTACCCCCTGGTTAGAACAAGTCTGCAGGAATCACACCAGTATCTATGAAGGTATGCTTTGCACAGTGGAAAGCAACTAATTCTGTTAAGGAGTACTAGAGAATCTAACAGTGGAAGCAAGCTGTCTTCTTTTACTTATCAAGTATCTGGAAAAAAAAAAACAGGAAAGCATTGAGAAGGCAATGGGAAACTCTTTTTGTCATCAGTAAAGTAAAAAAGCAACGTCAGTCTCCTAAAGTCCTCTGCCATTCATCAAGTTTGGAGGCAGAAAAACAACTGTTGCTATGGCTTTGTTTATTATTAGTGTAACATAAAATGTCAATCATATATAAGTTACATTCAAATTTTCAGGCTATAGTCTAAAAACATTATACACTGTAACATTATATGAAGAAAATGGGTTTTGGGGTTTCAGTCTGAGTTCAAATACATGTATTACAGGTCAATTGCAGCCTTTGTTAGAGCTGTGCAAGAGCCAACTTTTTTCCTATGAAGGAAATTAGTGACTGGCTTTTCAGTTTGCATTGCTGTGGAAATCAGTGTGTTCCTGTAGAGAAGTTTCATTCACTGATACTGTCTTTCCTGACAGAAAAAAATTCAGGTGGAACATTTGCAATTAGTGCAAGTATTAGCATTTACAGAGAGTAAATTTAGGAGCAAGCCCCAAATCTTATTTTAGCTGAATCAATAGTTTAGCTATGCCTAGATTTCAGGGTAGATGCATTCTCTAATTTGACTGCTAAGGTCATCCCATCTGAGGGTACATACTGGCCTTATTCTCCATGCCTTCAGACACATTACTTCCTTCTGATGGGCACAGACATCTCGTGTCATCCCTGTGGCTAGGCTATATACCAGGATGAGGGGAGGAGCTGTATAGGTGAATCCTAAGTTTGCTTTTTATACCTCAAAGTATTTTAATTATCTTACTGCATTTCAATCTCTCAAGAGACAGTCATGAAGTTTGACAGGTGGAGACCTCATCTTTTCTACCTCTACTTACTAAGGCAAGGAAGTGTTGTTCACCAGAACTAGAAACACCATGTGAAAAAGTACAATTCACATTTGAAATTATTTCAAGTATAAAAGAGGTCTAACAACCCTTTTCCAGCTGGATATTTTCAATATCATTTGTTGATAAGCTTGAAATATGGAAGTTTCCTGTAGAAACTGGTATTGAAAGCAGTGGTATTGAGTATGTGAAGACATCAGTGGCTTGAATTCTTTACAAAGCCAGCAATAATGTTAGGTTATTGCAGGTTTATAAAGTGAGTTCTTTATACAGATTGATTCTAAAGATAAGCAAGTTTTTAGAAGAGATTATTTGACAGTCACAAATGCTGTCATCTTTTGCAGAGTTTTAAAGGCCAGGTTCTAATTTGTAGGACACTGAAGAAAAGACCTGTCTCAAATGTTAGACACTGAAATGGAATAATAAAAATAATATGAAATTGTGTGCTCTCAAATTAATTTTAAATTCATGCATTCTTTTGTAGGAGTCTTTGGAAAAAGATAACTTTCTAATCTTAACAAATTTCTCACTTAATTTACATATAGTTTAAGAAAGTTACTTTAAGAGTATTCTGCATACTCCTGTATATCTCTCACCCCTACGGTGTCCAGTTCTGTGCCTAATCTTTCATGCACAGGAGTAAAAAGGCACAAGTGGAGCATGCATTTGTTCCCTTAAGTATTCCACATCTTTCAGATGTTCCGGGTCAAAGATTCAATTACTTCATTTAGCTTCCCTTCAGTTCTTAAACTATATCGTCTCTTTTATTAGTAATGACAGCGTAGATGAAGCAGTAAATGTTGAAAATGTCCTGTGGGCTCTAAACAGCATTAGCCTGCTGTTCTTCCATTACTGCATCCTTTCTAAAATTTCTTGGGCATAAGCTAGATCTGTGATTCTGTGATATGTGTGTGTGGGAGCAATGGAGGAGAATGAGATTTGCATAATCTAATTGAACCACCAAACATCTGAACCAAGACTCTCAAAGCAGTCAATGAAGAGAGTTTTTCTCTTCAACATGGTGATTCAGAGCACCTGAGCTATGCAGACTGCTTAAAAGACTACAAATCAGACATTTTAAGTGACATATTATAAATAATCATTCCCTCACCCTCATCTGTTAAATTTTTCATATGGCCAAATGTAGAAATTCTCTCTATTCAAAGCATTTTTCAGTAGAAAGCCATTTTAAATGAATTCAAAATCTGTCACTGTTATAGCATAATACCATATAGACTAATGTAGTGGAACATAATAAATAAGATAATATTGCATTTGATGGATGCAAGTCTACTACAGATGTATGGAGGCTTTATGAAAGGACAGATCGTACTTCGAGTATACATAGTCATAGACATTCAAGTGTTGTTTGGATGACCTTACAAGCTTGGCTAATTTGAACATTTAATAACAGTGAGAGGTCACAAAGTTGCTGCTTATTTTCAGTGGATATCAGTAGTTTTAGTTTTCTATTTTTTTCTGCTTGTCTGAACATGAGAATGTTATATGTTTATAGGATTATTTGTGCAATGCTATTCCATCTTGTAAGCATGTGAGATATTTCATTACATTGTTTCTAAAAGGTAGTAAGATATTGTATTTTAATTTTGGACATGCTGCAGTTCTTCCATTAAAAAATTCTCAATGGAATATATCAGATATTATCTAAAACATGACGCACTTTGTTGTTTTTCATTGCAAGTTGCTGTCAAGCTGATATAAAATGTCCAAGATTTTAATTATATTTACTTTTTGTATGCTGGAATATTTTAGGAAAAAAAGTCAAAACTTGAAGACACCACTTAATCACTTAAATCTCAATATATTACTGTCAAAATGACAAGCCAAGGTATTCCTTACAGTTCAGTACGACTTAGTATTTTAGTTGTACACTGTTATATATACATGTAACATCCAGGGGAGCTTAGCTTATGTCCTGAGAAGTTTGTGAGGAAATTTCAGGTGTAAAAGATGATGATCCTAGAAAGAAAGAGGCAAGAGCAAGTAGTTATATGGTAATTTAGAGAGGGATATTTCACTGTATGTTCTAGAGGAGAATGATTATGTATGTCAAACACCAAGCAGTTATCAAAATAAAAAGCTAATTTTGGCAAACTAAATGTTTGAAAATATAATAATAATAGCAATAATTTATCATTGGGTTATTACTATAACATCATCCTCCAAGGAAAATATGTTCCAGTGTTTTCAGACAAAACAAAACAATTTATTACTTTGTTAACAGGGGTATGTTAGAGAAGTTAACCATAGTGGTGTATACGGGGATAGAAATGCCTTCTCTTTCAGATGGGCGGTAAACAAAGCAGAGGCAAGGCTCGTTTATTTGCGGCTGTGCAGCCGACTGAGGTAATCCGAGCGCTCCTGGAGCACGGGATGTGGACGAAAAGCGAGGAGAGCTGCCAGGACCAGACAGCTCTCATAGGGGGACGGTCTTGCCGGGAGGCGGAGCCGCAGCAGCCGCGGGGGATTTAATCGTGCCCCAGGGGGAGTGACGCGGTACTCAGGTGTGGTAGTTCGCGCAGGCAGGGCGAGCAGGGAGGACGGGCAGCGAGCAACCCCACGGCCCGTTTAGAGGAGAAGTCAGAGAAGTGCTTCAGCTTCAACTTAGCAAAATGGTGAGCACTCGCCTAAGAACTAAAGCCAAGGCTCAGGTGGACAAAGCCCAGGTGAAGGTCAATGCATCCACCCACACAGAGCTGGTTAGTAGAGAAGCTTTGGTCCAGGTGGAACGCAGGGAGTGTTTAGACTGCTTAGGGACCTATGCTTCTGAGGCAAAAATGTGTCATAGGTACCCTCAAGTTCAGGAAATGCAGCGCCTGGTAAAAGAGCTGCAGGAAACTGTGAGTAGGCTGTGTATAATTAGAGGGGAAGAAGTGGAGAAAGATGGAGTCTTCTGCAATCAGGTGCAAGCCTCCAGTGAATCCAATAAGTCATGGACCCTGGTTACAAAAAAAGGAAAGGCAAAGTCTCATCTTCAAAGCCAACCTTCCAGAGTGTCCACTACAAATAAGTATGAGGCACTGGTGACAAGGGACTTCGATGAGCAAGTTCCAAAAGGGGAAAACCCACTAAATGACCCATCAGCTGCTCCACCTGCAGTAGGTAATGGATATCATAGGAAGAGGTGATGGGTGCTTGTTGTGGGTGACTCGCTGCTAAGGGGCTCTGAGAGACCCATCTGTGGAGCAGGCAGGGAGTCAAGAGAGGTGTGCTGCCTGCCTGGGGCCAAGATCAGGGATGTGGCCGAGAGAGTGCCACGGCTCATCAGGGATGCAGGCTACTACCCCTTACTTGTGTTCCATGTAGGTATGATGAGGCATGACATCTCCAGGATCCAGATGGATTTTAAGTCCTTGGGGGAGCAGGTAAAACATAGAGGGGCTCAGGTTATTTTCTCCTCTATCCTGTTCATTAGAGATAAAGGAGGAGTTTGCAATGCAGCCAAGTGGCTGAGAGGCTGGTGCCGGCTGCATGGCTTTGGGTACTTTGACAATGGGGACTACAGCTTGATAGGAAGGGATGGGATTCACCTCTCCCGTAAAGGCACTGGATTATTTGGGAGTAGACTAGCAAATTTAATAAAGAGGTCTTTAATCTAAGGGACTTGGGGGGATGGGGGGGAGAAGCAAAATAGAACAAACTGTCCCCTCTAGCTGAGAAACAGGGCAGAGCAGGTAATGCAATGATAAGTGTCCTTCATCTGCACACTGGGCTGAGATATGGAAGGCTGACCACCCTGAGAAAGAGCCAAACCGGGGAGGAACCTCCTGCACCCACCCAGGGGAACCTGTGTGTTTGAGTAAGCCCCTGCACTGCCTCTACACCAATGCATGCAGCCTGGAGAATAAGCAGGAGGAACTGGAGATGTGGGTGTGGATGCGGGGCTACGACCTCATTGTGGTCACAGAGACGTGGTGGGACAGCTGCCATGACTGGAGCATAGCCATGGAGGTCTATGTACTGTTCAGGAAAGACAGACTGACAAGGCCTGGAGGTATGTGAGGGAGCAATTAATGCGTACTGAGCCGTGCCTGGGTGGGGATTAGGAGCGGGTAGAGTGCTTATGGGGAAAAATTATAAAAAATAAAATATATAATATATAAAATAGTATAAAATCATTTGTATCTCTCAAAAAAAAATCATATTTACAAATGCTTACAGAAAAAAAAATGCTGTATTGCATCTGCAGGCTTGGGGTTTTTTTATTTGATTGGTTTTGGATGTTTTTTTTTTTTGCCAGGAGTGAGAGATTTGGGAAATTTTCAGCATCTTTGAAGCAGAATGTTTTCCCATAGTAAGGCTACTGATAAGTGCCGTGGAAATCTGATTTTAAGTGGTTCTTTTGAACAAAGAGTAGTTCGTAATAAAAATTTCTGAACATCATCCACACATTTTGCTATAGATTATAGATATTAACTAAATTAGTTGACAATTAAAGAATGTATATTTACAGAAAACTAAAATATGCATTTTTCCTAGTCATTGTAAAATTCCACTGAAAATGCCCCAACTCTTAAAATCATATTTTAAATCTTAGGAAAAGCATGATAAGCAAAAGTACATAAAATAAATAAGGATTTCTAACTGGTTTTCTGTGTGAGGATTTTGGAGGCTGATACTTGAAATATCAGAACATATGAAAGTTTCAATGAAGAGAGAGGATGTGTTGTTTTTCCATAAAAAATACATGCTTCTAAAATTATTTATACATAACCCTTAAAAACTCATGTAATTTCTGAATTCAGTACCTTTTTGATGTTTGTGGAACTATAGTAGCAAATAAGCCTGTCAGTGCTTTTCTTAAGCTACAGAATTGTACCACTGAGCTCACAATCTAGTTCTATTGTGGAACTATTCTGAGTGTACCTAGACTTGGGACAAGAAAAAGTTGTGACCTTTGTGTGTCCAGTGGAATCTTAAATTTAGTCATCTGCTTTCTGACCTAGGGTTGTTCTAACCTCACTTCAACCCTTTCTATTCTCAATGAGTTACAAAGGTAGAAGAGGTGTAAGAATAAATCAGTCTGACCATGACTTTCATTTTCCCATAGACTTTCATCTATACAGATGAAAAATATGTAGTTGTGATGGTCAAGTTAGTGCTATTAATAAATATAGATCTGATCCAAAGAATAAAACATTTTAGTTTCTCATCCTATGGAATAAGTCTCTAGATTTCTTTTTGTTTCTTTAGTGTGAGAGTATCTGATAGGAATTTAATAACCACTTTAGTGAATTTTTCTAATGAATGTAATACTCATGCAATCCAAACACTCTTTGATATTTTCTCATCTGCCTCAGAGAAAGATCTTTCATAGAGCTAGAATGTCAATTCTAATATGTATTTTCAAGAGAACCTTTGTGAGCTTTACTTCTATTGCTAGACAAATTGTGAGTTCCCCAAGCATATAGATTGGTACAGCAAAATGCATTAATCACAGCTTTTTGTGGGTTCTAGTCGTCAACCCATGCCTAATATCCAAATTTGCAGAAAGACAATTAGATAACTAATTTCAGTTCCTGTGCCAAAGGATGAGCTATAATAAGCATTAATATTAAGTGGTAATGATTAACATTTCATGAAGCTGAGCCTTAAGCAATTAAAGCTCAGTGAAAGATTGTTGAATTTCTACTAGTCCAATCACTTACCCAAAAGTATGTCATCACTGTGACAAGAGGGTAGAACAAGGACAGGGGTCAGGTGTTTTTCTGATACCTTGGTTTGTCTCATGTCAGTGAAGGGGCAGTGTATCTCCTGTTGAACATGGGCTGGAAATTCACAAATGCAATTGCTGGTGGCAGTGCACTCATATACTAGTGCATCATTGTGTCACACCACTATAAAGAGTTTTGAGCTCTGAAAACCAAGCTTCTTGGTGTAAAAAGGTTATTTAAAAAAACCAGTATAACAATCCAATCAGACTGGTTATAAATGCATTTACAAAGATGATTTTTGTAGTGTTCAAGAAAAATAATAATATTATGCTATTTGTGTAATCATAACCAAGAACACCCTTGAATTTTCCTGTTTGTTCCGTGACACAAATGTTAGTTTGCTAGTGGGAGCAGAATATATTCCTTAATCTATACAAAGATCTTCTGTAATTGTGAAGAACCCTTGTTTGGACAACTGACATGCAAAAAAGTTGTACTTCAGAGGGTGGGAAGCAAAGAACTAAAACACAAACAATTTTGTTAATATATGTAAACTAAATCTGACAATTAGAAAAGTGGCCATTTCTGAGGAGCTACAAAGTGTGTGTCAGGTTTTCATGAACTCTAAATCAACCATTACTTATGACGGGAGTTCAGAGAAGTTTAGATCGTAGCACAGGATTGCTTATACCAAATTTTGGAGATTATATAAAAGAAAAGTTTCTGTATTCAGCTGTCACAGTACTGTCAGAACAGCTACCTACTGGTTAAAGAAAAGTGAAAGGTGATATCTCATCAGAAGAGCCTTTATTCACAGCAAATAATGAAAAACACGCACACGACTTCACCACAACCTTCCAGCTGACAAATGTGAGTTGAGTTATTCTTGCTTTTATATGAGGTGTTCTTCCCACCCTAGTTTACAGGGACCTTCTCTCTCACAAAACTTTGTCAAAGGAAAAGCTGCAGAAAGACTGAAAGAGCACCAAATAAAAGGCTGAGATATTGAAAAAGTACAGCTGTGTGAATATAACTGCTTTCTTTTACAGTGATGACATATCTGTTGTCACTGTCTCCCAAGAATTCAATGGGTCAAATTCTGCCCTCCTGTTCTCATATGGCTCTTCTTGACCTCAGTAAGATATATGTCATCACATGGATGCATTATCTAAAGCTAATAACTCAGTGAATGATTTCCTGTCTCTCACACCAGGCAAAGTGTTTCCACTTCTGAAGTGAGTATTGGGCATGGGCAAAATACATGAATCTGTACACTCGTGCCAGAAGTAGTTCTGCTGTGGAGCAAACATCTTGCTGCTTTACGTAACAGGGTGTTAAGGTACTTTGTGAAATACTGTTAATAAAATATTGAGGCTTTTACCAGTATATTGAGTACAGTGATGTTAAGGTTCATGAGAGTAGGTGCCTCCAGCCTGATATAAATCTAATACAACCTCATTGCCTTTATCTGAGCACTGACTTTTGGCAGTACCTGAGGGCCTGCTGCTTTCTCCCTATTTTCTCCCACATTTCTAGTTAGAGCTGAGATTTTAAAAATACATAGATGGAGATAGTCACTTCACCAAGAGTATCTTGGCAGCTCTTAGAGAGAGTAGAAAAAAGTATGGAGTGGACACATCACAGTCACATTTCGTGCTGTGTGATGCAGAGAGTGTAAATAGATAGTCTTATGGAAAGGAGTATAGTAAACTGCAACAGTCAGGTCAATTTTCCTGTAATGCCACAGTGCCTGCAGTGTTGCATGTCAATGCCAGCTAGATCGTGTGCCTACATGTGTGTCCTGTAGGTGAGAGAGATGACACTTCCATGTGATGAGACCTTGAGAAGATCAAACCAGGATAATAATTTCCATGCTCTCCCACTCCTAAGCTGCCTGTCACTTCTCCCTTTGTCTATCACATCAGACCTCTGGCACACAGGTATGGACTCACCTTGCCAATCCAATTTGGAATGTGGATGCACTCAGACAGGGAGTTGTAAACCATGAGGAGGGTATAAGAGCAGAGGGAAGAAAGAGACTTTGTCCAGGAGAAATTGAAGCAAACCTATAGTCATAGATATTTTCTACAACTCTGTCCTAACTCCAGTGCAGATTAATCTATGGAAAAAGCCTAAATAAAAAGCTTTTGCTTGATTTAAATGATGATTCTTTATTTGTGGTAGTGTTCCGTTTGTTTCTTGGTTTGAAGATATTGAAATAATGTTTATGCCAGTCAGTGTTGTGTTATGTGTACTGGAAGACAGTAAAATGCTTTGGCAGTTAAGCAGAGGGTATGGGGTTTGAAGAAGATCAAAACATTCTTGAATTAGTTTCCCTAACAGGGAGCTCTTAAGTTTTGTTGAAGTTTTGCAGGTCAAAACTTAACCCTCATCAGGTATAACTGCTCCCATAACTTCAGAAACAAGGCTCTCTTCTCTCCAGATTATCTGCTTATACAATTCAATACATACTTCTTTTCTAGTCAAAGGATGGAAGCCAGAAAAAAGAGAGACATTTATTTTCATCTAGTAATGCTTTATTTTAATTTGAAATACATCTAAATTAGTTGTCCTAAACTCTTGTCTAGGATGCTCTGATGTAAATTGTTCAATTAGCTAAGTGCAAATAATGTTTAATTTTTTCAACAAAAGGCGTATCTTCAGACTTAGAACGTGTTTTAATAAAGCTTTTTTTTATTCTATGTACAACCTATTTGAGGCATTTTGTATTTAAACAGCTGCAAATGCTGGCTTTGTTTACTTAAAATGGAATTGAATTTCTCTTTAAATAACAGCCTGATGCAAGTCACAAGTATAATATGAAGAGTGCCCAGTAAACTTTTTACACAAGCTGTATGCTTAGTACATGATGCTATAGCACACAGCAAAAGGGAGTCCCTGGCGTTGTATCTGGACCATTAAAGCCAGTAGCCTGGAATCAGATTTGGTATGGCCTGTGCAAATAGTGAAGAGGCCACGGTATGAGAAACAATCTTTTATTATTTTGTCCTACATCTGCTGAACAAAAAAGACCCCAACAGATCAAGATTTCATACATGCTGTATGCCACCTGATCTCTACTAGCCTGAAGTGCTCTGTCTTCAGTCATGTCACTTTTCCAGGTATGAATACACATATAACAAGGAGATAATCATATTGAAATTACTGGTTGACTTTTGTTTCTAGCGTCCTCTGGAAATTCGAGAATAGTCCTCAACTCTGAACCGTGGACACTTGGTATCATTTCATTCACAGGATATTGGGCACTTTATGAATTGCATTTCCATGGCAACAATGTTCACAGTTATCCTAAACTTGAACACTGTCACCAAACATAAAATAAGCAAAACTGAAGTATTGAGCATTCAGGTTTCCTTTTTTAAAGTCCTTAGCATTAAAATTTGTTTGAAAGGGCATGTTGAGTCTCCCAAGTATTGATATAAAAGTGATGTTAGCACTAAATCATGAGTGTTGTGTCAGCTCTTATGCCTTGACATTTTCAGCACATGGAAAAGTGTCATGTCTCCACTTTGAGTGTTCTTCTCTTGCCCTGAGAAGGGTTTCAGTCTCCCTGATGTGTGGGGAAAGATGAGGTTAACAGCATAATAGTGTTAGTACTTTAAATGCTGGAATGTTGCTCCATGCTGAATCGAGGTTTACAAGTAAATTGCTGATAGTGGAGAGGCCTCCACTATCACCTCGTTCCTTCTCAGGGCAGAAAGGAAGAACAAGTGGGATTTTTTAGTCCTGGTTTTGAAGGAAGGAAAGCCAAGTATTGGGCCTGAAGAGAAGTCACATCCAGAAGATGCCTATACACCTCACACCTATCCAACACTCTGATACAACTGTCTTTATAAGTGCTTTTTCCAGGACGCATCTCACTTGTAGGCCTCAGAAAGGGAGCGTTTGTCTCTCCAGTGTGTAAAGACTCAATGGTAACATCTGAAGAATAATAAGAATAACACTCTGGAGGCTTCACAGTATATTGGAGTGTGATGTGCCAATTCATTTTTTGTTACTGTAACTGTCTTAAACTTATGCCTTTCAGCAAAGACCTGACAAGAACAATCCATCAGTTTGTTTCTTCCTCTTTATATCATAACAAGTTTGAATTTTTTTCTGGTTTTTTTTTCAACATTGCTTTGTCTTGCTTCTCAAGTACTTATTTCTTAAACTTGTAAAGCAGCCCGCTTCCTTAAAGCAAGGCTCCACAGTACTGAATAGGGAATTGGCATATGAACTAAAGGCATTGTTCAAGAGCCTCTGTGGGGAAAACTCATTTCCTTCTTCTAAATGAGAAACAAAATGAGAGAGAGAGAAACAATATGTGGCAAACTTACCACACACAGTTAATACAGTTATTAAAGAAAACTTAGAGGTGCAGTTTCAAGCCCAACCAGGGTGTCCCCATGAACACATCTGAAGCCTCTTCTTAAGAGCTTCCATCAGTGGAGGCTGGAACCAGCCTGCCCAGGTGAGCTCGCTGTATTTACCATTAGGTTTTGTTTCGTTTCTTCTTGATATCTGACTGAACTCTTCTAGTGCAATTTAAAGCCCATTATGTTTTGTTCTGCCCACAGAAGAGATGGATTTATTTGTTTTATACCCATCTTTTTACTAAGTTGAAAGAATTACCTTGCCTTCTTATGCACTCTGTAATCTTCTTTAAACAGACTTTTCTGGTTCAAATACTGTTCTTGTTATTTCCCTCTCTCTAATTACAAATTTTTAAGTTCAAGTAAAAACATGATTTTCCAACTAGCTCAGAGTGGAACATCACAGGTTTTGACTCTTTTGCTTGCTATTGAACTATGTTCTGTTTTCCTTGAACTGTTTCCAGAGTTTGTTCATTTTCCTTTGAATTTGGTGTGATATGAAAGTTTAATTTAGTCTTATTTCTTTTCTGCTAGCAAAAATACTGAGTAACACTGGATCCAGAAAGATTCCTGTGGAACCCTACCTCCTGTTTTGGCAGCAAAACATTGATAAGCACCATTGAAAGACACAGTGTGTATTGCCCTTGCACTCATCCTTCTGTTGGAGAACCAGCACATTGCTGGACTAAAACTATTTCAATTCACAAGCTTTGCATAGATGAACACTTTACCATACCACAGTGTCTGTTATGTGATGTTACCAACTCAAACTGCTGATCATTTAGGGTGCTGGAACAGAGGATTTTATAAAGGAAAGTAGATCAGAAAGAAATAGGAAAATTATTTTGCCAAGTTCTTTAAACAAAAATTCTGTACTGGGACTCAAACATGTTTTCATGGCTGCTACAATAAATGAGAACAGGCCGAACTAAGACTAAAATTAAGATAGTTATAATGAAGCTGCTCTCAAAGTCATTAGATCTTTTTAAACTGTTGGCCTTTTTTTTTTCCATCCCATTAACTTTATTTAGACATAATTACATTCTTTAACATGTTATTCCAGATACTGCCTTTAACAGACATAATGCAGACATAATGCACAATGATGTATCTTTGCTTTGGATTTCTTTTCTCTGGATATCCCCAGAGATCTGATGATGAGCTGTTGAGGGAGGGAAAAGGGGAAAGTGAGATGCATTGAGATGGCGGTAGTTTTTTTAGTTTGCTATTTGCATTTTTCTCTGTAGTTTTTACAATTGTAATCACTTCTCAGATTGTTGCTCCTTTTCCTTTCATGACTACTGTAATTAAACCCCAGTTCTCATTTCATAGTTGGCATCATTTTTGCTAAAGATGATGGTGTTACATAGACTCATTCCAGAATTAATTATTAGTAATAATTTTACTAAGTTTTTGGAACTTCTGTTGAATTTAAAATTTCATTTACTCCTTCACTTTTGGGGGCCTGACAACTACTAAACAAGAAGTAAGAAGTCAGCAAAGTATTGCTCACTGGACAGAGATAACCCTCCAACTTTCCACCAGGAGCACTTTTGTTTGATAGATGGAGATTGATTTGTGACTTTGAAATATGTGTGTCATATTTTAAGGTAAAGCAGAGAGAGCTGGGAGTCCTGATTGATAATAAACTGAACATGAGCCAGCATTGTGCCCTCCTGACCAAGAAGGCCAATGGCATCCTGGGATGCACCAAGAAGAGTGTGGCCAGTAGGTAGAAGAGGAGAATGAGGGGAGATGTTATTAACATTTACAAATATCTAAATGGTGGGTGTCAGGAGGTTGAGCCATCGCTTCTTTCGATGTTATCTAGCAACAGGACAAGGAGTATTGGGATGAAGCTGGAACACAAAAAGTTGCACTTAAACATAAGAAAAAACTATTTCACTGTGAGGGTGAGGGAGCCCTGGCACAGGCTGCCCCAGGGAGGGTGTGGAGTCTCCTTCCTTGGAGGTCTTCCAGAACCACTTGGATGCGTTCCTATGTGACCTGATCTAGGTGGACCTGCAGGGGAGTTGGACTACATGATCTCTAAAGGTCCCTTCCAAACCCTACCATTCTGTGATTCTATGATTCTATGAACCCATTTTGCCTGTTAGGAGGATGTTATGAAAACTCTGCCTGTGTATTGGAGTCTTTGAGAAAGATTAAGGTGCTATGTTTGGATAGTTTTAGAGACATAAAGATTCAAGGACAATTTCATTAATTCCTTTTTGCTTTGTGAATGTTTTTTATTAGATTAGCATTCCCAATCCTTACTGATACTGTGCTCTATTACATAGGTATTTTACATGACTCAACAAGGTATCTCAAATTAAGAAGAGAGTCTGCCTTAGATTGAGTGACATGCTTCTGAGTTTAAAATGAGACAGCTTAACTCTGCACTGGAGTCCAAAGCATGTCCAGGCAGTCTGGTTCCCCATGCCAGTGGTGTGGCTAGTTCAATAGAGACTGATGGGATCCCTGCCGGTTAGTATTCAAGAAATGGAAACTGCTAGACAAAGTAAGGATAGAGATGTTTTAAGACTGCTTTTCTTTTGAGTTCTTAGACATCTTAGTCAGGGCTTAAGAAAACTATCTGCTACTGTTGCCCTGGAGTCTGTTTTGAATTAGGTCTAAAGAACTTGATATGAGGTTTGTTGAAGTGGTAAAGAGCAAGAAATATTTTTATCCCTAGCACGTAACAGCTTTTTCCCAAGAGATGGGAGAACTGGATTCTGCTCCTTCTTCAGCTTCAAGGGCTTTAAATCCTCCCACACCATACAATGCTGATAGTGGAAAAATCCAAAACCACAAGTGGGAACAAAGACCAAGATGGCCCTAACAGTGGGCTCTTGATTCATCCAGTGAATCCAGCATTACATTTGGCCTGCCCTTACTGAATGGCATGGAAGTCCTAGTCTGTCCAGCTTTATCTATGGCTTTGTATATAACTGCAATCCTACAGTTAGTGAATTGTGTGTATTTAGATCTCTAGAGACTGAGGTAGGAATTTTCTCAGCATATTTCTTAACTTCTAGGCTAATATTAAGTGAATATCAACTCCTCCTAGTCTCACCTAAATGCAGTGTGAATCTGACCATTTCAACTGATGTCATTTCTAAAAATGTTCAAGAAAATGAGCTGTGAGAGGGAAGGTGTTTCCCTCCACAGCACAGTTTTGGGCTCTAATCAAGTTTTGATGTTCCCAGTCCAAGACACCTTTTTGTCACAGGCAGTCTCTTAATTTGAATTAAAGTCAAGCAGAGAAGCACCTTACGAAGTGTCAAGTGGTGGGTCCAGCACTGTGGTCACAAAAGCTCCATGCAATGCTGTAGAGTTAAGGCAGAGAGACGGAAAAGTTGCCTGGAGGAAAAGGACCTGAGAGTGTTGGTCAACAGCCAGCTGAACGTGAGCCAGGTGGCCAAGGTCAATGTCATCCTGACTTTTATAAAAAGTAGTGTGATCAGCAGGACCAGGGAAGTGATTATCCCCTCGTACTCGACACTGGTGAGGCCACACCTGAGTGATGTGTTCAGTTCTGGGCCTCTCACTACAAGAAGGACATTGAGGTGCTGGGGCGTGTCCAGAGACAGGCAATGAAGCTGGTGGAGGGTCTGGAGAACAGGTCTGATGAAGAGCGGCTGAGGGAACTGGAAGTGAAAAGAAGGTCTGGTGAAAAGAAGGCTGAGAGGAGACAGGATCACTCTCTACAACTACCTGAAAGGAGGTTGTAGTGGAGTGGATGTCAGTCTCTTCTGTGAAGTAACAAGAGACGGGACCAGAGGAAACAGCCTCAAGAGGTTTAGAGTTAAGATTATGAAAAACTTCCTAACCTGTCACCAGGTTGTTAATCATCCCTGGATGATATTAAGTCACCATCCCTGGATAGACTGAAAAGACATGTAGCCGAGTTGCTGAGGGACAAGGTTTAGTGGTGAGTTTGGTAGTGTTAGGATAGTGGACTCGATCATCTTAAAGTACTTTTCCAACCAAAACAATTCTATGATTCTAATTTAGGCACTTCTCACATTTCACAGGGATAAGAGAAGGCTTTGGGGAGTTAGAAGTGGAACTGATGCACTTCCATTCTTAGCAGTTTGATGGATTTTGTGGTTTATGTCTAAAGTGAAACAAATCATCTCAATTATAAGGATTGTATGAAGAGATGAAACTCACTGATGAAAAGTGGGTAAGCTACAGTATTTAATTAATGTGTTTAATTACTGCATCTAATAATTATGTTTAATTAATTACTGTGTCTAATTAAGATAACATTAGCTATGAATAAACTATGCTGGCCTCAATGGAAAACCATCTCTCCATTACAAATACCCTAAGGAGAATCCACCATTACACAGTGAACTGCCATATTCTTTGGATGCTGTGCTCTTCCTCCCATGCAAAGCAAGGAGGCATGCTTAGAGGTGAGCTGGAGTTTCAGCTGCAGTTATAGAAAGCTTGGACTGATTCACATATTTTTGCCTCTCTCTTGTTTGTGTATTATAATTTCACTCAGCTGTGAAAATTTCACTGCTGGACTTCAAAGGTAGGCACTCTCCCAGGAATAGGGAGTCTCGATTAAGTATATAAAAGCAAGGTATTGTACACATGAAAGGTACTGTGCAAACTTCAGTCACTGCAGTGACTCATAGTATTTTGCATTTCTTTCTAATTTCTTATATTGTGCTGCTGTGCCTGTAAATGCGAGTAGTATTTTCTGAACAGTCTTTTTCATTTCTGCACTGGAAGTAGTATGTGCATGTGTTTCAGACCACTAAAATTATGTTTATATAGATTACGGTAGAGAGTTTCTGTGCCCTGACCTGGGTCTCACGTGGGAATTTTTAGGAGCTATTCGAGGACATATCTTGCTGAAATGGAGCTGGAAGACTGTGGAAGGAGACAACTCTGGCCTACATTTATCCATATTGTCTGCTAGGAGTGGTCCAGGAGAGAGACACACCTAGAAGAGTTCTGGATCTTCATCTCTGGTGACATTAGTGGTTTTACTCTTCAAAGGAGAACTTCAAAGTAAATACATATGATATGGACAAATACAGGTCCAGGCAGTGAGAGCTTAGTTAAGTGCTAGTGGATGTGTCCTGAGATTGTCTGAGGCTACTGCTAGTGATGGTGGTTTGTTACTTGCTGTTGGTTCAGTTCCTCATTTACTTAATTGTAGCTCCCCCAGAAGCTACCCTGTGAACAGTCCAACTGGCTGTCAATAAAGATAGTGGCTCAATGTGAAGGTTTGGATGTTCTGTTTAGTGAACTTTGATTTCTTAGGACTTGTTTCTTTTGATGGAGGTGTATCTGCCTTAATTGATTGTGTTTTTCTCTTGAGAATATTTATTCTCAGAAATGACTCTTGTAAGTGTTTGCATTATAAGCATCACCTATCCAAATGAAGCATCTATCGTGAGCATAAACTGAACAACCAGTATAGCACCTCTGCAACAACCAGTATAGCACCTCTGCTAGGTAAAATATAAAAATATATACAATTTTAATATCTCCATCATCTGTGGAAGTACAATACCTCCACAGTTAACAACACTAATTTCTCCTTTCAAATCCCCAGAAAGTCCATGAGACTTATAATTATCTCTATACAGAGCTTAGGCAAAGACAGAAATGTATGTTGAATAAGATGTGTTTGGACTCTTTTTTTTGTGAGGTCGAATTGTGTATCCTTCAGTTAATAGGCTTCAGAAGGCAAGGATATTGTTTTCTTCTTCTGTTTCTGAAAAACAAAGATTATGTCAAATGCCAAAAGGTCATTAGTTTTCAGAGGGAATGATGTTTCTTCTGATATTCCACAAAGGTTTAAAGATTGTAATATTTTGTCAGAAGTAAAGAACAACTGACTGAACGAAGTTGGCAGCTTTTATTTGATTAAATTCCGTAGTGTTTCTGCAGTAGATTCTCTTACTCAGTTATTTCTTGTCTAGGATACAGCAGAGGAAATAATGTGAAGAAGTAGAATGTGCAATCTGAATTTATCTCAAAGTTGCCAGTTGAATTGCATGCTTTGAATAGAACAGGTATTAAGAATGCTGAAAAGACTATGGTTCATTACTCCTGACTTCTCTTTGAACAAAGCAAAAAAAAAGGAAAAAATGGCAATGATTTAGTCTGATAACTGGAACTAATAAAACTGGTCTTTCACTTATTTCTATAATGACTTGCAGGTTTCACTTACAGTGCTGCAAGTATAAAGTCACTATTTCTGTGCATAATATTGTTTGTCGTGTTTTATTTCTTGGTTTTTAATATATAAAGGATTTCTTTTATTGATTTCTTAAGAAAATTAAGTTAACAGTTCTGGTGGTATTGTACCTCTCAGCTTTTCTTGGCTAATTTGCATCCCAAAAAAATGCAAAACTTCTTCCTGGAAGCAATTTGCAGGAATACTATTCTCAAAACATTCATTAAGAGTCATGTTAGTGATATGAACCAAATTAGAACACGAATATTACCATTACAATGCATGTCCAAACTTGATGGGCGATGAGAATAAACATAAACTCAAATACAATTTCAGGTAATGTCTTTACTTGCAGAGAAATAGCTAAGCATAGAAACCACATTTCATTCCTTTATATTTACAGCTGGGAGAGAACAGTCACTGTCTCTCAGCCTTTAGTCAACTGTGCTTTAAGGTGAACCACTGCCAACATCGATTGCAATATAAGGTCAGAGCTACTTCCCTTTAAAGTGGGCAGGAAGGATAAGAAATGGCCAGCAAATAATCATTTGCTGGCTGTTTGAAGTGAGGGAGGCAGAAGGCAGACAAAAAATATAACCATCCAGTTGTTACCAGCACAGCGATATGGAATACTTATAGCTGTATATTTGATGCTTGTGAACTGTGCTGCTTCTCAAATTAATCTTGAATTTGCAACTGAAGGCTTAGTTCTCCACCACTGCCATGCAGAGGCTTAGATATCTAAGGGTTTTGTCAGTCAGCTTTCGGGGGGCAGTAAGTCAGAAATTTTATTGATCCAGAAATTATGTATAGATTCCTTGCATTTTTTTTTTATGTTATTGGGATGGTTTTGCCCCTAGACACGTGTATCAAGTCTTCTCCATCAAGGAAAGCTGCAGTGCTTCCAGGGCTTTGACTGCTCAGTCATCCAGGAGACGTGCTCAACAGAATCCACATACCTATGGATTTTCTTTCTCTGAAACCTGAGTGCAAGTGGGGCTGGGGAGTACCCAGATCTTAGTCTAGTAGGAAAATGTCACACAGTGAGAACATAAATGTAGATCTGGGAACCTGATAGCATCCTAGGGTCAAGCATACAGGACAAGAGGTAATATCTTTAAACTGAAGGAAGTTAGATTTAGATTAGATATTAACAAGTTCTTCGCTGTGAGGGTGGTCAGGCCCTGGAACCCTGGATCACCCAGAGAGGCTGTGGATGCCCCATCTCTGGAAGTGTTCCAGGATGGACTGGATGGGGATTTAAGCCACCTGGTCCCTACACATGGTAGGGGGATTGGAGCTAGAGGATCTTTAAGGGTCCTTCCAACCCAAACTATTCTGTGATATAATGTCATCGGTGTGAGGAACTCGGTTGTTATCCCATAGAGTTGCTCACAGTCAAGACATCAAAAAGCCTCCAGGTGTGTGGAAGTTAGTCCCTTTTCCCAACAAGACCTTGTGAGAGAACTGTTACTCCTTACTGTCAGAAGACACAGGCCACCTTGACACCATCCTGCTCCTTGCAGTGCTGTGCCTTCCCACTGGAGGAGGCCAACTCCTTTTAGACAGACAGTTACTGTTGGAAATCACCTCTAGCCTGGTTTGAGAGTCCACCACCAGTGTCTTTAAGTGATCTGTCTCATAGTTGTACAACTATATGTTTTTCATCTGAAAGACTAAGTAAACACAGTTATAATTTCTCTTATGTGCTCCTAGTAAATAAGACTGATAGGTTTTTGTTGTTTGGATTTCTCACCCACCCCTAGATGCAGCCACTTGTAAAAATTACAGCTGAATTTATTTTAAGGAGACATGTTATGTTTTCAATTATTTTCTGTTACCTCCCAAAGGACTGTTCTATCTGGATATTTATTTTTCAGGTGGATATTACTGTTACCATGCTTGGATCATTTATTAGCTGATGACGTTTCTTGCTGACTTGGTGGAGAGATTGCTGAGGAAAACTAATATACTAGCCTTCCTACTGCATTAAAGACATTGTGTTGTTTTCAACAGAAGTAAGGGAAGGAGGTTTTTTTCCTTCACATTTTAGCAGAGATCAAAACCAAATAATTTGTTTTCTCCTGAAATTGAAAGCAACGTCCCTTAAAGAAAATTTAAGTGGGAAACAAATTGTTCTACTGTGTTTACTGTTCTTGCTCTAAACCCCAGCACACTATATCCAGTCTTAATTTCCATATCAGTTAACAAATGTTATGTGAATACATCTGACTGATATTTTTCTGGCTTATTTCATTATTGGAGATATTGCCTAGGTTTTGTAAAGCCAGTGATTATTTAAGTGTTGCATCAACCTGGTGAATATATGTTGTTTATTTGTTAATATGTGTAGTGGAGGAACCATAATAAAGTACTTGAGCCCCTTTGATTTGCAAGGAAATTGAGAATATAATTCCAATCATTTTAGCAAGCTTATATAATATTTTTTTTCAGGATCTTCCTTAAGTACTTTATGATTACAACAAAGTAATATGTATACCAGGCTTCCATTTTTACCCCTTTTCATCTCTGTATGATACGTGAATGTGTGTGTTTTAATTAAAAAAATACTAATAGAAAGAAGAGAAACCTCAATCAAACAACAAACTACAAAGAAAGAGACCATTGGTTTTTAAAAGAGACCACTTTTTTTTTTTTCCCCATGATTCTAACCATACGTTCTCTGTATTTCTCTTTCGAGCTTTTATGTAATTAGACCTATGGACTTTGATGCAGTCTTGTATTCTGTCTTTTTCATGGCCAGAATTTCAGTGTCAGCAGGCCTCTTGCCACTGGCTAGCACAGATTTTACAGTATAGCCCTGACAGCCTGCCTGACTGGTCTCAAGTTCAGAGTCACAAGAGGAGTTGCTGAACAGATGTCAAGTGTTGTAAATGGACTGTCAAAGGAATTACTCATTTTCTCTATCCCCCAGTGATGTCCAAGCATAAGTAAAAACCATAAGGCATTCTCTGTAAGGCTTTCTTTTGTTAGAGATCCTTGACAATCACACAATCTGACATTCACAGAGTACAGGATTTTTTGGATTGGAATGATTTTTTTAGTATTAAAGCCATTTGTGAATACAAATATGAAAGCATATGTACATACATATATCTACCTTGGGGTTGCCATCTGCCCATTGTATGTACATGCTAGCTGGTATTTTGGGAGAAGCTGAATAGTCTCTCCTTTTTTTTTTTTAATTAATGTAATGTCTATTGTTACATACATACCTCAGTTCAACAGACACCCACTGGAAGATTCTGAAGATACTGAATGCACATGATCTCTGTCTCCTGCATAACACATTAATCTTTTTGGTGTAATTTAAGGACGGACAATTGCTTGAATGTTGTTTATAGAATCCCTCATGGATCTTAAGCTGCAGTGTGATAATAAGCAAATATTTTTTGATGTCTGATATTAATGTTCTACGAGGTAATACCACAGGAGTTGACTTCCAAGTAAGATATTCCTGCTACTTAACCAAAGTAGTCAGAGTAGTAGATTTCACTAAATATCTACATTAAATGGGATTTTTTTTCTTAATTTGTTTGGATTTTTTTGGTTGGATTGATTTTTGTTTGGTTTGGGGGTTTTTTTCTGAGCTAGTACTATGAGCTGTTGCACTTGCTTTCAAAGAGCAAATATTGTTAGCATGTGTATTTGTGGTACAGAATAGCTGTGAATGACTACACTGGAAGCAGAGGACATTTACTACTAGATTAGATAAAGAATTAGAAAGTACTGATTCACTACCAGCATAGACTAGACCATATAATGTTACTGCTCAGTCTTTCTTAACAAAGAATCACAGGAAACCAGGAGACTTCCAGGATCTTACCATATTGTATTGGTATTATCTGATATGGAGTTCATTTTCCCCATAGCAGCCTTCAGAGTGCTGTGCTGTGTATCAGTAGCTGGAAAGCTATTGATAACACACCAGTGTTTGGCTCCTGCTGAGCAGCGCTCACACAGCATCAAGGCTGTCCCTCCAACATTCCCCCCTCACCAGTAGGCTGGGGGTGGGCAAGATCTCGGGAGGGGACATGACTAGGAGAGCTGACCCAAACTGACCAAAGGAATATCACAGACAATAAGGTGTCTGTTCAGCAATAAAGCTAAGAGAAAGGAGGAGGAGGAATGACATTAAGATATTTGTCTTGCGGAGCAACCAATACATGTACTGAAACCTTGCTTCCTGGAAAGTGGCTGGACACCTGCTGATGGGAAGAATCTATGGTTTTCCTTTGCTTCTGCATATGGACTTTGCTTTTGCTTTGTTAAACTGCCTTTATCTTCACCCACAAGTTTTTTTTCCATCGTTATTTTCTCCTCACTTTGTCCATCTGAGGAGGGCAGTGATGGAGCGGCTTGGTGAGCACCTGACATCCATCCAAGGTCAACCCATCACAGTCCTTAAACAAACATGTGTCTGTAAGTCACTCTTCCAGCATGACTGACTGTGCCAAAACTGACTGAATGCCAGGTTGGTGACAGATTTCTTTTACCTGGAATAGAAGAATATATATCTGAAACTCTAAAGTAGTTTCCATTCAGAGAAATCATATTGCTGTTTCTGAAGTCCTGTGATGAGTTAGGGAAAGTAACAATTAAGAAGTTTTAAATAGTAATCTGTCGCTCCCTGTAAGAAATGTACAGTACTTGGATTACTAGTTAGAGTTTAGCAACTGTCCATGCTGTTTAAGCAGAGCCTGTTCTAACAGCTACAATAACACATTGTTTCAGTGAGCCAGGGAAGCTAATAAAACCACATTTCGAACACACTTTGTCCTCCCAAATCCTAGGGCACACTCACAATAGGAAACATAGTCTTACTGTGTCTGGATGTACAGGGCTCAACTAGTCAAAGATCTGTACTTGCTACTGGCCCATGAAGCCTATGAAAATTTCAAGTTTGAGCTTCCTTATTGTTTTTTGGGTTTTTTTACATTTGATAGAAACTGGCCATGGGTTCATAAATCAGTGTGGAACAAGATCACCAAATAACTTATTTCCTTGGAAATCAGACTAATATTAGACCCATTAAGTTCTCATCCATTTTATGTCTCAGTGATGCTGTATTCGTCATCTATAGGTTTGAAGGAAGATCAAGTTTTCAAATGTTCCTCCTTCATTTGTTTGTCATCACAACACAGACACAATCTCTGTTCTTCTACTTAACCTGATTACAGTTAATCAAAGATCTGACCTTGTATAGGTTGTTTATCCACAAATTCAAAGACTTCATCAAGGTGCTTAAGTATGTGCTTGTGTTAAGCAGCTGAGTAGCCCTCCTGATTCCAGTCATACATGCTTAAGGACCTTGAGAGGAAGTTTCTGAATATGTAGATAAAGATCTGTTGCTTTCCCAGAGTGAATGAAAGGATGAGCTGGGTAAAAACAAAGAAAAAAAAAAAAAGATAAGAGCTCAGTGTACTCAAAAGAGAAATTTTGCATTTAGGGTAGCTGGGAATAATTAGCTGCTTGTTAGATCATTAGTTGAGTTCAGATGGACTCTGAGGGTTTTGGCAAAAATATGATGGCATGTTAAAATCAGATGACTGAAATTGCTAGTGCCCACTGTCAGCCACCCTACAGCTTTGATGCCCTAAGTTAGCAGCCTGTCAACAGCTCCAGCACCAATTAACTTTTCATCCAGGTATATTAAGATGAATCTAAATCAGGGACAGAGGCAGTAATAGGAACATCAGAATGGTTCAAAACTGAGAATGAGCTTTATTTTCTATAACAGATGACCTCCACTCATAGTCTGGGATAGATTGTACTTTGACTGCTAAACATATAATCCCATTGCCTTTTGATTAAGCATCTTTCAAACCTCACTGTCTTCAGTGGGCTTCATTTTTGAAGCTAATGGCACCATTAATCTCAGAGGGCTGATTCACAGAGCAAGATACTACTCAGCATGAACAAGGGTGTGCATTAAGGGAAAGCTGGTCCTACAGGGAGGTTAAGTTTAGCTCCCTCTGTGATTAATCATCTGCCTCCCAGCTGCTGCTCTGATGGGTTTTTCTAATACACTCCAAATGCAAACAAAGGCACAAATATACCTGGAGCCAAAACTAGCTCACAGCTTTCAAAGTAATTTTTCAAACACAAAACCAGACACAATTCTGAAATAGAAATATTCCCTAGGTTGTTTGCCTCAATATCACTCAATCCTTGCCCTGTTAGTTAGAAAGCCAACCCACTCACAGGCCAAATCCATTCCTTTATCACATAGGTAATAGGCCGTTTCCCTCATCTCACTGGATGTCAGTGCAACACACATCTGCAATTAGAAAAAGAGAGACTTGTGTAAATGAAACATTAAATACTGCTCCATTGCAAATTCTGTGATCCCCACTCCTATTTACTCTTACAATCACAAGACTCATTAGCAGAAAACCTTATGGAAAAAATCTTTTACATAAAAGATTCTAGAAGTGTTTACTGGAAATCATTCTGGGATTAAACTGGAGTATAGAAGGGAAGCCAGATGTACCCAGAAACACAGCCATTGCTTAAGGCTAAGAAGTAGGAAGCAAAAAAAAAAGTATATTATGAGGTCTCACAACACAAGAAGTCAGCAGTGGGGTCCCAAAGGAAGATCTGCTCTTTAACATATTCATAAATGACCTGGAAAACAAGATGAATAATGAGGTCAGAGAATTTATGGTTGCTGCTGAATTCTTCAGATTTATTAAAAGGAAAGATTACAAAGAGTTCTGGAAAGATGCCCTGCCAGTTTTGGGTGGATAATGTACAGCATATTAAATTATGAGTGAAAAGGAATGATATGTGTTTCTTCTAATGTAAGAAGTCAGGAGCATCAAGTGAAGCAATTGGGAGGCAGATTTTCAACAAGTATGTATTTAATTTCCTTTATAAGCCACCCAATTTGATTTTTAAAATCTCTGCTCTCTGTCACAGGTGTTCTGGAGACTAAAAATTTAAATGGTTCAAAAACACTTAGCCATGTGTCTAGACATTGCGAAAAACCCATCAAGAGTTATTAGACATCAAAATAAGGATATAAAAATAGCTAGGTCTAGGGAATTACTCCCACAGCAGAAGACACTCCCCAAAATCCAGAAGAGTTGAAGTCTAAAAGATAAGAAAGCATTTGTTAGGAAGAAGAAGAAAGGAGCTTGTTATTCTTTTTTTTTTTCTTTTTCTTCCCTTTTTTTTGTAAATTATTGTTCTTTCTCTGTAGTATCTCTTGCCAGTTCCAGGTCCAAGATGAAACTTCATTACTGATAAAGACTTAGTGTTTTACAATTGTCTTTCCTCATGGTTGTTCCACTGATCTTCCAAACAGGCAGATGTTAGTCGGCTGTTGGGACCTGTTGTGGGCCACATTTTTTGTCCTCTTCACAGCTGAAATAGCCATAGCAACTGCCGCTACATGGTGAGAGGACAATCTTGTTACCATCAACCTTAATGTGTTGATCATCCAACTGACAGTCAAGCCAGAAGAGTCACAGCAAAGAGACATCTCAGGTCTGCATATGGAGATCCATTAGCCCTGTATCTGCACTGATCCCTGCATGAACACATTCTTTTGAATACAGAATTTGCCCTGCTGAATGAAGCTATTTGAATTCGATGTTTGGGGAGTATGATTAATTAACATTAACATGTCTAAAAGACAAAAGCTTTCATTTAATCTGCAAAACGCTAAAACTTTCTGATAATCTTTTAAAGCCAGAACTTCAGGTACCCTGCACTTCAGGTGACAACCTTGATGGTTGAAGTGGTCAGGCTTTCATTATGCTTTGCAAAGCAAGCACTGTTCAAGTCAGTGTTCTTAGCAACTTCCTTAATGCAATTTAGCTAGATGAGGGACTCATGGCTATATATGAAGGTGTTTTATGCCTATCTTTCTAGACAAGATAGTAATGGGAGCATCACACTCTGCTTGTTAAATACTGTAGCAGACAGTTTTGGAAGAGGTCACTAATATTTCCCTGTTTACAAGATCAGTGGACCAAACATGAGGAAAGGCTTTCTAGGATGAGAGCAACACAAAGTTGCTGCTTCTAGTTGTGACCCTCAGACCTGATAGCCTCCCTAGTACTGTGGTAGCTATGTTCTGCAGCTTTTCACTGCTGCCACTCGTTGGTGAAGGGATTTGACATTCCTCTCTCTCATCTGATGGGTGGGCTTCTCTGAAGTCTGCTGGTAAGAAGCTGTGCAGCATCTTTAGTCACTACCTCAGGTGACAAAGTGATCTGGAAGAGAGCCTTGAAATCAAGTTTCTTTTCTGTTTAGGAGTTTAGACCCTGCCTACAGGAGGAGGAAGTTGAGTAAACTATTCCAGGGACTTCCAGTATCTTTACTGTCATTCTTCCATCTGCCCCCTCTTAGTCAAACACTATTGTGAGTGAGGAAAGAAAAATACAATACTGTAGGTGTAAACATCCATTTCCAAAAGTTCCATTGGGAAAGTGAAAGAGCTGAGTCAATTCCTGCATTCGTTCACGCTTCCTTATTTGGTGAATATGGCATTGGTCCAGAGAACAAAGAACAACTTCGTCAGCCTACCATGTAAGTGTACCATGTTAATTTGGATCTGTCTGTTCAGCCAGGTAGATGAACCTATGCTTCCCACAACTTTAAGGAATAATAGTTCCACAGCAACTGGCAAGCAGAAATTCCCTTTTAGAAAGCTTTTGTAAAAAGTCTTGTTTATTTTAGTTTTTAAGGGAAAACAAAAAGGGTAGGGATTCTCAGTCCTTCAGAGAACACTAAGTGGAAGGAAATGGCTTTTCTTATACCAGAGAAAACTGCCTAAATCCAGAGGACAGGGCTGAACATGCAAGTCTTCTCTGCAGGATTCCTTGTTGTGATGCTCCACTCACTATTACCTGATTTTCCTACCATGCTGCGAAAGGCTCCTTATCTGGATCCCTAGAGGTCATGTTGGACTGTGGATCCTATTATGTTGGTACAAAGTTCTTAGTGAAGTCAGATCTGTTTGTTCTCTCAACCAACAGACTTTGACAAATTGGGGATAAATATCTTCTCCTACTCAATGTACTGTTCTAGATGGACCAAAATGAAATGTAGCTGTTAAAGACCAATGTCACAGAACTATTTTAAAATCCTAGAGCCTTTGAAATGCGTTAGATAATTTTTATTTTAAATTCTTCTGTATTGATGTACTTGTCATAGTGTCGTGAAGTTTAAATTATAGATTTTATTGTTCATGTACAGCAGAAAGATTTGGTTTATATATCTTGTATGCAAAACAGGAAAAAAAGAAACAATCAAACAAACCAAAAGCCAAACTCAAACAAGGAAGACATACTTTCAGCTAAAATAGGCAGATTTAAACATGATTTAAGAGGCTTTTTAGCATTCAGTGAAGAAATCAAAGAATTTCCAAAGTATGTCTATGTTTTTTCTAGGATATGCTTCAAAGATAAAGGTTAGCCTATAGAAAAAAAAGCTGAAAATAAAAAAACAAGGTAGAGAGCTGCTCATGCAGTCCTCAAAAGGGCAAATGTTTTATGTAATAGGGAAGATAGTAACACAGTTCTTCACTGTGCTGCTGAGGCTTATCAGAAATGTTCCATTTATTTTTAGTAATCACTGTATTCAGTTCATTTTTCACAATTTGTAGTGGAAGTGTAGTGATAGAACACTAAAATTAGTGACTGAGTTTGGTGTTATAAGAACAAATCCAGTTATATACTGCAAAAAGTTTGAAATGTGCAACCAAGAAAATCTGTTTACGTTGCAATGACGTCTCTCAGACTCAGTGAGTTAGAAGTTCCTGCTGATTTATTGCAGGTGGCTGGAAAAAGGCTGCTCCTCCTTTTTTTTTCCTCAAGAAGCTTTTTAACTGTGTATATGGTTATCCAGGTCATCATAAGACTTTTGTAACCTCTACTGAAACCTGGACTTGTTGATTTTGATGGGCTGCTGCTCTTAAGAAGCTGCATGCTCCTTTTTTAATCACTGTGGTGAGCAGTTTTATCATTCAGCTGAATTGCTCTCTTAGCTTTAAAAAAGTTGATTACAGGGTATGCAGTGACACAACACTCTTTTTTAGACTTTAAATCTGCAGACAAGCCCCTTCAAACATCTGTCTGCTTCTTTAACCTTTTCCTGCAAAAATATGTAATCAGCAAACGTATTGCATGCTGAGGTCCAATGCATTTAATGTCGATCCTGAGCTGCAAAACTTTCAAAGCCTCCTGTGAACTCCAGTTAATTCCCATCCTTTGGGTATGTTTGACGAGCTGTGACACTTTACCATTGGTACAGTATGTGTACTGCTGCTGGTTTGCATTTACAGTGCAAAGTGAGATGAGAGAACACAATTTGGAGAGATGAGAGAATCCAAGTTGGAGATATGAAGAACGTGGCAGACTCCAAATGCTATGAAGTCTAGTGATACGATGCCAAGAAATGGACCAGAACAAACACTGCCTGAGTAGAAAGAGTGAGAAACACCCAAGACAATGATTTCAGAACATCCTGGAGAGCATGGTGACTTGATGAAACAGTTTACAGCTACAATGGGAAGGTGAAATTCCTTCAGTCATTTGCTATTAATTATTCACCACATTCCCATCTCTGCTTAATAGGAAACTGAACTAAACGTAGTGACCTTTGGAACAGTTTCATTAATGCCTAACTGCTTTGCAAAATGGTTTCAAACCTGATTTACTGAGGTAATATTCTCTGCTCCTGTTTAAAGAAGGTCTCTGAGGTCTGTTTTTAATAAAGGGTTACAGAGCTCTTGGAGATAAAACCGGAACATGCAGTACATGAATAACTTGCACAGGGAATGTTTAGAGTAGTTGTGCCATGTAGCTGTGTTTAAAGAAAGTTGTCAGTTGATTGCAATGGTTTTCTATCACTTGACTTTGACTTAACTATCACAATCTTTCTTGGGAAAGATGAAAACCTGTCACACTTAAGTAGGAATATTCCACACGCTTTGAAACTCCTCTTGAAGGGATATATGCATTCATTGTGGGTGCATTCCCCTGGTTTGCTTCCCAGATACTATGTACTAGTGTTTTGAAATAAATGTGCCCCACAAACTCAAACACAGGGCATTACAAATCAATCTGCTACCTAACAAGACAGCAGAAAGTAAAAGTGTATTCTGTCATTTCTATGGCTGAACTGTAAAGTTCAATTATTGCACATTACAGCTGTTTGCAGGAGCCAGCAAACTAGTAGATTAGGGAATTATGGCTAGTTTAGGTTTGTCTGCTCTATATTATTCCAGTTTCGTGCTGCTGCAAAATTATTAAAATTAGCAGGGTTAAACTGTTTCAAAATCAAGGTATCACAATAAATGTATGCATATGATTCTACGATTCTATGAACTTCCAAACGGATTTTTAGGAGCAAAATTTGTGTACTGATACATATTTTTTTCTGAAAGTGTACCAGTTGAATCTGTTTAACAATGGCATTAAAGCTCAGTTAGAAACCTCAGAGGCCAAATAACACCAACATGTTTCTGAGACACAAAGTACGTAGCAAACAAGTCCGCAGTACAACTGGATACTGAAAAAGATAAATAGTTTCTAAAGTATTATTAGAGCTTTTTCGGTGTGTGGCTGAGGTTTCATCACCATGTTTTCCAGTTACCATGGCAACTCTTCTCAACTGCCAGAGCCTTGTAAGGCATATTTACTCCAGTAAGTGCAAAACCTGGTCAGATGGCTACAGGGATGCTGGCACACTGTTCAACAGCATAGGCAAAATGTCCCTTCAGGGATTAGTAGCCACAGTGGCACCAAATAGTCATCCTTGCCTTGACTGTGATTACATCACAACTCTTATGAAATTGGAGTTGTCTCTAAGATGTTTTGTTCAGGAAAATTTTCACTGCAGAGACAGAGAGGGAAAATTACTTTCTAAATCAAAGTAATAACCTTTCTGAGCTTTTCCCCATTGCAAATTCTTAACGTTTTAATACTCAATCAGTGAATGGCTAGGTAAGAATAAAGAAGTTATTTGGAAAAAAGTAGCAGAATTGTTTATGTGTAACTTCAGTAATGGAATTGATTCGGATGCCAAAGACTTTCTAGAAGATCTCTTAAAGCCTGCCTGCAAACATTCTCCTCTGACACAGTATGTTACAAATTGTGTTGATACTTAGAATTCTTTTGTTCTCCCTCAAAAAAGCCTGTATCAGCTTGGTTGTACTGGCTACTTCTACAGAGACTTTAACAGCTCCAGATGTCTAAAGAATGTCACCTTTTCCTAGCTGGAGAGGAGTGCTTCTGATGGCATAGAGACTTTGAGAGTCACCAAGTCTCCATTCTTCATAAAGGCAGCGGTGCTTCACATTGCTAAAGCTTAGAAAGGTAAAGCTGGTAAAAGTTTCAAGGGACCATCCAGTACCCTTTGCATTGAAATAGAGTGAAGGGCACCTACAGCAAACTTAACAGAAGTTCCTTTGATCAGCTATGAAAATAACCTTTATGAGGAAATTCTACGGTCTACATAACTTTTACTAAAACTTTGCTGTCTTTTGTTCTTTTCCTCAGAACTAAATGAATAAAATTGTTCCATTATTTCCTGCTTCTTGAACCTCTTTTCACTCTCTTTTCTGAAGGATTCTCTGCAGTTATTCTGCATTTCTTAGAAAGGATGGTGCACTAAATAAATAGACATTGGCTTCGAATGGTGTTCTCTGCAAAGCTGCTGAACAGCCGTTGCACAGCTACACAGTTAATACATTTATTTTTAGCAAGTTGCATCTTGTTGATTTTGGACTCTACTGACCCTACCTCCAATTTATACATATAATTTGAACTCTGATCCAAGACAGAGTGTTTACAGCTGTTTTGAAAACTGGTGTAATTTATGGAATTTGAAAGTGGTTTTTATTCCATGGTACAAGTAATTATTGAAAATATCAAGTAGAGACAGATCTAGAGAACATTTGTGTCAGGTTTTGTTTGAGATTTCTCCCAGCGATACTTATAGGCATACAATGGAGTAAATAATTTTTTTAGCAATACATTTCAGTGGGTTGTGCTGGGACAGAAGTCACAAGATGTCACTGGCAAATCAGGCATTTCAAGGATGTATGTGTGTATGAGTCTTGCTCCCTGAAATTCCTGTTACAAGTACATTCACAGTGGGCAACCAGAACAGAGCAAATACTCGTTTGCTGTGCATGAAGCACATGTATGTAGTGGGAGCAGGAGCCAGGCTCCTCTGCCTGGGTTTCCAAGATGGCCACCTCTGGTATGCAAACCAGATGGTTGAGCAACACAATATGCATCTGCTGTCACAGCCTACATTCCCGCTTCTGGCTGCATCTACATTAGTGCTTTGGTTCAGATCGGCTTAGCTTTCCCTTTTGAGGTGGATCTTCCTGCGCTTTAGTTACACCACAGAGTGGTCTCAGAACTCACAAATCAGACTTTCATATGAAGATGAACTGGAAGCTGTTCTCTGGTAAATCAGAGACACACTCCAACTGCAAAAGGGCACTTAGTCCTTGGTGGAAATGTTCAAATACCAAGTGCTGTTTACTGCCATCCTCAGCACTGCTGTAGTTCCTAGGCAGGTTTCTTGTAGTTGAGGGGAAATCCTACTGTGTTTCACAGCTTTCTGCAGCAAACTGCATTGTCAGAGAACAGACTGTCTGGTACAGAAAAATATAATTGGGCATTCTAGCAGGTTACAAAAAAGTCTTTTTTTCTTTTTTTCTTTTTTTTCTGAATTGCCTGTCGTAAGAAGGATCAGCTTATATAAGAAATCCCTAAATTGCATTTAGTCAAGTTATCCTCTTGTCACAGAATGGGAGCAAAGAGCAAGATAAAACCAAGAGTGCCTATAAAGCTCAGAAGTACTTTGACAGGCTACTGTTGAATCCACTGGATTGAAATCCTGCATAATTTGGGATTTTTCTTTTTAAGAAGTAGACATTTCTTTTCCATAAAATACAAAACTACAGAATTTATGCCAATGCTTTATGAAGTACTTACACATGCCCACAAACACAGGATGTCAAGCTAGCATGTAATAAAGATTTACATATTAAATAATGCATTAGTGGTTAGTCTATCAGCAGTTATGTATTAAATAAAGTTTTCTAAAGCCAGCGGGAAGCAGTTTGAAAGAAATGGAGGAAAAAGCAAAATAAAATTGACCTGAAACAAGATTATCTGAGCAGATTTCAAAGATACAATCCCAAGGAGCACAGCAAAAGCTTTGTTATTCTTGTAAAGTAAATCTGATTTGAAGTGAAAGATTGACAAAGATTCAAGGAATATTTGATTCCTTAGCACATATATAATACTAGGAAGGATTACCATGCCATCTTGTAAACACTTGCAAGCATAAATCAATAAGTTTTTTTTTCAGGAAAGCTTTGCTATTTCCAGCCCACACTCTCCGTAACCAAAGAAATCAATTCATTTTCCTAGATGGAGTATGGTTTTCTTTTATAACTTTGTAATAGTGGATACTATTTTTTTTTCAGAATCATTTCTTAAGAATCTCCTATTTGTAGACCTTCAAAACTGGAATAATCACATGGTAATTGCACCATGTGATTACACACCCTACTCAACTATGAGAGTTACTAAGGGGCTCATATTTAATACCCATGTTATCCAACATCGTGAATGGCCATTTGATGTAGGTGATTGACTCTATAAAAGTGAAAGAACATTCAAAACAAAAGATGTATAGGGTCTTTAATTTCACAGCTTTGCTGTTCTTGACATGCAGATGACATATACAGGATTGATCATAAAATATGAGAGGCACAGAGGTTGCCATGTCTTTCCAAATAACTTCAGCTTTTGAAATACAGCTTTGTTTTTCATGGTTTTGGTGCTGTATTGTATTGAGAACATAAGAAAGGCCACACAGGGCCACTCTGGATTTCTAGCTCAGAATCCTGTTTCCAACTGTAGACAAGAGCTCTAAAAAAAAGAAAGTTTATAATATTACATCTTCTGTGCATTCTCCTGACTCTATATATCATCTGGCTGAGGACATTCTGACTTAAATAATATATTTTTGTGTTGAATAGGTTTTATGCATTTTCCTTCCTTTTTTTTTTTTAACTTTGTGTAACCTTTTCTCATCTAAAGCATCCTATAACAATGAATTCTGTAGTTTAACTACATTTCAGGGAAGAAATACAACCTTCAGTTTGTTTTGGAATTATCACCTGCTAGTTTAATTTAAAATCTCCTTACATAAATATATATCTCTAAGATCTGCAGGGGGGATGGCAATCAGACAATCAGCAAATAGTTCAGCTGCTCTTAGAAAATACTTTGAAACCTTTCAGAATCTCATTGACAGGTGAGTGCTTGAATATGCTGTTGAAAAAGTGCATCTTGATTCTGTCAACATAGATATAAAGCAGGCTTTAACATGGATGTAGAGCAGGGTTTACCTACCACTTAGAGAAAACATGAGTCATGATGCAGAAGCAGTGTAGCTATGGTTCTTCTTGAAATAGAGGTAAGACAAGGTTAAAGCAGCACAGACAACTAACTACTAAAAGTAACAGGCTTCAGAAAGCCTCAAATTACAAGGGCTTAGACACGTAATGTCTTCTTGTGAACACTGATGAGATTAGTTTTATCTCAATGTCTGCTCCTCTAATAGCAGTTTAAGTGAATACTTTTTAAAGCTATGTGGGTGAGAAATTCAGCTTCCTTCTACTTCCCTTTTTCAAGCGTGGCAATATCCAGGAGATAGATGATATGTACAGATGTGGGGAGAAACCTCTTCAGATGCCTCACTACAACTCTCCAGTAGATCTCTCTGAGTGTCTTTGAAGACTAGAGTTACAAGCTAGAGAAACCTTGCACTGACAGGAAGAGTTTAAGAGATTTTGATAAGAGGCCTGTTGCTCAGTCTGGATCTCTAGTCCCTTATTCTGCAGGCTTCAGGCCATACAACACTTCTTATAGGCTTTCCCAGCAGCTTAACTCCAGTAATGAATTATACAAATAGGTGCAGATGGTAGTTTCCCCAGACAGTGGCATGGTTGATCTTCCCCACAGTTTAAGGAATATCTGGTCCTATAAAGACAACATTTGAATGCAAAGAGCACATAGATTAAACCTATTCTGACACTGATGGTATGGTGGAAGATTAAGGGGCATCCAGAATGTTCAGGCTGGGCACAGACGGATTAAGTTGCAGTTCTGCAGAGAAGATCCTGGATATCTTGGTGGATGGCAAGTTGAACATGAGTTGTCAGTGCAGTCTCGTGATAACTGCACAAAATAGCTGATTATTCCTCTCTTTTCCTCACTGATGAGGCCAGCTCTGGGCACATTAATACAAAGTAAATGTCAACAAACTAGGCAAGAGTCCAACTGAAGGCCACTGAGGTGTCTGAGGGGAAGTTGAGTGAGCTGGGTTCACTCAGATTGGAAAACAGAAGTCTAAAGGGGAATGTTTGTCTGGGGCCAAACTCTTATCAGAAACACATAGCAAAAAGACCAGAGCAATGATTATAAGTTGCAGCAAAGTAAATGCTGTTTAGGCATAAGGGGAAAAAAATCCTGTCAGTGTAGCTAAATATAGGGACAAATGCTCTGGGAAAGGCGGTGGAATCTCACTTCCTGGAGATTTTCAAAACTCAGCTAAACCTAACATGATCTAACTTTAAAGCTAGCAATGCTTTGAACAGGGGGCTTGAACTGAAGGACCTTCAGAGTTCCTTTCCAATATTAATGTTTCTATGACTCTATGAATAATACTTTCTTTGAAGTCACAATTTCTTTTCTTTATTGTATGGCCTGCAGTCAGGTTACTCTATTAATATTTAAAAAAAATTAATAGGCAATAATCTTCATTCTGAACATCTAAGAATACTACTGCAGTTAGTGTGAGCTAAGGGAAAAATTCAGGATACTCAATTAAGGAATCCCAGCCACCAATAGGGAAGATTTTCCACATTAAAAAAAAACCCCGATTTTTCTTTTAGAAAAAGGTTTCACATTTTTTTCAAAATGATATAACATGTACCATATATGGCAATATATATGACAGAAGAAAAGTATTGCGTGTATAGCTCATGAATAATAACCAGAAACAGTAGCCTTACTATCTCAAGAGGTTTTTCCTTTTTTTATGTCAACCATTTTGAAACATCTCTTTAATACAAAGGTAAGGAAAATAAGATCTCCTCAGAAGCAGTGCTCCTTCGTTGCTGCATTTCTATTATGTGAAACAACACGGTAGTCTATTGTAAAAATTACTTCTGTGTTGTCAAAGAGATATCAGGAGTGTGATATAACTCCTGAAATGTAGAAAGCTCAGACAAAACCCTCATCTTCTTAATCTCACTGCAGATTAAAAGTTTCATTAACTAGAGTGTCATGAATGCCTCCAAAAGGGTTGAGCAGGCAAACCTCCTAACTGGCAATGTACTGAGTTGGTCATATCATTAACGTAAAGGATTTAAAACGGGATTTTGGTTGGGGAAATGTCCAGACAAAAATATTGTAACAGGTTGTCTGTTGTGTACCAGTACTGGCTGGGAGCTGACATGCTGGAGGGCATCCAGCACAGCGCCACCAAGATGATCAGGGGACTGGAGCATCTTCCTTATGTGGAAAGGCTGTGGGAACTGGGGCTGTTTAGTTCAGAGAAGAGAAGTATATAAATGGTGGATGTCAGGAGGTTGGGGTATCCCGTTTTTCTATTGTATCTTGTAACAGGACAAGGGGTAATGGACAAAAGCTAGAACACAAAATATTCCATTTAAACATAAGGAAAAACTTCTTTACTGTAAGGGTGAGGGAGCCTTGGCACAGGCTGCCAAGGGAGAGTGTGGAGTCTCCTTCTCTGGAGATTTTCAAAACCCATCTGGACATGTTCCTATGCAACCTGACCTAGATGGATGTGCTTTAGCAGGGGGTTGGACTAGACAATCTCTAGAGGTTTTTTCCAACTTCTGCTATTCTGTGATTCTGTGAATAGTACACAACTTTCAAATAAATATATTTTTTCTTTCAATTTCAAAACCTACAATTTCATCTTGTCATCAGATCCAAAATATTTCTCTCCTGCCTTTCTTTTTCTCTCCAGAAATGGATCCTTCATAAATTCTGTTTTTCAGTATGATTGAGGAATGGAGTTGGAAACTGCTAAATTATTCTGTTGCTCGTGGAAGACTTAGCTCTATCTTTCCTTTTTGTGTGAGCTTTACCATGCTATTGGGAACATGCATTATTAAAAAGTTATTTGTCAGTGAAGCCAATGGAAATGAATTTGAATTCTCATGAGAGCTGTACCTGTTAAGTAATAAAGGCCTTTTCTTAGCTGGTCTTTTTTGCACAGTAACGTAACAAGCTAAACTTAGTGAAAAGTAATACTCACTCTTTTTTAACATAGGAGACTGCAGTTTGTCAGTGGTAACTGTGTGCTTAGTGCAAGGAGAGGCTCAGAACTACCCTTAGATGAAATTCATTTGTCTGTAAGGTATTCTGAAGCTTGTTATACAATGAGCCTGGATGCTTTAAAGAGTATGGCTTCTAAAAAACAGTGTCCTGACCCACATCCAAAACATCACAGTCTTTAGAGTGGCTACTCAAATTTCCATTTTTGCTTTGAATCAGTATTTTCACTGAAAAAGCTCTGTTCATATGAAACAGCAAAGTTTTATTTCAACTCACATATTCCTTTCCCAGAGTACAGCTGGATGAGTATGTTTTCTATCTGGTGGCTATGAAAAACATTGGCATGAAAACGTTCCCTTCTCCCACCAGGTACACATAGTTCAATGAATATGAGTGCTGTTTAAAAATGGTGTCATTTCCTTGAAACATCCATTATCTGGAATTGAAGTCATTAATGGAGGTAGCTTGTTGCCTTAAACAGTTGCCAAGAGATGGCAGATGATAACTGAAAAATACTGTTAACTTTATTGGATCAATTGATAAAAAAGTCCCCAGAAGAAGGATGATACAAGAGAAGTTTATGTATTTTGTGAAGAAAACTTGAGCTGCAGTTAATAGTTAGTTGCAGGAAACTTTAAATGAGGCTATTTTTTGCCCTCTAGTATAAGAGTCTAAAACAGTTAATGAAAAAATAATGTTGTCATAGATCTCACAGGATAACTTGTGCAGCATGTTGGCAGATTTATTATTATTTTTTTTATTTTACAGTAGAAAACTTGTGTATTAAAATGCTGACAGTGACAGCACTCTTATTCTCTATATATTTGTATTATTTGCTATATTGAAAGATAATTTATTGCAGACACACATTTAGGCATGTAACTGAAACTTTTAACATCTTCATTGAATGCAAGTATGAAATCTGTAACAGATTTTTACAAAGTCAAATTTCATAAAACTTGGCATTCAGGTTTAGCTTGGAGTTGGTTATATTTAGGTTGATAATTTAGCATTAACACATTTGAATCACCATATTTTTATGTTTTTTAAGTGTTTTGTGTTTTTCTGTCCTTTCAGCTTATAAAATTAGACTATGATTGTGCACAGTCTATAAGCACTTTTGGTATTGCATCCACCCTGATTCTGATCACCAAGAAATGAAACGAAAGTAGGAAATTGCTACTTTTAAATTTTCTTTGTCAGCTTGTATATCAGAATACTGACACGCAGGATTGCGACTGATCAGTAGTTTAGCATAAACCCAGTTGATTCCAATGCTAAATGTGGCTCAATATTTGTATTGATCAAAGAGCTACTATTCTGATCAGTTTAACTTTCCTAGATGTCAGTTCCTCTCTATGTCTCAGTCAAGAGCGACCTGTGGAGTCATGTTCATCAGAAACATTTTCTTTATGTCTGATATTTTGAAGCTCCAGCTGCCTGATAGTATGCAATAATATGAAATGTCAAAACCAATGTCTGGTGAATACATGGGTTAATAGATTTTGTAGCATTCACAACTAGCAAGTTTATCAGTTGTTCTCCATAGTTTACTTCTTTGAATACCATAAATCTTCAGTGTGACTGAAAACCAGATTGCCTTCTTGATCTGATACAGAGAAAAAAAATTAAGACTTTAGTTGGTGAACAAGAAGCCACTCCCTCTGTTGAGCAATGTTTCTTGCTCCCGTAAATAGTTTAAATTTAACTTAGAATCAAATTGTCTTTCACCTGTGTGAACTTCTGCCAATTTCTTCCTTTTCCAACCATTCTTCCTCTCTCTTCTCTGTAGATGGAAAATCTCACATACTGCTTTCTGTCAGTAAAGGTATTGAATGTCTTTCTCTAGCATGGTATTCTGATTCTGCACACTGTAGCAGATCATTTAATCATAACAGATTAGATACTGTGCAAATGTCATCTAATCAGCAATGGGAGAAATGACACATATTTCTGACCAAAAGTTAGACTAATTGACGTAAAGAAAGAAATATAGTTCAATGCTGATGCAGATATCTCTATCTACATAACAAGTAAATAAGGGGATGGATGGTGGAATATATTGACATGTCACCCAAACAAAGTAAAGTCATCAGCACTGCAAATGCCACTTCATCCTATTTATTATGCAGTAATGCTACCACTCCCTCTACAATGGCTATGATACATGAAGGCAGGTGATTGTAAGCAAGATTACTGAAACAAAACATGATGTATTGCAAGGCTGAGTGTAGACAGGATTTATTCCACATAGAGATTGTTCTTCTTTGGCTTTTCTACTAAAATCAGACATAGTGCTAATTAAAAAAAAGTAGTCACAGGCAGATTGTTTGTTTACAAAATAAATAGCCAGGGAATAAGGACAGCAGGAACAAACAGATAACAGAAAACCCACTGCGAAAGGTGACACAGAACATGCACCTTCTGTCCCTTCTGTTCTCCTTCTAATTAAAAACAGAAGCGGGAAACAAATTAAAAGTACCAAGTCTCTGCTATATTTAATTCTCAGACTAGACAAGGCATGCATACCTTCTGAAAAAAAGTACACATGATGAGTGGCGTCTCGATGGGACTTACACTGATGTGTTTATACTGTCAGCTTGGTTTGCTTGCTGTTTTGCTTCTGGCCCCGAATTCTACCAGCCTGTCTTTACCTACATCAGGCTTTGCCTGTAGAGTTCAGCCTGGAGTATGCCAGGTTTCTACAGAGGTGGGAGAAATCCAACAAATACCAGCTGATTGTTTGCTCTAGGGTCTCTTCCTCCTAACTGCAGTATTCAACATGAAACAGTTTACACTTAATTCACAGGCCCAACTCCTTGGCCCCAAAACCAGGTCTGCTTACCAGGATAGCTCTAACAGAATACATCTGAATCACTTTGTGTCCAGCACTGTCTCCTGTTCCTTAGAACCTATGTACAGCACAGGTAGACCTAGCATGAAAATAAAATAACTAATGTATTTTGAACATACCATTTTTTTTACCATCTGAATTTCTGGACTCAGAGGATGAGATCCATGTCACCTACTCAAAAATGAAGGAAAACATCCACCTTCAGAATGTGGTTCAAGTGATCCATGTTACAAAACTCCTAGAATGTGCTAAATCACCTTGTATTTAATATGTAAATATTAATATATAGTAATATTTAAATCTCCTGCACCTTAGACTACACCCTGCTTTGGGCTGGAAAAAAATCATGTTGCTCCTGTGGCAGTTCACAGTTTAGTAAACTTTACACCAATGAGGACCTTTAATGTACACATATTCCAGGTTGGAATTCCTGGTCATCTAGTGGTGTGCATATGTTTCTTCATCAATTGAAGTCAAATGTAAGCAAATGATTCATGAGTAGGATACTATCATTATCACTGCACCACTGATATAGTCCTTGCAGGTTACAGTATTCTGGAAAGAAAAAGACATTGCTCTGTAATAACAGTAGAAAAAAGGAACCGCATCTACAGGGGAGTGTTAATATATCCAGTATGTACACAGAAACTTGGGGGCCAATCCAAAGAACTGGTGAAATTGAAAGTTGGGCCTGGCATGCACGTTAAGGAAGTACTTCTGTCTGAATACTGAATAAAATATGAAGCTAGAGGCATTCACAGTTTGAAGGAATCTGTTGCATAGCCTTACAATGTGTGTCGGCATCCTTTTATTTATTCTTACCGTGTTGTTTTCAAGCTTCTCTCAGGGATATTGTTGCACATTAGAGAATAAGTCCTCAGATATTTCATTCTGTAGTTGTATGGGTTATTATCAGTCTTCAGAATATTTGGCCCAGGAAGTGAAGTGGTTTCATAGCAAGAAATATTCTAGACATGCTGCTGTTTGGGACCACTAAGTTTTAGGTACCAAGTGGAATGATACAGAAACTTTTAGCATATGCTGGAAGCTAATCCCCGATGGTTTATTTTTGCATTTAAAGAAAAAGTGTAGGAATATTTGGGGATGAGACAGTGGACTGGAAGTTTATACAGGTCCTTAGTCCCCTTTCAAGTGCACTGTTAACTGTATTGCATAAAGGATTTTCTTAATTTGGTAAGATCAAATTATATGTCTGTACCTTTAAACAAAAAGAGGATATATATGTCCCATTATGACGGAGGGATCTACTCCTGTCACTGAATACCTCTCGGGATGAGGACTATGTACCCAAGTCTATACAGTTGCTGAGCTATTCCATTCAGACTATAGTCTTGTCTGCCCCAAATATGTCCTTCTGGGGTGTTTTTTTCGGAGGTCAACTCCAGTCTAGCTTGAGAGCACCCTTTTCACTGCTAAACTGGAACGCTGAAAAAGAGATTCCATAAAGTAAAAATAATAATTTTTGTGTTGCTGGTTTTGTCTTTGTATGAAGTTCTCTGTATCAGTTTCTCAAGCCACCTAAACCCAACTGAATATGGATTCTGGAGTGTCAGATAAAAAGTATGCTTTCCTATTTATATTTTTTCTGCACTAAATATTGATTCCTGGCATTTTTAATTTTTTTCTTCTCCTGCAGCAGGTGTCATCTTAGAAAAGTCTCAGCAGCAGTTAATGAAAAAGTGGAATATTCTGGGAGTTGTAGTCTTTCAAACAGAGCTTCGCAAGGACATACCTGTATTGGAACACTACAGCTCCCTGAACTTCCTCGCATCACTGCCTATGAAACGTCCTGCAACGTGACTAGTTTTGGGGGGTGGTACTCATGGACTTTCAGCACTGCAAATCACACAGCACCTTGCATCTGTGTATGGGAGCAACTGTAAGCCAAAATGGACACCTGTGAACCAGTGCATGTTTAGGGTGGGGAACGAATAAAGAAGTCTGGTATGAGGAAACATTGTCATTTGAAATATTTCACTGTAGAAAAATATTCAACGCAATTTCTGCCTTTACCACAGAACTCTCCGAGAGCCCAGACACTTGGACACTCTCGGTACACCTACCTTTTGGTCAAACTGTGTTTCTTTTAGACACTTATTTGAACCAAATTACTTATGGCTGTTTTCTTTACCTCCTTTGGCCCCTGCCCTGGGAACAGGATGTCTGTCTGCAGTCCCTGAATAGAAGAAAGACTCTTGGGGCCACTGCTGCACTACCATGCCCACCTCTTCTATTGCTGAAAACTTTCTAACCCTCAGGGAACCTTTCTTTTTTTCCTTTTTTTATAGCTTAACTCTCCATGCTAGTTCATTCAAACAGGGGCTTTGGAGGAATTACAAAAGAAATCACTCTGCCTAGCTAGATACATTTAAAGATCTAAATAAAAATATTAAAAACTTGGACATATTGCTTACCTCTGTTTCTTTTCACAATTCCTTTTCCTTCTTCTCCAACTTGCCTAATAAGCCCAGATTTAATAAGACTCACATTATTCCCGATTTGAGAACTTAGCTGCAAGTTATATATTTGCTGACAGCATATGGCTGACTCCATATGTAGACTGTATTCATTGATAGAGCAACTGGAGAGTTTTACTATAATTTTTAAAGTTATTATAAAATGAGAGTCCCCCAAACAGAATGCTCATCAATTTGTAAACTTGTGCTGAAACTCTTACAGAAACAGCTGTGCTTGTGATCTGAGCATTGTTGGTTTCTGTTGCTGAGCAGGTGGTGTTAGAATAGCTTCTTTCACTGCCTTTTTGCATTCATGATCTTAGCTGGAGACCAGAAGGTGGGAAAAAGCATAAAGCCATAAAATAAAGAGACAGGGATATTGATACTTCTGTTGTCCTCAAGGGTTCAATTTTAGTTTAACTTCTGAGTAATTGTTTTGGAAAATCTTGTTTTAGCTAACAAGCCTGATTCTAGAAAGTCACAGTTTTGGTTTATCTGTACTAACACAAACTTTCAGTGGTTCTGCTGTAGAAAGCCTCATTTTCAAGTCATAATATTCATTCAGACTATTATATCATTTAAATTCCATGGAATAACTGTATGCACGGATTTATACAAGGACCTAAATACTTGGAAGAAAAGTGGGGTTTTATTTTGTGAAATAAGTACATAAGCCCTGATTTGAGAGGGAAGAGAAATTAATGCTGAAGGAATCAGTTTCCACAAAGATCATTCACTTCGTAAGAAGGAACTTTTAATTGAAAAATGCTAGGAAATGCATGAGAAAAGTGCATATAATTCAAGTTAATGACTAGTTTTATGCTTTACAGTCTTTGCCCTATATGCACAAATAAATTCCATAAACATCCAATACTTAAATCTGGCAGAAGTTTTATTTATAATTAATGTCTTGTTGGACTGAGTGATGCTTATTTGCAGATTTCACTAGTAAATAGCATGCTTAACACATTCCTAAAGAATGCCAAGAAATTCATGTGAGTTAAAGATCCGTATCTTTTCTGCTTTAGGGAAACTCTAAATGCAAAGTGTTCTTGGCTGCTCTCTTTTACCAGAGGAAATATACTTTCTGTTTTTTTAATGTGTGCTACTACCTGGTCCGTAGTGCTGAAAAAAAGACAAATGTTTTTTTCCAAAGTGCAGTCAGGCAAAGCAAAACAAACAAGCAAGCAAAAAAACAGAGAAAAGATAGTGGTAGAATAATTCCTTTTAGAGAGTACATTCCTGCAGAGGATAAACATGTTTTGTTATCTTTATTTTAAAATCATTTTTGTAATGTTTTGTGGCTTACTATTCTTCAAAAAGCAACAGTCTTTGTTATTATAATCCTCACCAACACATCAAAAAAATCAGATCCATTTTGTCTTCAATCAAAATGTAATTCTTTTAAAGTCTTCAGGAGCCAATAAGGAACTTGCATGATCCCAAATGCTTTTGAAGATGAATATACATGTTAAATGCAAGATTTTTCATTCAATTAATTAATTCAATGTAGTCAATTATTCATTCTATTAATTTATTCAATGAATAATTAATTGGTATTTGTTTACTTTAAAAAGTTCAAAATGTCCTTGAGCAGTTCATGGATCAATACGTCAGTGTAATTAACCACAGGCTCCACTAAAATTACTGTGAAAATTTTTCATCTGCTGTTCACAGTGGATACAGGTGCTGGTCCTTAATGGGCTGTAACAGACCTCTATGGAGAGTCCTACTATCACTTTGTACTTCTTTGTACTTCTTGCTGTTTAAACACACAGGCAACAAGGAAATGTGTAATAACAGCCCATCCTGCCATTGTAAGGCAATAGCGAACAATGGAAATGAATGTAATGATCTGAACAATCAAGACACTGCAGGCTAGATCTTCTCAATCTATCCTTGGCCCTTAACCAAGGGAGATACTTCCAAAGTCGCAGAATCATAGAATCATAGAATTATAGAAGGGTAGGCATTGGAAGGGACCTTTAGAGATCATCTAGTCCAACCTCCCTGAAGAAGCAGGTCTACTTAGATCTGGTCGCATAGGAACGCATCCAAGTGGGTCTTGAAGACTTCCAAGGAAGGAGACTCCCCAGCCTCCCTCTGGGCAGCCTGTGCCAGGGCTCCCTCATCTGAACAGTAAAATAGTTTTTTCTTACATTTAAATGGAACTTTTGTGTTCCAGCTTCATCCCATTACCCCTTCTCCTGTTGCTAGATATAACAGAAAAAAATGGATGCCCCAACCTCCTGACATCCACTAATTAGATATTTATAAATGTTAATAAGATCTCCACTCAGTCTCCTCTTTTCTAGACTAAACAGCCCCAGTTCCCACAGCCTTTCCTCATATGAAAGGTGTTCCAGTCCCTTGATCATCTTGGTGGCCCTGCGCTGGACTCTCTCCAGCACTTCCCTGTCCCTCTTGAGCTGGGGAGCCCAGAACTAGACACAGTACACCAGATGAGGCCTCACCAGGGCAGAATAGAGCGGGAGCAGAACCTCCCTCAACCTGCTGGTCACACTCTTCTTGATGCATCCCAGAATGTCATTGGCTCATGTTTAGTTTATTTTCAACTAGGACAAAGTCAAATGTTGCTCATCAGGAACTGTGTCAAGCAATGGTGAATGTTCCAGGAGCACTATGCTCTGAATTTGTTCTGATCCATACCTATTTGGTATGAAGCTCAGAACCAAATTTAACAATTACAGTGAAGGAATGCATATATCTACCCAGTAAAATTTAGTGCTAATCCAGAGCCATTAATTAGATTGTGTTAATATTACCACACGTTTTGCAACTGGTACCAGTTACATCCTCTGAATTTGCAGTTGTCCTGTAAGGTACCCTGGGTTTATACAGCAAATATTCCATAGTGTTTGTATCAATAATACAGTATTTATTTACATTCATTATATTTTTTGATAGTACAGCAAGAAAAACATGAGTAAGTGCTACTAGCTGTTTGTTCAGTAGGCCAACAAAATGGATACGCTTCAACAAAATTAGCTTAAAGCATTTGTTAGGAGATCTGAAATCATGAACTAAGATATTAGCTATTGAACTAAAGGCTCATATTGGCCTTTTGAAGTTACGGAGTGAGGATCTCTGTTTTTGAATATATCACTGAAGAACTGGGCTCATGATGGTTAATATAAAGGAGATTGCATATATTTCAATATGGCTTTTCCTTTTAAAAATAGCCATATTGTTTTATATATTTAGACAGAATTATATTTTATATATTGACATACACACACATATATATATATTAAATAGCCACATATAATATATTTTCATTTTTATCAATATGGTTGATGAATCCTTTGTGGCAATGTATGTCAAAGAAAACTTTTGGGAAAAAGTAACTGCACACTTTTTTTCCTACATAGCACTCTCAGCTTTGTTATTTCTTTCTGAGTGAATTCCTGAAAATCATATAATAAGTGAGAAACCTAATGCCTCAGTTGCAATGCTTCCAGTCTGCACATGCATCACGATTTTATTTTTATGCAAACAGTATTTGAATTTAAAAAGGTTTTTCATGTTGGTATTTCCAGGAAGCAAACAGACTTTGTTAGAAAAATAATGAAAGAAAATCTTTTGAAGTAAATCTCCAAACCTGTTCTGTGCTTTGTTTTTAAATGCCAATTAAATGTACTGTTTGTGTCATTAGGCTGAAAGTTCGCTGATAATCAAGAATAATTTATTAATTGTAACACATTAAAGTATGTTAAGATGTTTTCCAAGTATTTATATAAATTTGCATAATTGTTATGTATTCATATAAGTGAATTTGCAACTGATTATATGTAGGAGATGTTGTGAACGTGATCATTTCAGTGATATCTCTGATCAGTGATTCCATCGAGCTCTGTGGGATGGGTAAAATACCACATCCTGCTGAAGCTGGTCTTTCCCTTTCTGAAGGAAAGTTCGAGCTTTAATTGTTTCACAGCTAAATCTTTGCAAATGTCTTCCACTTGAGTTTTGCTTTGTGACCCAGACATATGTATTACAAAGTCTTTTGGGCTTCGGATTAACCTTGAGATATTTCAGGGAGATCATCTACTGAAAATTAGGTATATGCTAAAGTTTTCCTGTGTGAAACTATACGCAGGCATATACTTTAGCATGTGAGCGTTTGGTTTTTATCTTTATTTTTAATCAAATTTAGGACAAGTACTGATCAAATTTTTTTCTTTAAAAGCAAACCTGTTCACATGAATTTTTTTTTTTCTAATAAGCTGTCAATGAATTCAATTTAAAGAAACAAAGAAACAAACATACACATTAATTCCCAAAATCTTTTAAGGAGCTTTTTAAATCTTTGTTTCACATTAAAACTAAGAAACATTCTAAGCCTAAGTGTGGTTGCTATTAATTAATGTTTCCTGAAAAATAAGCAGCAATTTTGTACAGGCTGTAGTAGGTTTCCAATTGTTCCTCATTTACTATAGCCTTTTCCTCCTGAAACCTCACACAGTGCTTGATGTCTCTAAAACATGTGACACCAGTTACAACTGTTCTTGTTAAATTTTTTTTATGTCATTTTCTATGTAAAATTAAGCTTATTTGGAGAGATACTGAATGCTCTTTTTTTATCTTCTAAGCAGAGTAGATGTATTCTATCTGTAGACAGTATGAATACAGAAAATTCTAGCATTACTATGGAATGTATTTTGGCAATTCCACATGCCAAAACTACAGTTTTAATGTTGTTACTGTAGTTGGCATATCATGCTGATAAGATAGATGCAGACTGAAATGCTGATATGGTCCAAAGGAATCATAGAATCATAGAATGGTAGGGGTTGGAAGGGACCTTTAGAGATCACCTAGTCCAATCCCCCTGACAATCAGGTCCACTTAGATCAAGTCACACAGGAACACATCCAGGTGGGTCTTGAAGACTTCCAAGGAAGGAGACTCCACACCCTCCCTGGGCAGCCTGTCCCATGGCTCTCACCCCTCACAGTGAAATAGTTTTCTCTTATGTTTAAATGGAACTTTTTGTGTTCCAGCTTCATCCCATTACCCCGTGTTCTGTCACTAGTTACAACAGAAAAAAACGATGCTCTAACCTTGTGACCATTTAGATATTTGTAAATATTAATGAGATCTGCCCACAGCCTCCTCTTATCTAGTCTAAACAGCCCCATATGTGAAAATATCCTGTGTATGGGGAGGAGGAAAGGGCATTGGTTTTAAATTGATTTTCAGTCTTAGTAAAAGCTGCTTGGCTGACAACAGTGGAGAATTAAATTCTCTGCCAGTCATAGAAATACTAGGAACAGTGGAGCTATGTTATGTTGCCAAGTGTATAACTTCCACCTTGATCAGAAGGAAGAAGGCCAAAAATCCAGCAATGACAAAGAAGTCATTGGCCTCCCCGCTGCCACCACTGCCCCCATAGCCCTGTAGTATCTGTCAGATGAAACAGCTGGGATTGCACCATCTGTGAAGACGGAGAAAGCAGATGTGAAGGACTGACTCCTTCACGGACTATATACCCAACAACCATCAGAAGGGAGCAAAGATCAGTCACAATTTGACCTCTATTTGAACCAGTGACTTAGAAAGGCAAAAGGCTTTATGTGCCGTTATCAGTTCCCAAAGTCATCCAGTCCTCATACAGAAATTAAATTTTATCTTCAATATGGCATTCCTGAGCCCTAGTCAAGAGGACAGCAGAAATCAAGGCTGCATGCAAGCCTGTCTTTAAATTTATCCATGTCCTGGAATCTGAAGGAAGCCATTTATCACTATGGTTTACAGACAGAATTAGAAATTGATTTTTCTCTCCAACTGCTTTATGTGTTTATGTGTATGAAATATTTTATTGAAAAATAATTTAATACTTTTGTAATAACCATGTTTCTCAAGGAATGTGATGTTGCTATGCCAGAGTGCCTGCTGTTTTCTGTAAACTTTGAATTCATTACTGAGAAAAAGCTATCAATATTTTTTCATTATTACCGTATCCTTTTGCTCTGAAATTATTACAGAGATAGAAGTAGGCCAGATGCCATTTGCTTTCATTGACATCCCATGCATTCAAAAGTCTCCCATGAAATTCCCAGGGCAGCCCTTACTCTGTCTGGTTTTGGTTCCTTCTGAACCAAAGTGTAAATTTCTCTTCATCTTCTCAGGAAACATGCAGGGAAAGGGAATTCTAAGACAAAATCTTACAATTTGCCCTGCAAAAATAAAAGTGGTAGCAGTAACTGAGCTCTTCACTTAAACTTCTCTAGGTGACAACAGCAGCTCCTAACTGGTGAGCAACACTAGTGCCACTGGCAGTTACTAACCTTTCAGTGATGTCTGAAGGCACTTTTACATTGTGTATGATTAGAACTAGTCCACGTCCTAATGTATTTAGCCACTCTGTAGTAGATGGAGTCATTTAGCTGTGTGTCTGGGAAATGGTATACCCAGAGACAATATCCTAAATGAAGCCTGGAGGTGCCTGTGTGTACTCCCAGCACCAGCAAGGAGGAGGCTATAAAATGCTTATTCTTTCATACATGATCCCACCTCAAGGACTAGTGGAACATGATAAGTCGGTTTGGCTGTTTTGTAATGTTGATAAAAGAGATAGAAAAAAATCAGATGAGGAAAATCAACCTTCATTTTTTTTTAAATGCTTAATTAGAAAAAAAAGAGAAGTTTGCTGGAAATGTTGAACTGTAGAGGAAACTACATATTTGGCTTATCTAAATGTGTTAAATGTGCTGTGTCGTGTGAGGAAAAAAGATTGATACCATAATATTTTTTTTTGTATCAGTGAAGTTTAATTAACTAAATGTTACCATTGTGTAAATCCCTCAGATTTAATACTTGCAATGGACGGCTGGGGGAGAAAAGGCTGTGGGAACTGGGGCTGTTTAGAAAAAAGGAGACTGAGGGGGGATCTTATTAATACTTACAAATATCTAAATGGTGGATGTCAGGAGGCTGGGACATCCCTTTTTTCTATTATATCTAGCGACAGGACAGGGGCTAACAGGATGAAGCTGGAACACAAAAAGTTCCATTTAAACATAAGAGAAAACTATTTCACTGTGTGTGTGAGGGAGCCCTTGCATAGGAAGTTGTGGAGTCTCCTTCCTTACAGGTCTTCAAGACCCACCTGGATGAGTTCCTGTGTGACCTGATCTAGGTGGATCTGGTTTGGCAGGGGGGTTGGACTAGATGATCTCTAAAGGTCCCTTCAAACCCTTCTATGATTCTATGGCAAAATCCGAAGGTTTCATGACTGAGATAACAATTGCATTTTGACATATCCTGATCACAAAAGAAAAAAGAAGCCATTCTGTCAAAAAAAGACATATAACATTATCACCGTGGAATTAGGGTGATGCTGTTGGCCTCTTGTTATGGTGTAATCCCAGCTAGCAGTTAAGCACCAAGCAGCTGCTCACTTGATCCCAGTGGGATGGGGGGAGATTTGGAAAAAAAAAAAACAACCACCATCAAAAACCTCAAAACCTTCAGGAAAGAGATAAGAACAGTTTAGTAGTTGAAATAAAATGTGAAAAAATAATAAGAGTAATAACATTGACAATAAGAATAGTAAAATAACAATAATAGTATTGAAAAGGAAGGTAAAAAGAGTAGTAAAATCTAAGACAGACAAGTTATGCACAATGCCGTTGCTCACCACTTAGCAAATTTAAAAATAAATCACTCAAAACAGACTTAGCCTGACAACAGGACCATTTTGAAGGATCATCTTAAATATGCAGTAGTACGTTCAGGAGTAGATGTGGCTGAAGACTCCAGAGCCCTCAATACTACTTCTGACTCTTTTGGTCAGTGCTGCTTCTGATTCTGTCCTTGGTCTTGTGGGATCATCTGCAGAGGTCACTTCTCCTCTGTGTTGCTTCCCTTGCTAGTCTGTGTCCAAAACAGAGAGGAGGTCCCGGTCTGACTCCCCATGCCAAGAGGTGCTTGTCTGCTCTGCCTCTCTGCTCACCCAAGAGTTAGGCTGTGGTGGATATTACCAAAACAGGAGACAGTATAAGTCCAGAAACACACTTAACCTTGTGAAATTTTGAAGCCTTATTCCTCTCCTTTGTGTAGCTTTATATCTATTAAGTAGAACTTACATTCTTCCACAGTAGATGTATGTATTGTGTATTGGGTTGCAGCTGAAATATGAAAATGTGCACTAAGAAGATATTTATTTGAATTATCTAAAAAATACATTTATAAGCCAGGATCAACATTATGTCTGTGAAAGCTTTAATTTTAAAGGGTTTTATTTCTCGATACATTTTCATGTAATATTAATATTAGAGATTAAATCACAGCACAGCTATAGAGTTTTCCCTGCTCTGCCACCATAGTATAGAATGAACACTACACTGGTTAAATAGTTTTCCTTGGCACAGAAAATGGGATGGTAGCCACCTCCTACACTCAGTGCTCAAGGGCACTGTGATTGTCAGCCTCTTTCTACATAGCAGCTTTGTAGTAAACATTATTTCAGCAGTAATTGACCTTGCAAATATAAGGTCCTAAGGCAAAGATGATTTACAGCATAGCTTCTGGAATGGCACCCAGGCTGGAGAGCTCAGCAGAAGGGTAAGCAGCATCTAAAACTGATGACAAAAGATGATATGTTTGTTTCCCAGACATAAATAAGAAATGTATTATCAGCAAAATGTGAAGAACACTAAAAGAATGAATGTGTCTCCAAGCTATTTTGGAAAAGGACTCACCCTTTTAATTTTACTTAATATTGTGAGGAAGGAAATTACTTTGACTCACACCTCATGAGCGTGCAAGGACAGCAGAAATGGAGCATTTTAATAATGTAAGTACTCTTTTGTTAAAAACACAAAAATTGCTAGATCAAACTGGACCCTACATCCAATCCAGCATCATGTTCTTGAAACAGGTCATACCTGAAGTTTCTGAGAAACTCTGCAAGAGAAAATTAAATTGTTAATTTGGAAAGCTGTCTATGTGAAGTTTGTGGATTCTGCATGGATGTGAATCAGACCCAACACTTCAGTCAGATCACAAGCTCATCTGTGCTGGCTCTCTGTTTTGCTTTTGCTTTAAATTATAGTTCCTGAAGAGTCCTGGAAGACAGCAAACATCTGTTCGTCATTTCTTGCACAGATACACAACAGAAATATCAATAGCAATCTTCTCCTACTTGGAAGGTTTGGGCTGCTAGGCAGAGCTGCTTTGGCAATATGCCCCATCCCTTCAGTAGACTTGAATGCTGGGAACCCCACTGCAGCAGCATCTCACTGCCCAGAAAGTCGCAAGGGCTCTCTGCATCCCTTTGCTCCAGGCTGCCAGGCTAGGGCATCTCCAAACCAGCGTGGCTGGCTTTTTGGCACCTGGCAGATATCTCTGCATCATTTCCAGGTCCAATGAGCAGTGCTAGGTTGGACATCTGTAACTGCCCCAAATTAATCACCCAGCTGCCAGAGACATATCAGAGGCTTACCAGGTGATAAAAGGACAAGATAGTCCATTCCCACAGTTTTATGCACCTCAAGCTGAAAGACACTGCCAAAAGTGTCAATCCAGTGAAGGAGCAAAGACCCTGCATCTATCAAAGCTGGTAGATTTCCCAACAGCAGCTGTGGTGCCCTTCTTCCTTCTTCTCCCTATGGGCAACCCTATCCCTCCTCTCAAGACAGAGACATTCTACCCAATGATTTCAGATATAGGTTGAGATACCCTGAAAGAAAATTGGGGCTTCTTTCCCAATCCCTATTACATTTTTTAAACTCTAAATGTATATACCCTGGTGTCTTAACTGTAGGCTTATTTAGTGTTTTGGGAGTTTTATAATGGTAGCTTTGATAACAACAATCAATGGGCAATAAACTTTATTGTCTGATTGTGTACATTGAAAAATAATTCTACAGTTTGGTGGGTTTTTTTTTTTTCATTTTCTGCTCTCTGAATGTAATAGCAAGCTCTCTCCTTCTAATATTCTGTGGGGACACATCTAGAAATACTTGTGCCACTTTCTTAATGTTATCCATTATTTTCAAAGCTGTTGTCAACACCACTGTGTCTTTTTTTTCCCCCGAAAATAAACTGCCAGAATCTTTTCAGTCTCTGTTCATTCAAATGTGTCTGTTTCCAAGAATAATCTGTCAGCTCCTTCTATACTCAATTTTTAAAACAGGACAGCTGGAGATGAGCACTGTGTTTCAGGTGACACTACACTTTGTAATGGAATATTTAAATTTTTGGGCTGATTTTCCCATTCTTGTAGATTCTAACATTTTTAATTTGATTTGTATTTATTTGCTGATTGCTGCAGCCCCTTGGATGACAGGTTTTCAGTTAAGTCCTAGAGTTGTAACAGCTTTAATTTAGACCCTGAGAAGCTATTTGAATAACCCAAGAGTCTTCATTATGCTGGTCAGCAACAAAGTGACATTAGTGTTGTTGCAAAGAATCACAGATACCAAATAAGCCCATGGTAAGTGAGATGTTTTAGATTATCACCACTAAGTAATGAGGTAGGAGTGAGATGAATAAAGGAATTAAGACACTTGGCAACAAGAATTTCAAACACTCTCTTCATTTCAAACATTCTGTTTCTGCTACATACTTGAATTTCCTAGAGGAAAAGGTCCAGAATAGCTGCAAAATTCCTCATGGATGAATGGCAAGACTCATGTCAGTGAGATCTGCTCTTTGGGGAAGGAGCATAATAATGTGAAAACTTGGAGAGACAGGCTGGAGCTGAATGGGATTGACATTGTCCTGGAGAAAAGCCATTTTGTCCCAAGGACAATCATGTTTTAGATAGATCTGGCATTGGAGACATGGCATTCTTCCATGTGTCTCCCAGGCTCAGGTTTCTGTCAGCAGTTACTAGCTGTGAGAAATCTAGTCTCTAGACATCGTGCCCCACTAGGCATGAGGAAACTCAAGCAAAATCAGACCTTGAGCCATGTAGACAATATACTGTCCCAAAATATCGGCTTCCTTGAAGTGCACTTTCTTCTTAAAAAGTGGTTAATACAATGGCACATTGCAAGGGGAAAATGGGAAATCTCCCTCAGATCACCCATAAACTCTAATATCTTGACTCACACCTAGCCATAATGCCAGGCTATTCATTTCAAACACAACCTGGCACTTCACTGAAATAAACTGTTATGCAAACAATGATAATCCCTTCAAATTTAATGGAGTTTCTGAATTTAGTACCATGAATCTGCATTGCCACCTCATCCTTCTTTTTTTAAAAAAAGCAAAGATTGCAAAAAAATATATAACGAAGCACCTTTTTTTTTGACTCAGAGTACTGATCTAGGTGTCAATCTGTTTGAGCAAAGCACTATGTTTTAAAGATTTAGAAAAGTGCTATCTTTTGTTATTATTATTTAAAACACAGTAGGCCAGATTGATATCTAGTGAGATACAAATTTAAGGGGAAAAGCAAAGAATTGTGTACAGTGAAAGGATGTAAGGATACATGGAAATTATTAGAGGTCTGTCATGTGCCATGCATGTGTGTGTAAAAGTATCAGATACCATAGTGTTTCACTTCAGCTACATTTCTTTGTATTTCAGCAATCACAAGGATCATGGTGGTGTAGTTTTGATGGGTGTGCATCTACATGGGGGAACTATTGCAGGCTCTAAAAATCCATGGAGGCTGAGTGTATGATTTGCGTGGTCAACCCAACTGCAATTGATGTCAGTCTCCCTGAGTGAGCTGCCTGCACAGGAAGGGAAGAAGGCAGGGAGCAAACAGCATAGCCACATTTCTGTATTCTACCTCAAGGAGCAGGTGAGGGCTTTGCTTTCTCTCCCATCAACAGATCTGGTGTGTCAGAAACAGCAGATTTTAATCAGAAGTATGTGTAACTGCCTCCTCAGTGAAAGACACAGGGAGAACTGGATCACAGTGGCTTCCCAGTCCTGGCTGTGGTACAGCACAGTTATGCTCACCCTTCGCTGCATCTCATCACAAAATCATAACTAAGTCTTAAAAAATCTCCTGAGGATGAGCTTGCATCATCACTGACAGAGCCCTAGCTCTGCCATTAAATATCCTGCCCTCCAACCAAAGAACAGTTTTAGTTTTGCAGCTGCACTTTCTTGAAAGTGTTCTGATTATATATTGGATTTAGAAAAAAAAATCAAGAAATATACAAGAGACATATTTTCTCTTAAAAACAGGCAGTCAAGTCAGCCAATGCTTTTAGGTCACCAGAGGTTTTGTTGTTGTTGTTTGTTTTGGTTTTGGTTTTTTAATAGAGTTTTAATTGAAAATCTGGCAGTATTTGGATGAGTGGGAGGAATTTCTTCAGCCCTTATCTCTTCATGTTTTACGCAATCTCTGCTATAGGCAGACTACGTTAAGGGTTAGACTTTAAGGTCTCTTTTGCAGTTAAAATGTACTTAATATACTGACACACAACACCTGGCTGAAGTGATCAGCTAGGCAGCCAGTGCAGCAGTATCAACATCTACCTCTCCATATGTCATAACTCAGTTTCAAAATGTAGCCAGTTTTGAAGGGCATTGCTTGGCTTCATTCTAACACAGATGAACAGCAGGTGCCAGCTCATTATAAGATGCTGAGTCTGAAAAAGTGAATTTTCACTCTTAAAATTCTCATGAATTTTGTGCAGTTATAAAGGAAACGTGTTTTATTAAACGATCTCTTCAAAGCATCTGTAGGCATTTAAACCTCCTATATATATATTACTCACCAATATCTTAATCTCAAAGAAAAGAGAGATGTAGTCCGAAAGTAATTACCCAGAGACTGGATGAAATTTTTTAGAGAAGCAAATTAAGAGGTCTCCAAGCACCAGAACCATCTGCACCACCAGAAAAGAAAAACAAAAAAAAAAACCAAACTAAAACCCTGGGATTGCCTTTTTACATAGAGGGAAGACATTTGCACAGTGTCCTGTAGGCACAAATGTGGTTTGGACCAGCCAGCTTGAATAAAGATGGTAGGGACAAGTTAATGCAGCTGACAAGCTTCTTCCAATTATCAGAAACAGGTGCTGCAAGTTAATCAATTGGGCCCTGGGTGATCACATGGGCAGAAGCAGCATATAAGAAAGTAACTAGCAAAAAAAGGGTGGTTTTGAGTCAACTCTATTGGTTGTACTGTGTTGTTCATGTATGTCTCTGCACATGCATTACCTAGACTCTCTACATCTTTGAATGGATATTGCTTGCACCACTACAACGTTTGGTGACCCTGATGTGATCAGTCAAATTTGTTGGATTAAGAACCCTTGGTAGAAGATCACTTGGATTCCTATCTGAAAGGCAAGTGACCTGAGTAAACTGGTATAATGGGAAAAATTATGAGCAAAGAGGAAAACCTTATTGACACCCTCCAGAATATCCTTGCTGAGAAAGGATTCAACTATGAAAGAGAGGATTTGTTAAGATTTGTAAGATGGGGATGGAAGTAGGTTTGTTCATCTCCCCACAAGAAGTATATGAAATGAGACATTAGGAAACTCTAGGAGGCACGTTGAATAATGCTATTAGCATGTATAAACTAGTATCATCCATTCTACAACAGTGTCCTTTCACATGTGCTATCCTGTCCTGAAGTGAGTAGCACTGCAGCTAATTAGTATCTCTGATATACTAATTAGCATCTCTGGAAGGATGAGAAATATATACTTTTAATAATACAATGATTTAGGGGCTCAAAATAGTTCAGTATCACAACAGGAAGGCATTGCAGAGAACCACTGTCATGTGGTTGCCAAAGGAAACATGGTGAACATCGTACCTTCTCTACCACTACACAGCAGAAGGTAGAGGCAATTTCTCTCACCTTGTTCCTTGATTTGCAATTTCACTGATTCTTTGCACACAGATATGGGAATGGTGAACTGAAGAGTGGGTCAATGTAAATGATATCTATCTATTGACTAAAAAAAAACTACAAGAAAGAGAAATATAAGATGGAAATGATGCTTTAATGAGACAATACTTTTTCATCCTAACTTTCTGTGGAAAAGCTCTGTGTCTCCTTAGGTTTTGTATGCCAGACAAATTTGCCTAATTGTCCTGCTGGTAGCAAGCACAGACTTCAGCCATATTTTCACTCATTACCTGACATACCTCATCCATGGAAGTACACTAAACCTCAGTTATGAGAGGATGAGTGCTGGGAGGGCTGTGGCATTGTGTGATAGCATTATAGTTACTGCTGTTTCCTTCTTTTGTCAAACCAGCTGAAAAGCCAGGACAGTTATTATTCTATACGTGTGTTTGTGTAGACTGACAAGTTAGAAAAATGAGACAGCTTTTGCAGAAAGGAGCAGTATTTGTCACATACAAACAGATGGCTTCATTATGGATGGTGTAAATTATACACAGGGTGTGGGGACCTTTCTGTGAAAGATGCAGGGACTCTGTGCAAGCAGCCCTGGACTTCAGTAATCCCTTTCAAAGGAAACAGGAAACTGTGTACAATTAGGAGAAAGGAGTTTTGTACAACTAGAAACACCGACGTCATGAGTGAGTGGCAGAGCTGGTTATCCTTTCTCTAGCTGAGAAACGAGATTTTTATTGTTACTGGAGTTGAGCCTGAATAAGAGCTTCTGATTGATCATTTAAGAAAGGGAGCTCTTACTTTCACAAGTCTTCATCCTTTCTCAATCCAGAAATCCTGTAAAGGGTGCTCACAGGTTTTCAACATATTCAGATTCCAGCTTGAACTTTATCCTGTTGTTGTCTCACTGAGGTTCAGCTCCAAAGAGAAAAGAAATGCCAATCTCTGTGCCTGTCTTTGCCTTATATTCTCCTGGTACTTCTGGCATGCAAAGGATAAGTCAAGGAGCATGTTTTGGGCTCTGTGGCTCTGCTTGATCTCATCCTTCACTTGTACATTACTTCTTGGCACCTTGATTTCCCTACTTTAAAAGCCTGCTCCTGGCAAGCAAGGAGAGGTAACACTAGGACAGGCAAAGTCAGCAGTAGTCGTGCACATTTCTGCTGACATTCTTGCCCATGCCAGAGCTTTGGAAAGCTTGTTCAAGACTTACAGACTTAGATCAACCATCTGAGCCCTTTGCATTTGAATCCCTTTACCCTGTGCTTCTGTGAGGGCTCTCTCCCCTGTGATATGGGCTGTGTATTTTGGCACTAGACTTCCTGTCCTGGCGAAGTGTGGAACCATAGCTGCCTTTAGCATCTTCAGCAATCTGTCCTCAGGTGAATGGGCAAACAGAATGAAGGCCGTTTGCAGTGAAGTTTTAAATACCTAGCAAGAGGACACAGATGGGGGGAAAAGGGACATAATTACAACATAGACCTCTTCCAAAATACTTACAAAGAAAGGCAATGCTACAGGCTGTAAAGAAAATCCAGGTCTAAAATTTAAGATAAAGATAAAAGCCCCAAAGCATTAAAGTGAATAGAGGGAGGATACTCAATTTCAGCAGTGGTCTGGTTGGAGCATGTTTTGAATCATCTTCAAATGAATGTATTTGGCACAAACAATAGCATAGCATGACAGAGTCTTTGCATTTAAAAAAAAAATCTGTCCTTGCTGTGAAGCAGAATACAGTGTCCAGGAGTTTGTCCAGATTTTGGCCTGTTAGTAGGCTGAAGGGTGAGATCCACTACTTGTCAGTGTCCTTGGAAAAAGCCATTTGAGCAGTTTAAGGCCCAATTAAATACAGCAACTGCCAAATCACTAGGTGGTAGTAGGGAAAGATCTTTTCGGAGGGAAGCTAAAATAAATAGCACTGCTGGAGAAATATGTGATGAAGGCATTACAAAGGACATTATATTCTACAGACAATGTCAGGAGACTTGGTGAGATTCCAAGTTGAGACTTAGATCTCACAGTGAGTGTGGCATTAGGACTGGATGAGCCCACATATCTATTTTTAAGAGCAGGTGCTCTGTTCCCCTCCACTTTCTTTTGTGGGATGAGTCCTCTCAACCCATTACAGTAGTGCAGTGTTCCCAGTGTCAGAAGCATTTTGATTGCAGGAGCAGTGAAACTAATGAAGGCCGATATCCCAAGAGCATGCTACTTGAAGATGAGGGGCCTTATTCTGATCCTTAATAAGGTTGCTTTTTCCTCCTTGGGGGTCATTATTAAGCAGTGTGTCCCTTGTTTAGATCTTCTTTTTGTAATGTCTGAGGCTTACTTTCTTCTGTCAAATCTCTGTAAAATTGGTGAATTGGTGCAAAATTATTGAGACAAGGACAGACAACACACACATAAACATAGACAACAAATACAGTTACATAAGCTTAATTTCCGAAGCAAACCAAGCTAAGAAAGATTAAATTGCTGTAACTTGGCCCAGAGACACATGAAGCAAAAACTGCTGAGGACCTGATTTTCTGACTGGAGAATTGTTTAATTATTTATTTTTAAAATTGTTGTCAGTATGATTTATATAGGGCCTAGAATAGCTGTGAAATGGCAGCCACACACTTTTTGGAACAGTGTTCAGACTGATGCTGGGGTGTGAGGAGTAACAAGCGTGCAGAACAATGGGGAGCTTGGGAAGAAAGTGAAAATTTACCCCTCTAAAACATTTTTTACAAAGGGAATTTCACAGATAGGATCTTGTATAAAGATAAACACACAATTTTTTTTTTTTTAATAGAGGGTTTTCCATGAGCTAGATATGCAGATGATATTTTCTTTCAGAAACACGATCAGGCACATATTTTGTAGGGTCAAATGGTTCTGACAGAACCTGGCAAATGCTTTGTGAAATTGCCATTTTCCCTGCTGCAGGAAAGACAGCTTCACTGTAAATCAGCCAAAGGCCAGAAAGCACCTTTGTCTTGGACAGGGCTGTCAGGGTCCCAGGGCTGTATCTTGGAGCATCCTTGTATCCACGACATTTGGCAGTTTTTAAGTTATGGCAACTGCCTGACGCCCTGGAAGGACTTGGCAAAGCCATAGACTCTGGAGGATTCAGAGGTGTTGAAAGCAGTTGTGTTGTGTGCTGGTGCACAATCCTGCTGCTTTAAGGCTTAACCAAAAAGGAAGCAGCACAAAACTATGTACAGTTATGCAGACTTATTTTGGTCTGAATCTTGTTCTGAAAGAAAAAAAATGAAGAACTTGATGTTAATACTTCTCAGTTAACTACAGACAGAGCTGTCTATGAACGTGAAAGCTGAGAGAATGCATCAGAAGGCAAACTGCCATGCACAAGAGAAGTACAGCTGATATCTTTATCAGGCAAAAGCATTAGTGAGTTGGCTTTTTCAGCCTTACCTCCATCACAGCTCTTCAGTTTGAGAGCAATAACTGATTGTCTGAGAAAATTTAGATCATGATTAGCATCTGGGACCAGAAATTGAGAGAGAAACTACCAGGAGACTCAGAAATTACCCTATTGTGTACTGTAAAATACTGAGATTTAGAGTCACTGTGGGAATCTGGGGAGAATGGTGAAAGAGCACGACTCCTCAGAAGCTTTAGAAAGAACGTTTTAGCTGCACTGAAGTAAAGATAACCAAAATAACAGTTTCATGTGCTTGAAATAACATATCTGGGCAAGAGAGAAATGCATTGACACACACAGATACATCACAGAATGATCGCTGTGATCAGTATGTGTACCTCCAAAGGTGAGAAAAGGACATGGAGAGTACTTGAGCCAATATACTACACAGGAGCGTCAACTAATTTCCATCAGTAGTATCCTGGGGGAAAATGTGATACCAATACTAGAGTTTGGGAGGAAAAAAAGACATTCACCAAAGAAGGGAGAGCCTTGAGATGCTTAGAAAGCAAATGACAAATCAAGGAAATGATAAATGCTTCCAAAGAAGGCTGCCAAATTTTGTGAATGAAAGTTAATGTATTTACCAATTCATCATAACACTGTTGCTGATGTTTAAATGAAAAGAGTGCAGTGCTCTCACTAATTTAATTAGTGTGACTATAAATATGTCAGATGCAACAAAGTGTCCTGTTCAACTGAAGCTTCATTTCATCAGATAATTTCTGATGAGCTTTTATTAAAAACAGGGAGATTACATCTTAGCAATGATCTTTTCGGGTACTGTTCTTTTTGTAAGCACGAGACACACAATATATACCAATAAGGTGCAGAAGTCCTAGGGAGCTAAAGTTGAAAACTAGCAAAATACTACCAAAAATAGAAGTCTCTTTGTTGCTTTACTTTACAGAGCTATAACTTAATTTTTGTGAATTTTAGTGTGTATGTATTTAAATGTGGGTGAAATCCATAAATCTATATACAAAATAATTACATGAATAAGCAGACATCACTTATATGTTTGTAAATAGCTGATAGACTGAAAAAAACCCCAAACCTGAGTAGAAATTAATCATAAATAATTTGGATTTTTCTAATGTTAGTTCACATGTTCAGTTGTACTGTGATACAAAAGAGAGAAATGAGACTTTCGACAAAATGATGTTTCTATGGGCTGTTTTTTTTGACAGCAAAAACAGTAGTTCACAAATCTTTTAAAGGCTAATCATACTTAATCTCAGGTTTAATTCCATTTTCTGTTTAGTTTTGACTATATCCTGCAAATTGTTTAATTCTATGAAATGACAGTACTTGGAAAAGACTGTTTTGAGTGCTCTGGTTTAGTTTTTATTATCCATTTGTGATGCATTCTGAGAAGACCCATAAAAAATCATGATAATCTTGTATGGAAATCTTCAGTACATAACCTACTTCCATTAATGCTATATTGAGTGGGCATAGTATATATCTGACAGCTTCTGTAAAGCCACAGGCTTTGCTGGTGTAGCTCCTGTGAAGCCTAAAATGGGTTTCATGACAATTCAGAAAAAGCACTGTTGATACTTAAATTTCCATTTTCATAGATCTGAAAATGTACGGTTCAGGCTAGTCACAAACCCTATGAACTGTGTAAGATGAATAGAAAACTACAATGATTTTTGCAATTGAAATTGGATAGAAAATTTCTGCACATCGGACAGCATGAATAATTTGTAGTGTATTTTTATCCTAAGAAGTTGGGCAATGATAAATAGGTGGATGCCAATACTTCTGAAGATGCTAGTGCTATTTCATTGTAATAGATACCTTCAATTTGTGAATATGTATTTTTTCTTAATCTATACTTACTCAATACTTATTATTGTCTGTCAATAGAAATGCATGCTATTCCTTGCCAGTCCTCTTTAATAAACTTTATACAAGTCATAGCTTCTTTACTTATAATAATGTACTTCTAATCATAATGTTGCATTATTTTACTTTGGATGGATATTTCTCTCTTAGATGCACTTGTATTTAACATATATGTACTAATTATGGAGTAGTAGTTGGATGATAAGGATTAAGTGCACTTAGCATAATTTAAAATACTGTCATGTCTGCGTAAGAAACACAGAATGAGTTCTCAGTGTTAAAAAGAATCTTATCAAGAGTTAAAACAAAAAGACAGAGTAGTTGTCAATGAAAGGAAGAAACTTGTAAGCAAATTATGTTGTCTCCATTCTTTTGCACTTGCATGGACTAAAAAACTTTACAGGTGTATTTTCTTTCATCTCCTAGGCTATTTATGTCCATGTTGTTTACTTTAACAGAGCTCTGAGTCTCCACTGGAATCTTTTCTTGTTCATTATGTTTTCAGACTAGCCAAAATACATTTTCTCAGCACTTTGTCTAAGAAAGCAATGAATAAAATAAGCAGTTATCTTTCTCATTAGGATAATCTTAAGGAAATCTTAGTGCTCCTACATGGAGAATACAGTTAATTATTGCCATTAAATGGGTAAAGGCAAGATTAATTTATCTTGTAATATTCAATACAGTTGAAGCTGATACTGAGCACTTATGGACTATTTTTAATTCAATTCATATAGATTTTTGTTAAGGATCTTTGATGGAAGTTACTCCATTTCATTTACACAACTATTCTGCTCCTAAATTTGAGATATTCTACATAGTTTTTTAAAAAAGGGCATTTTTAAAGTTCTTTAGAGAATGACCTTCCACTCCCACCGAGCTGTTTGAAGTCAGTCAGTATCTTTTGGTGGCATTGCTGTCCATCCTAGTCATAAGGAATTTAAGCACTTGCTTTAGAAGGGCTATGTCACTCAGCATCTTAAGTGCACCTTAAATAAATGGAATAGAAAGGCTACAGCCTGACTGTAGAGAATGTTAGCAGACTGAAGAATTACAGAGTTGATAGATATTCCTTTAATAAATTGAGAAGTTTGTTCCACTTTGACTATTCTGTAACTTTGTTCTCTGAATTGTCTAAAGCAAGTCCTACTAGGTTTGGTTTGAAATTCTGATACCAGGAGCTTTGATTTGCTCTGGTTTATCTAAATATTTTATTGGTTTATGCAATATCTTTAATCTGCTTGTTATGATGTTGACCTCTTCTTTTGCATAAGACTGAGTTAAGTGTCAACTTTTATAAAGAAAATTGTGAATGATTGCCTACATCTGCCTGAGATCTACTAGTGTGTGCAGCCACTCAGACTTTACATATCTCAGCAAAAGCCCCTGGAAGCACATCAAAATTTGCCCTCAGCAGAAAACTCATGATTAAGCAGACATGTGAAAATCTTACATGCAGCTTAATATTGTTCAGTAGTCAGTTACAAACTGTAAAGAGAAGTGATTTTTCTCTTCTCACTTGAGTTCATACAGTCAGCCACACAAAATTTTAGCTGCTAAAATATTCATGTTGCACTGTTTCTTTCCTATTACAGAACTCAATGTACATATTTAGCAGTAAAATAATGAAACCAAACATTCAGTCATTGTAAGCCATATGATGTCCATGTATAAGACGGGAAAAGAGACTAGACTGCCAGGTGGTCAAATCTCATCCAAATCCTCTAGAAAACAGCAAAAGTGCTCAGCTGAAGCCTCCCATCTCTATGCAGAACAGGCAATGGTACATAAGATCTAGGGCAAGGCAAAGCAGCACAATATTCCAGCAGACTCTGAATGGCCATGTCTTTGCCATACATTTGTGGAGTCTCCTTCCTTGGAGGTCTTCAAGACCCACCTGGACATGTTCCTATCCGACCTGATCTAGGTAAACCTGCGTCTGCAGGGGGGTTGGACTAGATGATCTCTAAAGATCCCTTCCAATCCTACCATTCTATGATTTATGACAATTTCTCCTTACCTAGACTCACCATCTGCAGTCTCACAGCTAGTAGAAACATTATCAAAATTGTAAAAGATATCAAAAATTTTCTAAACTACATTATAAATAAAGTCGTGGGCTATTTGTCTGTAATGATATACAATGTGAAGCATCACAAGATGATTATGAAATAGCTATTTTAGCAAGGAAAAATTGGGACAGGGAGCTCAAGGAGCTAGAAAATGAAATTCTATCTCTTGCTGGCCTCTTTGTTTTTTAGGTAGAAAACTTCTAAATAGGACTTCTAAATAATGCACAATAGAATGAGCATGTATTCCAAAATCAGTCCAATCAGGAGAGAGCTTGAACTAGAAAAAATGGACTTTCATTTTTCTCTGCAAGACATTCATATTGCAGAAAACCAAGGGTAAAATGTTCATGTATTCCATACACCATAGAACAAGAGATTGAGGCGAAGTCCTCCTTCTAGGCAGAGTTTCCATATATGTCTTCAGTACACTGGTCTGTGCAAGAATCACAGTATCATGGAATGGTAGGGGCTGGAAGGAATCCCTAGAGATCATCTAGCCCAACTCCCCTGCTGAAACAGATTCACCTCAGTCAGGTCACATTCAAGTGGGTTTTGAAAACCTCCAGAGAAGGAGACTCCACACCCTGCCTGGGCAGCCTGTGCCAGGGCTCCCTCACCCTTACAATAAAGAAGTTTCTCCTTAAGTTGAAGCAAAACGTTTTATGTTCCAGCTTCTGTCCATTACCGCTGGTCCTATCACTGGACACTACAGAAAAAAATGTTGCCCCATCCTCTTGACATAAACCTTTAAAATATTTGCAAGTATTAATGAGGTGCTCCCTCAGCCTCTTCCAAGCTGAGCAGTCCCAGATCTTGCAATCTTTCCTCATAAAAAAGATGCTGCAAGAACTCTCTTAGAGAAGATACAATTTCTATCTGGTGAGCTAGGAGCAAGTCATTACCTATTAATGATATTATGTATGGGGATGCAACATGGCTAAATCAGAAAATCAGAGGAATCTGGACATTTATCAAGTATTCCAATTACCAGTGGAATAATTTGTGAGATAATCTGCTGGCCAGAGCAATGCAAGCAGATAAAAGCAATTGCTGCACATGAGGCTTCTGAAAATTACCTTCCAAATAAAACTGTTAGCAAAAATAAGTGTATAAATAAAAATACACAGCAAAACATTATGATGGGTTTTGATTTTAGGGCTTTTTTTCAGAAAAGGTGAAGACATTTGCAAAACAATAAAAATGTGATTATAGAGACACTGTATGATAACTCCAACCATTTTCCAAAGACAAATCACTATTGTTACTGATTGTAAATGTGTCAAAAGAGAAACTGTTTGGTGAGTGTTAGGACAACGTATAAAAGTATGATGATGAAATACAGTGAACTTAGTGTCTTCATGTAATTTCAAACTATTCCACCTATCCTTTAAAATCTGATATTCAGAACAGGGATTTTTTGACTACCGGGGTTATATGTGATAAAATAATAGACTTCATGTACGAAAAATATCTACTAGATTTTAAAAGAAGGCTATGGTTTTGGGTTTTTTTTAAGAAAGTGAGTACATGGAAAAGCCACATGTCAAATAATCTTCAAGGAGAAATTTCTATCTCTCATTTCAGTCCAATCCTGTTCATTTTTCTCTGCCTTCCTTCTTCACCTTCTTATTTTCACCTTTCTATCCTCTTCTGTGTTATCTCCTAGACAGTTTGTCTATGAATAGGAAAAAAAAAACAGGGAAAATTATTACCTCCTACAAGCACTGGTTAACAGAAGATTCTTTTGGGACCTATTCCTCTGACAGCAACACTTGTCTCTTCCTCCTTTCTGTTTTCAAACTCCAAAAGATGCACTGATGCCAGAAGTTCCTCCCAAAAGCTGAGCTATCAAGTAAAGTATCAGTAAATTGCATCAGCATTCACTTTTCTCAAAAAAACAGAATTAGTCTCTGGTAAAAAGATAATTAAGGATTACTGTTGACAGTTACAGGATTCTCTAGTTCTTAGCCAAAGTGATATCACAGTCATATTAAAACACAGTTTTAGGTAGCAAGACTTATTCTCTTCAATGGAAAATGTATGCTTTAACTTCAGGACAGTATTATATTCATTATTCTGCAGTCATGGTTATGTTATTTGATTTTTTTTTTTGTCAGCTAATGTGCTGTTAATAAGGTGTCAATTACCGATGCAAGGAAACAGGGCAAAGAATAATATTTATAATTGCTGTAGTTATCATCTAAGTGCAATTATCTACAACTGCTGAAATAAATCACTTCAGGTTTTAAAGCTATATTTACAGCATTCACATTTATCTTTTACTATTATAGCTGCCTTTTAAAATACCTCATTATATCGCCCTTTTTCTTTTTAAATCAGTGAGTGAAAAAAAACCTAGTCACCTTCATTTGTAGATAGAAAGAGCTCAACATGCATTCAGTCAAAAATGTGAGTATAGTTTTCCAGAGATCTTAAGTAAACAATGTCTCCATTCTCTCCCCCTACTTCTGCTTTAGTCTGCCCTGATGGGTACTTCTGAAGCTGCAATTAATCTTCTATATCCCCTTGTTCTTATTTCATTTTATTTTAAACTAGTTTAACTGAAACCTTGCTCTTTCTGCCATCTAGTTGTGCTTAATAAGTGCACAGAAACACAAAATCATAGAATCATGGAATGTTAAGAGTTGAAAGGGACCTCTAGAGATCATCTAGTCTAACCCCCATGCTAAAGCAGGTCCACCTAGATCAGGTCACACGGGAACACATCCAGGCAGGTTTTGAAAACCTCAAGAGAAGGAGACTCCACACCCTCCCTGGGCAGCCTGTGCCAGGGCTCCCTCAGCCTCACAGTAAAATAGCTTTTCTTTATGTTTAAGTGGATTTTTTTCCAATTTATATCTATTACACCATGCCCTGTCACTGGAGACAACAGAATTCTCTTGACATATATGTTTTAAGTACTTGTGTTAATGAGGTCCTCCCTTAGCCTTCTCTTTTTTTAGGTTAAAGAGCCTCAGTTCCCACAGCCTTTCCTTATAAGACAGATATTCCAGTCCCCTGATCATCTTAGTGGCCCTGTGCTGGACTCTTTGCAGAAGTTCACCATCTCTCTTGAACTAAGGAGCCCAGAACTGGACACAGGACTCCAGATAAGGCCTCACCAGGGCAGAGTAGAGAGGAAGGAGAACCTCCCTCAGCCTCTTGGCCACACTCTTCTTCATGCACCCCAGCATGTCATTGGCCTTCTTGGCCACGAGGGCACATTGCCAGCTCATGTTTAGTTTACTATCAACGAGAACTCCCAGATCTCTTTCTGCAGAGCTGCTCTCCAGCAAGTCAATCCCCAGCCTGTACTGGTGCATGGGGTTGTTCCTTCCCCAACCAGGACTCTACACTTGCCCTTGTTGAACCTCATGAAGTTCCTGTCTGCCCAACTCTCAAGCTGGTCAAGATCCCACTGAAAAGCAGCACAGCCTTCTGGGGAATCAGCCAGTCCTCCCAGTTTGGTGTCATCAGCCAACTTGCTGAGGGTACACTCTGTCCCCTCATCCTGGTTGTTGATGAAGATGTTGAATAAAACTGGCCCTAGAACTGGTCCCTGTATAACCCCAGTGGTTACAAGCCTCCAACTTGACTCCATTGATCACAACACTCTGGGCTCTGTCATTCAGCCAGCTCTCGATCCACCTCACTGTTCACTCATCCAACCCACACAGCTTGAGCTTTCATATGAATTTGTTATGTCAGGTGGTGTCATAGGCCTTGCTAAAGTGAAGGCAGATGATTCCACTGTTCTCCCTGATCTAGCCAGCTGGTTATACCATGGTAGAAGGCTATCTGATTGGTCAAGCAGGATTTCCCTTTGGTGAATCCATGTTAATTTCCCCTGCTAACTATCTTTTCCTTCATATGTTTAGAAATAGCATGCAGAATGAACTGTTCCATCTCCTTTCCAGGGATGGAGGTGAGGCGGACCAGTCTGTAGTTTGCTGGGTCCTACTTCTTGCCCTTTTTGAAGAATAGAGTGACATTAGCCTTCCTCCAGTCCTCAGGCACCTTACCTGTGCTCCACAATCATTAAAAAATGATGGCATACAATCATGAAATCTAAAGTAGTATAATTTTTAATAGAGGAACTTCCAGGATTCTCCTAGCTAAAAACACATACACACCTTCTGAGATCAAATGCCATACAGATATAGATCACTGAGAAACTTCTTCCTCCAAAATGCTGAGAAATTTGAATTAAAAATGCAGTTTGCTTGCCAATGAAGAAATATTTATAAAGATTGCTAACAAGAAAAAGAGCTCAGGCAGCTTCTGTGGAAGCATATGGTTTGTTTGATCTTGACCTGCTTGATAGTTGGGCAGAGAGGAACCTCATGAGGTTCAACATGACAAGTGCAGAGTCCTGCATCTGGGAAGGAACAACCCCACGCACCAGTACAGGGTTGAACTGCTGAAGAGCAGCTCTGCAGAGAGAGACCTGGGAGTCCTGATTTGATAATGAACTAACCATGAGCCAGCAATGTGCCCTCGTGGCCAAGAAGGCTAATCGCATCCTGGGATGCATCAAGAAGAGTGTGGCCAGCAGGTCAAAGGAGGTTCTTTTCCCCCTCTACTCTGCCCTGGTGAGGCCTCATCTGGAATCCTGTGTCCAGTTCTGGGCTCCTCAGCTCAAAAGGGACAGAGAACTTCTGGAGAGAGTCTAGCCCAAGGCTACAATATGATGAGGGGACTGGAACATCTTTCATATGAGGAAAGGCTGCAGGAACTGGGGCTGTTTAGTCTGGAGAAGAGGAGATTGAATACAAAAGCTGGAAAAGAAAAAGTTCCACTTAACTATAAGAAAAAAACTATTTCACTGTTGAGGTGAGGGAGCCCTGGCACAGGCTGCCCAGAGGGGTTGTGGAGTCTCCTTCCTTGGAGGTCTTCAAGACCCACCTGGACATGTTCCTATGCTACCTGATCTAGGTGGACCTGCTTCTACAGGGGGGTTGGACTAGATGATCTCTAAAGGTCCCTTCCAACCCCTACCATTCTATGATTCTGTGATCCACAACATAGTACCAGAGATTGGTGCTTTTCTGGACTTCCTTAGCCTCTTCTGGCTGGGCTGACCTGACAGGAGTTTCATGATTAGCCTAAAGTAGAGTTCACTAGGAAGCAAAGCATGTTTCGAAGCAGCTGGATGTAACGTATAAAGAGCTGCTCATTGTCTGCCTCTAATTGTGTCAAAATACCCTCCCTCTTCTGACAGCTTTCATTGGCAGTTGTCGAATCTATCATGCTCCACTCATGTCTGTGGTGTAAACTCCAACCACAAGCTGATGGTGACAGCCCATCTTTCAGACCATGCTATGTCTTTTATCTAACACCTCTGGAAAAGCAGAACCTTCCCAGAATCCAGCTGTGTCTTTCAAATACATTCTCTTCTCACAAGCATCAGCCTCTTGGCAGATACTTAATTGAACCAATCTTTTCTTGCCTGCTGCTTTTCATTAACTCCTTATCACGTTCTCTGAGCATGAAAATTTTTCGAAGGCTAGGAAGGAGATGAGCTTCCTTGTTGCATTATTCCTTCTGCTATAAGCTGGTCATGCTTCCTGAGAAGCCTGCAATCCTACATATGAGGAACCAGCAGTAAAATAAACTGATTTCACAGAGTGGGAAAAACATGTCTGAGGAGATGAAAGAAGCTGGATTTTTTCCATGGCTCTTTATTATTCCATGTCTTGGATATGTTTCTAAGGAATGCTTTTTAGACAGAAACTACTTCTTCAAGTGGTCTGTGTCCTCCCGTTTTCCTGCTGTCTTCTCCCCATCTCTACTCAGTTTCTAAAACAAATGGATTATCACGGAAAATAAAGTGAAATAAATGTATCATTGGTGCCCATACCAACAGCGTCGGGGAAATCAATGTTAGAGGCAGTGTGCACTATCAGGCATGGATACATCAATGATTGTATCATGGAGGTTGCTGGTTTTCCATTGTAGTTGACTGCTGTAGGAGACGTGTTTCAAGGCCACTTGAAATCAGTTTTCATAGCTATTCTGTATTTGCATATGCCTCTTATCCAGCCTGGAGATGTTTCTGGCCTTGACCATTTTTTCAAGAGTTTGATGGAGGCGTCTACATAAATCATTCTGTCTCCCTAGAAAGTGAGGCAGTATGAACGTGAAGAATGAAATTTAAATATTTTTAACTTGTCAGTTATAAATTATGTGGTAGTGATATAAGAAGTGGTAATATGAGTTCAATTATTCCAATAACAAAAAGGAAATAAAACAAAATACAGAGACTCTCACAAACTGTCATGACAATTAGGCTTTCTATTAAAACAGGTTAACCTCCAAAATGGCAAAAAGTGGATGTATTATTTATCCATGTTTGCATTATTAAAGTAGTAAAGTGGTATATTTTGAAAATGTGTATATGTATGTCTGTGAGTAAAGCAGCAAAGGTACTAATCCTCTGTGTTAACTGGAAAAGCTGTTACATATGTTTGGTGAAAGTAAACAGTAGTTATTATATGGACAATTTCTATAAAGAAATAACTTCAACAAAATTTGTTCTTGACTTGATTTTGCTAAGACATGTGCTACCAGCCTTACGAAAAGCCAAATAGTCAAAGTGCTCTCTAAAAGTCTTTGACCTTGTAGTACATAAATCTAAAACTCACATAAGATGCAAATAGCTACATCACAACCTACAAAATAATCATCAGGCAAAAAAAATGAGGAGAAAATAAAGACACTCAAGTAAATTGATGGGACGGAAAATAATGGTGTTGCAATAGACTGTGGTTGAGAAGGTCCTGAGTTTCAGGTTGACAAAACCTTTAGGGCTGTAAGACAGAATGCACATTTGGTTGTCATAGCTGTTTCCTTCCCATGCATCTCCCTCGTGGTTGCAACCAACACCTGCTGGAAAGCCTCCAGGACCTCCTGGAGCCTTGCCCGGCTGCAGTATGGATGTTCTTACATAACCTAAAGAAACCCGACAGGATCAATACACTTGATAGCAATTTGTTCAGTATGCATGGCTTGAAGCCACAAGGTCGAGAATTTAACATAATTTACTGTGACTTATCATGCTGTGGAAGTGAAAGAAACCAGACATTTCTATAGATAATACACTTTTAGTTGTGGGCTGAACAACAGTGGTCATGTTTCTGTAGAAGTACTATATTCTCAAATTCTGATATTTTCTAAAACAAATTATTTAAAGGGCTAGAAGTAACTAGGCTGTATACAAGAAATATTGGATATCACTGAAAGAACCATCACGAATAGGCCATTCTGTAAGTTAAATGAATTGTAGGCATGATGCACCGTCCAAGTAGGTGTGTTGTTATTCCACAAGACATATTATATCTTTTAAATTAATTTAAAAGTGAAGTCACCTGGCACTGGAGCAGAACATTATAGCAGTTATTTAACAGGTTGAAACAACTCCCATTGAGTCACTAGTACTTACCTCATTTGATGTAAGTGAACTAACCATTATAAGAACAGATGTCAGCAGCTGTGGATTAAGTGGACTACTAGTGAAAGGGCACAATGGTCTCCTGAAGTCAGTTGCTTGCTATTTAATGATGATTAATACGACCAAAAGTAATATTCTGAAATTGAATCTGTCTCTTAGTGAACAAATCCTGAGGGATGAGAGTCTTATGAACTTGTTCCTGACTCCTTACTGCTCATGCCAATATAAACAGCTATGCCTTGGACAATATGATAGCAAGCTTTCAAGCTTACTGATAGTGTAATGGATTTTTGATGAGGTAGACATGGGATGAAAAAAACCCCAAAAATTAGGAAAAAATTGAATTCATGACTAATTGGCACAAGTAAAATTTCAGTAAAATTTGGAAAAAAAGAGAAGAGTTAATTTTCAAACAATTTAAAATAATGTAATTTAAAAAAAAGAAGTTAATTACTTCCAGGATATTTGAAACATTTCTATTTACAGTGATTATGATGAACTGAGAAAGAGGCTCAAGCTACTTTGGGGCACAAGTTCTGCAGTAGGAGTTGGTGTAACATAGCAAGGGTTTCCTTTCTACCCCTTCAAGAAGCAAATCCAAAGGCAAGATGAAGGCCCAGCCTGCATGGTAGTCCTCTCTGTGGTCCTGACACTGTTTTGTGGGGAGGGGGCTGTTCTGCCACGGTTCCCCGGTGTGAGGGCACAGTAGCCTCATCACAGCAAGAAGGCCATCAAAGGCTCTCTCCTTCCTGTACCATGGCAAAAATATATCAGATTTTCCATGGATGAAGCCAATGTGAGAAAGCTCCTGAGGTAAAGTGTAGGGTTTTCTATTAGAGTCACTATTCAGTCAGAAATGTGATCAGAGGGCTCAGTCAAATAGGAGCCAGGCTTGAGGTTTCAGAGGGTGCAGTGCTAAGGCTCAGAGGCCCTGCGAAGCTTGATATCTCTTACCGTGCCTTTCCATTCTCTGGCCTAATCTGCCAGCCAAAAAAAATAAAATGAACCTTTAGATTGATCTCACAGACTGGCACAGCAGAATTGACAATGAAATTTGCTTTGCAGCAAGAGTTCTCACAGAGAGTGGCAGGGCTCGTATTTGTTACTCACTTGGATCCTTTATGGGTTATTTATTTATTTACGTTGATGTGAAATATATGAACCTGGCATTTTGAATTAACACATAGTAATTTTCTTCAGGTTAGAACTAAGAGACTTGTGGATACTTTTCATGCTGTGTTAGTGAGAAGGATAAATGGGGCCATGCACACCTTACAGCAGTACCCCAGCAGGGTAGAACCTTAAACAAGATGAAGCTGACACTCCTGGGAGGGAAACATCAAGGAAATTGCACCACAACCACAGAAGTTGTTTTGCAAAGCAAATGCAAAAACGTCTCAGTATTCAATAGGAAAAAAAAAACTGATGAGGCAGTTTTATTAACTGTATATTGTTGTTAGGCTTTTAATTTGCCTTGTGATCTACATCTACTATATTAATTATTAGATGAATAAGAATTTATTGTATTCTGCATTAGAGAGGAATCTAGTTTTAATCTAGAGCAAGCATGCTGTTGTTTTCTAGACGGTCTGTTCTTCTGGTTTGGGCTGGTTGAGGATTTGTTATTGGACTTCTATTGGAAAATGCTATTCTCTAACAAAAAGAAAATTAAATTTTGGCATGAGGATTGGTTATGACTACTGAGTGCTAAATTGATAAAGGAAGACTATTAGAAGCCGTTTCAGCCATAGAGATCAGATGACATCTCATTGAATATTACAGCTTTTAGAAGTAATATGATGGCATAATCACTTTAAAAATCCCATTCTAATTGAAGTTTTGCTTTTTTTTGCACTGTATTGAGCCCATTTCAGAAATATAGTAGCACACACCATATTAAAAGTATTGCCACATTTAGAACAATACATCTTTTTCAATTACTTACATCTTAGAGTGACACACCCCCTTTTATAACATTCTCTTGGTTGCACAGCTTCTTCGGAGCAAGTGTAAAGCGGTGTACTTCTGTGTTTGGACCTCAAAGTACTACAATCGACTGCATCTCTGAAGACATCTGCTTCTGATAGAACCAATCAAAATTTTACTCCATTGGAAAAAAATAATTGTGAAAAATAGTAGTTTTGACAGTTTTATGACCCTATCTTTTTGTGTTATATAACTCTTTAGCTACATTCTATCACCCAACTCACTAAGAAAGTATCAGATAATAAATTTAAGTATTCCAAAATCTCTTTAAATCACTGAACAGATACTGTTTTGCAGTACCTTTTTTATGAAATGCAATATGTTTAATTATATATGTCTATCTTAATTTCTAGATGGCTACCCTAAAGAAGAAATGATTTACAGATGGAGGAAAAACTCAGTGGAAGCTGCTGACCAGAAGTCTTGGAGACTCTATCAGTTTGACTTTATGGGTCTCAGAAATACTTCAGAAATCGTAAAAACATCTGCAGGTAAGAGTGATACAAATGGTTGTGCTTGGTTTTGAAAACAAATTATTTCAAAGTATTTATTCCAAGTTTGCTTTCTTTTGAGTGCAATTTTATTTCAATGTGTACCAATGTTCATATTAAAACCTCTGAAGTACAGACTTCAGAACTATTGACTTTGTCTAAATTCTTTTGATAACTTCTCTGCTTGTTTAGTAATTTCACAGAGGGAAAAAATACTAACTTGAGATGTCTGTTATATAGTTGAAGTTGCTATGCTATTCTTATTCCTGCATTGAGATATGTTTTCACCCTAAAGAGAAAGATTTTGAGCATAAAGTTAGGGTTAGTGAAATTAGACACTTTCAATAGCAGGTAATCATTGCCACTGGTTTAGTATATTTTTGTTAACATTTCAGAGTTGAAAAATGCCTTTGCTAGTTACATTACCAACTGATTGTAATTAAAATCAAATCACATCTATTTCATTTCTTCAGAAATATGGCTGTTACTTATAATAACATTGGGAAAAAAAGATGTATAAATAGAATGCATTATTTGAACTGGATAAATTCTCATAAAGTTCAAACAGTGTCTAAACTTTACACACAAGTCAGCAGTAAGCTGTGTGATGACCGTTTCATAAGGCTTCTCCCAGCTGCAGAAGGAACCTACTATAAGCAGCCTTCTGCATAACTGATGATGAATTTTTGAATAATACAATGTATTTATTTTGATCAAAAGATAAGTAGATGTATGCTACTCTTTTGGAAACAGAAGAATAATAGTAATAGTAAAAAAATATTAACCTTTGAAACTACCATTGTTGAGTTATGGCCCATCCACTGATATAAGCAATGTGTTCTCAGGACTGCATAGAAGCTTTTGTGATGAAGAATCACTAAAACTTTAGTGAATAGTTTGGGCTGGTAGTTTAGCAGAACAAAATGTTGTAAACAGCAAGTTTGTAAAAGTTCTCCTCTGTTACAGTTCTCCTCTGTTGTAAAAGTTCTCCTCTGTTCAATTTATTTCCTATAAATTGAACCAGGAGTTGATGAATCACAGCCAAGTACAAAATACCAATTCATTAAAGTATCTGTGTATGCAGGCAGGAAGTTCATTGGAAGGGTTGTAGGATTAGAAGCCCCACTCTTTCTGCTTTGCTCACATCTGGAGTGATGCCATCCTGAGTTTGTATCAAGTTTGTGTTATCCTGTTTTTGTATCAAGAACTGCTAAATTCGCATGCAAGAAGAATTACCAAGTCAGCCATATTAAGATGTTGACAGCATCTTGATAAGCAGACCTATTAAGCTTTTCCTTTGCACAGGACAAAACCATGTTTAGAGAGGTGTTGTTCGAGAAAGTGAATGATTCATGTAGAGCGAGGAAAAGTATATTTCCTATTCTCTTTTAAGTACCTGGCCAGTTCTTTTAAGATGAGTGAGCTGACGTGATATTTTTCCTATTATTGTTATTGCTTCTTCTGCCCACACATATTTATAAGTGTAAAACCAGATAGAAGTGTTGAACTGAACCCACTGCAACCAGCAAATGATATTTCTATTGTCCTAAAGGCATGAGGGGCAGAAAGGTGTTGTCAAACTGGAGTTTATTGACACACTAAAAATAAACCAAAGCTAAAAATCCCTATCAAGAGGCTGTGGAAAATAACTTTGAAGAAACAATGCAAAATATATGGATGAGATTATCTACTGGTGTTCTTAGGTAGAAATCATCTACCTGAAAAGATGAGGTTGTACATATCAGACGATGTCTGAGAAAGGGCTCTCAGTCAATGAAGATGAAAGATATGAAAAATAAACCTCTAAGTTTGCACATGGATGTGAATTTGAATAAAATAGACTCTGACTGGCTTACACTATATTTAAAGTACTTTCAAGGCCAGATTTACTGAATGTCTTTACTTTCAGGAGGAAACCCAGGGCCAGGACTTGGGACAATTAAGAGTGACATTAAAAAACCTTGAGTATGCCCCATGCTAGAGAGCAAGGATTCCCAAAATGGAGAAAGGAGGGCAGGACACAACTCATCTGGGACTGTGGAATATGTCTCAGAGACAAAATTTAAAGTAATTCTGTGACTCTGTGCTGTGAGCGTCTATGTGAACAAGTCGAATAGAGAGTCAGCTGTGCTATGTTACATGTCTATTTACTGATAAAAAGTAGCCCTATCCAAAATGTCTGAGAATTAGGGAACCTCCAAAGCTACCGTTTCCTTCTGCATGGACAATATTTGATGAAGGGAGGGAGCAGCTGTGGCCTTCATTTCTCTCATCTCCTTCACAGTCATGCCATGTAGACTACAGATGGTCAAAAAAGAGATGCCAGGTTCTATCATGGAAAATCTGTGTCATTTACACTAAAGCTGCCTAGAGAGAGAGACTGTGCTGAAGCTGCCCCTAAGATGCTACGGATATAGCCCTCCTGGCTCTACCCCAGAGAGAACAGTTCTCACCAAGTAGCCTCTGGGTCCATGTGGCCTCTGAGCTGTGTGGGAGCCCATAAAGGCACCAGCAGCTGCTATCCCTTTGCAGGCTCAGGACAGAAAGGAAGAGCAGTGTTGTTCAGAATGCTGTGGAGGGATATATTCAGAGTAATGAGATGGAACTGAGAAGAGGGAGATAGGCAGGATACCAATGGCAGCTTCCTGTCAGAAAGTACTAATCATCACCTCTTCTTCCCAAGGGAAATTATGGAAACTGCTTGTACCCAGGGAACTGAAAAGCAGACTAGGCAAAGTATGAAGAAATGTACTGCAGTGAGCAGTCTTCCACTAGGAGATGGATTCAAAATCCTGTCATCTTTTTTTTTTGCTTCTGATTTAACACCTTTCTGCTGTTTTATGACACTATTACTTGACATTAAATTGTGTGTTTGTCTATCATGTGAGAACTGCCTCAGTATTACCTCTCTGTGTATAGCTCAGAGATGCCTTTTTTAACTCCTTTTCATCAGTGTTGAGGCTATAATGAAGTCACACAGACCACATGGCAACACAATGCTTTTTTTCCAGTACTTGTGTAGTCCTTTCTTGGTAGCCATTTCCACCACACAGTTACTAGATTTAGTACTCAGCAGAGTTCTGCTATTTGATATTCTTTCAGTCTTTCCAGCCTTTTCCGATATCTAAACAACCTTTATGTTAATCTAGGACAATTTCAGAGGTACACAAGTAGGAAGCCAGCTGTCACAAATGGTGTATTTCTGTAATCTAAGCACAATGAAAAATGTTATCATCTCTTGCCTTGAACCAGCAGTGGCTTAAAGCATTAACACAGTGGTGTGCCTTATTCTTACAAGAAGACTATCCTCTTTTACGATAATCTGTCAGCTAGAGAAAGTTGTCTTTGCCATCTGGAAGAGACGTTCAGCATTTTCTTGAGGATTTTTTTTTTTTCAAATTTCAGGCTAAGATACAAACACAATCAGATAAATATCTACTGCATATGGTGATTACAGGGAATACACAGCAGAAAACCCTGTGCTGGTGCTGTGGTCATGAATCTTTATCTTACACCCAAACAAGCTCTCACTGTTAGGTGATATCAAACTAATTCACAAGTACTGAAGAATCCCCCTGTTGCCATCTGGCAAGACACTCAGATACTATAGCAAGAGCATATCTCTTGCTGCAATGTCAAATAAGGCTGACGAAGATAATTAAAGTAGAGGGAATACTAAGCCACCTTCACCGAGCTGTGAAAAAAAAAAAAGAGGAACTGAATGTAAGGAGAAAATTCTCAAATTTTAAAACTGCAAATCATCCAACAGAAGGGTGCCCAGGAAAACAGGAGAGAGAGAGATGTTATCCTTAAAAGTCCACTGTTTGTATTTGCAGGAAGCTTTAGGTTTCCAAGCCCTAGAACTTCCATGTTGGGGAAAAAAAAGAAAAAGATAAAAAACAGAAAAAAGAAAAAAAAAATCCGAAACAGAATCATGAAGGAATCCTTGAGTAAAGCTCATAAAGTGAGTTGTAGTGTTGCTTTCACTTTTCTACTGACATCTACCCCAGGAAAAGTCTATTACTTCTTCTAAAACCACTCAATTTTTTACATTGCCAGATAAACACAAAAGTCTTGTAGTATTGAATCTAATTTTCATTTATTTGAAAACTTTGCCACATCACGCAAGTGCTATTTGTGTTCTTCCTCAGATGCCTTTAGCCTGAGAGATTTTTGAAGTCCAAAAGAGTCTTTGCATAAATAAGTTTAAGATAATTCATCAGAAATAGAAAACATCATTAAAGTGCTCTGTTGAAAAATTTTCATAGCTGCTCACTACAAATGAAATATACAGAACTAGACAGAAAGCAGCAATTCATACATTCTGAATTTCCCCCAAGCATTAATACCCAAACCCAATAAGCAGCCATAACTACTGCCATAAAAATGAACACCTTTGCATACATACAACAGATGACTGATGATTAGTGGAGTTTGCTTGCCTTTGTGTTCTGAAATCACGTGTTTACATGATGATCTCGTCTCTATATCAGAGGGCTGCACAGCAAGGTCAATATCTGTTGTCACAGATTCAGGTAAAGCTCTTTGTGACAACACTAATAACAACACAATATAAAGTACATATTCTGTTGCAAGAGATTCAGAAAATGGCAAGTGAAAAACTACTGTAGAACAAAACCACACGCTCCCAGAAATTTATCCAGAGTAAAAAATGTTCAAGTGCCTAGCTCTTCTAGCAAAGAACAGAAGGCTTGAGAAACCATTTCAAACTTGTCACTTCTGCTTACAATTTGCTGTTAGGTGCTCCCAGGTCACTCATCTGTAGGTGCAGAGTGCCTACAACAAGTACCCACACAAGATGAGCCAAGATGCCCAGTGGTAGTTCAGGGTTCAACCAGCAGTCCACCCATTGTCCCATACATGCATGTTGATGGAACAGGATCATGACCCAGCTGAGACATCAGATTGGCAAGGCAAGGCCAAGGGTCAACAGCAGACAGTTAAGCCCCTCTGCTTGGGGAAGGTGTTGCAAAGCAGGGTGGCAGAGAAGGCTAGTTACCATCTGATCAGGGCAACTGGAGCCTGTTGGTGCATTCGTGGTCCTGGTATGGACTGGAAAAAAAATACACATAGTTGCCATAGTTGCAGAATGTGGTTGTATCTGTACAGATTTGTTTTTAATGATCTGATCCAGTCATAACCTCTCCTGTACCAGCTAACTGAAGACATTTATTTAATGAATATTCATGAAACTTTTAAGTCATTGACATTTCTAATGTCCCACTGAGTCCTCATGGCACATCAGAGAGTGCTTGTCATTTGTGTGTTCTTCCTAGGCCAAATGTGAATTTTGTAAGTTTTTTTCCTCAAATACCAAATTCATTGGAATCCAGCACACAGTACCTCATCTGGCTGTGCTACACAAACAGATGGAATCCTGAAGCAGACAAGTGGAGACTCAGATAAATACACACATTTTGAAAACAGTGCTTATTTTTGGCACCATTTACCAGGCATTGCAGGAGCTTTGCCTCTTTCAGCCAGGGTATCATGTAATCTCAATTACTCTAATCACTAGGCTTCGATTTAAAACCATCAGCAGACACGGATTCCCATGATTCCAGATAATTAATGTCCCCTCCTCTTCCAAATATTGTTTTATCTTCCTCTTATCCTATCCGCCTGACTCTTAGTGTGAATGCAGAAGGGGAGAATTTGTCTTTTTTCTTTTGTTTTTTTTTTTTTTTAACCTGACATTGGTGGAGTGACAACTGAATTCCAGCATCTCAGAACCTGCTTTCCCCTGATATCTTCTGTGTATACAGCATTCTTGTGTGGAAGAAGTCTGTCTAACACTCCCCAAAGAGAACAGAAGATGGTTTTCATGAAAGAATTCTCCAGTGCTCTGCTCTCCAGCCCTTCAGTTCCCACACACCTCCCCTGGCCTTCAGACACTTCCAGATACAACTCATTCTCATGATTTTTGGGTCTTCTTTTGTTTCAGGTTGATGTAATTGTCCTCATAGCTGTCCTTAGGGTTGTGGGTTTTTTTTAATTTGTGATCTGAATATTAGACGTTGGAAATGTACAAACTGTTTGCATTTGTTCCCAAGGTTCATCAAATCAGGCTTGTGTTTCCCAAAATCTGTTTCTGTCATTTAGAAGGAAATCCTAAGAAGCTAGAAATAAAGCTACAAATCCTATGTTGCTGAAATCCTATGTTGAGTCTTGAAACTGAGCGTTAAGTTTGCTTTTATATGTGGTAGACAGAGCCACACAGGGACAGTTGATGCCTGAGGTGCTACTCGTCACCAAAATCTGCTGCCCCCATCACACTCCTTTCTGCTTTCTCACCTTACCTACACAACTTCTTAGAATCCTTGTGAATGTTCTGCCCCCATGGGCCCTCTTTGCCAGCAGCTCTAGCATTGCCAAACTAATAGGTGCCAGAAATGCATCCTTTCAAATCTTTCTTGCCCATCTCTCCATCTCCAATGCTGAAGATACCTCTTCTTGCTGCCTTTAGACAGGGAGACGTGTGCACCATACTCGCACTTGGAATGTAGTTTTCACTCATCTCTTCCTTCTTATCTGCTTCTTTTTCCACAACTTTGTCCTTAATGAAATTCATCAGACCTGGTGCAAGAACAAAAAATCCAGTTTTAGGACTTCAAGTAAGCTGAAAACACTACTTAGTACTTGATAATAAAGCCTAGTAGCGACCCATAAAACTGACCTATGACATATATGCAATTTCACTTCTCTCCTTCTTCTCTTTTCAGTTTTTGTAGTTCATTGTGAGTTATGACTCATAACTACTTTAAATCCAGAATGTTTATATAGCTTCAAATTACTTTGTGTGCAGCAGCAGCAAATATGCAGCTTGGGTTTGAATTGGCTATCGTTCTTTGGCTCCTCTCAGAGGAAGAGAATAATACTGAAAGTCCTTGCCACTGCAATCATCTCAAACTTCTTTACTGACAGTAAACATCAATTTATATGAAAACAGAAAACTCACCTGATTATAAGAAGATTTAGCAGTAATCTTTTTGTTGACAGAGTTTCTATCTCTGATACAGTGTTTGGAATAAATCAAATCTCATTTTAACAGAGATAATCAACAGTGGCTATATTGACTTTTAAAAGACATTCACATGTCAAATGATAGTAGATAAGAATTAATATTTTTATTAAACCATAGTTTTTCTAAGAGAAACATTTAAGAGCAATTCATCTTGCACTGATACTTTAAACCTTATATAATAGTTTCTGATAATATTGTCATTAGCAACTCACGGTAGAAATGTAATCATTAAATAGATAATTACTAATAATACTTCTGTTTCATTAAAGTGGGAATCCAAACTTCAGTATTGCCCTGCAAATCCAGCAGTTGCCTATCTTGTTACAAAAAATGTCTCACAAAGCTGATAAGACAGCTTCTGGAGCAAGTGATTTATAACCTGTTCATCAGACTACTGCAGTTAATGGAGCTTTTCCCTAACACTGTCCTGGGATCGGATCCTGAAATGTAGATGCCTGAAATTGGCAATACAGTGTGAGTAACTCTTTAGTCACTAGAAACTAGAGAAAGCTCAGCTTTGTGATAAACAATGGGCTAAGTATATCTTGCTCTAAATATACCTTTATTCTGTTTGAAAATAGTACAAAGGATTATTAGAATTGTTTAATTCATATGTTTTCTCCATTATTACTCCATTAGGATTTTTTTCAGCTTAGGTTTTTATCTGATAGTTCTGTATTTTGGAAGTTTTACATGTATCTAACTTCAGGAGGTTCTTGAATTAGTGTCCTCATTCACTCATCTCTTGGCAATGTATTTGTTGCTCCTCTTTGTACATGGAGTCCTAAACTTTTACTTCCTTCTGCTGGAGCTTTGTCTTTTTACATTTAGGATACTCCACCAGGACAGGAGGATGATAGGACTGATTCTGTTCTCTGGTAGCTGTAACCAGGAGCATGGGGTTGTTGACCTGAGTGCTCCTCTGAGCTTGAAAGGATGATTGCATATTTAATAGAAATAACAAGAACTAAGTGAACCCATCTCAGAGTTTAACATGAAGGCTAGCCAAATCACTTACTTGAGAGGTAGAGACTTTGTTCTCACTTGTCCTGGTACTTGTAGACCACAAGGTAAAAAGCAGTAGGCTGGTATTACTTCCATGATTTGCAAGGCAAAGAGATTTTGATTCCTCTCTTCAAAACAATAGAGTTGTGAATTCTTTATAGCAACAGAGGCCTTCCCAGCAGTCACTTCTCATCTGCACTTCCTCATCTGTACTTTTTCCTTCAGAGCTTAGATGACAGTGTGATAAGTCACTGGCTTTCATGGATTTGTTATGAGATGTCCATCTTTATTTACAAATATCTAAATGGTGGATGTCAGGAGGTTGTATTTAGCAACAGGACAAGGGGTAACGGGATGAAGCTGGAACATGAAATGGAAAAAGTTCCATTTTAACATAAGAAGAAACTCTTTTACTGTGAGGATGACGGAGCCCTGGAACATCCTTTCCTGGGACAGTGGGGCATCTCCTTCCTTGGAGGTCTTCAAGACTTTCCTGGACATGTTCCTATGTGACCTGATCTAAGTGGACCTGGTTTGGCTGGGGGAATTGGACTAGATGATCTCAAAAGGGCCCTTCCAACCCTACCATTCTATAATTCTATGATCTTCCCCATTTGCTGCAGAGAGACATGGCAGAATTGGATCTGTGAAGAAGATTGAATGGCCAGGCACTGCCAAGTAGCAAGTTGCACTGCTGTGTAGCTAATACCCTGACCCTTAGAAGTACAACCCTTGGTCTGCTGTGCTATGTTTATAAAGGCGGGAACATACTGCCTATGGTGAAAAAGCAGTAGGAAGAGAGGGAAGTATTTCCATAGGAAAGATATTGTGACTGCAGTCAGAATAGCTGCATGTCTTTGAAAAACAAAATACAAAGTGTAAGTGGATTGGTAAGTGGTACAAACTTCCAGAAAGGTACACAATGTAGACAGGGTATTTTGACTCAAATTGCAAAAGTTGAGATTTTTCTGGCCCATGATTCAGATTGACGATACAATTTCTGGTATTAATATGTTTGTAATGGGGGCAGAAATATATATAGTATAAGAACTGTGAGCCTCTTTGCATTTATACAGCTGAGAACAACTTTCCAGAATCTTGCTATTCTTGCACCTCTGCTTTTGTTCCTGCTTCTGTGTCATTATACCACTGTATTGGAGGTTTATGATTAGCTCAATAAAACATTTTACATTAACACAAACTGTGGAGCTTTGGCCTTTGCCCAGAGTTTTTACGAAGTTATCTAAAAGTCTTCCACAAGCAGCAATTGTACTTAATTTAAAGCTCACAGTATTGCACAGGATATTTTGTATGTTATTCACAGCTGTATCTATTATCTTAATGAGAATTTTAAGATACAGAATGTGATGACTATTCAAATGCCACAGAAAGATGCTAAATGTCTTCTTGGATTTTAATTTGCCATAGCTTATAAAAAATGCAACACTGACTTGTTACATGCTGGCAGAATCTTTCTACATTTAGCCTGTAGTCTTTTAAATTAGGATCCTATTTCCAGATTTATCCTATGTGGTTATGGAGTTCTTTGCCTCTCGGACCCTTCTCTGAAGCTAATATTCACAACACTCGGCTCTTGTCAATAACAACAGTAGCTCAATTTCAGTCAACACTTTCTTCTTCCTAGTTAAGCTGGCAAGAACCGAAATCTCTTCTACGATTAGTTGCTTGATGCTGGATCTACCCACCGCCTCCTGAAGCCACTATGAGCTTTACCGTAACCTGCCAGAGAGTCTGGTAAGGGTGAGCTGTGCTGTCAGATAGCTTAGAAAAATGGTACTGTACAAGAATAAATATTTAGTAAGTTTCCAAAACTTCCAGCAAATGCAACCAAATAATACGAGATAACATGAGAGGGCATTCTGAAATATAAGGAAGCCTGCCATGACCAGGGCTACCACAGCATCTCACAGAGAACCAGAGGTGAATCTTTGGCGCTTGACTATGGCACTTTGGCAGTGACATAAATCTGGGCTGGTATGAGTCATGATATGATTTGCTGTTTAGTCTGGAGAAGAGGAGATTGAGGGGAGATCTTACTAACATTTATAAATATCTAAAGGGTGTGTGTCAGGAGGTTGGGACATCCCTTTTTTCTATAGTAGCTAGTAACAGGACAAGGGGTAATGGGATGAAGCTGGAACACAAAAAGAAAAAACTATTTCACTGTTCAGGTGAGGGAGCCCTGGCACAGGCTGCCCAGAGGAGTTGTGGAGTCTCCTCCCTTGGAGGTCTTCAAGACCCACCTGGACATGTTCCTATGCAACCTGATCTAGATGAACCTGCTTCTGTAGGGGAGTTGGACTAGATGATCTTTTGAGATCCCTTCCAACCCCTACTATTCTATGATTCTATGATGCATTGCAGAGGTTACAAAATATTTTTTGGCAGAAGATACCAAATAGGCTCTCACTTATTATCTTGGTGGAAGTTAACCATAGTCTACTTAGAGACAAACTGAGGGTGTTGGCCAGAGTTTCATTGCTTCATACAAATGAAAAAAATAAATCTCAAGAGTACAGATGTACCAATAGGAGAAGGATCACAAAAAACTCAAGTGACTTTACTAAGTTCTGTCCAAGTCCTTGTGCTTCTGAATAGAGGAATCCTCTTGAATACATCACCTACTTGAATGAGCCTTGCAGGTGAGCCTGTTTAGTCTTTTAGACCTTGTTATATAAAAAAATGGTAGAACTATAACAGTAGACAATATCCTTATATAGGATAATTCTGCATGGTAGTGGGGCATTTTCTGGTCAGCCTCTTTCAAAACCTTTTGCTCTTTCTCAGAATTTACCATCTTGTTTTTATTTTCAGCAGAGAAGAAAATCTAAATTTTCATTCTGACATGATCCACTAGCATGTGGAAAACTACATTTAACTGTGTTGAAGATCTCGACTACTCCCCAATACAGGGAGTTCACAATACTATCTACATTATATTTCTTTAACAGAAGCAATCCCCAGCTACTCCTGTTCTAGTTGTTTTAAGGTTCTGCAACTGCAGTAAGCTCACTTGAGTCTATCTTTCAAGTCTGTCTTGGACCTGAGGACACCCATTCTTACATCCCTTCTAGCTCCTCTTCTCCCCTCCACCCTCAAACAAAACAATGTATGGTGGTGTACCTAAGGAGAGCAGCTTATCTTTAAATAAGTATGAAATACAGATTTTAGTCTGAGAAGTACAGAAGTACCACCCACATTCTAATTCAAGTAAGTATAAAAGTTAATTGCAGACCTCCTACAAACAGGAGAAGTTAGAGTGAAAAAACCATCTGAAGAGTTTTCAGCTCTTCATGTCCACACCCTCAGGCATGTCTTTTGCATACTATATACAGCTTGACAAATTATCCCGTCCGTACTACTGGTTCAAAACAGAATCTTTCTTAGAATAATGAAGTAGGAGAATCATAGAATAATTATAAAGTAGTTTGAAGAGAAAAAACATTATGCAAATTATACTTTGTTTACTAGATGCAGGTTGCTATGAAGTGGAATGTGGTTCAACAAAAGCACTGTTTATGGCTCCTGATATTGGATCAAAACACCACAGACACACTGTAAATAGTAGCAATTACTTTTAGTCTCACAAAGCAGATTTAGATGAGATAAAAAATGTTGGGTTATTTCTGTTTGACCAGTTTTATGCCAATTCCACTCCAACAGGTCAAAGCTACCTTGCCTTCCACACCTAACCTTCACACCTCTTAGCTTGTTTCTGTTTTTTCCCCTTCCACTTCTTTGTCTCAAAGACTGTTTTCTCTCAGTACCACTGTCCTTCCATTTAATTCAGATTTCAGTCTTTGATTTACTTTCATTTGCATACATACTGGAATAAGATCTTTAGTTTTCTTTGACCATTTGCCATGGACCTCTATTGGCTTGTTCTTGACTGTTGTGGTGTTTTTAGCTCAGACATCTCCATTCTTTCTCTGCCCCGGAGGTATGACATCATCACCTAACGAAGGTCATGCCACATGAGAGCTTGCACATTCTCCTGGTTCTATCCAGAGAGCTGGAGCAATGCAGAAATAGGACTATGAAGAAGGTCTCAAAAGAAGCTAATTAATGAACTATTAATGAAAGTTTGCTAAGTTTAGTGTTTGGACTGAGAAGTCATATAAAGATGAGAAAGTAGGTCTTGAACGTAACTGAAGTATCTAGGATTCCCTTCTGTAAAAACCTAATTCTACAATTCTAAGGAGGATGAGTTTCACAGATCATTAGCAGATCTTTGTGGGAACAGAGACAACTGAAGAGATTGAAATTTTTTTCCAGAAATCAGATCCCTGTAAAGATCAACTAATTTCAGTATTTCAGTAACAGTGAGATCAACAATGCAGTGCAAAGGTTGGACATCTGCTACATCAAATAAGGGTTAAGGTCAGCATGGATCCTGATGAATGTTACCTTCTCCTGCCTGAATTTCCTACTGCACTGATGGTTGTTCTTCACACATACTGTAGCATAGCAGTTCATTTTCTTTCCCTGACTGCCACCTCCACTGGACCCCCTGCCCTGTGCAACATCCAAGGTTCTTTGGACCCTCATGTGCTCACTCTCTTGTGCCATGTATGGGCCATACAGAAGTTTGAAACATTTTTGTCACCGCTTCAGCTGCAAGCATGATTAATGTTGCTTCATGGTGGCATGACATGTACATGCAGTGCAGGAAATAAAGGATGTTACTCCTGCAGTGTCAGCTTCACCTGGTAGTGGCATGGCATCCGGCAGTCTATGAGACTGTTTCTGTTTTGATGTCAGAATGTCAAAGCTGTCTCTCTTCTGCTTTTTTTCCCTCCACCTTATGTTGATTCCATAGTGCACAAAGGTGTTATGGTAATGATTTAGTGACCACAGCATACAGAATGTCTTATGCTCATTTTTTTATTCATAATGAATTTTTATCTTAAGAAAAACAGCTCAATGGCTTTTGTACTAGAGGCAATGCAAAATTACCAAATTATGTTAACTCTGAAAAGATTTATGGCCATGGACAAAGAAATTCAGTAAGCCTGATTCCCTCTATCTTAGAGTTTCTTTGCATAAGATCATGAAATGTTCATCAAGATAAGAAGCAAAGGTGAAATGAGTTGCCCATAATTGCAAGTATTCAACAAAGCCAGAAACTTTCTAGATTTAGTGATTCCTATTTGTGTAATGAGTTGCCCATAATTGCAAGTATTCAACAAAGCCAGAAACTTTCTAGATTTAGTGATTCCTATTTGTGTACCAGATATCTTCTGAAATCAGTCAGAACACATCTTAGTGAGGAGTTAAGATTCAGTGTGATATTTTGCATCCATCATTAAAGGCTTTCCTTCTTCCAATATAGAAATTCTCTTTTTCTTATTTCTCATAGCTATGCCTAGTTCTCTTCTGCTGGGAGACTGTGACCATGAGGTTACTGCTATTCTGAATTAAAACTGAATCAACCTTCTCACAGTTTGACAATACATATAGCAATGTTTCAACCTGATTCACTTTCCCCAGGTTATTTTGTTTTTCTCCTTGCCTGCCCTATTCCCCACCAATGTATATTATCAGACATCCAGTTAGCAACACTGTATATTTAAATCACTTTTTATCAAAAGAGAAAATAAAAACTATTTTTAAAGGGTTGCATCAGAAAGTGAACTTTTAAAGGTTTTATTCACAACCCTTTTTCTTCCATTTTCTTTTTTCTTTTACTTTTTTTTGCTTTTGACACCTGTGGCTTTTCATGCTGTAAAATCAATTTGAGACCTATGGATAGATCTATGTTATAGGAAGACCACTAAAATCAGTAAAATGTGAAGAAATAGAGGAAATGTGAAACATTTTTCTCTTCCCTCTAATCTAGTGTGGTAACTACATCATTTGAAGGGAGATATTAGTAACAGTCAAAAACAGCCAATCTGTATGTAATATTTAAATACTTAAAATTATTTTACCAAATTTTACATGATTTCATAAAAAGACAAGGGAACATTCTAACTATATAGGATTTAAATGTACTGACTTCCTCCTATAGATATATTTATGTTATTTTTTACTGTAAAAACTGAACAAGAAATAATCTACATAATTGGAGGCTGAGGGAAGAAACAAGGAGAGAAAAGATTTATATATTCAACTGCAATACATATAAACTTTGAGATTTGCATTTAGTTCCAGTTAAATATGCTTAAAGAGAAAAGAAAACAAAACCCAAGAACACATCTGTATAAAAGTTTCTATGGAATTAAACATGTACTGGTTTTAAACAATAAAATGCAGGGTTTTTTCCCCTGTAATTCCATGTTAATGCAGCCTCAAGCATTAGTATTACAGGATCTCTGATGATTTCCAACTTTGATTTGAATTCAGAGTTCTTACTAAGTTGACAACCCTGTAATTAGTAATGAAAAGCAGCAGTTTTATTAATCAAATGTGTTCAGCCACCCAAACATCATTAAAAGTTGATATAAGCTTGTAGTGCACATGCTTAAGCACCTGGAAATATTTTTGTTAAGTATTGACTTAATGGAAAGTGATGTTTTGAGAAGATATCTATCCCTGTACTCCCTTTCTTTTTAACTATGTGATCCAACAATGTGAATCACAAACTAACCTGCCTTGACATTTATGAGACCATTTATAAGATCAAGTCTCCTGCCTGTCCGTTTAGGAAGTTAAATTCTCAGCAGTTTTGGTCAGTTAAGAAGTCTGTTTAATGCTTCATTGCTTCTTGCTCAAAGCACATGACCAAAGGAAAAAATGATGTGTCAAAAAAATTTCACTCCATTAGTAAAATAAGAAAGAGTTGAAATAATACAGAATCCCACAGAATCACAGACCAGTAGGGTTGGAAGGGACTTTCAGAGATCATCTAGTCCAACCCTTGCAGAAGCAGGTCCACCTAGATCAGACCACACAGGAACATGTCCAGGCAGGTCTCAAAGACTTCCAAGGAAGGAGACTCCACACCCTCCCTGGGCAGACTGTGTCGAGGATCCCTCACCCTCACAGGGAAATAGTTTTTTCTTACATTTAAATGGAACTTTTTGTGTTCCAAAAAACATTTTTTGTGTTCTACAAAACTAGATTTTTATTGAAGTAAGTAATTTTGAGGAAGAGAGCTAGTTGAGTTTAAATGTCCTCACTCCACCTGTGTGAAGTAACTGTGAGTTAAGGCATGAAAGGAAAGAGCTTGCACCTTGGAATTAATAAATCCAGAGTGATAGCTTTCCAGGGAAAATATCTTGCCTCATTTGTTGTTTGTAGATCTTGTGAGCTTCCTCTGGTCAGGAGATCACTCTGAAAGAGAAATGTAATAATGCCCTGTAGGCCCAGGAGTAAGGAAATCCTGTCTTCCAGGTCATATTTTTCTGTAAACTTTAACCTAAAGGCATGCCTCTTTTGGTGATTTTGCCTCATTGCTGTTCACAGTTTATTAATAAATTCATTAAACAATCTTTAAAGTTTCCAAGAGAAGACATAGCTGAGAAATGATGAGAAGATGGAAGCTTAGATCAAGGGGCTGGAACTAGTCAAACAAAGACACTCATACTCAGGGAGAGGCAATATGGGAAAAATGGGACTAGCAGCTCATGAGCAGAGGAAAATGAAGAACAGAGAAGGACCTTAAGGGGGGGTGGCTGGACGAGAAAATTTCTCTCTTAGGAAATGGAGCTATCCAGTATAGGGACGTGGGGGAGAAGAGAGATTGTAGGGATGACCAATATAAGAAATTATGAGGTATGAGGAGGCTGGAACTGGGGTGAGAACTTGGTGAACTGGTACTGGAGCTGTTTGCACAAACCAGATAGAAAATCAGAGTTGTGAATGAGAAAAGGCCTTGTACAGAGGTAGAACATATTCAGATTAGTGGAAAGACTACACTGCTGTTCAGAGCCTGGAAGGGAATCCAAGATTCTCAGATCTCACCAATTCTCCAGTCAACAAAATGCTTATGAACTCATGACAAAATGTTTTTTTCTGTTTCTGAATTTCCATGCTAAATGATCACAGACAATATCAGTCTCTGAGGCCAGATAGCAATGGGTCTGCAGGATGGTCTGCAAATAAAATAAGGAAACAAAATGTTCAGGAGAACCTTTTATTCCACCAGGAAGTGGAAAAATTCAAAAGAGGCCACTGAATCTAGCAAAACTTTGGATGAAAATCAAGAAATGAGGCAGCTTGTTTTATCACAAACAAACAACCTTCTAAATGGAACAAGCACAAAGCTATGACCATTTTGACTTTTTTCATTCATTGCTCTCTGGAATGAACTGCCAAAAATTTAATGTTACCTGTTGACAGGGCTTCAGGTTTTGTGAGACTTGATAGGCTCCTACAGGGAAAATCAAGGCAATCTGCATTAACAATGCACTGCTCTGTACTGAAAGACCCTTGCAGAACACAGGGATCAAAAAGAATGGTTTCAACTCTTAACAACGTAGTCTGCTTGTTTTGACATGAATCTGTTTAAAGAATTATCCTATACAGTCACTGCAAGAGATAACCTGAGGAGTCCCACTTAGCAGGACAGGTTAAACTAAGAGAATGACACTTTTCTTCAAGTCTTACAAGGGAGAAGATATACAACTCAAAATAAAACATATCAATTGTAAAGCTTTTGGTTTAGTTTTAGATTTAGTTTTCGATTTAGAACTGTTCTTCCTTATGTCCATCCAAGTATTTTATAGAAATATTGTAGGTAGATTAGAAGTTTCAGATCCTGGACTGCCTGTCTATAATAAGGAACAACTCTGAATGTCTTGGCCTCCACCTCATCTTTTGGAGTTTTTTTTTAAATCTGAATTATTATGTGGTTATGTAGAAATCCATTCAAGGATGGAGTAGATATATAACCATGAAGTAAGAATATCAGTTATTCATGAAGTTCATTACTGCAAGGTTAAGAGTGTGGGATGGCAAGAAACAACATATATATCAAATTTAACCAAATCATAATCTTACAGTCTTAAGATGCTCACTTCATATATTGCTTCAGTCCTGTGTTCTCTTTTACATTTATATATTTTCTTATCTATTAAACTATGTCAGAAATGTTTTTCTACATTATTTCTACTACATTAAAACATTCAAGCCTTGTTTAAAACAATTTAAAACAATTTAAATCAATAATTAGTGGATATTATCATAAAAGATTTCACATAAATAGATATTTCTAGGTGCTCACGGTGACTAATGTTTACCACTTCTCATATGGGAAGAGTATAGGTCATTCTTATTTACATGACAACATTGTTGATTGTTCACATTGATTTGATCAAAAAACTGTCTTTAATGATTATTTTCAAGAACAAATTGCATTTTCTGACATTAAAATTCAATGTATAGAAAACTCTTGAAGGGATCATTTCCAAAGCAATTTGTAGACAAAGTGGGAGTATCCAAGGGGAAAAAAAAAAAAAAAAAGCTACATTGAGATGGAGCAAAAAGGAGGAAAAGAATCATAATAAGGAAATAATGAAACGGAAACAAAGACTACTTGAGAATAGATAGCTCCAGCTGAAATAAACCAAATAAAAAATGATTCAAGGAGAAAAGCAAGGAGGAAGTGGCCAGAGGTTTTGTAATTCAATTGATTTCAAGATATTATCAAAATCAGAAAATATTTGGGTTTGCTTTTTGTTCATATTGTGGTTATTTAAATGTACTGTTTCCTAAATATACAAAGCAATTAGTTTATGTTAATCGTTACCTGGGTGAAGGAACAGAATGTACCTTCAGCAAGTCGACTGATGACACCAAACTGGGAGAACTGGCTGATTCACCAGCAGGCTGTGCTGCCATTCAGCAGGATCTTGGCTGGCTGGAGAGTTGGGCAGAGAGGAACCTCATGAGGTTCAACAAGGACAAGTGCAGATTCTTGCACCTGGGGAGAAACAACCCCATGCACCAATACAGGCTGGGGATTGACCTTCTGGAGAGCAGCTCTGTAAAGGTTCTTGTGGGCAGCAAACTAAACATGAGCCAGCAATGTGTCCTCATGGCCAAGAAGGCCAATGGCACCCTAGGATGCATCAAGAAGAGTGTGGCCAGCAGGTCGAGGGAGGTTCTGCTCCCCCTCTACTCTGCCCTGGTGAGGCCTCATCTGGAGTCCAGTTCTGGGCTTCCCAGCTCAAGAAGGACAGAGAACTTCTGGAGAGAGTCCAGGTGAGAGCTACCAAGGGGACTGGAGCATCTCTCTTATGAGGAAAGGCTACAAGATGTGAGGCTGTTTGGCCTGGAGAAGACTGATGGAGGGACCTTATCAACACTTTTAAATACTTAAAGGGTGAATGTCAACAGGATGGGACAAGTCTTTTTTTGTAATGCACAGTCGCTGGGACACAGGGTAACAGACAGAAGCTGGGACACAGGGAGTCTCTCTTGAACATAGGAAAAACTTCTTTACTGTGAGGGTGAGGGAGACCTGTCACAGGCTGCCCAGGGAGGTGGTAGAGTCTCCTTCTCTGGAGGTTTTCAAAATTCACCTGGACACTTTCTTGTGTAACCTGGTTGAGGTGAACCTTCTTTAGAAAGAGGATTGGGCTAGATGATCTCTAGAGGTCCCTTCCAATCCTCTACCATTCTATGATCCTGTGATTAACGACAGCATTTCTCAAAAATAATGCTTTAAATCAAACCAGGTTACAATTTGTACTAAGAAATCTTTAACTTTCTTATCTTTTTAAGGGTAATCTTTCTTAAAGTTTTGAAAGTAAAAAGATTGAAATCTGCAGTATTCTTGGCCAAAATGAAGTTCTGAATACATTTCACAGATGGCCCATGTATCCTTAAAATCTCTGGGAAATACTAACCAAATGCAGCTATGCATAAAGAAATGAAAATTCAAAGCAGTATTCATAGGTGATCTGTCATTTTCAATTTGGTATATATTAATATTTTTGTTATTGTCCTAAAAATACACTTAAATACTAATGGAAAAGCAACCTACAAGTGATCCTTCAGGCTCTTCCAAATCCTTCAGTTTTAACAACTCTTTCTATTAATTTTATGATAGCTTAAGGAGATTACACCTGCAATTATCTTCTCCTTAACATTTTATTTATGTACAGAGACACAAAGTTTGCCATAACTGAATGGCAGTGCCATAGAAACCTAGTTCCAGGGGCTAAACTATGTCAGGGCTTAGCACAACAGCCTTTTACCCGCACAGAGCAAGTGTATTTATTTCCATTATTCCTATTGCATACCTACTGAACAGCCTGGCACAAATTGGAGATAATGCCCAGCACAGGTCTAGATGTAGAATAAAATTACTGAAAATGAAGACTCAAATTATACAGTCAAAGAAAAAACACATTAAGAGAAAACTAATCTTAATATCCAAATGCTCAAGGTGTTTGTCTAAGGTATTAAGTCTCACTTGGAGCATCTTATCATCGTCAGGCTCATCAATAAACACAATAGCAATTGATCAGTGGTAACTCAATTTCAGATAGCACTTCTCATCAATTAAGGTATAATTTGCACACAGCAATAGACTCTTTTTGTAAAGTGCACTAACAGGAAAAAGAAAAACACCAGAAAAAGGATAGGCACAAGGTTTTGTTCCTTCTCCAGGTTTATTTTTCAAAAGCCTTTTTTATTAAAACAAATAGCAAACTTTATTCCTTTGACAAAAATTCCTCAAGCATCTATTTACACAGTGCCAATCTTTACCATGGGCTAATCTAATGCTCTTCTTAAATATTGTATATGTTGTAAATCACTGAACTATCTAAAGATAGCATTCAGTAAGCAGTGCTGTCAGCACAGATCAGCCATAGACTTGATTACTGCACTCTTCACAGCCTGAAACTTAAGACTAGTCCTCTACCTCAACTCTTCCCCTCAAGTTGATGCCTGCTAAGAATTGTGAATATTAATTGTCTTTCTGAGACATGTGATCAGCCTGTGTAAACAAGATACTTCATTCTCCAGTTTATCTGGTTGCTTAAAATCAGTGATGTTATTGGGGGGAAATATGAAAAACTTGTTTATGCTTCTTTCCCAAAGTAGACTGTTGCTCAGGTAGCTCTTAGGCAAAGTAGGTCTCAAATGTGATGGCTGTTCTGTATGTGGTCAGGTTGCAGAGGTGTGTATGTAATTTAAATGGGACTCAAACTATGAATTTCCTGAGCTTCCTTCTCACAGGGCTGAATCATATCTCCCGAGCTACTGATTTCTAACCTTACCATCATGTGCATGTGATATTTTCTCCCCATGTTGCATTCAGATTCATCTGAGGAAGCAAAGCATAGGGAAGAAATACAATTCAGAGGCTTGAATTAAGACTACCAGTGAATTTTTTTGGCTTCTCCTCGGGTATTTCATTAAACACTTCATTTTTGCAGTTCTGAGTCCTTCAGAACTAGAAAATTCCTATCCTTTCTTCTCTCTTGAGTGAAACATAGAGAATATAGGTCCTATACTCTTTTCATTAGGTGACCAGTACTAACATTCTCTGTTTGCATACATAAAACTAATGTACATAAGACAACTCTCAGAATTGCCTGTAGGTCAGTCTATGGAGTGCATAGAGTCATGAAAGGATTACATGCTCCGAATGCCCAGTAGCAGCAATCCCAAAGTGATCTCACTAAGACTGGAAATCCATCAAGGTGGGCCAGTGCCAGAGTATGCTGTGCTTGGAGTCTCCCTCATGCTCATGCAATTACCTTGTAAATATGTGTCATAAGTGACTTAGAAGCCTCTATCTCATTGATTTCCAATAGAGAAAAGTGCTTTTGAAAGTGCTACCATTAATACTTGGGCTGCAGTCAGCAGCAGCAGTTGCTGGGCTAGAGTTCACCCCTTGTTTAATGAAAGCAGTGCATGGTTACAAGCCCCAGGCCTGCAAGGCTCAGCAATGAAGGCTGTTCAGCAAACAGTGCAACCAGAGGTACACAGGAATTCTGAATGGCTAGCCCCTAGCCTTTCTATGGTTATTCCATTCCACTGGCATAGCTCTTTAAATTTTTAACTGCATCCTTTCACATGAATGAAATAAACTTGGCCCTTTCAATCAAACATGCATGAAAACTTAATGTTTTACAGACGTTTGGGAAAATATAACTTTAAATTGCATACTCTTTTCTTTGCTTCTGTGTGGAAGCTGGAACTTCATCCACTACAACAGCAGAGTCATTAAATAACTAAAACCCAAACAGATTCTCTTGTATCTACCCATTCCCAAATTGTTCTCCTCTTACAAATGGTTGAACTTTCTGAATTTTCAAAGACTTTCAAGTTTTACAGTCAGCTAGAATTCATCTCAAATTCCCTTTTAAAATTACATGTCTCTGACATACCGTCCTCTTCACACAGGCCCATATGAATAGAAGATTAATGGTAAGTGATGCATTGAAGTACAGTAGGTCACTCCACTCTCCCCAAAATTCATATGTTTTTAGGTAATTACACGAGTATTTGTAGTTAAGGAAAACTGGAATCTATAAAGTAATGAAGATATTACCATATGCTCTTAAAAATGCATAGTTGGAAAAACATCCATAGTTTAGTCTGGCTTCATTACACAGAACTGTTATTTTGTTTACCAAAAATTAATTCACTTCTGACATCAGTGGATGTTTATATGTTCCTGCGCTATGCTTGCTCCATTCTACAATAAACTATGAATTTTGATTGAATCATCATCTTTCTGTCACTGAAACACTTATCTTGCTCATCTCTTTCTTCAGAAAGTTACAGGAGTCCTTCTCTCTTCATATCTTTCTGACCACTCTTCCTTTTCTGGATCTTTCAGGGAAGATTAGAAAGACATTTAGGTTCTTGCCCAGGATTGAGGAGAATGATTAGAAGGTGTTATTGGAAAGTACTCAGGGGAAAAAAAGATGTATTCCTTCACTTGCAACAGGGAGAACGTCAGTAGTTTTTCTGACAGTGCATAATTAACAGGATCTCCTTAAATAACATTGGTGCATGTTATTCTCTTGTAACTTAAATATTTCACACTGCAGAATATCAGATAAAGACAATTCATTAATAAGAAGAAACAATTCCCTAGAGACATCACGGAGTGACTTGAGCTAGATCTCCAATTGTATGTTTTTAACAACTTTAAGCTAACACTATTAACAGGTTAAAGCCAAGACTATTACCAATTGAACTCAACCAAGAAAATATTGCTCACAAAACCAATTCAAAGTTGGAGTGTGTAGTTCAGAAATGAATACTATTGCTCGGAGATGAATAGATAAGAAATAGTTTGATTTGGATGAGTTGTAGGCTGCCTTTTTCATTCATCACAAAGGAACTGGGTAGTACTGAACAGATCGACTAGATGATCTAGGAGGGCAGTACACTAAAGAAAAAGGGATGCTAGCAACAGGAGAAAAAGGAGCATTTATTTAGCACAAAATTAAGTTATTAACTTAATAACTAAGGCACTAGGGGACGAGAGAGAAAAAACCTTACACGAATAGCAGAAGTACAGTCTAGGGAAATTAATAAAGGCAACAGTCATGGCTTGTTTGAAAAGGTGATATCAATGATATTTGAAGGGACAAAATAATCATTGTTGGGAATGTAAGAAAGACTGATAATAATCCAGTAAGAAAGCTTAAGTAGGAAAGAGGTAAAATATTACTCAATCAGAAGTAACATTACCTATTTCCATCTTTTTGAATCACTTACTGGTTATATGTATGGAAAATAGAGACCACAATTTAATAAGGATGTGAGAGTCCTTGACTGCATCCAGTGTAGGGCAATAAAGCTGATGAAAGGGCTAGAAGATTTGTCCTATGAGGAGCTGCCAAGGAGTTTGGGCTTGTCCAGCTTGAAGGAAAGGAGGCTGAGGGCAACCTCATTGCTCTCTACAGCTTCCTGAGGAGAGGACATTGAGAGGAAGGTGTTGAGCTCTCCTTGGGATCCAGTGACAAGACATGTGGGAATGTCTTTTGGTCAGCTCTGAAGTGATCAGACAGTTGGACTACAGGATTAAATATTTAATCCCTTCCCTTCCCCCTCCAGCAGCCACTCCAGTTCAGCATCTTCATTAATTCCATCTTCATGTAACGTATCCTTTGATAACTTGATAACAATACTTTAAAGAGGTGACCAGGGATCATTACTGTTCGTTTGTAACAAATCCTCAAGGAAGGTTTGAGGGGAAATAAAACCATTGTTTTCTATTTAATTCTCCCCCCTACTGCAAAAATGTGCAAAAAAAAAAAAAAAAAAAAGACCAAAGTAATTTCAGGCTTTTCATTCTGGCATTGGTCTCAAGCAAAGTTATGGAACAGCTGAGGCTGGAATAGCTTATTACAAATATAGAGGATAATATAATTAATACCAGTGAACATTAATTCATAGAGACTAACTCCTGTCAAACTAGCTCTACATCATCTTCCAAGCTTATACATTTCTGATGATATAATGTACATTTGTAAGACATCTCACTTGATGCAGCATGACATTTTGATGAAGAAGCTACAGTAATAAGAAAATCATTGTGGCACACATCAAATTATTAAATTTTGACTACCAAGTAAGGTTCACAACATAGCTAGAAAAAACATTATGCATCAAGACCTTCTTGTGAGATGCTGTATCTTCTGGCTTCATGCTATATAATACTTTTTATTAATGATGGAAAAGAAAGCATGACATTGAGAGATATTTAGAGGTGACACAAAGGCTAGTGGAGTGGTCTGTAACAGATACAGGTTAGAAAGCAGTTCAGTTTTGTAGCCTGGATTCAAGTGCCAATAGCCATTTCAGTACCTCAGAACATGTATTCAGGATTGAAACCTATGGATTTTACTTTCCCAGAATTCATGCTGCAAGTCTAAAGGCTCTGGGATATTTCTTGTCAATTAATAATTATTTTAAAATATGGTACTTGTTTGAAGATATGGCCAAAATACTAAGTACAACTTTTGAATAGGTATTGAGAGAAAAATTATTCCTTAGAAAATGGGCATTTATATTATCTCTGTGTGTTATGTTGGTACAGCTGCAATTAAAATAAGACCTGATTCTGATGGCTGCTCTTCAAGAGCTCTTTTGAAAAGTTGCAGAGTGCACAAAGAGACAGAAGATTTGTTAAGACACTGGAAATAATTGCTTATCTTAAGAGACCATAAGTGTTTATCTTGAAGGATAAAAGGTAGTTGATTACAATCTCCAAATATCTGCATGAGAAAAGAAAATTGATTAAAAAGGGTTCTTCAGACTAACAAAGACGTATTAGAACTCAAGGTGTGCCTTAATACTAGATGACTACAGACAAAGAAAAACCCACCTGTTTTTCACAGTGAGAATAACTAAGCATTGAAAGAACTTTACAATGTTATAGTTCAGCTCCATTTCTAGAAATTTTAAAATGAAGATAGGATGCCTTTCTGAAACATGTTCTACATCCGTAACTTTTGGGTTTGCAGCAGTGATTACTTCAGAAAAACTCTCATACCAAACAGAAACTGTGACCAGATAATCACCATAGTCTCTTCCAGAAGGGAACACGATCAATGAGAATGGGTTTCCAACAGTGAGATACTATTTAAATTTTCCAAAAGATTATAAGGGAAACTGGGCCACGAGGGCCTGTGTTAGAGACCATTGAGGTGGACTTAGATGTCAGTACAGATAAGGAGACAAAGGTTACCCCATTCTATGATTATATAAATGATATCACAATACAGCCACAATGGTGAAGCCAAACTCATGAACATTTTAATTGAACAAAAAGAATATCAGGTCAAGCAAAATCTTGTAGTTTCATTATTATTTTTTTAAATGGGCAAAATTAAATTCTGAGGAAGAAAAAGAGGGCATTCTATTTGAAAATATTGAAATAGCATTTTTTCGTAGCTAATTGAAAGCTATTTCAACTGGTTTTGGAATTAAAAGCTCACCAAATCCAGTCCTGTGGGACTTCATAATAAACTTCAGTACAAAGGGGCCTTCTTGCACAAAAAGCAGCTCTCTTGAGTAAGAAATGCAGTCCTAGTAATAAATAAGAACTGATCAATATTGGCAAGAATCATAAGCCTGGAGCATCCCAGGCATGATTTAGTGCTTATTAAGAGCAAAGTGAATGCAAGACTCATTAGTGTTATCTCTTCTCAGACCTCCTACAGTATTTGGTGCCCTGTAGAGTGTGAAGAATATTCCATTCAAAAAGCAATACATAGCTCCTCATCAATAAACTTTTTCAAAAAAAAGATTCCTATGTAAATGACACCCATTTTCACTCCAGTCCTACACCTCCTTTCATTGACATAGGCAGCTATTTTAGTTTATTTTCAGTTTTATTTCATCAGATGTTGTTCATTTTTACTCTTCAAGAACAAAAAATCCCCTATATATGGTAAATCACAACACTTCCTGAGAATAGTAAGGAAATGGATCATGCATGCTACACCATATTTGTATACTGATTTTTCTCTCAGATTGATGTTTGAAATGGAGATTATGTGAATAACTTTTCTAGTGTTAAGGCAGAAGTTGAACTGAACTGATAATTGTGGATCGAAGTCTTGTGGCATTATAGATTTTTATTCTCATTATGTGGCTTGATGAAATTGCACTCTGGATGATTTTCCAATACTACTTGCACCTTACAACAGACAAATTAAAATTACATTGTTTTCATTAGGACCCCATTTGAAAGAATATATAAAATTATAATTCATGATGTAAAACACAAATGTCATTATGTCTGGAGATAATAGCCTGAACATACTGACAGCAGTTCTGATGCTCGTAATACCCCATAGATGAGTAAGAAGCTATAGCTTCACATACAACATCTTTTGTATGAGGAAAGGCTGCAAGAACTGGGGCTGTTTAGTCTAGAGAAGAGGAGACTGGGGGGGGAGAATCTCATTAATATTTACAAATATCTAAATGGTGGATGTCAGGAGGTTGATGCATCCCTTTTTTCTATGGTATCTAGCAACAGGACAAAGGGTAATGGGATGAAACCGGAACGTAAAAAATTCTATTTTAACATAAGAAAAAACTATTGTACTGTTCAGGTGAGGGAGCCCTGGCACAGGCTGCCCAGGGAGGGTGTGGAGTCCTTCCTTGGAGGTCATCAACAGCTGCCTGGACATGTTCCTATGCAACCTGATCTAGGTGGACCTGCTTTTGCAGGGGAGTTTGACTAGATGATCTCTAAAAGCCCCTTTCAACCCTACCATTCTATGATTCCATGATTCTGTGATACCTTTTATTAGAGGAGAGTTTTATACACAGTAGTAGGACTGGGAAGAAAAGTGTATTTGGCAGGACAACTTCTGTAAGTATACAAACAATTAAGTATACAAATAAGCAAAATATTAATGATCATGCATGAAATACTAGTTTGGGTTTGGTTTTTGATTTGGTTTTTTTTTCACAAAGTTTCTGGTTTTAGAATTATGAGGTGAGTTGCAGGAGATTGATCCGTCTCCCAGCTACACAAGCACTCCAGACATTTAACAGAAGATATGTAGATAATGAAATGATTACAGTGGAATCAAAAGTAACTGACTTTGAAAGTGCCAGTATGGCACACAGTGAATTTGTTAGGGTACAAGAAATATTGGCTAATAGGTTTCAAATTACTATGGGATGAGACCTAAATGGGTCTTTTATTTGTTTCAGTTCCATTGTTCATGAAAAGTTCCAGTATAAAACCTATATATGCTAGTAATTCTGAAAAAAAAATCAATACAAAGAAATTAAATCTTTAAACAAATGCATTGATTTTCCAGATTCAATACTAAATGCCAAAATCAGAGGATGAAATAACTTTACATACTGGAAATATTGTCATTAACTTTTAAAAGCAGACAATAGTTCATTTAACAAAACTGTCATTTGACAAAAATCTTTTCAAAATTCCTCTTGCATCAAAGAAAATGGGAGTTCACTATCTAAGAAAGAACAAACAGAATAAATCCAATTTTTTTTACTGAGGTAAAAAAATTGATAGCTTCTGTAAAAATATGTTCCTTGATATTATATTCTTCCTGTTCCTACATAAGAAAAAAACCTCAACTTAATATCTTTCCATTCTGATAAGTTAGGATAAAGTCTTAATAGATTTTTTTAAAAAATTGTTGCCTGTTGAGATCTGGTCTTTACTTTTCACACTCTAATCTGTCAATATTTGATTTTTGTTGTGCATGCTTATGAATATGTATGCACTTATAATCGAACATGATTTCTACAAGCACAAACAATGCTGTTGGTGCTGGGTTTCTTTTTACACTGTATACTGGTATAGTAATTTATCTATGATAATGGGAAAAAATCAGTGTTTTGGCACTCATGGTGTGCATGCATTTCTGGAAAATTTGCTTTTGCCGCACTTGTACACATATGCACACACACACAGTGATACAGACACATCCTGATAATATTAAAGGCAATTAAGGACTCAAAATCAGAGATCAGAGATCTTTGGGACACAAATAGCTTTTTTTCTTCTCTGTTCAATATCTATTACATAAGGCCCTTACCTGTGACTGGAGATCTCTTGGGTGCTGTGGCAATACATATAAAAATTACAGCTCTGAAGACCTGTTTGGATTTCATGTGTAGTTAAATGTGCAGTTTATGCAGAAGTTATGCATGTAATGTGTCTTTTCCCATTCCAAGAACACTCAATTTATTTGGGATGAGGTGCAAACATGTTTTTTTTCCTGTAAACATGCACTCTTCAAGCACTGTGTCTTGGTTATCTAGATATCACCACGAAGATACATAAATGCCAGAGCAGTGTAGAGGGAGATAAGACAAGCCTCTAAGGACAGAATGATCTCAATCATTTTCTTATTCCTTTTGGCTTGTAAGCATTTATCCTAGAGGTCTATGGAGAAATGACTGTTCCTGGAAATGAAAATTGTTAATGCATGCCAATTGACACATTTTAGAAGAGTCAGAATAAGCCTGCAGTCCTCAGCATTTCTTCATTTTTTATAAAGATTCTGAAGAAGATAAAGGCATTTTTAATGATATTTTCATTACTCTTATTCCTTCACATTTCTCTTAAAGAAGAATTGCAAAATCCTGTTTCCAGTCTCATCTTTTCTGTTTTAATAATATCTCCTTTTAGAGTCATAATCACCTGTGAGGTTATTTGGCTTAGTTTTTCGATCTTTTTAAGTTTAAGCCTCCTCCATATCTGGGCTGATAGGAGACCAAGTATCTAGGAAGATCATGTTAGGATGAGGTACTAGCTATGTAGACAGACCAGCTGGTGAAGTATTAGTAATAGGCAGTCTACTTCGAGAAACCTTGATCCATCTGTTTTAATTTCAGTAATGCTAGAAAGAAGATAGCTTCAGCTTCCACTGGATGTATCTCTGAGAGATTGTGATGGTGGCCTGAGAGTAAAAAGGCTGAGTTCATACGATTCTTCTATCTAATTTTGAAGAAAAATTCTGAATTAGGTAGGATTGGATTTTGTACCACGGTCTCTATTTCTTCCTGATTCTGAGCTAAGCTATCGTCTCCAATTAGTCAAAATTTGGAACCTACAACTGTCTCTTGAGCCTGAAACTTGCACATCCCCAGTTAACACCACTACTGTCATGACAGCATGTGTCACTTCTAAAAAAAACCCTCTCTGATGAACATTTTGCAAAAACTTCTGTACATGTTGACTTTGATTAATTTTTTTTTTTTCAGTGGTTTTATTTGTCATCTCTCTGACCAACATATTCAATAACATGAATGGTGTCCTGCTGGAGCAAATTGCTTTCAAATTTTACAGTTGTATCCTGACATCAGAGGGGAAAGTTGTAAATGATAAGGCATTTATGATGCAAGGACACTGTCTTGGATAACTGATAGACAGTGGACAAACTTGTTGAAAATTTTCGGGTTCTTAACCAAGCAGAGGAATCTACTTCAGGAAAGGAAAAAAAGGAGCTTTAGGGAGAAAAGATCAGAAAAAAGGCTGGAGGGAAATAAAAAGCAGGTGACAGGAATAAGTATCATTATCTCTTGCCTTCCAAATAAAAATAATGTGGTTTATTGGCTGGTTGGTTGGGTTTTTTTTCTAAAAAAAAAAAAAAGCCCTGAAGATTATACATTCAGCTTGTTCACTGTCAGGTAAATTTGATTTATTAAGATACTGAGGAAGATGCCTCAGTGGTCTTGCTGATCAACTTATGACACATTGTGAGTCCTCATTCTATAGACTAGGACTTTTTTCTGTAGTCAAACTCTCATAACAACATGGGCAACTCTGCGACTCATTTTTCTACTGTTCTAGCATGCAGCCTTCACCCGTGCTGAAATTGCTGTGCATATGTGTTGTAGTTTCTATTGCAGTCTTTGTAAAGTCATTCTTTAACATTTTTTTGCTAAGGTAACTGGGATTGTAGTATTTGTCAGCCTCAGAGTATAATGAGAGGAGAAATGAAAATGTGTGATGAGACAGTATATTATGGTTTGAATAAATAAATGATTTATAGCATATGATTTTATATTTTACAAATATTTTCTTTAAATAACCAATTCCATTCTGCTCAAACCTTTACCTTAGGTAAAAACTAAGTTTTGACTTTAACAGAGCTGTTCTTGGTGCAATGTGGGCAAAATTTTGACAATTTAGTCAACCATGCCTTTGGTCTTCAAAAGACAAAGGACACAGGCTACAGTTTAGCTTTGTTCATTAAAATCCACAGCAATTATTCCTTGAAATCATTATTCTTCTAAATAGTGCCCTACTTTCAAACTAGAAACTTAAACTAATGTATGTCCTGTGGGTCACAGACAGCAGTCATGTTGGTTTCATGGGAAGTATTGCCGCACTATTCCTGTTACTCCAGATTTGCTGCCACCGAGGTGTGTCATTTGCTCTCATTATAGAAAACTGATTGGGCACTATTTTGCCTCAAGGTAATTTTCATTATTTCAGTGAATTGATGGTCTGATGGTTCAGTTGAAAGTTAGTTTGCCTTCCTGGGAAATTATTTAAGCTGTTAAAAAGTAGAATTCCTCTCTGAGTTTCAAAGTGAAGGGTTTCTTGGGATTACCTATTTGAATAGTCCCTAGCTAGGTAATCACCATGTGATTACTTTTACACCAAGTACACTGATTTAATGATATGTAGTGTGGAATAAGATTTTTTTCACATCCTGCCTGCACTGCAGGGCTTTGTTGCACAATCAGCCCCAGCTCCTCCTTGCAGTAATGGCAAGTGGAGCTCTGAAGGCTGGCAACAGAGCAAGGAAACACTGTGCAGAACTCTTGAAAGCTTTTCCTCTCTTTTAGTTTGCTCATGCCTGCAGGACATACAGAATGAATTGTAGGTCAGGCCTTTTAGAAGAGAAGAGAGTTTCTTTGTACAGATTATTTTGTGTGTATAGAGAAAGTCAGAAATGTATGTACCATGGCTTTCCTTTAAGCAGCATAGAAGTGCTTTTATATATGCAGAGAATAATTACTTCTGGAAGGAATAATATAAATAATAATAATAATAATAATAATAATAATAATAATGCAAGTTAGAGTAATGCAGTGAGGAAAGTAGCCAGAGCCCATACATGCTGGCTGTCCTATATGTAAAGTGACAATCCAGGCATCTCAACAGAAGTTCACTTGACTAAGGATAGAAGAACTGAGGTGGTAATTTAGTTGAAAATTGTAATTTACTGTAGCCATTAAAAATTGTATTCAGTACATGTTGTACAGAAAGATGCTTGTCTCTAACAGCAGTCACAACACTGGTGTTTCCAGTTGGGGCTTTGCATTTTAGCAGTGGCAATTTCCTTCACCCGCTAAGCATTGTCATCAGTATTCATTGTTTCTCAGCTGCATCCTCTCTAAGCATGGTGAGAGTACTGCAGGAGAACCAGCAAATCCTCCTCGTACTTCCACTTTGCATCAGTAATTCCATTGAACTAAATTATTCTCCCAGTCTCTTGGAATATTAACTACCAGTGTGTTCCTGTAAGTTAGAGTAAAGCACAGAGTGTACAGCACGTAAGTCCATGTGCACAGCTGCTACCTGTATGACTGAGTATGCCACGTTCATTTTGAGAAGTTTTGTATGGATCTCAGACAAGAAAATAGGTTAGGGGCTAAATGAATGTAGCCACACACTATCTTCTGCCTCAGTTCCAGTCTGCAAAACAGCTGAAATGCATGATAATTTTCTTCCAGTCTTGGTTTATCAGGTTTATTTCAACCTTGCTCTCCAAGTACGTTACTGTCCAGTATCTAGTCTCACTCTCATTTGCCATACTGGGCATTATGATCATACTATTCACAGGAGCAGACCTGTGTTAGTCCTTGAATGATGTGCATTACGTATAGTTGTACACAATGAGAACTCTGCAGGTTGCGTTGCTGCATACCATTCTCAGGCGTCTTCTATAGATGTGCAGTTCTTCATACAAGAACTGAGCAAGGAAAATGTAAAAACTTGGCATATTCCCTATGGTCTTTGGTTTCATTTTTGCTCATCCTTCTGCCTTGATGATGACTGAAACAGTGTCATAACTTTTTTTTCTGTGGTCATTGAGTTGGTTCCTGTCAGTAGAAGCACTGGTTTACACAGCCTCCTTATGCCTGTTTCCTTTAAATGATCTCAGTTTCTGTGGTGTAAATCTGTTTTCTGGTGCAGCAAACACAGCGGGACTGATAGTAACTAACCCACATGTTTCCCTGGTGACATCCCCTGCATGGAGAAAAGTGCTAGAGATTAGTGAAATGAAAATAACCTTTAGTGAAAAATCCAGAAGGCTCACTATGGCATGAGGCACTGCAATACTTCTAACTGCAGTGAGCTCTTTCATTAAAGATCTGTCTCATAATGCCAAATACACAATTCTTATGAAATGACTGTCCAACTTCTTGGAGGCTTTTTCCTGGCATAGTACATCTGAAAATGTGTGCATTCATCTAGAAGAGGCATGATGGAAGCATCCACAGGTTTTTTTACATCTTCCAAATGTATCTGTCTCAAATTGATGTACTTAACACATAGAAACTTTTCTTCTAAGTTTCTCTCCCCAGATCCCACCCTCAGATTTTTGTTTACCTTTGACTTTGTAGCTTATGGGAGTCCATTTTACAGTGGCTTTCAGAGATTCTTTGGGTGAAAGTCATTCTGACAGAATGAGCTGCTTTGTTATGTAGTATTTAGCTATTCAAAATATCCACTGTAGTAAATGCATTTGTTCATGTGCTGTTACTGAAAGATTGAGTTGTATGTACATTCCTTGAGGGATTAAACTCTCTGTGCTACTAATTTCTTCAGTTTCTCGATGTTTTGCTGTAGCAGCACATATTTACCTAACTATTGCAAATGATACCTTCTGCAAATACTGTATTCTAGAAAGTCAAGATTTGTAACAAAAAGCATTTTATTTTATTAGATAGAGTCTGATATAGTCAGACAAAACCCCATAAAAGTTCTTGGGCATATAAACTGTTCTTCGCATCTGAAATGGAAGAAACATACTGCAAGCAAACTACAGAAATTTGTCTCAGTTCAGTTTTGTTACTGTTAATCACTGTGACTGTCTGAGAGAACAAAATAGTTAAAATCTATGAAGCTGAGGGAGCTGTTAGTAAGAAAACAAGCGATAGGGTCAGTAGCCTCTACCGAGGAGAGGGAGAGGGACAGATTATTATTCCCTGTGGTATCATGAAAGTTATCAGGAGAGATAGTGTGAAGAAAATTATTTACTGTGAGAGAAACTGGCCTTCTTACAGGGCTTGTGATTTTATGACTTCTACTCTCCAGCAGAATAATAAACTTTATATCCAGACTCACCTTCTAAGGTTTTACAGTTACCACAAGTGGCCACAACTACTTTCAAATAGAGGAATGCTGACAAAAAGAGACGTTTGATTTTTAATGATGAGTCTGAAAAGTCTGACCTCTTTGGCCAACATTGAGGCTCTAGTGTCTATAAAATGACTTCTTATGTAAAGATATACTCATGTGTATGCTACTTTTGCCGTAAAGACCCCTACTGTCCAATTCATGGCTCAAAAGATGATAAGGGAAGTCACTCAAACATGAAATTAGGGTGAGACACAGCCTGCTGAGGGAGTGGTTTTGTGTGACTTGGTTAGAGAATCTGGTGAGCGGCAGTAACTTCATGTTTGTGGCAATAGAGCCATCCAGAAATATCAGGGTTTAGAAATTCAAGATGCTTTTTAAAAATGTACTCATCTAGAATGATTACTGAGAGCCTCTGCCCTTACAAATAGGTCAACATTTCCACAGAGACAAAGAACTAAAGGAAATTAGATGGAAAAAGTTTATTTGAATTCTATTTCAAGTGAATGTTACTGCACAGATGCTCTAAAAACACTAAGAAATACACGCAGTGTTTTTACAAAGCTTAAAAATTAGCAGGTCAGTAGCTGCTAACTGTCTGTACGTCACTACAATGTCAATTTATTTTCTGTGCTATTTTTGCAGGTGATTATGTAGTCATGACTATATACTTCGACCTAAGTAGAAGAATGGGATACTTTACTATACAAACATACATTCCCTGTATATTAACAGTTGTTCTTTCCTGGGTATCCTTTTGGATTAAAAAAGATGCCACACCAGCAAGGACAGCATTAGGTAAGTTGTTAATAATTCCTTTTTCTGCTGTCTTTGTGTAGTTTCTACACTATCATTTTAAATGTCAGCTTCCTTTCAAAGGGACCATTGGCTATGTACTTGGAATTATTGTTACCACATCTTGTATGCCTAAATCTAGTTATTACTGAAGCCTCTGGTTTTTGGCTTTCAACAAAGTAATTAAAAGCAAACTACCCTGACCGTTTGGAATGACACTGCCACCTGTTTTGCATAATATTCTAGAGTTAATGTCTGTCCCCTTGTTCTCACTGTGATATTTTAGTGACATTTTTAAAGAGTAAATTAGTTGCATGGCTGGCTTCCTTCCCTTCTGAAACTTTCTCCCCCAGGGAATTATTTCTTTTATATATATATATCTATATGTAAGACTGCTGGATACAATAACATTAACTGATGTAAAGTGTTTTAGCTTGCATGCTTGAAGTTAAGCTCCGCATTAGGTGTACAAAAGTTCTTCAAAGATTGTGGAAATTTATGGTGGTTTTCTGGCAGAAAATTTATGTCAGGATCAGCCTGTGCATTTTAACATTGCACCTAGATGATCTCTAAAGGTCCTTTCCAACCTCTACCATTCTGTGATTCTGTGTGCTTTAGGATACACATAGAAATGTTGACCATTTATTCTTGTGTCTGGAGGAAAACATGCAGATTTTGATGACATCAAAGGCGTAGAGGTATATAAAAGCCAGTTATAGATGTATATCACTACTGAAGGAAAAAACTATTTTAGTTCAGATTGTGGTTTCCAGAGCTGCCAATACTAACTGATTTAAAAATCTACAGGTCTAGGAAAAAGGGGAGACTATGTTAAGGATAATGTCTGTTTTCAAGTGTAAAGGTTACCATTCCCAGGTATTCGTTGCTTCTTTCTGCTGGAGTATGTTGCCATTTCCAGTTAATCAGTTAGACTTTCTAAATCATTTCAGTTCAGTTCAGTTTATTTTTATTCACTGTTTATTCCGTTCATGGCTTGAATGAACACATTGTTGAGTAGAAAACTATCTGGATGTCTGGGCCCAGAGAATAGCAGTGAATGGAGTTAAATCCACTTGGCAGCTGGTCACCAGTGGTGTTCCCCAGGGCTCAGTGCTGCAGCCAGTTCTGTGTAGTATCTTTACAATGATCTGGATGACAGGATTCAACACACTCTCAGTAACTTTGCAGATGACATGAAGGTGGGAAGGTGCATAGATCTTTTTGAGGGCAAGAAGGCTCTTCAGAGGGACCTGGACAGGCAAGACTGATGGGCCAAGCCCAATTGTGAAAGGTTCAACAAGGGAAGGGCCAGGTCCTGCACTTGGGTCACAACACCAGGTAACACTACAGGCTTGGGGCAGAGTGGTTGGAAAGCTGTCCAGTGGAAGAGGACCTGGGAGTGTTGGTTGACAGCCAGTTGACCATCAGTCAGCAGTGTGGCCAAGAAGGCCAATGACATCCTGGCTTATATCAGAAACAGTGTGACCAGCTTGACCAAGGAAGTGATTGTCCCCCTGTACTCAAGCACAGGTCAGGTCATACCTCAAATACTGTGTTCAATTTGGGGCTCCTCACTACAAGAAGGACATGGAGGTGCTGGAGTATCTTTAGAGATGGGCGATGAGGCTGGTGAAGAGTCTGGAGAACAAGTCTTCTGAGGAGTGGCTGAGGCAGCTGGGGATGTTTAGCCTAGAGAAAAGGAGGCTGAGGGGAGACAGGATCACTCTCTACAACTACTTGAAAGGAAGTTGTGGTGAGGTGGGGATTGTTCTCTTCTCACAAGTAACAAGTGATAGAACAAATGAAAATGGCCTCAGGTTGCACTAAAGGAGGTTTAGATTAGAGATTAGGAAGAACTTTTTCACTGAGGGTTGTTAGACACTCGCACAGACCGCGCAGGGCAGTGGTGGGGTCACCTTGCTTGGACATATTTAAAAGATGCATAGATGATGTGCTGAGGAACATGGTTTAGTAGTGAGTTTGACCATGTTAGGTTAGTGGTTGGACTCAATGATCTTAAAGGTCTTTTCCAACCAAATAGTTGGAAAAGTTCTATGAAAAAGTATTAAAAACTGACCTGCCTGAATTTTTGGACTGAAATCAGATGGGAAACTGTAGGTCTGCTTGTATAATGCAGCTTAGAAATCTGTCTGAGGAACAGCATACATCCACAATTGGAAAGTAACGTGGTGAAATTGTGAGTAATACAGGCAAAGGCAGACCACTGAAATTGTCTTGATAATTAATTGAAATTAATTGCAGACTCGGTGCACCAAACCTGCTCCAGATATAGGTTCATTACTGTAAAGGACCAACATCAGGGAAATATTTTACTCTCTGAAATTAATGAGTAATTTCCTAAGCTATTGGGAACTACTCACAGTTACTTGAAGGACAAACTTTGCCCCTTTCAGATTAATGCTAAGTAATAAGCTATTTCTGTGCTGGTAAAAATAAATGCAATCATGGTATTTAGCTGTGAGGGTAGAAAATAGGACTAAAAGTATCTTTACAGCAGCACTGTCCAGAGGCATCAAAGTGCTTTTTAAAAACTTGGCATCATAGTCCCTTTTTCTCATGCATTTTAAGTGACTGAGTCCCAGAGTGTCAACGTGACTCACTCCAGGCCACCTAAAGAGCCAGTGGGAAACTGGAAATAGAATTTGAATGTCTGACGAGAACTGCATTTTGGGATTCCAGGTTATTCTGCCCTCCATTAAAAGAGAAAAAAAATATGTCTCTACTGTTTCTGCTTATCTCTGGTAATCAAAATTACCTTCTTCCAATATTCATATGTAAGAGCAGATAGCAAGTGTCTGAAGAAAAGTTATGATTTAGAAAGTATAGATTATTTTCCTTGAAGACTGAAGCTGTGGTGGTTTAATCCTGGATACGTGTCAATTGCCCACCAAAGCCACTCTATCACTCCCTTTCACAGTTGGACAAGGGAGAGAAAATACAATTAAAGTTCATGGGTTGAGATAGGAACAAGGAGACCACTCAGCAATTTCTGTCACAGACAAAACATACTCACCTGGGGAGAATTAGTCAATCAGAATGGAGTAGGCTAAGGAGAAAATAAAAACTGAATCTTAAAACACCTACCCTCACCCCTTCCTTCTTCCCCATTCTCTACATACTCCCTGCCTGAAGCAGGACAGGGGGATGGGGGATGGGTATTACAGTCAGTACATCACAGATAGACACTGTCACTTCTTCTCAGGGGTAGAACTCCTCACACTTTCCCTGCTGCTGCATGAGGTCCCTCCCATGAGAAACAGTCCTCTACAAACTTCTCCAATGTGGGTCCTTCCCACAAGCTGCAGTTCTTCATGAATTGCCCTAGTGTGGGCCCCTTCCACAAGGTCACAAGTCCTGCCATCAAACTTGATCTGCCATGGGCTCTCCTCTCACAAGTCCATAGGTCCTGACAGGAACCTGCTCCAGCATGGGCTTCTCATGGAGTCACAGCCTCCCTAAGGCACCCAGCTGCCCCAGCCTGGGGTCCTCTCTGGTCTGCAGGTGCATCACCCCCATGACTTCCATGGCTGCAGGGGCAGGGCCTGCATCAGCATGGACTGCACCATGGGCTGCAGGGGAATCTATACTCCAGTGCCTGGGCACTTCTTCCCCCTCCAGTGACCTTGGTGTTTCTGGAGTTGTTCTCTCATTTGTCATTCCTCTCTTCTGCTGCTGTTTTGCACCCACACAGCAACTTCTTCCTCTTATCCAATATGTTGTTATAGATGTGATGCCTCCATCACTAATTGCCTCAGCCTTGGTCAGTGGCAGATTTATCTTACAGCTGGCTGATGTTAGCCCTGTCAGATACAGGGGAAGCTTCTAGCAGCTTTTCACAGAAGCCACCCCTGCAGCCTCCCTGCCACCAAAACCTTGTTACACAAAGCAACTACATAAACTGAAGCTTTCATCCCATTTTTCCCCCTCCTTTTTCAATATGGGTATAATGTGTATTAGGACTAGGCAGTTAATATAGAGCAAATTCAGACTGCAGTTTAAAACAGATGCCAAACAAGAAAGGTGGAGAAATTATGTTTGTAACCAACTGATAAAATGGATAAAAGCAGTATAACTTTCCTCTGATATCTTGACAACATACCCTTAGGAAAAGAGGAAAAAATGAGCCTCACTGACCAAAGAATTTCTTACACTACATCTCCTGCTGTCTCACTTTGCATACAGTTGTCCATTAAGCAGCTTTCAAACTAATAATTTTAAACAACTGTTTAGGCCAATGATCTAAAGGTTAAAATATTCTCATGCATTATGTATCCTCACGTCATTTGATCTCCCAGACATTCCTTTTTGATTTATCAATTAGAATCTTTGTTATGGAATTTTCTCACAGAACACAAATGCCACAAACCTGTATTTATGCACAAACTTGTAGGCTCCCACTTGTCTGCCTGCAAATTTTGAAGCTGTCCCTGGCTGATATTAAAATTCCATTGAAAGAAGTTCGTTCATGAGCACTGTGAATTTCAATAACAGATGCAAAACTCACTTTGCCATACGGGCCTCTCCAAAGTGAGAGACTTAATAATTTCATCCTGTAACGTTTATTGCATTTGAAACCACTCAACAAACTGAATTTTCCGAGCATGAGAGATAAAAGGAGCTAAGGGTATGGAATCTAGGTATTCTCTTAGGAAATAATGGGTGCTGCATTTTATTCGTATTTGCATAGCTATATTCAGACTTGTAAATGTGTAGGAATATAAAACTCTATAATCTGATGCACCTTCTTTCTCTTTTCTCTCTATATATATCCCTGTAAGACTCATTTTAATTTTTTAAAAATTGTGCCAATATGTCAGATGTAAAATTGATACACTAGATAGAATTTTTATTATTGCAAAAACTCATTATTTGTTTGTGGTGTGAGCTGGAATCTGAGTCTAAGGTTCAGCCTAAATAAATTCATGTAATAAAATTATTTCATATCATTAAAATATTTATATAAATAATTGAGTGAAAATGCATTTGTTTAACTTTTTGAGGTTTCTGTCTATGTACTCAGCAATCTTGTCTCATGCTCTCACCACAATTTGAAATCTGTCATAGCATAGAAATATATATTGTTAAGATATATATTAATAAGATACATTATTTTATCAGAGGCTGATTTCTAACCTGTTTACCTCAAATGGTAATCTTTATGCCGAACAGTAGAACTGAAACACAGTAGAATGGCAGGGGTTGGAAGGGACCTTTAGAGATCATCTAGTCCAACTCCCCTGCAGAAGCAGATTCACCTAGATCAGGTCGCACAGGAACATGTCCGGGCGGGTCTTGAAGACCTCCAAGGAAGGAGACTCCACCCTCCCTGGGCAACTGTGATGGCTTGTGATAATGCTGAGCTTTCATTTCCCTAAGGAGCAAAATGTGATTTGTTATCAAATAGACTGAAGGTGGACACTATTTATATTTTTAAATCAATCTTACACCATTGCTGTGTCTATTTAGTAGAATGTACTTTTTTTTTCAATCAGGTAGAATTAGGCCAGAGCCACCCAAAACTCCTCGATTCTTTATCAGTGAGACACTTACAAATGTGATTTACTAGGCTGGTTTTGTTTAGTTCTCACCTAGAGCTTCTAGGCATGATTTGGGCAAGTATTTCACAATCAGGCTTAAGGCACAGATATAGGACACAGACTGAGGTAAGAAATTCTGTACTTAAGCACAGAGGCTAATGGTAATTTTTCTTTCACTTCTCTGCATTCCTCACCAGAATCACTTTGGCGATTCACCGTCATTACAGATAACTGCACAAATATTTCTTGTCACAAATAGTACAAAGTTATACCTCTATTTCAGTAAAAAAAAAAAATGAGGAAAAAATTTACATTGTCAATAGAGCATTAGAAAATAGAGCAGTAGAAAAAATCCAGATCTTTGCTGGAAGAGTACTATAGGTTTAGAGGATTTTTTAAAGGTTGTAAAATACCTGAGAGCAGGTGCATGTACATTTGGATCCGAAAAGGACAGATTTGTGTTACAAATCTAAATATGGATTAGAAAGTGTTAAAGAATTTTATTTCATATTGTAGAGTATTTCATAGTCTTGATGAAATTCTTCTGAAATTAGAGTCCCCCCAGGGCCTGAGTCAGGGTCATACCAAAAGGCCAATTAACCTATAGTTAGCAAGGGTCAAATTAAGGCCAATGAGTCAATGATTTTTGCAGTTGGACACCTTTGCAGTTGACTTGTTTCTGTATAATGGATATTTAAGGAATACAATTAGTTGTTATTCATTATAGAAAAGGATTGCCCTCGTGCCCTCATGACCAAGAAGTCCAATAGCATCTTGGGATGCATCAAGAAGAGTGTGTCCAGCAGGTCAGGGAGGTTCTTCTACCCCTCTACTCTGCCCTGATGAGGCCTCATCTGGAGTCCTGTGTCCAGTTCTGGGCTCCTCAGCTCAAGAGGGACAGGAAAGTGCTGTAGAGAGTCCAGTGCAGGGCCACCAAGATGATAAAGGATATAGAACATCTTTCATATAAGGAAAGACTGTGGGAACTGGGGCTGTTTAGTCTGGAGAAGAGGAGATTGAGGGGTGATCTTATTAACATTTATAAATATCTAAAGGGTGGGTGTCAGGAGGTTGGGACATCGCTCTTTTCTATAGTAGCTAGCAACAGGACAAGGGGTAATGGGATGGAGCTGGAACACAAAAAGTTCCACTTAAACATAAGAAAAAACTATTTCACTGTGAGGGTGAGGGAGCCCTGGCACAGGCTGCCCAGACGGGTTGTGGGGTCTCCTTCCTCGTAGGTCTTCAAGACCCACCTGGACATGTTCCTATGTGACCTGATCTAGGTGAACCTACTTCTGCAGGGGAGTTGCACTAGATGATCTCTAAAGGTCCCTTCCAACCCCTACCATTCTATGATTCGATGATTCAATTGCCTGGGAAATAATCTACTTTATATCTCTTCCAAGGACTTTCTGACAGTTAGAATGGGGAGGGTTATTCTTGTGAATAACTGTAGTTTCTATAAAACAATGAAAATTAAAAGTAGGCATTCCTTCATAAACAGAAAGTAGTCAAAAGTAATCCACAAATATTTCTTTCTCTCCAGAGTGCTAGTTTTGGGAAGTAATTTTACTATAAGGCTCAATTTCAGTCATCCCCTGCCATTTCAAACACCATGTACCATTGCAAAATATCATTTTGATTATAAAAAGAAAGATTACCTTATGGTTATGTCATTATTAGAGCAGGTTTTCTTTTGAGACTTATTTGTATGAGAATTTTATTTTTACTCCTAAGCCATTGAGGAGGTATTTTATTTTCTGTCAGAAGGCTTACAGTTCAAAACAAATTATTCAAAGCATGAATCCAAAGTGGGAAGGTAAAGACTCTGTTCCTCAGGAATGAACAGAAATTATGTGAATTACCAGCAGCGGAATATGCGACACCCCATAGATTTCATTCTAGGACTGTTTGTGTTATTGCAGGATATTTCACATTAAGTAATTCCCATTATAATTATTCCTACTAAATCAATCTAAGACATGATGCTTTGTATGAATTTAAAAAACTGTTTCCTGGAACATTATATCTTGAGTTCATGTGACTCTGTTGTCCCTTACTTAGAAGGAAAACAGCATAGGAAAACTCCCAAGGAAGCAGTGATGCAAAAAACATATTTTCAAAATTCATGATCAGAACTTTAGCAGAATTTCTTTTCTTCCCCTGCCTTTCATTCTTTTTTGAGTACAAGATTTTTCATCAGAGCAGTACTGCTGTGGAAAAGACCATGTTTTCATCATTCCCCATGTTTCTTAGTTTTTAATATCTTTTCTGCTTTATGTTTTTCTCCTCCCTCACCCCTATCTCCAACCTAACTGGGTCCAGAAAAGGGAATAGCTAAGGAAAAGCATATTGAGAGGTGTGTATCAAGGAAATGTCACTTTTGCAAAGACAAATATAAATAGCTAAGAAAATCTTTGTTTACAAAATGCTGCTGGTTCTACTCAGGATTTGGTTTGCTTTGGTGTGGTTTGTTTTTTTAATGCTACCAAGTGAAATTAATGAACTGTTTGCATACACTTTGTGTTTCTGTTTTGTGTATTTGCTTCCAAAGCTTCTTCTGCAATGTGGAGAAACGATGTTGCATACAATTAAGTTTCTCTTTGCAGGAATCACCACAGTATTGACTATGACAACTTTGAGTACCATTGCAAGAAAGTCATTACCCCGTGTCTCCTATGTCACTGCTATGGATTTGTTTGTGACTGTATGCTTTCTATTTGTCTTCGCTGCTCTGATGGAGTATGCAACCCTCAACTATTACTCAAGTTGCAGGAAACCAAACTGTGCTAAGAAGAAAAAGTCGGTAAGACAGAAGGATTTAAATTTCTTTTCTAGCATGTGCATGGCTCAGGGAATCATTCAGTGACAGCCTGTGATTCCATAATAGTGCATTTATCTGAGCTCTTCCAAGTTTATGGTATGATCTGCCCTGAAAGCTGATGGAAAATAGTTACATGCAGTAAGAGTAGAAAGAGTTGTGTCCTTATTGAGTGAGGTCTGCCCCTAACAGAAGCAGTATGCTGACCATGAGGTAGCAACCCTGCCTATGTGTCTGTTGTCCTCCGGTTACTGTGATGAGGGCTCATACTGAAACAGATTGCTTAGCTTGTTATACAAATATAATCAATGTATATTCAAGTGCATCTCCTGTTTTATGACTCAACAGGTATAGAAATATTTATGAACTTCTCAAATGGGATTTCAATGTCTCCACTGGGAACCAGCACTTGTTTTTAGCCATATGCACAAAGGGAATTGTTCTTAAGTACAAAACCAGAGGAGGTCACTTATAAAGGTTTCATACATGGTTGCTTTTTTGGCCAAAAAAATCACTTGCAAGAGTAACATCCAGACACACATAAAAACTATTTATTTAGAATCAATTGAAACAAAAGTGCAGGAAGAATTACCTAGTGTACTTCATAATTGACTACAAGAATGAAAGTGAGCTGCATAATGAGAAAAAAAAAATCTCAGTGTAAAGTTAGGGAAGGGCAAATGGGTTGTCCACTCAAGGTGAGCGGAAAATCTTATGGGTTTGAGGGTCGTAATTGGAGATGTTGGATCCCATTTTGTATAATGGTGGAAATAAGCACATTTTAAATTAAGTACAAAGCCAAAAAGGAAAAATATGAAAAAGAGAGAGAATGCTAAATTCAGGGAATAATAGGTCATAAGGTAAAAAGGAAGTGAATGAGGAGCTATAGAAAACGATTGAATTAAGAACTAGTGAAGGAAAAAGCTGAATTTAATTTGAAATTAGAGAAAGCTGAGAAAGCCATAGATTTAAGTCAGTGAAAACTCTATTAAACCTCTAACAGCATCTGGCAAAAATGCATTGAATACAAAAGGCAAGAGTGTTACCAAAGAAAAGTATGAGACAACGAAAATGAACTTTCTAATGATCAAACTAAAATTGCCATCCTACAGAAAAAATGAAGGAAAGAGTCATGAGATCCTTTGTGTGTAGGATGTATTTCCCTGTGAGCAAAGATGAGGGAAACCATGTAATATTGGTGAGATTTAAATTGACATGAGAACGAGTACTTACTAAAGTATTGTTCGGCAAGTAAATAAATGTAATAAATGTAAATAAATGAAGATTTTAAGTAGTGCATGAAAACTAGATGTGCATTCTGCTGAGGTTACATGGGCTTTTAAAGTGTACAGAATATTACGATGAATATCTAGAATACTCAGCATGAAGTGTTTTATGGACAAATACATTTAAAGGCTTATTTTAAGGAATGCTATTGAACATCAAATCCATATGATGCAATAAGTATGTTTTCTTCTGACTAGGTCTTTTGTTATCTTTATTTAAGCTGCCTGATGTCAGTTTTGGTCATGTAATGGTAAGTAAACTATTTTATTCAGTGCAGGCAATAGATGCATCAATGTATGGTTGACATTTATCTGCAATAATTCCCAAGAAAGCCGTAACACTATTCCCAAGAAAACCTTACCCTGCCCTCACCATAAATATTGTTTTCTTAAAAAAAAAAAAAATAATATGTTTATGTGTATTTGTAAAATCTTTAGAAAGATTTCAGGTCGATTTTCAAAGAATTTAGGCACACAGGTTTAACACATTTCATCTTACTATATCTACAAATGCAATAAATTCTATTCCCCAAACCTCTAGATAACTATTTATATACAGGCAGCTGTAATAAAGTTGAAATGCATAAAATCTTGGCTCTAAGTTGTATGAAATCTGAAACTGGAATACATACTCATATAGAGAAAGAGATAAAGCGTGCAGAGGGCCAGGTAATCATCTGGTCAGATGGTCTGCTTCCCAGCTATGAGATCCAAATAAGAACAGGGATGGAACTAAAACATTGTTTTTGCATTTCTTGTTTTGATTATGCTGAAGCCGATCATTTGCAACTGTTAGTTCCATGTTACTATCTTTAAGAAGTAATGTTATAAGTTGAGGGTTTTTTTAATATGACATTTCTGATAGTCTGCTCATTGACAACGAATGGTTTACAGCAAGCGTTATACACTTGCTACTGCTGTCACTCCCTGGACAGACTTCTCTGAAAGTTATAAGACACATTGAATGTATAGCAGCACTTTCCTTTTTCCAATTGAGAAAAAAGGGAAAAGATACACAATTGTACTGACAATGAGGTTTAATACTTAGTCTTTGTCTAGATCTAACCAGTCTGATCTGCTTGGAGGGTAGCTGCAGTCTTTTTAAGCTTTTTACTCTTTTCCTTTTTCACTATGACAGATATTGAGCAGGATCTTGTTCTCTACATAAACAACACTCAGGTTAAAATTGTAGCATAAAATGTATAAAATAAGGAGTATCTCAGCATCTCAAGATATCATCTTGTCTTTTCCAGCCCTTTCCATCTGTAGTGATGCCACCTAAAAGGTGAAATTTATTACTCTTAGTAAATCCATGTTCAGGTAATTCCACCCCTTGATTTTCCCCCTGGAGAACACACTTATACCTTGTCTGAAATAATTTTATAAAACCTATGTAACACTGCATCTGAGCCACCTTGTCCAAGGCACCTGGGAAGTGCCTTGCCAGATCTCTCAAGCAGTTTTGGACTAGCACATTGTGCATGCACCCCTTTCCTCCCAGGCCCAGCTCAGCAGCACACATGGGACACAATTCACCTTCACCTGGCATCTAGTCACTTCAGAACCCCTCCTAACTGACAGATATTAAAGAAACCATATTAATATCTCTTTATTATCAGGGCATTTATTTTGTCTTCCATCCTGGCCAGAAAATAACAACAAAATCCCCCAGGTTATTAATAGATGAGAAAGTTTCCTTCACTGAATAATTGCACTCACTTATCTTCACTTATGACTTACCTTCTTTGGAGAGATCTAAGTTAGCATTTCTTCATTTTAACATAAACGTTGTAGTCAGGCACAGAAAATTTCAGTCTCTGAATAGGAAATTTTCATAAAGGCCTTCAATAAATGAACAAAATGTGACACAGTGGTATAGCAGAATTCCACATATAATTTAGTTATAGATTTTTTCTCTCCAAAGTGCTACAGTAAAAAAAGACTGCCTGTACAATAATCTTAGACCTTTTCCATGTGGGTAAAGCTCTGAAACTTTACAAGTGAGAGAAAAGACCAGGAAGTCATAATTTCTCTTATCAAATCTCAGAGATAAAGTCATTCACAATAAATAGATTTGCAATAATCTGCTCCTAAAGTACAATCTGTTTACAGTCCACAGGACAATGTACCTGAGAGATTTTGTCCGTTTTCTTACAACATGAATTGTGTCCTAGAGGTAATTGGCTGGATACCACAGGGCAGTTGTTTGGATGTTGTTATTGATGTTGGATATGACAACATCTAGGCAGAGGGATGCCACGTCAAGTAGCTCAGGGACTGGCATTTTTAATGAGATGGGTAATATTATCGTGTGCCAAGTCAAAGGATCTATAGAAAGAAAATGAAATCAATAGAAAAAATGAAAATTTCTGCTGAGGCTCATCAGTCATATCACTGACCTGTTTCACATCCAGGCTGAAAGTGTTCAGATATGCCCAAAGAGCTTCAACGGGACACTTTGAGCATTTTTTATAGTAAGTGTGGAAGCAGGGGCTCAGAGCACCCTCCAGAATGCAAGCAGGTATGATGTAGAGATGTGACTCGCTTCTTAGTGCATACCCAACATGCGTCCTGTAGGAACCCTCCAAAGAGCACAATCACAGGAAAGGGCCCTGAGGTGAAGAAAAAAAAAGTGCTGACAGGGCTGGTGTCTGCTTTGTGAGGGCCCTGCAGACAGGCAGTGAAGCTGGTGAAACCTTTCTTAGTGATGCCAGTGGAGGAGGTGACATCTCTTGAGGATGGAACAGGTGGCTTGATGAGAAAGGAGAATGTTGTGAGAAAGCATCTATCGTGAAAAGGAAATGATTTGGCAGAAAGGCTGACAAAGTGTAACTAGGGAGTACCTTGAAGGAGAAGAGGTCTGTAGGCGTGAGTGGTACTGCTAGAATGCATGATACCAAAGTGCCCTATTTCTGAGTGTGCTTAGTATGATAAGCACTGAGGGGACATGCCCATGGATGACATTTTGAAAACTTGTACTGAGATCATCACTACTTGTTGCTGACCATATCTGGTTTTATAAATCAGGGTAAAGTTAAGAGGCAATGAATGCAGCTATACTAAGTGGAGATTGTTCTGTAATTAAATGAGGACAGAGGACATCTTCCTTATTTTTCAGAATCCATTCTTAAATATAGTAGTTGCAAGTGTTTAAAGCAACTTGCAAATAATACTCTGAAAGGGAAATGATCTCTTAAGTGTGAGAAAAGGATTACTAGGAAATATATCCTTGAGTTACTCAAGTAGAAGATACACCTAGAATTACTTATTATGACACTTGCAATGTGTCTATGAAAAAGGCATCTTCTGAAGGAAAGAAAGAAGCTCCTTAAATCTACATTTCCTATAGTATCAGCCACTCATTTTCAGCTCCTGTGATTTTTTTCCCCATGATTATTAATTGTGATTGGTATCATCCATGGAAGCTTATCAAATGATTGGTTTCTTTTTCTCTCCTCAGAATTATTCTGTACTTGATATGAGACCACCAACAACAGTCATCACATTGAACAATGCCATGTATTGGCAAGAATTTGAAGACACGTGCGTCTATGAATGTCTGGATGGGAAAGACTGCCAGAGCTTTTTCTGTTGCTATGAGGAGTGTAAATCAGGCTCATGGAGGAGAGGACGGATTCACATAGACATCTTAGAACTGGACTCTTACTCTAGGGTCTTTTTTCCTACATCCTTCCTGCTGTTTAACCTGGTCTACTGGGTTGGATACCTCTATCTTTGAATGTTGCCTGTAGTGGTGAAGACTGCTGTGTTTTTACACCACGGAGGGATGGTGAAAGTGCAGAAAAAGTGAAAGACATGGTCGGTTTCATCTCAAATTATAAAGGCCACATTAGCCTTCACCATCACAGAACCTGATGAAGAATTTTACTATGTAATTGCCTGAAAAAAAAGCGTGGAAGAATTCACTCCTTACCACTATTCATTTTAAGGAAAAGATTCTTACAAAATTGAGCTGAATTTATAGTGTAAGTGATGTTTATGAATAATTATTGTATATTAGAATCTCTACTATTCTCCCTTGGCATAGAAGCTGTATACAATTCAGGCAAAGGTTAAATACGTCATTTTTGGTTTTCATTCCCATACTTTCTTAAAAATGCTGCCATATCTCCAAGGCTCAGAGCAACATACACTGATACTGGTAAATAAGCCAAAGCCAATGAAACCACTCATTTGTATTTAAACTTCCTTGAGCTATGTTCCATAGGTTTGGGGAAAGAATTAACTGGTGATCTTCTTGATATAGAGAAACCACCAAAAGAAAGTAAGAAATGTCTGGTGGGATCAAAACATGGACATTAATTCTACAAATTCCAGACCTTTGCAGAAAGTAGCCACTTATCTACAAGTATTGGTTTTAACTTAAGGTGAAAAGGCAGAGTTATAAGAAAGCTATTATTTTGATATAAATAAAAAAAAAATGCCTATCTCTTAAGCAGCTGTAGGCATAACTTCTATAGTTTTTCAAGCTTTTAACTGTCTTTTTTATGACTGGTTAAACACAGGATGGTCACTGATTTCTAAAGTACTCTACCTGAAGCAGGACAAGATTCCTGCTTGTTTGTGTCATTGTAGCAGATAATAGTTGATAGACCATGAGTAAAAATCACTATATAATAGCACTAAGAATATGTGACTTTTTCAGATTGCAAGTCACTAAAAAGTGCTCTCATTAATTATTTTTTCTCTCATGGTTATTTTACAAAATTAAAGAACATGTGTGCCAATGGATATTTTTTGTTATTTCCATAAAGTTAAATATTGTAGTCCTTACAACACCGGTTCTTTGGGTCTGAGATGAAGACTGAACACTTTTGACTTGAATATTGCATTACAGGAACTCAATTGTCACACTTGGCTTAATCGTGGAAGAGTTGCCACATGTGGAAAAAGATTGTTTTCAATATTTTTTTTTTCCTAAACTACCAATCACATTTTAAGCTAAAAATCTGTTTTGCATTTTTCAAGCTTTTGACCATTAAATTCTTAAACTATCAATTTTAAAAAAAAAATAGTTTTACAGAGTTAGATGCGTTTTTTACAGTCTGTCTCGATAATTGTGATTAAGCAGAGAAAAGAGATTAAAAATTATATAGACATGGCTTTTCACAATCCTTTGGATGACAAATGGTTCATTACAATTAGAACTTACCTGAAACAAAATTCTATTTTTTTTGTCTTCTGGAAGACCTGAGATTTTTCTGTCATCTCAAAAAACGTGTGTCTTCCACACAGTATTTGACAAAGAAGTGAGTAGTAGATGTGATTGAAGAGCAGGTTCTTTTCTTCTCAGAAAGACGATCCTGCAAACCAGTAAAAACTAATGCAATGGTAATTCTAAAGGAACAGAAATGCTGTCATGTTTTTTGAAACACCACTGTCTGTCACTGCTGTTGCTCTGTGCTTCCAGAGAGTTTTTAATTGAAAAAAAATAACACAAAAGTTAATGGTAGTTATTCAAAATACTTCCTTCTGCTTTTCACTTGTCTAAAATATCAGAGACACATCTGGATTTACGTGTGGGAGCAGAATCACTTCTCTACATACTGACAAAATTCAAATTAGAACCACAGAGAAGAAATATTTTGGGACAGCACCAAAACCTTACTTTTAGCAAAATCTACCCAATTGGAGGTCTTCTAAACCAATGATAACCTTCTGATTTTAAAATATATGTTGAAGTTTTTGCTTTCAGTAGCAAATGACTCTGTAAAAGCTACTACTCCATAAACATTTGTGTCCTACACTTGGAAGTATGAATTTTATTTAAGGATGAGAGTCACATTTGCAGCAGTGCAAGAAGTTTTTGGATTGAGGTTGAATATCCTGGCTTCTGGTTATTAATTAGTCTACTGTAACAGCCACCTTTAGCTATATTTTGCAAGAAACCTAGAAATATTTCAAGCCTAAATAAAGGAATGGAAACAGTTATCCTTTAGGGGCCTGATCCTGCAAATTCTCTGCACAATCAATTGATTTTGGTTGGAGTTTTAAGATAGATAAGACATCAGAAGGCGCCTTCCACGATTAGGTTTTGAACAAGTAGAGTGAGGTTTATTTAGCAGTTGCATACTCCAGTGAATATCGTGGGAGTGTGGAAGTGGAACGTTCCCATTTTAGATAATGAGCATATATTTTTCCTACACTACTCATGGCTACACACTCCTGCTAAAAGCATGCAATCCCATCAGATCTTCCCTTGAAAAAACGATTCTGCTAAGCCTACTAACATTACTCTGTTTTCTGAAGTGCTTTCATAAACAAAAGTTGGAAGCATATCATTCTACTTTTTGTCCATGGTGCTATCCAAGAAAGAATCTGCAAACACCATTGGCTTCCACTCTTACACTGACAGCAGAGGACACATTCTATTGTGTAATATAGTCTAATCTGAGGCTACGTGCAAAAGATTGATTTGCATTCAAGGTGTGCAGTTGCAGGCTGGCAGGTCCCAGGATACATTGCTCTGCTTATTCCTAGTGGCTTAGTTTACTCTCTCAGCTTCACTGCCCTGAGCTTTGGCAGACACTGAAAAACAGTGGAGATCAGGGAAGATAAACTTTCTAGGCTCTGCATCATTCAAAATGCAATTATTCTGGACACCTAGATACTGTGGCCTGCATATATCTGTGTCATATCCTTCTGTAGTAGTAAGAATATACTTATTAACCTTCAGATAGTCTTTTGCTTCTTTTACAAATTGAACAAAATCAACACTTCTGTGCGCTGTCCCATAAGAAATGGAAGAACCACCTCTTAGCATTTTAGAACATTTTCTTATCAGGTAGTTTCATATTCAAAACTTGCACTTGCACCTGTTTATTTAGTAATATTTAATTTATTCATTTATTTATTAAACTACTAGTTATTTAGTACTTTTTTTTACTCTTCCAAGGAAGAGAAAGGAACAGAGGGAGGCAAAACCCATATGAGTAGTGAAATGAATGCATTTAGATTTGCATGTAAAACCACAAAATCAAGTATCTTCACATTGCATTCCTTCCTTTTTGAAGTTACCGAAAAGATCATGAGGGTTTCTTTAGATAACCAGCTTTCCTCTGGATGATCTAAAGCCAAACCTCTATTTCTTCCTCTTCTCTTAAAAGCTAACGGACAATATCTTCCTGCATTGAAGATGGCATTTTCAAGGCAATTAAGAATGTATAGAAACACTGGTCTGCTTAATTAAACCTCAGTGCTTCTGGCTCTGACGCCTAGCATACTGATAGCTCCTTCTCTTAGAGTCATTCTGACAAGAAGTGTATAAAAACTTGCTGCCAGTTTATGCTGTTGCCATGTCCACCAAGAATTCAGAGGACTGAGGCCATACATCAACCAATTTGAATGTAACTTTCTAATCAGGAAGTAAGACTGTAGGTTAAAACACCTCAGGCACTTTGATAACCTTTCTTCTCTTCCAAATGTGCATTTTCTCCATCAACTCTGAACTCTATATTGGTACATTGTACATACCAATATAATTTATGAAAATTACAGCAGGAAAAATCAAAAAAAAGCCAGAACTATCTTCACAGAGACAGCAACGAGTAGTGACACTAAAAGAAATTACTTTTTATTCCTGTGCAGTTCTTATCTGTCCCACTCCTCTTATTCAATTCTTCCCACCAGCTACCCACAGCTAATTCCAAATCATCCACCTGGTGGTTCACACATTCATCAGCTGGAACAGCAGTGACACATGAGCCTTTTGCTGATAGGAAATTATATTTCTGGAACTGGAGGCATCCTGCCAAATAATTCAGATAGCAAGCTCAAATACTTTTGCAGTCCTTATGTATTTCAGAGTACAGCATCTCATGTTGCTGGGTGAATTTATCACAACTCACCTTCTTGGTCATTTCATGAAGGGAAGAGTACTTGACTCCTTTTTACAAACTTCACCATACATCTAGAAAAATGATTTTTCCCTGCCCATCCTCCAAGTGACCACGTGAAAGACAGCTCTGGAAAGGCTGTAGCTGCTGTACTGCTGACTTTGTGGGAAGGGTGACTCAATATTTTACGACAGATTTCATTAGCCTCACAATTCGGAGGATCAGAGTTACCTTCTAGGCTGTAATAACAAAGCCCCCACTGCAACTTTTAAAAGCTGTCCGTAGCAGACTGTACTTTTCCCACTGGCTGCTCTTTCTGGGCTTCCATAAAACACTGAGAAAAATCAAATCATATCCCACGATCTTAGCTGCCTACACAATTAGGTTATTTTTTAAGGTATATTCTTCTTGCCTAAAATGAAATCTTTGTGCCTCTTACATTAATGCCTTCAGCTATTCTTGATATTGAAGGATATACTCTTCCTAGCCTGAGAGTTAGAAAGAGAGACAAGAAGCTTGCTGGAGTTACTCCTGAGCACCAGTTTGTGATCAATATTCTAGATGTCTTCAACCGACACATTGTTAATTTGTCTGATTTCTCCTTATTTTTTAAGCAGTCTGTAAGTTTTTTAATTCCTAAGTAGCAAGAAAACTGAGGTGTTCAGCAGAATTGTTCCTTCACTCAGCAACTTCATTCCACCAAGGGATGAAGACCATAAACTCAAGACTGGCGTTTGCTTTATCCAGATCACTTCCCAGAAGTCTGTTTAAAGTGGGAAAAAAAAACCTCCTATGCATTAGGAACACATTTCCACAGCTGAAAGGTGAGGTTCTTTTTCATTTAAACCCTTTTTTTCCTTTCATTTTAAGACATTCCCTCTCTCCCTCCCACTCTCCCTTCACCTATACAATTGGCAAGCACAAAATCAACTCAACTTATATACTGAAAACTTACATCAAAACTTAAATTTAAATACTGAAAAAAAAGCATAAAGTCACTTATCATACTAATTTATATGCCTACAAGGTTCTTATGATTCACCACATTCTTTTCTTGAAGGGTTCTAGTACATATGTGAACAATGAAAGCCTTCCTTCAAAAATTAGTGGCCTTAACTGTTTTACTTTTTCCCCTGGGATCCATGGTTTATCTGGAAGAGAAAGACACAGCTTTCCTCATCATTTATGCCACTGTTTAGATACTAAAAACAAAATTATGGTTCATATATAAATGAAATGCTGCTTTAACATTAAAAAGATCATCTCTGCTTGAACTGTGTAGCTTTGACAAGTTAAATAGTAAATTTTTGTACACTGTTTGGAATTTTTGGTGGAATTTTTGGTGGGTAACTCTCAGAGATATAATACCCTACACCTAAGACTAGGTCCTAAATTTGAGATAAATATTTTTCTCATCATCAACTTACCTAACAGTTGTATCTTTAAATTATTTTGGATTGTATCTGACTTCAAGCACTTGTTTAGTGAGTGCTGATATTCCTCAAGGGAGACATCCAAGATTTGTGATTCCTTTCTACAAACTTTCCCTTATTTTTTTTTCCTTTTGTTGTGGATCCCTCAAGCCAGTGTCTGTATGCATCTAGAGTCCTCAGGGGTTTTCCTTGAATATCTGTGAAATTAGACAATTAAATTGACCATGGAGTTCAGTACCTCAGAGTTGGACACCTGAGAATTCTCTACTGTGTATCAAAACATGCATTTGATCTTCTAATCACTTGCTATATATGAAGGACAAAGTAAGACAGTAGAAAACGTGTTTATGTTTACTCATGTGCCTGGGTGTGGGCTTTCTCAAGGATTGAACCAGGCAAACTAGGCACTGATACAGTTAGTTAATTTTATCTAGGTAATGAATGACACTAGCCAGAGGAGCCACAACAGCCTGTCTGGTGTCATGGAAGCACTCACATAACTCAGCTTTACTTGGAAGCCCTTTCTTGGAGCTTCTTACAGGGGAACCCAGGTGTTTCCTTTAGTGTTTTATACAACATTTAATACTCTCTTAATGCCTCTTTACCTTCTTTGAGCCTTTGGCAGTATTTGGGAGAGATGAAGCTGTACTGACACAATATATTATAAAATACAAAGAATAAAATATCCACAGTGACGCTAGTGATGGTTTGCTATGGAGACCATGTAATAATTACAGTTTTCTTTAAAAAAAGACCTCTAGGTCTGATTCGAATACTTCCTCATTAATCAAGATCATTGACCAAAAGAGTAGTTTAAGTTAAAATATTCTTACAAACAAACAGGAAGAGCTATGGATTGTACTCTGACTGTACCTTAAAAGCTTGTGGAGACTAGATTTGCATCTTAAGTACTTCCAGTGAAATTTGTGATTGATGTACTTAAAGTGAGACCTAAAACAGGGAAATGCCAAAATTTCAAGACTGCATGCTAATAGAAAATATGACAAGATCAATATTGATGACATATTTTTAAAAAACTGCCAATAAATTAAATGTAGAACAGAGCATGCTACAGAGTCCATTCCATACTCACAGACCACATGTGATCCTTAAAATGTGACCTGCTGTTGAGGCCATGGAACACATGGTAATATAACTGCACCTGACAGTATTACATAAGCAGACTAGGGAAGTCTGACACTGCTAGACAAAGTGATCTAAAGGAAATAATGTTTCAGATCAAACTTCCACAAAACAGTACTCTCCTGAAAAACTATGGGAAACCTTGTGCAGAGAGATTACAGTATTAGTCCCAAATATTCTCTTTGGTAGTCATTCATATAGTCCATTCATATAGATGACTTTATTGTCATCCATGCTCACATGCAATATCAGTCATAAATCATGGCTCAACATGTGGCTATCAGGTTGGAACACTAGTCTGGAAGGAATCTGAGCTCAGCCTGTGACTATCACAGGCAGTCATCAAACACTTGATATAGTCCAGTTTTAAACTCTCAGTAGACTGCTCTCAAAGCATTTTTTTTTTGTCCCCAACGTGACAACGTACAGATTTTTACAATTTTTTAAGTGAGTGCAATTTTAGGAATCACATAAAAACTGCCAACTGTGTGCCAAACCAAACTTTCTTATAGAACACAAATGAAATTTTAGATTTCTAATTATCCTTCCTTCCTAAGTTTTTCTTAGGAGTGTGTGATTTCTTTGCTAGCAGTGCAGCTTGTGACGTCGTAGTGAAATGAAAGTACAATTATGTGCCCAATGTGCCTTGAATAATACAGGTAGCACTAGTACCAGTATGTCATTCTAAGTTAGATAGCCATCCTAGTGATCCCCCAGACTGACCTAATCAGAAAAGTCAAACACTCATGTGCTTCATCTTGTCAAGTTCTCAGACAACGATTTTTCCTTATCAAGCATACCCATTCCAGTTTACTTTGTGTTAAGGAGTAGGACTGTGTGTCTAGAATACTATTTGTATTCGTATTTTGATCTCAACATTTGTATTTCTGGATACAAATAAATACACATTATCAGAAAAAACAAGGATTGTGTGCATATGTTGGTGGTTGTATTTTCTTGTGGAAGTCGAGAGCTTAAGAAAACAGGAAGAGATTTGAAAATTTGCCTAAAAGACACAGTGTGTTACCCTTCTGATAGGGTGTCCTTGAAAGGAATTTCAAAAGTCTTTAAAATTATTTTCAACAGTTCACACGAGCAGTGAGTAAACTAAAAGATTTGAGACTGAGATTTTTCCGTAAAGTAGGAAGAATATGCTACAAAATTAAAAGAGAAATCCAGAAATAAGATGTGCCTTTTGCATAAACTTGAATGTAAACACTTTATAATTTAAAACTTGCAACCAAATTTGGTTTAAAAACTTTCCTAATCCCAACCTTCTTCAGTATACTAAAAGCCATTTCTTATGGATTTGCTTGCACAAATAAAAGGTAAAACTACACTCTACATTTTTATAAACATAATTTCTTTAGCAGCCAGTTATTAAGAGTGTCTTCTTGGTTTATCCTCTTCAAATGCAATTTTATTCCCAACTCTGACCATTCATGACCACAGAATCACCAGTCTTTACCTGCTCTGTGAAATCACTACTCCTTTTCAGAATTCCAGTCCTTAGTAACACGAGAGCTGACAGCTAGGCCACAGATAATGCAGAAACTTCCCAGATTTCTCACGATCTTACTGATTTCCCTATCTGGGCTTGTTATATTTGTTACTTTCTGTATATTCCTGCCACCAGGCATTTTTTTCCAGAAGGTATTTTATTTAATAAAAACCAATTACACTTAATTCCTCTATAGTATTTCATTAAACTTTCAGTGAGCAATTTCTCTTTTCCTTTCAGAAACTCCATTGTTTTCACTTATGAGTTTGAGGTGCAATTAACGTTTTACCATTTTTTGTGTTTCAATACAACTATTTACTAGTACTGACCTGTCTACTCAAACCAAACAGATTCTGGACTTCCCTAGCAGCAGCTGGCACTTGTTTGACAAGCATTAATCAGGTAGATGCCATTATGCCCCATTCCCCAGAATAACAGGTAAGTGTAATTGTTGCCACGACTCTCTGACTTCCACACGTTTAGTCCTTAACACATACCATTGTTTCAGAGTGAACACCGTGTTGGCTGTTCTCCCTTGCAGAGCTTAACCTGAAACACCATCTATATTCTTGTAACCATTCAGGAGGACTGAATGTTAGTTGAGCACATCAGCAATTCCAGAGATTTAAGGTGTTCATCCTGCCAAATTGAGAATGCTCAGATACATCTTCCAGTTTAATAAGTTTTCCTGCCCAGTAGGCCCAAGTGTGCAATAAAGTATGATGATGAACTATGCCAATAAGTTCTGCCTTTTTATGTCATCCTCTGTCTCACCACCACAAATCTAGTTAAGAACTGAATTACTGCTTGACAGTTTCACTTAAAGTAAACTCAGTCTGTGAAATGGAAAACGAGCAAAGCTGAACATCAGGGAGCTATCCAGAAAGTACGGAAGAAATGAAATGGATGTTCTCCTCTTGATTAGTATTAGAAGACCAGTCAGTTAATAACCATACTTAAAAAAAATTAAAACCTCACATTTTAAAGTTGATTTATAAATGGAAGGCATTTGCATTAGGATTAGCAATGCAATATATATGTAAAAGTTTCACATGCAGTAATGTGTGCCAGTGTTTTTTTAAAATTATTAATTTGCGAGTTTAGTTGGTTTTATTATCATTTATTCTATGTTTCTCCAGACAGCAACAGAACTGGCTATAAAATAAAGAATTTTTCCTGTAAGTAAAATCTAGGCCAGTGTCAGTTTCATTAGCCCATCCTCTGGTTTTGTGCAACAAATTCACATGATAGACACACATTTTTAACATACTATCACAGTCTTAGATTCCAGATTGTCAGATGCTTGGTTACTTTTTTATAGAACAAGCCTTAGTCTAACAGCGTCATGGATCTTAGTAGAGCTGAAAAGTACACTTTGATAAAGTGCAGCTAAGTTTTATGGAGTCTTGTAGTTGTCAGACAGGAGTCAAAGGTCCATCAGACTACCAAAATAAGGCAAATCAAGAGAAAAAAAAAAGTAAACTGTGACCCTTCCTAAGTAGACAAAGGAGTTATTGCAACTCTGTGAGGTCTTTCACCTCTAACACCCATTTTTTCTTCTCCACACCTAAATAGCTCTGGTTGAGTCAGGGCACAGCATTGCTACTGCCTGTATTATACCTTCACAACAGTGAGGACACTGCAGACTCCACCAGCCCTGGTACCAGAGTCCTGCATCAACCTGGAAGGAAAACAGCATTGAATCCTATAGAGCTTAGCGTGATGATCACCTGAAATATGCAAAGGAGCAGACTCTAAGACACACAGAAATGTAGGCTGTGACAGTTCATCCATAAGATATTCTCAGTAAAGCAACCATTAATACTTTAATGTATAGAACATCTTTCATATAAGGAAAGACTGCGGGAACTGGGGCTGTTTAGTCTGGAGAAGAGGAGATTGAGGGGTGATCTTATTAACATTTATAAATATCTAAAGGGTGGGTGTCAGGAGGTTGGGACATCCCTCTTTTCTATAGTAGATAGTAACAGGACAAGGGGTAATGGGATGAAGCTGGAACGCAAAACGTTCCATTTAAACATAAGAAAAAATTATTTCACTATGAGGGTGAGGGAGCCCTGGCACAGGCTGCCCAGAGGGGTTGTGGAGTCTCCTTCCTTGGAGGTCTTCAAGACCCGCCTGGACATGTTCCTATGTAACCAGATCTAGGTTCACCTAGATCTGGTCACATAGGAACATGTCCAGGCGGGTCTTGAAGGGGTTGGACTAGATGATCTCTAAAGGTCCCTTCCAACCCCTACCATTCTATGATTCTATGAAAAAGTAGATATCAGGAAATATTAGATTTCAGTACATCTAACTGTTGGTCAAGGCATGATAGGACCCAGTAGAAACTAAATTGGACAAGTTCATACTCAGACAAAATTTTAGCTCTCCCAAGCCCTGAGACATTCTATTTACAGTACTTTTTGGTATGAAATACTGTTGTTTTAAAGATATTCATGCATTTTCTACTAGAAAAAAAAAAAAGGTGAATGTCAGGTCAAATGCTTTGAAGAACATATTGTGATAGAAGTCTGCACCCAAGACAATGACAACTATAAAAGTTAAATTCCAACCCATTCCCTTGCTTTCTAGTGTCCACGCTAGGTGAAATGGAATGAATGAATATCCATGCTAAAGGAAATGTAGATTACAAAGGATCTAACTCAGAATCACCCCAAGACTCATGGGATTCATACTACACGTATGCTGTCATTAGTAGACATTGGCAACACAACTAGCATATCTCTGAATATCTTTTAAATCCAGTGAACTATAAACCATTCAGTGATTCCGTCCTGGCATTTATGCTGAGGATTAAGCAGACAGACATCTCATGAAAAGAAAGTGTATTATTCTGTACAAGAACAGACAAACTCATGCATTAATACAGGCTGGTAACCAGCTAGTAGAGCAGCATGAGATGCCAGAGAAGAGTGCTGCAATTCCCAGGCTCAGTGTAATGTAACAATATGGTATCTTCACATGCATGGTTTTACTAAAGTCACTGGAATTATATGGATTTACACCAGCTAAAAATATGTCCCATTTTTCATTCTTTTATTTATTTCAAATCAGCATGCTAAAACTGGTATAAGTAAAGAGTGAGCCAGCCAGTTTTCTTCCTGTGGTGCTACTGAGGAGTAATCTTTTCTGATCCAGATGGTAATTTGGCCCATTTTAGAAGCAAAGACTTTTTTTTTTCTTTCACACTTTGATTCAGAATTTGTCAGTCATTGTGGGGAGAACAAGGCTGTGAGGCAGGTGCTTAGAGAACCATATTAAGATATACACAGAAGGAAATCTGCAAAACGTACTTCAAGAGCTGGAAGCTTACCATGTGTGACTGAAAATTGCAGAGACACAGAATCCTAATTTCCAGATTAACTATTTCATCAATTAAAGCAGCATTCACAATCCTTTATTATTTGTCTTCCAATCTGTGACTACTGCTAATACAAAGCTACCATCATAATTGAAATCAAACTGGATATTTGATGCCTTGTGCATATGGCAACCCATGCTTTTTTTCAAGAGCAGTAGTTCCACCTAATTAGTTTTTTAACATATTTGCATTAGTTTATAGAATTCCATAGCTCCTATTAAGCAGAGACAGGTAATCAAATGAGAAAATTAGGTGAGGCCTGGTGCATGCTGTATGTTTACGAAGTAGAGAGAGCAAGTTTTATATTCAAGACAATGTGGTAGCTGTTTACACAAGAACATGACATCTCCTACTGATCCATCCAATTCTCAACCCATTTTGCAAAAGTATTTCAGCTCCCAAATCCCTCATGACACCAGATACCTCCTGAGGATGCACCTCCAGCTCTGAAAGATGCAACATTCTAAGCTGTGGTATATTTTGTTTCAACGGAGAAGCTGTGAGCTGAGGAAGATCAGTGGCATCAGACAAACTTCTAGAACATGCATGATTGTAGTATTAGCAAAAAACAAGTCAGCAAATGCAATGAGAGAAGTGAAACTAAAAGCAGGACCAGTGGTGTGAATCTGTAGTGTGCCCAGGTGGCCAAGAAGGTCACTGACATTCTAGTTTATATCAGAAATAGTGTGGCCAGTAGGAGCAGTGCAGTGATTATCCCTCTGCACTTGATGCTGGTGAGGCCACACTTCAAGTGCTGTGTTCAGTGTTGGGCCTCTTGCTACAAGAAGGATACTGAGGGGCTGGTGTGTGTCCAGAGATGAGCATCGAAGCTGGTGAAGGGTCGGGAGAACAAATTTGATGAAGAGAGTGTTTAGTTGAAGAAGAGGAGGCTCAGGAGAGAACTCATTCTCTACAACTACCTTAAAAGAGGTTGTAGCAAGATGGGGTCAGTCTCTTCTCCCCAATAATGAGTGACAGGACAAGAGGAAATGGACTCAAGTTGCACTGAGGGAGGTTTAGAATGGAGATTAGGAAGAAATTTTCCCTAGGAGAGTTGTTAAGCAATAGCAATGGCAAAGGCTGTTCAGGGAGGTGTCAGAGTCCCCATTCCTGGAGATATTTAAAAGTCCTTTAGATCTTTGTTATGAGGAAAGGCCGCAGGAACTGTGGCTGTTTAGTCTAGAGAAGAGGAGACTGAGGAGGGATCCCAGTATTTATATGTATATAAATGGTGAATATCAGGAGGCTGGGACATCTCATTTTTCTATTGTATCTAGCAACAGGACAAAGGGTAATGGGATGAAGCTGGAACACAAAAAGTTCCACTTAGATATAGAAAAAAGTATTTTACTGTGAGAGTGAGGGAGCCCTGGCACAGGCTGCCCAGGGAGGATGTGGAGTCTCCTTCCTTGGAGGTCTTCAAAACCTGCATGGATACATCCCTGTGTGACCTGATCTAGGTGAACCTGCTTCTGCAGGGAGGTTGGACTAGGTGAACTCCAAAGGTCCCTTCCAACTTTACCCTTCTATGATTCTAGATGAGGTCCTGAGCAACATGGTTTAGTGGTGGGCTTGGCAGTGTTAGGTCAGTGGTTGGACTTGATGATCTTAAAGGGCTTTTCCAACCAAAACAATTCTATGATTCTACAACCTTAAAAAACACACCTAGCCCTATCTTTCTGCTTGCATCCTAACTCAATTACTTTACTATTTATACAGGAATTTACAGCAGTGCCACTGAAATTGTATCCAGAATTGCATCTGTCCCCTCAGGACTGAGCACTTCTGCCCATCACCCATGCTGCAGCCCATTATCTGAGTGTTGGAGCTGTGCTTTTCCCTGTTGCAAGTACAAATGCAGTATTTCTTTCACAATATAGCCCTTTTCTCAAGGACAGGTGCAATGAAAGCATAACATGTAGTCAGAGTTGGGAAAGACTTCTAATATTCATTTTCAATTGGTTTACAGCCCATTTGTACCTTCTGGCAGCCACAGAGGTGTAAATCCCAGTTTGTGAATTCTCCTGAATGGCCCACCAAGCAAGACATCCTGCAAAAAAAGTGCAGCTCTGACAATAAATCGTGTGAGGGCCTGCACATGCTGACAACTCAGGCAAGGCTTTAAGCCAGATGGGGACTGCTTCCTGTCATCTCCACACTGGCAGCAGCTCCTGCCTCCCAGCCTCCCCAGAGCTGACAAGTATCTCCTAGTGGATAGGATACTACCTTCAATCTACAGATCAATCACAAGGCATTGGGAGGACTAGAGGAGAGCTACAGCTACTGGCAACTGAATATAGCATCACTTGTGACTGAACCTCTGCTAACTCATTACTTGTTGCCCAAGGCTGCCTCTTAATTGCTTGTGAATGCTTTCTGTCACTTTAATAAGGTACAGAGTTTTAAGGAATGATTTCTTCATTCTACAATAATTTTTATATCTCACTGAAAATTGAATAACTTTTTATTTTGATTAATTATTTTGAACCTTTTGCATATCCTGAACTCCACATGCAAAGACTCGGTGTCTTTGAAATTGATATTATGTATTCTATCACTTTAAAAGGCACATGCTGTTTGTCTACAAGCCAGCCATACTGCAACTCTGACTTTATGTCTCTTTTTTAAAAACAAATAAAAAGAGAAAGTTCATTAGAAGTATACTTCCCGGAATAGTTGTATTAGAGCTGTATATATAAGAAGTTGTTTGTAGCTCGAACATAGTGAGGTTTGTTAAGGTTTGGCAGGTATAGGAGAAGAGTAGTGTTGCATTATTGTCAGAACATCTGTGAAAACTGAGTCCAAAAAGAACTAGACACATTTATAAACCTAACTTTTCTACATGGTATGTTTGAGATTTTTTTGTTGTCATTATTGTGGTGGGGAGAGTGATGACTACATGGCCTTTTTAAGTTCTAGACAAGAATTAGATGAGCTGCTTCCTTATAAGTAAATTACATTCTGCATTATTTGAGTTAGTGAAAAACCCGCAGACTCCTGCTGAGATTACGTCCCTATTGTACAGAGAAGCAGCAAGAGATATTACGATCTGGATGAGTAAAATGTTAAAGGCTAACAACAGTGAAACTATTCTCTTTTTTCATATAGAAAGCTATGGCAGAGGGAGCAGGGGGGTCTGGTTTTAATTCCCTCTCTCTGAAGTTCAACCTTCTCTTTGAAAACTTCCATCTCTTTATGACCTCATGAGAAGTCATCCAGAGTGCTCTTAGGAGAATTGGGGGACAAACCTCTGTCCTGGTTGTTATGGAAATGCAGTTGCTGCACCTCTCTGGCCCAGTTGGGATGAGAGCCCTGGGGAACATCAGCTGCAGAAGGGACTTCCAGGACTCACTCACTAAGGTCCGGAAAAGATATTGAGAGTATTTATGGACAGGAGCTGTAGAAGCAGAGACTGTCCCTTGGGAATCATGTTTCTTTCTTTATTCATCCAGGCTGGACCACTTGCCCATTCTCTTTCTTGATAACTCCCCACTAGCTTCAGAGAAAGCCCAAGGGCAGCCTCACCTTACCAAGAGCTTCATTTCTGAAGTTATTTCACTACTTAATGTGGGATCTATAACTTTAGAATCCTAGAGTGGTAGTTTCTAAATGTCATCTACTCATTAAAGCCCTCTTCATTGGTAGTAGAGAGAAGTGGGAATTGTTATTGGGTGATTCATATGATCTGTTCCTCCCCTTATCAACTTTGCAATCAGACAAATCTTTCTCCAAAAGCACCAATTTCTCTCCTGTCATCATTAACAGGGTCTATGTATTTTTTTAGACAGAGATATCTATAATTACGTGAAAAAAAAGAAAATCACACCTGCAAAACTTGGAGAGAACGTGCTCTAAGGCTTTCAGGACATCCAGCTGACATCTAAATGTACCAAAATACTTCTTAAAATCCAAATCTTCATGCCTGAAAGCTCAGTTTTGCCCCTCTCTGTCTCTTCTAAGCGGTATGCATTTCAGAGATCAAGATATGACAGAACCAGCTCTCTTTCCAGCTTTTCTGCCTGTCATGGGAGAGGGCTCTTGAGTCAGTTCAGCAACCTGTCTGTCTTTAAAAGCTGACTTTAAGCCAACGGAGTCCCCAGTCAGGGGCTCTTTCCTGAGCACCAGCTGAAAGATGATCTGGAGAGCAACATTTCTATCATTTCTTTGCTGGAGCTAACACATCAAACCAGTGCATGATCGTACTCATCATGAAATGACAAAGCTCCAGAAAACACCTTTCTTCACCTTGTTTCCTCATTTCTTTATGTTTCTCCCATGTATTTGGAGCTAAGTACAAGAAATATTGCAGAGAAACTGCCAAGGGGCTGAATATCTGAAGGTTTCTGTGAGACTCATTCCCAGCCCAGGCAAAATTTGTACTCACAGTTTGCTGACAAGGAGAGATGCAGCCAGCTGCAGTGTAGCTATGAAAAAAGTGTGTGTGTGGGGAGGAAATCTTTGCATTCTCAGTGCCTAATTTAATGAAGTAACCTTCTGCTTTGCACTTATGGAAGTCAATGATACATAAATGGTATCCCTGGATCAGCAATATCTATTACAAATTTCTGGACTATTTTTTAAGAGCTGAATCAGCTGCTTGGCTATTTCATTCCAAATGTCAGGAGTAAATTGTCCTGGAGCAATAATCTCAAGAGCACCAGTCTGTACATGCATTTCCCAAGACCAGAGGTTCAGAACAATCTGGAAAACAGAGTTGAGATCTCCAGATAAAACAATAAATTTTATCAACATTAGTAAGGAGTAGAATACTATTTGTATGACTAAAGTCCCAGAGAGACAAATTGCCAAGATTATAGAAGTGTAGGACCTAACAGCAGTATTAAATTGTCCTCCCTTCTAAACGTAATTATTGGGCTAACTTGGACAATTGCCTGGTAGACAACCAATTATAATTCTCAACAACAGAAGTGTCTCTACACCTCCCGGACCAGATTTTCAGAGCTAGAATAAGTAAAAGGGGTTCTATGTCCAGTCTCACTTCATCTTGCATCCTTTTCAGTATGTATGGATATCTTAGAACCAGGTCATAGATCAATGTGTCTGTAAATGTTTTTTTCAAGATAGCTGCTCTTAAACTCAGACTCTCCAGAAGGCACATTCCAGCAGTACCTCCAACCATCATTAAAGATTCATTTTCTATAGAATCAGCAGAACTTCCTGGCCTGTGAGTTAAATCCTTAACATTGACAGGTTACTATCTTCTTGCAGGATCATGATAACAATAAGGCCTGAAGGAAATGGAAGCACCATCACAAAGCTCCTAGTCAGGAAAAAAAGCCCTTCACTTCCAAAAATGCCACATGCTTCAATCTCCCTTCTGCTCTTAACAGTACTATGTAAATACTCATAACAGAAGGAAAGGCAGCATACATATAAGGTGATTGATTGCCTCTTTTTCCTCCTGGTCAGCAAATCCTATATCCATGCACCCAAAGGGATTAAAAAGCAGGAAATCCAACTACTACAAAGGCTGTAAGCTCCATGCAGAAGTATCCAGCTATCCCATACAAACGCTACAGGAGTTCAAATTTTCAACCTGAAGATATGTCAGGTAACCTGTTCTGTTATTGAAATATTGAAGCAGGATAGTAGCAAAGCAAAAAAAACCAGCAACTCAGACATTCTACCTAGGAGAAAACTGGCTTGTTTGTATGATGCCTCTCTCACACACAAAAAAGCAGTAAAAACACCAAATTGATAAACACAGGTGGGTGTCATGTGCCTGGTGGATAACATAAGCAAACTAAATCCTGTAACTTGAGACATGCCTATAGTAAATGCTGTAAAATAAATTAGAAATAGTAAAATAGAAATACAAAATGAGGTTTAGCCATACAGAGTTTGACTGGATTTATTTTAGCCTACTGAGAACAAGAGTAAATCCAGAGTGCTGGATTGCTTACCCCTGCCTGAGATGGTTCCTCAAAGGCTGTGATAAGGATTTCTTCACTGGAAGCACAGGTAGCTATATACTGCTTCATCTAATGTATGGTAAGTAAAATGCAGTATGCTGCCACCTGTCCCTGATCTCAGAGGGTTAATAGCTTCCTCAGTCATAGGAGCTTTACTTCTCAAGCTTTACTCCTCAGTACCTTATCTGCCCTAATCAAGCAGGTTCCTTACATTGAAAGCAGTCAGCATGGTTATAGTGTTGGCAGCTACACCTGACCTCATCTCTAAGATGGGCAGTGTGAATGCTTCTGGTTTCTACTTGGCAGAGTCATGTCATAGCAGTATTCAGAAAAAGACCTTCAGAAAGCCAATAATCTTTTCCTTAACTTCACAGCCAAATTTTGGAGAGCACTCGGCTGACAAGGGTGGATTTAGGGTCTGAATACCCTCAGGATGGTCAGAACATGTGATGGAACCTCTGTGGCACAGAAGCTGGGAAGAGGAAAAATAAAATTAAAGCCAAAGAAAAAACAACAAGAAGTAGTAATAAAATAAGAAGAGGAAGAGATGAAAAGAGATGAAAAGAGAAGGAAAATAAGAAAAAAAATACCGAGCATAGCGTAGCCTAGTGAAGTGAAGCAATGCAAAGCCAAGCAAGCAAGCAAGCAAGGCAAGGCAAGGCAAGTACCAGCAGTTGTCAGCCGGAGAGGCTTGGCTGAGGTGGCAGTCTACAGAGCCTTGTAGGAATCTCTCATCATGAGATGGCCAAGGTGGCCAAAGACCATACCAGATAAGTCAGAAGTCTGAGATGAACCTCACTGCGGGTCCAAAGGCCCTCAGGATGGTCAGAAGATGCGATAGAACCTCTGGGGCAAGGAGATAGGGAAAAGAAAATAAACACAACCTAAGAAAAAGCAGCAGCAAAAGAAGAAGAACAAAAAGAAGAGGAAGAAGAAGACGAAGAAGAAGGGAGATTAGAAGGGATGAAAAGAAAAGGAAAAGAAGAAAAAACCTACCAAGCATAGCATAGCCTAGTAAAGCAAAGGAAAGCTACGCAAGGAAAGGCAAAGGAAGCACAGATGAAACCATTTTTTTACTTCTAGGTGCTAAAGGATTCAATATCATCACACCACATTTCTTTCTAAATGTTAACCACAGACTGAAAAAAAAACCAGAGGGTGAAATCTTAACTAAGAAGTTAAATCCAGCACTGTTTCTTTGAGCCTAAACAATCTGTGAATATAATACTGTTTATTTTTTTAAAAAAAGCCATTCATATGGGGGAATTGGTAGACAGCTATTTAGACATCAAAGTATTTCAGACTGGAGCTATGTGGGTTTTGCTCTATCATTCATTTAAACAAAAATATCCTATGCTGTATGGTGTGAAAATGAATAAATGCACTGTAAGTATCCTGAGACACACTTCCATCTCACAGCCCCATGCACTTCTTCCTCTGTAGTGCTTGGATACCATGGAAATTAATACCAAAGAAACTATAAAAAATATCAGTTCAGCTTCTTATAAATGCTAAATTCTAAACCTTTACCGTGATGTAAATTTGAGTAACATTCTAAGTACTTGTTCTGAGAAATGTCAGCTTTAGTGCATCAAAACTGTTTATTAATGAAAAGTCTTCTATTTATGAATTTCCTCTTTCATTCTCCATCTTTAATTACCTGTTGCAAGGTTTCTGGTTGATGGCTCAGAAATCAAAATTACCTATTTACTTGACCACGTGAAATGTAGTCAAAAGGCTAATGAAATCTTCAGATATCTTACCAGGGGAGAAACAGGTAGAGAAGCTATAGGAGTGTTGCATGTGCTACAGTCTTTACTGGAATAAGCCACACAACAGAAAGACTTCACCTCGATCATGATCAAATTTGTTACAACCAACCATGTCATCCTCATCCATCTCAGAAGCCAGCCATGATCCATATTAAAATTAGGTATTTTTGCCTTTATATTATTGGAAGGTGGTTCCAGGATATTACTAACTGGATAGTTTCTTCTAATACCCACTCTGAATTCACTGAAGACCACTCAACCATTTGGTCTGAAAATTCTGCATCAAGTTCTGTTATTCACAGTTCAAGACAATGTGTAAACATTGGATATAAAAGGGGGGTTGGACTAGATGATGATTAAAGGTCCCTTCCAACCCCTATTCATTCTTTGAGTCCATGAAAAAAAGAAAAACAATGAGATTGGCCAAAGTACTGAAAAGTGCTTTAGAGTGCCAAGGTGGGATCGACTGCAAAACAAATTCACATGAACAGGTAACTTGTAGACAACAACTTTGTAGAGATTTGAGTTTTACCAGATGAGTAATGGAGAAGAATCTATTTAACCTACCAATGGGAAGTGAGGAGAAAGCTCTGTATGGGGAGGAAGGTTTGAATGGGCAGGTTATGCTGTCCAGCTTCAACCCAGTAACTCAGGGACAGAGTGAGCCCTTGAAGATGTGACATGATCCCAGGCCACTGAGTGATGCTTGGTAGCTGTGACATTTGTTCTGGTCAGACATATACAGATCCAGATATTCATGGACCAAAATGGAAAGGAAATTCTAGATTTTTTTTCTGACAGCTCTAGGCAACAGTCTCATAAGTCTCAGGAGCTCCAGAGACAGTTCGGCATAAAGAGGTACCTCAGACACTGAGGTGGATTTGCAGGATGTGAGACAGCAGCACCCAGACGTATTCTCCCTTCTTGAAGGTGTGGGACAGGCCTTGGGGGTATACTCTGAAAGGGCAGGCTGCTGTACTTTTTTCTCCTGTCAGCACTGTTCCACCAAGTGGGGAACGTTATTGTCCTTCCCTCCAGTGACCCCTCCAAATGCCCTCCTAGAGCCAGGTCCAGAACACAAAGAAAAGTGGGTGGAATTCCAGGAAAAGGGGGTGAGGCAGTAGGCACCAGGTCAGGGCTATAGCTGTATTTTAATTGTTGGCCTCCAGATGCATGCCTCTGCATTTTCTTCTGTTGAATTTCATATTGCGTCTGTTAGACCAGCTGATAAAATGATCCAGCTCTTCTGCTACAGTCAGGTCATCTTCAGCTTCAGCAATACCTCTCTAAGTTTGTTTTTCATCATCAGCTTTTTCCTAGTTCTATCTAGAGGTCAGATATTATTATCTGCAGCAGAGGCAATTTCAACTCTGATCTCCAATGAATACTTTCTTTTTTAAAGACTTTTTTTTTATCCTAATAATTCTGTTTTAGTCAAATCTATTAGCCTTGGATTCTCTTCTTGCCACCAAGGACTTCCTATGAGCATCAGATAAAGTACTTTGCTTAAAAATACATGGATTAACTCACTGCATTACTTGCCTCTGAAAAATAAGTCATCAATAAAAAGGTATTTGGGCAGACTAATGGCTCTGTCTATTTATTCAACCTCTCATCAGATACCATATCTGTATCTGTGTTGCTTTTCTTTGAAATCTCGTACAAGACTTTGTAAAATACTGATATCAAAGTAAGTCTTCTCTGCTTCCTTGAACCAACAACTTCATCCCCACAATTTCCCTTCTACGTTTTACTATCACCCAGGTATCAAAATACTCCTGAAATAAAAGATTCAGAAAAAAACCACAAAACGACCCAAACCCAAACATTCACTTTGCTGGTATTGTAGTTTCTTGTGCCAACTCTCTTCACAGTCTAGGACAGAGGTTAGCAAAACTATCTGGTATTATATGCCTTGTCATGCTAACTGGAGCAAGCATTGCTGTTAACCTCAAACATGATCATTTGAACTATTGTTAGATTTTTTTTTCCACCATTTCCAAGTGATTCAAAAGAGGACATCCTATTTTTTGTTGTTGTTGTTGTTGTTACAAGAAGGTTTCATAAGGTTTATTTTTGTAAAGCTTGGAAAACTAAATTCTTCCTCATGAGCCTGAATTCTATAATTTTATTCACCCTTTTTTCATACATGTAGCTTCTGCATCTGTGTCTTTAATTATCTGGCTCAGTCTTTCCTTTTTTTCTGCCTCTCTTGCAGACTCAGTCTATTTTCTCTCCAAACTTCTGGGCATATGTTAACAATACTTTTTAAATGGTCACAATCTGAAAGGAACTATTCTGAAATGCAATTCACTTGATTGTTAATAGTAGTCATCAGAAATCTTTGTAATTATTCCTGTGAGAATACTTGTATAGATTACATGAAAGGATGATTGCAGAGGAAAATAATGTCTGTCTTGAGTGCCTGTTATTTATCTGGAAAGCCTTTTTTAATAAAGGAAAAGTTTCTGGCATACATTACGTAAATGTTGCATTGTTTCAAGTCCTTGTTCTTAGATCCTCTCCTACCCAATTTTCTGAAATACTTGCCTTCGTTTTGAGTGCCACTACATCTAGAAATGGAGAACTCCTCTAGCAATTGTTGACAACTAGTGCTACTGGAGAAAGCATGACCAGGTGATCTGGGAACTTGTCAGACATATACTATTTGGCCTGTCTCTTGACATAAATTTTTAAAAAATATTCATTTCTTCCATGTTTCTATTCGACATATGAATACATATTCCCACACAATCCTCTAACATTGACATGAGTGTTGGGTGGCAAAATGAGTTAATGAACTATTATAGAAAGTTTTCACTATTCTTTAATTACTAATCCTTGTCCTGGGTTTTTCTGGGATAGAGTTAATTTCTTTCCTAGTAGCTAGTATGTTGCTGTGTTTTGGATTTAGGATGAGAATAATGTTGATAACACACTGATGTTTCTGTTACTGCTGAGCAGTGTTTACACGAAGTCAAGGACTTTTCTGCTTCTCACTCCACCCCACCAGCAAGTGAGCTGGGGGTGCACAAGATATGGCAAGGGCAGCTGACCCAATATGGCCAAAGGGATATTGAATACCACAGGAAATCATGGTCAGTATATAAACTGGAGGGAAAGCTGGTGACTGCTTGGGAAATGGCTGGGCATTAACCAGCAGGTGGTAAGCAACTACATTGTCCATCACTTGTTTTGTATATTCTAATCAGTTATTATTTTTTATTGTTATTATTGTTGTTGTTGTTAATGTTATTTTCACTTCCTTTTATTACAGTTATCTACCTCACCCCACTGTGTGGGGAGTGAATGAGTAGCTGCATGGTGTTAACTGCCTGGCAGGTTAAACCATGAAAAATCTAAGGCTAGAAAATGACAACATGTGTTGTCTATTCAGTTCCTCTTGCAACATGACCTAATAATACTTTTTTTTTTTTTTTGGTCAGAGAAGTTCTAGAACAATGTCATAATGCTAGTGGGACTCCTACATAGTTCCCCATCTCTGTAATTAAGTAAGTTTTTTAATGATGTGCCATGCAGAAGATTTCATACGTGCAGTACAGACTGAGAGAATGGATGGTCTGGAATAGATTCAGAAATGAGTGAGGATGGTGCCTCCAGGACAAGAAAACGCAGCCTGGGAAAGGAGTTCTCACCTGCTCTTTCACTAGGTTAAGTGATCTGTGGTTTTGGGGGCTGCTTGAATTTATGAAAGGCTTGCTAGCAGGTGGTGAGCATTTCCAGAACAAAAAGAAAGGTGAACTATCCAGATCTACTGTCTTGCAGGTCAAAAATATTTTTGGGGCATTACTCTTTGTATGTTACCAAGCACCAAAAAGAAGCTGGCAAGTCCCATCTCTTTCTTTATGCCTCCTGTTCTACCCAATCAGTGCCTGTGTCTGACCTGTGTTGACACTTGAAGTATAACAGAGATGTACATTGATGACAAATAAGTTGGTTTATTTCTACATTTGTCCAGCTTCATTTAAAGAATGTTAAAGGAAATCCTAATATTAACATCTCAGTTTGGGTGTACACTGCTTTCCTGGCCTATTTGAAAATATCAGCCTTAGTGTATATGCCTGTAATTAGCATGTGCTCCTCTTTCACTGACCATCACAATGCTGCCATATAACTAAGCTATAGTTTCTACTCGCTATTGTCATCTGTAGGTGATTCTACTTTCTTATCCTTTTTCTCTTGTCTTTTAAGACAGTAAGAAAATTAATTCTGATCTGAGATGTGAAAGATCCACAGGAGGAAAAAAATCCATGAAATGTGTGCATACAAGTTGAAGATGAATAATCATTTAGTCTATTTTGGACCTCTCCACTGATTGCGAATACATTATCAGTTCATAAGTTAAGCCAGTAGGAAGTCCTGTGTAATGTTCTGTACTATTCCTCTATCCAGTTCTTTTAGACTTAAGAAATTAATCAATGTCTCTTTCATTCTGGATGAAATATATTTATTTCAATCAAACTTTTCCAGATCTCCCTTCTCTAACTCAGTGCAGTCAACCTTTACTGGGGTTCAACTAGACTTAAAGTTCTAAGGGAAATGTGATATTTATCCTGATATGAAAGAATTGGCTTATGTCCACTATTCTGATCCTGGAACCTGTTATTGCTAAGTCGGGTTTGTTTCTGCCAACAAAGAACTTGTTCATCCTTACTCAGGGCTAAACATGATGCTCAGCAGTGCCTAACTTACCCTTAAACCATAGAATCATAGAATGGTAGGGTTGGAAGCTACCTTTAGAGAGCATCTAGTCCAACCTCCTTGCAGAAGCAGGTCCACCTAGATCAGGTTGCATAGGAACATGTCCAGGTGGATCTTGAAGGTCTCCAAGGAAGGAGACTCCACAACCTCTCTGGGCAGCCTGTGCCAGGGCTCCCTCACCTGAACAGTAAAACAGTTTTTTCTTATATTTAGGTGGAACTTTTTGTGTTCTAGCTTCATCCCATTACCCCTTGTCCTGTTGCTAGATACCATAGAAAAAAGGGATGCCCCAACCTCCTGACACCCACCCTTTAGATATTTGTAAATGTTAATGAGATCCCCCATCAGTCTTCTCTTTTCTAGACTAAACAGCCCCAGTTCCTGCAGCCTTTCCTCATATGAAAGATGTTCCATTCCCCTGATCATCTTGGTGGCCCTGTGCTGGACTCTCTCCAGATGTTCTCTGTCCCTCTTGACCTGAGGAGCCCAGAACTGGACACACGACTCCAGATGAGGCCTCACCAGGGTAGAGTAGAGGGAGAGAAGAACCTCACTCAACTGCTGACCACACTTTTCTTGATACATCCCAGGATGCCATTGGCCTTCTTGGCCACAAGGGCACATTGCTGGTTCATGTTTAGTTTATTGTCAACCGAGACTCACAGGTCTGTCTCTGCAGAGCTGCTCTTCAGCAATTCGACCTCCAGCCTGTACTGGTGCATGGGGTTGTTCCTTCCCAGATGCAGGACTCTATACTTGTCCTTGTTGAACCTCATGAGGTTCCTCCCTGCCCAACTCTCCATCCAGTTGAGATCCCACTGAATGGCAGCACAGCCTTCTGGGGAATCAGCCAGTCCTCCCAGTTTGGTGTCATCAGCCAACTTGCTGAGGGTAATGCTGAGGGTGTCCCCTCATCCAGGTCATTGATGAAGATGTTGAACACAGCTACAAGGAAAGCTCCTTGGGTTTCTCCTTAAAAGTTCACTGTAAAATAAACACACACTGTGTGACTGTGTGTGTGAGCATGTTCCTTGGAGGGATGTTGGGAGGAACGGTCCTCAGGAAAATGGGACCCTCCTGTGCTCCAGTGCAATTCCTCTGATTCCTGCAGGACTCCAGCTAAGCACTAATAAGTCCTGTGGATAAATGGTATCCCAGGTAAGAATATGATAAACTTTACAAGAAAAGATATAATTGAAATTAAAAATTATGACCATAGTTATGTTCATGTATCTGTCAAGTTCATCAAACCATCTTGCACTCCCTCGGGAATGTTTAAATCCCCCACAATTGCTGTGGCTTTGCCTCCCAGAAAGCCTGTTCCCCTCACGAGAGCTGCTGGCTCCTGGTGGGTCTCCTCGCTTCTCCTCCACTCCGCATGCTCCAGGAACACCTGGATTACCTCAATCGGCAGCACAGCCACAAATAAATGAGAGAAACGAGGAAAGGCTGTGGGAACTGGGGTGGTTTAGTGTAGAGAAGAGGAGACTGAGGGGGGATCATATTAATATTTATAAGTATATAAATGGTGGATGTCAAGAGGTTGGGGCATCCTTTTTTTTCTATTATATCTAGCAACAGGACAAGGGGTAAAGGGATGAAGCTGGAATGCAAAAAGTTCCATGTAAACATAAGAAAAAACTATTTCACTGTTCAGGTGAGGGAGCCCTGGCACAGGCTGCCCAGGGAGGGTGTGGAGTTTCCTTCCTTGGAGGTCTTCAAGACTCGCCTGGACACATTCCTATGCAACATGATCTAGGTGGAGTTGCATCTGCAGGGGAGTTGGACTCTATGATTTCTGGAAGTCCCTTCCAACCCCTACCAAAAAAACCTAGCCAAACAAACAAATTTGTCCTGGTACCTGATGATTAAACCTCTACCATATCCCAATTCATTCATCTCTGCGCAGGGCTGATACCCACTACAAAAGAGAGATGGCTTCAAAGCTTCAAAGTCTTCATGTCGATTTTTACATATTCTAAGTTTAGAGGTTGATTGTCAGTGTTACAGTTTCTTTTAGTCATTTTTGTATGTAATTATTTTTCATCTTACACAATTGTCTGCAATATTGAATCATGCCAGAGTTACACCACTTAATTCATCCTCTAGGCCTGAGTAGTGTGTAGAGCTGTACAGTTCAAACTCTGAAACACTCTGTTTAATGAGGCAAAGCTGAGTAGTGAAGAAAGGAAACTGTTTATTTGCAGAATGGATAGAAAGCTGATGAATGGACAATTTGGCCAAGGTCAGGTGGAGAGAGACAGAATCCAGAGCGGAGCTCCACCTGCCTGAATAGTGTATGGCCTAACTTGAATTGGCTTTCTCAACAGAGTTAGTGCTGCTAAATTATGTGTAGAGCAGACATAAATGTAGCAAGTACCCTTAGAAACTAAATAAGATTTTTTACCACTGGGTTAGTTGTGGGTAATTCACATGAACATAGATTTTCTAGATCAATGATTCTCCTCCTGTAGTTTTATTGACTTCTCCCAGCAGAGGTATGGTACATGGCTTCTAATACTTTGTCCTCTTAGTTGCCCCATTTACAAAAAAAAATGTCAATTTATCTTCACAAGATATGTCAAGGGAACATTTTCTCTGAATCTGAAGGGCCAATAGTTCTTGTTGAGCTGTTTAAAAAGAAGTTTGATAGTAAATAAATACTTTAATGTTCAGTTTTGTTAAGTACTGAGGATAAATTTCCTAAATAACTATGTCACTTTTAGAAAGGAGAAAAAATCCCTTCTAGTACAAGGCCAGTTCATCCTTACAGTCCTGAATTCCCAGGGATAAGAAAAGATTTTTCAGGTGCTTATGGCTGTGGCTGCACAGCTGTTTCCTTTTCAGATGCACCTTACTCATGGAGGTATATCAACCTTACCTATTTGTTTGAGACCACTCATAGAGCAAGCCATAGCTGAAAGGCAATGTGAGAAGTTGCCCCAGAACTGCTAGTGCCCCTTAACTGAAATGCAGTTCTTGAGCATAACGTGAGATGAGCTTAGCAAGTGCATTACCACTAGTCTACGTCAAGTGTGACTGCAAACATAGCTCATTAGCAGCCCTCCTGTGAAGGATCCTGTGACTGTGAGTGCAATAATCTCTTCAAGCTGATATAGTAAAATGACTTAAATGCTGATGCCAAAAGCCTTGTAGGGATAGTCCGGAATAGGACTGGAATAGGACAGGCAGTAGAGGCTGGTCACAAAAGTCTCTCGTGAACAGAGATCCCACCCTTCCAAGTCTCATTCTGAACATACCTTCCTCTACTCTTAAACAAGGATTAAATTCCCACCAGAAAGGAAGGAAAACTTATTTATGCCCATGCTGGGTTTTTTTCCCCGGCGAGAGAAAAAACATATTTAGTCTTCCCAAAGTGTAGGACTGAGGTATTATAACATGGCTTATGAGCGTTTCAAAGAGGTACATAGCTAGATGACAGAATTTATTGATGACATTCATGTATACAGGCTGATAAAGTCAAGATCTGATTGCAAGAAATTGCTGGAAGAACTTGAGACTGAGAACCTGAGGGGATGGGTTAGAAAATAGGGCAAATAAAATCGAATCCAGCAAATTCACAATAATATAGAAGAGACAAATGTGTCTGGACTCCACATATATCTATAAAGTGATGGACTCTGAGTAGACCATTACTCTATAGAGGATTAACAGCAAATCTTTATTTAAAAATATCACAAATTATCTGGTTCAGCACAAATATTATCATGAATGTGGTTAATTATCATCCAAAGTTTTTCACACTTACTTTCTGGATATGACCACTTTCAGCTCCAGGCAATTAGATATTTTTTCCTTTGTTTACTTTTGTTGACATGTATTTATTTTCCATATTGTTAGCTGTGTGACTAGTGACAAAATTCTTTACCAGGTCCCTGCTGAGGAAATGACAGTTGCGGTGCTCCTGCCTCATCATCCTGCTGCTAAGAGCTCCTCGTAAACCCCTCCAATAGCCCCTTTGCCTGGTTGGAGGGAGTTGAATTGCCCAAGTAGGAGCAGAGCAAAGAATCACCTGAGTAGGGACAGAGAGGAGATCCTGGAAGAGTTGCAACTGTAAAGGGATGTTGTCCAGTGGAGAAGCCCCTATTCTGATTTCTTTGCCTGCTGCAAGCCAAGGCGTGAACAGCAAGTGACCATGGCACCCTCTATCTTATCCCTTCTCACTCAGGCAAGTGAGGATTTCTGACACTTTCCACAAGACCATCAATGGCTCAAGTATAAGGAAATACATTCAGCACCAGCTTGTGCCCTGTATAATGGTCTTACAGGCAGCTGTAAGCTCCCCAGCAGATATGGTCAAAGGCAGATCCCCCTCATCAGATTACTACATGAAACTTTTCTCAAAATAGTTTCCAGTTCATTGATCTGTCAAACAGTTCTGGTTCACACAGTCCTTTCTGAGAACCCTTCTGGGCCTTTTTTCTTCATTGTTCCCAGGCATACTTTTTTTCTGAAGTTAGCATTTTGTTCAGATTTTCAATTTATTTGTTTACCATACAGCTTCTTAGTTGCTTGCTGAAGTAGGAAGATGTCTTTAACCAAGAAAAGCCTTGCAAACCCATGGAAAGATTTGAGATATTCTGAGAAATGGGGGGGGGGGGGGGGTAAGCTGCTTTTACCAACTGTACATTTCTCTGATATTTCCTTTTGCAATTTATCCAAAATGGTAATAGCTGAACTCATGAACTTGATAGTAATACATAATACATACATCCTGGAATGAAAAGGAAACCACACAGATGAACCATGTATTTAACATCTATAACATTTCCATAACAACAATTTAATGATTTGACGTGTCTGATAGATTTGCATTAATGAATAGGAAGAACAATTGTGGGACTGAGACCATTTTGAGCTGCCAATATGTCATGTACCTCATGCTGGGTGCAATCGCCTTCCAGTTTATATGCAATCTGTAATATGAAGCATGGATATTCCTTTCCTATCTAAATCTCATCCTGAAAATCAGCCTGTAGCAAGATTTAAATAGCCTTTTTTTTTTCTTTTGGGTCAAAACCAGTTTCCCAACAGTTTTCTGCCTGACATCTCAAAATAAGGAGATATAAGGAAATTAAAAATGATAAATTGGCCTTGCAACTCATAGAATCTTGACTTATGCAAGATTTTCTTTTTTGTTTTGAGTCATACATTCAATCTGTCTCAAGAAGTGGAGACTGCAACCAAACATTGTTTCTTCACAGCATCACAGTTTGAGGAGCTAAAGATCCAAATCCAGCTTGGCATCCCATGTTCGTTTCAGGGCTCTTATCGGTGACATTCAGATGCATTAAAATGCTGGCTTTGGTCAATTTTGGCTGGGAAGCAGCAGTATCAAATAGTTAGTCATTACTAAATGAATATGGTGAGGAAATATAATCCAACACAACAGAAATAAATAGGTGAAGAGAAAATAAAAAAGGTAAAAGATATAAGAAGCTTGTCTAATTATAATGACTGTGAATTGCTGATGTTGATCCAAAAGAGCATGTAGCAGTACTACAGAACCATTGGCAAGCCAACAGAGACAGATAAAGGGAAATGAGACTTAAAATAGCTAAATGTAAAGTAGTATATTTATGGAGAAAAAATAACTGGCAGGCATATAAAACTGAAATTGCTGTTTAGAAAAGCAGCAATGCAGAAAACCAAACCCAGAGCTATAATAAATATATTAAAAAAGAGCCCACAATGAATTGTCATTGCAATGTAAATAAATGCCAATCTGTGCTGCAAATAAATGACAAAAGAGGTAATCATAATTCTGCTCAGCCTATCTCTGGAAACTACTTACAATATAGTTTCATTTTATATCTCTCTGTTAGTCCTTGGAGTGTAGTGTATAAACTAATGGCACTGTTGTGGTTTTTTGAAAAAATATAGACTAGTGTCTCAGATGTGCAAATATATATATCTTGAAAAATCAAGGCACTGGTAAGCCATTCTTTGGCAGTATTCACAGGTAACTTTTTGACAAACTGACTTTGAGGGACAGTGATATTCCTTTGCTGCAGAAGTTTAACTGGAAATAGTGTAATAAAATCTTGTTTAACATAAAAACCTGTAGCAGGTAGTTAGGGAACTAGTGTTGCTTAGACTTCCTAGGTAATAGTTCTGTTTCAGTGTCCTGGTAATCGAGTGGAGTCAGTCAAAGTCACAGTTAGTGGAATATATTCATATTCAGTTTCCCAGGTATGATTAGAAGGCAAATACGTATTCACGGGAAGCACCTGAGATTTTGTGTCTTTCACATGGTATCTAAGATGGGACTGACAAGTTTCATAGTCATGATGAGCAATACTTCTAAAACAATTTGTGAGACAGATTCTTGAAAAAGCATTGTGATACTGATACATGTCACAGTTATTAGACCTTGGATGAAGATCAACATGAGGGCAGAGATTTGCAGATGAGGACCCAAGGTCTCTTCCCTCTGCTTTTTCTACACTAGCTAGTCTGATTGCAAAAAGTGCTTGAGATCTGTTCCCAGGGTATTTCTCGCCAAGGTCTTTCTTTTTCTGAGGAACAGGACTACCATACCAAATATTGCCTCTTTCTGTGGTCCTGTATGCACAGCTGTACAAAAGGAAGAGGGCCACTGTCACTAGAGATTGGAGAAAGGAAGAGCGTGAACTTTACTTTCCTTCACTTTTGTAAGTAAAGATGTCATGGAGGCTGCACTACCTCAAGGAATGGACTTGCAGAGAAGGTAGGGAAGGAGAGATCCAGGGCAGAGTGAAGCTTCATGAAGTGGTAAGTCACAAGTATATGAATTGCTGTACTACCAGTAGTATCAAGTACATCTACATTATTATTTAATGCATTTATAAATAACAGTGAAGAGGATAATTAAAAAAATCAATACCAAAAAAGCCATAAATTTACTCCTATATGAAAGTTTAGATGATATGCATTACACATAACTAGACTCACCATCCACCACTGAATCTGAGGGATGAGAAGCGAAGCGAAGCGAAGCGAAGCGAAGCGAAGCGAAGCGAAGAGAAGAGAAGAGAAGAGAAGAGAAGAGAAGAGAAGAGAAGAGAAGAGAAGAGAAGAGAAGAGAAGAGAAGAGAAGAGAAGAGGTTACAGTTGGAAAAGACCTTAAAGATCATCAAGACCAACTACTAATCTCACACTGTCAGGCCCATCACTAAACTAAACCAAATCCCTCAGCACCTCATCCGTGCATCTTTTGAATATCTCTAGGGATGGTGACTCCATCACCTCCCTGGACAGCCCATTCCAATGCTTAATAACCTTTTCAGTAACAAAGTTCCTCATATCTAATCTAAAACTCCTCTGGTACAACTTGAGGCCATTTTCTTGTGTCTCATCATTCATTACTGGAGAGAAGAGACTGACCCCTACTTCACTCCAACCTCTTTTCAGATAACTGCAGAGAGTGATCACGTCTCCTCTCAGCTTCTTCTCTAGGCTAAACATCCTCAGCTCCCTGAGCCGCTTCTCCTAAGACTTGTTCTGTAGACCTTTCACCAGCTTCATCACCCATCTCTGGAAATGCTCCAGCACCTCAACGCCCTTCTTGCAGTGAGGGGTCCAGAACCGAATACAATATTTCAGATGTGGCCTCACCAGTGCCTAGTACAAGGGGACAATCACTTCCCTTTCTCCTGCTGGTCACATTATTTCTGATACAAATTTCTGATACAATTTTTCACATATGAAGGAAAAGATGGTTATCAGGGGGAGTCAGCATGGATTCACCAAGGGGAAATCCTGTTTGACCAGAGAGGAACCTCATGATAACAAGGACATGTCTCCTCTCCTTCAACAAGGACAAATGCAGAGTCCTGCATCTGGAAAGGAGCAAGCCCATGCACCAGTACAGGCTGTTAGTCTAGAGAAGAGGAGACTGAGAAGGGATCTCATTAATATTTACAAATATCTAAAGGGTGGGTGTCAGAAGGTTGAGCCATCTCTTTTTTCTATTGTATCTAGCAACAGGACAAGGGGTAATGGGATGAAGCTGGAACACAATAAGTTCCACTTAAATATAAAAAAACCTATTTTACGGTTCAGGTAAGGGAGTCCTGGCACAGGCTGCCCAGGAAGAGTGTGAAGTCTCCTTCCTTGGAGGTCTTCAAGACCCGCCTGGACATGTTCCTATGTGACCTGATCTAGATGGACCTGCTTCTGCAGGAGGGTTGGACCAGATGATCTCTAAAGGTCTCTTCCAATCCCTACCATTCTATGAAAATGTAACGTAATGCAAACTCATTATAGCCCATGTTTAATTCACCAGGTTTTGGATACTTTTCTTCTCTAGTCTGAAATGTTTGCACACTCAGTCCAACCCCTACCATCCATGACTTTGCTATCTCAGATTAGGCCATACACTATCTGCAGCTATCACAGCAAATCTGTAATGCTTTCTCTTCTCATAAGCTATGACAATGGCATCCCACTCAGAGAGCTTTCCAAAATAAATGTCTTGGTAACTTCACCAAACACTCTGAAACTGGAGTGTTTTGGAGAAAGGTGTCTTAAAGAAAAGTTGTAGACTCTAAAAATGCTCCCAGGTAACTACATGCCTATAGCCCATCCCATGGAACTTTCCATTAAAAACATTATTTCTGTGCTTTGGTTTATCTAGTCAGTATCTATAGAAAAAAACCCAACTTTTCCTGGAGAAAAATGGGACATGAAAGATAAGAAATTGGCATTTTCTTCATTGCTGTTTATATAGATATATATTTGTGATGATTTATCTGGATTTTATCATACTGCTTGTTCTATAAAAATCTATTAAATAAATGTAAAATAGACATGGTATAAGTATTCTGCTAAATACAACATGACTACGTATTCTGTGTCCATGAGGGGTTGGACTAGATGATCTGTAAAGGTCCCTTCCAACCCTACCATTCTATGATTCTGTGATTAATGTAGTGTTAATGCAACTATTAGCCATCTCATGGCCATTACCTCTAAGGTTACTTAATTTTCTAAATAATATTTATCATTTTCTATTATTATTTAATAAAGTCACAGATTTCACCTTCTCAGTTATGATATCTAAAGTTCAAGCTTCTTTTTTTAATTGTTTCCTAGTGATTGAGTTTGCTTCTCCTTGTGGTATTTTTTTAACACAGTAGGATTGCAGTAATCTGCAGAAGAAGTGTAGAACCACTAAGAAATATTTATCAAGTGAGGATTTTTGCACTTTTATCTTTTCTTCTCTGTTATGCAGCATATCCATCTGAACACAAAGGGTTGCCCTTCACCTTTCTCATAAACATTTCCAGCAGTGTCTTACAACACAGAGGCAGGCAAAAGCACAACACTCTTGCCATCAAGATATCAAAGAGGCCAGTGAACTTGGCTCAACAATTTCAAATGAGGGATACATTTATCTGAGGTGGATTTAACTTGAGGTGCAGAGGTCTGAGTCCCAAGTGGACATATGCACTTTTGTTTAAGGTCTCAGTCAAGTGCCTCAGCTCCAGATAGAGCGAGAGTTCAAATGCATCTCAGACATTCAGTGTGAGTATATTTCTGACTGTCTTTTTGAGACACATGCCTGCTACAACCTCTGCCCTTGGTGGGTAACCTCTGGTTGTCTTGCTTTCTACTCCATTTTTTGTCCTTAGTGCCAATCACTCCAAAGTAAAGTATAGCAATACGCAACTCCCAAGCACTAAAATTGTCTGGACTCATAAAAGGCTCATAGAAATGTAAATATCAATATATTTTTCTTTAAAATTTATATTTTATTTTATACATATATAATATATATTTATCATATATTTTTTCATTTTATATTTTATTTATATATAAATATAAGTAAAATATTAAAAAACCTATAATCATCATCATTATCAGTGGATCACTAATACTTCATTTTTAGAGATCCTGCTTCCAAAACACCATGTTAGCTGCACAAGTTGTTTCCTTTCCTGAATATATTAGTGCTCTCTGCAGTTTTGACATCAGAGGTGGGCTAATTGCAGATGTCCATGCTGACAACCTCTTCTTAGCTAGTGACCCTCAGGTCCCTTTAGAGTCAGTGGTATGAAAAAGGCCCTTCTGGGTCATGATCTATCTGTTTTATTTACATGGCTACTTTGGAAGGAAATGAATACCAGTCCAGAAACACCCTTTTCTCTCCATTGCCTGTAAAAGGAACCTAGATGCTCAACTTATTTGGAGACATACATATTAGGTCAGATGAACTCCACTTCACAGTATCACCCTGGTTACTTTGTACAGTCATGAGCACAAGTCTGTGATTAATATTTTATAAATTTAGACTCAGGAAACAAAAAATTAACAATTGATTGTTCTTCCTAAGCGCATGTGCACTTAAAATTTTCCCACATGGCTCCATATGACTAAGTTATGCCACTTTGTGTAGGTGATGACATTTTCAGTGGCAGCAAAACATCCATATCGGATGAGAAATGATATGTTGCTAATCTGTAATAACTCAAGACTTGTGATTTTGTGAACTTACCCTTTGTTAAACAGAACTACTATAACAATGCCATATGTCGACTACTAAAATTAGGACTTGCATTTTGTTTTTGTTAGTTTTCTCCTCTGTTTTTTGTCCTTCCTGCAACAGCATATCCAATATTTAATCCTTCTTAGAGTGTATTGGATATATTATTTTATCAGAGGCTGATTTCTAACCTGTTTTCCTCTAATGGTAATTTTTATGGCAAACACAGTAGAACTGAAACACAGTAGAATGGTAGGGGTTGGTAGGGACCTTTAGAGATCATCTAGTCCAACTCCCCGGTAGAAGCAGGTCCACCTAGATCAGGTCACATAGGAAGACATCCAGGTGGGTCTTGAAGACTTGTCATGGTTTTGTCCAGCCAGCAATGAAGCACCATTATAGTCTCTTGCTCAGTGCCCCCCATCCACCCCCACCCTTGTTAGAATGGCAGAGGCCACAGGAAGATGGAAAAAAAGATAACCAAAGATGTTGTGGATTGAGACAAGGGCAGGGGAAGCTTACTGTCAGTTATGGTTCCAGGTAAAACAGACTCCAGTACTCAAATTAGAGAGGAAAGTAAGGAAAGCTTACAAGAAACAGAACAGAACAAAAAGGAAAAAGAGAGCAGGATGATGAGAAAATTACAACCAGCACTTTAAGGTCTCCCTCCCCCATCCCTCCTTTCTTCCTGGACCCAACTCACTGTTCCCGATATCTCTACCTTTTCCCTCCTCAAAGGCTCAGGGGAGCAGGGAATGAGGGATGTGGTCAGTCTCTCACAGATGGACTCTGCCTCTTCTCTCTTCTCAGATGAGGACGACTCCTGGCATTCTTCCTCTGCTTTGATATGGGGTCCCTTGCCTAGGACACAGTCCTTAACAAACCTCTCTGATGTGGGTTCTTCCCAGCAGCTGCAGCTTCTGCCAATACAGGGTCCCTCACACGGGACACAGCCCTTAAGAAATATTTCTTGAGTGAATTCTTCTCCATGGTTGCAGATACAGGATCCCTCCCTCAGGACATGGCCTCTTCTGGACATAATTTTATTGAACTTCTTTGTCGTGAGTTCCTCCCCACAGTTACAGCTTCTGTGAATACGGGGTCCCTCACAAGGGAGAGGGAAAGAAGGAACAGGAAGAAGTCTCCTCTTCTGGCATCTTCTTAAAGAGTGATCATGGAGGCATCTAATTAGCTCATCCTCAGAAGTGGGTCTGGCTCAGAGCTGGGGAGACTTTCAAGCAACTTCTTACAGGAGCCATCTTTACAGCCCCTTCCCCATTACCAGGAACAGCTTCATGTCAAACCATGACAGACTGAAAAATATATCTCTCACCTAAAGAACTGAGAATTCTTTCCAAAAGAATGCAAATATGCGCAAAAGAAAGACATGTTCCCCTTTCCATGAGGAAGCTTTTCAGTATGCTCAAGAAAAATATGTAACTTCTGTGTCAAAATTCTACTTAAGACATAATGGTTAGGTGTTCTAGATCCATAGAAATGTCAAATTGTTATTCTAAACACAGTTCCCCTGCTTTCAAATTTGAGTATCTGTTATTTCAGTAATGTATAAGACAAATATTTCACTTTGAAAATAAGACATATAACAGTAAATGGAATTTTGAGTGCAGTCATCTCAATTTTGATATTTTACAGATTCTGACTGTATTTACAAAATACAGCAATACTGTGCTGTACCCATTGGCAGTTCCTTTTTGCAGTCCAGCAAAGATAATAGGATAGCCTGGACAACATAGGACTTGCCCTGGGTGGAAGAGGAAGAGGTTAAAGACTTGTTGGCCAAGCTTAAGGCTCATAAGTCAATGGGTCCTGGTGGGATGCATCCTAAAGTGATGATGAAGATGGCTGATGTGGTTGTTAAGCCTCTTTCCATCATTTTTGAACAATCATGTGCCTGAGGACTGGAGAAAGGCCAATGTCACTCCAGTCTTCAAAAAGAGCAGGAAGGACAACCCAGAAAACTACAGGCCGGTCAGCCTTACCTCCATCCCTGGAAAGGTGATGGAACAATTCATCCTGAATGTTGTCACTAAACATATGAAGGTAAAGATGACTATCGGGGGGGTCAACATGGCTTCACCAAGGGGAAATCCTGTTTGACCAACCTGATAGCCTTCTGTGAGTGCAAAACCGGCTGGCTAGATGAGGGGAGAGCAGCAGATGTCATCTACCTTGACTTCAGCAAGGCTTTTGACACTGTGTCCCATAACATCGTCATCCAAAAGCTCAGGCAGTGTGGCTTGGATGAGTGGACAGTGAGGTGGATCGAGAGCTGTCTGAATGACAGAGCCCAGAGGGTGCTGATCAATGGCACGGAATCGAGTTGGAGGCCTGTGGCCAGTGGAGTTCCACAGGGATCGGTTCTGGGGCCAGTCTTGTTCAACATCTTCATCAATGACCTGGATGAGGGGACTGAGGGTCTTATCACACCAAACTGGGAGGACTGGCTGATTCCACAGGAGGCTGTGCTGCCATTCAGGGGGATCTCAACTGGCTTGAGATTTCGGCAGGGAGGAACCTCATTTACAAATATCTAAATGGTGGATGTCAGAAGGTCAGAGCATCCTTTTTTTCTATTGTATTTAGAAACAGGATAACGGGTAATGGGATGAAGCTGGAACACAAAAAGTTCCACTTAAACATAAGAAAAAACTATTTCACTGTGAGGGTGAGGGAGCCCTGGCACAGGCTGCCCAGAGGGGTTGTGGAGTCTCCTTCATTGGAGGTCTTTAAGACCTGCCTGAACACGTTCCTATGCAACCTGATCTAGGTGGACCTGCTTCTACAGGGGGATTGGACTAGATGATCTCTACAGATCCCTTCCAACCCCTACCATTCTATGATTCTATAAAATAATACAAATAATCTTACACAGAAATTAAATCTCCACTCTAGCAGATTATACTAGAACAAGTTATGTTTCTTGGGATTTTCTGTTCTAAATGTTAATTATTTAGTTTTTAAAACCAATCATATAAGTATTATTTTGCTGCATATAGGACTCTGATTCTTCTAAGTAAACTATCACAAATTACTAAAGAAATAAAATTTTCTTTTTAGCTATACCAAGAAAGATTTTTTTTCCAAACATCTCCAGTACAATGTTCAGCTTTTCTAGTCATTATGTAAATCATAAATTTTCAATCTAGAGGATGCTAGTGATACAACAGAGATGTATGAATGGATGTGCTGGTGAGGTGAGTTATTTTTTTCTCTCTGCAGAAATTGCAAAGCCAAGATGTGTCAGAGAAAGAAATTACTTTAAACTTTTATACTTTCACAACTGTAAAGTTCTTCAAGTCTGTATTATCAAGCATCTGGCCATTGAAACACAATTGATGTGAATGTCAAATAGATGATAGCCCTGCTAAGAAAATATATCTTCAGAATGTTGTATGTAATTAAGATAATGCATAACCTTAGTAAGACACTAACCCAGGATTTTTGTAATCATAAGACATTTTTTAATACCCATTCAGACCTATTTGTTTGAATCACTACTTCACTCATGTCTTTGAAATTATAAATATTCTACCAGATCCTGTCATTGTCTATATATTTTTATGGTATCATAGAATCACAGAATAACAGAATGGTAGGAGTTGGAAGGGACCTTTAGAGATCATTTAGTCCAACTCCCCTACTAAAGCAGATTCACCTAGATCAGGTCACACAGGAACACATCCAGGTGGGACTTGAAGACCTCCAGGGAAGGAGAATCCTTATCCACCAAGGGCAAGTCCTCTCTTGTCCAGACCATCCTACTATCCTTGCTGGAATGGGCTTCCTGAGGGCCACCCTTGGCTGTCAAGACCTGGGGATTTGTCCTAGAAGGTCTTTGTTCATCCATGGAAGCCTCCTGCCTACTTTTCTTGCTTTTCTACTTTGGATACACTGATCTTGGGCTTGGAGGAAGTGGTACTTGAAGATTGACCAGCTCTCTTGGGCACTTCTACCATCTAGGATCTTATCGCATGAGATCCCTCCAAGCAGATCTTTGAAGAGACCAAAGTCAGCTTGCCTGAAATCCAGGATCTCAATCCTGCTTTGTATCCTGCTGCTTCCACATAGGATCTTGAACTCCATGATCTCATGGTCACTGCAGCCAAGATTGCCTCTAGCCTTCACATTCCCAAACAGACCCTCTTTATTTGTCAGCACAAGGTCCAGCAGCCCATCCCTCCTCATTGGCTCCTCAACCACTTGTGACAGGAAGCTGTCATCAATATTCTGTAGGAATCTCCTGAACTATCAAGCACCTTCTTACCTCTCATCTCACCTGAGAACATTTAATGATAATATTTAACTTCAGCAATGTGCAAGGTAGTTGTCCACTTTTTCTAGTTGCTCAGTCTTTTTTCAACCTGTGGAAGGAGCTAGTGCCTGCAGAGTTAGTCTCCGTAGATATCTCTTTCCGTTTGTGAGGAATTGCCTCCTGAAGTTGTCTCCACTGACTGTGGAAGAAGTCAAGACTGAAGGAAAGTATGTGGGAGGTACCAAGTTTGCTGACTTCCACAGGCATGTAATATAGTCTACTCTTACTATCAAATCCAGAACAAAGCTTACTGGTTATTGATAGCATAGACATAGAATATTTTTTCATTGACTAAGATCTCTCTATTGATTTCCTACTGGTCATGTCTATGCTGCAGATACAAAAGTAGGAGTCAGAAGCCCAGTATCGCCCACTTGTGTGATTTTCACCCCTCCACATATCATCCTATTTCAGGGGGAGGCCTCATCACACTTCCCACTTCTACACTGTGGGGTCCTTCCCACAGGAGACAGTCCTCCACGAATTTCTCCAACATGGATCCTTCCCATGGGCTACAGTTCCACATGAACTGCCCCAGCATGGGGCCTCCCACAGGGGCAGCTCCTCACACCCTGCCCCAGTGAGGGCCATCCACCGGGAGAACAGTCCTTCAGATACCAACTGCTCCAACCTGAGTCCCTCACGGGATCACAAATCCTGACAGCAAACCTGCTTTGGCGTGGGGTCCTCTCTCCCCACAGGCTCCTAGATCCTGCCTGGACTTGCTCCAGGGTGAGCTTCTCATGGAGTCACAGCCTCCTTCAGGCATCCACCCGCTCCACTGTGGGGTCCTCCACAGTCTGCGAGTAGGTCTCTACTCCCCGATGGCCTCCATGGGCTGCAGGGGAACAGATGCCTCACCATGGTCTTCACCACAGGTGACAGGGGAATCTTTCTTTCAGAGTCTAAACACCTCCTCCCCCCTCCTTCTACACTGACCTTGGTGTCTGCAGACCCACCTGGACATGTTCCTATGCGACCTGATCTAGGTGACCCTGCTTCTGCAGGGAGGTTGGACTAGATGATCTCTAAAGGTCCCTTCCAACCCCTACCGTTCTATGATTCTATGTTTTCACATTCTCACTCCCTGTTGCTGCTGCAGTTCAGCAACTGCACAACAACTTCTTTCCCTTCTCAAATACGTTATTCACAGAGGCATTACCTCCATCACTAATTGGCCAGGCCTGGGTCAGCAGTGGGTCCATCTTAGAACTGACTGGCATTGGCCCTATCAGATACAGAGGAAGCTTCTGGCAGATCTTTGTTTAAAGAAGGTACCCCTATAGCTCCCCCACTACTAAAAAACCTGGCCCAGGCAAAACCACTACAGCAAGAACAAACAGCCTCTGGCCATGGTTCTTAATCTTTGAACTTAAACAGAATTTGTGGGAATCTGCAGGAGTCTTGATGTACAGCAGATACTTGAGAGCCCAAGGATATCTAGTGAAATTTTGTTTACAAGGACTACAAATTACTGCTTTGTTATGCACTTGTATGTATCCAGTGGAGCTTTTGTATTAGAGGTCAGACTGTCTTTGTCTCAGCTGCTGACTGTTAAACCACTCAACTGTTCAATCCAGATTTATCACTTTGGCAACAGTGTGTGTGCTGAATGGTTATCCAAGCATTGGTAATGTACTCATGGTTCCCATTTTCCTTTACCTCATTTCATTTACAAGAACCACTTGAAATAACTTGGCTCAGCTGGATGATGGGGAATTTTTCTGTCTTTTGGTGTGATCTATGGCCTCAAATGCTATTTTCTGTTTAAGACCTTCAGGTCTTTGAGTCTAGTTTGTTCCCCTCCAAAACTTTCATACCAGTGAGATGGAGCTTAGGGGTCATTACTCAGTTATCTGAGCAATGCCTGACTCTTTCCCAAGTAATGTGTACAGTATGTAGGGAGAGAGTGCTGCATAAAGAATATATGGGCCTTTTAATATACATTTGAAGGAACAGACAACTCTCTTCACTTGTTACTCGTTTGCACTGTTCTTTGATTAAATTCTTGATTTTTTAATTAATTATTTGATTAATTATTGTAAGACGGGCGAGCAAAATAGAAAATTTTTACATAGTGTGGAAGCATTTTTTGATAAGACAGAAACTCTGAAAAACTTCAAACTAGTCAGTGTGAACATACTTTGTAAGTTGTATTTTTACTTAATATTTTTCCTATTTTGTCATATGTCCAAATTATTACATGCAGTTTTTTTTTTCTGTTATATACCTGCAGTGCCACAGAATATGGTATTCTATCTTTTAGCTTACAAAGAAGATTTCTAATTCAAAGAATTTGAGTAACCTGGTCCTATCCCTGATCACATTTCAAGTAGATTATTACCTGGGCTTCCAACTACAGTTTAGTATTTTTTCTTTCCTCGTTCACAATTTGGAGTTAAATAAACCATGAGTTGCATAGGCTAAAAGTCTTTTGGGATTTCACTAAGATGATGTGCTTCTGCAACTCCAGTCTATAGGGTCCTTTGATTCATGAGAATGAATTTGACAGTAAATTTATGTTCTTACTGAAATGAAGTAGGTAAATTCTTGGGGACAAATAGTTTTCTGAGACACATGCAGTTATATAATTAACAGATCTATCATGTCTTGTTATCTCTCAAATACTTTATTTCTTTTTTCTAGATAACTTCCCTAATAGGATGAAAAATCTAGTTTTATCCTAGTAGATGGAGTTCTGAAAGGAAATAGCAGTGGGAATATTTTGGATGGGAATCAGCTGACGTGGGTTTCTACTTCTGGGCTGATCACCCTAAGCTCCCATATCATACATAGAGGAAAGCCTGTAATGCTCAAGAGTAACTTTTACACTCAAATGAGTATCTCTTTTTGCTCTGAGGATTTATACCTCTGAGTGTGTCAATTTCTCTTCATTGCATATCAGAGGATCTCAGATGTAAATATTTACAATGGATTTATGTAGCTAAGCATGATGAACTCTACAGTACTTTGGTGACACATAGGTCAAACATGAGTGAGTTGTAACTGACAGCATTTTTATGCTTAATTCTCCTGTAGGAAGATATATCCTTTCCTGCCAATTTTGGATTCAATTGGTTTTGAAAACTCTTATGTATGCCATTCTGCTACAAAAGCCAGATGTCTTTGCCACACTTATTACTGAAATTTTAGTCTACTTTTAATTTTTACTGACTAATAAGTCCAAGGAATAAATTTACAAGCAATGTCCCTGAAACAAGCTACTGTGAATAAGTAGCAAGCAATACTCCACCATTTTCTATACATTTGTCTTTGCTGACTTAATGTGTGAGTAATAATCCGCTGAGCATAGTCTTTGACTCTCTATTCCAGCAGAAATGTGGATCCTCTCTTTTCATATTGAGAAATATGTAGGAGGACAGAAATCTGATTTATTTTAATTTGGATTGGTTTATATTGTTGCTACATATCTAGATTTTTCCCCTGTCTTTTTGGAGTGATAAAGAAATTTCACAGCTCAGCCAAAGATGAAATGTTAATTCTTTTCTCCCTTCAGTGTTACTTCATTTCGCCCTTCTCTGGCCTTATGTAAACTTTCATCGAAAAAATATTTCTGTTGACCTTTTGGACTCCTCTCACTTAGGAAAATAGAAATTGCAAGTCAGTGTTATAATGGTTTGAGAATACCTAATTTCCAAAAATTGCACCCAGTCCTCTGAGCTTGCAAACAGTTAGAGTTGCATTTAGAGATACAAACCTTCACCTTTGTGGAGCATCTGAAAGGTAGCTTCACATTTACAGCCTCATTTCCAGCACCAGCTTTACCCCTGTCTCATAGCAGTGTGTTCAGCTAACCTGCAGCCATGGGTGAGCTTTTTCCTCACAGATGAATGTCAAATAGGGATGCAAATAATCTTTAACTACCCATGTAGATGTCTTGTTGTTCTAAGCTTTTAATCAGAGGGCTCTCTTTCTCCTAAAATAGTCACCTGAGTCAGACGAAAGACTCAGGAATCTACTTGTGGATCTGTATGACTGTGAATAAATTGAAAGGGTTTTACTTTGTACTCCAAAAGACTTTGCCCAGTCTCTACCACATTGAAATACTTTGTAGAACCAGAGAATGTCTGAGATGGGAAGGGACAAGGATCTGATGATCATCTAGTCCCACCTCCTGCTCAAGAAGTATCATCTACAGCAGATGGGATAGTTTTTCTCTAATTCCTGTACCAGAAAATGCAATCTTTACTTAGTGCATTCATACATTGCAGGACAGTAAGGACAGAAAGAAGTAAGATGCACATAGTCTATGGGGCCAGATGGGATGTACCTGAGGGTGCTGAGGGAGTTGGCAGAAGTGCTTGCTGAGCCACTCTGCATCATCTACCAGCCCTCCTGGATCACCAGGGAGATCCCAGTGGGCTGGAAGTTAGCAAATGTAACACTCATGTACAAGAAGTATATGGGGAAGGATCCAGAGAACCACAGGTCTGTCAGCTTGACCTTGGTGCCAGGGAAGGTTATGGAGCAGATCATTCTGAGCGCTATTGTAAGACACATACAGCACAAGCAAGGGTTCAGGGTTCATAAAAGGAATGTCACAATCTCCTTCTATGACAAGGTGATCTGCTTAGTGGATGAGGGAAGGGTTGTGGATGTGGTCTTACTGGACTTTAATAAAGCTTTTGACACTATTTCCCACAGCATCCTCCTAGACAATCTGGTTTCCATGGCTTCAATGAGTGTATTCTTCATAGGGTGAAAAACTTGCTGGATGGCTAGGCCCAGAGAGTGTTGAGGAATGGAGTTAAATCCAGTTGGTGGCCAGTCACCAGTGGTGTTCTTTAGGGCTCGGTGTTGGGGCCTACTCTGTTTATTATCTTTATCAATTATCTGGGAAAGGGGATCAAGTGCACCCTTAGTAAGTTTGCAGATGACATGAAGCTGGGCAGGTGCGTAGATCTTCTTGACAGCAGGAAGGCTCTTCAGAGGGATCTAGACAGGTTGGATTGATAGACGAGGCAAATTGTATGTGGTTTAACAAGGTCAAGTGCTGGGTCTCTCACTTGAGACACAACAATCTCATGCAATGCTACTGGCTTGGAGAACAGTGGCTGGAGAGCAGTCTGTCAGAACAGGACCTGAGTTTGTTGATCAACAGCCAGCTGAACATGAGCCAGCTGTGTGCCCAGGTGGCCAAGAAGGCCAATGTCATCCTTGCTTTTATAAGAAATAGTGTGAGCAGCAGGACCAGGGAAGGGATTATCCCTCTGTAACCAGCACTGCTGAGGCCACATCCCTAGATGTTGAGGTGCTGGAGCACATCCAGAGACAGGCAATGAAGCTGGTGAGGGATCTGGTGAACAAGTCTGATGAGGAGTGCTGAGAGAGATGGGGGTGTTTAGCTTAGAGAAGAGGAGGCTGAGGGGGGATATCACTCTCTACAACTACCTGAAAGGAGGTTGTAGTGAGGTGGAGGTCAGTCTCTTCTCTCAAGTAACAAGTGACAGGACAAGAGGTTTAGATTAGATAGTTGGAAAAATCTCTTAACTGAAAGAATTGTTAAACACTGACACAGGCTGCCCAGGGGGGTGGTAGAGTTACCGTTCCTGGAGATATTTAAAAGATATGAAGATGCAGTGCTTAGGGATATGGTTTAGTGATGAAGTGTTAGACTAGTGAGTGGATTCAATGATCTAAAAGGTCTTTTTCAACTAAAACAATTCTATGATTCTATTATATTATTCTAAGATATGGCATAAACCTTTGAAACCATGCATTGTTAACCACTATGAGAAAGTATTGAGAGAGGTGACAATGTCTTCAGCTTTTGAAGTCTTCAAATCAAGGCTTGATGGTATTTCTGTTTAGATAAATACAGGCTATTTAACCCAGAATGGAGGGAAATGTGTTTTTTACTTGTGTTATTCAGAAGTCAGTTTATCATAGAATCCTAGAATTGTTTTGGCTGGAAAACATAAACCCATGACAAGTGATTACAGTCAAAGCTTGTAAAAGTTTAATCTTTTGCCAGATGCTGGAAGTATGTGATCAAGTTTCCAGGAAAGCCTCAGTTGATACTCAAGAACAACAAGTATACTACAAAGCAGTTTGAATTCTATGGGCAATTCATTTATTCCAAATAGAGTTTGAACACAGAACTCGAAAACTGTGGTGACAAAGGTACATGTCTTCAGACATATTAGTGAGTTAATTAATTAATGGTCTAAAATACTACATACATGCTATGACTGTGAGCATGACTTAACAGAAACTCAAGGGTTCAATAAAACTAATGTTGACAGCAGCGTAGTCCTATTTTTTTCATATTCCATACTATTACAGTTGTTGTTGCTGCTGCTGTTACTTACTACAGATTTTCCAATGAGAAATGGGCATGAAAAAGCCAAATGTGAAAGCAGTTCCTTGTTCAAGGGCACGGAGTGCTGAGGTTTTCAGAGGAAGCAGGCTCCTGCCTGCAGCCTAGCAAGTAGCGTAGTGGGGCAGAGAATCAAGCTGACTGGTGCTGACTGAAATTAATGCAGCTTTTCTCAGTCCATCGCTACTCAGCATTGAACCCTATGGAAAGGAAGTCTACTTTATTCCACAACTGCTACTGAAGCCCGTGCAGCTGTTGAAGTACCCAGCTCAGTAACAACTGGGTGATTAAACTGAGCACAAACTGCTGAAAGGAACAAGCATTTCCTGCAGGAGTCTGCAGGACTCAACAAAAAAGTATCAAAGTATCAACAAAATCAGAGGATTCAAAAAAATTGTGAAAGTAAGAACACTTCCCCGCTCTCCCACTCCTCTCCCCCCCTGCTAATTTTTCACCTCACTTTGCTCTTGACCAAGTCAATGAAGCTGCCAGTCATATGAATCTTCAGGCAGTTTTATTTTCTAGCTCATTAAGTGATGGGACTTAATATCTTCTTGGAAAAAATCATCAACTGGAAATGTTGATTACACTTTCAACAATTGGTATGGTAAGCCACATATAAATGTCCCTTCATTGCTTAATGTAAGTCAGTTATACAGGGATTTATAAGGAAGGTATCTGTTCTTGTAACAGGCTTAGAAGGTGCTAACCTTCATGAGAACGGACAGGAGTGGTTCATTATAAATGTCTACAGCAAGAGTGATCTAATCTTACATAAGTAACAAAGGAATTCTGTTTCCCAAAAATGAATATGACAGGAATACATATTGTCTTTCACAATGCACTGGGATGCATTGTGAGGGATGCACTGTATTTCTGATACAGCTCACTCTGAAGTATTTTTTTCCTGTTCTTTTTAAGGTACTGTACACCTTAAATAGCATTTTAGTCCCTTCTGGGGCTAATGAATGATAGAGAAAAGGCACTTTACAGAATGCAACATTCCTAATGGAAAGGGGGAAAAGACCCTTTCCAACACCAAATATATCTTTTTTTTCTAATTAAGAAATCTGCCTAAGTCACGGTTTTCAATTTATATCTCTACTATTTCAAACTTTCAGGTTCTTCTGCCTCTTTATACCATTTACATACTTCTGCTACAACTTAAGCAAGCAGTACACAGTCCCTCTCTCTCCATTATAAACGCTCTGTGTCAAAAAAGCTCATTTGGCATCAAAATGCAAATCCAAAGAGGAAATTTTCTCAGTGCACATCATGAGAGACAAAATAGTAAGTCCGCTTGACTAATTTGCCCTGTGTAATGACCAAGAGTGTGCAATTCCCTTCAGTGACCTGCCTCCCCTGTAGATGCTGAAGATATGTTGTTCACAGCATAAACACCCGAATTAGCTAAAAAGACTAATCCTAAGCATGTTGTCCTCTGCAGTTAAGCATAGAATCTTTACAAGAGAAGATGCAGACTGAATGGCCTATTGCCATGACTGGCATATTTTCAGGATGTTGTGGCACTCAGATGGCTCTTGAAGTAGAATAATATGATTTTTCTGTTTTGACACTGCATCACTTGAAGCTAGTAGAAATATTTAAGTGATGTCACTCCAGTATGAGATCTATCTGCCACCCCCTCCTTTTGCCAACAGCAGAAGTCTTGGATGTTTTTTTATTTCCTCTTAGGAAGAGATAATGGAAATATTTCCAAAATTATCCAATATTATACAACCTCCCATGCATATAGAGGAAGACTGTATGAAGTGCTGGAGAGAGTTTGTGGATCTTAACATGACCCAGATGATCCTAAACAGTCCATTGATATTTTTATTTTCTTTAAATTCATGTTATGTCTTCCCTGTCTATGTTTCTTGGCTAAATGGTTAAGGTCAGTCAGTTTTCAGCCCCAAAGGCTCAAAGCAATGTTTTAGCTATTGTGCAGTTAATGGGTTTTTTTCTCAGTTCATTGACTTTGTATTTTGGTTTTGGTTGCGATATTAACACTTTCCTTGCCACAGCAGACTAGACACATGAAGTAAGTCTGTGGACAAAAACTATTTATTCTATCTAGGAAATAACAAAAACAGCACAGGCATCCTTTCTGTTAGTTTCCATCCAGAATAAATTTCTCCTAGCAGGTGTTGATTGCCAGAAATTTTAGCCCAGGCTGAGAAATCTCAGTGAAGTTCAGCATTCTGAAAGGTGATACTCAGCATTTTCTCAGGATCAGAGCTGTCAGATTCTCTTAAGGAATCTCATATTTGGAAAATGAAATTTACATATCCATTATGGAAAAAAAAATGATGTCCTTATTTTCACTGAGATTTCTTCATTATTATTCCTCATTCACCCTGAAAAGATAACAAGAGCTCTCCTCAGAGCTTGTTCATGGCATTGTATACCTGCAGTAACCTACAATGTTTCTCAGTTTTAACAAGTAGTTACAGAAAACACTACAGTGACAGCACCAAACAGTTAGATTTTTTAATGGCCTTAGCACTGCAAGTTTAATATTCTGCAAAGAGGGCAAATAACCTCCTGGACAGTTCTCTGAAATAAATGAGAGATCCAAGCAGTGAGGCAATCATTAGATGTCAGACATAGTAATCTACAAGAGTATATGTCATTTTACCTTTCTAATTTTTAAATAACAATAATAATGCTGTTTAGCTTCAGTTGTATTTTAAGTTTGTGGTTTTTCCTAAGAGTATTTCTCTACAAAACCTCCTAGAAACATCTACCCTTCAAGGATGTGAAGAAGGAAAAAAACAGGACTATCAAGGCAAAAGTCTAAATCAGAGTCATTTTCAGTCACTACTCAGCGTGACAGTCTCAAATATATCAGTAGCACTTCAAGATTATTATCTTAGCATAGAACAGCTTATGGGGCGAAAACCAGCATTCACACGAGCTTTACCAAAGTTATTCTGATGGAACTGTTGGTTAGAGAGACTAGTGCCTGTCGATTGTGCTGCCACTTCAGTGAGTGAAACCAATTTACTTGCAAGTAGCTTATATTTCATTAGCATTGTAAGTGCTACAAGAAAATAATTAGCTTCTAATGCACTGTATGCCTAAATCACTGGAGCAGAAGTGATCAATAAAACAGTCAATAGCAAATCGTTTGGTCCCATTTTATTAATGCTGTTTGAATTATTGCACTTTCCAACCAAAGGGTTATCTTTAGATCATGAGAGATATTTCATGTCATGCTACAAGTTTAATCTCAAGGACACAGATCACAAATCTGTGCAATATAATTGACAAAACCACTGGTTGTCTAAATCAGTAGGTTTCTGGGAAATCAGTAGTTTTTTGCATATGTAAAATTTGATCATGGGATGTTATGAGACTCTCTGCTAGCAGATCTGGTCAGACAGAAGTCAGATAGGGGAATGGAAGGAATTTAAAATCAGGTGCCAGAGGTCTTATCAGATATGACAGAATAAATGGCATATCTCAGGATTACTGTGACGCATGAAGGCTCTGCAATCAGCAATCCTGAGGCATCCAGAATTATTGCCTTCACGTTTCATATTCGCTGACTCTGTGGAGGTCAGATGTTTTGGTGACCCTTTTTTTCTATATGATTAATAGCTCTAGTGTTCATGATTTTCATCCAACAGAATTACATAGATTGGAACTGCAGCAAATAAGATTGCACATCAAAGTCTGCACATAGGCTCTGACTATGTATATAAATTTGCATTTACATTGTATTTGCATCTGAGGAGAGCCCACACACTTTTTCTTTCACAGTGCAGCTGCAATGTCTTTAAAGCCCGCATGCAGTGGTTGAACATCTGTCACTCAGTGCCAGACTGTTTTAGATCTTTTAAAATCATAAGGAACTGATTAGTAGATGAATTCCAAACTGCTGTGTTTATTTGTAACTCCAGCACTTCCTCTTCTTGTTGAGCCATCATGTCATATTAGGATTGAAATCCTAATTTTAGTTGCATTTACAGGCAAAGCACTGACTTAGGAAGACAGATTTTTAAAGTCTAAATATGACTGGGTCAAAAGGGTGTCAGAATAGTTAGACAAAACGAGCAAATGATAAACTGCACGAGTGTGTGATGAGTATTTCAAGAGCTAGAAGAGACTGTTAGGTAATGACATAACAAGGTATCACTTCGATGACAAAAAGAATTAGTAAAAGGCAGGTGAAACGTAAGAAATATATCAACACACACACTAAAAAAAAGAGGCAGTATGCTAAAGCAAACAGGACATATATTTAAAACAAGTTTGTTATATATTTAAAACAAGTTTGGTTCTACCAAACCTGAAAGAAAAGACTAGCAGAATATATCTGCAAAAATAATTGTTTTGTGGAAATGAGTGTTAGGACGATGCAGGCAATCACAACAGGGAGCTGCTGTGGCTTTTAGTCTACACTTGAACATCAGAAGATTTACTCCAAATGACTATGAAAATCTAGGTCATAAAGTCTCTTGGTCTTTGGTCTGTCTTTCCACTAAAAAAAAAAAAAAAAAAGTGAAAGAGTTGTTCTTGACATCTTGGAAAGTAAATTAGATAAACCAGTAAATGTACCATTAGGGAACCAAGAATTTAACAGATAATCCTGAAGATTTTTGCTATCCACTGTCTAGGTGAAAAGGAATTTCCATTGTATACTTTCCAGATTGGTCACTTTTGTGAACTGAAGCAACCAATGAGAGCAACATTCTCTTTCTTGTCTCTGATGACGAATATTAGTTAGGAATATCTAATAAAAAAGTAATGCTATATGGTAAATATCTCTAAGCTTCACTGTATCTTTACCAAGGGCTTTCTGAAGCTGATCGTTGTCTATGAGGGGGACACAGTTTCTCTGTTACCCATTAAAGGACCTTGATTTTTGTTTATTTCAAATGAAAATGTCACTCTTCATTTCTGTTTATGTCAGCTATTAGACACGGAGCAGCACCATGCTCTTAATTGCAAAACAGCCTGAGAAGCATAGGGAGCTTTAACATATTAGATTAATTGGAAACAAATTCAGAGCTCAACAGAATGCTAATACTCCAAATGCTAGTGCAACAGTATAGTAGCTTGTAATTCTGAAATTATTTTAACACATTAATATGTCACGTCATTGTAGCTACTTATCTGCACCTTCATTTTGTACGCCTTCAAATCACTCATTCCTGCTGCACATCACACAGCACTATGCAAGCTGGTCATCCACTCCCAAGACAGATCGTCTCTGGGGGCCACTGGGTTTACTCCACCTCTCAGCACCTTTCCCAAGAGAAGGGCATTGCCATGCTAGGGGAAGAGTTGAGCCCCTCTTCCAGACCCACTTACTGCTGCTTCAGTCCCTACTCTCATTACACTTGTTCTCTTTGTAAAAAAACAGTGACTGACAAGATACCTTGGCCAAGAATTAAATGCAGCATCCCCTGTCATGAGACTTCTGCAGTGAACCTTGCCACCCTGCAGCAATCTGTGACCCAAGAAGTATCATAAGTAGTGGTAGAGTCTTTGTATTTGTGACTATTCTGTGAGATCTTCTTACATAACTTCATTTGGTAACTCTTTGAAGACCTTTAAGCTAGTACTTTCAGCGCTTTGCTGTAATCTTCGATTTAACCATGTGTTATCTAGAGAATCACTTCCTTTTTACCATTTTGCATTCTTTCTCCTGCTTACTTACTTGTTGGCTGTCCAATTCTTACAGTCAAATTATTTCCCACACCTCTACCCCATGCCAGTGAAGATTTTATAGGCCCTTATAATATTTATCTTGCCAATTGTCTCCTCTTCAGGCTGAACAGTCTGTATCTATTTAAGTTATTCCTTGCATAGAAACTGTCCTAAAGCTTTGATCTTGCTTTACGTGTGTTGAATTTCATCTGATTTTTTATAATATAATGCCATGTCATTAAGTCTTTCTGCAGTTTTTAATTATCTTTATACTTTACATTTACTGTTATCTTTTTTATCCTGAATAACTTCCTCCACTGATCACTTCCTTCAGCTTGAAAGCTGAGCATATATTCTCCTTTCTCTTTATTGATATGGGGGCATATCACCTTGTTTCAAGTTGCATTTTTTAAGAGTTTTTGGTGAAGTCTTGTAAAAATTTCTTTTAGAAAATCTAATGCATACAGGAATCAGATCTTGTCCATCTGCTTTATTTACAGCATAATGTAGTAACTGTCAGATGGATCTTGCCTTTTCAAAATCTGTGTTGATTCTTCCCAAGTAATAAGTACATATCCATATAATTCTCTTCCTCATATTGGCTTATTGCTCAATATTTCATTGCATCTAACCTGGAATCCTTTCCAAAAGTGGTACCACAGTAGTCTAGTACTATAATACAAAAGCAATTGTAAGTTTAAGATTGTGCATCCATTCCAATGTTCCATATTTTAGGAACTCTTGGGTGAATACAATCAAGACCTTGTAATTTATTCTTTCTTTTTTTTTGTTTTTAATTTGTTCCCTAATCTCTTCTGCAGACATTTTATTCTGGGTTACAGCTTCCACTGTGTTTCCCAAAGATTTCGGATGTGGAAACATCCCCAAGTTCCTCTGCAATCAAGGCAAATTAAAAAACAAAAAGCCAAAAAACTCCAAAACAACTTTCAGGGTTTTTTTGTTACTGTACCTAAACCAGTGTGACTTCTGATTGCTGTGGCAGCTGTTTCACAAGGACCACAAGGCAGATATTTATAGATATGAGAAACAGGAACTCTATGAAGACAGGTTTGCGGACCAACAATAATTTATATATGTCTACTGGCCACCTGATGCTTTTTAATATGAATCTCTGTACAGCACAAGGAGAATTTGAGTACTTTGGTTTACATATTAGTCAACTTCAGCTTCCTTTGCTGTGTTATTATCTTCTCTTCTCTTTGAGTGATGTGAAGAGACATATGTCAACTCAGGATGTTTTCCTAAATTTTAAAATTGTTTTCCACTTCAGAACAAAGGTGAATGTTAATCCAGTTTTGTTATTAATTTCTGTAACTATTCTCTGATGTAACAAAATGCATACACCTCTAAACAGCAGTCAAACAGTAACTGTTCAGTGATAGTCAACATCATGGTGGCTGTAAAATTCATTGGGGAACGACTGAACTTGCAATCCATTACCAAGATTGGATTTTATAGCTTCCTTTCTGTTTTATCTCTGCAGAAAACTCACTTAAAGACAATTTAATGTCTAGATGGTTCCTTCTACTTGTGTAGTTGAGAGCTAAATAGTGTTGTAAGGGAACTGTGGCTTAAAATGAATGAACAATTCTCTCTCTGATGAAATCTATGTCCAAGTGTTGTTACAAAGTTGACTGAAATCATGATGGAAGTTTCTAATAGCTATTAATGGCTTCATATCAGAATATCTTTTCTTGTAACAATAATACCTTCAAAACCACCCTGACTGGCAGTCATTTCTTGTTGCTATCTTTGGGAGAAAGTTGCACTATTCAGTTTTATTTATACTCCTAAATATTACAACTTAGTGTGGCATGGAATATGACTATTAGCAATGATACCATTTACAGGCAACGGTTATAATAACACGACAACCAGTACTTAGTTGTAATTGAGGTCCTTAATTAATAACATTTTAAATCCTAGGGCAATCTGGTCATTAAATACTACACTAAAACCGCTTCAAAATCCATGCCTTCTATTCAGATTGTACCTGGAGTCGTTGCTGTGCTAACAGATTTTTCTAATCTGTCAGTTACATCAAAGAAATATAAACTGCTTTACCATATAGTTAGAATGAAATGATCATTTTAGAGCCTGTGGTAATCCAGGCTTTTGAATGTACATCCTATTTCAGCTGCATGACTACAGGCAGCTTCTGCTGCAGCATGGCAAGAGAAATAAATTACGTCTGTTAGCATCTGGGACACTTGCCTCCTAGGCATCAAATATCACCTAGAAGGATTTACAGCACCTCCTTACCAGATCAAGCAAGCCCAACAGCAGGAACATCTTCTGAATATCACTGAATTTGGCTGAAGAATAAGGATCAGCATCCTCAGTAAGTGGAAACTGCAGCTTTTGGGGGATCTGTAAACATTCAGTGAGCTGAGGCTTCACTTTGGTGACAGATCTTGGCAAGGAGAACACAGTGGAGAGGTGACCTGAATCAACTCTAATGTAGGTTTGTGTCAAGTCCTAGGAACTGTTATGCAACATTTGCTAGCTGAAGAGCATCTTCTGAGGAAGATAAAAGCACTGCAGTTGCCACTCTGCCCATCTGTGTTAGCATATGCTTCAGCTCACGTGACACAGAAGAGTCTGGCCTTAGACAAAGCAATTCTACTTCTCTAAGTATTGCAGAGGTATCTGTCATCCCGCCCCCGTCTTCTCCTTCAAATCCCTGTAATTCAGGAATAACACCCCTCTAACTGAGGACTGATAGTTGTGATTAGATAAGTGCTAGAAATCAAGCCTGAAATGAGAGTCCATCTAAATTAAGAAAGGTTTCCAGTTAGAAAGGTCAGATTGTTACTTTTTCTCATAATTTTCCTATCTGAAATCTCCAGTTCATAGTTGAAATACTGTCATGGTTAAAATAACTTTTTGTGTAAATGCTAAGTGATTTTATCTGCACTGTGACTACTGATGCTTTTTTTAAAAGTCAGGAACAATCAGATGTATTTAAATGAGCATCTGGACAGGGATAGGCATGGCAGGACTAAGAACCTGACACTAATCCACACTAGTGCTGCTTCATTTTCTTTAAAATTCTTTTTCACTTCAAATATAAACTCATAAAAGATTTTGACCATTGCTTATATTGCTTTCCATGGTCGTCTTGATGTTGATGCTATGGTAAATTTTTAGTTCTAACTTTTCATTCATAGCTACCTGGAGACAGATCCAGAAGAAGACTTTGGTGCCTTTAAGGCACCAAATTTACTTTTTCAGGTGCCTGAGCCTGAATTGTGTTGCAAAGCATCTACAGTACTGAATGCACAGAGAGCATAATGGATGTTCCAAATTTTGTTGTTGTTGTTGCAAGCAGAGGAAGACCTACAGCTAAATGCTAAATTTTGAAACAAATCAGAAATTTTTGCTCCACTCTGGAGCTCAGGTATGTGAATCATGGCTGCAAGGCACTCGTCTCATGTCATTCAAAACCCAGAGCTGAAAACACTCCTAAATGTTCCTGGACAGAATGAGCAGGTGCTATTATACCCTTCTCCACAATACCTCACCTCTTAAAGCAAAAAAGTTTAAAATCCTCAGCCCACAGAGTGGTTAAATCAAATCACTATTTCCACCTTCAAACTGGAAAGAAGTCACAGAAAGCTTGATGAAAGAACCTCTCTGACCCCACTTATTGATAACTGGCCATTATACATCTAAAAAACAACAGGATTCCCAGGATTAAGAATTCTGGGAGTTCCCAGGAAGGCAAATGAAAGGGATCAATATCTAGTGCTCAGAGCACCCAGTAATGACGGAGCAGTGGAACAGGCTGCCCAGAGGGATTGTGGAGTCTCCTTCCTTGGAGGTCTTCAAGACCCACCTGGACATGTTCCTGTGTGATCTGATCTAGGTGACCCTGCTTCTGCAGGGGGTTTGAACTAGACGATCTCTAAACTTCCCTTCCAACCCCTACCATTCTGTGATTCTGTAATGGAAACAGAAGGGAAAAGATTGGTCTCTACCTGTAGAGCTTGCTTGTATATCTGATTGTGTTATTCACTCCGTAATTAAACATTATATACTGTAAAGTCAGGGTAACTAAATCAAATCTGGGCCATCTGTGCTCTCAGGATTGATATGATAGCAGTGAAAAACATGAATTTGGGATAGAGAAAGCTTTGGACTCACATCTCTGCTTCTGACATACCATTTTACCTCTGTTAGTAGTACTTACAGTCTAAAACTGCATTTTTCTCTACAGGTATCAGTAGTCAGACTTCAAGGCTGTAGATTTCACAAAGCAGGTGCTAAGTATCTAAAATTTCAACACTCCAATCAAATAAATTTGGGTCCTAAAAATTCTTCCCTGTGAGAAATTACCAAAAAAGTAGAAAAAAAAAATAAGAGGTAAGAGAAAAGAACATAATCTTAACCAGACTATGTAGGATAAATGAAAAATGGCCTTCATACAAATGTGGATTGTATAAACTTCAACGGTTTTAGTTTAATTAGCATTTTAAAATTGTGCTGTGGTTCTAGAAGGGAGAAAATGTCGGGACTTTCAAGTGTAAGAAATATCTTGTTAACTTTCAAGTAGCAAGCCAGCACATCCTAATTCTCATTTACAAAGGAGATGATTTGACACTTGTCATTAAATGTATTCAGATTTATTCTGCAGTGTGCTCAGACGTTTGACAGGGATAAAGGAAGAGAATATTGGACTGCCCCCTGGAGTAGCTGCTCAAATGCTGTGCTGGAACACCAGGTCTTGAGGTGTTCTTTTGTTACCAGCTCCTTCAAATCCACATTTTACATTCTTCTCTGCAAAATTCACTTGATGTTCTTCTTTGTTTGTGGAAGAAAGTCAAAATTAAGAGACCTGAAAGAGAACATCGTCTCTATGGAGAGGAACATGCAAGTTCTGGTGGACAGCAAACTAAACATGACCCAGCAATGTGCCCTCGTGGCCAAGAAGAACAGTGGCATTCTAGGGTGGATCAAGAAGAGGGAAGTCAAGGGATGTTATCCTTCCCCTCTACTCTGCCCAGTTCAAGAATGATAGAGGACTTCTAGAAAGAGTCCAGGGGAGGGCCATCAAGATGATCAGGAGACTAGAGGATCCTAAGACCTGGGGCTGTTTAGCCTGAAAAAGAGAAGATTGAGAGGGCACCTTGTCAACACTTTCAAATACCTAAAGGGCAGGTGTTGAGAGGATGGGACCAGTATTTTTTTTTGTAGAACCAGATGTAATGGAAAGAAGATGGAACACAGGAAGTTCCGCTTGAACATGAAGCGAAACTTCTTTCCTGTGAGGGTGAGGGACACTTGGCACAGGCTACTGAGATAAGCTGGGGAGTCTCCTTCTCTGGAGGTTTTCAAAACCCCCCTGGATGCATTTCCTGTGTGATCTGGTTGAGGTGAAGTGTGCAGAGGGATTGGACCAGATGATCTCTAGAGTCGCCTTCCAACCCCTACCATTCTATGATTCTGTGTGATTCAAAAGAGACATCATTAGCTACAGAACAGTGTAGTCATCATATTGACATCAGATCTTCTTTCAGGTGTGTAACATCCCTATTTCACTAAGGACTAAGAATTTATTGCAAGGAAGGGTAAGGATGAATCATCTGCCACAAGCTAACTACCTGTGGGCCCTGATGTACCTTTCCAGGCACCATTATTTTGCAAACTTCCCTCCCAAAATCCCTGACAGAAATAACAGCACCGATTCTTCCACCTGAAACGGGGACAAAAAACAATCTAAAGACACTTTCCAGCTCAGAAAATTAACATCAGATGTATGTCTAACTGCAATGGCAGTTCCCCATAGCAAGTAGAGCCAAAGACTATAAGAGATGAAATGTTTCAATATCTTTTTATAGTAATTATTTAGCTTTGGGTTTGGGTGCAATACATTTTGGAATCCCTATGGCCACACAGGAAAGCACAGGAGAATAATTCCATGCTAAACTACAAAGCCTTCCTTTCTACTGAAACGCTGGAGTTCCTAGGGTTTTGTCAGTGGTGAATTAGTGAAAGAACTGCAGAAATATATGCTCATCAAAATACCTTGTAACATTTATATTCCCTGGGAGAGAGGAGAGAAAGAGTAGGATGATTAGCCTCTGTACTTGATGGTGAATTTCCAAGAAGAAAACATTAATTAGGTTCTGAGATAGTAATGTAGATTTATGTTCATTTGCTTTTCATGCTAAATATTTCTGCAGCTAAAAATCTATGTGGTGGCCATGCTTTGAAGCTAAAAGAGTGATAACATCCCTGAACTTCTTGATTTAGGGTTTAGGCGTGAGTGTTCACCATGTTTATTTGATCATTTTGAATAAACTGAGGATTTACTGCTAATGGTGCTGATAAATTGTTACATGATTTTATTTTGACCATAATTTGATATTTGCACAGATTAAGTTCTAACTGATTGGGAACTATATGAAGAAGGCTTAACTATTGTGTCCTCTTTAAATTGATTCCTGCTTATTTATTACTTTAATAAAGTTCATGAAAAGTATATTCAGTCACTTTTTCTTCAATGTATGGTTTTAGGTGAGCCATTGAGACCGAACCAATTACTTCCACATACCTATGTCTAGCTCTGGGTGATTTAATAAGACGAACAGGAAAGAATTATCCAGTACCAATGAGTGAATACATACTGCTTCTAAGTGCTTAGGAATTGCAGATATGTCTTGGTAAAAACAGAGATATCATTAATTTCATTTGTACTCAGACTGTCCTTTTGCAGTATGATTTTCTTTCTCAGAATGGCCAATGTAACAGAAGTTTCAGTGCACAAGGAAGTTTTTGACATATGATCTTAATTCAAATCAGATTAAAAACAGCTTTTACAAAAATATCCTATGAAGCAGAAATTCCCCAGAGCCAGCAAGTGTTCTGTGAGAATGACATTCTTGTCAGATTGACTAAAAATAGCTATAACATTGATTTATGAGAGCAGTTACAGGGGGTTTCAGTATTCTCCTGTCCACAGCAGATCTGTTGGTGGGATGCCAAGATGCTGACTCTGATACTCCCAGGATCTATAGCTCTGGGATAGGCACAAACATGTGCTCCAGAGAAACAGTGCTGAACCTGAGATGCTTTGGATGAAGTCTTTCAGACTCACTGAACTACTGGCTCCAAGCAGTTTTCATCTTCATAGAAAGTCTGAAAATCCTGAAGACAGTTACAAGGTGCTAAAATATCCTGATTTGTCTTGCAATCAACTGAAACAGCACAGTTCATAACAACTCTCAGTTGCATATCTTGCCTCTGGGCTGACCTGATTACAGTGCAGCCTAGCCTTCATTTTGAAAATTAAGTTTCAAAATGTGCCCCCAAATGCCTCCAAAGACCCTGTTTTTTTTTTTTTTTTTCCTTTCCTGATGAGTCTTCAAAGATACTGAAACAACAGCTCCAAGAGTTTAATTTACTCTTCTGGTCTCTTTTGGAGGGTTAGCTGGAAGATATTCAATGGACCCCATCACTGTTACAGCAAATCATTTTGTGCAATAATAGAAAAAAGCTGCAGAACAAGTTAACCTCTCTTCTCCAAGCTATGCTGGTACCACAACAGAGAGGGAAACCCAAGCTACCAAGTACTGCCCCATCCCTTTTTTCTATAGTAGCTAGCAACAGGACAAGGGGTAATGAGGTAAAGCTGGAATACCAAAAGTTCCACTTAAACATAAGAAAAAACTATTTTACTGTTCAGGTGAGGGAGCCCTGGCACAGGCTGCCCAGAGGGGTTGTGGAGTCTCCTTCCTTGGAGGTCTTCAAGACCTGCCTGGACATGTTCCTATGTGACCTGATCTAAACGGACCTGCTTCTGTAGGGGGGTTGGACTAGATGATCTCTAAAGATCCCTTCCAATCCCTACCATTCTATGATTCTATGATTCTATGTGAAATGTCAGCACCTACCGTACTGTAATCATAGAATCATAGAATGCAGTGTACAACTCTCCAAATTCTAAAGCAGTGGAAATGGCCAGTTGCTTCTTACTTCAGCCTGCAGCTAAGCCTTTGCATTTGCAGAAAATGGAGAACAGGGGAACTGAGAACACAGCACTGTAGTTTTTCAAAATGGAAAAGATTTTCTTCCAGAGCAATAACTTGCATTGAGAGGAGATGGTAGCCAAACAGAAGTGGTGGGGGAGCAGGAAATTGCACAGACTGTTCAGAAGAGATCTCTGACCGCTGGTGCTCTTGTCAGACAGCATTTGGAAAAAGAAAATAAAAGAAAAAGCTGAAGATAGGATTCAGATTCAAATATAAAAAACAGACCCTTGTATTTAGGTTTCAGCCATGTCAGCCTACAGCATATGAACCAGGATCAGAGTTCAACTGCTACAACATATAAACCCAGTGCCATATGACATGCCTTAGAGCATCTGAAATATCTCTGTGTGGGTGGTGGAAGTGACAAAGGGCTGGAGCAGTTGGGACAACATTTGCAGACGCAGTGGGATTTCCTATAGTCCCTAAAATGCTTCTAAGATGACTAGCAGTAGGCAACTGATTTATACCCTGACTGTTTATGCTCCCACAGTAGGCAACAGAGAGCTTGAGTCATTTGCCCACATTTGGTGCCATCAGAAGTGCTTTGACATGAGCACCTGAGGCAGCTGCAAGGCACGGCCAGGTATCACATAGAACTGATGAGTGCCACATATGTGCTGGAATTGTATTTGGAGATAAGGCAGGATACCTAAGAGCTGCCCAAATGGCACTGGACATTTATCTGTTTACCTCAGTCACATTTGCTAAGCTGAACAGCTCTCCATATACATTACCTGTATCCCTACTGCAGAGATGGAACATCTTTTTCACAAAGTGGATGTTGTGGGTTCACCTTCATTTGTAGGTGTCTGAAGTTGGAATGTAGCATGACACAATATTTTTTGCTTAAAAAAATCTTGATTTATGTGTCAGATGTCACCAGGACTGCAGGCTCGTTAAAATAATCCCTGGAGCTCCTATAGAAATTGCCTATAGTCCCAAATAGGGCTGTTTTAGCCAGGCATTCTCAATCCCTCTGTTTCACATGTGAATTCTGGATACCCCAGCTGGATGATTGCTTCTAGGAAGGCTGGTATCTGAAGTTTAAGTGCTGCAACGTTCTGCACTGTTCAAGTGCTCACGATGGATCTAAGCGTCTGTCTGTATTTAGGACCCTAAGTAGCTTTGTAATTTCTTCCCTGATGGATTTAAAGAAATGGGCAAAAGATAAGACTGAGGCTCATGTTCCCAAATTGTGTAAATCACAGATGCTTCGTATTTAATAAAAGGTACCATTTGATGTTCGCTTCCTGTTGTCCTTTTTATTAAGTGTTACTTTTCAGTGCACCCTATGAGAGAATAATAATAAGCTCTGCCACACTTGCTGCACAGAACCCATTAAAAACATCATCTGTTCTTGGCTTGTGAAAATGTGCCCCCTGAGATGTGCTGTGAACATTGATTTTCAGAAAATAAAGGAGAAAAGTACCAGCCAAAGAAGCTTCACACTGTACCTTATGAAAAAAAAAAAAAGAAAAAAAAAAGAAGAAGAAAAGAAAAAAGAAAAAAAAAATTAAATATAAAATTAAAAAATAAAAATAAGAGGGAAAATGCAGAAAAAAAAGAAAAAAAATAACAGGGCAAGTTTAAATTTCAGAGGTCATATGTACTATTGTGGTACTTTGGTTACCACATTGCAAGGTTCGGTGATAACTCAAGTAACCTGACTGATGCTTGTCAAACTGTAAATTCAAATGTCCAGTGCTCTCTGGTTTCATAAAATTGGACCCAAAGTTATCTTCCATCATATTTTGAGCAGAAATTCTTCAGTCATCTAAAAAAAATGTAGTCCAGAGTACATCAAACTTCACATTTAAGTGTCATTAAACTGGTATAGGAGAGTGTCAGAAGTCTGTCTTTGGTTCTGAAATTCATCTGTTGAATAACATGAGGAAATTTCTCCTCCTCCTCCTGGTGCTGCTCTGTCCACAGCTACAGTGAACAGTGTTGTGTTTGGCCACAAAGTGCCTTGAGAGCTCCAGTATTCGCAATTGTTATTAAGCTACAACAGAAGTAGTGGGACCAGAGCCACAATAGAGCTAACATGACAGATACAGCAGCAAACAGGTAAAAAAGGTACAACATTTTGAACAGTTGCTTTTGTCTGCTTCGTTCCACAGCAATGACTACCATTAGACACCTTGAAAAGTCCTATTAATAATGCAGGAAAGGAAGAAAATGAAAATGTTTAAGGCAGTGTTGATATAGGATATTAAGGAAGGCTTTTACTTTAATGATATCCCTAATTCTTTTCTTTTTCTTTGGAAAGTTTTATAAGACAAGTTCTTGTATGACTATATTTCAGACTATATTTGAAATGATCAATTTCTTACTTTCAGGGTGAAAAAAATAGTCAAGACAGAGTCGAGCTCATTACTGCAGCTAAACTCTCTTCCTCTGGAGCCAAGGGAGATCAACACACAGCATAAGAGAGAGCAGAAAAGCTGCAGCTCCTGTCTTTGTTGATGCCTGTCATTTGCAAGCCCATTGCTGGAGGCAGCCCGTGCTGTAGCTGACTTCTGTGTTGAAGAATACGGAACCACAGAATGCTAGGGACTGGAAATCATCTATTCCAACCTCCCTGCTAAAACAGGTTCGCCCTGAATAGGTCACACAGGAAGGTGTCCAGGCGGGTTTCCAAAACCTCCAGAGAAGGAGACTCCACACCTTCCCTGAGGGGCTTGGGCCAGTGCTCCATCACCCTCACAGGAAATAAGTTTTTCTTTAAGTGGAACATTTTGTGTTCCAGTTTATGTCCATTACCCCTAGTCCTATCTCTGAATGCTACAGAAGAAAGGACTATCCCATCACCTCGACATGCACCCTTTAGGTATTTATAAGTATTGGTGAGATACTCCTTCAGTCTCTTCTTTTCTAAACTAAACAGGCCCAGTTCCTGCAGCCTTTCCTCATATGGAAGATGTTCCAGTCCCCTGATCATCTTGGTGGCCCTGTGCTGAACTCTCTCTAGAAGTTCCCTGTCCCTCTTGAGCTGGGGAGCCCAGAAGTGGACACAGCACTCCAGATGAGGCCTCACCAGGGCAGAGTAGAGGGGGAGCAGAACATCCCTCAGCCTGCTGGCCACACTCTTCATGATGCATCTCAGAATGCCATTGGCCTTCTTGGCCACAAGGGCACATTGCTAGATCATGTTGAGTTTATTATCAGCCAGAACTCACAGGTCTCTTTCTGCAGAGCTACTCTCCAGCAGGTCAGTCCCCAGCCTGTGCTGGGTTGCTCCTTCCCAGATGCAGGGCTCTGCACTTGCCCTTGTTGAACCTCATGAGGTTCCTGTCTGCCCAACTCAGATGCCCATGCTGTCCCTGCACTGACAGCTGTCACTGGCACTGACAAGCTTCCTCACTTGTCTTGATTCTCTGGACCTTGGTGGCACCACTGCCAGTGACTGCCTCACTTCGTAGGATTGCAAAGCTCTCTGAGTCCAGATTGTTCTGGTGGCACTGAGGGAACTGGCACTACATTGCTGCCTTTTGAAGGATGTTATTGGAAGGTGTAATGGTGGTCTGTGCAAAGATCCCAGCTTCTTCCAAGACTGGAGGCAAAAGCACTACTTGACTGAGTTCAGTTTATAAATCTGTTCATTAACTCAGATGAAGCTAATTAGCACAGCACCATAGCACTGTGTACATACTCCTTGCAGGGCCTGTAGGAATTTACTTGTCCAGCTGTATACCTGTGGTGTTGCCTCACTGCAGCTCCCTTGTAAAGCTTGTGAATATTTCCCTGTTTGGCAGGGGCCAGGAGATCTTGAGCACCTCAGAGTGGCTGAGCCCATGCCATGGTCAGATACTGCAGTACTCACAGGCCGAGAGCTCATGTCTCTGCATCTGCCTCCAGGCCAGGCCCACCTAATTTGTGTTATATCCAGTTTGATGTAAAAGATCAAGCTGGATTTAAAACTGTTAAGTACAGGCCATTCACAGAAGAGCTTAGACCTCTCAGATCAGTCCTTTTCCCTATCTGCACAGAGATTAACACACACAGGCTGTATTGTTCCATGTTAAAAGAATTAATTGCTTTCAGTTGATTCTAGTGTCTTTATTTTTAGGTAGTGATTTATGTTTGCTTGAGTCGTCAGACAGTGTGTCATTCCTATATTAGTCACAATTTAGTTATACGTTTCTGCATAATTTTAATGTATGCCAAATATGACTCATCTTGGATGCTACTTCCACTATCACGCAGCACTTACCCAACTGATATGTCAGGATAATGCAAATCTTCGAAGACTTTGAGAATAGGAAACATATTAAAGCACCAGAAGAAAAAAAAAAAGGTGGAAAAATGTCACACCAAGTCTGTGAAGGTGAAGGCTGTGATTAAAAATGGACAAAATCGTGTAAGTGAGCAGGTGCTACATATGCAACTCAAGATTTTTAGCCAGGAGAGTCAGTCATCTGGAATCCCACAGTATTAACCTTCAGATAACTTCACAGAGAGAACCACTGCAACTCAGGAAAGGCATCTAAAATAAATGAGAAAAAAAATGGCCTTTTCAGACGCTCTCACTCTCTCTCTTCCCAATAAAACAAGTCAAGAGTTCAGCAGACAAGTCCCGCTTATGCTAACTCAAAATGGCAAGAACAGACATAGGTTAAATCCCATCCCTAGCTTAGGCTTTCTTGAATGTGTAAGCAAACAACACACATGCTGCCCGAAAGCCCTTTTCTTCTTCCACTAACTAGTTTACCAGGGAGAGCACAGGTGGAGTAGCCACCAGCAACACTGTTACTGAACAAACCAAGCCTGAATCCACCAGGAGATACATGAGGTGGAAACCTCATGAATCTCAAAGAGGCCAAGTGCAAAACCCTACACCTGAGTCAGCGCAATTCCTAATATCAGCGCAGACTGATGCATAAATGGATTGAAAGTCCTATGAAGGATTTGGAGAAATTGGTGGATAAAAATTGGACATGAGCAGCTGAAAGAAGGTAGATACAGATTGGAGATATGAAACATTTTTACTATGAAGGTGATGAGACACTGGAGTATGCTGCCCAGTGAAGGTGTGGGTGCCCATCACTGGAAGAGTTCAAGATCAGGTTGGATGGGGCTTTTGAGCAATCAATGCTAGTGAAAGATGTCCCTCCCCATCTAGATGATATTTAGGGGTCTGTTCCAACCGAAACTAGTCTGTGATTCTACACAGATATACAGAGCCCCAAGCCTCCCACCTCAGCAATGTACAATCAATGTCATAGAGAAACCAGGAACACCTGAGGATTTAAATGTCCTGCTTCACCAGCAGAACAAGCTACTAACTGTTTAAAACATTAGGGATCATCTCAAAATATCACTTGACAATTATCTCACACAGTAAATTTTTCAGTTACTAGTACGTAGTGTGTACAGAGCAGCCAGAAGGCAGACACTGTCCAGCAGTTTAATACACAAGCTTTTTGAAAGCCAAATACAGTCACAGCTCCTGAATTTTTCAAATATTATTAAGCCTTTCTCTGCTTGTGCTGCCACAGGGATGAACTTTCTGTGAGAACAATCAGAGCACATCTCATTCTGAGATAGTCCTCTCATAGACAGAAGGACCATAGCCATGTAAACAAATGGCAAGGGGGCTAAACAAACATCTAGCTAGATAGATCAGTAGACTGATAAAAGTCAGTTTGAAAGCTTTCTCCTTGATTTGGTGGACTGTAACTGTGAGATTACTGATGTCCCTCTCTCTGTCCAAATGAAAGTTGAATTTTTGATGACACTTGTGATGTTCCAGAAGACACAGGAAAAAAAAAAAACATTTCTAATACTCAGCATACAAATTCTCATTTTGATTCAGGCAACACAGAGGTTTTGAGCCCTCAAGCTTGGAGTCCACCATGATGTGGTGTGTTAGGGTAAGGATGCAGGCATGAATACTCAGAATGGCTGGTAATACTTTTCTGTTTCAGTGGGAAACTTTGTTGGGTAGATACGTGTGGAAACATTAACAATTCCAACAATTAACAATTGGTTGGTCAGTACTGCCTGTTTGTTCTCTAGACTAAAGCCTAAATGATCTTTTTAAAAATGGACTCTCCATGACAGCTCTGCTGAAAAACTGCCCCATGACTAGAGACATTAGTCACAGCGTGACTGTAACGCCTTAAAATGAAATCAATACAAAATAATTGAAGCCTTTCTAAGGATCTGACTCAGGTTCTTACATTGATTCTGGTCATGTCTAGTTGAGATCAGATGAGGGAATGAAGACTTACTCAATATATATTCTTATTCTCTAAGTCAGCTCCACAAAAAGTATGCATAGTGCCAATTATTTATGCTTGAAAAACTTGCTTTTAAATAGAAGTACTTACAAAATGTAAACCACCAATAATAAATTAAAATCTTGGCCTTTCTTAATATAGATATAGATTATAGAGCTACAGTTCACAAACTATGGGTCTGGAAAGCACTTAGATCACCCATTCCCCGCCTCTTCCTAAGGCAAGTTCAGCACTACTTATGTCAGCCCTGACAGATATTTGAAGGCTTATGTGATTCTGTGATTTTTTTTTGTCATGTATGATGAAGACCTGATTCCCTTTGTCTTTATAGCTAATGTTTTGAAATGTGATCTCATGTCAGCCTGAAGTTATTTCTTTTCTAAACCAAAGAACTCCAAGACTTCCTGAAGCTTTTCTTTATTCACAGCATTTTCTAAATCATGCCTGCCATGCGCTTCTCTCCACCTGTGCACATTTTATTGAAATTAGGTAATAAACACAGCTCATAGGTCTACTCATGTGTTACTAGGATCAAATAGGAAGAATTATTTCATGTCCCTCACACATAATAGTCCTGTTTATACATCCAAGGACACACCTTTATCACAGTGGCACATTACTGCTTCATGCTTGCCTTGTATGCCACTGTAACCTTGGTGCCATTAATAGAGCTGCTATATGGCCAGTTGATCTCTGTCCTGTATTTGTGCAACCTACAGCTTCTGCCTGCAGATCAAACTTCCTTCTTTCTCTCAAGGAAGTGTGCCCTGTTAGATTTGCACCATTTCTTCAATGGACATTGAGTAGTTGCAATTGGGATTCTACTCCCAGCGCTCTTCATGGTCTGTGCGGTCCCTCACCGAGGCCATTCAGTAAGATACTGAAGAATATAGTTCTGAGAAAGTTCCTATGGGTTTTCCTTCAATGTATCTTTCCCATCATCCAAGAAGTTTACAATATCAATCCATCTGCCCAAGAGTTGTTGTATGTTTTTGTGGTTCATCCTCAAAAATATTAAATGAGGTAGACATATGAGCCTTTGTAAATTGCTTTATGTTTGACAAAATATATTTGCTGAAAGTTTTCTTTCTCTTGTCTTCTAGATGTTTACACAAGGTTTGTTTCATTACAGTTCAAATTCTTTCTAGAAATTGAAAGTATGTAAGCTCATGATTCCTTGGCTTGATGGGTGTGCCTTCCCCTTTTAAAAAATGGGCATTTTTCCAGTCTTCTAGAAGCTTAAGTCAGCTCTAGCTCCTTTAGAGTTTCAAAAGTAACTACCAGCAGTTTTGAAAGCCCTTTTGTCACTGAGATGATGTAGGATCCATTTTTACGTTTTCTAACTTGGGCTTTTTAAGGTAGCCACCTGTCTAACATCAACCTTTTCAGTGAAGAATATCACCAGAAAGACAATGAATTCTCTGCTCTTCTTACTGTCATTGCTAATAGGTTTCTATTGAGCAGTAGTCTGATGCTTTGCTTGCTTTTTTTCTCCTCAGCTAATTCACTTTCTAAATATATTTCTTGTCATTCTTTGCTTGCGTTTCACATTTTCTCCCGTTATCTTATGCTTATCTATTCATATTTTGACTAACTTACTTTTGTTTGGTAGATGAGGGGAGAAATAAAGAAGAAAAAGATACTTTATTCCTGTGTTTGTGATCAGTGAAGAACCACTGATTTCTCTCTTACACCACTTCTAGGCTTTGAACTTAACTGCTGTGTGGTGACATGATGATATCCTTGTGTGATTTTGGTTCATGTGTACAAAGTAGCTGCCATGGCTACTGCTGCATGACATCAACTGAGGATTTTTGTTGATTTTCCTTTCCTTTTTCCTAGGCAAAAGCACAATTCTCTACTGCACTGTGCACGTAACCAAAAACTGAGATTACTTATGGGTCAAAACAATACATAAGTTGAAGAAGTGGTAGATACATACGAGCAATGCCATTACCAAACAGCATATAAGACTTCTGAATTGGGCAGTGACAGACTACCTCTTAGCCAGGTCTCACCTTGGAAGTAACAACTAACCACTGAGTCAATTCTGTCAGTGATTTAAGGCACCCATAATTCCACCATCATTTTTACACTCTCAAATCACTCAGAAAAGCATGTTTAGCCTGATGAAAAATAAAAATTACAGCTTCATTTAATTATTCAGAGTACACAGTCAAGAGGTTTATGCTGGCAGCAGGAGGATGGATGTTAACAATATGCCACTTAACATGTGCAGCAAGTGCATTTAACATCCTCTCAGCTATTCTAGAACTGTTGCTTCAGAAGAGTTCAGCTCTGTGTCTTGTTTACCAGCCTGGATGCCTGAGATATCCAAGGGCATCTCAAGTTGCACTGGGTGCCTATGGTTGGGAAACCAAACCCCACATCTAAATCTGAGGGGAAGGAATCCTATCCAGAGTTCTAAAATGTAGTTTGAATTCCAGACAGAAATCAAAAACTGAATGAACATTTCTAAATGGGAACTGAAACTGTAAAAGCTATTGTTAAATCCTTAAAATATGTGAAAGGAAGAATTGTACTTGAAGAACTGCTCTTTAACTATTGCAAAATTCATCCAGAAAGCCTTTCTTTGCAGCCAAAACAAGAGTCAGGTCCCCACAGGACTCTGAATACGCCCATGAGAAGAGTAAAGAGTATTTTTGGACTGTCACTGATAAAATCACAGGAGACTGTTCCTCTCAGACTTAAAATTTGCCTTTAAGTCTACACAGCAGGCATATTTTATTAAACTTAATCTATACTGGAGAGTGGTAATGTTTTGTCAGTCTATGGACAAAATGTCTGTAAGATTGATGAGGTCTACAGCTATATGCAGGACAAGAATGAAGATAATGAACAAAGAGGGCTGTGAGGGTAAAAGAAGGATAACAAGTGATATGAGAAAGTGGAGTCCAGCATGTACACATTTAGTTGCCAACTGCTTTCCAAAGGCATAGATGAAAACAGCTAAAAGGCATGTGGCCCCAGGGAGACTCCTATGGAGCCAGTCTCACTCAGCACATCCTTCCCATTGAACTGTGCTCTTTAGGGGTGCATTTTAATGTAACAGGGCAGTGTCTCTGTATGTTTTATTTTATTTATGAAAATCCCACTTTGGATTTCTGGAATCCCAGTCTGCAATGATAGGCTCCTAATATTCTTCACATTGCATGAACAGCAAAGGTATAGCCCTCATGCAAATGAATAGAAGCAATATTGTTCCTATTCATGATAATCCAGTTAACTTTTGTTGATGCCATGTCCCCCCCATATTGACCTCTTTTAAATGAAACAAATCTGTTAAAGCAAACAGATGGAAAGAGAGTTTCCATTTTGATGGCTGTTTCTTGTATCGTTGTTTCCATACTCATCATTGCCACACAATAGTTGCCAAACTAAACAATTGATGCTTCTGTTTGTTCATCTGAGCATAAAGACACAGTTCTGTGGCCTTATACAGCTACTTAATTATCTTGAATTAACACAATAAGAGTGAAAGTAACTGCAAAAGAGTTGATCAAAGCCTACAGTTTTCACCCTCTTCATTGTTTAATTAATAGTTCATTGGGGGAGGGTATAATGGATATACAAGACAAGCTTCAGCTTATTCAGACCTCAGAAATTTCCTTGCCATCACTCATTTTTTTTACAGTACTCATATGTGTGAATAATTTAAGTCTAGAGTTGCATCACAATGGGTACAGGAAAACAGAGTATGAGGGGCTTGGGATGTCTCACAGAGGGAGTCAGTCATTTTTAAGGACCTAAGAAACATCTTCCAACTGCCCGACATCTTTCCAGCCTCACTCTCCTTCCATCTCTACCTACACTGTCTACGCAATATGCACTCTCCTGTTTTACCATGCTAAGACAGACTCGCTCAGCCAGATGCTAGACTGACCTAGGGAAAAGCATCTGCCAAATGAATCCTCACGGATTCTGAAAAGGTACACATAAACACTTCTTATACATACAAATCATCCACACTATTCAAATAATGGTGACTGGAAGGCCAATTTGTAAGTGGTGTTTCTGCTGTGATACACTACAGGACAGCATAGATGACTTGGGAATCCCCTGTGGCTTTAAACTCAGAAAAAAAACACAGATAGACATAAAATCCTAAAATACACAAAATCCACTGAGGGAGAAAACCCAGACAAGCTATTGTACTCCAAAAAAAGTTTTCTGTAGGTTCTCATTACTTCTGGAGTACATTGTTATTCTTTATTAAGAAAATATCTGGGATGACATAAATCTCACATCAGCTCCTAGGGTGACTAAACTAAACTATAAAAAGGATCACCAGTGCAGAGGTTACGAATATGGCTTTTTCTACCTAAAGTTACTGTTGATGGAAAAATACATCAGGCTTGAGTAAAAAATTAAGTCCTTCCTCTTTCCATTGCTGGTGTGGGAGTAACACACATTTAAGGGTTTTTTATTGCTGATACACATTTAAGGAATAATACTTCAGTGCAAGACAACAAATAGAAAGAGGTTATCATCTGAAGTATGTTTATTTTACATTTGAATATTTTTATTGACTTAAAGGTACACTTGAAATACAGTTGCAGTACTTAGTTTCCTACACCATTTTCTTTGCTTCAGTGCGATCAAAGAAATAATCACCTAGAGAAATTTTCATAATTCATGTTTCTAGGCTGTAGTATTTTAATTTTAAGTGAGTTGAGTTAACCTGTGTAGACAATGACTGCATTTATTTCAATGCCTTTCATACAGTCTTTTTATACAGGTGTTTTTATACACTTGTAGTTTTGCTGCTGAATGTGTTTTGTATGTTGTTTGCCAGATAACCTTAACTGAAGCCCTAGGAGAATGAAGATCTGTCAAAGTGTCAATTTTTATTCTGAAAATGAGATTTTTCAGTAGATTACGTCATGATTTTTGTTCTGATTCTCTAAGCATCTAATTTTCCTAGATTGTATACAATTTTCCCTTTCTTAAATGTTGGAAAAGTAAAAGAAGATGTCTAGGTGTCCAGTGTGAAATAACTAAACTGGCTGATTTATATATTAAAAAAGCTGTCCCTTCTATACAAAATGAAGTTCCTTTGAAATAGCTTAAATGTTGAGGCACTCAACATTTTATAAAGCTTGGACTAAATACACCTCTACCCATTAAGGAAAAGTTGATTTGTGCTCTGAGGAAAGATCTTAGGCATGAACTTGCAAAACCTTCCATACATAATTAATGTTAACCCTTGCTACCACACGTGTATTATTCAGATCAGAGTCTCATTAGCGTATAAGCTAATTCAAAGACCTTTTTTCCTTCTCTCAACAGAGAATCAGTGTTACTCTGGAATTAATGATGAGCAATGGGATGGTAAGTAGTGACTCATTCATACTTTGAGTGATCATACTGGTGCACTTGACCTGTACAGCTAAATCAAGCCATATAATTCAACCTAACAATGTTTAAGTTCAAGCATCATTTTCCTGAACACTTTTTGTAAAAAAATGGCTATAATTACAGAGTGAGTCATTCAAAAAGACAAAGAACTGGAGAAATCTAAGTAATTAAATGAGATGTACTTACATAGGAAGACACAGGCAATGAAGTCTTTCATAGGACCCTTAAGGAGAGTAGTGATGCAGCATGCTGGATCCAGAGTGCTGGATGCAGCGTGGTGGAGTTCACTGTGGATTAAGACTTTAGACCTAGAAAGTCTTACGCTCATAGCCAGCTGCCAGCATAAAACACAAATCTGTGGAAGTCAATGTATGTGTCCATGCACTTAGAGATAAGTCTCTGTATGTGCCTTCACAAAACCATAGGAGAAAAAAAGATCGTTTTGTTGTCATGTCATCTGTCTGAGACTCCAAAGCCAGGATTCAGTTCCCAGTTTTGCCACCAATTTGCTTGTGACTTTTCCTCAGTACCAAAGCTGTAAAATCAATGTAATGGAACTTCCCTAATACCTGGGATTGTTATTACAAAACAAAGACTGTGAAGTAGCTACCTGCAGCAGTTAAAACTAAAATATGTTTTAAAAGAAGCTGACAAATCCATCTGGTAATCACATGACTGAATTCTAGATTATTTTACATTTTTCTTTAGTGACTATTACTGATGCAATAGTCACTAAAACTGGGTTTAATTTTACTACATTATATAATTTAAAAGAGTTTTAATAACATATGTAATATATTTCTGCAAAGTTAGTCTTGTCTCAAAATCAAGTTACAGAGAAAAATGCCTTGATCCTTCAGAATCTATACTCAAATTGTCTGATGGTAACAATAATATTTACTTTGTATTTTAGACCACAGTACTTACAGAACTTCTGATTAAATTAGTTATACAGAGATTGTGACCCTAGTTGGAAGCAGTGACTGAAATGGCTTCACCATTGTATGTCACGTATGTGTGTCATGCTGGAATTTGAGACAGGAATTCCACAATTTTTCTACTGATATGTAAACTGACAATCTTAGCATACTAAGAATTCCTTTTTTACCTTTGGGGAAACTTACTGATTACATGGTGTATAATTTTTTTCAAGTTTCCTAACATTTCATCTATTTGCTGTGCAATTCCAATCTTAATAATAAGCCAGTTATAGCAATGTTAATGTCATCTCAGAAAAGTTAGGTCTGGTCAAACAGTTGTGAAACCCTGATAGATCTGCAAGAACAATGCTATCATTGTTCAGCTCAGTCGTCAATTCTCTCTGTACAAAAGTGGAAATATGAAGGACTCAAAGCTTAGGGAAAAACCTGAGCAAAATTTTAACAAAACTAAGCATCATTAGGGTAAAACAACAATTAAAAAACCCACTACAGTCTAAATAGTGGGTGTCAGGAGGTTGGGGCATCCGTTTTTTCTATTACAGCTAGCAACAGGACAAGGGGTAATAGGATGAAGCTGGAATACAAAAAGTTCCATTTAAATACAAGAAAAAGCTATTTTACTGTGAGGGTGATGGAGCCCTGGCACAGGCTGCCCAGAGGGGTTGTGGAGTTTCCTTCCCTGGAGGTCTTCAAGACCTGCCTGGACATGTTCATATGCGAATTGATCTAGATTGACCTGCTTTTGCAGGAGGTTTGGACTAGAAAATCTCTAAAGGTCCCTTCCAGCCCTACCATTCTATGATTCTATGATTCTACAGTTTACCTATTCTGGTGGGAAATGAGTACAGACTATAAAAATTTCATCTACAAAGACACTTTGCATAGCATCTTGAATATCAAGCTGCTTTTTATTTTTCTTGAGAGTGGTGGATTTTTTTTGTGTTTTATTGGCTGTTTATTTTTTCTTGGCTACTATTGGGAAACTTTTCTGTGGTTGTTACTTGAGTTCTCACTATACTGGTGACCTATGCAGGTTGTTAGCCATTTATGAATGTGCAACACTGAGCAGTTTAAAAAGTTCATTAATCTTCTCAGCCAAATAATTAATGTCAAAGAGACAGAGTATTTTTATATGCATGTAATTAATGTACTTATAAATGAGGGGAGTAAGGCAAGGAAAAAAAAGTAAGCAAAGTAAATTTATTCTGAAGAGATCCAGGGGATTAAACAGTAGCGTTTTATTGCTTGTTCAGGAATATGTGAATCTTCTTTCTTCAAGAGAACATAAACACAAAAATTAACAAGAAGGTAAGAGGGCTTGATAGACTCTAGAAGAAGCTGTTGCATTCTCAATGATGTCCGATGATAGGACAAGGGGCAATGGGTATAAGCTAGAACATAAAAGGTTCCAAAGAAATATAAGGAAGAATTTCTTCACTGATGGAGCACTGGAATGGGCTGCCCAGATGGGTTGTGGAGTCTCCTTCTCTGGAGACATTCAAAACCCACCTGGACTAGTTCCTGCATGACCTACTCTAGGTGGCCCTGCTCTGGCAGGGGGGTTGGACTAGATGATCTTTTGTGGTCCCTCCCAACCCTTAAGATTATGTGATTCTGTGATCCTGTGAATCTGTCCTGGTTTGAGCTAGGATAGAATTAACTCCCATGAGGAACCAGGAAGGGGTTGAAGGGAAGCAGCTGACTCAGGATGGCCAGCAGGAATTCGATACCATCCTAATGTCATGCCCAGTATATACATGAGGAGCCACCCAGAAGGAGTAGTTTGCCAAGCAGAGCACCAAAATGAAAGCTTCTTTAGCTTTGAAGGAATACAGGAAGCAGAGGACAATAGAATCCTCTTTTTCATTTTAAATACAGCTTCTGTCAACAGTGAGTTTGTATTGAACCGTGTCAGACTCTGTCCTTGATATTTTTCTGATGCTAGTCTAGCGAAATATAAGAGATGGCTCCAGTACAAACAGTAGAGGATTCTTAGGAGGAAACCACATAAGCATGGAGATAAAGCAGCCCTGATATGCCTTTCCTTCAGCCATTAGTTTATGGAAATATGTTCCTCAGAGGAGTAACAAAAAGCAAGGGTGTAAAACGTACACACACTAGACAATTGCTTTTAAAGGATTATCATCCTGTCGCTGAAACAAGACAATATTTCAGACCTTTGCGTGAAGAAAGGCTTTAACTAGATCATTTGTCTAAACACAAATCTTGTAGATTTTTAAGGTTTTAATGGTCTTGTGAGGAAAGTTTTATGCAGCATAAAGCATCACTTGGCTGAAAAAAGAGATGCTGATTATAAATGCCTGCAAAGTCCTGCATGTCTCTCCTCAGCATCTAAAAATAATTGTCCTGGAAGATGTAGTCCCTGGACATATTGTGTTATACTCTTATCTAGTCATCAGTCATCACACAAGAAGAGATCAGAAGGACACTGCAGAGAGATAAAATCTATGAGTGCTTTGAGACTCACATGGTATTAACTGATTAAGATACATTTTCTATGAAAGAAGAGTATGTTTACAGTGGATTGATCTCCTTGAGTTTGGACATGCCTACATTGTGACTTTGCCTATTTCAGTCTTCCCCAAGCTTTGTATCTCAGGCCCTTTCCTGTGCAAGGAAAGATTGTTTCTGCAGTGACACCTATAATGTAAGGTGATGAAAAAAGGCCCTTATTAGAAGCAGTGGCAGCTTTAATATTTCATGCATTTAAAGAAAAGACATAAACCACAATGATAGATCTGAAATAATCAACAATTCTACTGTGACAGAAAAATAAATTCGAAAATACTGTAGGAATTTTGAATAGCTAAGGTTTATAATTTTGATCCTTCTAACCCCTACCATTCTGTAATCCTGTGATTCTGTGATTCTTCTGCTCATAACACTAATCAGTGCTGTTATTAAGTTCAATTTAAAAAAAAAAGCATCAAATCTATTTGACAGAGGTAGAATTTCTCATGAGAAAATTCCACTCTGTAGAATTGCCAATATAAAGAGCTCAGAAGTATCAAAAGTGGTTTAAAAATGTTAAGTCCTTAAAGAAATAGTTTGTTATATTAAGGTGATTTTAATGTCTCAACTTTTTTTTTTAATCATTCTAGAAAAGCATTGCATGTACCTTGAAACTCCACTCCCTAAACCCTTGTGTGACATTCAGATCATGATATGAAGATAGATTTAAAGGCTGATCATTTAATTCAGTTTTGGAATTTCAACAGAGGCATCTGAAGGTTTCCCACTGTGAGACTAGGATAAATGTCTTAGCTGTAAAAAAAGAAAAATATATTCAGAAACATATCTGTATCAAAAACTCTATATGACTCATTCTTAATGTACATGGACTAGAAATATCAAAGCACCCTGGGAGCTCTGCCACATTCCACTGTGGTGAGGACATATACAATACAGGAAAAAATACAGCTTGAGTTCTATGATACAGATAGAGTATGATATAGATGTATTGAACCAAACTCTAAAAGTCAAAATTATCCTAGAGTGTTTGGTGAGACCAACAATGATCTTGAAAATAGAAAACAAACAAACAAACAGCTAAAAAAGCCACTAAAAATAGAATGAAGTGCAATAGGTCCAATTCCAAAGTATTTCACCTGGGCTGAAGGGCGAAGGACTACTGGGTAAGCAGCTGCTCTGCAAAAGAGGCTCTGTTGATTCTGGGGATTCCAATGTGAGCAGGAAACAATAATAACTTGGTGTTAATTGACTTAGTCAAATGCTAAGTCATCACAGACTGAGCATTATCTGGTCCTGGTTTAATTTGCAGTTGGGCTGCCCAATTTTTATCATATTCTCACAGCGCATGTTCGCAAAGCATGCTCTGAAGAAGCCCACCCTACATATTCCACATTTGTCTAGTGAAATTTCTGAAGGATACCGGGATTGTTACTGAGGAATGTTCACTGAAGTCTTCTTTGGTTCATACAATGTTATAATGTACTTCACATATCTTGTTTAGAAAAGGAAAATAACATGTTACTATATTCTTCTTTTTCAAGGAATATTATCTTTGGGAATTATAGTCTATTTAAAAACAAAAAAAGAAATGCTGCTAAATATTTTCAGGGATTTTCTTGGCTTGGATTTGTTTGTTCCAAGAAACATATTTTCCTACTTTATGAGTCCTTTTTTTCTTCATTCTTGCTGTGTGAAATGTAAAACTGACAATAGAAATTGAGTTCAGGCCCATTCCTGCAAACACAGCAATGAAAACTAAGTAATGCATGAACAAGTTAAAAACTAAAGTTTTATTTCTGCAGTCTCAGACAAAAGAACATATAATTCAACTTTGTCAGTGCAAACAACTTCAGAATTCAAAGTCTGGAATATTTAAAGTGGCCAAACATTTTGCTTTTTTTGAAGAAGTTTCTTTGTTTTTATCAGCTTACAGAGGAGCTGCAGCTATACGGTTATGTCTGCAATTTTCTATTTTTTCTTCCAAGCATATGTATAGTAGAAAATTGTAATATGCATCCTTCAGATAAGTGCTCTTTGCTCTCCTTTGGGCTCCTCCTTTTGCTGCTCTGCAATGGTTGTGAATTGATCTCCACTTTTGTCTTCTCGTTTTCCATTCCTCAAATTATCAATTCTTTGCATGTTTCAGTTGAATGCTTTCAGTCATCTATATGGTATCTTTGAGGGAAAAATATACTTCATTATGTGTCAGTTACAAAACAAGCTTTTTGTATAGCAGTGAAAGAATGAGCACTGAGAACTGAAGTGCTCATGCTTGTTTGTGCTTTTGGTTATTGTCTTCCAACCATGCCTTACATTTTGCAGAGATTTAGAATAAAGTTGTTGTATTTTGTACCAGTTGTGCACAATGGCCAAGTCTAGAATTGTGACTAAATGTTGTTTGTGTCAGGTGATAATGGAGAGAGAGTAAAAAGTGTCTTCAGAAGGGCTGTGCAAATAATTTTTCTATTTAATGGTTACACTGAAGAGGGGAAAAAAATGGCCCTGGAATAATTTAAAACTTTTCAATTTTCATTTGATCTAAAATGAAATATTACATTAATAAGCAAGAATGGGAAATCATTTAGTTGTACATCATCTCCATGCAAAAATGCTTCCAGGCAGCACAGCTTGTTGACATGGTGCCAACACCTGGATCAATATCAACGCCTAGAAAGATTGCTACCTGATCAACTGAATTATGCCATTTCCTGAGGTGCACAAATATTCATTGAGGAGAACTCCTCCAGGTGAAGCAGACAACCTTAGCAGCACTTATTGCAGGACAATCAGAGACCACAGCAACAGCTGAAAGGTGCAACAAACTCAGGAAGAGTCAGGACACTTGGGAGAGAAGTAGGAAATCTGAGTGTAGTGCTGGCAAGGAGCAGTAACAAAGGAAGCCAGATGGAGAACATAGCACCTGCTTGGGATGACACAGAAAAAGCTAGCTGAATAAGAACTAGGCAAAGAGTTTTTAAAGCACAAATGCACAATTACTGCTCCGTCTCTGAAAAGTCATCTTTTGCCAAAAGTCAGGATAGACCCGCCTTCCTATAGTAAATGCAATAGATGAGCAGCACATAGTGTGGTGGGGTAAATACCGAGTTTTTAATGGCATAGAGTAAGACTTCCAATCTTCATAGGCTGGTGGGAAGCATTGCAGAGGAACTTCAGGCAACAGCAGCATCAGAGAACTGCTTTGGCAGACCTGTTTTCAGAAAAGGCAGACTCCACAAAGTATCCTGGCACACTGCAGTAGGTAAGTAGGATATGTCAGCAGTTGTTGTGGTGCTCTCAGTCCACACGCAATTGATGTGAGTGTGTAAAGAAGATCAAAGCCATAACTCCGTCTCATCTTGCTCCCCTCAGTCTTTCAACTCCTTACCTTCACTTGGCAGAGGCAGCTTCAGTAGTTAATTTTAGAGTAGCAATGGTCTTTTTTGAAAAGGATGTTAAACCTGCCCTGTGCTGTCAGGATTAGTGATAAAAAGGATCAGGAAAAAAACAGGAGGGCACCCTGGGACCTTTCAGAGGGTGCTGTGGAGTTGAGAGTGCTATGGTTGCTAGGGGGCTGATGTTCAAACAGATTTTGTTCCATATAAAACAGTGGCTCCTTTAAACTTACAACGCTAATTAAATCTATTCTTTCCAGCTTCCATGAATAGGTGTTGATCCACAATCAATTTAATTTCTTCTTACATATCAGCATGTGTAGTTGTAAATGTGTACAGCAGGTTTTGGAAATGTTCAACAGTTTCTATATGTCCTGCCCAGGAAGCTCTGGCCTGGTGAGCATGGGGTGGGATGAGGGAGCCCGGCAGTAATGAACTGCTTCTCGTGCTGAATAGACTTTTATATTTGACAGACAGTATATTTCAGTGGATGGGTTTTATGAAATACTAAAAACAAAGGCACCAAAGTCACTTGTACCCCCAATACCTACTGATCCTTTATTTCTGACTCCAAGACGTCCAGAGCATTATGGACTAAATTAATCAGGAGACTATGGAGAATGTTTATTTAAATTAACAAATTAATGGCTTTCCTATCCATATTAATCTTTCTATTCACCCTCAGAGATTTCAAATAATTGCTGTATTTTTCTGTGCATCTACAGTACTGCAGTCATATGATAACAGCATGATTTGATTATCTGAAAAGGCAGATTTTCTTTAAAATTGAATCATAATTACTAAGGAAAAAGTACAATGAAGAAAATACGCGATTATTAATTGAAAAGTATTGTTTACCTCATCAGGAAAGGCACAGCTACCATCAATTTCAATATCTAAACAAATTTTCCCAGCTACCACTGCAGATTTGGGTAGAAAAAAATGTTGAAACTGCCACTGCCAACGTAGGCATGATGCTTTTAAGGATATGATGTCCCTCTGCTGATGTGGCTTTGTTTTTGAATGATAAAGAAAAAACACAAAGCTTTTGACTCATTGCATTTGGTTGCTTCATAAAGCCACTTAGCTTTTACAAAGCAGGAAGACAACGCTGCTTGTTGAGTCACACGTGGAAAGGAAGGCAGAAATATTTTAAGGAGTGAACTGGAACACAAGATAGGATGCATCTGACCACATTAAAGCATCTATATCAGAACTACTGACACCCAACTTCTCCTACAAAGGAAAAAATGTGCCACTGAACTCTTCTAAGAGTTATCTAAAATAGTAGCTTAATTATGCATTGAAAGTGACTGTTCATCAGACAGAAAGGAAATGAACATGAGTGAACAGTTCAGAAAAGACAATATGTAGTGTCAAAGCATAAGAATTTCTATGATCCTTGATGCTTACATCTATCCATGAGAAATCTAATTTTCTGTCTTAGAGGGAATAATGTTTATCCTTCTCTTGTAAAGCAGAGACTAGCATTTTATGATGGCATAGCTGGTCTCTACAGAGGTATCTGCTATTGACAGAATTAGAGATCAGACAAAACCTTTGAGGAATACGAGAGAAATATATTGAGGACTTCTTTTAAAAACAGAAGGGGTGAAAATTGAGGACTCCAGTCTTTTGCTGAAGAAAATTATTACATTTAATTTTTCTCAAATTTAAACAAAAGTCAGACTTTGAGGGGTTCAGTACAAATCCGTCTGTGCAAGCAGTGACAGCAATTGTCTTATTCAGGAGTGATTGTTGTAATGGGAGGACAAATTGCTGAAATTCCCATCCCATTCAATGGTCTCCAGTGTCAGTCTGTTACCCAATAAAATCTACAGCTCTTGTCAATGGATACAAACAGGGAAATACTAGGCAGTGGTAAACACTAGTTTCTACATAGGTCAATAGAAATTAAAGACCCTTCTATTCCTGTGTATCAAATAAATAGTTTGCAATCATGATTTTGAGCTAAGGTAGTTATTATCTGTTGAATAAAACCATGTTACTCAGAACTCCAGACAATGTTTTTTCTGTAGGAACTCTTATCAAACTCAAATCTGCTGGAAAACATGCGGAATATGTACTGAATTCTATCCAGGTGAGGATGAGGGGCAAGTTTAGAGTCTGTGGGTCAGAATTAAGGGTCAGGCTAGCATGTGTGACACTGTTCGGGGTGTCTATTACAGGCCATGTGATTAGGATGGGGAAGTTGATGAGGCCTTCTACAGGCCACTGGGAGCAGCCTCAAAGTGACAGGCCCTGGTTCTCATGGGGGATTTCAATTACCCAGACATCTGTTGGAAGACCTACATGGTAGCCAGGAGACTCACATGGTTAAATAGGGAACTGTTGGGCAAACTCAAGTGGAAAAAGATAATCTATAGATTATGGAAGGAAGGAATGGCTGCTTTGGATGAATATAAGACTGTTGTCAGAGGATGTAGAGAGGCGACTAGGAAAGCTAAAGCCTCATTGGAGTTGTACCTTGCAAAGGAGGTCAAGAACAGTAAGAAGGGCTTCTTCAAATACATCGCAGATAAAACTAATGCTAGAGGCAATCTAGACCCACTGTTGAATGAGGCAGGTGTCCTGGTGACAGAGGATACAGAGAAGGCAGAGTTACTGAATGCCTTTGCCTCTGTCTATACTGCTGGAGACTGTCCTCAGGAGCCCCAGACTGCAGAGGAAGTCAGGTTCAAGGTGGAGTTTTGTTTGGTTGATGAGCACTGGGTTAAGGATCAGTTGAGCAACCTAGATGTACATAAATCCATGGGCCACAATGGGATGCACCCGCAAGTGGTGAGGGAGCTGGCAGAAGTCATTGCTAAACCACTCTCCATTAAGAGAGACATGGAGAAGTCATGTAAGTCATGGAGAACAGGAGAGGTGCCTGAGGACTGGAGGAGAGTAAATGTCACTCCAGTTTTCAAAAAGGGTAAGAAGGACGAGCCAGGTAACTACAGACCAGGTAACTCTTCTCCATCCCAGTAAAGGTGATGGAATGACTTGTTCTGGGTGCTGTCTCCAGGCATTTAAAGGACAAGAGGGTCATTGGGAGCAGTCAACATGGCTTTATCAAAGGGAAGTCATGTTTGACCAACCTTGTAGCTTTTAATGAAGACATAACCAGATGGTGGTAGTGCAGTGGGTGTGGTTTATCTTGATTTCAGTAAAGCATTTGACACTGTCTCCCAAAGCATCCTTGCGGCAAAACTAAGAAGGCCTGGGCTGGATGATCAGGTAGTGAGGTGGATTGTTAACTGGTTAAAAGAAAGAAGGTAGAGTAGTGATCGGTGGGGAAGGATCTAGTTGGAGGCCTGTGTCTATGGAAGTTCCTCAGAGGTCGGTGCTGCAACCAGTACTGTTCAGTCTATTAATTAATGACTTTGATGAGGGAACAGAGGGCACTGTCAGCAAGTTTGCTGATGATACTAAACTGGAAGGAGTGGCTGACACACCAGAAGGCTGTACTGCCTTTCAAAGAGACATGGACAGGCAGGAGAGTTGAGCAGAGAGAAATCTAATGAAATTCAACAAGGGTAGGTGTAGAATCTTGCATCTGGGAAAGAATAACCCCATATACCAGTACAGGTTGGTGAATGAACTTTCAGAGAGCATTGTAGGGTAAAGGGACCTGGGGCTCCTGGTGGACAGCAGGATGAGAATGAGCCATCAACATGCCTTCATGGCCAAGAAAGCCAATTGCATCCTGAGGTGTATTAGACAGGGTGAGGTTGATAGGTCAAGAGAGGTTCCCCTCCCATTCTTCTCTGCCCTCGGAAGACCACATCTGGAATATTGTGTCCAGTTCTGGGCCTTTCAATTCAAAAAAGGACAGGGAGCTGACGGAGAGAGTCCAGCGCAGGGCCATAAAGATGATGGAGTGGAGCATCTCCCTTATGATGAAAGGTGGAGGGAGCTGGGGCTCTTTAGCTTGGAGGAGACTGAGGGGTGATCACATTAATGTTTACAAATATGTAAAGGGCGGGTGTCAGGAGGATAGAGCCAGACTCTTCTCAGTGATGTCCAATGACAGGACAAGGGGCAATGGGTACAAGCTAGAACATTAAAGGCTCCAAAGAAACACAAGGAATAATTTCTTCACTGTGAGGGTGACTGAGCACTGGAACAGGCTGCCCAGATGGGTTGTGGAGACTCCTTCTCTGGGGACATTCAAAACCCACCTGGACAAGTTCCTGCGTGACCTAGTCTAGGTGGCCCTACTATGGCAAGGGGGTTGGACTAGATGATCTTTTGAGGTCCCTTCTAGCTCTTGAGGTTATGTGATTCTGTGAAGGTATCCTACTTCAGATACATCATGAACATCACTCAGGTACACAAAAATCTAAATCTAAGAAGAAAGAAGAACCATACAGAGTACGTACAAATGTACCAGCAGAAGAACTGTGTGGAGTTAGGCTGAAGTTCTGCCTAACCTAGTATCAAGCACATACTAAAAAAAATATAAGAAAAAATATTTTTTCAATTATTATTTATAAGTACAGAAGAGATATTTTCCCAAAATACTTTCACCATCCTCAGTTGTTTGTGGCTGAAGAACATTCTGAAGTAGAACTAATCGCACTGCAATCTTCTACTCAGAGTTTGTCAGAATTCACCTAAATTTTAGAACCCACTGCTCTAAGGTAAGGACTTCCTCAGCACATTGTAAAGAAGTATCACTAAATGTGAAAAAATGTACTTTTTTGCCTGTTTTCACCTCAGGTGTTCTTCCTTAATATACCCCTGAAAGCTATCTGAATTAGGAAGATACTATCTAGAAAGAAAAAGGACCTTTTATTCTAATGCCAATAAACATTCATCTTATGGCAACTTCCTCCCAAAATGATCTTTTTGTGATTCTTTCATTTTCAGATATTTTCAAATCACCAAATCCATGCTATCTTAAGTAGAAGTACTTTCTGAGAGACCTTATCAGTACTCTTCAATCTAAAAAGATGTGTGTCGTTCTCAGACACGTGTCATTGTAATTACAAGGCAAATGATTTATTTTAATATTTGCAGTTTAGGGAACTGCACACATATCTCAGTTGTGTACAGTTTTTCAAACTGACACTGTAACTGCATTTTCCATCTTTTGCTCTTTACACTTGCTTAATTAACTTTCAGCTGCTGACATCATTCTTTTTATTTTGTTCCACAAATTCACAGATATTTGGCCTGTGAATTGGAAGTGCCAAAACCACCTCTGTTCAGTGCTCAATAATCCTAACTTTATAAACCATAGTTTCCAATAGTCTTTCAGAATCCATTTCTACCTACACAAAACTATGTGAGAAAGTTATTTGCTTTTGTAAGACTCAGCAAACTTAATTGCACACATATACACACACAAACATATACACAACAGGAACCTAAATCCATAGGACATTTTTACCTCTTGTGTGTGCAGCATGTGTGCCTCCTTGATTGCATTTGGAAAGTTTTAAAGACCTCATGTAAAACCTTGATTTCATTGAAATGAATGAAATAAATCTTTCTAATCAGAAGAATCAGAAACAGAATTATACCCTCTTATTTTATGTTCACATACAACTATTCGATTGAATGTGATAAAAACTTATGCTACAAATATTGAGCCATAAACCTTAAAGTTAGGCTATTTTCCTTCCCTGATACATCTTAGACGAAGAAAAGAAAAAGGTTTAAACTGCATCATTTCTAGACTTCTACATGTTCTGTACTCCTTGCTTACCTGGTGACATCTTCAATGATCTTTTCTCGCAGGTATACTTGATCAGAAAGAAGAAAAATTCCATGCAGCTTTGGCCAGAATGAGTCTGATTTCAAACAGTATGGCTTCATTACGTGCCACAAACCGTTCACAGAAAATCACACAGTAGGGAGAGGGGAGGAAATGACAGAAAAATATTGTCAGGTAATAACAAGTAAAATCATGAGTCATAAATGACTTGCTGTAAGAACATAAAGAGCAAAACTGTGGTTTTGTCATTGACAACCAAAAGTATTAAATTTTTTGCTCTGACAGAGTATTGAATCTAGTCATGAAAAGCTTCTAACTAGAAATCAAACTTATATGGTTTTTAGCAAATTTGAAAATGAATTTTCTTCTAAACTATTGCTTTGCTTAGGCAGTAAATTAACACGGTCCTATCATTGCAATGTTGAGGCTACTGCTACAATAAGGCTGTATATAACTGATGTCACTTACCTAAATTGATCAGACTACTGTGCTGATTCTCTGAGATAGAAAAGGTCTGTTCATACTAACCAGAACCACTGGAACCATCAGTCAGACATGGTATGTTTAATTTCCCAAGACCTGGGCATCCTGCAACCTTATCTGTGTGTCTCTGTATAAGAGATGCAGAAAATCATTCAGGCCTCAGTCTTAAAACTGTATTCCTCTAACCTTCTTGAAATTTTGCAACTACAGTCAGGCCCCTGGCATATGATTCTTTCCTGTACAAAAAGTACTAAGAGGAATTGTATACAAACCTAATAAGCAGGAACATAGACAGGATCAAGCAAGCAGGAGTAATTTGTGATTATCATTCAACTAGTAGGATTGAGGTACATAATTGCTATGCCAGTTTCCTAGTATTTCTTCTCCTTTCCCCAACTCTTGGATGCATTAAGCCTTGAAAAATTAGCTGTCATCTACTGGATACAAAACAAGGGAAAGGGGAGACTATTTCCTACTCTTTTGTACTATTGCTAGCCTTGAATTATTCACGCAGGCCTTCACATGCATCCACCTGCAAAGGCACAGGATCTCAAAAGCGAGTTGGTTTCAGACTGTCATGCATCTCTCAGCATACAGAGCAGGTAAAAAGGATGGTGGGTAGTCTTAGGCTTTTCAGATTCAAATGATCTCATTTAACTCTGTGGGCAACTATGTTATAGGCAGCTACAACTGAGCTATTCATCTAAATTTCCAGTATAACCTTTGGACAAAACCATTTTTATGCATAATCCAGACAACGTATTTTAGACAACTGCCTTCAGATGAGATTAATATCATCCCAAAAATATCTCTTTCTATCAGATACAGTGGGACTAGAGACAAGTAGCCCAGATATAGGGATTTATGTTGTACATCCTAACAGGTGATTTGCCTTTCATGTTTTCTTCTTCATTCAATGACAGCAGAAATTTTACTTCACAGAAAATAATAGAAACAACCTGAATCCAAACTGTTTCTCTGCTAAAAGATCTGAAAAGGCTGCAACCTAGGAAATCTTGGTTAAAAAAAAAGTCTAGAAAGAGAAGCTGCTGAAAGAAGATCAAAAGACTGATAGGAAAATTCAGGTTGGAAGGAATCTTGGAATGCCAGCTAGTTTAAAATCCTGCTCAAAGCACACTCAGTTGATATCAGACCAAGTGGCAAACTTCTTCACTGCCTGACTATACTCTCAGGAAGAAGTTTCTCCTCTCCTGTTTCAGCTTTTGCCCATTGCTGTCCTTCTGCCATGCACCAGTGTAGAAGCCTGGCTCCACCTCCCTGGTGACCCCTCATAGGTACTGGAGGAGCTGTTAGGTGTCCCCAAAAACATCCCTTCTCCATGCTGAACAAGATCAGCTCTCTGCATGGAGCTGGCATTCCTGTCCTGTGGACTTTGGGAAGGTCTGGAAAAAAACTTCTCAGACTTTCTTCCTCTAGAAATTATTCTGGAAGGTGGAATACAAAGAGACAATGTACATGTGGTACCTGTATGTATGCAACCTATCAATAAATGTGCCTGCTGTCTAGAGCTGGCTTCAGTGAAGTCAAGATGCTTTCTGGTTCCTGATCTCCTACAAGAATGCAAAGGGGATATTGTTAGATTGAGGAGTTAGAAAAGGGCATACCTCATCCAAAAGTAATGACTCTATGTGCAACCTCACTTGTCCTTGTCAGGAAAGGATAGTAGAATTTAGTTTTGTCCTGATCAGAGAACTGTGAAGTGGGATGTCAAGCACAAAAACTTTACTGTTATTTCACATGGTGTCTTTCAGGACTCTGCTAGCTCTCAGGAAGATATTGGTTTCTTCTGTCGGTTCAAACTACAGGAGTAAAATCTACTAACATGCTAATTAAGATTCCCACAGAGGACTATGGCTTTGCTAAGCTGTACATCACAAATCACTTGCTCTAGTTAGTCTAGCACCTTCTGTGAATCAGCAAAGCAAGTAAAGCATCAGATATGCCATGGAAGTAATCACCTCTTCTGAGCAGTTGACCAGTTTCTCCAGGTCCATGGAGTCCCATACAAAACATTTAAATTAGTTTTATGACAGACATTTCAAAGAAAGCTTGTGGCAGCCTCCTGTAGGAAATTCTGCAACATCCTTGTACAGCAGAGAAAAATACAGAAAAAAGAGCAATGTACAATAAACAAAAAGAAAAAGAACATATCAGACCCCAGAATTCAGAAGAGCTGATGATTAAATAAGTACTGAAAGTAAATATTTTTTCCTATTTCCTACTGATGTGAAAAACCATCACCACTTGAGATGCTCCTAATTATAAACAACTATTGGAAACCATCCCAGGCTTCCCAAGACATTCAGACAATTTCTCATGGAATAACAGAATGTTAGCACATACAGCAGTGAAATTGGCTTCATATGCATGAACTAGAAACCCAATATGATCCAAAGTAAAAGAAAACGTAAGAGTTACAAACACAACACATGACAACTTTCACTAACCTAGGAAGCTTTTTTCCAGCTCCTGCTAGTATAAGGAAACAGACAAACTGTTGATTCATACAGACTTCCCGAAATACTTTATTCCCCAAGCTTTCTTGTTCAGATTTTCCATTTTTGAGCACATTTCTTGGTATAGACAGCATTTGACAGGCAAAACACAATACATAATAAGAAAGCTTTCTTGAGAACACAAGTTCATCAAAAAGTACGGAAGGATGAGATGTTTCCTTTGTTTTAGGGTGATCATGGGAACACTTATGTAGGAGGCAAGTGCATTTTCTTACATCAAGTGATTACAAAAAAGGGAAATTGTACATTTGTTGTGATTTAACCCCAGCCAGCAACTAAGCACCACATAGACACTTAGTCACTCGTCCCAGTGGGATGGGGAGAAGAATCAGGAAAAAAAAGTTAAAATTCATGGGTTGAAATAAGGACAGTTAACCAAGTAAAATAAGATAAAATGAATCATAACAATAAAAATAAAATTAATAATAATAATGATTGTAATGAAAAGTAATTGTAACAAAAATAAAGGGAGAGAAATAAAACCCACAGGAAAACCAAAACAAAAATATGTCTCAAGTGCTACACAATGCAATCCTCACCATCCATCGACTTCTTGCCAACTGCCCTCAGTTTCTCTACTGGGCTGATGTCCTATGGTATGGAACAGTCCTTTGGCTAGTTGGGATCGCTTGTCCTAGCTATGCTTCCTCCTAGCTTCTTGTGCCCCTGCACCCTGCAGCCCACTCACTGGCAGGGCAGAGTGGGAAGCAGAAAAGGCCTTGATGATGTGCAAGCATTCCTCAGCAATAACCAAAACATTCCTGTGTTATCAACACAGTTTTCAGCACAAATCCAAAACACAGCCCTGTACCAGCTACTAAGGCAATTAACTCTATCCCAACTAAAACCAGGACAACATCACATAATACCTTTTCCTTACATAAAATCTTTTACAAGTGGGGCTTTTTTTTCAAGTTTCCCCCATTAAAAGTGAAAAAAAAAAAAGTCACTATATAGTCATTCAAAAGGGGACTGGAACATCTTTCATACGAGGAAAGGCTGTGGGAACTGGGGCTTTTTAGTCTAGAGAAGACTGAGGGGGGATCTTATTAACATTTACAAATATCTAAATGGTGGGTGTCAGGAGGTTGGAGCAGCCCTTTCTTCTATTGTAACTAGAACAGGACAAGGGGTAAAGGGATGAAGCTGGAACACAAAAAGTTCCATTTAAACATAAGAAAAAACTATTTCACTGTTCAGGTGAGGGAGCCCTGGCACAGGCTGCCCAGAGGGGTTGTGGAGTCTCCTTCCTTGGAGGTCTTCAAGATCCCCCGGACGTGTTCCTATGCGACCTGATCTGGATGAACCTGCTTCTGCAGGGGGGTTGGACTAGATGATCTCTAAAGGTCCCTTCCAACCCCTACCATTCTGTGATTCTGTGAAAAGTGTTTGGATATTCACAAAAAAAAGGAAAAAGCAAACCAAAAAACACCACAGGTTACATGACAACAGAAATCTTCAACTTTGTGTTTTGAATGACATTGATAGCATATCAATAGTGTTTTTCTGTACATAGAGAAAGATCAATCCCATATTCTTCTAGCTTTACTGTAGGTTAAAGACATTCCTGGTACATACCAGAAACACCCTCTAATCAAAATTCTTTCTATGCATCCCATCTTAAACATGAAAAATGAGTAGCATTATGCTATTTGAGGCTTCTGAGCTATAAATATTATTTCCTCAACAATGTCACGTTTATATTAAATTTACAGACGAAAGTTTCTTCAAGAGCTAACTGTCCCTTTTCCTCTTCACTAATATAATCAATAGACAGAAATTTTTCAGATGCCTAATTTTACACTCCAGTTAAGACTGTAATTGCTAGGAAAAAGCTAGACTCAAAAAAATCAAGCTCCACATAATCCTTGGCACAGAAGCTAGGAAGTCACTCAAAATCTGGAGATTTTTAATATCCAAGCAAACTTCTAAGGGTGGATTCATTTCAAACTCTCTAACAGAGCTTCAGTTTTGTTTTTTTTTACAAAAAGAGGGTAGACTGGGAATTTTAAGATTATAGTTAACAAAAAGTCACCTCTGTGAAATTTTTTTTGCATTAAAAAACTTTCTGCACAGTATGTTGCTAAAATAGAATTACAAGCTGATACACCTAATAAATAAGTTAAAGTTTACTCTAAGTTAAATACTCTCTCTTTTAGAGAGAATGATGTGGTGGGAGACCCTGTCAAAGGCCTGAGCAAAGTCCAGACAGATGACATGCATAGCTCTTCCCTTGTCCACTGACTTCATAGAAGGCCACAAGATTCAAGCAGGACTTTCCCTTGGTGCAGCTATGCTGACTGTCTCCAAACACCTCCCTGTCCTGCATAGCCTTACCATAACTTCTAGAAGGATCTGTCCCATGATCTTCCCCAGGCACAAAGGTGAAGTACAATGTTTTTCCAGTGATTAGGGACTTCACTCAATTGCCAGGACCTTTCAAATATCACAGATAGTGGCCTGGCAACTACATCAGCCACTTTCCTCAAGATTCTGGGGTGCATCTTGTCATGTCACATAGGCTTATATATATTCAGATTCTTCAGGTGATCACAAGCCTGATGTTCTCTTACAGTGGAAGCACTTTGCTTCTCCAGTCCCTGCCTTGCAGTTCATCCACTTATGAGGCTTCGGAAGAGAGATTGCCAGTAAAGACTGAGGAAAAAATTTGTTTAGTACCTCAGCCTTCTCCTTGCCTATTGTTGCCATTTTGCCAGCCTTGCTCATCAGACAGAGTATACTTTCTTGGACATTTCTTTTCTGGTTGACATACCTTTAGAAATCTCTCTACTTTTTTCATCCTTTGCCAAGTTCAGCTTCATCTGTGCCTTGGCCTTTTTGACGCATTACTATACAACTGGGCAGCAGCCCTGTACTCTTTCCAGGATGCCTCTCTTTCCACTGTCTGTGCAGTTTCTTCTTGCCCTTTAGTTTGACCAGCAGGTCTTGACTCAGCTCTGCCAATCTCTTGCCTCCCTTGCCTAATTTCTTACATCTGGGGATTGCGAGCTCTTGTGCTCTATAGAAAGCATCCTTGAAGATCTGCCAACTTCAGTCAACTACTGCCTACTACCAGCTTGTCCGTGTCTGTAACCTATCTGCACCACAGAGAGTGAAAAACCTTTTTCTTTCTAAATCTTAGAAAATAAGGTCTCAGGAAATAAGAAGTCTGTAAATTTCCTTATCTCCTGTGAACACAGAGGTAAAGTGGCTTCTCTTTGAGATGAGAGGAACAGCTCATCATCCACACAAACAAATAGCCTGTTGCACCTAGCATCTCTCTGAGATAACAAAGCCTGGGGACTAACTAAGGAGGAAAAAGATAGGCACACGTCATGATGCCCTTTTGTACGTGAATTCTGAGTAAGGAGAAGTAGCAATTTGTGTTTTGGCAGTTCCTTGAGCTCAGTCTTCAGCTGGAGTAAAGTAAAATGCATTTCAGTATTTCAGAGTGATGCAGAGCTGATTCACCCAGACTGATTCATCCTTAACTTTAGGCTGACCAGAATTACTAGAGAAGTCCCAAAGTTTGTGGGCAATTCAATTAAGTGTAAACCAAACTGTACAGAACTTACAAAGTTGACATTTTTGTCAAGACATATCGTTCCTCAATTCTTCTGACAGGTAAAATGATTTAGTATAGTTCAGGCACCTGAACAGTGCTCCAAGAGGGGCAGGGAAGGAGAACAGCAGATGCACAGCACTGTGACTGACCTGTATTGAGTGAGAACCCATCTGTGCAACAAATGTGCAAGAAATTTTAAATTTGTATGTTCTGTCTAGTGGGAGGGGTGGAGTAGGGGTTGCAGAGGGCATCAACCTTTTAATCTGGCTGGTTATCAGCAGGAAGGCAAGCACCTGCTCCCAGCTTTGCCAAGGGAAGCACACAGAGGAACCACCTTTCTGAGTGGTTCATTCACAAGAACAAGCATAACATGGTACTAAGGGATAGGTTAATCATACATTTATCTAATTTCCTTCAAGGTTAGATGTTTCAAAGCTTTTTATCTCAGTCTTGTAATAGTTTTTGCAACTTTTAGTTTTCTCAGTTAACTTCAATTAAATTCCTTTTAAGCCTAATATCTCAGAGAGCCCTAGAATTTGCTAATTCTGTACTTTAGTTGTATTTTATTCTTGGACTTTCCACTTCATTTTCAAAACCTACTTACAGAGATTCAGGGTCAGGTTTTTTCACTACTGAAGTCATATTTTTTTGTAGATAAAACATTGTTCCACCTCTTCCCAGGTCACAGTCAATTTTCCTTGGTAGGAAAGGAATTTTCCTTAACATTTTTTTTTTCCCTGCTCAATGACATAAGCAGAACATTTAAGGTAGCAGTAAGTTGAAAGTTAATTCAATAATCCAGAAAATGAAAAGTAAACACCATAGTAATTTGACTACAGTTTTGATTGATAAATTTTAAAAGTGATCTTTTCACAAAACCAGTTCAGAACTAATGTTGGGTGCTTGCCATTTTTAATTTAATATAGAAAAAAAAAAGGAGGATAAAGTCAAAAGATAAGTAAAAATAACAGCTGGCATAATCCGGTACTTTATTTATGTATAAAAAGCTGGATGTGAATTTTGCTCTATAAGAATCATGTTTATTTTCTACTAGTAGCATATGTATTGTACAGTCTGCAGCTCCAATGACACTAAAGAAATCTTGAAAGTCATAAAACTTCTGTTCTGCCTGCTGTTGCTTGCCTATTGTTCCGTCAGAGAGAAGAATGCATTACCTGCTTCCCTGTGAAGGAACAGAAGTTGTTTGCACATGGAAGATAAGTGTTGCATGGGATGCTTCCCTGCTGGTATGTAGAAGGTGTTAATAATCTAAAGAGTATGAACAGCTGTTATCCTTACAGTAATTAGCATAATATTTCCTGATTGACTACACTATGCATTCTCTTTTTTTTTTAAATTGAAACTGTTATCAGTAATTCATTTATTCACTTTCTGGGATTATTTCCAATTTACAGACTGAGACATTTCATAAAATGAATACAAAAATTGGAAAACAGATGTAATGGCTCAAGGGTTCTGATTCCTAAAGTTCCATATGTATTGTCTTAATATGAACTGTGTAGATGATAGCATTAAACTATAAGACTACATCCACAGAAGAGCTCATGAAAGGATGAGAGCTGAATAAATCAAATTTTTGAGCATCTCAATTGCGGATACATAAGTACCAAGTTTGAGAGCGAAAATTCTCTAGACAACACAAGAAAAGCATTGAGCAACTTCGCAGATGCTCATAATACCTAGCATAAAATACTGAAGAGACGAATTGATTCAATGCTAGACATCCCTGAGGAACTTAGATGTCAAGTTTCAAGCCCAAAGGGCCCACTTTTGCAGTTCTTATTCTTACAAGAAGTCCCATTTATTAAATTGCTCTGTTGCCTCAAATAATGATTTTTAAAAGAAGGAAATAGGAAAAAAAAAAAGCACTAAAAAGCCTTCTTTCTGTTTATTGTCATTAAAAGTGTTCATTAAAGGATCAAATTGTCTGGGATGGTTTTCCAAACTTAAATTAAGTGTTAGGTAGTTATGGTGCACCTATATTAACATTTATTTTGGGTCAAGGGAATGCTTTTGAATAAAATCTGATTGTCTTGACATTCAGATAGAACTGTGTAACTGAGAAGGGGAAAAGATTATCATGGATCTCATGGGGAAGACCAAAATTATTATAGGTTATTTAAAGGAATGGTGTGAATATTTAAAGGAATGATGGTTATTTAAAGGAATGGTGAAGTAGATGAAACATTCTGTAAGTCCTTGGGAGAAACCTCACAGTCACATGTCATGGTTCTTGTTGGGGACTTCAACTTCCCAGGTATCTGCTGGAAATACAACACAGCAGAGAGGGAACAAACCAGGAGGTTCCTGGAATGTGTGGAGGATAACTTCCTCACACAGCTGGTCAGTGAACCGAGCAGAGAGGGTGCCCTGCTGGACCTCTTGTTTGTGAACAGAGAAGGTCTTGTGGAGGATGTGGCAGTTGGAGGCCATCTGCACTGTCTGCACCCTTGGTCACGAAACAGTGACCAAGTCCTCTATTGATAGAGATGTCAGGAGGCGGGGCAGCAAAACTGACACTTCAGAGTTTTGAAAGGCAGACTTCGACCTATTTAGGAGGTTACTTGACAGTATCCCTTGGCAGTCAGTTTTGAAGGATATAGGAGTCCAGGAAGGCTGGACACTTTTTAAGAAGGAAATCTTAAAGGCCCAGGTACAGGCTCCCCACGTGCTGTGAGACAAGCCAAGGCAAAGATCATCAGCCTGGCTGAATAGGGAGATTTGACTTAAGATCAGGGAAAAGAGTTTATGGCCTCTGGAAGAAGGGGCAGACCACTCACAATAACTACAAGAACGTTGTTAGGTTATGCAGAGAGATAATTAGGTCAAAAGCTCAGCTAGAAGTCAAGTTGGCTTTAGAAGTAAAGGACAAAGTACAAGGACATTGAGGTGCTGGAGAGGATACAGAGGTGGGCTATCAAGCTAGTAAAGGATTTGGAGCACATCTGCTATGAGGAATGGCTGAGGGATCTGGGGCTGTTTAGCCTGGAGAAAAGAAGGCTTGGGATATCTTATTGGTCTCTACAACTACCTGAAAGGAGCTTGTAGCAAGGCAGGGTATTGGTCTGTTCTTCCTAGTAACAAGCCTCAAGTTGCACCAGGGTAGGTTCAGGTTGAATATGGGGAGGAATTTCCTTACTGAAAAGATTGTCAAGCATTGGAACAGGCTGTCCAGGGAGGTGGTGGAGTCACCATCCCTGGAAGCGTTTCAGAGACGGTTGGATGTTGCACTTAGGGAAATGGTCTAGTGGTTGACAGGGTTGGGACAAAGGCTGGGCTCAATCATCTTAAAGGGCTTTTCCAGCTGAAATGATTCTATGATTCTGTGATTCTATGATTCTATGACTGAGAGGGGACCTTATCAACACTTATAAATATCTAAAGAGCAGTGTTGAGAGGATGAGGCTGGTCTTTTTTCTGTAGTGCCCAGTGACAGGACAAGAGCTAATGGACAGAAGCTGGAACACACGAAGCTCCACTTGAATGTGAGGAGAAACTTTGTTCCTGTGAGGGTGAGAGACCCCTGGCACAGACTGCCCAGGGAGGCTGTGGAGTCTCTTTTTCTGGAGGTTTTCAAAACTTGCCTGGACCCATTCCTCTGTGACCTAATTGAGGTGAACCTTCTTTAGCAGGGGGTTGAATTGGATGATCTCTAGAGATCTCTTCCAACATCTTCCATTCTGTGATTCTGTGATCTATCTTAAAACATCTAGAATGATGAGTATATTAATGTTTTTGATCAGCTGCTTTTTCTTCTCTGTTGACAAAAGAAGGGAACCTAGAGTGACCAGCTTAGGTGCAGGCATTTGCATGAGTGATAGTTTAATCCTCCCCTTTAGCAATTAACTGCCATGGTCAGGTATCCCTTGTGCAGTGCATACAGCAACAGGCTTCCCAGCAACTTAAATCATGGCAAGAAGACTGTCAGCTGAATGGAGATAGTCTATGCAAAGGATGGTTTACTCCACTCAGGCTTCTTAATTGTTTACCATAAAGCTTATCCTTCATTAATTGCTTCTTCAGGTGACATTAACCTCTGCTTGTTCTCTTGGAGAACTAGATGGAAAAAATGAAATGGGGAATAGCCAGAGATGCTCAGATGAGTTCCTGCATTCTTCTCAGCTGGAGAAAATTCCTGGCAAGTGGTGCCATATGTCTCCTAGAACAGAAGGAAAACTAAGGTGACATTTTCTTCAGTAGAAATATATAATAAAAGTGTCACCATCTTTTATATTTAAATAAATCTAGCAACACTTACCAAATTAACAAATATTATGGGGTTTTAGTTCCTTTTGTATATAAAGTTATCTTGGCTTGCTTGATACAAACACACACTTGATACATTTATACATGTAAATATACATGTGGCCTTACAAATAAATTACATAGAAAAAGAAGGAACAGCTCTATCCCTAAGGACAAAGAAAAAAAAAAAAGAACTTGGAATTTACTTCCCAAATAGACAAATTAGGAAACCTTGGATTATACCAGAGATTCTGTGCAGCCTATAGGCTCAGGTTTCTTTCTATTAAGACTGGACACAGCAACTGGGGAGGAGATGGGGGGAAAGCTGACTGATAATCAATATACTGCAATATGCTGGTTACAGAAGGCATTTACTTTGAATCATAGAATCATAGAATAGTAGAGGTTGGAAGGGACCTCTAGAGACCATCTAGTCCAAGCCACCTGCTAAAACAGGTTCACCTAGATCAGGTCCCACAAGACTGCATCGAGATGGGTTTTGAAAACCTCCAGAGAAGAAGATTGCACAGCCTCACTGGGCAGCCTGTGCCAGGGCTCCCTCACTCTCACAATAAAAAAGTTTTTCCTTTTGTTTAAGTGAAACTTTTTGTGTTCCAGTTTATGTCTGTTACCCCTTGTCCTGTCACTGGAGACACCAGAAAAAAGCATTGCCCCATCCTCTTAACATCCATCTTTTTAACTTGTGTTAATGAGATCACACCTCAGTCTCCTCCTCCCCAGGATGAACAGCCCCAGTTCCCACAGCCTTTCCTCATAAGAAAGATGTTCCAGTCCCCTGACCATCTTTGGTGGCCCTGTGGTGGAGTCTCTCCAGAAGTTCTCTGTCCCTCTTGAGCTGAGGAATCCAAAACTGGATACAGTACTCCAGATGAGGCCTCACCAGGGCAGAGTAGAGAGGAAGCTGCAAGGTATCCAGATTGTCCATCTGGATATTGGCCTAGCTAGTATTGTCTGAATGTACCTTTGCACAAAATGTAAGTCTATCAAAATAGATACATTTGTTAGAATAACTGATCTATTTGTGTTATGAGGGATACTTAAAAGGAAGTAATGGACCCATTTTTTCCAACACCATAGAGTAGACAGCAAAGTAATGAAATAATATGCACATAGAAATTCTATTGAATAAGTTATATTTCCCACTCTACCTATTTTTTTTCTCACTGAATTAAAATTCAGTGCTGAATTAGTATTGTGTTCTCCAAATTGGTTGGAGGGTTGTAACCATTGTTTTCTCTCCAGTGGTTCACGTTAGTGTTTTTTATGCTAATTAACTAGATTGCAGATGATAATATGCAATATTCTGTTTTTCTTCTGTGCCATATTTGAGTCTTATTGTCCTAAAAATGTTTCCTTTTTAATATCTGATTCAACAAAGAACTAAACATCAGGTTAAGTTTGCAAACCTGAGAATAAACTAATTTACTCCAGATGGAACAGTGTGTATTTTTTAAACATGATACTGGAACTGGCAAGGAGTAGTTTGTTTCAAGATAAGCACATATTAACCATTTTTCTCTTTTTTTTTCTTTCCCTGATTGTGGGAAAATAGTGGAAAATTGACGAGGACGATTGTAAACACACTCAAGTGACTTGCACCTGAGGTCTCGGAAAGCACATATATCATACTAATCACTGCTTAGTCTTGTGTGTTTGACAAGAAGACCATCTGTGTTTAGATAACATAGGTCTGTAATAGAGGCACCGTATCAAATATCTTCGAGATTCCTGTGCTGCTATACGAAAGATCAAAGCACAGTGATACACTACACCTACATATATCCCTGACATATTGGCAAAATCAACGGGTTCAGTGATCCTCTAGAATGGATCAGTCTCCTCAATGCCTGCCCCTTGGCTTGTGTGTCTCTGTCTGGATGCTACTTCAGCGATCCCCTGGTTGACAAGGTAACAAAAATAAATTAACTCTTTTTATTTCATCTGTGGTGTTGTGGTTGTTCCTACTTCCTGCCTGTGCCAGCTCACACACTAATCCACAGGCAATATTCCATCCCCACTCTGGCTCTTATTTTCATTCCAATCACCACTTTAATTCCACAAAAAAATGAACTTACAGTTCAATCTGTTTCCTTCCTTTGGTTCTTGGTATCTGTGTCTTTAATTACAGTAAGAAGCACCTTCAATCTTGTCCAAACCATTGCATCCCCACATGGCATCTCTCCCATAGCACCAATTTCACTTGAGAGACTGAGCTTGGAGGAGCTAGTACAAGTGCTTTGGCGATATTTTGGGTTGCGCAGCATGGAAGATGACAGTAGAACTCAGCACTTCCAAATCAGCCATCTCTAAAGGGACAAAGGAAGATTTTAGCAATTTTAGAGACTCCCAGTTATTACAGCATTCCAGCCTGCTCTCACTGAAGCCAAGAGGAACCTTTCCTTTGATTTCAGTAAGAGCTAGATCAGTAGAGAGAATGAAAGGTGAGATATAATTCCTCCCAGTAACATCCTTCTTTCTCTTGCAATGATAAGCTATTCAGCTTTCAGACTTCCTATGTGCCCCTATAGGTCTCAGCATCTTTACTAACTCGAATGGCATCTGTTTCCATTAAGTGTTGTATACAATGAAGTGTCACTTGGTTTTTCGTTACCACAGGGGTACCAATAATATAACTGCTCACGTGAGAACATAATCAGCCTGCACAGAATTCAGACTGGTGACAGGCAGGCATATGAATGTAAAAAAAATTATGTAATTAGAGAACCATTGAAGTCTTAGCTTTAAGCTAGTGACAGGACATTTTCCAAATCATATATCTTATAGTTGATGATAAAATATTTAATCTTTGAATTAACTTTACATTAGTATTTTCTCAGCTTCTTGCTGATTTAACCAAATTATCACATATTCAACCTGGCTGAGAGCCATGTTTCCAACTGCAGTTTTGGAGTAGATTTAAGAAAACTATCAGTAAAAGGAGGTAAAGGGTGTCTTCTTTACAAGCTAACTATGCAGTGCTTCAATATTTAAAGATCGGGAGATAGAACAGTAAGTGTCAGAGAACAAATTGCTATGGTTTTTTCACCAACCTTAATGAAATTATTTATAATTCCAGATATCAAAAATTATCTGCTACATATCACCATATTGTAGAAAACCAGAAAAAAGGGGAAAAAAAAGGCTAACCTTTTAAACAAAATTACTTTCTTTAATTATTTTCATTATTATTCATCTTAACATCTCAGCTGAAGATAAGTAGCACGTTACAGGAAACAAATGAGGTAATTGGTCCTTGTAGGTTCCGTGTTTTCCCTTTGACTTATTAATTTGTAAGTTGTTTACCCTACAGCCATCTGTGACTTTGAAAAGGACTAAATCATTTGTTTCAACCATCTCAGCCACTTACTGATAGATAGATATTGACAATCTGTATGCTTTTCAGACCTGTGGGAAAATGCCCAGAAAAGGCCACGATGCTTGTGAACACAATTAAGAAAGACAACAGGCCATCAGAGCTCTCTTGCTGAGGTATTGTTTTAATATGATAACAGTGCAATTGTTTTCTTAAATCACTAATGGATAATGTGAAAGGATTGTTTGGTTGGTTTTTGCTTTGTTTTGTTTTGTTTTAAAAAAGCAAAGACCTACCATTACAGTTTATATTGATTCATAGTCTTTACAGCAAATGAGGTAAACATTTGAATCGATGCCCACCAAAAAGTTTGTGTTCATCTTAGCAAAACATTATAATTAAACAACCTTTCCAGTTTAAGAGAGTTCTGTGTATTGATATTGTACAATTCCACATGGCACATTTCCCATGATTCAACATCTGTCCATTCAGTAAGTACAGGATATGTATAGGACAGCTACCTATTCAGAGGACAGTAAACATTCATTCAATTCCACCAAAGTGTCAGTTCAGTAAAGTATTTAAAGATGAAATTGACTGTCAACATGCAAATTAACTGCCTCCAAATTTTCAATCACACATCCAAATGTAAGCCATTTACATCTGAAATAACATAAATTATTTGTTGTGCAACTGAAAATTTGATAGACTATATGAAGAAAAGAGAAGGGAATCCCAGGACACCCCTGTTGTGATTTCATTGGGCACATCACAGTGTTTGATGTTTTGCTTGAAGATTTGGCTAATATGTAACGATAGTATGGCTTTCTACAAGAGTGTTTCTGCATATACCCTCACAGCCATCTGAACTCCAAGCAGTAAAACATTAAAGTAACACGGGCTACTCAACCTACCAGTCGGATATGTTTGTGTACACAGAGCCAACACAGGCTCTGAATATTAATTCTATCTCATCAAAGCCCTATTTTGAAGAGCTGAGAGACTTCAAAAGTGCTGAGTCCTTGACTGAGTTAGGATAAATTTAGCTCAGAATAAGAGTATATTGACAAAATGGGATTCAAGAGTTTTGTATATCTTTAAGTATTTAACCCGCACCCATTGCCAAAATCCGATGTATCAACTATATTTATTTTTATTATTCTCAGGATAATTGTGTCAACCTAAACATATTAGTGATTGTATCTAGATATTTGTAAGAGTTGTTCACATAAACCCAAATAGAACAGAGAAAGTTATTGGCTGAGGAAGAAAATATTTACAATTATACCTATGGTGAATCATACATATCTTCAGGTAATTTTGTCAGAAGGAGAATATGATCTTAAGTCCAAAAATCTAAGGAATCTTAAAGTTTACTTTGTTAGCATTTCCAGTGAAAGTCAAAAGACTCAGTTTCAAAGTGCAAAAGGTAGGTTACAGAAATCATGTTGATTCAACTGATTTGAAATCAAAGAATTTCAACTGATTCTTTATTTCTTCAATAATTTAAAGCAGTAATTAATACATCAAATGAAAAATACAATACAATAATAATTATCCACCATTTCATCAGTTATTTTTAATTGAATGAATAACTTATAGTCCATGGAGTATTTCATATGGCTACAAATAGTCCTACCATGTACTTACACTTCTCACAGATACATAACACATTGACACATATTAAATATAGCTGGATTCTGTTTCCACTTTCTAGTTTCATCTCATTTGGTTAGCAGAATTTGTTAGAGTTTCATTTTTATATCACGACCTTGTCAAGATGAGTTTGGAGAAATATTATCCCAATCCTGCTGCATGCTGCCATCTCATTCTAATAAAATCCTTGAAAACATGCATAGCCTTCATGTTATTCAGATAGTCATGTTATTCAGATAGTCTGGATCAAGGCTAAGTTCTTTTAAGATTTTACTTGATTTGGGCTTTAGCTGTATGGCTGAATTAAAGACCAAATCCTTCTTTATAAATACCGATTTGGGCTCAAGAGGTGGGAATTGCAAAAGTTTTGGGGTTTATGTGTATTTCCATTTTTTCTCTAGTGAATACCAGCAAGCCTTGAAACACTGGCAGCATTTAAATTCAGGTGTCTCATTTCAGGGTTCTCTGTCAATTTTCAGTAGCAGTCTGCCCACTGTGGGTTATTTACTGATCTGATTATAAGCAACAGTATAAAAACAAGACAAACTCAGAGTCAAGCATAAAACTGTGTCAAAAAAAAACCAACCTAACCAGGCTGCCCAAGTCTTGTTGGAGTGACATGTTCCAAGCAAATTTGATTGTCCAAAACACTTTATCCAAAGCAATACAGCTATGGCATCACAAAGCCATGCAGGGTAACCCTAGCTGCTGCTATAGCTAAAATCACTTTGAATGTCCACAGTAACTCCTTGAAAGCAAGTCTGGCAATATTTCTCTAACAAACCATCCTCCTGTGTAGCATAGATATTGCCAACCTGAATTTCATGTCACTCAGAAGTACAAAGAACAAGCAAATAGTCCCCTTCTTTTTGTATCCTTTTTACCCCAACCTAATTCAAGATATCCTGTGAGGAAGTCTTAGTTAACTCAGTGTGACCTTAGGATGCGCTCATGGATTAACAAAGATAGTTTCTTGAATCTATTTATCATATTTATGCAAACCCATGCAAGGTCTGACAGGCAAAGGATAAAAAGTCAGGTGGAAAAAACACACTGGAGTAAAATCATGCCCAAATGATATAGTAAAGCATATACTGATTCTCTGATGAGAAAGTAAGGGAGGTGGGGGCTTTTTTAGCCTTTCATACAATGAGAAAACTAAAGTGTCTCTATTCCACAGTTTAATTCCTATTTTCATAACTGTAGGAAACTTCACAACTACCAGCATGAATGAATTTGATCCATAGTTTAAGAGTTAGATCACATATAGAAAGATAGACTCCATAATCTTTTAGGCCACATTTCCCTACAAAATCAGGCTAAAAATTTAAAAGGTAATTACAGAAGACTACAATATTATCTAAACCAAGCAGACTTTCTGCTTTGATCATGACCAAAAATCTCATTTTAGAGACATTCCTGCTCTGAATGGCAACTTTTTCAGCATTTCAAATTTATATTGCAATCTCATTGATGACAGAAGAACACATAAATTCTGTGGTTTAGGAATCAGCTCCACAACCTCATCTGTTCCTGGATCTAAAGAGTAGAACATGTGCCTGAAATAACTGAAACCATGGGGGTTTTTGCAATGACTTAGCTGTTTCTCCTCTATTTAAACAGAGATATTTATTCTGATTTACTTAGATTATTAGGATATTGTAATCAATTGATGTCAATGTGCCTCAGACAATAAAGCAGTGCAAAGTATTGTTATCATATTTTCCTTATGAAGACAAGAAGCCACTTCCTAGTTGTGTATGAAAGGGTTAAATGCAAAATTCTACACTCAGACTGTTTTTCTTTCTGTTCTCTTATTTGTCCATAAAGATAGCTTTAATTAGTACTTGCCTGGAAACATTTTTTGTATATATTAACTAAAAAGTGTAATCAGTATGAAGAGAAGCTGATGAATGGTTATAAAAATAGCATCCAAACATCAAAGTCCCTTTCATAAGAAAAATATTTTTAATTTTTATATGAGGTAGTACAGAAGTGTTGTCATGGGCCTAGGAAGTGCTCTATCTGCATGTCACATTAACATAGTAACGGGAGCAGTGGTCACTTATTATTCAAGATGCATTTTCCAAATGCATACAAGGCAGAGTTAAGCTTTATGTCTCACATGAAATTTCTATCTTAAATTTGTGAACTATTTCAGTTATATTCACACTGTATCCCTAAGCAAAGGGAAAAAAAATGAACAAGCAGTAACATTTGCTCAATGCTTTAGCTACATTGCCAGATTTCAAAGTCTTATCATAATTTTTTTTATAGTGGGCATTGTCTTAAAGTCCTGCTCCTGCTGTTGAATGACCATATATATTTATATTTTTTTTTATTAGCAAGTTTCTTGCCTTTGTTTGGGAATATATTTGAATACATGACATATTCCAGGAAGAATAAAGGTAAAAGAGTGTGTATGTGTAAAGAAAAACAGGAATTATGGAGGATGGGGTGGTGTTGCCCACAGTTGTTGAGTCTCCTTCTCTGGAGACATTCAAAACCCACCTGGACAAGTTCCTGTGTGACCTACTCTAGGTGGTCCGGCTCTGGCAGGGGGTTGGACTAGATGATCTTTAAAGGTCCCTTCCAGCCCTTAAGATTCTGTGTGTGTGTGTATGTGTGTGTGTATGTGTGTGGTGTTCTAATTTGGGGACTAGAAAAACTGCATGTCAACAAATATCAGTCTCACATTTTTAAAGCACCGCTCAAGGCAACACCTAAGCCTATAGCCATTATTTTAGTAAGAAGAAAGGTGTAGTGCACAACAAAACTGACAGGGAATAGGGAAGCAAGCTGAGATAACTATGGGAGGAGATCAGAGGAGCTGAGCAGGAGGGAAATGGAAATAACTGACATAACAGAAAGGAGGAGGAATGCGGTAGTCTGGAAGGAGACAAGGGAAAATGTGTGCTCAGGTAGTGAAAGGAGGGAGAAAGGCAAAGTGATTGCAACAAATAGGGTATGGACCATTACAAGACTTTCTGATAAGATTAGTTCACAAAACAGTCTGTGGCAAAAGGTTTGGAGTAGAAATGTGAGACTTGATGTCACTAATCTCAAGCAACTGACAACTGCCAGAGTGACAAAGCAATTCCCCTGACTCTCTCCTCAAGATAAAGAGTAAAATTTCAAAAAGCTAATACTTCTTCTCTCAGCTCATAAAATATTAATTATACAACACCCCCCAAAAATAGTATATGAATTATTAGCACTTTCTTTGGTAGATATAGAGAAGAAGTCGCAGGAAAATGAAACAGGGCCTAGAAGACCAAGATACCACTGAATTCTGTCCTGTCTTTCTTCTGCACAGTGGGAATTCACTACAAACTTACACGGCCATGAAGATTAGGTGAAGAGAGGTACTGAAAGGGCTAGAAGACAATGATATTATGTTTCTTACTAGAAGTCTTGCACCGAGGAAGGGAAGATGAATACCCAAATCCTATGGGATAGAGACATCTGCCTCTTTCTACTAAAGGTCTGGGTTTGTTAATAGTTTAAACTGTCCCCTGACAAGGCAGAAGAGGACCAAAATGAGCAAGCTTCAACTACTTACTGGTTTTCACAAAGGTAAGTCTTTCAGAGAGATGGAATAAGGTGTGGTACTGGTTCTGGTCTGATAGCTGCATTTGTGTCTCAGTTCAATGTTGAGCAGAGATGACATATCAATATTTCTTAACTTGGGTCCAAAGTTAAACAGTGCATTTATATTCACAAGATGCTAAAACCAAGCTAGTACGTAAGATATGATTCTGCATAGAGGCACCTTGAGCACTTAATGCACCATGCTCCTCCATGCCTACTTAATCCCTGTGTTATGCAACAGTTGCAAACTCTATAGAGAATTCTATTCCTAACTTCTCATTTGAGAGAGGACTTATTTTGATCAGCCTCTCCCTTAAGTTAATCACACTGAAATGATTTGTGTTCCTAAGGATAAGAAGTAAACTTTGTTTTCTGGAGATTAGACAGAGATCAGGCCCAGGCACTAGTCACTGTCTTATTTACTCCAAGCTCTTAGCTGTTCCACTCTTTTAAAGTTGTTGCTGATTACGACGGAAGCCCAAGGACACTACGCTGATAGTCTTCGACCCACTATCACTGATACTGCCTACAGGTAGGCAGTGTTTAGCAAAGATAATGTGATCTCTCTGAGTTCAAACAAATGCCACCTAACATACTTTCTGTTGTATCTGCAAAACTGTCTTCAGTCCCATTTTGTCTGAAAAACTCAGTTCCTGATACAAATAAATGTTTTTAGTGGGATTTTCTCCTGATGACCAGTAGGCATATCTGGAAGGGAAAAACTATGCTCAGCCAAGTTAGACTTTTAAACTACGGGAATGCACACTTTGTGCCATAACCCGACTGTGAAATTATTTTTAGTTATTTGGTTTGGTTTTGTTTTTAATTCATACTCCAACATGAACCCTTTCAGTTACCTCAAAAGGCCTTTCTCCTCTTGCACAACTGAACAGTTACCTTCATATTAATATCTCATGCTTTTATTTTTAGGAGTTAATTTTGTTGTACCAAGTGCATCACAGACTTTGAATTCCTCGACAACTTCAAGAAACCTCTAGTGGTTGCTTTTTTACCTTCTTCCTCATCCTAGGCCACTCCTTGACAAGGTCTGTGACTATGGCTTCATTAGCAAGCAGTGTCGAGCAGTGCTGAGCAGTGAGAGAGGACTTGTAGAGAAACAGTTGATACCAAATACTTGACAACCACACTATATCCGTTTCAGAAAGGGCTCCTTCAGACTAGCTTGAACTGTTCTTGCAAGCTGAAAGCATATTAACAGTTAGCAGACGGGCAGCCTCTACTTTAGTTTAAATTCAAAGGAATCCAGTTTGCATCCATGTGTTGTTCAAGAATATTAATTAAATCAAAGTAAATAGAGACAATCCAGAGATTTTCTTGAAAAGTACATTCTGACTCAAGCAAAACAACTAATATTAAGGCTTCTCACAGCTTTGCCCAATACGAACATATCATGGGCAAGCCTGATTGAGGTGTGTGCACTTTTGAGCAAGCTAGGAGTAAAAATAACATCATCTCATTTTTATTCCCAGTGCTGTCTCATTCCAAATGTTTACTATGTAGCTGCAATATCACTACTGAAATTTTAAACTAAACATTTAGGTCTTAGTAGAGCAATAGTTTTTCCCTCACAAGCTCATAACATGTTAAAATACTGATGTCATATTGCATGCCCCTCTCATCTCATATTGTCTCCTGTGGAGAATGTGTTCTCTTTTGCATATGAATACTAGAGAGAATCAGAATCATAGGCAAAATTTCCTCTGAACATAGTGATGTATATTGAAACATAGGAAAAGTATACTTTATTTTTGAAACAACTGATAAAAGGCACCACAACACAAGTTATATTAAGTATGATGACCAATTGGATAATCCGTGTGCCAATTACTCTTTGGGAGTAGCTATTTTGAATTATCTTTTATTTTAAAATAGACACTGAGAACTAGAAAAAAATAGGAAATAGTGATAAGTATGTGAATGTGGTGATTCCCTTAAGTCCCAAACTAATCAAGCTATACAGTATCTTAATCTGCTCTGAAGGTTCTCACCAGTGTAACCGGAACTCATTTTACTGGAACTCGTGTTTCAAAGATGACAAAGGTAAAAATTAAACAGTTGTTTGTTTCCAAATTTTGAACAATCTGGAACCTTAATCCAAAATGCAGACCACCTCTGTGGTTGAGAATAACTTGGTTTTGCCAGCACAGCACCATCTCTACTTAGCCCTTGAGATCACACAAGCACTAGCTTAACACAAAAGTATAAAGTATCTTTTATTTTTCTTACTAGACAAACAGGGAGTACCTAAAAACACTTACTACAGTTCTTTTGATTTGATGAGTAAGCTAGAAATGCAAATCAATGCATGCTACAGACTGTAATCCATGATGGCCTAAGCAGACTTTGCAAAAACATGCACATTGTTTGCATTAACAGCTTTTAAGACTGTCCATGCTGAACAGATCCTATGGCTTTTGAAAATGTATCCTATAGTTCCCTTGGTGCTAACTATTCACTAGCTGTGTTCTCATTGCAGCTGAAGAATACATTGTGTTTCATTAAGGTGCTTAATATGTGCTTTGTAAGCATAAGAATAGTCTTTCCTAGCTTTTGAGCCAAGGAACGGTCTCAGCCACCTCATAAAGGCTTGTCTTTCAGAGTTTCTTCATTGACAGTTAAAATCAATATTAATCTTTGAATTCTTATACATTTTTTGCAGTTTCCTCCTTTTTTTGGTTGGTTTTTTTTTTTTTTTTGTGAGCACTGGAGCACATGTGCAGATTCACTTTAGAGGGGTGAGATTAGTCTTGACTGTTGTCTTCTAATTCATCATTATCCTAAGTGACATCTCACTGGGACCGTGACAGATGCATTGCCACAATCAGTTGCAGTTGGCAGCCGCAGCATTTCCAACCAGGCTATTTAGCTTTTCTCCATAACATTCTCATCTTTTCCAGTCTTCCCAAGATCCATACCACTGGTTCTCATTTCTTTCCCCACAAACCAAACCTTCAAATCCACCAGAGCCTCTTGCAGTTTTTAAGCCTCAAATACTTACTCTTATTAGCCATGATTCTGCTTTGGTTTGCTGTGTACTCTACTGGCCTGGGGAGTTACCTGTACACAAGTTATCTGTACACTCTTTTTGGAAGGGTATTGGAGACACACTCAGATTTCATTGCCTCTTTGAATTTATGAGGAGCTTCCTCTGCAGAGTTTTTCATCTTCTTTTGACGTAAAAAAACAGTTGAACTCACTTTGCTGACAGATTCTTCACCCCAGCTCTGTAAGATGCAGCTCATCACATAAGGCGGCATTCAAATTGGATGCAATTTAATTACCCAGGCTTTTCAATTCTTGAGCATAGTCATTACATTCATTCCAGAGGCAAAAGAAAGCTGTTTGCTTTTGTAAAGAGAAATACTGCAGAATGCTACAAAACACACGTGTAAATTAGCCTGTGTGGACTTGAACTATCCCAGTTATGCTTGCTCTTCATGAACTGTTGAATTTTGCTTATATGGAAAACTTATACAGTTCTGTGTACCCGATTTCCCTTTTCATTAATGGATATTGCAAGGGAACCCTAAAACTTGAAATAAGATGGAAACAGGATACCTCACTTAATGGACAGAATGGAAAGTAACCTCTTAATCAATTAAAAAAATAAAATGTGCCTCAGCCAACTTTCATAATCAATAAAAATCAAAAGCACTTTTAGGGGTGCAGTTTATAGATCAGAGTCAGGAGTTTAAAATATGGATTTTGCATTATTCACCTGAATTTACTATTTGGACTCAGTATACATAGGGCAGGTTCCTGGTTATTTTCTGAAATTTTCTAAAATTTTCCAAAATTTTACCAAAATTTTACCAAAATTTTCTTTTTGCACCTTAGTGTATTCAGTGCTGGATATTTTCAAAGAGAGAATATTTGATATAAATATAATAACACAACAATTTTTTTATCAATCTTTTTTTCTGGATTTAGCCAGAGCCATCTTAGTAAAATTTACCACCATCTCCACCAATACACATTCCTATAAAGGACCATTTTTCTGGAAGTGGGGAGGAAAATCCCAACAGTTTTTTTTTGCTGTGAAGCTTTTAAGGTCAATGACATTGAACTTTCTTGTTCCAGGATCCAGTCCAGCTTGGGAAGTTGAATGGTATGCTGAAATTTTGGGCAGCTAGCAGATTATGATTAATACAACAACAAAAGTAAGATCTTCCTCCTGCTTCTTTTTTCTTCATTATCTAACTGATAAATTCTTAAAAAAGAGTGTTAGGTTGAACAGAAACACAGCCAGCAACAGGAAACTCTGTTAACTGGTTGAAGGGAAGAAGGCAGAGAGTTGTGATCAATGGGGCAGGGTCTAGGTGGAGGACTGTGTCTAGGGGAGTCCCTCAGGGTTCAGTGCTGGATCAGTACTGTTCAATCTATTCATTAATGACCTTGATGAGGGAAAAGAGTCAGCACTGACAGCAAGTTTGCTGATGATACTAAACTGGGGGGAGTGACTGACACACCAGAAGGCTGTGCTGCCATCCAACAAGACCTGGACGGGCTGGAGGGTTGGGCAAGGAGAAATCTAATGAAATTCAACAAGGACAAGTGTAGAGTCTGTATCTGGGAAAAAATAACCCCATGTACCATCAAAGGTTGGGGAATGAACTCTTATACAGGAAAGGGACCTGGGGGTCCTGGTGGGCAGCAGGATGAGCATGAGCCACCAATGTGCCCTTGTGGCCAAGAAGGACAATGGCATCCTGGGATTTATTAGAAGGGCCGTGGGCAGTAGGTCAAGAGAGATTCTCCTCCCCATCTCCTCTGCCCTCATGAGACCACATCTGGAATATTGTGTTCAATTCTGGGCCCCTCAATTCAAAAAGGATAGGGAGCTGATGGAGAGAGTTCAGCACAGGACCACAAAGATAACGAAGGGAGTAGAGCATCTCCCTTATGATGAAAGGCTGAGGGAGCTGGGACTCTTTAGCTTGGAGAACAGGAGACTGAGAGGTGACCTCATTCACGATTACAAATATGTAAAGGGTGAGTGTCAAGAGGATGATGTCAGACTTTTCTCAGTGATGGCCCATGTTAGGACAAGGGGCAGCAGGTGCAAGGAACATAAGAGATTCCAAAGAAACATAAGGGAAAACTTCTTCGCTGTGAGAGTGACTGAGCACTGGAACAGGCTGTCTATATGGGTTGTTGAGTCTCCTTCTCTGGAGACGTTCAAAACCCACCTGGATAAATTCCTGTGTGACTATCTAGGTGGTCCTGCCCTGGCAGAGAGGTTGGACTAGATGATCTTTTGAGGTCCCTTCCTACTCTTAATATTCTATGCGAAAAGAACATGAGTAGGCCTTCTAAAGCAGACACCTAGGTGTCAGGAAATGTCCATCACTATGTCCAGCACTCTTTTTAAACCTTACTCCAAAAGAATGTCAGGGGCTTGATTAGAATAATAGGTTTACCTCAGCATGAAGGGGAATGGTAACTGATATCATCTATGTTTTTATTGGTACTTTAGTTATGCATTATTTCACTACATTTATTTGCTTTCTTTCCAACATTAGATCTCTGTTTTATGATTTTCACCACTCCCTTGTGCTGAATGCAATATTTCTGCGTGTTACTTCATGCTTACTGCTCTCTAGTGTTTCATTTACATTTATTTCTCTACAACAGCAGATATTCCTGAATGTTAAACTGTAAAAGCTAAGTTACATTTCACATTCCATTTCCAGCAAGTTTACATTGACAGCAACACTGTAGTGTATCCATCAGAAGGAAGCCATAGAAGAGAAGAAAACATTGATTTTCTTTTTGATTAATATAATCAAAAAGTTAACTGTCAAATAGATCCCTGTATTTAAAATTAAGGTTTATGAAAGTCAAGTGAAAAAATCTACAGTACTTGGAAGGAGTAATTGGAGAAGATAGGTGAACTTTAAATGCTTGTTTCTGTAAGATTCTGAACAGGAATTTTGGTGAAGGAGGAGACTGTTTGGCTGTATATTGTGTGTGTGTGTGTATATAAGTGTATATATATATACACATATCCCATATGCTTCATTTCCTGAGAATAAATAGAACAGTGTATCCACTGTTCATAGGTCTCTGGAGATATTTATTAAACTGGCATTTGCAAATGTCATACATTTTATTATCTCTACGGGCACCCAAGTGTTTCATTAAAGCCATGAAAATGAGATAAGACAATGAGGAAAAACCAGGAACATACAAATAAAATGTAAGGGAGCTGTCCTTCCCAGGAAGTTTCTAAACAAGATGCAGTGACATTACTTAAGACTCAGGGTCCTATCCCAACTTAAAGAATTTGGTGCATCAGAGTGATAAGGTATTTCAAGCAAGTCGTAATAGAATCAATTGTATACATCAGTCTTTTTTCATTGGCACAAAGAAACACACTAACCCAATTAAAAGATAATTTTCTGTTGTTTTGGATGGAAGCTTTCTTAGAAACATTAATTTCACTATCTAATACATAAGCTGCATTTTAATGTTATCTCTTCAACTTTTGGTACACTAACATTCCCTTTCCATGATTTCTCACTTTTAGAATCCTATTACTGATTAGGATGTATCTGGAGTTTCCCTCTCAGTTAGCTGCATGGGAAACAAAAAAGTGGTAATGATCTTGAGCTTATAATCAGAGAAGATCATGAAAAAACCCCATATACTTTAACAAGGTAGAAATGTTCTGCTTAGCTTCATAGATGAAAATGAGTTAACCTCAGGTTACTTTCCATAGGTCTCTAAAGAAAACTGACAGAACTGATAAAATTATTTTGGGATGTCATCTCTGCTCATACAGTTATGGCTGTATTTTCCATATCTAAGAAAAAAATCAAGAGTCGTCAGTCACTGGAACAGGCTCTCCAGGGAAGTATTTACAGCACCAAGCCTGTCAGAGTTCAAGAAGCGTCTGGGTGACACTCTTAGTTATATGGTTTATGCAAGAACCAGGGAGTTGGATTCTATGATCCTTTTGAGTCTCTTACAACTTGACATATTCTACGATTCTATGACATTCAGGTAATACAATCCTTTCATATCTGGAAATCCTGAGATCTACTGTGTAAAGCCACGCTGCTTTACAGGTATTCACACCTCATACCTCACTAATGAAGCTTGCTTAAACACCATCACAAACTATAGATGAGATCAGAAATATTTTTCCGCTTTACCAACAGTGCAAGAAACACAGTTGATCAGAGCAATGTCAGTCTATCTTACACTGTCAAGATTCATTAGATCACTGCTTTGGAGGTTATTGACCACTTCAGTGCATATTTGACACAACAGCAATATTTATATAGTTATGAAAACCAGAGGTTACTCCTATGTTATCCTCTCCTCAGACATCTTTATATCTCTACTTAAGCAAATAGATCTAGAGCTGCATTCAAAAACGTCCTGTGGAGTTTGTAAGTCTTCATGCTTTGCATGAACCAAAAACAGATAAAAAACCTTCACATAGAAGTATACCTAGTTTGAATAAGCTATAGGTATTGATATTGTGAAAAGAATATACCCTGTATGTTTGTTTCTCTTAGGCAGTATTTCCTCAGAGAACAGAATGCAGATGCAACCTCACTTTCTAATGGCATCCTTAATTTACAGCTGTGGTGAAACTAAGTGGGAATCTCCAGACACATCTACCTTGCCTTGCTTTAGACAATTACAATGCATGTAATTTTTGTGTATGTCTAGTATTGTATTTAGAATGTATTGTATTTACTATTGTATTGGTGTGTATTTATTGTATTTTACCCTACTGTATTTTGTATTGTATTGTGGTCTGTATTATATTGCATTTTGTATTACATACATTACATTACATACATTTGTATGGTGTGTATTGTATAGTATTCTAGAGTATGGTTTTCTGTGGTATGGTATGATATGGTATGGTATTGGATGGCATGGTGTGTGTAATATAGTGTGACATACTTTTTTTATACAGTATGGTATTTTGAATGCCGTGATATTTTGTATAGTGTGGTTTATAAGGTATGCTTTACTTTGTATGTTACATCAGGTATACTGTATGTTGTATTGTATGTATGATATGGTTTGTAGGTATTGTATGGTATGTGTGACATGCTACTGTAACTATGGTATGGCACAATACTGTATTTTGCATAATGTATATGGTATGAATGGTATGGTATGGTATTGTACTTTGTATGGTGTGTATGGTATTATATGGTATTGTAGTTTGTATGGTGTCTGTACTATGGCATGGGATGTGCTGTGGTATTGACTGCTGTGCACTGTGTTGCATTTTGCATTGTGTAGCATTTTGTGTTACATTTATTGTATGTGTGGCATAGTACAGTATGTATAGTGTTTTGTATGGTACGGTGTATTTTGAACAGTGTACTGTCTTTTATCTCGTGTATATGTTAGGTGTGGTATTGCATGCTATGCTATTGTACAGTATGGTGTTTTGCAGTATGATATGTATGCTACAGTATTGTATTGTATGATATGGTATGTTTTGTGCTGTTTGGCATGTATGGTATGTATTGTCATTGTATAGGGTTTGCATGGCAACGTTTTGGTAACAGGAACCCTATAAAGATGTCTTCTGTGGGAAGCTACCAGAAGCTTTCCCCAAGTCCAATACAACCAATGCCAGCTGGCTCCAAGATGGATTCACTGCTGGTCAAGACTGAGCCAACTAACAGTGATGGTAGCACCTATCTGATAACATTTTAAGAAGAGGAAAAAGCTACTGGACAATAGCTGCTGGAGGGGAGGAGTGAGAATATGTGAAACAACTCTGAAGACATCAAGGTCAGTAAAAGAGAAGGAGGAGGTGCTTCAGGTGTTGGTGCAGAGGTCCTCCTGCAGCCCATACTGCAGCTCATGGTGGGGCAAACCCTACCCCTGCAGCCATGAAGCCCACCTGAAGCCCAGAGAGGACCCCAAGTCATAGAAGGTGGATGCCTGAAGGAGACTATGATACCATGGACACCGATGCTGGAGCAGGTTCCTGGAAGGACCTGTGAACCCATGAAAAAAAGAGACCATGCTGGAGTAGGTTTGCTGTCAGGATTTGTTGACCCTATGATGGACCCACACTGGAGCAGTTTGTTCCTAAAGGACTCCTTTACCCATGCAAGAGACCCATGACAGATCAGGTCATGAAGAACTACAGCCTGTGGGAGAGATCTGCATTGGAGAAGTTTGTGGAGGTCTGTCTCCCATGGGAAGGACTTCACACTGCAGCAGTGGGAAGACAGGGAGGAGGAAGAGGCATGTACTGAACTGACTGTAGCCCCTACTCCCTGTCTCCTTGTGCCACACTGGGAGGAGGAAATAGAAAAATTAGGAGTGAAGAAGGAAGTTGAGTGAATCAGGAGGGAGCCCAGGAAGAAGGGGTGGGTGGGGGAATGGTACTATTTATTGTATTGTATTCTTTATTTTATAGCATGTCTATGGGTCTGCTTTCTGTTATTTCTTTACCTTTTTTCTTTTTTTTTAATAAAAAAAGTTGTCCCTTTTTAAAATCTGGCAAAGATGGTGATACTTTCACCCTTTTCTCATGATACTATAATCCCTAGAACACTCACATAAAAATAGGACCCTTATGTCCATCTTGTGCTGCAAGTTCAAATTTGTACTGACAAAGGATGTGAAAATAAGAGGTGTTGACCATAATCTCATGGTTGGAATCCTTTCCTGAAAAGAGCTGAAATGTGGGTCTTGAAATATGGGATTTTTCCTCTTTTGACTAACACATGTTTTTCACTGGAAAAATGTGTTACTATTCTTTGGTGAGGAAATCGATATCTTGCCTTCCTTCAAGAAAGTACCTCAGCCCCTAGACTATATAAGCCTCTTTCTTCTGTACTCCCTTGCTAATCAGCTTGTATTACTACAGAGTAACATCTAATAAAAAATATCCTGTGCTACAGTAAGAACAGAGAGAGCAATTCTGGAAAGGAGCAGGATAAAGAAGAAAGAATGCTCTGCGCTTGTGAGATGGATGTACTAGACCTGACTTAACCAAGCCCATTGTAGTTTAGTACAGACTCCAAAAGAGGTAAAAGTCTGAGCTGCAACTGGGCCAAGAACTCCTCTAGGAAACCCACAAAAGGAAGAGAGCACAGTGAGCACTGATACAGAGAAAGTTGTGAATACAAGGAGTCTCATGCATACCTCTCCCATTGTACACAATTCAATTACAAGCCAAGCACTTTATTCCATAAATATGACAGCCTCAGAGAGCCACCTTTGAGGTCTCCCTGCTAGGCAACGTGGATGCATGGTGATGATCTCTCCTTGAGCAAGGACATCTCTCAATATTAAGAGATGCTAGTCGGTCTAGCTTACATAAGTAAGTTTTAAATAGATTTAATCACTTTCAGCTATAACGTTGTGTGATTTAGTATGTCGCTTGCTTAGCTTTACTTCCTTAGCGTGAGTAGCCAGATGTACTAAAGCCTTAGGCCATAAGCTGTAAATTTTCATACTGAACATGTATCAACTTAAGCAAAACAAGGCCTTCAGAGCTAATCCAAAGCAGATGATGAGGAAGCTACAGTTGTCAACAGCAGCTACAACTAGACAAGAAAATAGCCCATCTGAAGGCATAGAAAAGATACAATGAAGAACAAGAAGACTCCAGATTCAAATATTATTATTGAACCAAACTGTCACGTGAGGGGTTGGTGAATAGTCTGTAAGGATATAATTGACATGGGATTTCTTTGTTCTGTCAGTCTCTCCCCAGAGATATCCACCTTTTGCTGCTGTACTATTAATTTATTTATTTTATACATTTTGATGCCTGAGGCTCTTTTTTTGGGAAACCCAGGATTCAAACTTTGGAGAGACATTAGACAGAGGTAGAGATTCCTGAGACAGAGCTAAAGCATGCTGAAACTTGGAAATTTTAGCTAAAGGATATAAAAATTCAAGTGAGCCCATATGACCCTGTAAACTGTTGACTGGGTCTGATACTAAGATTGAATCCCTTTGCACCTAGACATCTCTCTGAGAAGGAGCATAGGAAGCAAGAGAGTCCATTCTGAAGCTCATGACTCAACAAGAGGATCTTCCTTATCTTTTTACATCTCCGATCATTCTTCTATTCTTTGACAATTTGTTAAAAAAGGAAAGTGTCCTAGATGGTTTCAGCAAAAAAGTTGGCACATTTATTTCAGTTTTTAATGAAATGCTATTAAGTGTATGTGAATTCCACACAGGTATTTTGGGGGGAATGGTTTTCAAAATTATTAACCTTGCAGAATAGTTCAAGCTGAAATAGATAATAGAAGCTGGTCTAGAGCTCTAGAGAAAAGCTCTCAAGAAAAGTGTTAATAAGAACAAGCTTTCTTCCATGAATACCAAAGACATTTTAGATTTAACCTCAGTTAGGGAAAGTGAGTCCTCAGAGAGTGGATATTCACGTTAATGTGACATGTGTGCATATGCTAAGAATCTGGTCTGGGAATTTGAGCCTCCCCTATTAATGTAGGAGTAGGTTAAATTAAAAAAGCAGGTCTGCAGACACTACAGGAAACACCTTGAGAGAGATGGATATGTTTAAAAACTACTACCACTAAACTCAAAAACACAGTCTAAACCTCTGTCTTCAAGGCACAGCTATGCTGCAGCCCAATTCCATAACTCATTAAGTATATTCTGAATGTTAACCAGATAACAACTTTCCCCTACTGAGTATCTCAGTCTATGGAGAAGCCCTCCCACCAAGTTAACTTATTCTGAGTGAAGAGGTTACTAGAGCAGAGCGTTTGTCCAAAGGTTGGAGATACATTACCATAGCATTCATAGTCTGAAACCTCTTTCTCCTACTTAAGTATAGGCTCACTAATTCCATATTTCGTTTTTTCATTTCTCTTGCAGTATCAGGTGTGAACTTCGATCCTTTTCAAGAAGAAAAACTGAGCCTAGGAACTTTTACCATGTTAACTTTATTCTCTTTAAAATTGTAATAGATTTCTCAAGTCACAGAAACAAAGAGATCCTCTCCCAGTGCAAAGTTCTGTGTATGTATTGATTCATCATTTTAAAAAGGACACGAGACCTGGACAGGCTGGAGGGTTGAGTGTGGAGAAATTTAATGAAATTCAACAAGGGCAAGTGTAGAGTCTTGCATCTGGGAAAGAATAAACCCATGTACCAGTACAGGCTGGGGAATGAACTGTTAGAGAGCACTGTAGGGGAAAGGGACCTGAGGGTCCTGGTGGGCAGCAGAATGAGCATAAGCCAGTAAAATGCCCTCGTGGCCAAGAAGGCCAATGGCATCCCGGGGTGTATTAGAAGGGTTGTGGGCAGTAGATCGAGATTCTCCTCTCCCTCTACTCTGCCCTTGTGATACCGCATCTGGAATATTGTGTCCAGTTCTGGGCCCTTCAGTTCAAGAAGGCCAGGGAGCTGCTGGAGAGGGTTCAGGGCAGGGCCACAAAGATGATGGAGTGAAGTATCTCCCTTATGATGAAAGGCTGAGGGAGTTGGGGCTCTTTAGCTTGGAGGAGACTGAGGGGTGATCATATTAATGTTTGCAAATATGTTAATAGTGGGTGCTAGAAGGACGGAACCCGGCTCTTCTCAGTGATGTCCAATGACAGGACAAGGAGCAACAAGCGCAAGCTGGAACATAAGAGATTCCAAAGAAATATAAGGTAAAACTTCACTGTGAGGGTGACAGGGCACTGGAACAGGCTGCCCAGATGGATTGTGGAGCGTCCTCTGGAGACATTCAAAAACCACCTGGATGAGTTCCTGTGTGAGACCTACTGTAGGTGGCCCTGCTCTGGCAGGGGGGTTGGACTAGATCTTTTGAGGTCCCTTCCAACTGTTGAGACTCTGTAATTCTGTAATTCTTTTTTTCTGGTGTACAGTCACTTTTTTTTAAGTGCATTATGGAATATATTTTACTGAATATAGTTGAAATAATGCATTCTCCATCTCATCTGTGGACATTGAATTAGAATATCATTCTAAAGGCAAGGTTAGGTTTAAGTGTCATATTTGCACCAGTGTCTGTAGAAGCATTCTCATGGTGTTCACAGGGCTCAATAAAATGCAGTTATTCTGCAGTCTTGAATAAAAATCCATGACTTCATAGGCAAAATAATCTCACTGAAAGACAGCTATACTTTTTTCACTGTAAATGTATTTCACTCTGAACCTCAGTCTCCATATGAAAGCAAAACATCTTACAAGTGTAAGCTATAACTCATTAAAGTGGTATTATTTTTCTTGTGCTACACACAATTAACCAGGCAAGAAAAAAGACGTGTGAAACTTTTCTGACAGAAAGATATTTTACTGGTTAGCAAAGAATTCAAACATTACCCAGTAAAGCCTACTAGAAATAGCAATATAAGAAAATGCTGGTCTCCTTAGCTATTATAACATACAATGCATGGTGATTAACACAGAGCGATATGCACAAGGTCAATTAGCCAGTGGGATGAGTAACCAAAATTAGCAAGCGATCATTATACCATTTTTACTGCATCCTCTTTTCCCCATTTTCCCCTGCAATTATTATTCAAGTTTCTTTAAAGTGTGAGATTTTTGGAAGCTATTGGGATGCATTTTTTTTCAATAGATTTTTTATTACTTTTATCACCACAACTTTACAGCTATGTTTGCCAGGAAAAATTTAAGCCACCGTTCCCCTTAATCATTTATTCCTCTCTATTTGACAAGACAAATATTGCAAAGCATAGGACAGTTTCTCCTCTCCATCTGTCACAAAAAGATGGACTCTGTAGTGGAAGGGAGACAGGGATAAAACTCTGGAAAGTCTAGTCTCTGACAGCATAATTGTGTGCAATCAATGCAAGGTTAAGATGTTTGAGGAAATGGAGAAACGTAAGTGCTATCCCAGTGTTGGTTACACAATTCATGATATACATAAATTTCTTGTCAGCTATGATTAGAAAAGATAAACTGAATTTGAAAAAGGTGTAGAAGGAGATGCTAAGATAGGAGGAAAATGAAGATTGTACTATCCGAGAGGAGATTAAAATAATTGATTGACCTGATCTGCTGAAATCTATGCCAGGAGGAATGATGGTGTAAGTTTACCAAAGAGGCAGAAGGGCATTCAAAGAAGATAGAAAGACAATACTGGCTCAAGGAACAGATGGGTATAAATTGGCCATGAGCAGAGTGAGAATGTAAGCTCTTTGAATGATACTAAATACAGGAACAGCTCTCTCTGTCTCCGTATGGTGGAAAAGCCAGAAAGTGACAGTCCTACTTTCCACCACTGCATTTTGAGGTTGGCTGGGAGCACTGGCCAGCTGCCATGGTAGGCACACCATTGCTGTGCTATGCCTTTGCTAAGGGCAGAGCTACAGTACAACAGCATAGGGTGGGCAGGGTGACCTCAGGACACACTCCCCCATCTAACAGTGCTCAGCTTACATGCAACACTGGCGCACCTTGCCAGCTCCACGGTGGGAGGGAGCACGGTACAGGGTGGCACTTCTGAGGTTCATGGGAAGAAGTGAAGCACTGTGAGGGATTTACAGTGTGGAGGCAAATCATGAGGGTTAGTCTTTCATGGCCAAAATAGAAATTACTAATAGAAATTACTTTCAATCCAGCTTTGTGTCAATTCAAAATTTTCTGCAAATAAAAAAGGTGAGCAAGTAATGTATTTTCCAGTGTCACCTTAAAAGGAAAAATGATTACTCCTCTTCAGCTGACCTCGCTCAAGCGGTAAGTTCAGCCATCCGGAATCAAAGAGTTATTTAAACACAGAAAAGCTTTTTACAGCTCTTAACTATGAACATAATAGATGAATACCAAAAGTGAACCAGAGATAATGTTGCACACTGCTATCAAGGCAGCTGTTTTCAGTGCCTTATTCACATTCAAACCTGCTCAGAATGCTAATGTCATTAGACAAACTCCCTGTGTGAGTAAGCATTAATACAGGTGAGCACTGCTCTCAAAATTGCATATTATATATTTCATTTCAATCCAGTTTAGAGCACAGTGTTTGTCCAGATAAGGTACTTGGATAATAATTGTCCTAACATACTTGGACAGTCCAAACAATGTTGAACTGTTAATTTCTTCTTCACAACATTAAATCTGACATGGATGGATGAGTTTTGTCTGTCTCTATGTGAATATGGAGGGCTTTTTTATCAGAGGGTGCTAGGAGGCAATGAGAGTCCATTGCAGAAGAACATTCAAAGGGAAGATTAAAACACAGTATGAGATGTCATACATGTTTCATCAGATAGTTAAAATACACATTTAGCATTAGCTACTGCTATTAATCTTCGCCTAAGAACACAACTCTTTGGTCTGTAATCAAAAAAACTTAACTTCAATTAGTTTAAATTAAGTTGCTAAATTTAACTACTCAAAATGTATTTTTCATCTGAGCTGTCCTCAGATGAAATCTTTTCTTTTAGGGCCCAAAGCCCAGAACAAGTCCTGCACACTAGACTCAGAACTCAAAAAAGGAGGTTCACATTTCAGTTTAAGTATCACGTCACTCTTTAGAGAGTTTTGGCACAAAAATAGAGCATGTCACCTTCTTGAGAAGTTAAAATAAGGAATATAGTTCTTTCCATATTTGTAATTAATTCAAAACAGCCTTTTATTGATTATTAACCTTCAACCTAACAAAACTGTGTAAGAATATTTAAGAACTTCTCCTTAACGTTGTCTGAATTATGTGATCATTTTTCTGCCTCACGCTTCCTTGTGTGTCTTGCAGACGCACTATGTGATCTGTCAGAAACTATCTGAATCTTTCTTTAAACACAATTCCTCAAGATGAAATCAGTCTGCCTTCACTATAAAGATTTTGAGAAGCATGCATTTTGCCCAAGGATCCATTTATGATCAAAAACATGGAGTTTGGCTCTTTTTGTCTATCCTTCTCGGTTAGGCCTTCTTTAAGCATGATGGCCTATTCTTGCCACTTCACAAGTCACCAGTGGCTCATTCAATGTAGACTTCTCAAATATTTAACCTCCACACTATTTCAGGCTTTCTCTGAAACATCCGATATATGATTTTAGAAAATCCTGTCTTCCTAGTATAACTAACTGATAAATCCATGCAAGAGCAAATTTTACTGTTCATATTACTGGCTCCCATCAGTAAAAGTCAGACAACATCAAATTTGTCCGAGCACTGAGCAATGAGTAGGATGCACAGAAATGCCAACATTTAGCACATACTGTGCATCTTGTCAAGCCTATGCAAGCATAACCAGGATAAAATTGAACCATGAGCTAGTTCCTTATCTTTATTACAACTATCAATAGTTTCTGTAAAAGGTTTTGCACAAAGAAAACATGTTATTCTCATTCTTTAGTGAATTAGTTTCTAAAATATGAGTCCATAAGTAGCATGCATCTCCACAGACCCATTTGAATATCTTCATATACCACAGAATTTGTCAATGTAATAATATTTGTCAATGCAAAGAGAAGGTGTCAGCATGACTCATAATAGCTTCCAGAAGTACATGAAACAAATACATCATCAGTCCAATAACATCACTTCTCTCTGTAACTGTCCATAACCACTTAAGAGCAAAAAAAAAAGGAATTGTTGTTTTATTGGTATGGCAGGCTTTTGTTCACTGGAATTTTATAATTCCTTCAGTGACTTCTTCAGAGACTTCATCTCTTTCTGTTTTCTGTGAACAAGACTGATTTTTTTGTCAATCTCTAACAATGAAAATCAGGTTCTTTACTGCCTTGCAACTCCCATTTCAAAATAAATACCAAAAAACTTCATTTTCAGTTAATTGTATTTTTTCCTTCTTCAAAAGGCATGAGCATCTTAAAAAGTATCCAAGGAATTTAGTGCTATATATTATTTATCTAGAGTTTTCTGTTGTCTGATTTGCTATGTTACAAGCCAGAAATCAAGAGGCAAAGGTGTTCATTACACTCCTTTTTCAAGACTAGACTTTCTCTCCAAAGACAAGCCAGAGTTCGTTCAAGTAGTACATGGTGACTTCTAGAAATGTCTTTGCGTCTCTGCACATGCAATAGGTTTCCTTTGTCAGAGAAGGGCTATAAAGTCTGACTGTTTCCAACCTTCTACTGAGTACACATTTGCCACAAATATCTTTCTACAGTTATTTCTATTTTTAAATGTTTGTAAGGTCATCAATATTATAGTGATGGGGCCAATATCTCTAAAGAGATATTACAATATATACTATGCTACAAAGCTGAATCACACAGGGAAATTTAATTAGCATGTAATTCACCATTACTTCATATGCCATTGTTTCACAGATTTTCTTTATTTAGCTGTGACCCATTTTCCCTCTCCTTTTGTTTTTCTGGCCCAGATGTCCACCAAAACACAGCACAAACAATGACAACAGAGGGGACAAGCAGAGCTCACTCAGGCATTCTCAGAAAGGGTTAGAAGGACAAGCAGTGAGCACTGGCAACATTTCTCTGAACTTGTTGCCCTGATTACCAGCATTTTAATGAAGTAAAGCAAATAAATCTTTGTTGCTAAATAACCCTGGAAATAGCTGAAGCAAGCATAACAGATGCAAGGATGTGCCTTTGACAATCTGTGGAGAGACTTGCACTATACTTTTGAAAAAAAAATGGAAAACCTCCCTCTTCTGTGAGATGCCAAATCCATTGTCCTTATGTGGATACTTCACTGTCAGTGTTGTAGAAAGCTACATTAGTCCAGCAAGATGGAAGGAGACTTAAAAATCTGTCTTGTGTAGGGAAGATGAAAAATTTATGAAACGTGACATGGTCTCTGAGTATCCTCAAGCTACTGCAACCAAAGCCATTAGGAAGGAAGTAAATAGATCTACAATGTCATATTTTTTAATATCTATACGGTCTTCCAAAGGCAGTATTTGATTTTGGCACCTCTCTCAAAGCTTATTTTGTGAATTGAAAACTTAAAACTAACGCCCTTTTCGAAGTCTGTACCTTACAGACTTTTAAAACAAAGACGAAAAAAGTGAGTTCAGTCCTGTATCTTCTTTATGGATTTGGAGTGGGTTTTTGTTGTGGGGTTTTTTTTGCTTCAACTTATATAAAACTCATATAAGATGGACTTATAGAGGACCTCAAGAGACCATTCAATGTTTCTCCAAGGAACTGGGCCTGCTAAATGTATGATGTTCCTAACAGAATTTCCTAAAGATCTCCAGAAAAGGAGATTGTGTTACCACTGTATGCAATCTCCACTAGTGCTTACCTGCAAAAAGGACTGAACCGTGGGTTTAGTCCCTTAAAAATGATACCTTTCAGGTGGTATACAAGCCGATGGAATACAAAGGTTTCCTAACCTGCTTGTTACTCTATATGTATGCTCCCATTTTCTGTACTTCTGCAAAGCACCAGAAACATGGAAAATACAGGCCCTATGTCCAAATTATATGATTTCTAAGGATAAAACACAAAGATCACAGGGGGCAAAGGAGCCTTTTACATGTCTGAGATCTCACAACATAAATGTAACTCTTAGGCTTTTTTATTGACACTTGAGCTGCCCAAGATCTGTCAACACAAACTCCACTCAAATCACCTGAATACCATGTCAGGCATCATCTTCAGCACCACAGCAGGCACTCTAGAGAGTGCCTGTAGCCATAGGTGCTACAGTCACACAGGAGTTAAAACATCACTTGCAATAGATTGACAAATGTAATTTATTGGAGTGTAAAGAGTATGCCCCAAAGGAACACAATCTGAATGAAAAATTTGAACGGAGTAAAGTGCAGTCAGTTGGACCCTGGTAGTACAGATAATTAAAGAGAAGCTCCCAGCATTCCCTGAGGATACAACTCATTCCATTATCAGGATATGGCTGTCATAAAGCTGCTGCCCAAGTTGGTTTCTTTAAAAAAAAAAAACCCCTGTTGTCAAATCCTTTGAAATTTGTGGCAAAGAAAACAATTATGCTCTGAAGTGTTGGAAGACAATGATAAATGAACAATGTAACTGGAGAATTACTAGTGTCTTTTAATAGCCATCGGGGAGATACTCAGAGAATCTCATAAACGTGCTTCTTGACACACCATGGGTTCCAAGAGGAAGGAAAGGTCTGTGTGAATTTTTCCTGGGTTTTGGGAGACCATGCTTCAGTCTTTTCCATTGTCTGTCTCCAAGTTCACTGAAATAAATATAGCAGCCAATAATATATACAAGAGTCACTAACATCTCTCTTAGTATTTAAACTGATAAGGAGCTGATGAGGCTTAAGTATTGCCTGTATTTGATCTGCACTTTTTGTAAATGCAAGAGGTTTTTTGGAAGAAAGAAGGAGAAAGGTTAGAGTCTTCAGCTGGTCTTCAGGTTAAGACACATGGAGATGATTTTCATGCAAAAAACACACCAAAACTTTCTATTATAAATTGTTGTCTGTTTTAAAAGGTATGCTTGCTACTCAACAGGCTACATTAGTATTCATTTAAAGAATTAGAACTGCCAGCAGTCAGGATAATTATATTTAATAAGACTGTGAAGATGAACGTGAATCATTCAGCTGACAGGACTCTTCCTTCTGATTTAAGGTCTAATACTTTTCATATGGCAGTGAACTAAAAACTAGTGGGTTTTTTTTCCATGCAGAATCACAATTGTGAGCTCTAGTCATTCATGGTTATTAGAGACTACATAGTATCATTCATAAGTGATAGGTAGTGAGCCACATTTTCACCGTGGTACAACATTCTCCTGATGACCTGTATGTGCCTGTGAAGTTTATACTGAATACACTGCTCTTCATGTCCTGTGCTGAGCTTGTGGTTGATCTGAGAGAAATACAGGCTGCAGCTTGTGTTGACATTGTTCAGCCTATCTCACCAGCTTGGAACTGGGTCTATCTAGGACCTCTCACATCCATGCAGAAGGTGAGAAGTGTGCATGGTGAGGGGCTGGGCTGCAAGAGGGCAGGCCATCTTCTCTGTTTAATAGATGCAAATTTGTATATTACACAGGAATGATAAGCTGTGCCTCTGTAAGTGTCTAAACATGCACACGCAGCAGTTTGCATACTCTTGATGTGGGCCATACTCTGCTGGGCCATGTTATGCCTGTGGAGTAATGTAAGGCTAAGGCAAACAGCCTTAAATTAGTAGTCTGCACATCATATTAGAAACAATGAACTTGGCACAGGCTGTAGTGCTCACCTGAGAAGATTTGTACAGTCCCAAGCAGCATATACGAGATGGTGAAGCTGCTTCATATATGACTGCGCTACAGTAGAAACAAAAACAAGCAAGTAAAGGTAAACTGACAACAGGCATGTGAGCTCCTACATCACATACATCTGCTTATTATTATTACCATGGGAACCTATGGCTAAGCTGGAGGGTCAACACAGCAAGGGTCTTACCTGAAGCAAGATGGGTTCAAGCATGGTCCTCTGGGGCTGAGCTGCAGCACTGCTCTCCTTGTTGCTGGCTGCATGTGAAAGGCACTGAGCAGTATTTGCAGAAGAGTTTGCTGAGTTTTTTGTGACCCAAACTCTGCTGATTTTCAGCAAGTTTAAGACAGCTGAACACTCAAATTATTTTTGAAGTGGAACAAATGGTCTGTCCACACCATAAAATAAATGCAACAGATTTAACCTAGCGAGCAGGGGCAGCAACAAGGATGGGATCATTTCAATATCAACATGTGCTGCTAGAAGGCCACATACAGAATCGGCTCCTGGAGTCAAAAGTCTACACCTTGGCAGCTACCTCAGCTGTCTAAACTAGAAAACATCTATGTGCAAACAGCACAGAAACGTGGATACGTTTATACTAGTGAATTATGCAGTGCAACCTTCTATATGGATGGACTTCTATAGATGGACTCTGGGACTGTTCTTACTCAAATCAGTCAGCTGATACAAATGACTCCCAAGTATGCTTCAGGCAAACAAACTTCTTTGGGAGAGTAAAACAGTTCTTTTGCAGAGATGGACACCAATCAGTACCAATTGACATCAATGCCCAGAATTTTTCCTACACCTTTTTTATTTGCTACCATGAACCTTTGAACACAACATTTTCATTTTGCTCTATTGGCATGCTAGACATTTCAGGTGCTTCTTTATTTAATGTTGGCACATTTATTCAATGTTGGCACAGTTTTCTCACTTCATCCTGTTCTGCAACTTTGCTCTACCCAGAAGAGACAGTTCTAACAAGCTTTCATCTGTCTAAATAACTCCCTATTTAATTGCTATTATGTACCTCCAGCTGCAAAGGTGAGACAGAATCTCACCTTATATGCATATAGAGTAATGCTCCTCTACAGAAGCACTTATGTACTTGAGGGTGCTTTCCAAGGGTTAAAATTCTTTGATGCTCCCAGCATTACATTAAAACAAGACCTATAAACATGACCCATGCAGAAACTACAGTGTACTGGTTCAAAGTTTCAGTCCAGATGAGTTGCAGAGTGGGAGTTCAGGTCTGAAAGGAATTTACAATGAGATTAAAGAAGATATGCTTTTTTTTCCTCTCCTTTTTTCTTTATTTTGAGGGGTCAGGGGGAGACAGAAAATCTGTTTCTTGGTATGACCAGGTTTAGAGTGAAATTATAACTACAATATATTAATTGTCTTAAAGCTCCCAGAGACTCATGAGAGGCAAATTATACTTCCTGAGAATGTTAAAATCATCTTCGATTTTGTATGAAAGCATGGGCATAAAAATGGAAATAATCCCCTCAGGATACAATCCAGGGACAAAAAACAACATGACCCCGAGTTATAAACAGGAAGAGATTTTCAGTGTACTGCAGGGGATTTAGTGAAGGGATCCCCATTAATGTTAATAGGAGGCAGAGAGTTGAATCCCATGCACTGAAGTGGAAATTTAGCCCTTCCTATCAAATGTTCTGAAAACCAGTCAGCTTGCTACTGCCTGTGCATCCAGCCAGAAGCAGGGATGAAAACAGTTAATTGCTTTCTGATGGTTGAGTTGAACTGAGGACACAATATAATCATAAGGCATCTGGAAATAACATTCCTTTTAAGAAATCTGGGAGGTAAGCGTCTACTTCACTGCACAGACATGGGATCCCTCCTTCTACAGCTCTCTGGCAAAATTTAGATTATCATTTAGATTGGATGAGATTAACCTCAAACTTCATTGCCCATGCAAACAAAACAATCTACGTGCACTAACATATATGCTAACTGCTTTTCTCAAAACATAAACACTTCTCTCTACAGGACTTTTAAGCAAATTACAAGCTGAAAAGAACATAAAGTGGAAAACGAGCTTTCTGTTGTAAAAGTCTTGTGTTCTTTACATAATTTTTGATGCCTTTTATGCTTTGTTGTGTTCAGCGATGTAAACTATAACACATTCTGGTGTATTCTTCATTTACTGCATTTTCTCAGCCAAAGTTTGTCTTTTCATAACAGAAGAGCTGAAATATCAAAGGGACTGCTGGTCTACTGAAGTAAATGATAGATTTCTCACTGTTTTGTAAGATTAGATTTCATACACTTACTTCTCGTGCATCCAAAAGTGAAAGATGCAAACAGTGGAAAACAAAAATTAAAGCCAGTGGAGGGAATAATGGCAGTGCATAACAACTGGAGATCTGACCCTGTACTTCATCATGTGAATGCACAGTTGGAAAACGTGCCATAAGCTTCAAGACTGCTTTTTTTCCCCTGTGATTAGGGAGTACTGCCTACTCCCACTGACATCACTTGAGGAAGAAGAACTGGTTAAAGTGCAATGGTTACACAAATAAAAAAAATAATTTACAAACAAGGGGGGTGTGGGTGAGTGGCTGTTGAACTGGAGGGAAGGGCTTTCTGGAGAAATAGACTGACAGGAACCTCATGAAATTCAGCAAAAACAAGTGCAAAGTCCTGCAGCTGGGTTGGCATAATAATCAGAATAGGATGAGGTCCTACTAGCTAGAAAGCAGTTTTTTGAACAAGATCCAGTAGTCCTGGTGGACACCAGGCTGAGTATGGGACAGTAGTGTGCTCAGAAAGGAAGACTAACTGCATTCTGGGCTGTATTAGCAATATCACCGTCAGAAGGTCAAGGGATGCTATTCTGCCTGCTAATCATCTGTGGGGCTGCTTCTGGAGCAGTGTGTCTAGTTTGGGCTCACCAGTGCAAGAGACACATTGACTAACTTGAGAGCCCAGAGATGGGTGAGGGGAGTTGGAGTACATGGTATAAAATATGAAGTTAAATGAGCTAATATTATTTAGCCTAAAAAAACCACAGCAATAACAACAAAAAACAAACAAGACAAAGCAGAGATTGAATTATCATCTTCCACTTTATAAAGAGGGGCTGAAGAAGAGATGAGACCAGACTTTTCTCAGGTGCACTGCAAAGAACAAGAGGCAACAGGTACAAGTTGCCACAAAAATTCTGACTGAACACAAGGAAAACAGTGTTCACAGGGAAGACTGTCAAATATCTTGGAATATCCTGCCAAGAGAATTTATGTGATCGCCATCCTTGTGGATTTTTAAAACTGAACTGGAGAAGGTTCTGGACAACTTGATCTAGCTTTGAAGCCAGCATTCTTTTGAGCAGAGCTGCAGGGTTCTCTTATAATCTACATTACTCTCAGATTTTATGTGAGGTTTAAAATATTGCTCAGTTCCATAAGCAATTCTGAAGAAGAGGCATTACTACGATCTTTATAAAGGTCTAGCCCAAGCCAGGAGGACATAAGAAGCCACTGTGCTTACAAACAAATTATATCCGGCTAGAAAGAGGCTCAAATTCACATGCAGGAATCCTTCCTTATCTTTTTAATCACTTTGCACCTGCACATGAGTGTAACATGACTAGTGCAAAGTACTATGTGTAGCACCAAACTATCCTATTTTGAAAGTGGTCAGGAAAAACTCAAAGGATTTACCTCAGAAGCTCTTCCAAGTATCATTTAGTAGCTTTTTTAAAGTGAAATTTCAGCATATAGGAAGGTCTTTGCTATAGTTCATATTCCTTGTTTCTTTGACCTTTTCCAGGTGGAGAATATAGAAGGCAAGGTGGTATAGGTCTCTTTCTCTGTACTCCTCTGTAACTTGTCCCACTCATGCTAGTGATGGGAAGCCCCAAATCACACCGATGTAGCCCAGGTGTGTAACCTTGTCTCAGACTTGAGAGATAATTGCTCAGTTTGAGGGGGAAAAAAAAAGTAAAAAAAGTCTGTAGAACAGAGAATTGCAAGCAGGTAAGAATTCTGAGACAGGAGCATCAGTAGCTCAAGGATTTAAGAAGGAAAGCAATGTCATGGAAGGGTATAACATCCTAAAAAAGAAAAAAAAAACCACAAAACCAAAGGCAGTGCTGAAGGATAACAGCTCAGTAACAGCTTCTATGCTATGCAGCAAAGTAGTTCAATCCTTCTTTTCCTGACTAATGCCTGCCTGCCCTGCAAACAGTCCTTGAGTGTCTTATTGAGGTGGCGAGCATAACAAACCGTATGGCTTGTTAAAGACAGACTATCTTTCATGTGTGCTGGCTAAGATATAATTGTCTTATCCTTTAAAGCTGCATATACTCTGCTTGCAGGCTCTCTGCACAGGGCTAAACATGCTGGAACGTGATGACCCAAAAAAGATACCATGACAAGAGTACAGTTTTGAGCTTTGCAGTAATGTTTGCATTTGCATTTTGGGGTTGGAAAATGGAAACTTTTATTCTGTTGTCTTATTAGTCAAGTTGAATTGATTTAAAAACATGCAGGTTGTGGGGACAAAGCCCTTAGGAGTATTCATGCTATTGTCACTGACAGCTTTCTAAGTGGTTACTCTGCCTGGGTATATTGTAATTAATGTCATTCCCAAACAGGCAATTGAAGACTAGCATTTCTCAAGGGTTTTCACTGCAGACCCATTCTTCTTTTTATAATTTTTGAGCACTGAGCCATGAAACTAAGAGTAGCAGCATGGTTTTAGGCAATTTATGCATAGCTGATTGCCATTTTAAAATTTTTACTCTTAAGTAAAATTGCCTACATTCAGATTATGGTAGTGGAACTCCTAGAATCTGGAAATAGTTACAAGAAAGAAATAGTAGCAATATCCTTTAATTAACAGACACAAGTATCTACTGCACACTAACAGGTCCTACTACAGTCTGTGCCAAAAGCATCATTTTCCAGAGAAACCACTCTCCCTATCTTTTACCAAGTTCCTCTTTTGCTAGAAATCTCTGCCAGATGCTTGTTCTTGGTTAAGAAAGCAGCACTACAGACTCCTGACTGTTAGCTCTTTTACTCTACCTTACTCAGCTTTCTAGGTCTTTGGTTTCCATACCCATTAGAGTATTGTTAATGTTATGCAACTAGACATAAGTCTCTTGAGAAATTTGTTCCACAGATGTTGGACAGGTTAAGCAAAGATACTCTGACTTATTAAAAACATTCTCCTGGCAGTACTTACCTTCTTCTGCGTGGCCTCAGATGGTCAAAATGATGGGTTAGTTACAGTTAAAGCCTTGGTTGCCCCAGCAGCTGGGGCCCTCATTAGTATAGGGAAACACCTTTCCTTGACACCAGATGGTAGTCATAATAGCACCACAGGCTCAGCAAACTCTAAAAAGCATGGAATTATTCTGATTCCAAATCTCCTCGAAGAGGCTATGCTTCAACATCCATCAACCATAGCTGTTAGCTTATGTGCCATACACCTAATATTTCCCCCTTTTCCTGCAGCAATATTTTGCCCATGACGGGGACCTAAGCTGAAATCTAAATTCCCCCATTGACGTTTTCAAGCTGGCTTCTTAGCAGTGACTTGTAGAGCCAGGTATTATTATTGCTCTGAAAGATGCAAAGCAAGGAAACTGAGCAATTAGGGGAACTTGTAAAACTCTGTCAAGCTGCAGAGTGCTCTATTTACTCTCCTATTGATCTTGCCTTTCTTTCTTTGAGGAGTAATGACTGTCTCATCAAATTCCTCAGGTTCCCCATGTCCCATTGTGCCTTAACCTTTGTCATGATAAAGATCTCAGATTTGCAATTCTCTAGTCCTTCTTTCACTCTGTAATCTTTCACCTAAACTGCTGTGGAGGTCTTTTTTTCCTGCTTTTATCTTTGTGCTGTTATTCTCATACCCTTGCACCTCTAAACTCAGATGTTAAATTTCCCAAAGGAGATTATTTCCCTGGCATAAAGATGGCCCCTTCCTCACTGCTTTTCCCTATACCACGTTGTTTAAAATGTAATGTATCTAATGAGTGTTCTCCCCTAATATGCATGGACAGTGCTTAGCCAATGGCTTCCTTTTCTGTGAAAATGTCCCAGAAACAAGCCTGAAGTCAGTATTAACATATAGGCTACTAAATACAAGCCTGCTTTAAATTTATTTGACATATGCTGCTGGCATTTAAAATTTTTAAGAAAGCTACAGGATACTGTGAAGTGCTTGAGATAGGAATGCTATTTTCCCATGAGCAATCCAACACCAAATGTCATGAACACTGAATGTGACCATAATCTTCTAACTACCACCACAAAGCTGGGATACCAATCTGAGCATCATTGACTACCTGTTTATCTATTCATCTTAGGTTAAAAGCATTATTTTACTTTTCTGTCCTTGGGTTCAGAAATACTGAAAAAACTCAGAGTCCTTTCTGTAGATGCAATTTTAGCAGAAATAGTATCTGTGTCATCTCCTGGTCTGGCTGTGTGGATTCAGGCAACTGAAATGTTGTAGCTGTCTCTGCCATGAGAAACCAATGTGCAGACAAACCTCTGCTTTCCCAGAACAGCCATACTTAGTCAGCCACATGGGATACTTACTCCTACTATCTACTTTGTGAACCCTGTTGAGGACATTTTGTCACTGCAGATAAATCAAAAGGAGGTTGTATAAGAGAGCTAACCTGGTTACTTACAGTACTTAAAAATATTCCAGGCCAGGTGTTGACATGAACAATATCAGAGAGACTAGCACAGCTCTGCAGCATACAAAGCCCTGTATCTGGGCTACTGGGGCTTGAGCTAAACATATTTGCAGGAAGACTGTGTCTTGCAGACCTGAAGGTGTAGAGAAGAGCCTGGCACAAGCAAAAATGAATCTTACTGAGTAGGAGAGTCACAGAGATGGGGGGAGATCAGGAAGCCCATCTAGCTTTAACCTAGGTCAGATCAGTTGGGGTGCTACACTTCCTGGCAAATATATATGTATCATCATGAATCAAGTTTTGATACATTTATACTTTCTAAACTTTTTTTTAAGGTGTTTTCATATGAAATTAGTTAATTCTATCTCGATATATCCAACAGAACAAGGAGAAAGGAAAATCTGAGCATCTGTATATTATTTGGGTTTGCATTTGAAAAATAAAGTCTCGTATGTTCAAATATGCTTGGCTGGCAGGATTTAAGATGACCTCAAGCCATGGCTTCATGCCAGGTAGAAGGAGGTTTAAAAAATTGGATAAGAAAGATTTAAATCTAGGTATACAGACAGTAAATAATTTTCCCTCTGCTAATAATAGTAATCTAATTAAAAAAAAAAGCAAACAAATAAAAACCCAAGAACTTTTATTTATGTTGAAGTAAATGGTTTTGATTGACTTGTACATATTGTTTTTTTTCTGTATGGCTTGAAGGGAGGGGGACATATGTCTAAATGTAAGTTAAAAGACTAAATAAATAAATAAATATTTCTCTTCTTTCAGTCTAAAACTCTTCAGTTGTTGTTAAGCCACCAAAATAAAATGTCTACTATTTGCCTAGTAAAATTTCTGAGTAAAATGCATATTCTGGGGAGGGAAATCACAGAATAGTAAGGGTTGGAAGGGTCCTCCAGAGATTATCTAGTCCAACCCCCATATCTAGGCCAAAGTAGTCAATTCATCCTCTAAAATTATATCTGTAATGAAGAGAGTTTGTACTAGAAATCATTTGCTTTCCCAAATCTTTTTCATATATTGAAGCCTTAGTTTTCTTAAAGACATCTCTCCATCAAAACAACTACACTACTATAGTTGGGATTCTTTTCAATTCTGCATAATGAGCCAGAATAAAACAAAAAACTTTCTTTCTCTTTGTATGCACACATATACTAAGTATGACACATGCCTTTTAATTATCACTTGCTGCACAAAATGGACCAGATTCTCTGATCTGGTATCATCACTTTTCACTACATTGCAAATATAATCCAGACCTAAAGCCTTGTTAGCTGACATGGTGAGGATTATCCCATTGCAAAGATAATCTTTTTGAGCACAGACCAACAGTTCTCCTATGACTATTTCCTTTTCCATAAGTATAGCAAGGAAAGAGGCGTGTTGCTAAATGAGAAGAAAAAATAGTTACACCTTACCATGTCATACCAGGCAAAATCCCTTATTATAGTTTTTATCCTGCTGTAATAGGACTGGCAGAAGAACTTCCCCCAAATTAGCAATATGTGTGCAAGAAGGTGGAGAGCTGTATAGCGTAAGCCCTCCCAACTAACTGATTTTTTCCACTGCCCAGGAGTATCATGTTTATCTGATTCTGAGTCTTGCCTTGTCCCTGCAGCCACTCTACGAAGTATCTGTATCATAATACTTGCACTAAAAAAGCCGAATGCAAGAAGGACTCCAAATTTCAGATGGTATGGCAAGATGATGTCAGGCACTTGGAGAGCATACGATTGTTAGCAGAGAAATGAATGAGTCAGGTAGGAAAATGGGATTCTCAGGTTGCAAATTCCTTTGACTTTTCTCTTTGGAGATAGATGAACTTCTGAATAGGAGACCAGTATGGTGATGGGAGAGTGCAGGTCTCCATAAGAACTCTTCATGAGCTCGGGGAAGTCACTCAGTCAGTGTATTTGCCAGTTCTTTTATCTATAACACAGCAAGTGTAATCCTTTGTTTGCCATATCTCATGAGCACGCGTTGGTCCATTTTCTGAAATGAAGACCATTCCAACTGTGAGCTACACTGAACACAAGGACATTTTGGTTTTATTTACTGACATCCAAATAATAATAATAGTGATAGTAATAATAACAATAACAATAATGATAACTGACTGGACACCCCAGGATGAGTTTAAAGAGAGAAAAAGAGGCCAATTAAACCTTTTTTGAGTTTAGGTTGTAATACAATCGCATCATAAACTGATACCTTAGTTCTTCCTAGTATGGAAGAATATGTAACAAAAACATAATCCAAAAGATATGTGTAATCCAAGAGTTCCTCTTAGGCCAAGGACTTCAGTAGTATGGAGAATTCATTAGGTGGTAATAACAACTGTATTTTGCAGAGAGTGGCTGACAGATACACCCATGGCCTCCTCAAATACATGGAAAACCATATCAACCCTTCAAACACATAAGACTCCTTCACTCTTGTGTGAAACATGAGGTTGTTGTCTTAAAATACAGCTGAATAACATTCTCATGGCTCTTGGCTTTCACTATTGTTAAGCAAAGCTTACCATCACAACACTAATGTCTGCTCGGGGTACATACCATTGCTAAGCTCATTCTCCTATTTGGGGAGATAATAAGAGCAGCATGCATAGGTGTTGCTGCTGAGACAGCTCATGTAAAGAGGATGGCAGTGCTCCTGGGCGTGAAGCATCTGAGCCACTGCTGTCAGTGGGCACTTGACCAGTGGGGCCTGTGTAGAAAACAGAATACTCCCTATTGCAAGTGAAATTTCACTTGTTAACTGAATTTTTAACCATTAAAACTATGAACTGTCCCCCATTTTCTTATGCAACTAAAAAGTAGTTTAGTACTAAAGTTGAAAATACCTCAGCCAATATTTCAAGGAGGCTGTGGCAATGTGTCTGAGCTGCCAAATGCATTACAGTAAATGACTGGGAAAAAAGAAGAGCAGTTGTTAAACAAAGCCCATGTTCTACATGATCTGTGCTGACAGGCAAAATCCAGCTATCATCCCAGATGTGAATTTGTGCCAACATCAAGTGCCTCTTAGGAAAGACCAGTGCAGTATAAGTTGCTAAACCTTTGTTGGTGCCGGATCACTCTGGTTGCCGCAGAGATGTTTTTTCCACTTATATGAGGAATTTGTTGCCCTATGCTACCACCTCATTTTCTTTAGATTATAGAGCTTCATAAGGTCAGCACACCCATGACATTTGAAGAATTTCTTCTCATGTGTTTATTTTGTATAGAGGTATCTGTGGGTGAAACAGTGGACTGAAATAACTCTTTTGCTATTTACTTCTACAGCAGTGGTGTAGGAGTCATCTTGATAATTTGTTCTTTATTTTCACATGAGTAAATACCTGTTATCAGACAAAACAGAGAGAATTCTAAGGAGTATGGTTTGTTTGACAAATATCCTGTTTTAACCAAATAAGAAAAAAATAAAAATCAGTATGTTGTTTCTGTATTTCTGAAACTAAGACTGAGGTTCTGGTACCTCAGTGTAGGTACATAGAGTCATCTGAATACTCCTTGAATACCCCACTTGGCACCCACTGTACAGAAGCCTGCAAACTATCTCAGCTCTGTGTAAATACCTCAGCTATCCTAAGACAGATCAAATGGCTTTAGATACTTTTGTTTACACATCTGCATCCCATGCTCAGTGTTTTGCTTTTAAGGACCAGAACATTGATGCCATGCACAAAAATAAGGGAAATGGGACATCATTGTCTTTTTTCCCTCCCTGACTGCCCCTGAATCCATCTCAGTGAGTCAAGGCATTGGCCAGGTACATGAGAGGTCAAGATTCAAATCCTCATTCTGCCTGATTCAGAACAGGCATCGAAACCCTCTCCAAAGACACCTAAACTGTCAGGTAAGTGCAGAGTACCTCCTGTTATACTTTATGTAAAATGACTACTCATACAAATAGGGATTAAAATGTACATTTTGCAGCAAGATCCTTAATTAGGTTACCACAGAGATTTTCTTTCTATTTTTATCTTGAAGTGTAACAGCTATAAGTGAAGAGCCTTATCCTGGAAGAGTTTATGAATGTTTGCAAATGTTTCATTTTAGTGGCAAAATCAGATACTTAAACAGTTGTACAGCTCAGATGATATTGTTCTCTCAGCTTTATTTTGATGTGTAAAGGAAAAGGCAGTAGCTATGGCTGATTATGGAAAAGCCTGACACATACTATATGCAGAAAGTTCAGTGTCGAGCTTTTCTATAACAAAGTGCACTTGATACTCCCTTAAAATTATGAGTGATGCATCAGAAAGGAAAATAATTTCTATATCTAAATATTTAGTATTTTGTAGCCAAAAAAAAAAAGTCAACAAAACCTTCTGTTCTTTTCTTTCTATGTCCTTTCCAGAATTAGACTTTTCAATTACAATTTTTTTGGCACAGTTGGTCTTACTACCCACTGCCAGTGGAAGATGTCACCCTGAGGAAATATTCAACCTATATTCAAACCTGTATTTAATAGGATTAGCATAGTCAGCATTTATCTTTGCAAAAACTAAATAGAGGGCCTGGCATAGCTGGAGAATGGATATTCACAGGCTTGTGGAAAATGGATATTCACAGGCTTGTGGACTACATTCAACACCCAGGTCACAGGTATCAACTTTTCCAATCTAAAGTCTTCCAGGTTTCTTTGAGTGTTTCTGTATTGATGTTTCACCAGAAGTACACTTTTGAAGCAAATTTCTCCATTGTGCTTCGGTTCACATTGCTAAAGTGTCATCAGAGTAGATTATTATCAGATAAAAAAAATAGAAGATTCATTCCAGAAGCACACCTAAAGCACTGCAGGCCCTAACTAGCATGTGGTCCACTAGCATACAGAGTAAGCAAGGCCTAGTCCGAAACAAACTCCCCTGAAAGACATCTCTCTGGCCTTCAAAAACATCTACTTGCATCAGCAGATATGCTCCTAGTCATTTATTGTATGGACAGTGCAAACATGGCTGCTGCATCTTACTTGTGAAACAGCATATCTTTACTCTGGAGGGAGCACTCATGGCAGTGAGAACAGGCAAGGTGTAAGTTTAGGCACTTTGTGTCACAGAATGGAAGAGGAGACAACTCCACAGTGCCCCTAGGAGGAATGGCAGGATCCGTTGTGCACAGGGTGAGTGCTCTCTTATCTGCCACTGTGCATTCAGGAACAGCTCAGTCAGGAGTTGGCCACTCCTCACAGGATTCAAGGAAGTCCAAAAGAGTGGGGAGGCACTGCCTACCTCACTGGGACAAATGCAGTTTTCAGAACAGTAGGAAATGGTGCTAGAAACGGGGTCTGGGTCAGAGTGCAACTCCTTGTGCCAGCTCTGCATGTCACAAGAGCTGTATATGCCATACAATGCACCCTGAGGGGCTGCATGGTTTGGAGGTGGATGGGATGGATGACTGCAATGTTTAATCAAAGGCTCTGCAAAGGTCACTCAAAGCTGGTCAATACTGAAAGTCCTGGGAAACCCAACTGAATGGACCTTACTGATGTTCTGCCTGTACGGTATGTTTCTCCTCCCCAGCTTTCCCGACAGCCTTCAGACTACCCAGCCAAGCAGTTCAGTGGCAGCCCTGTGCCTGTTAGCAGGCATCACTCTTCTGAGCCCTTGTCCAACCTCCCACCTCCATGTCTAAGCACAGCCCTACTTGTGTAGTCTAGAGCTCTGACCTATTGCTTGTGAACAACACAAGAGATGCAGATATCCTATTTGGGAGCAAATTTCAATTCTGTTCTCTGTTTCAAACTATGTTTCAGTTTTGCAGAGTGTCATTTTCCGTCTCAAGTTCCCACAGCTGTCACCAAGGGCAAGTCAAACACCTTCATGCTCTTACAAACAGAGTTTATCATCTTCTGTGCTTCCACTCTCTAAATAACTGCAAATACTTTAATTTGGGCTTAGATTGAAAGAATGTCTCTGCTACTTCTTTCCTACACAAATGTACAGCAATAGGTATGAATAGATTGCCAGCCACACCAGCTGAGAATAGCCTCCTTCATCCATGCTGTGATTCCCTTTCATCACCACTGGCATCACAGTGCTGTGATCCCCTCAGGGTGTACCTCTGAGTCTAGTTAGGTACAGGCCTATCCAGCTGATGCTGAATTCAGTTCTGACTTTTGGAGGCATACATGTACATGGCAGTAAAACTAGTGTTTTCAAAGCAGTATGTTCTGCAGTTTCTTGCATGGGTTTCATGCTGAAGTAGGAGACAGACTCCCTTTAAAACCCTTTCCCTGTTTTCTGCCTTCTTTTGAGGGCAAAGGAACGAAGCAGGAGAGCACTAACACGACAATAATAAACTACTTTTCTGGTTTTCCTCTATAATATACATTAACTTTGAAGAAATGTTCTCACTTTTACTGGCAATGGAGAAAATCAGATATCTTTAATGCTTCTGTTTACCAGCTGAAAGAAACATACCCATCTACTATACATTTCTTTTTCTCCTGTTAGTTTTCTGCCAAATAGCAACTGCTCATTGATGGGCAAATGTAGGTGTAGAAGAAATCTTTATTTAGGCATGGGGAAGCCTCCAAGTAGGAGGACAGCAGATAACTATCCAAATACTTTAGCTAAATCAAAGACTGCTGAAATAGCAGGCATCCAATATTTTTAGCTGTCAGTGAGAATTCAGTAGGTTGAAAAATGTGTCCAGTAATAAATTTCTTCTATAAACTAAAGAGCAATCTTGCAGGGAGCTACTGCGGAACTGGAAAGTTATGTCTAATCACATTTTTCTACTCTTCTGGGAAATTACAACAGACACCTACAGAAAAACCTGCAAAAGAGTATGTGTCCTAATCACAGATTATTTCAACTCGAACCAGGAAAGTTCTGTGCATTGCAGTTTTTTGGTTTGTTCTTTTTTGGCTTGTTCTTTTTTTTTATAATTTAATATATATGATAATTAATTAACAAACAAAAGGAAAAGAATACGGGGCAAAATCACTTGGCTCTTTCTAATCAGTCACTGACTGCATGGTGCCAATTGCGTGGTGTTAGCTACAATCTGCCACTGACAGATGTATTCAGGTTTGGAAGCTGTTACTTAACCTAGAGGCAGTGACAGTGTTTGGATAATTCTGATGTTATCCTGAGAGGATTAGGATACAAACACAAATTTAAACTCTCTTCTACAATGTACATTTGAAGATGATGTACATTTGCAGGGGACCGGCTGTCACAAAACTAATTTGGCCTATGTTTTTATTTGAACATATGTGGTTTCTCAAAGGAAGTGGATTGTAGGCAGAGATGAAAGCAATTCGGTGCTTCTGATCTCTGGGATGTTGCTTCCAAATGAGATCACCTTCTCTTCACATTTTCCTTTACTGGCACCAATCTGGAGAAATTTAGAGTACAACGAACACACTCTTTTATTTTCAGAGTTTTAAAAAATTAAATGAGATACTTATTCCTTTCTTTTTCTTCAACGTTTAATGCATGTCATAGGAACTATTGGGGGCTTTGTTTTTTTCATCGTGATATAATTTCCTGAGAACTGAAATAGATGGTATTTTCTGAAGATAGGCATGATAATACCACCAAAAAGCTTCTGTTTCCTTGTTGAATCCACAACACAAAATGCATCTAGAAGCCTTTTGAACTCCTTCTGTTCTCCCTCCCAAAAATATAGCAATGCAACAAAACTGTACTTTAAGTAGTAAGAGCATCACCACTTTTCAGAGCTCAAATGTAAGAGCTAGACTTTTCTTTTTATATGGAGGACATCATTAAATCCTTATACTCTGAAAAAAGTGAATCTGAGATCAAGTTTTTCCACATCAGAAAACTCAAAAGACCTACTGCTGCTCTTCTCAGCTTCTGTTTCATCTTCTATTTGTTGTTACATTTTAATAAGAAATACCACCTTGAGATACACCTTTCAAATGACAGATTGTGATGGAAAATATCACCTCTCCTGCTATGTTTTCATTTCAGTAGATACCCTAATAGTTAAATGCTTGATTTCTTACCTCTAGCAAATGCATTGTGATAGCTTCATGCTTCTAATCGTTAAGGGGAAGGGGAGAAAATGTCCTTTTGAAAAGAAGATAAGGAAAAAAGATATGGTATTAAACCTTTCTGATAGAGTTCGAGATTTGACTTGTAAAAATAAATATCTATATTAATGTAGCACTGTAAAAATGCTCAATAACACTACACATGTACACACTTTCATATTGTAGACAAAAGTAGAAAACAAGGAGCTTAATAGAATGGTAGTTTTCCCTGATGTGATACTTACAGATCCATGTGGTTTCCAATTTCATTTTTATTAAGTTATTAATTTTCTAAATAAAGCAAAGACACAGTGTTTGTCACAAGCATTTGCTATAAAACACAGATTTTCTAAAAAGAAAGGTGTTAGCAAATAGTATTTAAGCTACATAACATGCCTCCAAGTCAAGTCATCATCAGGTACCACTTGTCATTAGGAAAAAAAAAATTCTTAAGGGTTTGTAGAAATGTTGCAAATCTACTGGGGTAGAAAAACTTATGTACACAAAGTTAGATAAGCAGAGACGACCTTTGTTTGACAATGCACCAGGGACCCAGGATCATCCCCAAAGAATATCCAACGAAGCATCAAAATTAACAGATATTTATACCCAACATTCTTTTGTTCTTTATTACTATGCATAAAAGCCTGCTTATAATTGTTCATTAAGTTTGCCCTTTACCTTGATTGGTTATTTGTTACTTTTACAAATTACATCACTCTAATCGATTCTTCCCTTATTACATAAGTTATACGTATTAATAAATTTCAAAATCACTTGGCCAGCTCACTGATTTAAGCTACGGATTATTTGGTGCTCTTTGCCAGAATGGTACTAATTATCTAGTGCTCTGGATCAGAATGTTATCTGATGCTCTGGATCAGAAAGTTACAGGGGTTCAGCACGGTGAACAGGCTACTGGTTAATATAACAAACTCTTTTCTTCCTCTGAAACAATCACTCCCAACATTGTTCTTGGATATTTTATGGCTTGTAGGTGCATGAATTTAAACAATCCCCCTCGCTATCACTCTTATTTTCATTGTGCCTAATTTCTCATGCATGTTCTTCTCTTTGGGAGCAGCTTCACCAAGAAGTCCTAGTTTTGCTTAGTTATGCTAACTTATTTATGGATTTTATTTAAAAATAACTATTTGATAAAATTACTTGTATTTTTATACCTTCTATAACAGAAACACGAACAACTGCTTGAGTGTAAAGTGCTGTTTATTATCTACTGAGCTTTGAAAATGCTCTGATTTTACTACTCTGTGTTCTGCCTTGAAATGTTATTTCTCTATGTTAGTCATAAATACTGACTGTATAGTTCCACTGAGGACTGTAACTACAGAATGCCAAAGTGGAAGTGCGAAAGGATTTGGGGCTTAAACTTACATGTCTAAAATGAATTATGAAAACAGCTACATTTTTTTTTTCCCTTCCTCAGCACTCTCTCTTTATCTCCAGCTGAAATAAACTATTATTTTTGCATCTCATTGTAAAGTTTTTGAATTGCTTGTCCTCGGGGTCTGCTGCAATTTTTTAATAATAAATCACATTAAAAACTTGTTATATTGCCTCTGTACAACACTCCTGTGGCTATCCAGACTTCATGAATTACACCAAGGAAAAACAATGGAAGACATGAGTGTGAAAATAACTTTTTTTTTTTAAATAATCTTTTTTTTTTTTTTCTTTCATTCTTATTAAAGTTGTCACTTTTCTAGGTTTGACCTTTTCAAGTTTCCATCTGCAATGATAACATTTTTTTTAAAAAAGGCTTTGAGATGAAGATGAAATGTCAGAAAAATTAGCAACTTTGCTTACAAGGACTCAAGAAGAGTTTTACAAGGAGACCCTTTTGCTTCATGCAGATGACCTCTGAAATTCTACTGATTTTTTTAAGCCTGCACAGAGCCCACTGAGGTTGATAGGGTCCTGTTCAGACAGAAACCTTCAGCCTTATAGGTTGTTTCCAGAATCAGGTTTTTACTGTCAGTCTGAGTCAGTAGAAAACTACAGGAAGAATATTTCTCCTGATATATTGAGATTTAATCATGAATGAGAAAGCACTTCTTAAATGTCATTATTGTAATGCTGACTTTTGGAAGATTTACCTTTAAACTATTTAGCTAGTCTGTAGCACATGTTGGCTCATGGCATTGCTTGAAGAGTAAATCTATACTTTCTAAGAAGTCTACTTGGCAAAGGAAGAGTTATAAAGTTAAAGGTGATGTTGTAGTCAGATATATTTGCTGTATATGTACATTTATTGTTAGAGTCTGTGACAAAAATGGTTTGCAAACCCACAAAGGAGTATAGTGGTAAAGTCCAAGTAACGCTCCACTCCAGAGGCTCCCAGGCCTGTAACAGGAGCCATCAGCCTATCAAAGGCCCTTCTCCACAAGCCCAGAGGAGCAGAGGGGCACAAAGGCAGGTGGGAACCCAAGTTAAAGACTCTGTCCAGACTCTTTTCAGTGCTGCCTCAGGAGAGCTTCAGCCCCACAACCAGGAATGAAACCCATCAGGGCTAATCAATTCCAAAACAGCTTTTGGACTGAAGGTTGGTGTCTAGGGATGCAGAATGCATCGTGGTATACAAGAGAAGAGCATTTGGGACTGCAGAGATTAAAGGGGATGCTTAGGAAAGGAACTAAAAGCAGAAGAAAGGATGGATTTAGGCAATGTGGGGAGGAAAAAGTGTGGAAAATTAGAGAGCTAAGATAAAGTAGGCTGGTCACCTTTAAGTAGTTGGCTGTTGGTACCCTTTTCTGGCCGTGCTCTGTGTTGTAAGTGACTGACTGAGCTTAACAACTGGAGTGAGTGAGGGTATGTGAGTAAGAATGTGATGGCTAGTGAACATCAAACCCAATTAGACAACGAGTAGATTGCTTGGAAGCCAGGGCAAGATCAAGGATGTGTTGGACAGTGAGGACCTGGGGAGCCGCAGCCAGTTGGCAGAAGAATTGCGGACTCTGAAGTCTCTAGGAGTGAATCTTGTATGTGTGCGTGAGGGTCAGTACCAGCAACCAGACAGTGTCTATGTCTTTGGAGACTCATATGTCCAGGAGATGGGAACTGGAAGAACTGGGATCCAGGGGCAGCTACTGGGCAAACCTAGTGTCTAGGCCCAGTTGTTGCCCTTTGTACAGGTGTATCTACGTTTCCGCTGGTGAATCTCCATCCTGCTTAGCTAGAGGTGGGTAGGATGAGGCTGTGGGTGCCACCTATGCTCATATGTGTGTTCGGTATGTCTGTCTGTGAGGTACATGACAGGCCATGTATGGTGATGTGTGAATGTGCTCTGTGTGTGTGTGCCTATTGAGAGTGCATCTTCAGCCTCAATACTGCTGCTGAACCTGGACATGGAGCTGCTGGAGCTACTGCAGCCTTACCTATATTAGGTCCAGCATATTATGTGTTCTCACAAATTTATGCACCACTGTGGACAGGCACGAAAATCAACCCTGATCTCCCTTCGTTATTAAATAGCCGAAAGTTAGAATAACTAAAAAACAGACGCTTAAACTTAGTTTTCATTTTCTCTTCAAGCTGTTCAGTGAAACCGTTCCCTGATTAGCTCCAGATGATTAGCTCACACATGAAAATATGATACCATTAAAAGGAAATCAATGGCAAGGTTCTAGAAGGATGCAATCGGTTTTTATACAAAACATGTACAAAATCTCAGTGGCATGTGCCAGGCCCACCTACAGTCTTGATTCAGCTCTGTCCTCCCTGTGTATGTTTGCTGTGAGATGATCAGGTGGCATTGCAAAGGTCCCTTGCTCACCAGCTGAGGCTCAGGAATTTAAAACTCCCTGTGTAGCTGGCACAATTTCTCAGTTTTTTCAGCTCAAGTGCTTCAAGTCTGCTATGCCTCTTGTTAGCTCAGATCACTGCAGCAATGAAGCATAAAGAATACTCCTCTACTGCTGTACAGTGTCTGCCAACAAACAGCCAAAGGAAAGATTTTCCCAGGTTTGCCCCAGCAGCATCTTTTGGTTGCACTCTGGATGCCCGACAAGGCTTTTTTTGCCAAAAAGAAAAGAAAACAGAAGAGAGAGACAGCAACTTCTTATACTATATGTAATTACATTAATCTTCTTAACAAAGAGAATAAAATTACATTTCTGTATAGAAACTACAAGTGTCTGTGTGCAACTCAAAAAAGCTTGATTCAGGAGAGGCACATAAAAGGCAGATCTACTTCCTACTGTAAACAGTTAGTCCAAACTTTATATAAACCCAAGTGAAGTTCTCATTCACTTAGATTCCTCCTGCTCTTCTTTTTTTCATTTGAGTTACTAAGCCAGGAAGCCATAAAACTTCATGGCATTTGCAGAATGTCTACTGTTGAAATATGGGATAAGAGGAGTCCTGCTTGTCCATGGAGCTGCACAGCAGCTGGAAAAATCTGTTTCAAGATTTTAAGCTCACAGTGATGACATGTTAGTGGCCTGGGGGAATGAAGGCCCAGCAGAGTAACAGAACATAGGCACTTCAGATCTTCATGTACACCTTACAATTTAATAATTCTTCAACTGATTTGGTGATTTTGTATCACTTTCAAAATTTTCAGTGATTTTGGCTCAGCTTTTAACCACCTGCTTCCATAAGAGAATCTGTCATTTCATCTGCAGTAGTGCATGTTATCTCCCAGACGTCTGAGAAATACCACTTGTCATTTCAAAAGCCATGACTTCCCGCATGAGTTTGCCTCCACTCTTTTTCAACAACTTTGAAATATAAGGATCATAATCTGTTCAGAAACAAAAGCAGCTGAATAAATTTGCAACTAATCTTTCTAGTTATTCTGGGTTTGTTTATTATAATGGTCTTGTATTGAAATCCTGTTCAACAAGATATCATTAGTTAGCATTTACAATAGGATTAGGCTTCTTTCTTCAGGAGTTATTGGAAATTTTAGGATCCTATTTCTACTCTTTTGAAGAAGGTCAGCTTCTCCAGATCTTAAGAGTGTTAACTCCTTTCTCAAGCATTTTTACAGTTAGGGAATCCAGTCTATATGAAAACTTCCATATAGCTCCAGTCAGATGCAGCTTGTCCCTAAATGCTATGCAACACTAAAACAGCTGATGTCACTAATATCAGCATGGTGGAGCTACTAAAATTGATGGACTTGGATGACCACATCCACTTTTTAAAGTGATTTACATGGAAAGGCATGACATGCTTGGTGAAACAGAAAAGTAAACTTAACTTGCTGTCAACAAACCTTTTTCAAAAAACTATTTTTCTTTCTTTTTCTTTGCCTTCCTTTCAGTCAGGAATTTAAACTATTTTGTTCCAACACTTTGGAATTCTTCATCTTCTTTGCACCCCACTCAATCACTACTCTGTCAATAGAACTTGTGCAGGCTTGAAAGACAGAAACACATTCAACACTGTCTAAAAAATGGAACATTTTACCTGGCCTCTGGGTTTTGCAACATCTTTTTTTTCTTTCTTTCTGTTTTTTTTTTTTTCCTTTGCTTCAAAGGACATAAAATTAAAGAATAGTCTAGAATGCATCACTGGGAGGAGATGGAGCAGCATAAGCTTAATGCAGTAATAATTTAGGATAACTGCTGCTTTCATGATTCTGCTAAGTAAAAACCTTGTCAAAAGATGCTCTAACAAAGAAGTGGTTGAAGTTTGACTAACGGGTGTGACGGCCAAATCAGAGACGTGCCAGGCCTTGGGTCTTCAACAGTGTCTTTTCTAGGTGAAAGAGCAGCCTGGAGTCAGACAAGGATGGGAGGAAGCAAGAATCATTGGGGAAACTTGCAGATAGTCATAGAGGAATGGCATGGTGTTTCAGACGTTCTCTGTCACACAGTGTACCGAAAACAAGTAGCAAAATTGATGAAAGAGAGAGAAAGAGTTTGTTATGCTTCTGGAAGTCTTGGGGGATGGAAGGCAGGGAACAGGTAGAGATGGAAACCAGACCAGAGAAAAAGGAGTTTCATGGGGAGTGATTTTTCAGTCAGGGAAGAAAATGAAGTGGTCTCCCAGCAGATCACTCTTTAGCCCTGCCAGCAACAGCTGGGTGGGCATCCATTCCTGCAGGTGCGCCATAAGATGTCATTTCTTCTTCCAGAAAATTTTAAAAGTCATTTCTTTTCACATCTGTTCTCCTGTTTCCTTAAATCTGTTTAAAAAGGGAGGGAGCCTATGATTCTTCTGCTTACAGAGACACCTTCCTTTATAGATGTTTCTTCTTTGTAACAGTACTATATTAGCTTCCAAACATATCTCATGTCCATGCTGAAAGTAACCTTTATTGCGCTCACATGACTTCTGTTTTTAACCATCTCTTTTTCCTTGCTTTTCTAAATTATTTCAGTTTCCTCTAGGATTTTTGTTAGGGCCTCTGAAAAACCCAAGTATTGACATTCCCCATGTGAATAAGAGATTTTTCTAGTTAATGGGAGTTGAGTAAGGGATGAACCTGACTGTTAAATACTACTTTGGATAGATAGTATAACTGTTTCAAGTACCTGACTACCTAATCTTTCAGCATCATTAAGTAGAAACGACCTGAAGTGTAGGATGTTGACAAAAAAAGGGCAGGAGGGCAAAGATAAATCCACAAATCTGCTGGTCTATGAAAGACCTTACACATCATGGAAAGGAAAAGGCAAAAAGCCAGGTTTTTGCTTTCCAGACCTTTTTTAAAATATATTAGCTACAGATTGTGCTTGGTCTCCAGCTGCTTCTTGACATGTCATGGAATAGTTACTTGTAATTCAACTGTCCTTAGAGACAATCATGATTTTTCCTGTAAATTGTAGGACTCCCTTATTCACTGAATGCCTCTGTAGCATTCCCCACTGTATGACAAGTCTGTAATTATCATTCTTGCAAAGTATTATTTAAAAAGCTCCAGCTTGCTCCTGAAGCTGTTAAAGGGTATGAATTATAGGACCTGCAGCAAGAGTGCGCCAGAGCACATTTCTCTCAATGCACAGATGATCTTGAATTGTACTTGAGCTCTATGGAAACGCTCACACATTGCACCACAGTCAAAGGATGTGCTTCCCTTTTGATTCACAATTTACTGTTTAAGATTTTACTTTCCCAATCAATTTTGCCTTTTAAAATTATGATCTGTCAGTACAGAAATTCAGGACAACAAAATAGGGATAAATGCATTTGACTTTCTTTTCCTCTTGTGAGGGCTACAGGAAGACACAAGAAAGAATGACTCCAGTCCAAAAAAAAACTTAGTTCAGGGGAGATGCTGCAAAATAAGAGGTTGTTCATTGAGAAGAAAAAGGGAAAAGTAGTTCTCAGGTATGGAGTAAATCTATAAGTTTCACTCTAGGTGGCAACTCTGCTGCTAACAAACAATTCTCTCTCATGTTCTGCAAAAAAGAAAAACAGATGAGGCAAAGGTACAAAAATAATTACTTGGCATGAAGAAACATGAAAAGAAATGAGAATACTGAAGAATGGTAATGTCAACAATGTCTTGGTGCAATAACACGAGTGACATCTTGAAGACTGGAAGAAGAGACAGAAGTCATCAGAAAGCAAGCAGCACCTGAAGATACCATTCAGAATCAAAACTCTGGATTCCCCATCATCTCTGCTCTTTCTACCACACTGTTGACTCAAAGGCCAAAGAAATGCCAAAAAGTATCTGCATGCAAAAGAAGCTCAAGGGCTTAGATGCCCAAAGCCTTTGCTTCATCCTTTAGGACACATCTGAGATTACTTCAGAAAGGCAGTGGAAAGCTTTATAAGTGGGTTTGCAAACCAATCTATAAATTTTGCTATTCTTAACCCAAAATTATTCTTTGAAACATAGCTGAAAATAAGCTTGGAACAGTGTTTGACTAAAACAAGCAGAAGCAAAATTACCTTTCTTCTTGTAATGCCCAGTCACAAAAAGCATATGAATAACTAAAGAGCACACTGTCTGATATGGCTGTAAAGTGGGAGCTGAAAAGATCTACTGACCCCATCAGACATGCTTTGCAGAGCAAAATGCCAGCTGAGTGAAGTGGTGCCATTCAAAGGTGGCTGATAAGAGGTAGCAGAGTGTCCTGAGGGGACTCCACTTTGTGAACATAGATAGTAATTAAGCTGAAATAATTAACACCACTAATCAGGCAGAGAAGATGTAAGGTTCAAAACACTGATTTTCTTCCTTTTATTTAAGAGAAAGAAGCTGTTCTTTTATCCTAAACACCATATCAGCCCTATTGTTCACATTGCTACAAGTCGCAAAGCTCTTATTTTTCACAATCCACTCTGAACACACCAAACTGTGCACAGCATGAACTGATAAAGCTTGACTTGAACATTTTTTTTCCTGAATGTAAATTGCTGTAGGCTTTAAAGGATTCCAGATCTCCCTGGGGTAGGTACAAACTATATTTTAAAAGGATTTGATAGGACGTCTGTTTTAAAAGTCAATTTGAAACAGAATATGCCCGTGTGCTAATGACAGTAAATGGGATTGTGAAACATATGCTGCAGGCTTTTTTTCTTTTTTAAAAAAAAGAAAAAGATGCAAGAATGCAAGCACACAAATCATTTAAACAACAGCAATATTAACTTACTATGTATTCTGATCACTCTCCATATACACACACACGTGTCTATTGATGTCACGACAGAGACATACCAGGCAGCTGTTTCTAAGTCATGCAAACTGCAGTTGAATTCCATGCTAACAGCAGCTGGTGCATAGCATGGGGCATGGAGGGTTCCCTTATAAAAACACATTATAAGTAGATGTAGACATATATATATAGATGTACATACTTTTATATATTTATATATTATCTAGGACAAGAGAAAAATCATAGAATCATGGAAGGGACCTTGTCATGGTTTGACATGACAGCCTTTTCTGGTAAGGGGGAAGGGGCTGCAAAGATGGCTCCTGCAAGAACTTGCTCACAACTCTCCCCAGCTCAGAGCCAGACCCACTTCTGGGGCTGAGCCAATTAGACGCCTCCACGATCACTTTTTAAGAAGAAGCCGGAAGGGGAGGTGTCTTCCTCCATCTTCTTTCTTTCTTCTGCCCCTTTTTCTCTTCTTCTGGCTGGTGGTGGTGCAAGGAGTAGGAACGGTGAGAGAAACAACCATGCGGACTCCAAGGTCAGTGATGAAAGGGAGGAGGTGTACTGTAGCAGAGACTCCCCTGCATTCTATGGAGAGACCTGGTAAAGCTGAGATTTATTTTCATTTCTTTAAAGACCCCGCATCAGCGGTACAGACTCATTTTGATAATGAGCCCGCATCAGGGGCAGAAACTCATTTTGCTAAAGCTGACCCCGGACCAGGGGCAGCGATTCACTTCATTAAAGGCACCAAGCCAGGGACAGTGATTTTGGCCGGAGGAGGCCTTGTCCCGAAGGAGGGGCCCTTTATCACTATGGCCGGAGGAGGCCTTGTCCCGAGGAAGGGACCCAATATCCACAGCTGCAACTGTGGGGAGGAACCCACGACAAAGCAGCTCATTAAACTTATGCCCAGAGGAGGCCTTGTCCCGAGAGAGGGACCTTGCAACTGCAGAAACTGCAACCGCGGTGAAGAATCCACGTCAGAGATATTCACCAAGGACTGTGTCCCGTGTGAGGGAACCTGTATCGGCAGAAGCCGCAGCTGCTGGGAACAACCCACACCAGAGAAGTTTGTTAAGGACTGTGTTCCGGGGGAGGAACCCCGTGTTGGAGCAGGGGAAGAATGCCAGGAGTCATCCTCATCTGAGAAGACAGAAGCGGCAAAGCCCATCTGTGAGAGACTGACCACATCCCCCATTCCCTGCCCCCCTGAGCTGTTGCGGGGGGAGGAGGTAGAGATATCGGGAGCAGTGAGCTGGGCCCGGGAAGAAAGGAGGGATGGGGGAGGGAGATCTTAAAGTGCTGGTTGTAATTTTCTCATCATCCTACTCCCTTTTTGCTTTTATTCTGTTCTGTTTCTTGTAGAATAAACTTTCCTACTTTCCTCTCTAAGTCGAGTACTGGAGTCTGTTTTGCCCAGAACCATAATTGGCAGTGAGCCCTCCCTGCCCTTGTCTCAATCCACAACAATCTTGCTTATCTTTTTACTCCCATTTCACTGGGTCCTCCGCCATCTTAACGAGGGTGGGGGTGAATGGGGGCATCGAGCGAGAAACTGTCGTGGTGCTGTTGTGCTAGCTGGGCCAAACCACGACAGACCTCTAGAGATCATCTAGTCCAACGCCCCCCTGCAGAAGCAGGTCCAACTAGATCAGGTCGCATAGGAACATGTGCAGGCTGGTCTTGAAGACCTCCGAGGAAAGAGACTCCACAGTCTTCCTGGGCAGCCTGTGCCACAACTCCCTCATCCTCACAGTGAAATAGTTTTTTCTTATATTTAAGTGGAACTTTTTGTGTTCCAGTTTCATCCCATTACCCCTTGTCCACTTGCTAGCTACAACAGAAAAAAAAGATGTTCCAACCTATTGACACCCATCATTTAGACATTTGTAATTGTCTTCAAGTTGCACCAGAAGAGGTTTAGTTTGGATATTAAGGAAGAACTTTTTCACTGAGAGGGTTGTTAGAGGGTCTGTTCCAACTGAAATAAGTTCTGTGATTCCATAATTCTATAAATATACACATATAGATGTAAGTATACACACATATGTGTATGTACACACACTTTTTGGACAAGATGTCTATAGAAGAGTTCAATTTACCAACAAAGGGTCAAAATATAGGCCATTGCTGAGCCACTGATACATTGCCATCCTGAAACCTCTCTTCTCTCATCCAAGTTCACAGAGGACATTAAGTACCCCCAGAGGCACACAGGTGCTTCCAACAGTAAGGTAAGGCAGCATGTTAGCAAAGTTTCTGATCACCAAGGCAGGCAGCAGCTGTTTGAGGAAACCCACTACATACAGAAGATAGGAGTTTAAGGACCCCAGACTGTCAGTCCTATGAGATTCTGTAGAAATATCTATTTGCAAGAGAAATTTTGGGGGAAAAAAAGAAAAGAAAAAGAAAAATGAAAAGAAAATAGATCTGTGATCTGGTGGCAAAACTTCTGTTATTTTTAACAGTGGAGCCAACCACCTTTAAAAAAGTAAAATTTCTGAAGCATTCCCCCACTGACTGTCCCAGCACATTGGAGGATAAAAGAGCAAGCAGCAGTCTCCCACCTATATTACCCCTCTGCCCTCATCCATGCATCTTTTTTCAGCCAGCATTTGTAATCATATTTTGCTGAACTCAGTTCTGTCAGAAGAAAAAAGAAAAAGAAAAAAGACTAGCATTACTTTTTCTCAAAGAAAAAAAAAAAGTAAAGAACAAAAACAAAGAGAGGAAAAGGGCACTTTGGAATATGTTAGAGAATTAGATTGTCACATTTAAACTGAATTATTTATCTCATAGATAACATCTACCTGTACTCATCAGTTTGTTCTTTATCCTTTATGCCACTTCCACAAAACTATTCTACAAAACAGGGGCCTTGAAATGATTTTTTCGGTCATGTTTTAAGAAACTGCATGAAGCAGTCAGTCCACCTAGGTAAATCTCCTGCCAAAAAAGTTTAAAAAAAAGACATTGTGCCAATTTCTTTGAAGACCAAACAAAACAAAGATTTTTATTTTTTTCCTACTTTAATGCTTTATGTATCTGCATTTATCTCTGTCCTTAGTGATGGATTTTTGGCAGATCTGTAAGTCCTGCAACTCCTTAGGCACTTCCCAGCTTGGCTAGAAAATTCCCAGAGAGATTATTTTGACTTGCTTATAATTTCTTAGAATTGCCCATTGCACATAGACACCTATCCACTAGTCTAAATCTTTATTACAGTTTAGGTTGAGATGAATAAGGGCCTATATACCATCTAGGTTTGTCACTAAAGCATCACAACTGATCAGAACAATAGTAATGGCAGCATTTAAACGGCAACAGGAGCATTTCAGTAAAAAACCGATACAGGAGAACAGACCAGTGGTTATAAAACTGCATGGTAAAACAGGAAAACAACCCTGTATGCAAAGCTGTCAAGGCTACAAAAATCTGAAAGTAAAATTGGTATAAATAATTATCAGGAACCAATGAGGCAAGAAAGACAGACAAATACTGTCAAGAGAGAATAAGATACACATTTAAAACCCAAGCTGCAGCGAGACGCAAGAAAGCCAGCTATTGCTATAAAGTACCAGATAAGACGAACGGTGCTGAAGTGATTCTGTTCCAGTAGAAAAATGGTACTATTAAAAGCAGTTCATCAAAACCAGAATATTCATACATTGCCAGTTAATCTAACTTTGCTTTTCAGTGTGCTTGTTTTCCATTTTGAACAAAACTTAAGAAGATGAATATGTAGATTAATCTAATCCTGGAGTTAATTTTCATCATAACAGCTGAATATTTGTACACAAATACCATATTGCTGAAATGTACCCTACACTTTTAATTTAATACCATGAATCCATGAATGCCTCTTTGGACTGAATTAGTGGAAACTTGTAAAAGATTTATGCTCTGACATCAAGAGCAATACATTCCAAAGGGAATGCAAGAACCTCCAAAGTGAGGTTATCTGTGCTTCACATTCTTATTTTTGCTGGCTTATTAAACTTTTGCTGCACCACATGCCTCTGGGGATGTGATTAATCCTAACTTAACAAAGCCCAGCTTCTTCTGCCTTTATCTTTCCTGCTTTGACAGGCTGAAGAAACATCCTGCCCTTTCCTCACAGACACACTAGTCACTCGAGACAAATTCCCACAGTCACCTTTTTACTCCCTTCCTTCCTTCCTTCTCCTGTACCTGTGTCAAACCCTTGAATCCTGGTATAGGTCCCAGCTAGTTATTTCTGATGAGCCTCTTGGCCATCATGGGGCTCCTTCCCACCTTCCTCCCAGTCTGCATTTTCTGGGCTACAAACCACAGACTTAGCACAGTGAACACTACCTCCACTCAGCAAGATGATGCAGAAGGTATTTGGCTCCTGAAAGGAACCAAGCTCAGAACAGGAAGAAGATGCTGGAGATCACAGAGGTGTTTGTCATATCCCTGAGGACAGCAGCTCTGCCAAGGGAGATCAAGTCTCAATCTACTCAGCTAGCAGAGACAGTATAACTTTAACACTTCAGCTTCATGATGCTTGTTTTAATCTCAGCTTTGAGGTAGAGAAGCCATTTAGATCCACTCCACAATATGGTACATTGATTGGAACTAAGCATGCATCTATAGAGAGTCCATTAAATCGTGGTAATGGGAATGTTTAGGAGACCGATAAACCAGGACTGAGTTAAAATTTAGAAAAATAAAAATACACTACCAAGTTTATTTATTAACAACTCGCTCCTGAAAATGTTATTTTGCTTCAAATTTGGTTACAAGGATTTCTGCTTACATGTTTTCTCATGCCTCCTACCTGTAACTACAAAAGACTCTCTTTGTCCCTTTAGTGGTCACATTGCTCACACACCCTTGTAAAATGCTTGAGGACTGTGTCTCGTTATGACAAAATACTTATATGCTGTTGTAGATCACAGTGGTTTAGAACACTTATATTTGGGATCCAGGTAAGCTTTTATTAGTTCTATCCAAATTAATTAGTGCACTTGTTATTTATATATATCATAGACCTCTGCTGGGCCTGCAGTTGCATTGTTTAGCTATTCTCAAGATTGGTTTTTGCTGACACTTTCTTAGATTTTGTACTATTGTGAGAGTCAAAGGCTTTCTTATTTTAAGTACCATTGGGAGCATTTCCAGCTTATAGGGGAATGCTGCAGGTGTTGTTTATGCTGTACATGTCCTGTCACAAGTAGATTTTCTATATTTTACATCTGTCTTTGGAGGAAGGTGGCTGTCATATGAAAATATGAATGTGAGAAATACATTTCTACAGGCAACGAGAGGATTGTAATTAATGGTGTTTTAAACATGCCCGCCACCACCCAACAGTCAGAATGTGACACTCTGGTTTGTGAGATGTAACAACCCCATTTTTCTGTATGGGATTTCTTGATTCGGAAATGTGTGTCATGCTTGTTCCACACGTAAAAAGTAGAGCTGAACAGGCCATACCAGAAAAGTGCCCAAAATCTTCTTTTGCCTCCTTATTAAGAAAGAAATAGGAAAAAAACAGTCAGGGTGGTAGATGACTTGCAAAAGCAGTAGCATCTTTTCACTTCCCCCTAAACAAAACAAAGTCATCAAATATGCATATCTTTTTACAACCTTAGCCTTGAGTAGATACCTGAAGCATTAATAAAAAATAAGATGAGGAATAAGCAAATAACATGGGCCAATTTCCACTCTTAAAAATCCTGTAAATGTATGGGAGAAGAGGAGAAGTAACTGACAGAAAGAGAATAAAAAGACAGAAGTGAAACAACAGATGGATAAAGAATAGCGTGGAAATAGATGAATTTAAGCAAAAATAGAAGTCTAAGAGAAAAGGTAAGAGGAAAAATAATGGAAGGTAGAAACAGGAAATCTATGCATCTTAGAAGGGAAAATTAAAACAAAAATTAAAAAGAGGAAAAGTAGGAGAATTCTAGTGAGACTGGATGGGCAAAACAGCCTCAGGGAAAGAATAAGGACACAAAAATCATATTGCTTTAATCATGCTATGTAGTTACACTGGTAAAACCTCCTGAGCATAGGCTCAGCAGTGTAGATCTGAATGTGTTTTTATCAGTGGAGCATATTCATAAAAGAAATAGGAAATCTGCAGGACAGGAATACAGCTAATAGCAGCAGAGGCAAAGAAATGGTCAGATGGGAAAAAAGAGATAAGGAATTGCGCGTTCTACACAGCAGTAACAACAGAGCACCATTTTAATGGTGCTTCTTAAATTTTATTGCAGAAAGTTTTCACTTCTGCAATCAAACAATAAATTCAAACAAAGGTTTCCAAACCTCTCACAGTTCCCTCTTATGCCAAGATACTATAGGTACAGACTCAGACTGTGCACTTTCTGGTGTATTTCCTTTACAGAAAGTATTCTCATCAGCTTAGGCAATCTTATTGGTCCCTCACATACACAGTTGAGGTTCTGGGGGATGACATCATGTTTTGGGCTTCTAAGTTCAGCCCTCTTCACTGCATGTAAACTCAAGGCCAAAGGCAGACATCAGGAATATCCACTTTTATACCACACAGGGATCCACTGCAGTCAATACTGGACTTTGGGGAGGTAACCTGGTATTTATGTATTTTGAACACAAAATAATTGTATTGGGAGTTATGAATCACATCAAAGGTAACAAGACTGCTGTACAAACTTTTCTCTTGAGTTTCAGAGCCATTACACCACATTTGAGGCACTGTGGATTTCAGATGACTGAAACAGGGCCTGGGCACCAAGAGGATCTTGGAATATCTGAGAAACCAAGTGAAGTCTGGCTTCAATAAGCCATTCATGCCCAGATGAGCACCAGTTACTGTTATGCTTATCCCTTTCTATTATTAATATTTGTTGCAGTTGGTTTGCTTTCTTAGATAGAGGATAATAAATATTCACACGATACAGACCAGGGTCTCTTTTATTAGTATGCAAAAGCAACCTTCATTAATATCTACTGGAAGCATGACTACTTAAGTGATTCAGTCTGCTGTCCTTTAGTCATAGCCTCTTGAGGGCAAAGGCTTTCTATATAGCAGCAGGGACCACTTTCACACTAAACACTGATGCTCAGTTAATCCAAGTTTTAATTAATTGGTTTTCTTTTATGGTGTATTCATGTCTAAAAGGGATTTTTATATCAATTTATCACATTTAATAAACCAGCACAAAGCAGAGTTAGAGCTGCTGTAATTATTGCATTTCACACCAAGTGAATACAGAGCATTCATTTTAATTCTAGTGTGAGCAGGCACATCACCACAGAAGCCCATCTGGATACTGGGATTTGGAGCAAGATCTTGGGTATTTCGGTCTTAAAGATAATAGAACTCCAACCCAGTCCAGCAGGGACAGAGACACTTCTATATTATAGAAATTTCCATAATGGAACACAGCCAGCAGAGTTAAACTCATTAACAAGAGAGCTAAGTGTATGTTAACACAGTAATAGGTAAGTTAATAATTATTAGAGAAAAGATGTTGCTGGAGAGACAGATTTGTGTCTCCATCAGGCTGCTAACCACCTGTTGTCTCAGAGATATGGATAGAGAGAGGATTGTGTCTCATTCACTTTCTCTCCAAAGATACGTACTTTAGAACACAGGCACAATAGATTTGGCAGACAGAGTTTCTCCAGGCGGAAAATACTGACTGATCTTTCTAAATTTTGAGACACTAAGTATGATAAACATAAGCTCTAGGCAGAACTTTACACATCAGCTTCCTCTAACCCCTCTTGTGAGTTGCATATAGATGTTATGTGCAGTTGGCCACTCTGTATTAGTGTACTGGTTTGCATATTCCATCAGAATTGCTTCTAGGCTTCTAGAAAATGAAACTAAATTTCAATTTCAGTTAATGGCTTAGGTTCTTAACTATAATTTCATTTAACACTAGCACAAATATGCATTTCCAAAGCTCCTATCTTATTTAAAAGGTGAGGACACAAAGTTATGTAGGAAAAAATCCACTCAAAATAGAACTAAGAGGGACCAAAACATAGCCTAAATGGTGAATGCCATTGAGGTACAGATTTCATTAAAGCTCTGTGTATGCTGAAGTATTGCCTCAAAACTACTCAACTCGTAGTCATTTTTGTGTATTATACTTACCAGATGTATTTCTAGACTTGAGATGGGAATAGACTATAAGCTATGCTCGTACCACTGTTACCTCTTTTTCCTTGATAGTTCCTTAGGTTTGTTTACCATTAACACTGGCCCATCCACAGAAGGAGAGCCAATTTTGCATAAGATTTTATAGATGACAAGGAAATTCTTCTTCTCCTTTGCATAACCCTTCACTCCTGCACAGAATCATTATTATAACCCACCTAACAGCATTTGCAATGTCATAAACAGCTACATAACTGCTAAGGTACCCTGCAGGCTTTTTGATCATGGCTTGGTTACCCTTTCCGTTTCATATCAGTTGCAGCATGACAGAAATTGCCTTAAGAGACATTTAAGTTGCTTTATAGCTATGAAGCCTCATCCTATCCCCCACAGCCTCTGTGGCTACACCAGCAACAGAAAGCAGCTCCTTCCAGCAGGCCAAATGATTTAAATAATTCCCTTCTATGAAGCAGGAGAGCTGTGCAGCCATTACTTCATCATGCATTCTCTTCCATTCGTCTTCCCTGGGGAGCTTTTTTTGTGTTTGGTGTTTGCTGTTTTTTGCATTTGGTCCTGTGATGCCCCCCTTGGCTGTCCTGAGCAGATGTTTTGAGCTGTCGCTGGAGGCAATGACTAACTATAAAGTTTTCTCAAAACAGAACAACTCAATGTGAAATGAAGCTGCTATCAGGAGCCACTGGGATATGTGACTCTCAGGATGACTTGGAGTGGGGAGATTATTTTCATGCAAACAGCTGGAACTGGTTCCTCAACAGCACACTGAAGTCCTACTTCCTGACCCTTTGCAGCCCTAAAGAATCCATTGCAGAGTATTAAACCAGGTTTCCTATGAAGGGCAGACACAAAGCCCACCAAAATGCAGATGCAAATATGTCTTGTGTCAGAATCAATGGCTCCTTCCTGAGCGGTTAGTTTGGCTTGTGAATGAGGCTGAAAGAAATCCTCCCTCCTTTCATTCCCTCCCTTGAGCTTTGTCATCCTTCAGTTACCAAAGCAAATGTCACTGCTGTGCTGTTTGAAATAGCTCTGATTAATTCATCTCCCCAATATATAATGATGATAAAACCATCAGAAGCAAAAAGCTCACAGCCAGCTGCTAAGCACCAAGTAACCAGAAATGAGAAAAAGAGAGTAGGTTTGATTCTAACTGCCCCGTCAAATGGCATGGAGATTACACACTGAGCACACATTTCTCATCTTCTGTATAAGACCTCTTGCCATCCCTTTCCCCTATCATCTTCTGAATTATAATGAGTCACAGTGTCTTCACTGTTACCTACCTCCTGGTATTAAAAGATATTTTCCTTCTATGAAAACTGAAGAGTTAAATGTGTATTTATGGTATACAAGATATTTTGCTTAGCATTATGGAGAAGAAAACTATTAATCCCTTTATGTTCTATGGCTGGGATATATTTATCATTCCACAATCAAATGTAATGCAAGTTGGCATCCATTTTAAGAATACTAAGCCAAAATGTAATGTGAATACATAAAGAAATATTGTTGACAGTTTGTTTACAAAATCCAGGACCTTAAAGCGGATGTCGTTTTATCACTAGACCTATTAACATAATAAGAATACTGTCTGCTTCAGATAACCTGTTATCCTCAGCTGCACTTCATTTTGCAGAAGTTATACTTTCTCAGACATCCTCCAACTTTGCTTACACACAGTCCTCACTGCCACTTAGTCCCATGAATTTCTGAAGATTTTACGAAGGCTTCTCTACCAATAAATATGGACACTCTTCCCACTTCTCAGGACAGGTAGGTTTATTTTATTTCCTTAAAGGTTAATTTTATTAACTGCTTGCCCTTTGGGAGCACATTATTTTGTAACCCTCCAAATTCAGATTTACTTTGTACGAATTGGATAATTAGATACACATTTCAGTAGTTTGGCACATATTGAAAGACAAACTCATTCCTTTCCTCCGAGTGCTGAGGGTCAAACCAATAGTATCAAGATCAATAAATATTCCATCCAAGCCTCAGTTCAGGGAAGCAGTTAAGCTGGTGTTTCACGATTCAAGAAGAGCACAGATTCCTTTTTACAAACAAAATATCACCTAAATATTCCATAAATAAAAATATTTTCCCGAATCAAGGACTAGATCTGAAGAAATCTTCTCAATGCATCAGGTTGGGAGAAGCCACTTCCAAAGAATCTACGTGACCTGTATTTGAGGTCCAGTTTTATCGCATATCTTTATTAATCATTATAACAGAAAATATAAAACATTCATTTGAAATCGAAGGAAGACTGCTGCAGGCAACACTACAGAAAGAAAATAAATGCAGCCATCATCTTAACTGTAAAACACAAAGGACCAAAACTAAGCTTGGGTGTACAACTTTTTTGTTTTGATGTTCTCTAGCTCCTGACTTCTCACCTTGCAAACTCTATTAATCACAGAATATAGAATGGTAGGGGTTGAAAGGGACCTTTAGAGATCATATACTCCAACACCCCTGCTAAAGCAGATCCACCTAGATCAGGTCACACAGGGACATATCCAGGTGGGTTTTGAAAACCCCCAGAGAAGGAGAGTCCACAACCTCCAGGGCAACCTGTACCAGGGCTTCCTCACCCTCACACTGAAATAGCTTTCCCTTATGTTTAAATGGAACTTTTTGTTTTCCAGCCTCTTTCTATTACCCCTTATCCTGTCACTAGATACAACAGAAAAAAGTGATGCCTCAACCTCCTGACATCCACAACTAATGCCTGTGTATCCAACAAGTATATGCACTGCATGCATGTATCCATCCCATGAACAGAGAAATGTGGTGATGGGTTGATTCTTAAATTTGTTCCAGTGCAGAGATGACAAGGTTGATAAATTTTTTACAAAGGCCACTAAAAAAAATATATCTAATATGGACCACAAAAAAGTCTTTAAAACCTTCTGCCTCTTAATATACAGAATATATAACTTATGTTTTTTATCTTGTTATTATTTAAATTTGTTTATTGTAGTTGCTGAAAAATATATTTCCAGTTTCTGTTGATACTGTAGAATATTTTGTATTTATTTTGATTCCTTATTTTGAAACAGATTTCAAGGTTTAACCTGCATTGGTCAAAATCTGTCCACTTATTTTTCCAGTCGGACAGCAGGAATCAAATTACAGCAGGCATATCTTTGCACATACACACAAAAAAAAGAATTTGCTAAGACTGTAGAGTCAAGAAATACCAAATTAAAAGTTTTATATTCAAGCTGAAGGCAGCTTCTTTATTCATTCAGTTCATCACAGAGTCTCATGATTACATAATTTTTCCATTAAAAAACCCACAGTTTAGTTGATAACTGCTATGAATATCTCTTTGACGTGTTGCTTTATATCAATTCATAATGTAGACACACATTATTCATTGAATGTCATTCAAGCTTTTTTCTCAAATCTCAGAATTACAGATTTCCTCATAGACATCCTTTGAGCATTTCACAAACCTCGCTAAACTATTTTCACAAGAATCCTTCAGTGGGATAGATGAAGTGAGACAAAGAAAGTTTAAGAGTAAAACTGTTCACTAACTTGGAGTCTAACATTTGCAACTGTGACTAATCTTCACATCAGAAAAATCAGGTAGTAAATCCTCAGGTGAAAGCCTTGCTCAGCCTCCAGCAGCTCCCAAATGCAATATATGCACAGCAGATGCTATCTTAAAGGTTTTTGCCTGACAGTTTAAGCAGCAGGAAGATTTTTCAAAGGCTGTTGACAAGGTCATCTTGGAGGACTTTTCTTAGAGAACATCCGAAACTATATCTATAGCAGTACCCCAGACTCTGACAAATTTCAGACCCTGAAGTCTGTCTATGAAACGTGAAAGCATTAAAGATCCTCAACAGAAAGCATTGTGTGATAACATGTTTAATATTAATCATCCCTTAATCTTGTTCTGGACAAATAACTTGAACAGTCAAGTGGTCTTATTTGCTGGCAATGCTGAAGACTCTGCCTAAAACGGCAATAATTATCATGTGGAGTGTATCATAGACTCACAGAACAGTAGGAGTTGGAAGGGACCTCAAAGACTCCGTATCAGGGGCAGAGACTCATTTTGCTGAAGACCCCACATCAAGGGGAGAGACTCATTTTGTAAAGAAGATCCCATGTCAGGGGCATTGATTCTCTTCATTAAAGACATCGTGCCAGGGGTAGTGACTATGGCTAGAAGAGGCCATGTCCCGTGGGAGGGACCCAATATTCACAGGAGCTGTAACTGTGGGGAAGTACCCATGCCAAAGAAGCTCATTAAAATTATGCCAAGAACAGTCTGTGTCCCAAGGGATGAACCCTGTATCTGCAGAAGTTGTAACTGTGGGGAAGAATCCACACCAGAGATATTCACCAAGGACTGTGTCTCATGTGAGGGACCCTGTATTGGCAGAAGCTGCAGCTGTTGGGAGCAACCCACACCAGAGAAGTTTGTTAAGGACTGTGTCCTGGGAGAGGGACCCTGTGTCGGAGCAGGGGAAGAGTGCCAGGAGTCATCCTCATCTGAGAAGACAGAAGTGGCAGAGCCCATCTGTGAGAGACTGACCACATCCCCCACTCCCTGCCCCCCTGAGCCATTGTGGGGGGAGGAGGTAGAGACATCGGGAGCAGTGAGCTGGGCCCGGGAAGAAAGGAGGGATGGGGGAGGGAGATCTTAAAGTGCTGGTTGTAATTTTCTCATCATCCTACTCCCTTTTTGCTTTTATTCCGTTCTGTTTCTTGTACAATAAACTTTCCGACTTTCCTCTCTGAGTACTGGAGTCTGTTTTGCCCAGAACTGTAATTGGCAGTGAGCCCTCCCTGCCCTTGTCTTAATCCACAACAACCTTGCTTATCTTTTTACTCCCATTTCACTGGGGCCTCTGCCATCCTAATGAGGATGGGGGTGAATGAGGGCACCGAGTGAGAGACTGTCATGGTGCTTCATTTCTAACTGGGCCAAACCATGACAAGTGTCATCAGCTACCTTGCTGAGGGTACACTCTGTCCCCTCATCAGGTCATCAATGAAGATGTTGAACAAGGCTGGCCCCAGAACCAATCCCTGTGGAAATGCACTGGCCACAGGCCTCCAACTCAATTCTGTGCAGTTGATCACTACCCTCTGGGCTCTGTCATTCAGTCAGTTCTCAGCTACCTCACCGTCCACTCATCCAGCCTACACTGCCTGAGCTTTCTGATGAGGATGTTATGGGAGACGGTGTCAAAAGCCTTGCTGAAGTCAAGGTACATGACATCCGCTGCTCTCCCCTCATCTAGCCAGCTGGTTATGCACTCATAGAAGGCTATGAAGTTAGTCAAATAGGATTTCCCTTGGGTGAATCCACGTTGACTCCCCCTGACAATCATCTTTCCCTTCATATGTTCAGTGATAACATTCAGGATGAGTTGTTCCATCACCTTTCCAGGGATGGAGGTGAAACTGACCCGCCTCTAGTTTCCTGGATTATCCTTCCTGCCCTTTTTGAAGACTGGAGTGACATTGGCCTTTCTCCAGTCCTCAGGCACCTAACCTGTCCTTCATGATTGTTCAAAAATGATGGAGAGCGGCTTAACAACCACATCAACCAGCTCCCTCAGCATTCTCAGATGCATCCCATCAGGACCCATAGACTTATGAGCCTTGAGCTTGGCCAACAAGTCTTTAACCTCTTCCTCTTCCACCAAGGGAAGGTCCTCTGCAGTCCAGACCATCCTACTATCCTTGCTGGACTGTGCTTCCCGAGACCAAAGCAAAGAAAGCATTCAGTAGTTCAGCCTTCTCTGCATCCTCTTTTACCAGGACACCCTCTGTGTTCAGGAGTGGTCCCACTATCCCCCTAATCTTCCTTTTACTGCTGATGCACCTCAAAAACCCTTCTTGTTTTCCTGTACTTTCCTGGAGAGGTTTAATTCTAAAAAGGCTCTAGCCTTCCGGGTTGCACCCCTGCATGCTCTGACAATGTTCCTATACTCTTACCAAGAAATCAGCTCCTGTTTCCACTGCTCATAGATGGCTGCTTTCTCCCTGATTTGTCCCAGTAGATCTTTGCTCATCCATGGAGGCCTCCTGCCTCCTTTTCCCTCTTTTTTACTTGTGGGGACGCACTGATCCTGGGCTTGGAGAAAGTGGCCCTTGAAGATGAACCAGCTCTCTTGGGCACTTCTACCATCTAGCATTTCATCCCATGAGATCCCTCCAAGTAGGTCTATGAAGAAGCCAAAGTCAGCTCACCTGAAATCCAGGGTCACTATCCTGCTTGGTGCCCTGCTTCTTCCACACAGCATATCAAGATTTTGCTGGTACTCACCACGCATGTTGTGCATATGTACGCCTTACATTACATTTTATGTAGTAGTTTAACAGAGGACTTTGAGCTCAAGCGAATGACCTTTGGACTGACTTCAGCTGGTATGGAACAAAACCTTAGAATGTTCTTCATGTTATTCTTCAGTCTCACATTAATCCTTCTTTCCATTTTCACACAGTCAAGACATACAATTATCTTCTTCACATATATTTTTGTCAGCCAAGTCACACTGCTGGTGGATCTGCAAGGAAACACTGCTCAGAGATCAGAGTAGATGCCTGCATTAATCCCCTAGATATGTTTTTTTTTTTACAATCAGCTCTTAAAAAATAAATGCTCAGTCATGTTTTCTGACATCACAGACTAACCTATGCTTATGGAAATGCACATACCTTTGAGATAGATTACATTAGCCACAGTTTTAACCACCACCAATTTTGATCTGTATCAAAATATCTTACATGTTATAATCAAAACGGTAGCACAAAGTTTGATACTCCTTTCTAGCAAGCAAGTTACTCTTTAATTGTTAAAATAATAGAAAAAAAATAATTATACTTCACGGTTTTCCTTTTCTTAGGCATTCTGGGAGCTTAATAAATGAATTAATTGGTTATAAACTGTAGTCTTGTAAACTCAAAAGTGAATGCACAAAGGACAATGAGAAACAAAGCATCCTGAAGCATTAACACTCCTGAGGCAATTGGAGAAGAACATTAAGTCTTCAATTTGTGTTCATGAACCCCAGAACTGTCAGATTTGCTATGATTTTTTTACTTCAGCTCAGTGCCTGTAACTTTTTTCACAACCAATGCGTAAAACCCACACGAGAGGTTATAGGTTGGAAAGTGCAATAGGTGAATACATTCAACAGAAGGATAAAGGAAAAAAAAAGGAGACTCTTCACAGGATAAGTAGACACAGGCCATTCAGAGAAAGGGGCTGGAGGCAAAACAAACGAGTTAGGATATTGTTTGGCAACTGGTGGAGTCCAGGAACAGAAGATAAATGAACAAGAAATAGCACATTTCTACTAAGGGAAAATATCTGGTGGAGAAAAAAAATAAGAGGGGATGGGGAGACATGGGAGGAAGAAGGAAAAAGGGAAAAATCTGTAACTCCTTCCTGATTGTGTGTCTTATTTATAGCACTCTGCAACTCCCTTCCTCCTATTATCTCGTGCAATTGGGGCAGCTCATACACCACAGACAAACCAATGTGTGTTGATTTTCTTAAAAATAGCAGCAGGTCTTTAATTCCAGCCAGGATAACAGTAATGATGGCCAAGACCACATCTTGAGAGGGCTTTCTCTGCATTACTGATTCATTAGGCAAAGCACTAATTGAAACTACTGCTAACAAATCACTGCTGCCTACCAAAGTTGCAACAGCAACCTGAAAAAAAATAAAAACCAGCATGTGATTGACTTTAAGCCCGGTGCAAAAAATCTTGTTCCTTCTTACTATTTTGAGTAGCACCAGGATATTGCTAATCCTATAATATTTTCCCAAATAAGAGATAAATGAGAAAAGGTTTCTTCTCTCATCCTCTCACTCTAGAGCATATATGGAGGAAGATTTTAATCCTTCTCTCTATAAATCTCCAACGCTTGTTGATTTCCAGTTCCTTTAATAAATCACTGATTTTCATATGCTGACTTCATCTGAGTTGGTTAGCACTTATTCTGAATTGATAGGATTTCCTGTTGTAAATTCACTTCAGAAATATTAATTTAATGCTTCAACTATTTCATTATTTTTTCTGCCTTGGTTCCATATAATTTTCTTAACATCCCATTACAACAAACACAGAGGATATGATTAGCATATTTATTTTCTGTCTATTTCAGGTGCCACTGATTTTCTGACTTTTGGAACCTATGAATTCTTTAAAGGTGATTAATGTATACAGTAACCCTCTGATAGCTGTTACATTGATGTTTCCATATTTTTTATTAATATCTTTAAAATAATAGATGACGTTTGCATATAACTAATACCCTGCTATTTGATCAACAGTATTACTTTCTTTTACAAAGCCAAATGCATTCATAAAGAAAATGCATCTTTTTAAAGCACTGTAGAAAGTTGGGTAAAATCAGGTAAAAGCAAATACGTAAACAAATGCATTGACAAGAAAAAGTTACACAGGCAAGCTAGCAACACAGCAGGACACAGAAGCATTTTCTTTCTGAACCTATTCCCATATGTTAAATATAAAATGAGTCACTGGAGGAAGTCTGCAGAGCAAGTTGTCTGAAGACAGTCTTTTGCAAATACTTTGCAAATAACATTTGACTTCTAAGAGGAGGTCTTCCAAAGGTCAAAGAACTGGATTTTTAAACAATTTTAGTTTCTAATTGTACCTTTAAAACTGGGTTTCTTAGAAACAATACATTTTATTGGATTTGTAATAAGAAAACAAGAATTACTTTCTAAGACTATACTTGGTGTTAACCTAGACATGGTACAAGAAACTTTGATATAGTCTCGAACACACTGTTAGCTGTGGAACAAAGTATTCAATTAGTCAAGTCTCCTTTTATAGATAAGATTTGGAGTTACCCCATTCCCCAAAGAATTAAAAAATAGACATTTTTCAAGACAGTTGGGTGTTTCTAAATACTACAGTTCAATTCAAACATTATTATAGAAAAGAAAAATATTTTTCAATTATACCTCAGTAATATCTGCTAGCAATGTTCATTGTGCAATATGCAAAAGCATTGCTATTATTTTAAAATCATTTTTATTTGATCTGTAATTATAATAGAGAGTAAACATATCGAGTTCAAAGGCTCTTAAAGAAATTAAACTACCAAAGTATAAGGGGTATGGCCTTTCCATGAAGCTGTAGAGGGAGCCAGACTGGCTTTGCAATGGAAAATATATTTTCAAATTGTCTAGATTTTGAAGTAAAAGATCAAACATGAAAGCCGATGGGTTATTCAGGGTAACAGAGACAAGAGTTAATAGTAAAGAATCACAGAAAACCCTTACAAGAGCAAGTGACTGGGAAAAAATGGCCTGTGACATTTATTGTAGACACAGATTGTAATGCAGATAAAGTAGCAAAAATCACTTCAACTTTACATAATAAAAACAACATGAACTAATAATTATCATGCAGGAAATGCAGCTTATTATTACAAGACTTTATTTTATTAAAATATATTCCTCAGCTTACCTGTCAATAACAGTACAAGAACTGAATTAGATTTTAGCAATTATTAGGAATAAAATGGAAAAGCAGAAGAAATCATCAGGCTTCCATGTAAATCCATGGTATATTTGTCTCCTGTTCAGTGTTTACACTTCTCATCGTTTCATCTCAAAAAGGCTATGTTGAAACTTCAGAAGGTAAAAAAAAGATGAGTAAAAATATGAGAGTCTTTCCATATAATAAATGAGTAAATAGACTGTAATTTCCAAACTGGAAATAGATCTATAAAATTACTATACAGTGAAAGGATGGCTATCCATTATCCTTTCCTAGCCAAAAGATTTTATAAAGGTGTTGGAGGAGAGGTGTCATAAAAATTAAATTAGCAAAGATATAACTTCAAAACAAACAGCTGGAATGTTTCTTCCACAGTGTATAGTTTATCTTGACTCCTTGTAACAGATATTGAATTTACCCAGGTTCAGCAAGGAGCTGGCTAATTTTGTGCAAGGACAATCCATCAGGTCCAATGTAATACAAAGAAACCATCTCTCATTCAAGAATTCTCTGGGTCACAAAAATCTCTGAAAGTTGGGACAATATTCTGGAAAAACATAATTTTATTTTTGCTCTATTCTTGGGTTCTTCACAGATGCCCATAATGTGCCACTGTCAGATACAGGTGTTGGGCTGGGCAGACCCTTGGCCAGCTTCAATGCTATTCGTTGCTAGATAGCTTACCATAGAACTACTGGTGAAATTCCAGTGTGTCCTTATTTCTTTCCTTGCCTTCAGTAACTGCCCTGCTTATCTAATGGAGATGGTTTCTTTTGATAGGTTTTGCTTACATTGCCCTGTAGTGCTATAATTATGTGTTGCTGTCTTACTGCACCTTACACCATTCAGAAAGTGTAAACGGATCTCACCGTAGTTGTATATTTATATTTACTTTATAGCTTAAAACAAACAGCATCAAACAGCCTAAAGGGATGTCAGTAAAGATGAGAATCTCATTCTCTGAGGTCCACCACGAGCATACTAGAGATAATAAACTTTTACATAATTTATTACTTAACTATCATTTTGTTCAGCTTTTATAGAGAATTTCACTGCAAAAATAAATTCCATCCACTTTTCAAATTCCCTATTTTTTTCTGGGATCCTATACACTAGTTTTGTTAAGGATGTAGTTACTGCAACTTGTGCCCTTCTGATGTACAAATTACATTAGTAACTGTAACAGAAGACAATGAAAAATATACTGCATTACCTTGAAATTATCTGAAGTACACGAGTAATTTTCATTACAGCAGATTGCCTGCTAATGTGAGAAACAACGGCAAAAGGCCACAAAAACATGTTTATCACTGTTATTTCTCTGGCTATTGAACATTAGATTACACCCACATAAAGCTCTGTGCAAACAACTTTATCTTCTTTTTACAATTGGCTTTGTCATGAGAGCTCTCACTGAGCTTTTCTTGACCGTGCAATAGAAGCAACAAGGTTGCTTAAGGAAGGAAAGCCAGTTTATTAGAAGGAAATCCTCAGGAAAACAGTATAGCACCAAAAAAAATTTCCTAGAAGCAAAATTAATTTAGCCTTAAGTTCAGTCACCAAAAAGCAAGATCAATATGATTTTGCACTCCCTGTGCACTACTTGCCCTCTTGTTACAGGACAAGTAACATAAGAGAAAGAAAATCTCATGTGACTCCTGTTGATATATCACTTCTGAAACCAGTGAGATCTCTGTTGCACCAAAGCATTCCAGAGCATTTGCCAACATGAGAGAGTGGAAGTGAATTGCTGCACTTCTATCTTCTTCCAGCAAGCTGTAAATGCAGACACGCATTTTCATGTCAGCTAATGTGATCGCATTATTAGCATGAGTTTGTTTAGGATTGGCTGGAGGGTTTCAAGGTCCCCAGCAGCAGGATTGGGTTTTGTTTAGGGTTTTTTTAATGTCTTAAAAAAGAACAATAAAAAGTATTCAGTAAGTTGTGTGGTGCAATCTAGTTTCATTTTTATACTCTTACATGACAACGGAATAGAAAAAAGGAAAAAGCCTCTTAAGGTGTGTGAGTGAAAAAAAGGAGAAGAAAAATAAAACCAATCCCCCTAAAAGAGATAAAACCAAATGTGTTTTAGCGGATGCTGATCTTTCATTCTCTAGGGCTTAATACAACAGCTCTTGCAAAACCAGTGACTGCACCGAGATTGCTCCAATGTGAGAAATGTTGAGGGAATATTTTTAACTAGGGATCAATGTTAAGCTGATTAGCATAAATGTTTTTTTAATTGAAACAGAATTCCAGTTATTACACAGTAAACTACTTTTACAAAGAAAAAATCTCTGCATTGAGAATGAGACAGGCCAAATTCAGTTTCAGACAAATAGTCTGAAGGAGCGCCTTTCAGGCTCAACTGTCTGATTTTTGATTTGCGTTGACACAGATTTGTTCAGGTCTTTGGTTTTGGCACGTTTGGTGGGGGTTTTTTTAATGTAAAAGGAAGTGGAGGTTAGTACTTGTTTTGGTAGAAGATCTTGTAATCTTCAGCTAGCCACTGGTAGAGCAGCCTTGAGCTTCCTCAACAGTGCTGCCAAACTTGGCCTCACAGCAGGAGGCTTCACTGACACAGGGAGCCCAAGTGTGAATAGGGCTGGAAGTCTTGGTGGTAGGTTTTGGGGCAATGAAGAGAACTCTTCCCCTCCTGCTCTACACGCTTCTTCTGCTATCAGTGAATCTAATATGAGGGGTGGGAGACAGCTTTGCTTGCAGTGGGTGCTGTGACTCATTTCCATTAGCCTCATAATATCATATTTCAGACTAAAAAAAAAAAGAGTAGGTGAGGGACACAACCTGCATATGAGTAGAATAGACTGTATGGTTAACCTCACACCCTGTATGAGAGACATGCTGCTTCTCTCTCACCAGGTTATCTCAAGGACTAAGCACAAGTAAAAGCCGTATTTGATCCTCTTTAGTGGCTCCCTGTAATTCAGTCTTGTTCACCTGGGTAGAATTCACCAGGTTGCCAATTTCTCTGAGTCAAGATAAAACAGACCTGCCAGTAATTCAGACCAATCCTACAAAGGTATTGGAAGATGGGGATTGAGAATCTGAATGCCTCATAGGACTTAATATGCATAATTGGAAGTTTGACCTGCTCTGTCAGCCAATTACACAAAACAATATATGTGGTTTTAACACATTATTATCAGAGAGAAGGAAATCAAAGCCAAAGTATGATCTCATCTTTCCATATAGTGTATTAACCTGTTAAAAGATTTAGAGTATTCCATCACAGAAGTGAATTAATAATGAAATGGGAGAAGTCCAGTGCTTTATCACATTTTATGTCTGTTCTTTTGTAAGGTAAGAAGCGTTAGTTTATTTTAAGTAAAAATATACCTTAACACTATGTAGGAGCTTTAAAATGAAAACCTCCACAGAATGTAGTCTGGGTTCCAAAATAATAACTCCTTCCAGAGCACATTTTCAGGACATGTGTTTATTTTTAAATGTAGATAATGATACATCCTTCACAGTGTACAGACTTTCTGCTTAACTGTCTATTATTACAACTTGAATATTAGTTACTTGAGTACAAATAGCTAAATGCATTGACAAAGACAAATGAAGCCCTAAGAAGAAATTACTGAACATCTGCTATTGTGAATGAGTTTTTCATCTGTGACTATACTCAAATTGTGTCAATACAAGCTTTCAGGCACAACATATTCCCTTGTGACAGCGTCTTTTCATCTGCACAATAACTGCATTCATAATTAAATATATGGATTTTAATTTTGACTGTCTAGTTCTTCAAATTGTTCACAAAACAGAAGGTTAAGAATGACCAAACCTGATGCTGATGGTCACAGTCATTGTGATTTTACACCTCTTTTTTTTTTCCTTTATTATGTGTTCTTAGTGTTCTGATGTATAAACTAAATAAAAGAGAAAGCTTCTTTGAGTCTTGAAAGTATAAATTACTATGAGTTCCAACCAACTACGACGTGAGCAACAAGAAGGTAGCACATCCCGATGGTACAGGATACGATCATCATAGGGAAACCTAACCTGCAACAACAGTAAAATAAAAATCAGTAAGGATACAGTAGCTCATTCTCCAAAAGGTTTATGAAATGGAAATATAAGTTATCATACATATTCCAAGCTTTGAGTATGCTTATAGCAGTATCAAAAGCATGGATGTACTGAGAGTATGACAGTGTCTAGGAATCTAATATTCAAGCTCACAGTTCTAGTTCCAGACTATTTAAAGATATAGGAAGTAAAAAACAGAACAATTCCATTGGTTACAGGACCTCTCTTCCCATTTGCTCCATCTGAGAATCAGCATGACTTCTTGTTTTACTTGTGGTTTTTTTTTCCCTCCAGAGAACATGCAATTATACAAGTAAAACATCAATTCTTACAAATGATACAGCATTAGAATAGATTATCCAGTGTGTCACTTCAGATTAGGTGTGTAACCCTCACATGGCACTTTATAACTTAATCTATGACTGAAACTCATTAAATCATTTCTTTTTTGATCTGTAGTCACATACAGCTAGCACTCCCTTACTTCTCACCAGGTTTAACAGATTTGAACGTCAATGGACTGTTGGAAATAAACACTGGGCAGCTGTAAAAGTGCTGAAACTTTGCTGTACTATCAAAACAGCTATTTCTTTTTCATCATAGAATAAGCTTTTCAGACAACACCCAGATTTTATAGCTTTCTTTCGGCAGACAAACATGGGCAGCACAGACAGACAACTGCAAAGGATGTTAAGTTGAACAAGTCCTACACTGCTAGATTTGTAGAGAGTTTTCTGAAACTTAAAAGCATTATTGTATGATTCTAAGGAACTGTGAAGAACCACTGTTGTGATCACATTCATTTGTCTTATGTTACTAAAATCACAAGGAGAACTGAAAAACTATCATGCCACAAATGACCCTCCTCATGTAGTTTCTTTTGTCGAGCTCAGCCAAGAATTTCCATAATCCTTATCAAAGCATTGCAACGTTCTCGGAATTACAGAATTTCACTTAAATATACCTTTTTGCCTTGCTTTTTAGGAGACCTTAGGTAAGGTCCTCGAGCTTGTTCCTCTCTGCCATTGCTGATCAGAAAACCAATGAAGAAATATTCCTTTGTATGTGACAGGAGGTCACCATTCTCTGAGTTCGAGTAGATTAATAGCTTCTGACTTTAGAAATCTACAGCTAGAAGGCACCTCTTAGGGCATTAAGTCTGGGCCCTAATTCCTCAGCATACAAAAACACTTGCATAAAATGAAAACTAAACTTCTCAATGGCTCATTGCAATCTGCTCTTTCTACCTGCAGCTGTGATGTTACTCTAAACCTTGAGATTCTCATATTTCTTTCATTGCTGTTTTGCTGAAAAATTGACTGAAGGAGGTGTAGCTGTGACCAGTAGATCAGAGGTGCTTTCACTTTTAACAGCCACTTGTTCAAGTTACTGATGGGAATTTTACCAGGAGTGAGGGTCACTGCAAACACAAACATAATCAGTCTTGATCTATAAAGGCTGCAGAATAATTAGAAAATTATTGAAACCAAACACTGTAAAGAAAATGTTGCAATTATTTAGTGAACAAGTTTGTCCATAGTGTCTGCTTCATGGCTGTTCTTGAACCACTATCAAAGTGAGCCCATCTCAAGTACCAGTAGAAATAGAGGCAGATCAAGAACAAAGGAAACCCTTTGCACATCTGGAAATGTGCAAAGGGCAAGGCTGTCAAGGCTTATGATCATCTCGTTTCTTTCTTCTTGACATCCTCATGAAGAAGCTGGCATGTGCTTGTGTCCATGTCTGCAAGATCTGTCCCAGAAGGACAGTTCCCACACCTGGATCCAGAGGCTTTCTCCTCCATCTGTCTGGGATTTAGAACTCGGTGTGCTGGCCTCTTCTGCCATTTTGGTAACAGGCATTAGTATTGCTGTTCTGTCTGGTTTTTGGACTTGGGGAAAAGAGAAAGGGAGAGGAGGAGAGAGAAGGGATAGCTGTGTCCAAGTGGTCAAAGCTATGAAGAATTGTTAAAAAGGATCATAGGATTGTCACAGCTTTGAAATATTTTCTAAAAAGTCTGAAATATGAAAAGTCTGTTCATATGAATGTGTATAAATACACTGCAGATAAGTGTTATTTCTTTTCCAGACTGACTGGTCAGATCCCTGCATTTGAATGGCTCACTACCTGAAAGAGCTGGATCATTACTCATTCACTATAATAGTCAAAATAATTATACTGTAAAACAGCAGAGCAAAAGCATCTCTTGGAATTATTTTAGATAAATAAATAAATAACTTGGTAGTTTATCAGACTGTTTCCTTCCTTCCCTCAGCAAATCTGCCGTCTGGCTTCCCCAGTTTCACTTAGATAAAAGTGTCTAGGCACAATGAAAAACCAGTAATGGCTATGAGAATAAAATAGGATGGCTAAACTATTCCCCTACATTCTTCAGTATAAACTGAACACAGTTCTTAATCTCTATTAGCACAACTCAACAAACTTCCCTGGAGAACACACAGCAGCTCAGCAGTGAATGGCAATATAACACCTTTGTGAAGACTGGCAATGGGAGAGAAGCTTGCAGAAATATTGAAAGTCTACTCAAGCATTGAGAACAGAACAGAAAAGTTAGCTTCAGCTTCAAGGAGGTCTGTCAAAGAAAACAGATTAATTACACAGGGCCACATACAAAAGTGCTGGAATTATGATCATAGCCCCACTATCATAGTGTCAAATACACATACAGCCAGCCTGGGGAGGAACCTCATTTCATTTAGTGTGGATGTTTGCAGAGGACACCACTACCAAGCCATTATTCTCACTGCATGGACAATTACCCCTCAACTTGAGACCTGAATTTCAGGCTCACTGGCCTAGGCATTAATGTAATTGGACCAAATTCAATGTGGAATTTGTGTACCAGAGAGAGGGGAGATAGAGCTCAGTCAGTAAATATTAGTTACTGCAGAGTTAATTGATTACTTGAGTTGGTTCAATGTCCTGTTACGCTATTACACTACTCATTGTTCTCTCCTAAAAGAAGATACAGTTCCTCTCCCAGACCACATACAATGCAAAGTTTAGGTACCAATGTTTTCTTTAGTTATATCTAGTCTAAGAACACATTTTAAACAATGTAAAAATTACTTCCAGGAAGTGGCATTTTCATCATACTCCTTGGAGTCAAAAAGCACCATATCGTTCAGTTGCTCCTGTTCAGGAAAAAGGATCTGCAGAGCTTATAAGTCACAACAACATTTCTTGTGCTAAAACTTCAGATCCGTAAGGAAAAATAATTAGCATCTTTGACATAAAAATACATTTTAGTATTTTTCTAAAGTGCTCTGCAGTGAGCAGACTTTTCTTGCCTCTCCCTCTCTGCAGACAGAGAGATACACACAACCTGCATGGTTAAAGGGTTTATCCTGACTCTTCTCAGGTATTTTCACTGCCTCAGAGAGGATGCAGGGTCAGATACAATTGTGATGGGTGATAGGATGTAGCATTCACCCCTCTCTTCCCTCCTTTTGCGTTGTACCAGCTTACATGCAAAACTGCAACCTAAACGAAATCACCCAGCTTAAATATACACAGCAAGTAGATGTGAGATAGTGAGAGAATTTCCAGTGAGACCCTCAAGGATTTTTCTTGGACAAAGTTTTACTTATTAATAACTTCATCAATCCAGTAGTGAAAAGCTTGCAAATCACCCAGCATGGGAGAGATGTCAGACCTTGTGGAGAAGAGAATTCAGCATGTTCTGAACAAATTAAAATGAGAATTTGAAATGAACAATATGAAATTCTGTGAAGATGAGTGTGAAGCATGTATTAGATGTCAATCGTGGGCACAAAAACAGCAAGGCAAGTGAAGATTTTCACTGGTAATGACCTAGTTATTCTGATCCTGCCTCACTGCAAGATTTCTTCGTCCTGCTTATACTCAGAAGAAATGGCAACTGGTGTACTGTTATTCTGGGAATAAAACTCATTTTTAATGAGTATCTACGGGTGTGACTATTACAGTTTTCTGAGGTTATAAGTTTATCTGCTAAATAATAATAATGAAACCTGTGAGGTCTGAATTGAGTTCTCCTAGACAAACCTATCTCTTACAGTACTTAACAGTTCTATTTTGTGATTCTTCAAGAGCCAGCAAGATGTGGGACATAAAACACACAGGTTCAGTGTTTTGTTCTGTCCATTTTCACCAACAAAAAACCCCACTTACAGGCACTGCCTTCCTTGACAGCTCAAAACTCAATAGCTCAAACCTGTGCATCCTCAGAGGAACCTGTGGAAGAAGCATACCTCCAAGGAAACGGGAAATCTTCAGTGGAAAAGCAACAGAAGGAATCTCCCAAGATCAAAACATTGGCAGTGAAGGAAAGCCTGGTGGTAGCCAGGGGTAAGAGTTAAAAGAGGGTTAAAGCTAACTTCTATTTGTATTTGTCATTTAATGTGCAATTTAACCTTGACTGGTGGTGTTGGCACAGGGCTTAAAATTTTGCTTTTCTTACTTCGTATCAGTTTCATACTGCAAGTTCTATAGAAGGTATAACCTCAGTTTTGGAGAAAAGGACTTGGGGGTCATGGTGAACACGAAGCTGAATATGACCCATTAAATGTGCCTTTGCAACAAGAGAGGTTTCATTAGGAAACATATTGCCAGCAAGTCAAGGCAGGTGACTCTTTCCCCTCTACACAGCATTGGTGAAGACACACCTGGAGTGCTCCGTCCAGTGCTAGCCTCTCCGGTAAATGTGGGAATTGCACACAAGGGGTTAAAACCGCCAGTACTCACTTCTCTCTGGTTCAGATCTGGGAGTTGCAGGCCTGAGAGATCAGCCTGAGAAGCAGCCAAGGGAGGAAGCTTTGTGGAGACAAGACAGTCCTGTTTTGGCTATAAATCATGGGAGGGACTCTGAGAGGTCAGTCTCACTCTCCCTCTTCACACAAGAGAGACACATGGGCATATGGGATAGAGTTCAATGGAGAGCCACAAAGATGACTAAGGGAGTGGAGCAGTGGAGCATCTCTCCTGTGAAGAAAGTCTGAAAACTGGGACTGTTTAGCCTGTAGAATAGAAGGCTCAGGGGTGAAAGTAAGTAAGTGTAAAGAAGACAGTGCCAGGCCCTTCTCAGTGGTGCCCAAAAACAGGATCAATGGGCACAAACTGAAGCACAGGAGGTTCCCTCTGAACATCAGAACACTTTTTCATTGTGAGGGTGACTGAGCACTGGCACAGGCTGCCCAGAGAAGTGGCAGAGCCTCCATCCTTAGCCTCCATCTGGATGTGTTCCTAGGCAACGGGCTCTAGGTGGACCTGCTTGACTTCCGGAGTTCCCTTCCAAACTCATTCAGTCTGTGATTCTCATTCACCTACTTGTTCCTCTACTGTTCAAAACAGAGTAAGAAACCATCATCTGCATACCTAAAGATTGACAAGTTATCAGAAAATATTTTATAAAAGACAGATGAAAGATAGTTCTTTTCATTCTTGGGCAGTCTCTCATTGTGTGCAATGCTTTGCTCTGTAAGTTTGATAATCACAAGTTCATTTTTAAGTGAACATCTAAATGTCTATGAAAGCAGTCTCAGAAAAGAGATTCAGGTGTGAGTATACTTAAATAATACATGAGATTATTTCTGAATTAAAGGAAAGTTACACCTTTTAATGAAGTGTCATAATTCAGTTTGCAAAGTAACTCATTTAAAATATTTCAACAAAAGGGTATAATCACAATATTCATGAATATTAATGAAAAGAATATATCACAACCCTCATGAACCAAACTCTAGAAAGGTAGGGGTTTTGTTAATAGAAGATGGAACAATTTTACAGTGATGAACACAACTCAAATAGTTAACAAAAGTTATATAGATCTACATAAATTATGGTCTAATACAGTACAGCTCTATGAGCAAGTTCTGCACCTCAGCTAGAATTACATAGTAGAGTTAAATCCTTTTTTGGAGGAAAAAAAGAGGACAAAATTTCCTTCAGAAATGCAACACTTGTTTGTGAATATTGTAGTTTCTAAAATTGTCTACATTTTTTTCAGATTTATTCAAAATAATGATTATTTGATGCAAAATTTTCCTACAGAGAGATTTTCTCAAAGGTTTCTTTTGACTTTTCATCCTAGTTGTTAAAAAAGATAAACCTTCATAATTTCTTGGGTGAAAAAAATCCATTTTTATTAGCTCTATTGATTAATTCCCTACCTTTTTTCTTTGGCTTTGGGAAGGAATGGAAACTCAAAAGATTTTTCATTTGTTGTCTACCTCAAAGGCACTAGGAATTTTCCTTTTGACAGTTTCTCTGTTCTTATTATTGCTGTCACCACTTTCCTGTCATCCTATTTCTTCCATCCCCTTCTTTCAATGCAGACTATCTTAATGAGTCTCCTGTCATTTTGGTTATGTCAACCTTTCTGTTATTTCAAGTCACACATACTGGTCCAGTTTACCTGAAAGGAAAGCATGGACTTTACTAACAGCTTAAAGAACGTAGACTCAAAATATTTATCACATGCCCATGACCCCTTGAAATCCAGACACCTGCTGTAGCTCAGAGAACAGGTGGCTAAATCTGAAAGTGATCATTAATTCAACATTAAATTGCTGTGAATTTTATATAGTCTGGAATTACATAAAAATTACAGTGTGGTTACCTAGTAGTTAACATACACAGAGTTACTATGTAATTTAAATCACAGAACAAAGTTTATAATCCTATTTTCCATGTGATTGCTAAAATTATAATAATTTCTCATTATATTATATCTATTTTGACTCTCTGCCAAGATTTCCCATAGGCTCACAGCCAGAAGGGAACTTGAGATAAGGAAAATGAGATTCTGAGTAAGAAAAATGGTGGGTTTAGGGGTTTTATGTTAGAATGTGCCTCCCAGTCTAGAACATCCTCCTAAAGGCATTTTGCTGTAACCTCAGCACTTTTATGTGCGGAACAAGCAATGTGCCTTTTCTTGGCCTTACAAAATTCTGATTGTATAAAGAAAAAAGTGCAGACTTTCACTGTAAGAGAACAGCTGGTGTGCCAGCTCCACGCAGCAGATTCAAATGACTATTGATAAAGTATTTGTTGCAGTATCTAAGTTTCTCCAGTAAAATTGAGATTAACTATATGACTGTCAGAACAAGGGATGCTGTTAACTATCCAAAACCAACTCATACAAGGTAAAGTAACAACCCATATGAAACATCAGGAAAAAAAAAAATAGAAATCACATCAATTCTAGTTGAAAGAGAAAACAATTGGAATTTAAAAATTGGCAAAACACTAGTTATTAGACAACAATTGTATATAACCTTTCTTTTAAAACTAAACTTACAAGTCTAATAGAAAATGGTGAAATCCTGTAGACAGCCAGTGAAGAACAGAAACTCATGTACAGAAATGAACTTGAAAAGTTCGTTAGACAAAACATAATGATCATAGGGAAAAGCAACATAACTGAGACATTTGTGAAAGCTATTTTTCTCCACTGTCCCTGTGCTTCTAATATCTCTTTAAATTAACAAATCTATCTTAATAATTTGGCAATGTGCAGAAGGTATTCAAAACCTCGTACGTAGGTGACAAAGAAGAAGAAAACCTGTAACTCTACACATAAATATCCCACATTTCATTGAGAAATAGAACTATTTGAGACAAGCTAATTGGCATAGCAGGATGTAAAAGATACTAGATTGAGACTTTTGCACATAGAATAATAGAATTGTTATGGTTGGAAAAGACCTTTAAGATCATTGAGTCCAATCACTAACCTCACATGTTCAGATGTATTTTACTAAATTTAAACAGCACACTCAAATCCAGATTATCTGGCTTTATAGATTAGGCTTCAGTAGGTTATTATTATAAAGACATACGCAAGCCAATGACCTGAAAAATGTCTGAAATCTCTTGTTTAAGCATGGGAATAATTACATCCAACATAGAAAACATATTTAAGTGTTTTGCTGGATCAGGAGTCACACAGACAGATCAAGTGACCACAGATATCTCAGATGTAGTCTCTTTTTTGGCTTTTCTGCCTTTGGAGATCATAGAATCACAGAATGGTAGGGGTTGGAAGGGACCTTTAGAGATCATCTAGTCCAACCCATCTGCAGAAGCAGATTCACCTAGATCAAGTCACACAAGAATGTGTCCAGGTGGGTTTTGAAGACCTCCAGAGAAGGAGACTCCACATCCTCCCTGGGCAGCCTGTGCCAGGGCTCCCTCACCTGAACAGTGAAACAGTTTTTTCTTATGTTTAAATGGAACTTTCTGTGTTCCAGCTTCATCCCATTACCCCTTGTCCTGTTACTAGGTGCAACAGAAAAAGGGATGCCCCAACCTCCTGATATCCACCATTTATATATTTATAAATATTAATGAGATCCCCCCTCAGCTTCTGTTCTCTAGTCTGTGGATAAGAGCTCACCTGTTCACACTTAAAGTGGGATGATCTTTCCTGAGTTTCCAGAAGGAAATAGTCCTATGCATATCAGTACAACATTCTGGCTTTGCCAACCAAACCCACACTTTGACAGACAGAAAAAAGCCTTTGCAAAGTCAAGACTATAACTATCAGTCCTCATTTCCATGGGACAGTATACATACAGACAGCTTTAAATATAATTGCAGCAGCTCAGTTTCAGTGTTGAGTTTTTTAAGAAACTGAGTGTCTTTTCTTTTGTTTATTTCTAAACAGACAAATGCTTGTGTGCTAGCAACTTGGACAATATTTGCATTTAACTAAGAGCAGCAGTAATGTATCCCATTGTTCACAATTGATATTCTAAAAAAAGCCCCATTGTAAATACAATAAGAAAAATACTAAAATTATCTACTACTTACAGAAAATATCTTAGGTTACATGGATTGTTTTCCAAATTCCAGTCAACTAACTGGAGAGACTGGAATAATTTAGAAATACCTTTTCCCTTTTTTATGTAGATTTTTTTCCTTCTAAGATAATCAAACTTTAATTCACCTCTGTTTTACCTTATTCTGTTTCTAAGCCCCTACAGAAAACAGAAGAAACTGTGTGGTAGTTTTTAATTAGTCATTATAATTTATATCATACAAAGAGTCTCTTTAGAGATACAAAAGTCCTTCAAAAATTTTACTTCACAGCTTTACATTTTGGCAGTTTCATCTAAGTTTTAATGCTGCTAAAATCTACACATCCCTTTAAAACAGGAATTGCTTTATATCTACTTTTTCCTAAGTAATTCAGTCTGTAGAGTCCATTTAAAAGAGCATATTATGTCTCTTTTCCATTAACAAATACTCCCATGAAAAATATGGCATACAATGTTAAAGCTACAAAGTGGGCTGTCAAAATTATAGAAGTTTATAATCAAAGTAATAACTCCAATTTTTGCCAGGCAGCATTGTTATGATGATTTGAAAACAAGTGATCTTATATACTGTATGTTGGCAAAATGGAATATGTCACAGACTGAATTTTAGCTTCATCTTTAGTCAGATGATTTTTCTCCACATTGCAATGTAACATACTTGATTTTGTTTCTGATATTTATACTCCAAAGAAATGAAAGAATTGCAAACACAGTATTTACTGTTACTTCCAACATGTAGCTAGACAAATTGTTTACTATTGAATTTATCAGAGCTAATATAAATTCTGCAAACTTAAATTTTGACATCTACCAAATTCTACTGGTAAACTGAGTTTAAATAAGATTAATTCAAGTGAGTTTCTAGTTCACTAATGATAATTTTTTTTAACTGCCAAAACTATTTGAGTCCCCAAATAGTTCCTTACAATCCATTACCTGGTGCTTTAATAGGAAAGTCCTAGAGGCACGGTAAATTTATCATTCACGGTTAGGGGAACATGTTCCATAAAGACAGATCAGTTCCCCTCATGCCCTACTAAAGAGGCAGGACATGCCATGATAAAATGTGGCACAGTTTATTAAAACTTCATGTCATCTTTGTGTCTATCATATATATATATATACACACATATATATATATATATATATCATCCTGTGCAACCTGACTACGTGGACCTGCTTTAGCAAGGGGGGTTGAACTAGATGATCTCTAGAGGTCCCTTCCTACCATTCTATGATTCTGTGATTAGCAATAAATATTTGCTCTCCACATCCTCCAGGCAGACCCATAAACAAGTTTAGTCCTCAATTTGTTACTTCTGGTTTTGCTATGAAACCTTCATGCCATTCTAAAGTCTAGGAAATGCAAATATATGTAATAGATTCAGTTCCTTGAGAAAGACATATTTATTCCTCTCCTACACATCTGTATAATGAGATGGAGTTGTGAGTTTGAGTTTAAAAAGACCGAAATCATGATGCACAACTAGAAGAGAAAGTCAATAAAGTGTGTCTTCTCTGACAGTATTTTAAAAGACTCATGTACTAGTTGTGAGTATAAACCTCCTGGTAGTGAATTAGTAGTGATTTTTTTCTCATGAATTGTTTGAACAGTTCTGATATAAATATTCTACTAATGAGACAGATTATTACCAAACCAGTGAGATTTACCGTACAAAAATGAATTCATTAAGACTGTTGAAATAGGCTTTGCAATGGTTAGAGTTATTGTTTCAGGAAACATTTACCATACTGCAAACTTACTTTTGATTATTACTTGAAGCTTATCCACATTTTTGTTAAAATATCTTTTATAGCTCAAACCTGTCTGCTACAGGAATTTCTCATAAAGTGTGTTGTCTATTTTTGAAACAAATCATATTTATAAAAATCTTTTTTAGTCTATGCTATTTTTCTACATAATCTAAACAAACTTAAGATAATGGATATGGCAGAAATTAACTGTGATTTATTTTAGTTCCAAAATGTTTCAAATTACATAACCTTCACTGATTCTGTACTATCTTGCTTTTTCTCAGTGAGTATTCAGGAATGGAAACTGCCTGAATGTTATTTCTGTTAACATCCTTAATCCCAACCTCATAAATGGTATTTGGGACACTTTTTGCTGTGTCTTTTTATTTTTCCAAATGTGCTCTTTCATTTTGATTAAAGCACAAGATAAAAGGAAAATGGTATTTTACAGTAGAGATTAGCGGTTAATTCTTTAATAATTTCAACAGAGCACTCTCAACTATTTCAGAAGCCCCGGACCTTGCTAAAAAGCCAGATGCTACACAGAAAGAAAATGTTCCATCCTGTTCCACTCTTCCTTCTCCTTTCTTTGAGATTCCCATTCATGTGCCATACAACATGATGATAGAGGATTCATGTACAGTAGTTGAGCAGGATAGAGGAGCAATTTACTTGCATTTGAATTAAATAGTAGACGTATGTTTCATGTGCACTAATGATTATATTTCATTACGAACTCAGCAGCCACCTCCTGACAAAAGCTTGTTGATGTTGTAAGGCCTGTAATCTTTCTACCACAAACTCTATGCTTTAGACCTTCCAGTTTAATAGAAGAGCAAGGAGTGGCGATATTTATTCTAGCAGTGTGCACTTGGAAGTTTCTCTCGAGCCCACCATGAAACGCCAACCAAAGGCAAATAAGGGGACTGCTGAAACCCCTCAAGCTTTCTCTGCCATCATGGTGCACTGGAGTGTATAGGTTTTCCTGTCCCAGAGAAGCCACAGATCTGAGCTCTTATGTACTCACTACAAGGAAAGCTTTTCTAATCATAGATGTAATTTTAAGTGCACTAGCAAATGAAGGTTAAATACAGTGAAATCTGTTCTAAGTTCCTCAGCACATTAAAGCTCCCATATACAAAGCATTAGACAAATAATACAGAAATGTAGTCTCCTGGATTGTCACAGACGCATACCAACATTTCTGATGAGATGAAAGAGGACATCTAACAAATGGACAAGATAGAAAAAGTACAGTATGAAGAGGCAGATAAAAATCGCTAACAGTATGTTTTCACATGGGCTTAGCTGCATGACCAGTTCACAGGCTTTGCAAGTCAATCAGTGGTCAGGTTTTGGCTTCTGTGAGAAGCTGCTAGAAGCTTCCCCTGTGTCTGATGGGGTCAATGCCAGTTCACTCTAACATAGATACAACCCTTCACCAAGGCCAAGCCAATTAGTGAAGGAAGTAATGTCTCTGTGATTAACATATTGAAGAAGAGGAAAAAGTTACTGTGCTAAAACTGCAGCAGAAGAAGGGAAACAGAATGTGAGAGCAACATCTCTGCAGACACAAAGGTCACTAAAAAAGTATAGGAGGAGGTGCTCCAGACACCAGAGCAGAGGTCCTCCTGCAGCCTGTAGTGCAGCCCATGGTGAGGCAGGCTCTGTCCCTGCAGCCATGGAGGCCATGGGAGAGTAGAGATCCACATGCAGCCTGGGGAAGACCCCACACTGGAGCAGGTGGATGTCTGAAGGAGGCTGTGACTGTGGGAAGCCTGTGCTGGAGCAAATTCCTGGCAGGCCCTGTGAACCCATGGACAGAGAGGAACCCATGCTAGAGAAGGTTTTCTGGACAGACTTGTGGCCCAGTGGGAGACCCATATTGTTCATGAAGGATTGCACTCCATGGAAAGGATCCACACTGGAGTATTTTGTGAAGATCTCCTATGGGAGAGACTTCACGCTGTTAGCAGGGAAAGAATGTGAGGAATATTGCCCTGTGAGAAGGAAGGAGTGGCAGAAACAACATGTAATGAACTATTAATTCCCATAACTCCCATTGCTAATGCTGGGAAGGAGGAGGTAGAGAAAATCAGTAAAATTAATCCCAGGAAGAAGGGAGGGGTGGAGAGAAGGTGTTTTTAAGATTTAGTTTTATTTCTCATTATCTTGCTGATTTGATTAGTAAGGAATTAGGCTATTTTCCTCAGGTTGAGTCTGTTTTGCCCATTATAGTAACTTCTAGTTCTATTTAAAATACCAAATTATTTGAGGAAGTAAAATACTATGCAAAACTATGATTCTGATGCTGTTCCAAATGTTTATACGATGCTTTGGCAAGCAAACATGAACTATGGGATAAAGCAAGCTCAAGCTGAGGAGAATTAATGCATTCTCTTAAGAAGGTTTATTAGTCAAGGTTCATATGGAAAAAGTATATAAGCTTCATGCTGACATCATTCTCTGAGTTTCCCAGACTTCATATCTTTTCCTAACATTTAAGTTTCCTTTCTGTTTGAATCTCTTGCAAATTGTTTTTAAAAACAATGTTTAGAGATATGGAATTCCTCCAAGCAAATATTCTCAATCCAGCACTTTCTGACTAATTCTGGTAATTACCAAAGTATCCTATTTAATTAGAAAATCACTTTCTAATTTCAGCAATGTTTGAATAAGACTTTTGTTCAGCAACTACAGTGACTATCTAATCAAATTGAGCATGTTGTAATTAACTGGACACTTGGCATTTGATGTAGTAACTGTATGAAGCTGCAAAAAATAGGCCTTTTTTTTGGATAACAAAAACACTTTATACCAGCATATATGATGTTATGCATGTGAGAATTCAAATATGTCTTGCTCTACACAAACAATTGTATATGAATTTTATATCATCTCCCAGGCGGAATAAAAACAAACTGAGTTAAAGTAGTTTGGCTTTTTATCTCTCAAAGTAAAATTACAAAAAACATGGAAATGAGCAAGCACTTCACTAATTCTTTTCTTACAATCATCTCTACTTGGCTGAACTTGTTCCCTTCTCAAACTCCCCTGCCTCCCTTCTCTCACCAACTCACTTATTCCCAGCTTGCAACACATAGTTTGTTAGAACAGGATTGTCTTCTACCCAGTTGTTTATGAGCTCAAACCCCATTACTGGGTACACAACTCATATTCTGAAATGAATCACCTTCTAAAAGTCAGTTGTCTCCATGGACTACAACGAGAGCTGAATGTGGAAATAAAAATACAAACACTGCAGAATGGAGAAGTGAGGTGAGATTATTCCTTCCTTTGCTGACAAGCAGTTCTATGAAAACAGGAAAATTATGAAGTCTTATTTCTTACCAATTTGTGTCTTAAGTTTGATTGACTTTCTGTCTAAGTAGAAAGCTCCAACTGAAGCTTTCTTCCTTAGCTAACAATGATGCTAACCTGCGTGGATTTTTTCAGTGTGGGCTCAGCCTGCACTTTTCCTTAGTGGGAATACTAATATAGTTTCTTTTCTTCTTCTCAGCCACTGACTGACAAAATTTCAAGGATTTTAATTCTATTTGAGAAATCAAGCCCCCTTTCCCCACCATCCTGTCCCTCATCAAAAGTGTTTGAAGTTGCTAAGCACTTTCAGAAGTTATTAGGTGGGAAACAGAGAGACACATTCACAGCAGTATGACTGCACAGGAAACCAGATGAAAAGTTAGGCTTTGATGGAAGGAGAGGAACAAAAGGCTTTTCAAAAGTATTCTTTTTTTTTTTTTTTTGAAATATATTTGCTACAAGTAGCTAAATGATCTTGAGATGTGCCAATGGCTTACCTTGATATAACCTAAGAATGATTAGAGAAAGGGATCCAGCTTTGAATGTGCTTACATTATATAGTTCTAGTCTCCAAGTTATTATCAAAGTGCTTATAGGCGTGGGAAGGTAACGGTGAAGAGAAAGAAATGTGAAGTTAAAAGTTGGCATGAATTAGCATACATTTTAATTTTAAATTTCATCTAATCCCTAAGGAATTGTGAAGTTAAATAGAAAAACTGAAATTCAGTAAGTTTTAAAAAAGAAAAACCTTTACCACTGTTCAATTGTAAATTTCAAGGCGATAACTGGTGTGCTGTTGTTGACACTCCTACAGTATATAAGTCAGACCTTAGTAAGACATAGAAAAATGAAGTTTCACTTACCAAAAATGTTTTAAAACAGATGTATGAGTCAATGAACAATGTCTAACAAATTTCAAATAAAAGGAGCATTTTAGTCAGTTTACTACTTACATATATACCCACTGAACATGAAACCATTGCTAAAGTAGGGAATAATTTAAAACCATTGCTCAAAGTGATGATATTTCTGCATGCAGTTTGTATTCTGAAGAGTTACAAATTCTGAATATTCTTCAGAAATCTCACCAAGCCAAAATCTAATATTCCAGTGTACCTCATCACTTAAAAGTCCAATTATTTTTCTGATGAAGAGTAATATCTGCCTAAATACAAAGAACAAGTGAGCTGCTTGTAAGTCTGGGTTGAAATTATTGAATATGAAAAATGTATCTGAAGGCTTTTTCTAAATACAACTACATGAGTAGTTTGCACCAAATATACTGTGCTCTGATAGTTACAATGGATATAAACAACTTGCACAAGTGTCACTGATGTAATTTATTTAATGATAAGCTTCAGTACAATTTAATATTTCAGATTCTTCTATGCATTGACATACTCATTGCTAGCACTTCAGACTATACACTGACTAAATATACTTTGTGTCACAAGAACGTACTCAGTACACTTTCTGTACAATATTCAAAACGTGATATTCTTAGTAACCAGTTAAGTGAGGGGATACTTAATCTACAGTCCGACTAGTACAACGACAGACCATCAAAGTCCATGTAAATATATGAAGAAGTTGCAGATTTAATCGACAGATTTTTGATTGTCACTCTACCAGATATAAAGCTTCTTTTCCTTGGTATGCATGCACATACATTTATGGCAAGGAAAGGAAATTAGTTTTCAATATAAGTAAAAAAATACCCTGCAGGAGCAATGAGAAAGATGCACATGACCTCCTGCCTACTTCTCCTTGTAAAGAGCATAAATCTTGGGTGGTATTCACAGCAGCTAGTTAGGTCAACTCTACACTTTAATGCAGATCATCTAATTCTCCTCCAAGTTATTGTATATACTTATCAAAAAACAGGATTTTCCTCAACTATAATGTAAACTACTACAGTCAAGCACGGATTTCATTTCAGACTTCATCTTGGCCCTCAAATTATTTATTTATTTATTTTCTTCAGTCTGTGACAGAAACCTTAAAAAAAGCTTTATAATACCAGAGCATTTAATTTTATTGTCAACAAAACCAGTGACACTGAAAGGCACTCCACTGACCTCTTAGGTGAAACTAGAAACAATGTTCCTTTATCATCCTTCCAGTAGAGTCACTGATTTTCATGTGGACACCTGTATGATTCTAGACTTTGGAGGCAGCTTCATCTTCCAGCTCTCCTCTGATCTCTCCATAAATGTGTCACTGTGTTCTCTTGCTGAAGAGATGCTATGCTTGATCCTCTTCTACCCCTTCCTCTGCCTTCCTTCTCTAGGTAATTTCAGCACAGACTACACACAGATCAGCAATGTCCCCTGTGCTGACAATTCATTGATCTCATTCACATCCGATTAAGTTAACCACCCTCTTCAAATTGAAGTTCAATGCACTCCTCTGCCAGGTCATTACAGATGTCTAGCTATCAGTTTACTTTCCATCTTCATTGCAGCCTCGGTATTATATTCTGTGTTTCTCTCTCAATTGGACTAACATCACCTAACATGGGATGTACAAAACCGAGGCACTCTGATAGTCTGTGTGGTTATCGGAGACAAGTGCTTACATGCACACATGAGCACTGAGGTGCTGATCTATCTTCAGATTAGCTTGCATATTTTCTCTCCCTCTACTCAGTAAGTCTGATAAAAGAGGTTACTTCTTTACCTTGTGTTTGCTATGTCCCAAAAACAAGTAGCAACAACTCCCAAGAGTACAAGCACTGGATTACTACAAAGGTCCCACACATATAAACACAAATCACGGAAGGTCAATTACATATGACTGAAGGGAAGCCACACTCAGGGCCAGGCAGAAATGGTTTTAGGGCATAATAAAAAGAGTCTATATAAAACACTATATATGACTAGAATATGAAGAAGGTACAAAAAAAGTTACAGCTTCAGTACAAATGATAGGAAATGAAAAGCAGAAAGAAAATTGCTGAAGCACAGGATCCTCCATATCCGACCAATGCCACCAGTTCTGTGCAGAAGGTCCTCCCTCACCTTCAGCAGAGGAAGATCTGTTCTGTTTGCCATTCACAAAGCTTTGACACGAGATCTCCATAATCATTTGCAGCATATTATCTTGCTAAATAAATTACAATTCAAAATACAATACAAAAAAAACCTACATCTATGATAATCTTCCATTTATATGGACCACACAAGAAGAATAGGACAGGTTAAATACCTCATTTTAGTAGCCAGCATTACCTTACTCTTTTTATTATTGTTGATCATTCTTAGATTATAAATTGGATGAATAGGTACCACATTTTTGATCAGAGTTTTTACGATGTCTTGCCTTTTTACCATGCTGGGCCTTGGCAAGAATTTGTTTCTGTGGTAACAGCAACCACATACATTAACAAAATAAAGCCAGGTGGAATAGGCAGCTCTGGGTTGAGAACATGTATATTAATACAATTCTCATGAACCTACCTGTATAATATCCCTACCTGGTAGTAGCACAGTATAAATCATAAGTACAATATGTCTCCAAAGACAACTGAAAGAAGTGCTCCCAAGAAGAAACAGAGTGGTCTCCAGAAACTCAGTGTTACCAAAAGAATAAATTAAATATTCTACAATACTGAAAGATTTTGCCTTGATTGGTTCAGTTCACAGTCCTGGTAATGGAGTAATTTAGCTACCAAACATTTTTCTAGCCTCAGGTACTGATAAGTAAGTCCTACAGTTTGAAGAAGTGACCTTCTGTTACATGAATTTTTATACCTGAATCTTATTTGGTAACGTAGGTTTCTGTGAGTTACATTGAAATTAAACAAGTATTAAAAGAAAAAAAGGTTGTATCAGCCACCCACAGACACAGTCATTGCTAGATTAACCAGGTTACTTTGGCCCCAAAGCTAGACAGATGCCCCAAGTGCTATTTGCTGTTTTATAAGCAGCCTTTAATCACCTATCAGCAAGGTACAGCTTCATCTGACACAGAATACAATTTCTTCCATTAGATTTCTTTTATCGCCTCCTGGCTTACATCACATTACCAAGCCCTCTCATAGACTCTGTATAATGCAACAATGCCCACAGTGACAGCACACAAATCTAAATGTTTGCATTAAGAAAAAAATGTGTCCTTTCACAGGAAGAGATAAAACAAGCATACAAGGATTTGGGAAATATCATCAAAGTGCAAAGAAATTTTTTTTTCTTGTTCAACAGTATCATTAGCAGGTGTCATATTTGCTCCATAAATGCCTGGCCTTTAAAGAGGCATGAGAAACAGTTGAGTTTATCTAAAGGGCATGATCTAGCTCATTTCTGCTCTTCCCTAAACTTTCTGAAGAATACTTGTATACCTGTTTGCTTCAATGGAGATATATTAGCCCACCATTTGATACTTTCAACAATCATGGTCCTTCTTGTTTTATTTTTAAAAATGAGATGGGATCAGCCTTAGCAATAACAACAACAAAACAAAGATAGTTCAGCTTTGATAGTTTCAGTTCTCTGATATTCTCATTTATCTTCAGAAATAAGGTAAAGAGCAATGATGTGTGACACGGATCTCACAACAATGAATGAAATGAAGCTCTCTCACCCAAAGCACATGCTCCATCTCCTATGTGCTTCAGTCAGCCTAGCTCATGGGCCCTAGTACCTGTGACTCATTAGCACACTTAGACCCTAAGGCTTGCTGGACATTGATAACAGCTGTTGTCTTGAAACACTTAACTAAAAGAGGAGACTGAGGGGTGATCTCATTAATGTTTACAAATATGTAAAGGCTGAGTGACAGGAGGATAGAGCCAGGTTATTATCAGTGATGTCCAATGATAGGACAAGGGTCAATGAGTATAAGTTAGAACATAAAAGCTTCTAAAAAAACGTAAGGAAAAACTTCGTCACTGTGAGGATGACAGAGCACTGGCACAGGCTGCCCAGATGGGTTGTGGAGTCTCCTTCACTGAAGACATTCAAAACCCACCTGGACAGGTTCCTGTGTGATCTACTCTAGGTGGTTCTGCTCCGGCAGGAGGGTTAGACTACATGATCTCTCAAAGTCCCTTCCAACCCTTAAGATTCTGTGATTCTATGAACTCAGCCATTTCTCACACTGAAAGCTCCTGAAAAACCACACTGGGCTCATCTTTGAGTATATACCACACACACACTAACCTAAAATAAATCAAATCATTCCTTTGGAGAGAAAACCCAATCTTGCTGGTTTTCCATATTCTGCCACAGCTGCCATTAAAGGTGTGATTTTTTTTTTTTTACAGCAAGGTAACTTGTGGTGTATGTTACAAAGATCACAGCTCAATGTAGACCCTGCAGACAAGGCTGAGCCAGCATTACATCTGTAAGCAGATGTGCCAGCAGCAGTTTAGCCCCAGCATCACAGGGCTCAGTGCATTCCGCTTCACTAGCTATGTAACTGTGATCACACTGCTACAGCTGATTGAGGTCAGGAACATACGCATTACCCTGAAGACACCTGACTGTGGAATTCAGCTCGAGATTCATCCACCTAAACTCAGGTCCCTGTTTTGTAGGCATCTACACATGAGACAGCTAAGCTCTCACTGCAGTCAGCAGAAATCCAGTGAATAAAATAAATGGAGACTGCAGAGAAGTCTCATCTCATTCTGCTCTGATATATGTATTTGGTAATATAAGGTTTTTAGACATAGCTAAAAAAAACTTCTCAGGAGAAAGATATTTTCTTTCTTTCTTTCTTTCTTTCAAGTACACTGACAAAGTTAAACTCATAGGTGTTTATGTCAACTTTCCCTATTTTTCTATAGTTAAGACATGACTTTCTTACACTGTGAGTTTGCATAAAGATGTGCAAAGGACAAACTATCTCTTTGTGAAAAGCCATCCTTTTATGGTGGGGAAAGTAAAAGACAAGCCACACCAGTGGCATCCCACATGACATCCAAGTGCCCTTACTATCATTTAAGACTTACAAAGCAATCTCACTTATCACTCTTCTCTAGAGTAGTAAACAACCCTTTTAACCTTTTAAAACTTGGATATTTGTACTCCTTTTAAAGCAAAAATGTCTTCATTTTATAACTCTACATTTTCTTGCGTTTACTGTGGGCTACATAGATTCCAATCTTTTGTGTTATACATGATGCCTGGCACTTGAATTCCACAAAGATCAAAGATTTCCTGGCAAATTTTTACCTGACTGCTAGATTAATTGTATCTCCATATAAAGTAGCAGGTCCTAGGCCAATCAAGTAAGAATGTGTTTGTCAGCAGTTAGAAAAATCAGCTGTTAAGTGGAACTTCTGCACTACACTTCCTGAATCAAATGTTCATGGAAAATGAAATTTTGGGGGTAAATTCTTATCCATACTACTAAAAATATTTCCAAAATATGCATTTATTGCTTGCTAGCAAAATAGTCCTGCTTTATTTCTAGCTAATGAACTATAAATTTGTCCAACAGACTTTGCTTTTTAATTAGATAAAATGTCTCAAGAAATGAGATGCCAAATTGAAATAATAAAGTTGATATATTAATATCTTCATTAGATTCTCTAAGGATGCATTCTCCTTCAAAGCTGGTCAAGTAAACAGAGGTTATTGCCTGAGATTCTAGGAAGAACAGATGTTTTAATTTCTGATTACCATTTTTATAACCCAAAATAGCACAGCATATAGATATCAAAACATACTTTGTAGACATTAGCATGTGGAAACCTTCCCAGCTGAAGGGTCTTTTTTAAAAACCAAAACTGTCTGAACAGGCAAATGTCATGAATTATAAATGCCAAATTGCAAATTCAATATTTACTTTGTTGTCAGCACTATCAACTGCAACAATGTACAGACAATAATATAGAAGGAAAGTACTACTTGAGGGGAAAAAAAATTGTCATCTTATTGACTAACAATGTCTTTTTTCTCGTGGAGCATTTGAGGAGGCTGTTTGAGGAGGCCGCAAAGATAAGATATTACTGAAGGAATCATTAGACAGTATTTATGTAAAACTCACCAAACAAAATCTTTCACTGATGTGGCTTGCATACCATGTAGGAAAAATCCTTTTAAAAATCTCATTTCCTAATTTTATATTTTCAGCTCCAGTCTAGAAAAGTACTTAAACCTCCTCCATTTTTTTCTTCTTTTATTAGGCTGTTCCCAGCCTTAGAATTAGGCGTATTAGTGGACAACCAGGGAATCTAGAACTTTTCTTATTTTTGTGCACCAAGTTTTGAAGGCAAAAGATGTCATAAAATCTATATAACTAAGTTAATTATAGCAGAAGAAAATAGTAATTTCAGATTTGTCTTTGACTTCCAGCACAGCTTTTGTTGACTGGACTTAATTTTAATTTGAAATTCTTCCAATTAGTGCTTCAGTCATTGTTTCCATCAATTTTGAAAATCTTGTGTAAATATTCCTAGTTATCCTAGGGTTTAATAAAAACATTCTTCATTGTAGTCACAACCTAGAATGAGTCTTATGCTCCTCAGCTATCTGTAACAAGTATTGGTAACAGTAAAAGTAAAAAGAGATCACAGTTTACATCATTAAGACCCTGGGAAATAACGAGATAGTACTTCATTTACTGTTCTTGCACTAGGTAGTTTTTGATAACTCTAAATGTTACTTAAACCCTACAGTTTTGCCAGTAGGTTTGCATCACAAATTTTTATATTAATATATTCTGGTTTAAATCAGATAAATTCAGAAGCTAAAGAAAAATATGTTACATGACAATGAAAGCATGAAAATATATTCAAAATTTTCTCTAACCTGAGAATTTTATGGTGAAGCAAACATAGAGAGAGACTTATTTCCAAAAGACTAAACAGCTGACTGGCAAAGAATTGTAGATTGTTAACTAAATATACTTTACATTTGCGAATGCAAAAAACAAATGAGTGCCTTTTCATTTTAGCCTCCTAAGTACATTGGACAAATGATGAAGTCCTGCTGCATATATTTTAACGCAAAGTGAAATAAAGCAACTGTGACTGGCTGACTAAGCATCCATGCACAATCTCCATCAAGTCTATGCCAGTGTGGCACAGTAAGGGAATCCCTTCAAAGCCCCTATATTCCCAAGGAATCAGACTTTGATCAGCACATGGCTGCACTCCCCTATGGACTGGCCTTTTATGATCACTCCAGTGTTTGGGGGGGAAAGCATACACAGAGAGAAAGTAATACAAGTGAAGGATAGCTTCCCAGTCCTGCTGAAGCTAAAGTCCCAGTCTCACCCTGTAGTTCCAAGGACAGTGCCTTCACCGCTGTCCTCTACTCACCAGAAAACCAGGTATAGACACCTAGCACCATGACTGCAAAAATCACAAGACCTTCATCAGGTCTGAAAGAACAGGTGGTTGTCTAAACAACGAGGTTACTATTTCAAGTCCTGCTACTGGGCAGGAAATAATAAAAGAAGAGATATGAATAGAGATGGCAAAGGATAAGAAAAACAAGCAGAGAGCAAAATTAACATAGATGAATGTGTATCTTACATTGAGTTTCAGTGTATATGTGTTTTCAGTGTACACAATTACTACACTAATATGTTTCTATCTTGGTTATTGCTTATTTATAATTTTTGCATTTTCATTTGAAGAAATCTTGCACAATGTCAGTGTATACATGATGAGAAACTTATGCTGGAATTCAGCTCCAGATTCAGGCACATGCAGATGAGAACTATATGTGAAAGGGTTTTTTTGTCTAGGTTCCCATGGTGACGGTGGAAAATCTTGTCAACACAGCATGCAATGTGTAGAAGGGATGTGTCTATGGAGGATGAGACAAATCATGTATGAGATTCCATTGAGTCTATTGTGAAATGCCCAACTCAGTCATCTAAATGAAGGGACACAGTGCTGTTGGAGATGTGAAGACTGTCCCACTTGGCTTCCAACCATCACTTGAGGATGGCATGTGTCCATATGTATCTTAAGTCATATCTAGCACACCCATAAAGATGTCCTGCACACAAGACTAGATAAATATGTGTGTTTAGGCAAGTGAATAAAGCCTTACATACCCACTGTGAGCTCCAATGGGAGCTTAGACAATTAGCTCTTATCACATCAGGTATTTTAACTGAAGCTGAATCCCACTTCCAGGTAAACTGAAGAACTGAGAATCAAAATAGTTTTATTACATGAAGATTAGCCAGAATAAAAATTGTATTAAAATAATGCATTTGTTCATATTTTTGTTATATAATTGTCTGGAATAAAAATAATCCAGAAAATTTAGTGCTTGCACTGATCGATAATATTTGAAGACGGCATTATAATGGTTTGAAGACTTGTTACAAAATTACCTGTGTAGGTCTGATCCTCTTATTTTTTCAACTGAAATGTTAATTAAAATTCTGAAATATTAACTTTTAATTAAATCTGTTATATTAATGTAGAATTACTCTCACTTACTACATCTTTCATAGACACATTCAAGCATAAATTCCACTAAAAATTGTCAAGATAAATTAATAGTTTTACCCTTTAGCTCTCATGAATCAGAAAGTAGTAAAAGTAATGTCATGTATCAGTATTTCTTTAGCACAGTGCAGACTTTAACTCAGAGCTGCTAAAAGTTAACTATATATATGGTTTTCCCAAAGTACAATTTGCATTATCTAGCTATAAGACGTAGTAATATAGGGTTATTTTTAGGCAGCTGAAAGAAATGGACTTCAAGAAGGTAATTCTTCCCTTCTCAAGATATCCATTTAAGATGTCAGGACAAGTCTTCCCTTTTCCTCTCCCATTGACTGCAGAAGGAATATAAATGAATAGGCTAAATTAAATGGATGCACTCAGGTGTGATGAGTCAAATTTCATGTTGAGCATCCAATTTCCAACAATTGTCTTGTTGTTTAAAAGGAAAACGCAGAAAATTCTGGAGTGACAAAACCATAGGAAAAATCTGTAACTTCTGTGAGGTGAAGGTTCACCCAAAAGGCAATGCAAAAAATTACTAACTAGGTTAAACTTCTTTTGAAATAGTATAATATATTTCATACTCATGAGTTTAGGTATGCATTTTTTTGTACTGTCTCTTACTACTCAGTATGCACCAGACAGAACAGCCTGCAGACACTGCTCACGTTGGTAAATCATCTGATTTCCAGTCACACTGCAAAGCAGCCACAGCCCTGAGGGCACCCACAAACCACACTGTCCCTGTGCAACGTTCTTAGAGGTCCTCTCCACTCATTTCACCACCATCAGGGCTCCTCTGCCCAGATGTTCTTGTTGTCAGAAAACCATGAAATATACAAGAGAGCAATGTGGTTTAGAAAATGGTGCATTTTTTTTAAATAGTTATCTGCATTGAAAAAGAAACTTAATAATTTTTCTATACTGGAATAGTTCAGAAATCAGCTACTTTTCTGAAAAGTATTTTTGCAATTTTTACATAATCAGAAAACTTCAAAATTTCAAAACCTGTAATTCTATTCCATCTGACAAGCACTGTCTTATCATGCTTTTCTTAATTATTTCAGTAATGACTGTTGGTTGTATTTATTGAGCCATTTGCACTGTCTCAAGACTTATGGAAAAGCTGACCATTCATCTTGAATTTGTTTCTATCCCTTCATATCTGAATAGTCACATATTTTTATGTCCGTTTATTCTGTGCATACAAAAGTGTCAATTATTTTTAACCTCTAAACTAAGAGAAGGCACATTATCTGTCACTGAACTTTTGAGTTTGACTTCAATTAAAGTTCTCCCATTAAAAAGGAGTTATTAGAGCAACACGAAGACTTACGCAATCAATCTGTCAAAAGAGATGTTCCTGTAAAACCTTCAAAAAGAAAACCTTGTCAAACAGGCACAATTTGCAGGTGGCAGGTTTTAAATTCAAAATTAAAGCCCAGACATCCCAAAGACCTTATTTTGCTCCCATGTCGGTGAGAGATAGTTGTAATATTTTAAAAGAAAAAAAGAAATTGTTCTTAATTGATGAAATGTGACAGGCTATGTACTATGCAGGAATACTGACGTGTTTCTCATCATATTAGCCACTAGGTCCACATAGTGATGGGTCGAAAAATAAAACATCATCTAAGCAGGTTTTATTCACTCACAGTTTATTCACCTGTATATCATAGAAAATATTACATTCTATTAATATACTAATGACCACCTGCTGGTTGCAATAGTCAAAGGAAATAGTGTATGGAAATATCACTATCAACAACAGCCCAAAGTCTCTGAATTTAAACAAAAGAGACTACTGATTACAATGAATTCTCACTGAAGTTGTAAAAGCAGAGGACTCCATAAGCAATAATCATATATTTGGCTGCTCTCACAGTCTGCAAATAGCCTTTACCATCCAGTCTTCATCAATATGTTATATTTACGAAATACAATTTTTTTTTTTTTTAAATCACTGGTTTTTGGCTTTTGCTCTTTTGGAATAGTCTCAATTTTATTTTCTCTATCCCTGATGTGATTACTCATATCCATACCACTAACTTTCTTTCTTTTAACATTTCATTTATCACTACCATTACAAACCACCTGCTTTTGCTGAGAAGAGCACCCTTTTCAGACTTATAAAGCTCCTTATTACACCTAGAGAAGTAAAAATGTAATTTAGTCTACTTCAAATTGAATCCCCTCAAAATACATGAAGTCTCAGTCACAATGAAACAAATCAGTACACAAGATGCCCATGAATAGTGGGGACAGCATCTGAACAGCAATCAAATTAATTTTTTCAAACAGTTCGGCCAGTACCTGGGTAAGGCAAGTTTTCACAGCTATTACACCAAATAACAGTGTACAGCTTCTGCATTTGCTTTTCAAAAGACAAGAATTTAGGCATAAGACAGCAATTTAGAACCTCGCCAGAATACACTGCAGGAATAAAACCAAAATGATAAGATCAAGAGAAGCATATGTGGTAACCACTGTCTTTCTGATAGTGAAATTGGAAAAGACATGATAAAGACCTTAAATATAAAAAGTCATGAAATACACATGACTGTAAAATCAGTGTAAAAAGAGGAAAAAATTACCAGCAGTCCTGTTCCATACATAAGTTCATACACAGACAACTTGCAATATTTAGCAGGGTTGTTATTAGCTCATTTTTTTTTTTATGGGTGGGCTATTTACACTGACCTGAATGGCCATAACATACAGTTGCACAAAGGTAGGATCTGACCCAACCACTTACATGACAGAAAACATAGCTCTTACATTTCACATAAAAGAGCCTTGGGTTCATCTATGACTACTGCAAAGCTCAATATGACCAAGCACTTTTGGACCAGGTGTCACCCAAGAGCAAGTAACAACCGACAAACAGTCAAACTGTTGAGTTGTCTGTGAACCACAGGATAATATATACTAGAAGGCCCTAAAAAAAGATTAATTCCCTCTCAGAAATTCAGAGGCAGAGGAAAGCGCTTTGTACCAGGAAGGAAAGCAACTTGCACCTTACTTAAGGGAGTAACAAGATTATATCCTGCCTAAGAGAGTATAGCACTTTCCAGTTGTAGGCGGCTTATGTGGCCAGGTTTTGGTAGCAGGAGAGCTACATGGGTGACTAGCTTCCCCTGTGTCTGATAGGGTTAGTGCCAGTAGACTCTAAGATGGACCCACTGCTTACCAAAGCCAAGACAATTATTGATGGAGGCAAAACTTCTGTGAGTAACATCTTTTGAGAAGGGGAAGATGTTGCTGCTCAGGTGCTAAAACTGCAGCAGAAGAAGAGAGTGAGGATGTGAGAACAACTCTGCAGACATCAAGGTCAATGGAGAAGGAGAAGAAGATGTTGCAGGTGCCTGGGCAGAGGTTTCCCTGCAGCTTGTGGTGCAGCCCATGCTGAGGCAGGCCCTGCCCCTGCAGCAATGGAGCAGAGATCCACTCGTAGCCTGGGGAGGACCCGACACTGGAGCAGGTGGGTGCTCGAAGGAGGCTGTGACCCCATGGGGAGACCACAATGGAGCAAGTTGCTGGCAAGACCTCAAAAACCCATGGACAGAGGAGCCCATGCCAGACCAGGTTTGCTGGCAGGACTTGTGACCTCATGGAAGACCCATGCTGAAAGACTGCCCTGTGGATGAGACTCACTATAGCAGTTTGTAAGAACTGCAACCTGTGGGAACGACTCACATTGGGGTAGTTCATGGAGGACTGTCTCCCATGGGAGGGACTTCACACTATAGCAATGGAAAGTGTGAGGAGGCCTCCCCCTGAGAAGAAAAAGCTGCAAAGACCATCTGCAATGAAATGACCATATCCTCATGTGAAATGACCTATTCCTCATCCACCTGCACGACTGGTGGGGAGGAGGTAGAAACCTGGGAAGGAGAGGGTAGGAGAAGGTGTTTTAAGATACAGTTGTTATTTCCCATTTCTCTATCCGTTTTTGATTGGTTGTTAATAAATCAAAACAATTCTCCCAAGTCAAATCTGTTTTGTCTATGATGGTAACTGCTGAGTGATCTTCCTGTCCTTACCTCAACCCCCTAGCCTTTCCTTATATTTTTCTCTCTCCTGTCCAGTTTATTAAGGGGAGTGACAGAACGGCCTTGGTGGGCACCTGGCACCCAGCCAGGGTTAAAGCATATCACAGATAAAAAATAAAACCTGTAGTTTAAAATACACCAGAGGCTTCCTACATATGTGGCAAATATCTTCTTTTCATAAATATTTTCTAAAACACATTAACTAAGACTAAGGTTTTGCATTATTAAGGGTTTTTTCCCCCCTTTTTATAAGATACAGATCTTTTACCACTACATAGCATACACGACACTTGGGCACCATATCCAATGGACAGACCCTTTCCTTTTCTATGCAATACATGAACTGAGATGGTAACAAGGAGAAATACAGCCCAGTTGTTAGCTGCAGGACCTGGTGAGGGAAAGCAGCAGAGACAACTACAGTCCTACTTCCTGCCAGAAATATTCCTCTAATTTCAACTAGCAAACAAGCTGGCAATATGAGGTGTGCATGAGTGGAGTCACCCAAAAGAGACTGTAGACACTCTCTCCTGCCTTTTCACATGGACCTACTCATAGCTTGTAAGGCACTAGAAAACCTTTCATTTAATGATCTGCGATGAAATGTGAGTGCTAGAATGGAATGGCAACAGAGACATGGACACACTAACTCTTGACATATGGCCCACATTCTTGTTAGCGCTATTGACATTGACGAATTATCTAGGAAAATAATGCACTGACCTCTTTTAACTACAGAATATCTCCCAGATTTAACAGGCTTCAGTATAAAAAAAAAATAAAATTAAATCACAGTCCTGACAAGCATAACAGCATAATGGTACATACGACCTTCATTTTATGCTTCTTAGCATTTAACAAAAGCATATTTGCCTCAATGCAAAAGCAGAAAGACTGCAAATTAACTCCTGACTTGATTCTGTACAAATTAATCAACTACAGAGACTTCCTATTTTCACTCCAGATGCCCCTAAAGCTGGATAACACCTGTTTTATCTTATATCTAACCATGAAATTCTGTACGTTTAGATGCAGTACTACTCAAGTGAGTTTTAGAGGATCTGGTGGAAGTCAAACTCAGTGAAATGACAAATGAAGTAATTTACTTGCCTTTTAAAAGCTTGCTAGAAAGGTGACTATTCTCAGCTGATTTCTCAGTTCATATTAGTAGTGGTAAAGTATGTATCCTCATGGCCAGATATGTAATCAAGGAAAGAGCTTTTTATTTAAACTCCATAACCTAGCACTGAAAAATTGTACCCTGCAGATTTTTCTACTAATTTGTTTTTTCAAGTTTTTACATAACTGCTATTTAAAGAGACATTGAAGAAGCACTACACTGTTCTTTGGAACAGGCATTCTTGTTTCTTATTTTACAATACCACCTTTTGGCACAAGTCATAATCTGCTACTTAAATCCTGGGCTTTGGAGGTACTTCAAGAATCTTTCCATAAAAACATGATTCTGCTCATTTAAGAAAAAACCATAGTGTGAAAGTTTCACAAAATAGTTCTCAAAATCTACCTATCTCACCTACCTACATATAGTAAGACCTTTTCTTCTCTTTTCTTTTACAGATTATTGGAAAATGAAATGCAAAACAAAAATTTGAGTAACAAAAAAAAAATCTATAAATAAATTATATTTTTCTTACTGCAATATTCATTCATGTAACAACCATCATAGCTCTGTAACTTGAAAGAGAAACTAATTCAGAAAATCTCTACAACCTTGTCGTATGTAAAAGTCAGCTATGGAAACAACAACGTTAAACTAGAATCTAAAAAAAAAGATTTTAAATCTTGCACAATTGCCAAGCTGAGGCAAGAATGAACTTCTCCTTCATAGACATTGTTTAAAACCCCATCTTATAAGAGATCATTTTTTATTCAGGATTGCTTCAATAAAAACAATAAATATTATTTGTTATGTATAAGGTAAAATACATGCCCATGGAGAGAACAAATTGTGGGTTAGCAACAGTAATCATTCCATCCTGATGCACATCTGATTTATTTCATGTGTTTCTATATTCATCTATATGTCAAAACTCATTAAATGTAACAATTCATCAAAATGGCAGTAGAGAAGATGGCCAACACACATATGGGTGAAGAATAAGTTAGATGTTAACAGCAGTACAAGAAGCCTTTCTCAAAGAACATGAGCAGTGTGAGTCTCCAAACAGGCCATGTTCTACACATGTATCAGCTCCAACTTGAAATGAGACCTGGGTACACAACAGCCTTTCCCATCCTTCCCTCTCTCTCTTCACCCGTTCTCCCCATACTTCACTCCTCCCCCTGATTTCTATAGGAAGAAGATACAAATAGGAATGTCAAACTGGAAATGCAGCACATTCCAAGCTATTTTTCAAACTGGAAGACTCAAGAACAAGGACACGGGGGGGTGGACCATGTTAACTCACTCCTGCACTGCGCACCTTTAAGTGAGTTCAAGTACAGTCAAGCTTTTTCTCTGGAACTCAAAAAACTTACAGTTTTATTCTCCTTCCTAGTTTTGCAGCTGGCTCATAATTTCAAAATAAGAAACAGGATAACATGAAGTTTTAAATTTACCCACTTTGCTTGCTCTAAGCAGAGATTAACCAAAGATCATGATAGAAACCCATCTTCTATTTGCACAGATCCTCGTCATAGGTCTTGTAACCAGAGGTAATAGTAGTTCCTCAGAGTAGTGGAGGATATAGAACAAAAATAAAGTAGTTGTTAACTGTGTTGCAGTTAAAGAAAGTCTATACATGTTTAAAAGTAGGTCATAGTTGGCTAGAGGTTATCTAAGCATATGAATATATTGTTTCACTATTAAAAACATGATATCATTTCTTCAAAATATTTTAGAAAAGTGTCTGTTACATGAAGCTAAAAGACATTGCTGTTATGTCCTTGCCTTTATCACTCTCAGGAAAAAAGAATTATGTTTTCATGCTGGATTGTATTAAAGCCATCCCTTTGTATTTCCAGATTGCCTCAGCCTAGCTCCCAGTTTCTCTAACTTTTCCCTTCCTACACTCTAGCTTCCCCTTGCCATCTGTACTGAGCATGAAGCAAAATTAGAAAATGTTGGTTGGAATATACAAGAAAGAGGTTCATCTTGCCAGACTTCACCTGTGTAGGAGTTCCAGATTCCTTCTGTACTCAATACAGCTCTAAGTATGTACACAGAAAAATCTATCCTATGTATTTTAAATACAAAGCTTCAAATGTAATGTTTTCCAGTTATGCTTAGGCTAATTTGTAATGTAGATTAACACTGTAGAACACTATAGATTAATATGGAGTCTTGAAAGATGAATTCTATCCCAACAGGTTGTAACAGCCTAGTAACATAACTAGATCCACTTGGGGAGAATCTTATGTCTTTAATGAAAGAAGACGTAATCCAAGATATCTTTAAACCTTGTACATAAAACAGTTTGTATAAGAAGTTTGTGTAGGAGTAGAACTGTATAAATCCAGCAGGATATCTACTTTCTGTCATTGTCAAAAACATCTTGAAATCATTACTGTTAAAATGATTTTCATTCCAAGTGCTATTGGGAAGTTATTAAGTATTGATTCAGTTTGTAGCCTGTATTTAGAAAAGGCAACCAAGAATGTGTTATGGTCAATGTTATGAAAATACAGATATATATTACATTTACCACCCTCCTGACTGTTCATTGATTGATTTTAAAATGTTGAACTACTTTATACTACTTGTGACTTACGACATTTATTGCATGCAGTTTTTAACAGAATATTCTATAAATATGATCACTCCTGTAACCTGTATTTCTTGTGAAAGCACTAGTGTGATCACAAATCATCTAGTAAAAAGTTAATTCTTCTGTCCACTCTGGATGCAATTATTATGTTTTCAGAATAAATCAGGATCAATATCCTGCATTTCAGCTAATTATTTTCCATTCTTTCTTTAGTGATATGTAATATCAGTAAATAAAAAATATCTGCAAGAACTGGATGGACAACTTTCTACGTATTATGTATACATATATAATATTGCACAAGAGGATAAAAAGGTACACCTGAAAATACAACAGAAATGTGATGAGTTTGTATCCGTGGAACATCTAGGGAAGAGCTTTTAGAATTACACTCAATTTAGACTTAATTCTGTAATCTTCCTGACTTTAACCTCTTAAATTGATGAATTTCTGATCACCTCAATGATCTGAGTTCCAAAGAACCACTGATATGCAAAAAAAAATCTCCAGTCTTCGTCACATATTGTCACTGCCCTATTTGGTGCACACTTTCCTCCAATTTACATCTTCTTGAAACCGACACAAGCAGCATTCATTGCACAGGTTTTCAAGAGTCAGTACATATGTAAAATAGAGGACTTCACAATGAATTCACGGCTTGGACTTTTACATTTTCATAAGCATTTATATCAGGAGAGAGCCTAGATTTCATGGCTAATATGCTGTAGTCATATGAGGCTAGAAACAGTAGCTTTACACCAGTGGAAGAGAAAGATATCCTGAAGTCCTATGTGGCAATTCATAGGTTATATATCAAGTCTCCCAAATGGTGTGCAACACTTCAGAATTTTAAACAACAATATGAAAAAAGTTGATTCAGCTCTTACTAAATATGTTTAGGTTCATTATTAAGTTTGCTTTCACAGCCGACTCCCCTACTCCCAGATGCACTTTTATATCTAACGGTCATTTCATATTCAAGTATCTTGATGATATGAGGTTACAATGATTGTAATCACTTGAAGTACTAACATTCATATGTGGCCAGTGCTGACCTATACTCAACATTTGTGTCAATAGAAGTTGAATTCAATTCGTGTGTTTCACATGTACATATACATACAGACTATACAATTTATAATAATTGCTAAACCGTTCTGGAAACCTTCATTATGAAAGTCTTGAAACTGAGGATTTTAAGACATTCTTTAATTAATAATGCTTTGAAAGAGAAGTATTACACAAATTAAACACTGCAAATTTTTCTAATGTAAACATATTTAATTAAACTATATTTTATAAATATATTGTACATATCACATCTTACAATTATTTCTCTCCTCACTTGAAAACATGTCATAGCATCATAGAATGGTAGGGATTGGAAGGGATCTTTAGAGATCATCTAGTCCAACCTCCCTGCAGGTTCACCTAGATCAGGTCGCATAGGGTACACTCTGTCCCTTCATCAGGTCATCAATGAAGATGTTGAACAAGACTGGCCCCAGAACCCATCCCTGTGGAAATGCACTGGACACAGGCCTACAACTCGACTTGGTGCCATTGATCACCACCCTCTGGGATCTGTCATGGTTAGTTATCTGAAGTAGCTATCATTGAATATCAGAGAAAACCAAGATCTTTTTCTCTGTCATTCAGCCAGCTCTCGATCCACCTCACTGTCCACTCATCCAGCCTACACTGCCTGAGCTTTCTGATGAGGATGTTGTGGGAGACAGTGTCAAAAGCCTTGCTGAAGTCAAGGTAGATGACATCCACTGTTCTCCCCTCATCTAGGTTATGCTGTCATAGAAGGATAGCAGGTTGGTCAAACAGGACCCTTGGTGAAGCCATGTTGACTTCTCCTGATAACCATCTTTTCCTTCATATGTTCAGTGATAACATTCAGGATGAGTTGTTCCATCACCTTTCCAGGGATGGAGGTGAGGCTGACCCTCCTGTAGTTTCCTGGATTGTCCTTCTTGCCCTTTTTGAAGACGGGCGTGACATTGGCCTTTCTCCAGTCCTTAGGCACCTCGCCTGTCCCCCATGATTGTTCAAAAATGATGGAGAAAGGCTTTGCAATCACATCAGCCAGCTCCCTCAGCACTCTAGGATGCATTCCATCAGGACCCACAGACTTATGAGCCTTAAGCATGGCCAACAAATCTTTAACCTCTTCCTCTTCCACCTAGGGCGAGTTCTCTGCTGTCCTGGCCATCCTACTGTCCTTGCTGGGCTGGGCTTCCCAAGGGCCGGCCTTGGCCGTAAAGACTGAAGCAAAGGCAGCATTCAGTACTTTGGCCTTCTCTGCATCCTCAGACACCAGGGCACCCTCTGTGTTTAGCAGTCGCCTCACATTCCCCTTTGTCAATATTTTGATGTAATGTCAATATTTTGTAGTAAGATCTATTACTTGAAAACTATTTGGGAAATATTTAGGGTGTGGTATTTTTAATTATTCAAATAATTTAAATAAGATCAACACAGAAGTTCAAAGGAGAAGATTTGCATGTAGGGTGGAATTACAATTCCCATTTCAACACAAACAGATATTTGCAGTTTCTTTCTTATATTTGCACCATTTTGAATACTTATACTGGATATCATTGGATATCACAACAGTTTTGCAAAGTTGCACTGGAAATATTGGTACATAATCTTACATTGGCTGAAAAGGTGGAAGGCAGGGCCACCATTCTGCATAATCTGGACAAACTGGAGGAATGTATAGTTCAGAACCTTAAGAACTCAACAAGGACAAATGATAAATTCTGTCCAGGGAGACAGAAGAGCCCATGCAACAACACCATCCAGGTAGAGAGTGACTTGGGAGCAGCTCTGTGAGAAAGGGGCCCTGGAGTGTTGATCTGCACGTGAGCCTGCAGGAACCCCCAGCAACAAAGGCAATCAACAGCTTCCTTGTCTGCATGAAAAGGAGAATGGGCCTTAAGTGTAGGGAAGGGATTGTTATCCTTCTACATAGAACTCATTAGACCATATCTAGACACTGCGTTCAGTTTTGGGTCCTCCAATACAAGACATGGACAAACTGCAGGGACCTCACAGAGGCAGTAAGGGCTGGAGCATTTTGTCACTGGAGAGGCTGGGGGAGCTGGTCTGGCTCAGATCGGAGAAGAGACAGCTTCAGGGGCACTAACAGAGCTGAAGCCATGCTACTCATGGTGGTGCGTGGCAGGATGATGAGAGAAAATTAGCAGAAGTTGAAACAAGAGAGGACAAACATTTTCTTCATAGAGACAACCAAACAGTGGAGCAGATTGCCCTAAGAGTCACCTGTATGGAGATTGCTACACCCTATGAAGCCCAATGAAATACTGGATCATTGCAATTGCATTTTAAATGTCCTTTTGGAAAAAAAAATGACAATGAAACACATACATTTCATAGACTTTAAAACGTAAAACCGTAATAAAATTTTAATATCTGAATCACATAATCTTATTTCAAGATAAGATAATAAGTGTTTAAATTCCATCTACCTTTACTGGAAACTAATTTGCTAATCTAAAAGACTTCATGGCAATAAGAGAAGGAAAAAAGCAATGCTTGTATATCCACAGACCAAAAAAATCATAGATATTGGCTCTACATAGAAGACATAGGAGCATATTAAGCTCCATGTAAAACTTCACGATACACATCCCATTTGTAAATCCCATTTCACATTGCAGTCTTAATCTTGTATTAATAGAGCCTTGTAAGGGCTCAAAATAGTATGTTTATTTTTTAAAAATAAACATAAACAAGCTAAAACCACATTCATTTACACTTCCACTCACAGTGTTTCTTGACCTTTAAATAAAACCAAGAAAAACATTAAAAAAACCTACCACCCCTACCGCAGGAATTATTCTTAAAATGGTTTGCAACACCCTATTGCAGGAACATTTACTTTCATGGGGTTTGATGTAAGCTATGCAACTGTTTAAAATAAGCAGCACTCACTTTATTGAACTGACACAGATGTCAATGTAAAGCTGAAAACTAAGACTGTTTAATAGCTTTGCCCTTCCTAACATAATAGTGAATAGGGTTTTGATATCTAAACTTCATTTGTTAAACTTGGTTCCCTAAGTCTGATAACAGAGATTTTCATATGTGAACAGATTTAAAATTTATTATTTTAAATGAGCTATTTAAAAAAAACTGATCAAAACAAACTTCTATTTTCCTTACAAGTGTCAGAAAATCAAGATAAAGATGAAAACAATCGGGCACAGTAAACCAAAAATATTTGAATTTTTAAAGATAGAAACTTTATGAAGCAAAAGTTGTGAAAAGTTCAAACTTGACCACATTGGAACTGTACAATAATATGTTTGTTCAGAGGACTTTGCTCTTTGAACAGAAGAAATCTGTTACACGTCAAATATCAACATTTAACCCATGACCAATTAATTACTCTTCCTTACTGATCAGAAGAGCAGTTGAAAATGAGATTGAGCTAACTTGTGTATCACAATCATTAAATCTTTATTCAACAGTTCATTGAGACTTCATTAGATAATTTTAACATCCCAAAATTCCGTCTTCTGGAGCTTCATGTTTGATCAGAAAGCCCATAAGTGAATTGTGTTCAGGTGTTTGGATATCACATTGCTCAACTGATATCTCCATTATTAAAGCACACACCCAGAAACAGTAGGGCTGGTTTTATCCTGATCAAAAAAAGCCTTAAAACAGCAACAGTGTTTGGCATAGAGTGGTGTTCATAGCAAGTAAATAGGGAAAAATGACACCAAATTAATGGGAATTAAAAGGGCTACAGCTGTCTAACACATAATCAAGTAGAGACATTTATATGGCATCTCAGAGCCCAATGTTTTTTTAAACAGCTATTTTCAGTAAGTTGTGTAAATAAGATACATAGACTGTAGCAAAGAACATCACATTTCTCTTCCCACCTGCATGAATGACAGTTCTCATGGGAAGCATTGTTTCACAGTTTTATGGGTAAGTGCTCTCAAGCATGGATAAATGGGATATCCTACTGTAAATATTTTTGCTATGAATATCTCTCAAGACAAATTCTATGATGGAAACAAATTATTTTCTAAGCTATTATCAGAAAGCAATATTTTTTGACACTTCCAAATTACTGTTACTCCCAGAGAAGACAGAGAATATTAATTCGGCTCTTCAGATGACACACAAAGGGAGAGCAATGACAGAAAAATGCAAAACCTGAAAATATGCACAATCCTTTCAGGATCATGCCCAACCAAACCTTATCACTGTAATCTAAATTTGGTCCTTAAGCTCATACCCTGTTGTTCTGGGCTAACTGATTTTCTCATGTATCAAATGATCTCTTCCATATTCTAATCCCATTACACAGATTTATCCATCCATCCTTCTTTTATCTATATATCCGGCACATGATATATTCATAATTAGCCAAAATTTGCTTGAAATAAAATTAGAGTACTTCCCATAATACCCACTTTCTTTTTGTGTCAAATAGGTTCAGCGTTTATCTACGCTTTTTTTTATAATCACATCATATGTTACAAACACTTGGGAGTGATTGGTATTGAATTAAAACAGGATGAAGGAGCATGACTTATTTTATGCTTGAAATACTATGTATCTCTATAAGATTATAAATGCCTCAAAAGGAAAATTAAAATCAAGCTGGCAATTTTATTAGTGAGTGGATACAGAAAATTAAAGCCCTGAAAGCAATGAGAAATTCTTATTCTATGAAGCTGGAAGCATGGGTTGTATTCAGATTCCATAAGGTGGATCAATCTAGTGGAATGCCTTATTCCAACAAACTCGGAGATATCTTAGTAAAACTTTAAAAACTAACATAAAATGAAGCATGTAGAATAGAAGACATATCTGCAATTCTATTATTTTATCTTATTCCTTGAGAAAAACAAAGCCTTCTTATCATTATTTGGTCTTAAATGATATAAAATTACTATGTTAACCCCTGGAAACCATTCAGGCAACAAGACTATACTGTCCTTATCTGACCATTTGACAAAAGAAATAGTACTGTCATATATTTGAGATTTTCCTTTATATTAAGCTCTTATTTACTATTTAATAAAAATAGTAAAATTATAATATGCATATTGTCTTTCCCTGTTTTCTGCTTACTCATATATGCTGTCCCTGAGCAACTTCCTTCATATTATTAACACATTTGATGTTTTCCACAGGGTCAAGACTACCAAAAAAATTGTTCTTCTCTCCAGAGGCATAATGCTCATTTGTTTGCTCTGATGTTTATGCTTAACCACGTACAACAAATGACCTACTGGTTTCTATCTCCTTTTACAAACCCCACTGACTCAACAATTACTTCTATTTTTACCACTTAAATATTTGTCTTTCTGTCCATCCTCCAATTCACTAACTGGATCACGTAGCACACCTATTGCATTTTATCTCTGCCAATTGATATGCTAATTAGAAACACAATGTAGGAAAAGTATAAGAACTTGACAGGGGGAAGGAAACCACAGATATACTCCAAGTATCAATCAGGAATTTGAAATGGCCTATGTTTACAAAGAAAAGGCAAATAGCTCCATATTTTGTATTTAATCTTAACTTTGTAGAATGGGAAATAAATAACAGGACTGTGCAGGAACACTGTGTTCAGCTTTGCTTTTTGAGTTACTGGAAGTATTATGAGAGAAATATGGTACACAAGACTTTTTCAGGAGGAAAGATTAAAAGATATAAATGCAGCTTGATGAAGTTTCCAAGGTAGAAAAAGAGTGTAATTTGGCTGGACTGATGCCAAAAAAATGCAAAAGCATCTTTAAGCAAATTATTACTTCTCAGCTTGATTTCCTAGAACTTTCAATTTTTCTTTTTCTCTTAACATGGCTTCCTTTCCTTTGAATTTGAACTATTCCAAATCAACCATCCAGTGGCTGTTATTTGTTTATTGTCTTCAGATTTCTGAGGATGGTTTAAAGCTGAATCTCAGAATGGCTGAGCTTGGAAGGCATCAGCTGGGATCACAAGCACATTGGAGACTACCACTAGTCATTGGCCTCTAGCTGGACTTTGTGCTGCTGATCACAGTGCTGAGAACCTCTGCCTTCACATCCTTTGTCAGCAGGTCATTTACTCATTCAATGGCAGGCTCACATGTCCACTAATTTTCCTTTTCCTGATGATATACCAGTAAAAGCCCCTTTATGTTCCTCTACCACCATGTAAAACAGATTCAAGGACAAAAATATTTTCATGGTGATGAAAGCAAGTTTATTATAGTATTTGTATATTCTGAGGGACATGGAACCTTTTTATTTTGGTGGAACGTTATAAAATATTGAGAAAAAATTATAAGGACCAGAAACAGAAAGTTGAATTCGTATCACCTAAGGGATCTTTTCTCACAGGCAATCTTGCTCTTTCTCCTTGTAAGCACTGTTCAGGCAGAAGTGGTCTCTACATGTGTCGACGGGTAACACAGGAGAGGGCAATATGACCTGAACACATTCTGGGTAAGTTCTTGGTCATGCTGACTGGCACACTTGCAGCCCATCATGTATAGCTGAGACCCAAAATCTCCTCACCCAGTAGCATACTCTACACACCAGGCTGCTTAAAGTTGCTTTGACACAGAGAGGGAGAATCTATGTCTTTCTTCCTCCTTTCTCAGTATAATCTTTCTCACATAAATCCCATCCTACTGGGACCTCCTTACAGGCACAGCACTACCCACACACAGGCCCAGCTTACTTGGATAGTAAGGATGGGCTATCGGGGCTGGCTGTCTTCTCTTCACATCCAGACATGTCCAATAGTCTGGAAGGAGATGAGTGCCCCCAGGTTCTTGGGAAAGTAAGGCTTTTGGTCCAGGGAGGGAAGCAATGAGATATTGTTCATCCCCAGGATGGTATGTTTTTGAAGGCTATAGCATTTATGGTGATTCAAGCTTGCATCCCCCTGACATAGGATTTCTTTTGCTGAAAACATTCCAGATAGTAGTATATCAGGCTGGTCAGATCACAGAAAACAAGGCAAGTTATCACACCTAGCTACCTCTGGCTCTGTCTGTGCAGCAGCATATAATTGTACAACACACTAGCTGTACTGCCACTGCTCCACTTTAAAAAGAAACAAGAGGAATCTTGAACTGTACCACATGGGCCTGGCCTTTCCTTTCTTTCTGTAGTTTGCCATCACAGTGTCTCTCACCACTAGACATCCACAGCATCCAGAGCCTCTCTATCCTGTTGTGCCAAAATGTATTCACCAGACATGCTTAGCAACCTAGCCCAGAGATCTTCCTCAGACTATGTCAAGACGTGGTGTACAAAAGAAGTTGCTCCTAGCAAAGGCCTACCTTAAACATAGTTGCATAATTTTGGCTTGCATGCATGTACAGAGGAAGGGTATGGGAAACGGCATATTGTGCTCTGTGACCCCAGATGTCACCTGAGACGGACATATCATAGATTTCTTTGACATAAACACTTGAGAAGGATAAAACAATACTAGCACAGGTTGCCCTACAGGCATCTTAGCAAAAGTTCGGCAGCAGAGGACCATCATCTCCCCACACATAGTATTAATGATTTTTCTCTGGTGACTCACAGGGGTTTTTCACGTGAGAAAGGAACAATCTATATCTATACTGGCAGAAGCACTACACAAGATCCTGAATAAGCCTGTGAAATCTAATGAGTAATCTTGAGCAAGTAGGGAAGAAATGCAGAAAAATCATTCCATGCTTTTGAGACAATCTGAATTTAAAAACAAAACAAATCAAAAACCCTCCAAAAAAACTCCCATCAAAATCCTCAAGAGATACATGTAATTACACTTAATGCCAGGAAATACTGAATTTGGACATGTTTCATTGAAATAAATATTTTCCTAAGACTAATCATGATGAATCTCATGATCTACCTTGTTCAATTATTGAGAAGAAGACAGCAAAAGTGGAGGTCTATGCTCTTTCTGTTAATTAAAATTCATTAGTATCTTCCTGTGACCACTCTGGATTCAGTTCTCTTATCTTTGCTCAAAATGGCTTCTTTGTGTTTAGATACTCAGTCAGCATCATAGAAGCCTTAAGAACATTTTGTTTCAAAATCTACATAGAAGACACATAGTTAATGATGCATACAAGTTAAATCCCCAAATGACAAGCCGAACATCTTCAAAACATGAACAAAACAATCCACAGCCCATTATTGCTGTATCACCATCTTCCTTGTACAAAGGCTCAACTCCCAAGAAGTTTAGTACACAGCTATCACTGTATACTATGTTAGACTGCACTTCAGTCTCAAAGATCCTGACAAACAAGAATGATTTGCTTGGCATTCTTTCTAAAACATATTGTCAGAAAACCATGCATGAAGAAATAAACTGCTATGAGCAGCACATGCTAACAGCAAGAATTTTAACATGAACATTTGATACCATCTTTCTTTTTAGGGTTATCACTGACTCTTCTCCAGACATTCCCTTATGATTAATCATATTAATTACATGGGTTTGAGGGCTTTGAGGTAAATAATATATAGCAAAGCTGATAAAGTTGAAAAACTAAAATAAACAAAATAAAGAAAAAAGAGAAAAAATGCTAGTGTGAACTTAACAGTATCCTTTGTCCTCAATATGCAGAAAAAATAGCAAGGAATTATGTTTTAGGTATATCAACTACACTTTAAACTTTAAATTCATGTCTACTTGCCAGTCTCCACTTACAGTGTTCCACTTCAGTCTTAAAAACTGAAGGTGTTTGGAAAATATTAAGCTATTGTATGCACTGAGCACACTTTGTTCCTTAAAAACCTGCTGAGGAATGGCCTGCAGAGGAACCTCCATTATTAAACAATAATTATTCATTATACAATTATTAAACAACCACTTGAGCTGTTACTAGCTGCCTGTCACACCTTCACTCATAGCTGCAAAGCAGATAGTCAAAAGTAATTACTTTTAGATAAAAATGTGTACTCATGGGATCATGGAGTAAAGTTCTACTTTAAAGGTCTAAATGGGGACAACCCACTTCCTCCTGGTGATGGAACATCCCTGAAAATGTACAGATTAGGAACTATGTTTCAATTGTATTTAACAACAATGCAGCAATTTAGTATTACTACAGAGCTGAAGACAACATTGAGGGTGATCAAAACAGGAATTTCTGGGGCTTTTTTTCTTCTGGTGTACCTCTTTGTTCCAACCACCTTTATACATTCTATTCATGATATGCAAAAATAAAGTGACCTGCCTTCACCCACAAAAACAAATTAGCCACACGGGTCTGTTTCACAGAGCTTTTCTCCAGATTTTCTCCTTGGAGAATCCATTGTTTGTGTACAGGAGGAAAAAAAAAAAAAAGAAAAAAATACACAAAAAAACAAGACAGGTGAGAAGTTTAAAATTGTACCTGAAAAACTCCATGAAAGAGAAGCCATAACCATGCTGTTCAGCAATACCTGCACAAACTACATTCGCAGATGCTCCAATCAATGTTCCATTACCTGCAGTTCAGAAAAACAAATACCAGTTTATTGTTGTGCTCTGTTTCTTACTCATGCTCTGTTTATTCTGGACTAAAGTCCTAAAATGTACTAGTTAGGAAAAGAAAAAAAATCTGTTGTATAGGCTTGAAAAGAAGCATGCAGACAGCATCTCTATGTCCCATAAATAGCTTTACACTTTGAAAGATAAGCCTGGTATTATCCTCTGATTCTACATAAGCCAGAAAAAATAAGGAAGGAACAGAACATCAATCTAGTAGTTGTCAAAATAACACTAGAAACTTGCATTAAGATAAACTTGTGGATTCTTTTGTTTTACATACCAGAAAGTGCCATCAGGCGAGCGGTAAACAAAGGATGAGATAGTTTGAGGATGTTAAAAAAAATGGATGCCTTTTTTCCTTATACAAACTTGACATTGACAAATTAATGTCTTTTTTTTAATAGAGTGGATAAGTAATTGCTAAGACTTTTTTTTTTTTAACAGAAATTTAAAATAAAACAAGTGGGACATGGAGGGGAATGGATCTGTTTCACGTCTCCCTGCTAAGGCAAAAGGATCATCACAGATGCAAAGTTTGCTTACCAAACCACAATGGCTCTTTAATACAAAGAAACATAACTTATTTAGTAAACTTCACCAAATTACATTATACAAATCCCCTTAGGAGAGGAACACACAAAAGGAAAATAATATGCAATGTTTATAATGTGCATCTATCCTCTCAGAAGAATTACATCCTTCTCCTAAGCCATTTCCAGTAACTAATTTATTCCTGTGCCTTCTCTAAACTTTGAATAATCTGTCAATGTGGAGAAGTCAGGTATTCAGCACTCAGAAAGACTGAGCCATTTTCTATAGCTTTCCCATGAGTCATACCTGAGTCTTAAGAAATGCTGTATACTTAACTTCCACAAAGCAGATGTCTACAACAAATGTTTCTGATCTAAGGCACGACTCAGGAAGTGACAGTGACTCCTACATTTTGTTCCTTAACAGAAATTCAGTACAAAAGAGGTAACAATCAAGGAGAAATATTTTTTTATGCTATGGCAAGTCATCTCTTTTGCCATAAATCATTACTCTAAGCACAAGTCTTCCTTTGCTGCCATTGGCATACAGGTATTCTTCACATTTTGTCCCTGTTAAACACTACTCCTCACGGGGTTTGATCTCAGTTTGTATTCAAAACCATACCAGTGTCAGTGGATACTGAGATATCAGTTTTTGACTGATCATTCTGGACCAAGCAACAACATTGAGCAATAACTAAACCTCAAAATATCACTCAGGACAGTTTTGGGTTTTTAAAGTTGATTTCATGAAAACCAAAACGTTTCAAGAAAAATCCCTTGCATGGCCACGATTTTTCCAATAGAGTCCAAAGGGAAAGTATGATTCTTATTCACTTCAGGGATGGTTAATTATCAGCACAAAATGGGCAAAAAACTGAGGGTTTTGTCTTGGAGTAGATAGCTGAACATGGATATGTGTTGTCTCAGGTAAGTGGCCTAAACAACACCTATTTAGAACAGGAAACTTAATTTGTTTTCTCATCAGTATCTTCAAACAGCTCTTGAGGTGATCAAAGTGGAACAAGAAGCCAAAATCTTGCAGACAATGTGATTAAGAGAAAAGCAACCACCCACGCTCCCTGCAATCCCAAACAGACAAACGATTTCATGTATTTAATTTTTCCTTTATTTTTTTAAAAATCTTGAGAGGTTTTTTGAATGCTTTCTCAGGAGCAATGCAAGGAAAGCTTCTTCCTACTTCCTCTGTTTTTAAGACTTTGATATTGCAAAGGATCTGGATCTGAATGTAGATGTCCTCTCTGTCTATGAGAAGCTCTGCTGATGTTAGTGGAACTGTACATCAAATAGAAGGGCATATCCCTATGGATCATACCAGCATTGTGGAGCACTCTCGTGAGACACCAAGGGCTGTTTGTGACCTAGGCTCTCTGTCATATACAGTTAATCATGCACCTGCCTACATGTGCTTCAGATAAGGAGAGAAAAAACAACTAACCTTACTAGAGGACCACAAATCTTTAAAAAATTCTTTTTAGCACTGGTCACTAGGAACTGCATAGCTCATTTCCTTTGCCCTCTCTTTGTCTTGAAGGATATTTAGTTACTATAATGCATGTTTAAAGATAATGACACTACACTTAGAATATCAGCATTCCTGATAGGCTATGGCATGAGAAAGCCTGACACAAAGTGTGAGGCTTAATAGAAAAAACAGAACAAATTAACACGACTGATAATAGAGGAGTCAGGCAGGAACACTTAAGGAATTTTCAATTCCAAAACTAATCAGTAGTCTACAGCTTCCAAACATTTCATAACAGGTTTCTGCTCTATGTGTATCACAATCAGACAATACTATCAGAATGATATCACTGTAGACAAGGAATTGGCTTCAAATTAAAGAAACATATAAGAAACTGCATTTGTCCCATGCCTCTTACTAGATACAGATGAGATCCCCAAACAGCACATGGTATTCTACACCATACATGGGCTATAGTAATGCCTTCACATAATGAAGTATTATGGAAAGAGTTTCTGCTTCAGTAGTGAATTGATTTCCCCAAGTAGATTTTATTGTCACCTTGAATGTTATCTGAAGGCAGCAGCATTTCTTTTTCATTTGTTTGGAGCCTGATTGCAGTTTAATTAGGTACTGGCTCAGCAGGCTTCAAAGAACTACACTGAAATTAACAAAAGCAAACTTTTGTTTCTCCTCTCAGGAAGGTCTATCTCCCCAGCAGACATTTAACTCAGTAGTGAAACAGCAACACTGTGACCTTTGACTAATGGTTATTATTCCAAGACTGTGGCAATGTATGTGGAAACCTACACATATATCATCCCATTGATATAAATGAGGAAAAAGCATTTTCTAGGACTTCACCCAATCTTGATTTCATCTTCACATCTCCAATCATAATTTAGCTTCAAAAGCATAGCAAAAACTCTTACTTGCTCCTTTGTATGCTCAAAATGGGAAAACACATGGGTGAATTGTATCAAAGAACAACATTGTAATAGTCAAACTGTTTTGATGACTCGTATTGTAACTCATCCTTTATCACAAGGCAGATCTTACTAAGAAACTAGATTTATTACAATTAATTACATATCATATTTCTAATATCAATAGATTGTGATGTGTATGAAGTAAACCATTCATTTTAACCTGCATCTACTCTGCTTTTTATTCAGTACTAAGTATGCTTAATAATTTATAAGCATGAAATCAAGGAAGACCTTTTTCTTAATGAAAGAAAAAAAAACCTCATTTTGAAGTGTGATCATAGAACGATACGGACACATCACTTAAAGAGTTGCTGCTGCCTAGGCTACAGAGAAGAAAGGAACAGAGGAATCCTTGCAGATCGTATTCATTTTTCCATAGATCTTCCCTAGTTTTGCACAATCATTGCAGAAGCACAGTAGATAATCTTCTGCTGATTCTGTTTGGTAAAAGAGACATGAAAGTATCTTTCTGGTATTTCTCAAGTCAAATGACTTTGAATATCTTTAGGGAATGTGAAATCAACTTCAAGTATAAGAAAGTATTCAACAGTTTTAGCTGTTTAGCAATAAACCTATCAAGAAAGATCCGAAACCAAAACTCACAAATTAAAATATGCCATTGTATCTCCAGTTAAAGGTACAGCAGGAAGATGTTGACAGGGTTTGATAATCTTCATTTGATACCTGCAATATTTACCAGCCCTGCTTCTTCCAGCCTTCTGCATCCATTTGCAGCTACTTCTCCTTAACCTAGTGTTCAGATATTACCTTCTGCTACATCACTCTTTCAGAGACTGCCAAATTACAACCTAGAACCTGCACACCATATATAATGCAACTTCCTTCCAGATAGCCTCTCTCTCAGTAAAGAGTTTGCCCAGGTGAATTATGATGATCAATGCAATGAAAGTCAGTGCTGGGAGAACTGATTAAGCTTTCTAAAGGAAGGAGCAAGGAACTTAGGGTAGTATCATAACAAGAAATTTGAGAGTTTGCATGAATAACATATTTGTCTCTCACTTTAAGCTTCATTATCAGCTGATTTTTACTTGTCAGTAGCACATCTATAATATCTAAATACCAATGGTTCTCAGGAGTCTCTTTGGTCTTGCCCCCCCAAGAGCAAACCTAACCTCTGTGTTTGCTGCATTAATATGTTTGCCTGGAGATCACCTCAAAGTGCCTGGCAGGATTACTGCTTATTACTCAAAGCACTGAGAAATCAAAGGGAAGAAATTATCATTAATAAAGCTACTTGGACTAGCATGAACAGCCTTCATAAACAGTAATTTTCTCAGATAGAAAGGAGAGAGTATCTGTGCAAAAGCAAGCTTAAAGGTAGACTGCTTACAGACAAGCCTTGCTTGCGAGCATCACAGACCACCTTCCCTCCACATGCTCTGACAGGGCATAACAAGCTACACTTGCACTTAACTGGTAGTCCTTCAATATTTTCTCTTATCTGCATGTTTGGCTAGCAAATGCATAAGCAAAAAGACTACTCTGTTTTCATATCAACACAAGCCCTGAAAACAGCTTTTCCTTGGCCTTGGGCAAACATCTGTGACAAACCTAGTTTTATACTGGCACAGCTGTTTGCACTGCTTTGTCCCAGGCAAGGGTTCACACTTGTCATGATTTAACCCCAACCAGCAACTAAGAACCATACAGCCACTCACTCCCTCCCCTTCCCCGTCAGTGGGATGGGGAGGAGAATTGGAGGGGCTAGGGGAATAAACTGTTCTTATCTCAACCCACAGTTTTATAACTGAAATGAAATAAAATATAACACCACCAATAAAAATAATAAAAATCATTTTATCAGAGAGAGAGAAATAAAAGTCAAGGGGGAAAAAAAAACCAAACGCAAGTGATGCTCAATGCAATTGCTCACCAGCTGCTGACTGATGCCTGAGCAGTGATCCACCACCCCTAGTCAACTTTACCTCGGTTTCTATACCGGGCATGACACAGCCCTTTGGATAGTTTGAGTCAGCTGTCCTGGCCATGGTCCCTCCCAGCTTCTTGTGTAACCCCAGCCTGGCAAGGCAGAGTGAGAATCAGAAAAGGTCTTGGCACTGTGCAAGCACTGCTCAGAAATAACCAAAACATTCTTCTGTTATCAACATTCTTTTCTGCATTAACTAAAAACACAGCTCTGTAGCAGCTACTAGGAAGAAAAGTGACTCTGTCCCAGCCAAAACTAGGACACCATTCTAAAACCAGGAGTTTGCTACAAAGTCATGAATAAATTTAGGGTGAGAATCCTCTGCCCTGCTTTTTGCTGTAATCAAACCATCTCATTATAGCGTCAAAGCAAAATTTGTTAAAGGAAGTCAACTCCTTGCTTCCCATCCATTTTCAAAAGAAAACTCTGGCTTTATATCATTAAATAAAGGTACACTGATGAGTTCAGCTTCTTTTCCACAGCTTATTCTATTGCTCTACTTAAAGTACAAACTGAGCAAATGGAACAAATCTGGCTGCAAAAGCGAACACTGAACAGTTAGGGTTTTGATTAGCCTTACAGGAGACAGACTTCATAGCTTTGAGAAATTTTCTTTTTCACACAAAACTAATCCAGATCTGCCTCATTAAACAAAGCCATTTATACTCATCTGTTAAATGTCTACGTCTTGAATAGCTTTTTAATATTGTACAAGTTTTAATATCTCTTAATATTTTTATATGCAAAAATTAACAAGCCCTGAATAATCAAACTTCACAGAAAATAAAGAGCTACAGAATCAAGGCCAATTAAACCATTAACAATCCCTAAAACAAGAAAGAACCTCGACTCATAGCCAGTAACAGGGAGAGGGCATGCATGAGCTTATTCAACATTGTTATATGTTGTGGATTGCAGTCGTGATACCAAAATTTTTTAATTTGAGTGATTTGGAATAATTTTTAAATGGATGTTTCTGCACAAATGCATACACACAGCCTTTATGTGAAAATAAGTAAAAATAATGATAATAATCATAGTTTTGAGTTAACTTATCCAAGAAGTCTGTTGAACTGCATTCAATACAACATGTTTTATCAGGTGAACTTTGTCATTCTTTATCACCACTACTACACCACCAGCAGGGCAGTTACTGTAAGTATTGCACTGTTCAATGCTCTTTCCTTCTCTTTCACTATGAGAAGAAAAGGTGAAATGTAAACTTTTCACTTTTCTTCCAGAAGTGTGAAAAAAATAATGCAGGTTGATGAACATCCCGTGCCCTCTGCTTTAACATCAGGAAATCCATAAGCTTGTTTCAAATCCAGATAGCTGTAAACGAGACATAAAACCTGAGGTGATCACTAAAGTCACCTCAGTCCTTGAAGTGAACTTACTCAGTACAAGGGTAAAATAGACTGGTATAATGAGGGACATGGCCAGCAGTATACTCTAACATGCCCTGAAACACATATGTGAGTACGTTCCATTTCAAGTCTTTAAACACTGCACACAAGCCACGGTATGAACACTTTTTTAACTCTGAATTTTAGATTCAGAGGCTAAAACTATGTCAGTTGAATTTCACAGCTTCTTCACACGTGGCACTATCAGGGCTAGTTCCACGTATAGACACTTGGAATAAAAGTATATTATTCCACTTTATCATCACTTCCTTTGAAGCTACACAGAACAAGATAATATTACCAAAAAGCAAAAAATTGTGTCCCTCTCAAGTTGTTTTAGAATATCCAGTCAGTCTCTGACTTTAATCAAACTGACTTTTGATTGGAGCCTACCTGTTTTGCTATGATTCAAGTGCCTTGTTTAAAACACTTTCACAGCACCTGAAAGTTCCTCTCTTTGGTTTAGATGTGCTAATCACAATTGTGCTGGAGATATTTATTAATAGAAGTAACATCTAGGGTATGCTTATAACTTTCTCTAACATCATACCAAGTATCTGATTCGTCAATATAAATCAATATGTGTATTGTAGACTGAGATATTTTTTTTTCTCCTCTCTGCTGCACTACAGAGGCACAGAAAATATCTGGAAAATGTGTGCAGAGGAAGGAAATCAGATAGTCCAATGTTATCTTCTGTACTTAAGCATTTTGAAGCTTGCTATAGCTTCCCTGTCTTCTTCTGTCCAACAGTCTCAGTGCTACCTTTCAACTACATACACTGCTTCTGCTGAAAGCTATGAAGAGTTTGTATTCTCAAATTGCAGCATCTCACCAATATAACATAATGAGTTTGTATATTCCTTAACATTCAGAAGTGGCTAAAGCTTCTAGAAAGAACATTCTGTGATTTATGATAAACAGATGCACAAAGCAAGTAAATAAAATTGAACAAAATTTCATCCATGCTTTGTAGGAGTCTCTGATGTTTTCTCTGATCATTATCTTATCTCTAATTTACAAAACTTTATAGCACATAGTTATTTTACATAGATTGAAAAACATAACACAAGCATTTCAAATTAATCAGTAATGCAAGCATTAGAATCAAGTGATCTCAATGCTTGCTATAAACCTTTTTTCTAAATCACTGTAAAATAAACCAGAATTCTGTGTATTACATCTAGCACCCTTTCCTGTTTCAAATCTAAGATTTACCATCCAAATTATAAATACTGAGCAATACAGATGAGTTTGTGTTTCACTCTTAATAACATACACACATCTCTACGTGCAAGTCTGCCAAGGTAACTCTTACAAGCTTGGGAAAATGTCTTTGCTGAGAAAAATTGGCTAGGTTCAATATGAGGGGTTTTTACCGTATTAACTGTCTTAAAGCCAAGAGGGACTCTGATATTGCCTTAATACAGACAAATGCACGTGTCAAATGTACCCACTCACTTTCAGTTGTTCTTACATTTTATATTCACAACTTTCTTCTGTATATCTTCCATGCCACAGAAGATTATCTTCTTTAATCTTAAAGATTAAAGAATCTCCTTTAGCTGTGGAGACTGTGGTAATGAGCCTGGCTCTCACACCAAGGACTTTATAACACTGCTGATCTGTAAAAACTTCATACTGAGAAAGCATGAAGATGGCCTAGAGTCTGATATCATGAAAGAGCTAAGAAAAACAGCAGCTGGATTTTTATAGAAGGCTACATATACTGTCTGTTCCACAGAACAGCAAGTCGACAGTGTGAGCACTCAAATAACAATACAGAGAAAAGACTTGTGCTTATATCTGATCATGCTATTGTTCATCCTACAACAAAAATACAAACTTTCAGTTAACATCTGAGGGAGATCTTCAATAAGAACAAGTAGTACTGACATTTAATGGACTCATTGCAGAAGTCATAGAAACAATGCAAAGTATACTCAGAAATTAAATCAGGTGTTAATGTAAGACATCAAAAATACCTGCTGTATTTTGCTTCTGGATCTATACAATTTAGAGGTTCAATACTGCTAAAGGCTGCAGTGAGGTCTTTAAAGAAAATGTGAGACATTTCCTAAATTCCCTTATTTAGTTTGCCTGCCTTCCAAAGTTGGAAGCAGCAACATCCTTTTTCTTTTGAAAGATCTCAAGTCACTCTCATTCCCTACAATATCAACCTTCGATTTCTGTTTTGATTTTTAGACCCATAGACAAAATACATATCTAAATGAGGACTGTCTCACCCCTAAGATGTGAAGCTGAGCCCCAGGATTTCTCACCACTGCAAGACTCCTGGTTAAAATCAAGCTCAGGTAGGTATATTCTCTCCACTATTTTTTTTTCCTAGTTTCAGTTAGACATTATATACAACAACTAATTTCAAAACCATGGCTGAATTGTCCTCCTCTTATGGGCTACATTTTTATACCGTACATTTGGCTTTTTGAATCTTTCAGACTGAAAGGTGTTATACAAATCTATTCCTTTTAACTGTAAAAAAAACCACTTCAAAGGATCTACAGTTGTGCTTCTTCCATAATATTGATTATTATATCATTTCATACATTTTCTGTTTTACTGAAAGCTGTCATTTTTTCCCTCATATTGCAAAGAAGGAGTGCTGCTGTAGGAACATAAAAAGTATTTTTAGGTTTATACCTTCAGTGTGTCTGAAGTTTTAAAACTAGTTTATGGTTTTATTGAGCAGAAAAAGCAGGAAGAATAAATCAGTGACACTCCTCACTCCCTGGGGAAGGCTCCGTCTGCATTAGGTGCCTAAGTTGGCGTGCCAAGAGACAGAATAGATATAGCACCGGACCACTGAAATCCCACTGTTTAGCTACACTGTGGGTTGCACTGTAATTAGCACAACGACCTGTGGATAATAGATTTTATTCACGTCTGGGTTTTGACCCTGTAAGGTTAGAAGAAAAGTGCCAGCAGCTGTCTCCTCCTACCTCCTTTCTTGAAGTAGAGCTTACACCTGAGATTCTGTCTGCATAATAGCACAGCTGTATGCATCCTAGAGATTGCCTCTTTCTGCAGAATTCTGACAATGAGGACTGTCAGGTGTCGTCCTCCAGGAAAATATACAGAGAATAAAAATACAGCAGAACTGTACACTGTACAAAGTACCCCCTTCAGACCACAGCAATAATTACTGAAGCAGAAAAATACTTTTTGCACTTTTCTACACTAGCAACTGAAAACTCAGAAGGAAGGGGCTTTCAAAGATGAATCCAATCTTTTCCTTTCTCGTCTCTTTCTTCTTCTTTTCCTTTCAAAACCATGCTTTTTAGAAACCATGAGGAAAAAAAATATAAAGACAGATAAATGTCAGATCTTTAAATGTCAAATGTACAAAACTCCTTCAAATAACAGCTATAACTTCTACAACTCAGTAAAGAATCTAGTCCTACTCAGTTGAATAGTCTTAACAGGTCCATTTCTTACTGTGCAATTACTCAAATGGTGTTAAATATTTTATATTTATATTTATATTATTTATATTTTTATTTTATTTTATTTTATTTTTATATTTTATATTATTTTTAAAATCTTGAGCTCATAGAAATAGAACAATTAAAGCTTCTCTTGTTCTAAGATTGATATGGCTGGCAATCTTCATTTGTCCTCCAGAATTTCAGGGCAGAAGTCCCTAGACACTATTGGAAGGTCTACATAAAAGTCAGTCTCAAGAGGTATTGTAATTCCATCATGTAATAGACTAGGAAGCATTAATGAATAAAGCTTTACTTAATGTTCTCTCCTGCAAAAGAAATGCTGAGCACCACAGAAAAGAAGTGAAGTTACTTCCTTGTTTGTTTCACACAAAATCACAGAATAGTAGGGTTTGGAAGGGACCTCTAGAGATCATCTAGTCCAACCTTCTGCAGAAGCTTTCTCCCTGAGTTGTCCCAGCAGATTTTTGCTCATCCATGAAGGCCTCCTGCCTCCTTTTCACCATATCAGGACACATTGATCCTGGGCTTGGAGGAAGTGGTGCTTGATCTTATCCCATGAGATGTCTCCAAACAAGTCTTTGAAGCCTCATTGGCTCCTCAACCACTTGTGACAGGAAGTTATCAACACTCCACAGGAACCTCCTGGACTGTATGTGCTTGGCTATGTGGATTTGCCAGCAAATATCACAGTGATTGAGTTCTCCCATGAGGACCAGGGACTGTGATCGTGAGGCAGCTCTCAGCTGTTTGTAGAAGGCCTCATCCACTTCCTCCTCTTGATCAGGTGGCCTGTGGCAAGCTCCCACAACAGCATCACCTACATTATCCTGTCCCTTAATTTTCACCCAAACATTCAAGCCACCCCTCATGCCTACGCAGGCAAAGCTCAATGTCACGTTGACCTGTCTTTCCTGAACAATACATAGTCCTCCATGGCTGTGCTCCAGTCATGGCAGCTGTCCCACCACGTCTCTGTGACTGCAATGAGGTCGTAGCCCCGCATCCACACCCACATCTCTAGTTCCTCCTGCTTATTCCCCAGGCTGTGTGCATTGGTGTAGAGGCAGCGCAGGGGCTTACTCAAACACACAGATTTCCCTGGATGGATGCAAGAGGATACTCCCTGATTTGATACTCCCTCAGGGTGGTTAGCCTTCGGCATCTTATCATGGTATTAGGCTGAGGATCACTGCATTTCCTGCCCTTCCCTGTATCTCTGCGAGATGGGATGGCTCATTCTTTGCCATTTTATCCCCCCACATCCTAAGTCCTTCAGTTTAAAGCCATCTTGATCAAGTTGGTGAGCCTATTCTCAAATATTCCAATGTGCTTGTAAGAGAGGTGTATTCAATCCTGCCTAAATTTCTTGTTTGCTTTCCCTTCTCTGTAATATTGACCCTACCTGAGCAAGAAAACTTCTGCCAGAAAGGAACTGGCAAATATGAAGAAAGACACAAAGATTTTAAACCGTGACCATCTCACCAGAAACTGAGCATAACCGTCTCTATGCTTGGCTTCCTTAAGAGACAGGATTTTTAATCCCTTCCCACCTTCAGAGACACCTTTTACAGAGCAAGGAGCATCTATACGGCATTCAGTTGCTTCTCATGTTTGAGCCTAGTGAAAGACGGGAATTTAATAGCAGCAGCCCTCTTTAGGGAGACACTGCTGAAGATGACAACAATGTGGCAGTTATACTGGTAAAAGTGTCTTCATCTTGATTGAGACTAACTCAATCCTTCTTTCATTTCCAGGACAACAGCTAAAGCAATGGAGGAAAATGGAGGCTTTTCTCATCCTATCATCTTCTAAACCTGTAGCTGTCTGTGCATTTCGTGACAGTAGAAAAGAAGTAGTTTCACCTACCGAAAATTTCTCTGGACAAAATGTTGCATGGCACTTACGAAAACAAGCACAAATGTTGATTCTCCCTTTGTGGATAAAGAAACATAAAGCAGAACCCCAGAAATACTATCAAATTACAAGAATTGAAGCTCTGCATTATGTACCCTAAAATTTGTAGTTATAATATATTATTTCCTTAGACTCTTTTACAAAATGCCTTGTTTGCCAAGTTCCTTTGGTTGCATAAGCAGTGATGAGATCCCAACTTTTACCTTAAAAACCAGGCAGTAATGATATAATTATCACCTACTTCTTCCACAACGGGCTTAGCCTACCTTGAGGATTTCTTCACTGCACTTCAGGGCTGATGAGTTTTGTCTTTTGGAAATAATTTTTAAAGATCATCAACACTTTATTAAAAAAAAAAAAAAAAAAGTCCGTTTCCCCCATTTTTGAGAGCTGTGAGATCTTTTAAAGCAAAAGCTTTTCCACAGTTTTCATTCCCTAACAATAAGCTGCTGTTCATTACCTTTTTGTTTTGACATGGGAAAATCAGAAGTATATTAATGTTCAGGTCAACATTCCTACGAGATCTTTGCTAGTATAATTCAGCATATGCTCAGCTTTATGCTAATAAAGCACAGTCTGGAGAGTTTAAGCTTTTGCTAAATATTACAACAATCTAACTTTTTATCCAGTTATTTTCATGGAACCTATCTGAACACCTGGGCTCTTCTTATGGATCTCTCGTGACTTTAATTCAAATAAATCCCATGGTACAGTTTATATTTTCACTTTTGCTTCATACTGTATGCACACAGAAGTCTCTTAAAATCCCAGCAGCTCTTTGATAAAGCAAATTAAAGGACTTTGGGTTAAGAGGATAACTGATACTTTAGGAAAATCAGCTGAGACCTGTAAAGTCTCCAAGGCTGGACTGAGAATATTTCAGTGTAACCTGCCCAACTTGATATTCTTTATGGTTTGTTTGGGTTTGTTTTTAATCTGAAATTTTAATGAAACCACAGTATGTTTTGTGATTGACAAATTGGGAAGAAAGATTATATTTTTAATGGCAGACATCTATATAAAGCTATGCTGATTATTCAAGTCAATGGTTTGAAAGAGAGACAGACTGAAGTCACAATACAATAATGGGTAAGGATCAGTACAAAATGATATTCCTCAAATGAGTAACTGTTGTTTACTATAAATTGTCCTGCTTTGCAATACACTATTAAAATTTAATCTGTAAATCATATTGTTTTAATCTTTGTTAGGTATTAAGGTCCCTTGTACTAGCAATCAATTAGCTAAATAAACAAACCACAACTTGTATTACACATAAAATTGGTTTTAGTTTTACTCTCTATAAAGGCAAAGAAACTATTGGGGGGGTATAGAGGAAGAGAAAGTGTGGATCCACAACAGAACATTATTTTATCCATTTTAACTTTATTTAGCTTAACCACCTAAATATTTATGGATCAATACACAGCCCAGTGGATGTAATTAGCATTAAAATTCTCAGTAGCAAAAAAATAATCCTAAATAATTAAAAACTTTCACATTTTAACTGAACTTAGTATACTTGGTCTTTGGAAATGTTGTGTTGTAACAGCTTCGTCAGCCATTTGCAGAATGTAAAAAAAAAAAAACAAAACTAAAACCAATAACCAAATATGATCATCAATGTAAAAACTATCAGGTGATTTTTCTCCTTTATTGTTATAACAAATAGAGAAAAAAATCCTGGGTCTACAGGACACATAGGCTACATTTTCAATTTAAAATAAAAAAAATAGTGAAACCATCTGCTTGTTTTGTGCTAATGTACCAACAAAACAAGAAATCACAATTAACACCAAGATGAGTATTAGGACAATGACTATTAGCTTTCATTTGTAGCAGTCCATTTCCCAAAGACTTCAAAAAGACTTTCCTTACAACAAGGACTGTGAAATAGGTCATCAAATGGACACTCAAACCATTTCTGTGACCTAGCCAGAAGACCTCCCAATGACTTCAGCAGACTTTGAATCAAGCCTTCAGATCTCAGCTATCATACATTTTCTGCATCTTTTCAATGAGCAATGATGGGTCTCTGATCTGAAATTGGATGTATCTTTGTATTTTCTCTCATAAAAGATCAGAGCCCTATAAGCACCATCTGGACTGCTTCTTTGTGCATCTGTATTATATGTAGATACAGTCTTCAAACACGGACTGCAAAAATCCTATTGTAGCAGCAGACAGTGACTGAGATCCTTAACCAAAAGCCCTTTGAAGTCAAAAAGAACTGGATTGGGCCTCCCCTATGCTTTACATAATAAAATCATTGAATCTATTGTGTCGGTTTATACATGCCATAATTGCATAGCTATTACGTTCTTTCTCTTACCTCCAAGGCATGCACCCATGGCCAATGAAAAGATTAATGGTTTCATAGGCAAGTTAACATCAGGATCTTTACTCAGGTTGAGAAGCACAGGAATCTGTGGTTAAAGAAAAAAAAAAAAAACAGAGAAAGATCCAGAAGACATTATCCAATCATCAGCACAATATAAATAAAATTAAGCAAACAGCTTAAACCACCAGCAAGTCTGGTAGTTTGGGGGATTTTATGGTTTGGGGTTTTTTTTACTTGGTAACTTCATATCATATTCTTAATCCATGCTCACTTTCCTCACTGACTCTGCTAGTCCCACAAGCTAAAATGAATGTATCAGCAACATTAGGCCAAGCATGACACAGGTTTAGCTAACAAAACTGAGGCTCTCTTAGTTATGAGTGCCTCCCATAAGATCGTTTTTGTTTCAACGGGGAACTGACAGTGCCTATGAATCAATTCCTCCTTCATTTCTTGCAACCTAAAGGTCACAATTGTATCCCATCTTCTTGCTGAGGGCAACCATAAGAGATGATCAGACCTTTGCAAGATGGCTATAGATCATGTGACAGTAACTGAAAAATTCCCGAGTCCTTATTATAACGAAAGTCTCTGACCTGTTAGGTAAAACTGAGAAAGATCGATGTGGCAGGCTTTGGAATTCATAATCAGAACTAAATTATTTTACTTTTTATTCTAACATATTTACCAGAGAATGTAGATTTAGTTCACTGGGAAATATTTGCAAGTTTTATTAATTAAATAATTAATTAAATCACCCCTCAAAAAGTTAAATGAGGTTTGTACGACTTGATAAGGCAATTCATATACAGCCTAAAAATACAGCAGGCAGGCTTTCTAGTAGCCTCAGACTTCAGTCGGTACCACTCTTCAAAACTAAACAACTTTCACTTCAGTTGGGAAAAAAAATTTTAAGTTCAACTTAGTTACATAACCACGTGGTTTGAAATTGTGTAACCATGTGGCTTTAATTAGTAGCTGTAGTGAAAAAGTCATTAGCAAAGGGAAAGGTGATAATGTTATTAACCAGGTTTTAACTTGTACAGAGATTTACAGGACTAAAAGGGAGAAAGAATTAGCAAACATGGAACAGCAAGAGATCAAGCACAAAGGGATCTGTGGATATGTCTGATATGCTTTAAAATTAATGCTTTCTCAGAGTCTAGAATTTTCAGTAATGATTTATGTGTTTTAATTCCTTAATTTGTCATTTGAATGTACTTCACCTGTCCCCCTCAAGGGGTATGATCTCAATGATAAAACAGTTGCTTCCTGAAAAGTGTTTTCACTTTGATGGCTGAGTGATGCTCATGTCTACTTATTGTATGTGTTCTTTTGGTATGGAGCAATAGACAAGCTTCAATATACAATACTTCAATTACAAAGAACTGAACATCCCTTTCCCCATCTATCTTGCAAGGGTGCTAATCATTTCTCTTAAATCTTCCAATTGGTTAAGATAAGGTAATGATTAAACAATTATTCTTGAATTGTATATTGCCTGAAGACATTTTTCTACTTTGAGACTTAAAGAAAGGTCAGCATGCCCAATATTTTGTCTGGTTTTTTACATGAAATGATAACAAAATATTTCCTTTTTCCCCACAAAATTTCTCTCAAACCATCACTGCTAGAACATGACATGCAATTCAAAATGCTGTTATATTTATTTCAAAACAATGTTGTTTTACCATAAAACAAAATTTAAACACAAATACTGAAACCATGGGATAAGCCTTCCTGTGCAATCAAAATAAAGCACTTTTTTCCTACTGTATAATTTTGACCAGAGAACTGAAATGGATTATTTAGTTCCTTGAAAATAATTTGAATTATTTTCAAGTATCCTGATGTACTACAGCAATTCACTTGGGTCAGGACACAAGCCTGAACCATGCAGACTAGCAACACCTTTTTTAATTAAATGACTCTTTGTGCATGTCCTATCCAGCACAGAGAAGATTGTTAGGCAGAGGAGATTAAAATGACAACCTCATTTTTTTTACTGTTGAGGTCAGTCCTGAAGCAGTTGCCAGCCAACTTCCAAGTGCAGAGCTAGTAATGCCATTTTCACACCCTACTGGTGATAACCATGCAGGGCCCTCCAGCCCTCCAGGAGCCCTCTCCTTAATTACAGCACTGTGAAGGACAGGGTAAGCAAAAAGCACCTGGGCCACAACAGCCCCAGGCAATGCTACAGGCTTGGGGCAGAGTGGCTGGAAAGGTGCCAGGCAGAAAAAGGCCTGGGAGTGTTAATCAACAGCCATCTGAACATGAGCCAGCAGTGTGCCCAGGTGGCCAAAAGTCCAATGACATCCTGGCTTGTATCAGAAATTGTGTGTCCAGCAGGGACAAGGAAGTGATTGTCCCCCTGTATTCAACACTGGTGAGGTCACACTTTGAATACTGTGTCCAGTTCTGGGCCTCTCACTACAAGAAGGACACAGAGGTGCTGGAGCATGTCCACAGATGGGCAACAAAGCTGGTGGAGGGTCTGGAGAACAAGTCTGATACAGAGCGGCTGAGGGAGCTGGGGGTGTTTAGCTTAGAGAAGAGGAGGCTGAGAGGAGATATGATCACTCCCTACAACTGCTGAAAGGGAGTTGTAGGGAGGTGGGGGTTGATTTCTAGCAATGAATGATAGGACACGAGGAAATGGAATCAAGTTGCACCAAGGGAGGATTAGATTGGAGATTAGGAAGAATTTTTTCACCAAGAGGGTTATTAAGCATTGGAACAGGCTGCTCAGGGAGGTGGTGGAGTCACTGTCCCTAGAGATATTCAAAAGACACATAGATGAAGTGCTGGGTGATATGGTTTAGTTTAGTGATGGGCTTGGCAATGTGAGGTTAGTGGTTGGACTTGATGATCTGAAAGGTCTTTTCCAACCATTACAATTCTGTGATTCTGTGTGATCACTTCCATAAAATAACAGTTATAAGTCATGAAGCTAGGATACTTTCCAACAGAGGTAAAGAAAGTACACTGTGATACATATTGTGCAAATATCTTTGTCATATTGATTTGACTTACTTGGAATGCAAATATTTTTCATAGTTTTACAAAGTGCTGCCCCTCAACAGAGAAAAGTTAAAGCCTATGAAGCCTCATGTCTCCTTCATTATTTCCTTTTCAGATTATGCAAACAGCACCATAATCAATATTAGAAGGGAAAAAAATGTCTATAATTTATCTTTATTATCATTTCTCTTCATTTATCATCAATAGCTTTCATTTCATATACCCTTAATTTCCACAGTCTTACTATATCTGTTGGACTATGTTCTTGAAAACTTTCTAATTTTGCTGGAAAGTCTGGTATTGGAGCATTCCATATTACTGTTCAATTGTCAGGATTTAGATAAAATGAGCAATGTGACTCAACAGAGAAAGCCAAATCTTCCTCACCCTCTTATTGTAGGACTACCTGCCTCCAGATATTAAAATAAACAAAAAAATGCAACTATAAGAAATAATGATTGTGTCTCGAAAAAGGACAGTGTCCTCGAAGATTTGATACCAAAAAAAAATAGCCATAAATCTTTATTATTTTCATTATACTATAATTAATGATATTAATTCTTAATTATTAACTATTAATTATTATTATTCTATGTGTATTATGTATATGGGGTAAGTAGATGCATAAAAAACAATGCTAAAGTCTACTGATTTGGGCATATTTGTCTATATTATTCTAATCAACCCTCATGGAGTAAATAATTGTTCACAGGATATATTGTCAAAGTATATAGTATATGTTACAAATATAAAAAGAATAAAAATTGAAATGTATACATTTTCATCCTCACATTGTTTCTATTTTTTAAATAAGCATTGCAAGCTTTTAAAATTTGAATGGGATTTTATTACTATTACAAATTATCCACTTTTTCTAGAAAAGATCATCTATTAACAATTGATAATATTACGAATTAATTCAGACTCAAAAAATATGATTCTTCAGAACAGTGTATTTCTTCTTATCCCTCTCAGTTTTCTAACATCCTGAAAATTTAAGACAGATGAAACAATCAAAAGGAAAGGAAGCTCAATTTTTACTTTAAATGAAAGCTTTGAAAAAGAGAAAACTGAGAGATTTAGACCACAATTACATACACCAATTACTACTAAGCTAAATTTCATACAATATTGATAATTATCTCATGACAGTTCCTACGTTTATATTGTGGCATGCGGTCCCCTTTTGTTAAGACTGGTGGTGATGCTTGCGCATCTCAGTTCTCTTGTCTACTTGACAGAGGGGATCTAATTGACACCTATCAAGCCTTCTTCCTTTCAATTCTGTTTGTGAAAAAATGGAATGGAATGTGAGCACAAGTAAAAACTGCAAGAGGAGTGGCTGGAGAGGAGCTCTGCAGAAAGGAATCTGGGATGCTGTCCAGCAGCAGGCTCGAGAAGAGTCACCAGTGTGCCCTGACAGCCAAGAGAGTTAAACTACATCCTGGGGTGCATCACACACACAACAGAAACAGCCAGGCAAAACATGTGATTACCCTGCTGTATTCAGAATTGATGCAGTCCCACTTTGAGTGCTGTGTGCAGTTCTGGGGCAGTTCATGACCTTTGCATTCAGGAAAAATAATATGAAACATTCAATTGCAAGATATTATGAACAGGGGTTTTTTTGGCTTTGTTCAGGTACAATACTTGATTTCAGCTTAACACAAACAGAAGTTTACCAAGAGAGAAAATTTAATCAACCCATGAAGAACTAAGTGCCCTCAGAAGTTCGTTCCACTGCTTCATGTACACAATTAACTTTCTCCAGCCTTCCCAGTAGGACAAAACACTTGCTGTGTACTGAGCTCTTTGCAGAGATTTCTTTGGCAATCTCTGTACATCCAGTCTATATGGTACTGACATTTTCGATGGTGGGGTTATAACAGATTTACTCTTGTCTAGAAAAAAGAAGTATTTGACTAATAATGGTATTGCACTAAAAAATTATTTTTAGGGTAAGGTGCTTCAAATGATAAATTAATTGGATTTTTTTGTAATTTCAGAATTTTTCAGTACAGGAGAAATCTTCTCCACAATACTGGTGCTGAAGGCCGATGAAAAGCATCAATGTATTCAAAATGTTTAAACACATGAAAAATTTGCATGTTAAAATATTTCCATCTGAAAATAATGGAAAATATTTAAGGCTGCATAAAATGTGTTAAGTTTTAGGATGAGCAAGAATCCTACTTTGTCTACATAGATACTTAGATACTCTTAAAAATGCTTAGATTTTCTTCTAGGAAACCCTTTTATTTACCTGGTTTTGTTACTTTAATTCATAGAATAGTTTATTTACTAGAATTCTTTATAACGCTGGCTCAAATCTGTTAATATTTTAATTACCTTTGAGAAATATTGATCTACAGCTTCCACATCCTGCTATAGTAACAAACAGACATCTACAAATTTTAATGCTGACAAATCTGAAACTTTAAAAAAAATCAATAAACTTCATCCAAATACAGATAAAGTGAATTTTTTAGTCCCCAGATGCATTAATTAGGCATTCATACTTTTTTTTTTTCAATGAATCTGATTATCCCATTAGTACAAACAAGTAAGTTGAAATTAAAATTTGGACAACCATACTTCGACTTTATAGTTTTTAAACTATATAGTTATAGTTAAAAGAGCTATCTGCAGATTTTTTTCTTTTTCTTCCCTCCAGCTATGTGTCTTATAAGTCAAGTCTCAGGCTACAGTGGAATTTTGTATTTCTTCCATTTCTCAGGAAGGTCCTGGGTCAAAATACTCTACATATCAATTGTATATGCTACTTTTACATGAGCAAGTAATGTAGTACAACAGGAGATTGAAAGAGTTGGAGCTGAGTCTTATCTATGTGGTCTTCAGCCCAGAGGGTCAGTCATCTCAAACTTGGGAGACCTTTACTCCATCCTCTCTCATGTCATTTCTCAGTTCCTACACAGAGTGTGTGTTATCTATTCCATTCCATTCACCTTTTCAATGCAGAAAAGACATTGTTAGTGTCCTTGACTGTGAGCTGCCGCCAAGCCTTTCACCATCTTTGCATAATACTTCAGGAATCTCTATTCCTGTACAAGTCAATGAAGCTACTACCCTGTGAGATACTCCAGCTATCAGTGGCTAACTACTTTGGGGTGAGCAAATCCACTGTTGGCATAGGTCTCATAACATCCTCCAAACACTCTTCGATCAGGCAGAGAATACAGCTGATATCTACAAACCCACACAGATTTTTTGTATCTCTGGGTTCAAAAAGTGGGAGTAACTTGGTGGATCCACTTCCTTGCCTAGACCCTGGTAGATCAAGGCTATGACTATAAAAATCATAAGAGAGATTGCCCCACTGTCATGCAGTCATTTTTTCACCACTGAATGAGATTTATGGAGCCTTAGAGGTACTCAGTACATTTCTTTTCCATTATTGTGAGAATAGGCTCAACTATGAAGCTGGAATCATTTCCAGAAAAGGACAGGATCATTCATGGCTACATCATAGCAGGTACTCCATACTCCTACATCACTAGGGCATATTAAACCAAATTCATATACAGAAGACTGTCAGTATGATCCTCTACCTCTGAGTAAACACTTGGGGTTGGCTTCCAAGCTGTTGCACCCACTGAGTAATTATGTGAATGTGTGAGCAAACTATGTACCTGAATAAATGAATTTATGGATGGTTATCTGCTATTAATTACAACTTGATTCTGTAAACAACAAATCATTAAACAGAAGGAGATCTAAGACATATCTGCTGCACTGTGTATTTATTACACACACACACATACAGATTCCGCAATTATTGAAAAGCCATTCTACAACAGAACTAGGTTCAATATGAGTAATACATCTCATCAGAAGTACATAACTCTGACATATATAGTGATAAATAGCTTTCCAAAACCAAATATTGTTTGCCTTAACAGTAGGAACCAAGAGTCAAAGAGTCAAAAAGTTTGAATGAAAGTTTATGCAATCTTACATAAGAATCCAAGACTTAGTTACTTAAGAATTTTCTAACATAGAATGACAAATCCAAAGTGCAAGTGCACTCATTAAGCTAGATGACACTAGGGCTCATCTTCAGTTGGTCTTATAACACATTGATGTCTTAACACCTTAGCTAATGACTTCTTTTGAATAGATTAAAACATGCATACATCTTTCTTTCTTCCTGCCTCCCCTCTCCATCTATTTTTAAAGAACAAAAACTACAGCAGTCTCTTAGGTTCAGCCCCAAATAGAATGAAAAATATATACATTTTAAATGTCTAAACTGTTGGCAAGAATCTTTTCCTGTCCATCTGTATCTCCCTATTCATTCAAAGATAAAAAAGAAGTGATCTTCAGACATCCTAAAAGATTCCTGCATTTCAATCTCATTCCCTAAAACATACTCCTTTGAAAAGTGCATTCCTTTCAAAACCTGTAAAAGCTTCTTTTGTGAAATCACATGCAGGTGTTTTTAGTATTGCTCCAAGCCAATTTTAATAGACTTGCTTGATATGAGGCAAAAACTTCTAAGCATTGATTTCTGCATTATTGTTTAATAGTCCTCAAGTGTTTGCAGGAAGATGACTCATCCTGAAACAACCTTTCCCTTCATGCCTATTGCGTGCAGTATGTTGTGGTTAAATCAATATGATTCCACAGGAAACATCATAGTAACCAAACCAAAATAGCATATTAACATATATATAGAGCAGTTGCAAGCCTGTCCAACACCTGTAACAAGTGTTTTAAACCTTGACACAGGTTAAGGGTGGACACGACCATCCACTAACAATGGAAGAAAAAAGATACAGAAAAATTATACTTAGCTGACAACAAGTTGTAACAATGAATCTTTCCTGCAGTATAATGAAGGGATTTTTGTACTTTAAACAATCTGATCATGCCCTAATTTGTTAAAATTTGTTACTTTTCTGATATTAAAACTCAAGTGCTGACAAGCATGTGTTCTTCTTAACATTAGTTGCTGTTTTATAAACTAATTACATAAGCAATGTAGCAATGCGAGGTTCAAGTGTTAAAAAAAGCATTAACATAACTACATGGTATATAGAGGGAAAACACTGATAGCAGCAAATGGATAGTGACAGTTTCCATCAAAAAAGCAATGTTACTTTTCAGCTACAGATGGAGATAGTACAGAAGCACCAGGAGGAGGATGAACAAGAGCTACACAGTTCCTACCATTGTAGCTGTGAAGGGGATATTGTCGATTACGGAGGAGGCCAAAGCAGACACCCAGAGCACTAAAATGATGGCCACTGCCAAGCGCTGGTCCTCAGGAACCACCTGGAATTGACAGAGGTCAAATTACACCTTTCATGAGGTCAGTGTTGCTATGTCCCTTTCCATGGCATAATTGCATGCTCTTCTCAGTTTTAATTTATCTATATTTTTTTTTTCCTTTAGACTCTGGGATAGGAAAAAGAAGAAATTTTGTTAAAGTTTTCTTCAATAAGGTAGCTGAACACTTACTAACACAGTAACTGTTCTTTTTCCAGGAAAACAGAACAAATAGAAATACAAAGGCTGATATTTCTAATAGCTTTTACACAAGAAATACATTGCTCAGCTGTGAATTTTCACCTTTTTACTGTTTTGCTCTTTGGGTTGGTTTTTTTTTCTATTTTTAGACTACAGAAAATGCTTTCCTTTTGCATTTATGGCTAAATGAGGCTGTGGCCAGATGCATATATATTGAATATCACCCATGCAAAAGTATGACATGCTTTCTCGATTTTGCTGATGGAGGAAAATGATCATTAACACTAAATTCAGAATTAAAGTATTATTCATTATTCCATTGGAGTAAAACTATTTTCCTTACCTGTTAAAAAACTGAAAATATTTTAAACATACCTTTATCAATAAAGCTGTCTGCTCTCCTATAAAGTCTATCAAGTGTAAATTAGCCAAAGCCTGGAAAAAAAAAACCAAAAACAAGGCATTGATATTAGCTAGTGAACTCTCTGACACAGCTACATTTTTTTTTTCCAGTGAATTGAAGAAAATACAATTCCTTCCTATTCACAAGATATTCATCTCACATAGCTGGATTTCCAGAAGTGGTTTGGTTGTACTGAATGACTAGTAGGATTACTTAAGAGTGTGAAGCAAAGGCATTAAAGAATAGATGAAATTTAAAGCTGACATTCTTCAGTGGAAATATGTTGTCTGAATATATATCTGATTTTAAACCAACTTCCCCAAAACCACAATATAGGTAGAAACATATCTTGTGTTTAAAAGGTCAGATGAAATCAGACATTTTGTGCTCAGTCTCAGATGAAGAAATAAGGAAATAAAATACATGTTTCTGTTAAACAGCTTTCTCAGACTCATAAAAATCCAAGAGCACTCATCTGCTAAAACCAGACCAGAGGTCTTGGGTGAATGGAAGTTGGCACAGAGGCAGTAATACCTGAAAGGCAGGAAAAACAGCTCTCATGCCCAAGTCAAGTGCCTAAATTGAACAAGCGAGCCCTGTAAGCGTTGGACCTGTGGACTGTCTGGACCAGTGTGCTCTGTCCTCCCTGTAAGAGCCATTCCCATTCATACAGGATACTTAGTACTCCATACAATCATGGTTACTACCATGGATGTAAAGACATAAGAAGACTCCAACCTAGTGGTGATGGCTCTGGTCTTTCCTTGGGCAGAGTGGGGAATAGAAACTGAGTCTTCACATATCAGACAAAGGATTTATTCCCTCAAACCACAAAGTAAAAAAATATTTTTAACTCATGAGACCTGGCCTTTAATTCACTTTAGGTTTGTTTTCTTTTCTTACAAGTGTCCAGAATGAAGTATTATTTTCAGGTTGAATAAAGTGTATCTATTTTATGACTTTTCAGTTTCCCAGGGGAGAAAATAATATTATTTTTGTCTCAGCCTGGACCAAGTTGGTTGGCTTTCTTTCTTTTTTCTGCTATGACAACAAATCAGTCAGCTGCGATGCCTCACTGACTCCATTCCCACACGGAGCTGTAGAAGTCAGTATTCACACAACACAACTCCGTATAACCCGCGCATCTGGCAGTCAGATAGAGCCCTTCAGAAACCTCAGTGGAAAAAAAAACCACATTCAACTCACACACTATCAGATTCCATGACAGAGACAAAGAACCTAATAGGCACCAAGTGATACGCTATAAGACACAATAATGTCAGAGTGACAAAGGAGTTGTTCAGGCAGCAGCTGAACACTAGTGGTTTGGGTATCATCACATATTAAATTTGGCCTAGAAATTGTATTTCCTTTTAACAATGCATTCCACAGAAAAGATATATTTACATTTAAAGTCATAGCAAGCAAAAAATAAGTCATAAGAGTTTTAAATACATCTCTCTTACATTATTTTAAAAAATGACCTTTTTTTCATTATTTTCACTTTCCTAGAGCAAGTTTCTTAAGAAATTAATTATTGTTAGTAATTTTAAGTCATCCATAGCATTAGAGATGATGACAATACTAATTATATACCAACTTTAGGACAAGTGAAAGTGAAAGGCAGCAATTAGCACGCTGCCGCTGGGTTCCCCCGGGCGTATACTACACAGAGTGTCTCCTGGACCTTCCTGTGCTGTTTAAGAGGAGTAAGCACTACTGCACTAACTTGTGTCTTGGAGTGAACTAGTTCCTGTCTGACAGCTCAAAATAAAGTTTTACTGCATAAAAAAAACCCACATGTGCCATTTTAGATCTAAGCTTAATTTGAGTACAAAATTTTGCATAAAACTCTCTTGTGGATAGTATGTCATGATAACTGTTGTAAATAAACTCTTCCTGAAGGGATTAAGGTAAAATGTCAATTTTACCTTAAAAGTGAACATAAGTGACCATAAAAGTGAACAAAATACAGTATCCCTGAGAAGAAACAGAAATATTTTATAGCCTGTAACAGTCACTTGTGAACAAGGACGTAAAACAGTTGTAGACATGAATTACCCAAATGACAGAATAGAAAATAAAAGAGCTCCAAAGGATTTGTAACTTTTTCATCGCAAAAGATCTCCTAGACTGAAACAATGATTACCCAAAGTGAGAACCTCCAAGAGCTCTCCCATCGCTCTGGAACTCAAATCACACTTTCCAAAATGAGTCGTAGCCTAAGTCCCACATACGTTTTTGAATGTGTCATGTCATAGGGAAGGAAACACTTTTAGCAGTAAGAAATAGCTTCAGACTGGGAACAATCCAAGGTGAAGTATCAGGAAGGGTGAAGAATATGCGCTCACAACTGCTGAATGCCCAGATCATGGAAAGATTTCTTATACTTCAATGCATATCTTTGTTTTGACTGTTTTCTCTCGACCTAAACGAAAGAAAATGCCTTGGCAAGGACTGTCATCCTCTGACTAATCGAAAGGGTAATAGATTCAGATCAAAATTAGCAGCAATGATACTTAGAACAATTTTCTCATTCTTTTATAGGGAAGAATTTAATGTCTCACATTTTCTTCTGTACAAGTTCCTTTCATGACCTTAAACTGCTGCTATTCTAGAAAGGCAGGAAAAAATATTCTGTTGTCAGCAAGCTATTCACTGATGACCTGAGAAACCATAAAACTGAAGTTCAGTGAATTATAACAGTCGTATCCAAAGTCTGGCAGTAAACGGCAAATAACTTCCTGTGTGTTTTACTATGTTATTGTGCAGTCACACAGCACTCAAATCAAAAGCATTCAATCCAAGCTAAAACAATAAATACATCAGGGAATGCAACCAATAAACTGTTACAACAGTAGCAGACAAAATAAACATGGCTTCTTCCCTGTAAGAGTTAGAAAATGCCTGATAACAGAGAAATAAAAATTGACCATACTAATTGGTGTACTATAAATCATCATTCCCTGATGAGTTTTAGACCTAGTAGCTCACAAACAAACCTCCTAATGATAATCAGAGGTTTCATTCATCTTCTTGGAGGTTACCAGATTTTGACTTCCAACTTGGCATTAATTAGATGAAATATATCTGGTTATAATTATATTTGGCTATATTTACTTCAAATTTTATCCCTTTCATTGTTGGTGGGTTTTTTTAATAGTTTCTAATTTACAAATTCTTGGGGTCTTTGCAGTTACTAAGTGGGAAGGGGGAGAAAAGACTCTGTGTAAGCGAGATTATTACAGGCTTTTCCCATGCTGCTCACTCAGACAACTTGCTAGCCATGCCAGTGCCAGTAGTCATTTGGGGTCTGTTGGTCATGTTTCTACAACATTATTACATCATTAAAACCCAACAAATAACAACTGAAAAACACTGAGCATTCTAGAAGCCTAATTGCCAAGTAAACATGGCAGGGCTGTTTTTAGTAGTCAAGCAGACAAACAAAGAAACTACACAGCAAGGTGTCCAGCAATTTCAAGTACAGAACATCTAAAATTACAATTGCAAGCTGAAATTCAGTGATATTATCCTTTGAAACCATACCCTTATGAAATCTCTTAGACCATTTGCTAGCCAGCATGTAACAGACAGCATTAGGAATGTTTCTCAACTCTTATTTATTCTTGTTATTTTATTTTTCCTATCATTTCTCTAAATAATTGCAAAATAATACATAAATTCATATAAATTATCTGCATGTATAGACTGCAAACAAACTTGGAAACTAAAATTCCACTTATATGAAGATGATTGTGTCAGGTATATTCAGTAAATGAAGCAGGATTGAGTGAGACCTAACTTATAGTGAAAAATGAAACATCAAAGAGATAAAGTCAACTTTCAACACCCTGCAATTTCTCTCTGTACTACCATGACTACATACAGTCTGCAATATTCCAGTAGGATTGAATCTGCCAGAAACCTCTGCCCAGGAAGACCTCTGTGTTTTAAATCACTGGTAACTATTCATGCTTTAGAAATCAGAGAATCTTACCTCCATAAGAACAAACAATGCTGCAAAGAAAAGGAGAGTTGCCCACTCAACTCTGTTCAATATCATTTCAAAATCATGGATGTCAGCTAGCACTAGCAGCCAAATGGCTCCTAACATGGCAATCCAGCCTGCAAGGGAAAAGAGAACAACACCTTACACTTCACAGGCATTTAATGTGCTACAAATATAAAAAGTTAGTGTACTGCAATTTTGAAAGATTTTTGTTTTGTGACCATTTTGCTCTGACTCTCTTTAATAAAAACAGAAGAGGGATTGACTTTAAATAGCAGAACAGGCACTCTCCAGACATAATTCCTTCCATACATCTTGAAATGTTTTAAGACACATATTTAGGTAGCTGATTGAGAGAAAATGCAAATTAAATGTACAATCAGACAGAGAATATAATCAGCAAATCTCCTGTCCAAGCAAGGTTTATTTTCTCTTTGTACAGTTAAACTGCTCTGGCATGATTCTCTTAAACAGCAGAATGAGACTTCAGACATTAAATAAAAGAAGTTTGGATGTTTTTTTTCCCTCAGAAAGATGCTTCTCTTTCTGTCTGTCTTCTCTATTTTTTGTCAAAAACAGCAGATGAAATTTTTTAAATACAAAAACAATCGAGAGATGTAATTTAAGGTATTTTTAATGGCATGTAAAAAAGCCCTTCCTCCTCTTCAAGCTATTTCTCTCTTTGTTGTGACTGTTTCATACATCTCATCCTATTTCTTATATTCACAGTCAGAAAGTGGTGGATTCACAGAACTGCAGAAGTATGGAAGAAAGAAGAATAACAACCTTTACTGTCAAACAACTTTAGGTCACAAACTTATAATGAAATACCATATGTGATATAAGAATAACAGGCCCCTGATATGAAGCCAATAGATGAATAAAGTGAGCCTCTCCAAAAGCCTTCAATGGCTGTAAAAACTTTCTGAAGTGGAAGACTGATTCATAAAATTTTAGACTCTTCAGTTTACAGCTTATGCTGTAAAGAAGAAATCCAAAAACAGCCAATAGATTAAAATTAAGGTATATTCCATTCAAATCCTATTTAAATGTAAAAGAAGTGAAGACACCAAAGGTTCTTACTGTTCAAGAAGCTGTAAACGTTAATTCTCAAAAAAAATCCTCTACAATGTCACGTAAGTATTCACTAATTGAAGAATGTATTTTACTCTCTCAAGTACATTTTAGGAGCTTGCAGTGACATGCTAAACTCTTTAAATGAGAATTTCAAGTTAACTGTGATCAGTGAGGAATATCTCCTGAAAACATTGCAGCACAGTGCAGGCAACCAGATGTGCCCAAAAGCTGAAACCAGCATCTCAGGAGTTACTCTGGCTGGTCTGTTTGCTCAGGAAAGCCAAACCAGCTAACTTGACATTAGCTCCAGCTTTCATGCTTTGAATTGAGTTTATTTTATACTGCGGTATTTGGGCAGTAGTGAAATCACACATCTTGCATTGTCTGGCTCCAAAAGAAAACACTTTCAGTGACACCAGCTCTTCATCTAATCACATATTTTTCAAGCATCTCCAAGTGTCATCTTCTCCCTAGCTCAGCTCTACTCTTGATTGCCCCTAACCTGACTTTCATCCTCTCTGCTTGGAAACCACATTTTCAAGCACTATGAACAACTTCTCTCTTCCCCATGATCTTACTTCTTGAAAAGCTTGCACACGGCTGATCACTCTAGTCTTGCAGTTTCCTTAATATACAGGTCTCACAATAAGCTTTTCTTTAGCCCAGTGCAAACCTAATGCACAGGGAGATGCAGGGAAATCCTTGTAAGGGAGCAGGTGTGAAGGACTAGAAAATTTAATGGATTGTCAGTAGAAATAGCATAATACACCTGGAAATAAAGATAAAGCTAAGCAGAGTCCTCAAGGAATTTGGAGCTTCAGCTCTTACATTGTTCCCAATACAGATTTTGAGTAAAATCTGATCCAAGTGCTTTACTTTATTGAAAAACTGTCTCACAGCCAGCTCAGTCCAAAGACGGAAATGCTGCCATGCTGCAAGCTTAGCAAATCTGTTTCCTGCTTTGGTCACAGTGATATAATCAAAGTGCATAGTCAAAACCAGCTCATGCATGAGCATTTTGTTGCAAGGGAAAAGGAGATCAAAACCAACCACAACAGAGAGGGGGGTACAAACAGCTGGTCTTAAATTTTCTTCTGAAGAATCCCATTTTACCACCCACTGGAAAGAGATTTCAGGACTGACCTAATAACAGCAATACTCTGTACTGCTCAGGATAAATACTGGATTCTGGCATGCACTGAAAACATATGATTTTTGTGCATTTGTGTGTGTGTGATGGACTCTGGGTGTGTGTATAGACTTTGCAAAAACAGCTACAAATCACAGGGACAGGAGTGCTCCCAGAGTTCCCAAAGTAGCAAAAGAAAGTGAGGAGAGAACTGTCAGGTCCTGTCTGCCAGGCCTTTGTGATAGTATAGTTCATTTATTGTCTTTCCCAAAGAAAAAGCAAATCTGCCCATGCAAATGAAATAGTTATTTGTTCTGAACACAAAGAAAGGGGTTATAAAAATTCACTGTCAAATTTTCTTCTAACTGTTGTCTCAGCTGTACTCTGAATTCATGAAATGAACAGTGGGCTAAACGCTGCCTTAAAGAAATATGTCAATTCCTGTTCAAGGAATATTGCAAGGGTAAGCAGATGTGTGCAGAGGAGCTTAGTAGCAGAATGTTACTGCTCTTTTGTACAAACGTTAAGTATAAACATCGCATTTTACCACATACATTTATGTGTGTATGCAAGTACAGCAAGGTGAAGAATTAAAGGATAGCAATTTCTCAATACTTCTGGAACAATCTACAATAATAGCTCAGCATTATTTCCACCCTCCTGCATCCAATATAAACAAATAAACCTGAACATGCTATCGGGAAACAATAATTATTCACTAAAGCTAATGAAATATAATTTAATTGCACAAGAGGTGGATAGAGACAGGTATTTTTTAGCACAGTGAGTGTTATCAGCATGCATTAGCTCCATGCATGAAGCTTTGCATGAGAGAACAGTGCCCTGCCTTACAATATTGTTCCCTGGGAATGTGGAGTGCAGTGCTCCATCAAGTACAGCAAGTACAGCTTTCTGGAGGCTCAAACATGTCAATTGTCACTTCTGGATGCAAAGGTCTTATTTCGGTCTACACACAGGGTCTATTGAGAGTGTATTTGCTTTCCTCTCTGTGCTTGCAAAGAGGAGATACATTTACCTATCTCTTGAAAGGGATACCGAGGAGAGGAAGTAGGAAGTCTCTTGAGGAATTTAGTAAACTTCATGCAAGATGTCTGTTCATGATGCCCTTTAGTGAAATGGATGAGAGGAAAATGTTTTGAAGCCTGAAGGCCATACCAGCTCATGTATGCCGTAACGGCTTCATCAACTGCTCTCTGCTGTTAACTTGACGAAGTTAACTACAAAGTTAGTGGCATCCTGTCTTTACAAGTAGGCAGGTTTTCTAAGGCCTTTTCCAAGGCCTTTGTAAGTACATCCATGGCAGTATTTTATTTATTTGGGTAGCATTGTATTTGCCTTGGATTTCATTTGAAGCATTCTTTCCTTTTTAAAGAACTGAAAGTAGTAGGATATATGCAAGACTGACTTCTCTGTTCTTTTATTTACCATCTTAATGGAACATATAAGAGAACCAGGAGGAAGAGAAATAATTTCAAAAAATAACTTCTCATTACTATAGTGAAAGCAAAGTATATTTACAGTTCCACATACCACCTCCTTTACTACCTTTTAATGCCTGTCTCACAAAAACAGACGTTCTGGAAATATAACATGGAGAGAAACGAAATGTAAATTCAATTTCTACACTAACATGGTACTTGTTGAAGTCAGCGACAGTTTATGTTTATTTTAGGAAAAATAAAATCAAATTTTATTATAAAATGCACCTTGCAAATTCATGATGCATTCTTCACAGAAAAGATTCCCATGTTTTCTGCTTGGGACTATGAAAAAAGTACAGTATAAATAGCTTGAGTGCTTTGCTTTTCTCAAACACTTGACTCAGTAGGGAAAACCACCTCTGGAACAGTGAATAGCTCATGATGAGTACAACACAATAGCACTCCTACTCTGAAAAAAAAACCAAACCACACAACTTATTTTGAAATAATCAAGCTGAAGAACTTGAAAATAGAAAACAATCTAATAGAATCAAATAGAAGTCTAGAATAAGTGGGAGGAAAGTAGGTGAAAGGGAAAGAAAATAAAGGAAAAATATACAGTGTAATCTGTAGGCCTTTCAAATGCTCATTAAGAAAAAATTTTATTCCTTAATAAAAGTAATTTCATATGACTTACAACTAGCTGAAAAGCATAATAAACTTCCTCTTAGCAATGTGAACATGTAGACACCGTGTATTCACTTTATGTGCTCAGAATATGAAATAATGTCTTTATGAATCCTGGGAGTACACAGAAATCTCACTTTTGTGGAAACCGAAATGGCACAGTTGCACTGAAAACCAAAGCCAGGATAACATTGCATGACCAGTGCTGCCCTAGGCAAAACAGCATGCTGCTCAAGACAGACAGGCACAGCGTACCACGTTAAGGTAGGAAGAGTTAAAACTGTACAAATCCTGGGTGGGAAACAACCAGATGCCTAACAGTCCTCCAGGAAAAAATAAAAAATACAGTAGATCACAACTGAACCTAATGTCCCACTGAAATACAGAATCAGGGCTAGAGATGGTAAATCACATGAAGCAACCCCTGCTTTCGTCATCTCTGGTAAACCCTGAGAAGATATATTTTAAGATGCTACCCATTAGGAATTCCAAGGCAAGGAAGCCAACGCAACCAACAGTCTAAAAAGTTGACTTTTGAGGAAAAATTTAAAGACATCAATATATTCTGTTAAGATTAAGATCAAAGGAGTCCTGGCAAGTCTTCATGTACATATCAGGATTCTCCAGAATCACAGAATCTTAAGGGTTGGAAGGGACCTCAAAAGATCATCTAACCCCCCTGCCAGAGCAGCACAACCTAGAGTACAGGAGTAGAGGAACTCATCCAGCTGGGCTTTGAATGTTTCCAGAGAAGGAGACTCAACAACCCATCTAGGCAGCCTGTTCCCCTGTGCTGAGGGAAAGATGTGTTGACAGATATATAGCTGTGTATATTGCACCAAACTTCAGTAAAGGTCACTGCAAACAAACATATTCTATTGCCTCATTGAGTCTTGCAAACTGAAAATAATTTGAGAAGATGCAAATATCAAGATAGAGGAAAGGTCAACTTTTGCAGAGGTAGGCAATAAAGTACAAAAGCTGCACTAGCAGATACAACTGTTAGTAGTTCTTTTCTCATCAAGTGAGCAGCTGCAAGGACAGAGGATATTTTCCATTCTTAATTACGTGCTTGTAAAGGTGATTGTGTGATTTCAAGGGCAGAATTTTTTGAAAACTATCCTAAAGAAATTAAGACTGCAGGATCATGGAAGGCAGATTTCTCTTCTTTTCAAGTGCAAAGTGTTATGCTCAGGAGGAATAACTAAGATCTGGACCAGAATTTCTGAGTCTGAGTCAATGCTGACAGCACCAATTCATTTGCATTCCGATATTCTCATTATTGCAAAATAATTATCAAATAGATTTTTAACTCATATTCATATACACTGTACCAGGAATTTTTTTCAACATCACTATTAATCACAGATGTATTAAGTCTCTTTAGTACATTTATGGCCACTTTCATTTTTAAACAACAATTCACACCTTCACAGTGCAATCAGATCTCCATACTTCATGCTGAAAGGCCAACAGATACGTTCCATGCAGTCCTCTTCTCAACCTCAATATAAAAGTACTAGACAACTTAAACCTACATGTTCTGCATGCTAGAACAGATAAAATAACAGATGAATGAATCAAAAGCAGAGAGGCAAAGAGCATTAAATGAGGACAAATACACTAAACTCCACTGAGAGTTGCAGCTGACAGCACCTGGGGAAAAAAGCTGCAGATCACCCCCTGCAAGCACAACTACAAGGACCTGGAAGGGTCTCTAGAAAGGGTTAAGGACTTTCCAAGAGTAGTGCTTGAAACCATGCAGTCTTACTATATCTTAATACATTAGGCTGCACACTTGTCAGATGCTTCAATTCATTGACCATTTTACCATTATTAGGTTGGGAACCAGTTATAGATGATAAAGTAAACCTAGGAGAGTATCAAAATCCATTTTAGGGGTAGTAAAATTCACAAGAACCAAGTATAAAGCATACATACACAACATGATTAAACTGGGTATAATGCAGAGTTGAAGCCAAATTTGAAAAAGCAAAATGTAAAGTTTTGGAAAATGTATAAAAAATAATCTTAAGTGGACCCAAGTACAGGGAAAAAAACATCAATACCATTCACTTCCAGATAAAGAGGAGGAAAATACCCCTATCACTCTCATTCTAGCAAAGCCCTGAAGAAATCAACACCTTGTTGTGACTCCTCTTAGCCTACATCTGACTTGGGGGGGAGGGGAGGAGGGGTTGTGGTGGTGTCTCTGTGTGCCAGGTATTTTTTACAATAGTTTTAACTGTATATTTTTAGTGACATTTTGAGTTGTATTAATTTGATGATTTGGACTGTAAGTGCTAATTTTGTCTTAAGAGGACTAATAATAACTTGTGCTTTGTTTACACTGATACAACTTTTAATTAGACTAACAAAAAATTCTTAGCTCCGTATCACAGTCTCACAAGTACAACATTACCACTGATACTTTGAAAGTGGGAGCCTATTGCTGTATACAGAGAACACATCTCAAATCCAAATGATTTGGGGACCAAAACCCTCTACTTTGCTGAAATGTGTGAAGGAGTTTTCAGGCAATCATGGATTACTTAAGGTGATATTTTTAGCTCTGTAGAAAAGGTCCATAAGTGTTATTTCCCAGGCTTGCATCTGGTTCCTTAATTTATTGAGCTACATTGGAAAGCTGTACAAATTAATAATATATTATGTAAAAAATACAAGGAGAAAAAAAAAAGACAAATAAAAGAAAATAAAATATTGGTTGTGACACCTTTAAACACAGTTGATAATTCAGTATAATTTGATCCATTACTTAGCAGTCAATATCTATGAACTCTCCTCAGCTAAAACCAATAATTATCACAGACCCTAGATAATCTGGAGAGAAATGTTAGATTTAATGACAAATTAAAGATCATATGTGCACTTTTTACTATGAGGATATAGTGAAATAAGCTATGAAATACAAGATGTACTAAATTTAACAGTGGCTTTTGGTATTTAAGCCTATGTTTTCTTAAATTTATGTCATTCACCAGTTTTTATAGCTTAATAGCTGACTACCTCAGCAGGATTTTCAGTTTTCTTAAGCACTAAATAATTATACACTGGCTTAAGAAATTGATCTCTTTTTTCAAACATTTTATAAAACAACTCCTCAATAACTTTGAGCAGTTCTACAATAAATCTTTCATCTTATCTATTGCACAAATCAACCAGAAACCAAACATTTATAATATGTGAACACTTTTTCTCCCTCTCTATGGATACAAACACTTAAATTTTTAGCCAAGTTTGGTTTTCTGCACATATAATTTTATTGTTTGTAAACTACATCAATTTTATACAACTCCACCATCCTACCAGAGAGTAGCATAGCATGGTTTGATCTATTTATCACTGATAAGAGCAGAAAAAAGTTACAGATTAACATTTTAAAGTGTAAAAATAAGAACCTTATGGATGCTTTGATGTTAACACCCCTTTCAGACTAATGGGATCTGTCCATATCTTTTTCATCCCTGTGCTCCTCCATGACCATTTATAAATCTTTTGGACCTGAGAAGTTCTGCTGCACGTTGTGAGGCAGGATTTTTCTCACAAATCTGAGAGGGAATGGTCTGTTAGCACAAGTTCAAATGCACATACATATTGTCCCAGGGCCCAGATAAAAGCTGAGGGGAAAAAGCTTATTAGAGTTCCTCTTAGGAAGCTTCCAATGCTGCACATTCAGAACAAAACTACACAGACTACATTTATTTCACTTGCAATATTAGTTCTTTTATAGCTTAGAGTATTAAATAATTTAGCCAAGACTCTCTAAATTTAAGGTTTCTGTCATTGGTTATAGCACTAATAACTTTGACACAAGTTTTTGCACACATTGACCCCACCAATCTGTCTCCAAGTTGTTCGAGAAGTGCTGCAGTCTTATTGAAAACGTTGCAGAAAAGAAAATGGATGAAGTTAGTTGTTAAAATGTTAGTATGCTGCAGTAACAGAGAAATAGCTTCAGTATTTCTAAGCCAAATAAATATTGATATGGAACTTCCCGACATTCTGTGACTCAATAGCAACTTACAGTGTAAGGTGAAAGTTGTGCATGTCCACTTAAACAAAAACAGTGTGAAAATCAAGAGAAATTACATGGAAGGAACTCCAGATCCAGTCCACTTCCCTGAATTTGAGGTATCACTTCTCTCTATAGGTTAAGACAAAATTTTTACAATAATTTTCTTAATATTCTCTGGAGACGTCATTAGAGGGGCAGTTGTTCTGCTGAAGCTCTCTCCAGCTAAAGTATTTAACTTCCAGTGAATGTCAACAATTTTTCAGTAAAATATGGAAATTAGTCAGAAAGTATTATGACTGGTATCCAAAGGAGTGTCAGTACAACAGGAGATTTTTGTATTTACAGCAACTGAAAACATTTATCTTATAACGTTCTGACAATAGATTAAAAAGGAGCTCTGCACAATATGGACTACCAAACAAACAGAAGTCAGTTTAAATTAAATGAAAGTGATTATTTCCCTACTTTTCCATCATGTTAGTCACAGTTTTAAAATGTTTCAATGATGCAAGATTAAATTAGTTAAGATAAATTGCAAAAAGAGAGCTTTTAAATAATAGCATCTGCAGCAGAATTTGCAGACCAAGCCCACAGTCAGAAGTTAAGCCACAGTGAATACAAAAGAGAGTTTTCCAAGATAAATTCTATTTAACTAAATAAATGCTCTCTAATCAAATAAGATAGCCTATGTCTGTAAATATTGAGGGATTTTAGCTTTAGAGAAAGCACGATGGGAAAATTTGGAACTGGTATGTTTGCTTAACAGAAATGGAGTGCTAATTTATGGAACTCGTCCTACTTCCCAGAAAGGTCATGGTGATCACATTAGTTAGCTAAAAGAACAAAGTCATATCTTTTTTTTTTTAAAGTTCATAAGTTTGGAGGTTTTTATAACACTGCTTTAGTTAATAATATTGAAGCTTATTTTACTTAGAACTGAAGCCCTCAAATCAATTATCAAGGTGAATGTCCACCTAACTGATCTGATTTTTTGTTTTTAAGTATCTATGACTAAAACTTGGTGTAGTTTGAGGGGATGTCTTCTGACATATGAAGAATGAAGTGACATAGCATAAGGTGAATCATTTCATAAATTTGACCTTTAAACTAGATCAGATGAATCACAGCAGTTGACCACCTCCACTGATTATTGACCCCTCTAGAGATTATTTTAAGGGCATCTGAAGGTAATCAGTTTGAACAGTGATATCTGAAGGATAACATATATCCATGGTTCCAAAGATACCAAAATGAGCTCAGGCAATAGTATGAAAACGTAACCCCACCACAGAAACAAGAAAAGCCAAGAGAGCTCCCTAAAGGTTTATTATTTGAAATGTCTTCTGCCAGGGCTGGAGCAAATAGTAGTCCTAAATTATGGAAGACTTCAGTTGAGTCCAAAAATCTCTCTTTGACCTTTTGAATAAATAATTAATTCATCAAAGGAAGTGAGAACAGCCATAGATGGTAATACCAAAGGTTCACCTACACAAGAGTCCTGTCTCCTACAGGGAAGGTAGTAGCAACAGTGTGGGAATCAATATTCAAATAAGGCAAACATACAATTGAATTTCTTCTAGCATATCTTTCCAGCTTCCAGCAGTCTGCAGCCAAAACAGAGACACTATCTCTTCTCTGAAAAAGTAAATATCTCTTTTGTTTGTTCTTGAGTTTGCACCTTGTTTCTTGAAGGTGAGGGCAGCAGAGTCTGTTGCAAGCCTCTAAAATAAGGAGATGACCTTCCTCTGCCTCAGAAACTACTCAGTGTGGCCCTGGGAAAGATGTGTCAAAAGGGGATGGGAGCAAGAGCAAAGGGGCCTGCAAAGAGTGAGGTGCATGTAGAGACCACTGAGAGGGGCTGACAAAAGCAGCAACACAGAGCTGATGGGTCCCTCCTTGTGGATGCTAGAAGGACCTGCACAGTGTTCACAGCAGCTCAGCAGCTCATTGAAATGACTGAAACCAAACTAAGAGAGAACCTGCCCTACAGAAGCAGAAGGAAGTAGGTTATCAATTAGGTTTGTGAATTCTATCTGACCCATTCATTTTGAGTATCCTCTATTTAAAAGAAAAATAATAATAACTAAATGTAGTTTAAATTTCAACAAAATCTCTTTATTTTACTTTTAAAAATCTTTTTTTCTCTTTTGAGGGATCTCATTATAGTTCAAAGCTCTAGACATGCTTGCCTAAAAGTTGAAGTCAAAATAGGAGACAGGTACAATCTGCAAAGGGGTTTTATTTTCATATTTTGTCATGTTTTCTCAGATGCTTTATTAATGCTTTATCAATAAATAAAAGCCCATAGGACCAAATGAAAGCACTCTAGAAGTCTTAAAGTTTGCCATATCTGTTTGTTTAAAGTCTTGGTACTAATCTTTCATTAATATCGATATTTCATAGACTTAAACTAAATAAATTGATGAACAGGTACAAGAAAACTAAGTAGGAAAGTGTTTTGCATTTTAAAAGGCAGCTAAGTATGCAAATTTCATTATTTAAATTAAAATGTCAGTTCTCTCAAATTATATTAATGATTCCAAGTTCATAATGGAAAAATTGTATCAAGGCTGGGGACTGATAAAGAATTCTGTAATCTTTCTAATTCACTCTACCAAATGCAATTAAAAGTTATTAGATTTCTAACACTCCAGCTTCTGTATAAAACATTATTCTGGTGAAAATTAAACACTGAACTACAATCTACTTTCATTTTTATGAGAAAAATGTGTTGAACAAATTTACCCAAACTATCAGAGTACAAGATGTACTGTATTTTAGGAAATTCATTTCTCTGCAGTGGAGGACTAAAATCTATAGAGACTCCCAGCAGCATTTCATTAATGATAAATAAGTGACAGCCATCATGAAGATAGGGGAATTCAGGGATCACCAATGAGATCTCAGTAGAAGTTTTCACGTTCTGTGAATTGTTAATAGAAATTATGTGTATGCTGTAATAACATTTATTCATTAATCTAACAGGTTTGCCATAAACAGAGAATAGGGAGAAAATATACAGAACACATATAGCCCTTTTTAACTTTAAAAGTTGCAGTTGAGGATCATCTAGTGAATAATAGAAACTTGCACTGCCAAATACGCCCTTTTCATTTATTCTACTGGCATAAAGCAGGATAAAAACAATTCATCAGTTATTAAGTTTCTTCTAGTATTGATTTCAACTGCTTTGCAATTTTGAAAGAATATTTCACCAGGAGCATATGCAACAGTGCTATGTGGTCTATACTGACTGTCTGTGGCTTTGTAAAAACACTTATAGATGTTGGATTTAATTCAATAAATCCAACATGGTTCAGTGCCCACTCATCTGAAACAGAGAAGTAAAGGTGAAAATTGCCAATGTGAACTCCTTCCTTATGTTCTTAGTCACTGTGATTTCAAATGTCTTCTATTTCTGCATCTTCCCACACCTTAGTTATATAGCCCTTTTGCTTTTATAATACATTAGTATAACTATTAATTTCTTAATAGCCAATAATCTTTATGGGATTAAATTGCCCATTTCCATGGCAAATACTCTGGAACAGGGAAGCTGCCACAGCAGCTAGACATTGGATGAAATGGGGATGAAAGCCTGGCTGACATAGCCCCTTTCCTAACTTCATATAGCTCTAGAGCACCAGGACTTCCACTGCATGCTAACAAGAACTTGCTGGGTGTGTTGACACTGTTAGACAACCACTCAGCCCAAGTCCCCAGAAAGGTCATGGTCCCCCCGAGTCCATCTTGTGTGTTGCTTTGCTCCCCAACCCTTTTGCTGTGACACAGCTTTTTTCATCTAAAATTAAAATCACCTATGGTCCAGTTCTGGAAACATCATTTCAGGGATAACACCCAAACAGCATGGGTGAATCTGGGCTTAGGTCTCTGCTCTGCACAGTTACTCCAACAATATCCCCCCATCACATGTACCAGAAAACTCAACATATACCCTCAGACTCATAAGCTAAAACACAGCTCTGCCAGGCTACAAAATTGCCCTCACTGTGAATCTAAAAGTTAATTAACCCATATATACAATGTCAAATGGAAACAGTGGAAACAGCCAGTTGCTGTGCTCTGGAGATATGGCCAGTCTGCTCTAAAAAGACAATGTCTGAGCAGTGTGAACACAAGCCATCCTGCACCTTTAAGGCATGAGGACTGAGAATCAGTCCCTGGAACAAATGCATTCAGCATGAAAGATATACCTGTTAAAACATGGCCCATAAACAGTAGTCCATATCCTCTCATTGGTATTGACAATAACAAAATCATAGAATCATAGAATGGCAGGGGTTGGAAGGGACCTTTAGAGACCATCTAGTCCAACTCCCCTGCAGAAGCAGGGTCACCTAGATCAGGTCACACAGGAACATGTCCAGGCGGGTCTTGAAGCCCTCCAAGGAAAGAGACTCCACAACCCCTCTGGGCAGCCTGTCCCAGGGCTCCGTCACTCTCACGGTAAAATAGGGTTTTTTTATGTTTAAATGGAACTTTTTGTGTTCCAGCTTCATCCCATTACCCCTTGTCCTTGTTACTATCTACTATAGAAAAGAGGGATGTCCCAACCTCCTGACACCCACTCTTTAGATATTTATAAATGTTAATAAGATCTCCCCTCAATCTCCTCCAGACTAAACAGCCCCAGTTCCCGCAGCCTTTCCTCATATGAAAGATGTTCTTGATGCATCTTCTTGATGCATGGATTTCAATGGATTTCAAATGGATTTCAATGTAATATCTATGTATATGATCATTCAGTCAATGATTTGTTGATCAAGAGTTACTTCCCTCAAAGACTGTAACATCTTTCGGACACTGGGATGTATGTACACAGTGGGAGAATTCAGATTGCACGAAAAAACATAAAACTGAAATTCTGTAACTTTCAAGTGCTCAGCAGACAAAAAAATATTTTAAGCTTTTTATATGGCAATGCACAGGTAGATTTTATGACTATTCTTCAGTTAAATATGAGCATTTAGTTCTCTTTTCAGAATATCCAGAGACTGTTCTCATATAAGTATACCCCTAGCTGTATAAAAACCTACACATGTAAGTCTATACACAGAAAGTATGCATTCAGCTACTTTCATTTAATTTCATACATATACAGTGTCTCCCTGGTTTTATTTTGGGAAACAATTTATTTTGGTGATAGAGTGTGGAGACTAGAAGTTATAGAGTTATCTAAGAAATAATGCCAGATTACTTTTTCTTTCTTCCACAAAATTATTGTTTTCTGACCTCTGTAAAGTATCTTGGTCATTCACTCAAACCTACAGTGCAATGATGTCAAGGTCAAGTTTGCTTATTCTGTGATGTTTAACCAGGTCCTTAGTATTGGGAAGACAGAAAAATGAAGTCATAAGCACTCTCTGTTATTCCTCCTGGGACTTGACTGCACTTTGAAAACAGCAAAACTGCTGTTCTGACTAACCTGGTGGAACTGCAAGGCTAGAGACATACAGAAAAGTAACTTTCTGAAAAGATCCTGAATCAGCAAAATATCACTGTTTTTTGTTTTGTTTTACAGGAGGTTGTTTGTTTTACTTAGAACAAATCTATGACACTTACCAAGATCTAGATAGATGCCTGGAACAAATGAGCTGAGGAAAAACATAAGAATAACACACCCTAGCACAGTCAGGCATTTGATGAGAAGAGTTTTGTCTGTTATTCTGTGCTGTAGACAGGGAGAAAAAAATTAGTAACTGCATTAAGAAAGGAGCTATCTATTATGCATAAAGTTCAAAAAAGCATTCATAAAGCACAGACTTCTGTTCCTGTATTGTATATTACTCTTCAGAAAAAAAAAAAAAAGCAGAAATATTTAAATTGAAGCATTTAATGCATAGCCACATAAATTGAGTATGTGGCTCAGAGTGGTCTAACAGATCAAGTAGCTATCACCTGCTGCATACATTCAGCTGTGTTCAGCTGCCCCCATCACAACTTCATTTCAGTAGCACAAGTGGGGTTGAAATGCAATTCCTAGTACAGAGGGCACTCCAGACACTCTAGACACCTTGGACTTTTGTCACCCTTTTTTGCACTTAGACTTTGACCTATAAACTAGGTCAGATTTTTCATGCCTTCTGTGCAACTCTCAAGGACATGTCAAGCTCATAAATTCTATGCAGATTCTTCTACACCCAGCTCCTGCATCCCTGTGCCAAGATCCCTATGCCCTCACCCATTGACCCAGCATGTTCCTGCTCCTGCTTCTCTACTCTCATGTCACTTTTGCCACCAACCTAGGGAGTCACCTTCTCCCAAGTCCCTCCCTCATTTCACATATTTAAAGCTCTATACTAGTCAGTGTTCTTTAAAAATTTTGTCTTTAATGCAATGCCTTGACAAAAGTGCAAAACCTAAGCTGTTGGGTTTGTTCTTTTTTGGTGTGACATGTACGACAGTGATGTCTCAGTCAAGGACTTGAGCTGACAAACACAGACCTGGATTCATTAGTGATGCCAGTGAAGTGGAGACGTGACATTTAAACTCTTAACTTTAGGTGAAATTAATCCCACTGAAGAGTTTACATCTCATCAGAACCCGCTTCAGCGTAAAGATTTAGGCAGCAATAATGTGTGCACAGCAAAGAGAACAGGATTTATCAAGTAGGCTTATCCCTACTTGAATAATGTAGCAGGCATGTCACAGATAGCATAGTAAATTGGTATTGAGTTGGTATTCAGTACATCAGCAGGATGGTACTCTTATCATCATGCATGGTGGTTATAAACAACCTATTGACACCTCCTGAGTCTTTCTGGCCATTAATTAAAAATTTAAGGAAACATTGTTGAATCATTTATTGATCCTTTAAATGATATATTCCTAAAGAACAAAAGTATAAAACCTAACTAAACCTCACAACGTAGTTCAGTAACCTACTCCCACTGAGAAGCCACTCAGCCTGCTTGACAGCTTTTCCACTATCATTAGTTACTAAGTCTGTATAAAGGCACAGGATTGCTTATTGATACAGAGAAAAACTGCCATCTACTTACTTTTTTCTCGAGTTCCTGAATATTTGTTTCCCAATTTTTATCTTCTTGTGATATTTGTCTGAAAGAAAACAACACCTGCATTTTTCCAGATTGAAATTAGAGGTCTGCCAAGAGCATCAAAATGAATCACTCTGATCACAATTAGATCCATTTTTCACCTATATATAGTAACTCATACTACAAAGGAGTCACGGTCTTCTTACAGCCAGCAGCAAAATTCACATGATCATTCACTTAATATTCCACTTCTATAACATGCTTTACTAATACACAAACATATCAGTTCAGGAAATGTGTCCCAGGCTTGGAAGGAGCTAAGCTCCAGAGTCTAGGCCTCTGTATAGGATCTGGCAATATTTGTGATATGTATCCCTATATATACATCCCTTAATAGTTTGGGGACTTGATGTGTGCCCTGCTTTGATAAAATAAGGGTTGTATGCCGACATCAACAAGTCAGAACACATATATTTTACATTTGCATTTTATAATGAAGTTTTTAAGATCAGAATAACTTCATCATGTTATCAGCATAGTCAGCCCTGCAGCAAAAAGCCTTGGGGTTTGCAGATCAGGAGCACTGTTGCTGATGCTAATTAATTTTTGCATTGCTGTAAATGTACTGTGCTGGAGGAATCCTGATTTTCAAGATTAAATACATAATTACTATTTATACTTCAGAAGTGTCTTCTTTACAGTGTCGTAAAGTTTAAGAATCTGTTGTGTTTTAAAAAGGAGGCAATTTTAACAGCATTTTTTACTGTCTTTATTAATGCTCTCACTCCATTCAAAGTGCACAATATCAGCACAAAGTTATGTAAACAAAAGTCATCTTATCACTGGAATGTTTGGAGAAATCCTATTTACATGTCCTTGCTCAAGCCTATTTAATGTTTATTAATTAAAAAAAAACTATTTCAGTTTCATTTTAGTCAATTCACTTTCAGAGTGTTCATTGCCACTATCCTGTCATCAAATTCCATAGCATAATAGCATAGCTTGTCTTGCCAGAACATAAATAAACTAAGGTCAATACCTTTGTTAGTCCTACTTTATACAAAATTATTTTATATACATAAACAGTTAATTATGTCTGCACTCAGGTTCACACTGAAGATTTGATAATGAAATCATTTTAAAACACAGCAATTCACTGAGGATATATTTTCCAAACTCAGCAGTTCACTGAAGAACATTTGGATTTTTCAGTAAAAAAATGACATTATAACATTTCACTATGCTGAAGCAACTGTTGCAAAGAAAAGTCTGATGATTTTTTTGTGATCTTTTTAAGCAAAAAAAAAAAAAAACCAACCCTACCTGGAACTTCTAGGCCTTTAAATTTGGGTCATACTGATATATATTTTTTTCTGGCCTGTCACATCAGTTTTGTCACAGTACTTTGGGTTTTACTGTGGCTGAGGGTGGCTCTTTATATCTGTCCCATTACCCATCTGATTATCCAGGTTTTGGCTGGGATAGAGCCCATTTCCCTCCTACTAGAAATAGCTTGAGAATAATAGTATTGCTAAGTAGCACTTATCTTAAGCAAAGGATTTCACAGACTCTGCCAGCATGCAGGTGCACAGGAAGCTGGGTGGGGGCATGGTCAGGACAGTTGACTCGAACTAGCCAAAGGGCTATTCCATACCATCAGACATCATGCCCAGTATAGAAACTGGGGGATGTTTGTAGGGAGGGACATCAGTCAGCAGGTGGTAAGCAATTGCATTGGGCATCACTGACCTTTTCTTGGGTTTTATTTCACTCTCTTTTTGCTATATTCCATTTCATTAAAATATTTATGCATATAATTTTTGTTATATTTTATCTCATTTTAGTTATGAAGCTGTTCTTATCTCAATCCACAAGTTTTACTTTTTTTTTTCCTGATTATCCTCCCGAAACCACTGGGAGGTGGAGAAATCAGTGAGTAACTGTGTAGTGTTTAGTTGTTGGCTGGGGTTAATTCGTGACACTGATCAAGAGATAACTAATTGTGTAGTCCTGAAAGTCTTCACTTTCCACTCCACCTAAAATTACCAGATATGAGCCCTTGACTGGTTGAAGCAAACAAAAATATTACCCCTTTGATTAGGAAAGCCATGCTACCATTCCCCTCTGTAGACTGATATGAGCAGGAGCTCCCTGACAGTCCAGTAAACTATGCCTGCAGCTTGTCCCTGACAAAGGTTGGAGCAGGGGAGATGGGACGTGCTGGTCACCTCTCACCTGTGAAACGTCTTCAGCTTTTTCTTCAGGAGCATCTCCAGAGTCATCACCTTCTGCATTAAGAGGCATTTCACAGCAGTCTCCTCTCTGCTAGCTGGGTTAATGCGCTGCGCAGTTAGTCTCCAAACATAAATTTCGTGTTTCATCTCTAAAAAGAAACAATATCATGTCTCTTAGAGCAGGTGTAATGCATATGAAACCAGAGATGCACAAAATATGTGCAACTTATCCGAGACTCAAAGCTTTTTAAATTATTGGAATGGTTTCCCAACAATTTTTTACTTAGGAAGCTGCTTTTACCATTCATTTTGCAGAGCTGAAAGGAATGAAAAAAAAATATATCATTTCTTCAACATTTTAAGCAAATTAATCTCAAAGTCATTTTCCACAGAAAAAAAGAAGTGCTATCTTCAAATGCTTGCAAGTGCCTTCCATAAGCTTCAGTGCTAGAATTATAGCTTATTAAATTTTCATCAGAAAATAAACTGTCAATATACATTACAATGCTGCTAACAAGATACTAGCCACTTCCTAGTTAGGAATTACAGCAAATGATCCTTCAATACATTCAGGAACCACAACACGTTTTCACCCATGTTTTCATTCATTCTATGTTCATATAAGCAATTTTATCAATATACAACAAAACAGAAATTTCGCACTGTCCTGTGGAATATCCTTTAGTAATATTCTGAAGGTTTCCTAGGAGGACTTAATTCTTAGCTGCTGAAAATACCTCTAAACACAGCTACCATCACCTGCATGCTGATCTGAATGATATCAGATCCTGTGTAAGTTCAGACAGATGGATTAAAACTTGAAATCAGTCTCTGAAATCTTGTCAGGAGTTTCAACACTTTTTGATTTATTTTTTTCCAGTATTGTCAAGACGTTGGACAATGACAACAAAGTATGTGTCCCTATTCAAGAAGAGCCTCAGATTGGGCATGCCAAAAACAAAAAAAGCATTGGATTTTTCATGAAATTACTAAAGAAATAAAAGTAGAATATTCACTTGGAAATTGTCTGTGCAAATGCTTCCTGATGAAGATGTTTCCTCACCTTTTTTTTTTTCTGTTCCTCTCAAATTTCATGTTGTTGAAGACAATATGTCAAGAATTCAAGGGTTATATCTCAAGATCCCTGTTCAATCAGTAAATTGTTCTTATCCTAAGAAATGCATGTGGAAGTCTTTGCACAGTGTATACAAACTATATACATTATTTTAAAAAAAATAAATTATGCAGTAACATAATAAATATTTAAACACATTTTTATGTGTAGGCAGTGATATTAACACTCCTGGAAATCTCTGATGGCTCATGTTAACTGCTATCAAAAAGAGTACCAAACACGTTTAATCCCCCCCGCTTCCTTTGCGGCTGAGTACTTATGATGATAGAGTGAATCGTGTAAAGATTGACCATAAGAGGGAATTAGACTTGACACAACTTAAACATTTAAGAGCATAAGTAAGCAACTTCAAAACATGCATAGTTAACACACACACACAAAAAAGGATCTGAACAGCAATTGACTCACATTTATCATAGAATCGTAGAAAGGTAGGAGTTGGAAGGAAACTTTAGAAATCATTTAGTCCAATCCTCCTGCCAAAGCAGGTCCACCTGGATCAGGTTACACAGGTTACACGAACAATTGCATTGTTCATGTCTATAGATGAGTATACATCCATGAAAATTGTAATCTTTTCCTAGGTTTTACAAGGTAAAACCAGAAACGTAAATTCACAGTATCTAAAGTTCAGTAACTATCCCAGGTTACTAAACAACTAACACTCAGCTAAAACTCTTCTTCCAAGATGGGGTTCATACATACAAAGACACTAAAGAAGTGCAGAATCTACCACCTTCCTTTGTAATATATTGGGTGATTTTTATCAGAAGTACAATCTGACACTAAATTATATTAAAACATGGATAGGTCTTGCTTATCTTACCTCCACAGCTTTATGTAAAGACTCTGTCCTGGCATCAATTACTTTTCATTGTTATTTGTGAGAAACACAAATCTATCAGCAGTGATTTTCTATTCTCTTACAGAATTTAAACAAGAATCACATGATCACAGAATAGTAGGGGTTGGAAGGGACCTCTAAAGATCGTCTAGTGGTGAATGTGACAGAGCTTTAGGCCACAAATGATCTTCTGTTCCCTCACAGGAAAAAAACAAAACCCCAATAAACTCTTTTTGAAAATTAGAGTAGATGGCACCTGTGCAAAACAAGCATATTTTACATCTCAGAAATTATAATTTTTTATCTTTAATAAAAGGACAAGATTAAATTTCAAGTTTCTGAATTTGCATTGTAATTTCTGAAATAAATTAGTGACAAATTTGGAGTCTACTTCAGCTCAATGAGATAAAAAACTATTTCAATTGGCAACTTCTTCCTCATAACACCTACTTTGAAACTAGTCTGAAATCATGAGCTGAGAAGTTGTTCCTTCCTATATAGATGAGCAAGACTCTATGGAGAAAAGTTGGAATCTGACTTTCTTGCACACTCACTTGTGCCACTTCCCAGGAAAAAAAATTCCTTTGAAAAAGTTTCCTGAGTCCTTCACGGTATATGCAGGACTCCAGTACTGGCCTCTGTAAGAAGTTGTTCAGAACTTTCCAATGCTCTGCATCAGACCCACCTCTGGACCTGAGTCAACTGGGTGCCTCCATGATTGCTTTTTAAGAAGACAGAAGAGGACGTTTGCTCTTTCTAGGAGATGGTGGAAGGAGTTGGATGTGAGAGAAGCAACTGTGTGTACCCCAAGGTCAGTGAGGGAAGGAAGGGGGTTTGCTGGAGCAGAGAATTCCCTCCATCTCAAGCTATCTCTCATGGAGGGTAACAGTGGAGCTGAGATCTGCTGGCAGTTCATGGAGGGTCCCACAGCAGAGATGGTGACTGTGCCTGGAGGGGCCATGACTATGAGGAGGCAGCATTGGAGCCTTACACTGGAGAGGCTCATTAGTTACTGTATCCCATGGGGAGGGCCCCACATTGAAGCAGGGGAAGAACTTGAGGAGCCCTCCTCCTCTGAAGAGGATGCAGCATATACCATCTGTGAGGGATTGTCTGCGTGCCCCATTCCCTGCCCCTCTGTGCCACTGAGGTGGAGCAGGTAGATATCAGGAGCAGGGACTTGAGCCCAGGAAGAGATGGGGGAAGGAGACCTTAAAGTGCTGGATTTTTCTCATCATTCTGCTCTGGTTTTGCTTTGTGTCCTGTTTCTAGTTGCTGGTGGATGAAACTGATCTTGGTTTCTTCCCTGAGTCAAATAGTTGACTCTGTTTTCCCTGAACCATAATTGGTAGCGAACCTTCTCTGCTCTTGTCTCAATCCACAAGGCCCTTGGCGATCTCCTCCCCTCCCATCTCTCTGTGGTCTCTGCCACCCCACCATAGGGAGTGGGAGTGTGGAGGAAGGGTTGTGAGTGAATGGCTATGTGGGTGGTTTGTTGCCAGTTGAGCTTAAACCAGAACACAGTGAAAGACATATTTCTGTCATTCTGCATGATGCCCTACAATGAAGAAGACAGAAACTTTTTCACTAAGCAAGTGAATGAAGAGAACCCCCTCAGTAGGTGAATGGTCCTTTCTGTACTGCTTTCTGGTGCAATTTTCAAGTAAATTGGACTGTGGCTTTGAAACTGTTTCTCATCAGCAGTCCAAGAGAAAGAGCTTAGTTTTTGTCTTTTTTTCTGGCAAATGCTCATGAAGCATGATTATCTAGTTCATTATCCTGCTTTCCAATAGCTTGTCTTTGCTGCAACACCTTTTCTGGCCATGTCTGTTCATCCTGCTATAGCATTATCCCCTATCCTTTCCAAGTGAAATTTTACCAAGGGAGAAAAATTGAATCTTTCACCATTTATCTGAAATGCAGATCCCCCGTGGATATTTTTGTACAAAGAATCTTTATTTTCAGAAAAGGGCAGCTAACATCACTATATCCCACAAACAAACTCACAGGGCAGAATGCAGCATGACTTGCATTACACATTCCTATTCCGTGCCTGAAGTGCTGTGAGACAAATCTCCAGGTTCAGCAAGCCTAGTCTGGTGCTTTCTGGTCTAGGTTAAAACATAGACGCATGTTTTCACATGGCTTTGATCTTGCCTTTATGTACAGCGAGTGCATGCTTGATTTTTCAGTCATTTTCTAAACATTCCAAGGATGTAAACATCCAACCTGCTGTGGAATTTACTTCAGAGAAAAATGCCCTTTGAAAATCAGAACAATCGATACATCTTTTATACTGTGATTCCTGCTGCAGTAATAATTTGTGAAGAGGTTTTCTAGGTCACACCACAGAATGTTTCTCGTATTTCTCTTTCATACTTACTCTTATTGTAGTAGCCCACTGTATCATCAGGTGATACATATGTATTAGCAGTAGTTTGTGTTTTGAATGAAATATGATGTAGGACCCTAAAGTCAGTAAGAACACAGAATAAGGCCAAAAACCTTTGGGCTTTGCTACACTTTTCTCAATTTAGGTCTGCAAATTCATTTAGGAGGGCAAGCCCTAGAGTTTAGGAACATCTGGCATGTTATAACAAACTACGTTATACACGGACAAAAGTTTAATGCAACTGCAGGGTCTTATCAATCAGTTTGATAAGGCAGTGTAAAGGCAGCATTTGGCTTCCTGTGAACAGGAAAATCTCAAACCCTGTTTCCCCATGACCACAAGTTCCTGTCCTCTCCTTGACTCTAATGGTCATGTTACACAGGGGTGAGCTCACTTCACTCCAACAAATCCAACAAAAATCCAATCGGCAGGGTCTACACAGGGTTTGCTTCATGGTGTATTGGACTACTTACCAATTTTACCTACCATTGCTAAGTCTGTTGCTCATATGTGCATCTGACGTATCTTTCATGGCAGTTTATCATTAAAGCAGCTAAATTAACATTTAACTTCAACTAGAGTAGAGTAGTTGAAGTGATAGAAGCAAAGCAAAGTTTAGTATGCAGTGATACGGAGTAAAAGACAGGAATGCTGAAGCTCAGACAGGGAATACTTACCATTGTGATACTAAAATCCTTGTGAACATAGTACATTCATAAAGCCCACAGGGCATCACAGCAATATACATAGCATTATTTCACCCTTTTTTCCCCCTTTTTTCTTTTTCTTTCTTTTCTTTTTCAGAAAGTCCATTACCAACAAGAAAATATTTTTTTTTCTTAGTTTTGGGATCAAATAAAGGATCTTAAAACACATAAAGCCCATGTTGCTAATCTCTTCTAGTTTTGTCATTTATCATATTTTGCCACGGAGATCACAGATATAATGTCCCGAATCCATTGAATTTAATGGAGATTCAGCTGTTGACCTGAGCTGTGACATTTTAGAAAACTTTTTCTGCATTTTATAAAACAACAATTTTAATTTTAGAATGCATATTCTTTCTGCAATTTGACAATTAATAGTCAGATTGATTTTCAGATATTCACATATTCTCTTCCATTTGACTGCCAATAACAAACAAGACATCTTCAAGAACTGAGTGTAATTAATTCCTAGTCTCAAAATCCAAAAAGACCAGTCCTGTTAATTGAATACATTCAAAAGAGCATGACCAACCTTGATGAGATGATAAGAATTATGATAAAATAGCAGTCTTTAACTTGCAAGTGCACTGAATACATTAACTATCTTTTTACAAGCAACAGAAATTTGCACTGCTGGACTGTGACTAACAACATGCAAAGCATGTTCCTCTGAATGTAAGGAATTTTTTCTCCACATGCCATTGCAGTCTGACTATTTTCTGTAAAGCAATTATTTTTCTTAGTTAACTTCTCAGAATAAGAGTACTTCTGTTTAAACAAGCACCATGAATTATAGCTTGAACTAGCAATAGGAATATCTAATCTTTTTAAATTTTTTTAATCACTGATATTATACAATTATTCCTCTTAAGCATTATTAGGCAGTAAGTTAGTGTCATCTCCATTTTAAAACTAAGTCAGGAGGGTCAGAAATTCAAATACTGAAAGAAATCACCTCAAGGGATATTCCAGCTCCACAATTCATCCTTCTCTCATAGAGGTGGTCCCCCTCAATCATTAGGCTTTAACTGAAGAGAAAAAAAATGCCTGAAATGCTCTGGTCTTTATTCCTTTGAATAGTTCTGTTCATCAGCAGTGGATAAAGGTATAAAGAGGCATAAATGTTGCAGGGTCCTCAAAACGGCATCAAAACTTACTTTTCCTTATTCAGCTAAATACTTGCAAAGGAATGCAAGATATCTGTACAATACAGAGCATTTATACAAGCTTTTCGGCTCGAGGTCTAACAGCTGGGGCGTCATTTGGTCAGCGAGGCACCTAATGACAGTTTGGTTGCCCAGTATGGGATTACATCCATGGCACAGGACTTAGAGGACATCTTCATCGCTGCAGCAAAGCAGCTGGAGCCTGGGCAGAAAACTGCAAAGCTCAGAGTACGCTACACACCTAGATCACTTCCCAGGAGTCTTCTGGGCAAGCTGAGGCAGGCTACAGCAGCACCAAGAGTTAGGCTGTCCAGAAAGCTGCAAAACGGGAAGTATCCTACTCCTTCAAAATCTAACTGGAATTTTTCCTTCACTGTGCTTTGTATTCTTCCTCCCTCTCGCCCAGAGTTTTCGCTAGTGAAAGAAGCTACAAGACTACTAGCCTACCCCTGCATTTTATAAGGGAATAGTCAATTTAATAACTCTGAGATGGTCACATAACACTCAGCTGGATTAATCTTCAGATATTAAAGAGGGTTAGCTCTCCCATAACATTTCAGGATGGTTGATAAATACATACATTACTCTTTGTTTTGTCCCTGAATGAGGAATGAGAATTCTGTCGGGTGACACGGGCTCTGTTCTCATCTCTGAGTACATACAGCCACAAATCTGAGTATATTTAGGTTTCATGTGTGCTCATTAGCCCTTGCGTAATGATTACAATATTCTGTTCTGTTGCACTTAGAATGACACAGTCCTCTCACTATCAAAAAGTTTTAACTCAGACTGACACACTTACCAATGAAAACCAGTTTAGTCAAGGTTTTCCCTTAAAGTACAAGTTTCACAATTATTAAAAAAAAAAAAAATCTATGTTCAATTCACCTCCTCTGCTCACTAGTGAATAGATCCATTCCAATCATCAAACATTTTCCACCAAACATAACTACTGCTGGGGCCCTTTCAATGTCAGTGGGAGAAAAAACAAAAAAGAAGTGCTGCAAGCAACCACTTAAAGATAGGATTCCCAAAGTCCTATTAATGGAAGATACAGCCTGAAGAGGACAACTCTCATAATCAAAAAAACAGTACGTCACTTTATTAGGGCAAAATGAAGAACAAACTAGTGAAGCACCATATCTTTTAGCAACCGGTTTAAATGTAAAAATGGTGAGTAATAAATTCATCTCATTGATTAATGAAAATGGCAGCAATCATTTAAAAATTTGTCAGGGTAACACTTTTATTTGAAGCATCATCACAGTGAAATCTCTCTCTAGCAATCAGATACAGAGCACATGTTAAATTAACCTAAATTGTTCTCTTTAGCTCTGTGTATCAGTAAGGTCTTATGAGCTTCAGAGCCATCAGAGGAAGGCAAAAAAAATTGTCATAACCACTAAAAAAACCATTAATGAAAAGATTAGGTCTGTTCAACCTGTGTATATCTGTACAATCATTTTGCAGTTGTGGTATGCCTACAAAAATTGAGGGGAACACATACTGTAAAGAAACAGGAAGTATCACTTCCTAAGTGATTTTTCTGCCTGATTTCTTCCATGAAAAATGTGTATACATTGTGAAGTGTTGCTCTGTTGATTAAAAATGTCATTGTATTATAATTTCTTTCTGTATAAGTCAGGTAAAGTAATATTACAGCTGTCTTCTTGTGATGGCTACATTATCAATATACTAAGCAAATATTAAATTATCATATTTCCCTTATTCTGCAATGTCCAAATACTATTTTTATCAAGACTGGTTGACAAGACAGATCAATATTTTCCTCTTTCCAAGCGGAATACTCCATCAGCTCTAAAGTAGTACAAAGGACATATTCAAGATTTTAAATACAAAATTATCTAAAGTGTTTATAAATATGAAAATCTTGAATCTGTGTACATAAATACAGTTATTTTTATTCCTGATAATTAAAAGAGCTACTGAAGGTGCAAATAATAATAGAAAGATCTATTTTTACATTTTCAAACACAAGACCTGGTGTATTACCTGAAAAGGAGCATACACAACATCTGCAGGAATCATAACACTACCTAGTTCCTTTGAGACAAAGAGTCTTATAGTTCTTATAAATAAAAAGCTCAATATGTACAGAAAGATATGATTTCAGATCCCAAGATAATTTGTAAGTAAGCTGCATCCTTTAGTTTAGGATAATATTATCCAAAGTAGGAGAGATAAAGTGTTAACTATTCATTGTTAATATGTACAACTGGATTTCAGAGAAGAAAAAAAAAGAAAGAAAAAAGTTTTACTGTACCACATTGTTCACCAATATTTAAAAATGCTTTAGGTATATTCCCATGAATTCAGCATCTTGTGTGAGCACAGTAGAGTGCAATGCATACTGCAAAATTGCCATACAGAGTGAGCGGACTCAAATGCTTGAAAATACCTTGAAATATTCCTTATTTTAGAGCATTTTTCTCTGCATAATCTCTCTGCTGGTTTCCTCAATTGAACTAACTTTTAAGTGAGGACAGCCCACTACTTTTAACATTACATTAAAATACCAATAATTATTTCCTGGCAGTTAGTAAAGTACCAATATAGTGTACAGATGCACCTCAGAGCTGAGATTTGTGGGTGTACTTTATCCAGCTAAGTACTGCATGTACTCCTCACTGACTCTGGCAAGAACAGGTTCCTACGGTTACAAGTACATTACTAAATGAAATAAGGGTAATTCAAGTAGCAGACATCGCTGTACTGATGCTAGCTAACACCTCATCCTGGGTGCCTCCTATGCCTCTGCAGTGTCCTGTGGCCTGGATTATTATCATTATTTTATGTGGGCTCTTTTTACAGTTCAAATTGTCTGAAGCAGCAGCGAGGCTGTCTTGCAAGTCATCACAGTGGTTCTTCCCTAGCATTAAATCGAAGGTTGTATATCACACTGCAGGACATAGCATGAGGGCACAACACCACTGATAGAGGATACAAAAGCCACCCAGAAATCCCATGCCCTGAGAAAACAACAAAGATGTTAACCCTTTAGACATAGCCACCTGCCCTGGAGACCATTCTCCCAGGCAACCATTTCAGAGCTGCAACAGGCAGGGAGTTTCACATGAACAAAATAATGAAGACAGAACTGAGCTATACTTTCCTTCCTTTCAGCTCTAATTACAGTTGACAATGCCTGCGCTTAGTCAATCACATGCAGCACAAAGTACTATAGCAGATATTTGTAGTGAGTCTTGGACACAGAGGATGAAACTCAACAGACATCAAGTGCTAAATAAGTCTTTCAGTTTTATCTTGGTTTTTTTTCTTGTGGTCATCCCCTTAGCTCTGCCATTCTTTGCTCAATTTCGTGGATAATGAGACCTGATGTAAGCATTATATACTCTTAAGTCTGGGAGAAATGCCTGGATATCTTGCAGGCAGCACAGTCCTATCAGTTGCATATGTCTGACAACCACCAATTATGACTCCCCTACTTCTTTCCTCTTCTACACTTTCTATCTTTTCACTGATGGTTTTGCATTTCTTTTTTCCCCCCGTTCTCCTCTCCTTTTTCTTTTCTTGGAGAAGCAGCTATAAAGCTCCACATGGAAGAAAAAAAACAGATTTCCTTGCTCATGTGGTTACCACATTTCACATTGTGGGAAACAGCACCATGTTTTTCACACATTAACCACTTTACAGATGACTTTAATTAATTAGAAAATTCCTTCTGCTGTCAGCTTTACATATTGACTATCATAGCAGTATTTTCCCAGCTGCTGCAAACAGGGAGCTACACCGGAGGGAATAAAGTACTCCTCCCTCTCCTGGCATAACTGCTCCTACTTCAACACTGGGTCTTTCTTTCAGCCAGCAAAACAATCAGAAACTGGAGCAAGAAACCACAGGAGAAATGGGAAGATGGTGCCAAAAGTTGTGCTAAAAGAAAATTGCAAAAATGGCAACCATCATATTTGTCACTAGACTACATGCCACTCTCTGTCCTGGGGGTCACGACCTTCCCAAACAGTGAGGTCTACATCTCCACAGCTTGCTAATTGATATAAAATGGTTTATTGTCACACTTCCCAAGGACTAAATAACGTATTGCTAACCCTTAAGGGAAGTAACAACTTTGCTTTCAAGTTTTGGGGTGGAGGGACATAAACAGCAAGTTTTATTCATCTTACACTCATATATTTATTCATTATTATTATTATTCATTGTTATGATCATTATTTATTATTATATCCCATTATATATATATATAACTTTTAAACCTTCTTAGCCTACTACCCTAACCCTAGCACCTTTCCTCCATGACACAGAAAAAGACGCAGGTTTATCAGCTGAAAGTCACAGTCAAAAAAGTCCTTAAAATATCCCTGTATTCTTAAAAAAGCATTTCATTTTCTCTCTCACCACTGAGTTCTTCAGATTCTTTACTCTTTTGTAATATGCCCTGCTTCAAGCCACTACTGTTGGATAGTGGTTCCTGGGGAAGGAACATGTGTTTTTTCAGCTGCACGTGCTGCACGTCAGTCTGAAGGCCAACAATTTAAAAGCACTGGTAACATGCAGCATTGAAACTGATCTGTCAATGTATCATCAGAATAACAACATCACCTCATCTTAAAACTAGTGCTTATCCATTCTCAATAATCTCTGTAGCCCAAAGCAACATAAAATATCTTAAAGCTCAGAGCACAGAGAGATAAAAGAATCTGGGAAGAATAATACAGCAATTGTCTTACATATCTTATTTAATTGTTAATTGGAGGTAGGATGAGGGAAGGCTGATATTCAGTTGATTAAAATAGCTGCTTCAACCAAGTAATTTGGAGTTACAATAGAATCATTGCAACTTGAGATGGAATAACCTCCAGAAGCAGCTTGGAGCACATTCTGCAAATGCAAACCACAACAGCTACCTCCTAATGAAGCTATGTTTATGCTTTCTTTTTCCTAGAAAAATTCAATAGAAAAAGTAACTCTTCGATATTTGCTTTAATTGACCAGGTACTGATCAGCTTCACAGCACTGGAGGACCAACGGATTATAAGAACACATGGTATACTGATTAGGGCACTGCTATATTTGAATGTACTAAGCTGCAAGTAACAAAGATTGTAAAGAGATCAATTTTGGGATATATGCTAACCAGTTTCATTAGTACAGTATTTCACTGGCAAAAGCATATGTAAATGCTTAAATCATATTATTCTAATTATTTTTTTTAAATGTTATGTACACTTGATTTCTTAAAAACACAAAACATATGCTTGAAAAGTTTAAAGATTAAAAAAAAATAACAATTCCTCCTTTTAAACTAAATATTAACAAAATAATGTTATGTGAGGATAAAAATTGCTTCATAGTTGGCAGTATGAATTTTCTGGCTGTTTAGGTATTACTAATCTCAAGACACCTTGCTAGCAGGCATTTTTAAAGATAATTTAAGAATATAGTAACTCCAGTTATTCATGTAATTTCCATGAAACTATGGCTTTTACTAGAAAAAAACAAAAAAAATAAAAGCAAATTAATGCATTTTAAATAATAAAGTTGGGAAGTTACAAAAAATGCTGAATACCAGGTATTTAATAATGTATTTCCAGGCAACAAAGAAAAGTAATCATTTTTTGTAATGATGTATAATTACAAAGGCTTCTACCTGGGCAGCTGCAAAAGTTCATTTCCTCCCCAACAAAAAGAGAATTCGTTTCCCAGAGATGATCTCTTCCACAAAGTATTTTCATTCTTGATCCGTGTGTAGAACAGGTAGGAACTTGCTCTACCTTAGGCATTTTGATATAGAATCGTAAAATGGTTTGGTTTGGAAGGGATCTTTAAAGGACATCCAGTTCCAAACTTCCTTCAGTGAGCAGGACCATTTTCAACTAGATGAGGATGATGAGAGCCTCATCTAGCCTGACCTTGAATGTTTCCAGGAGGGGGACATCTAGCATCTCTCTGGGCAACATGTTCCAGTGTTCCACCACTCTCACCTTTATATCTAGTCTGAATCTACCGTCTTTTATTTTAAAAGCATTACCACTTGTCCTACCACTACAGGCCTTACAGGTAAAAAGTCTCTTGATCTATAAGTCCCCTATAAGTACTGAAAGGCCCCATTAAGGTCTCCCCAGAGTTCATCGCTTTACTTCCCTTGCTCTCAGAATGACATCTCTAAGGATGCAGAAAGCCTCAGCTGTTTTACGTTGGCACAGTAATGAAAATGCTTACATCACACCAAGCAAATATACAGAAGGAACATTCTCCCTAATTCTCTTAGAAAACAGATAGGTAGCATCACCTCTAGAACCCCTAAAAATGATTTGATTTTTAATACTGATAAGTACTTTGGCCCCTAGGGCTATAAACAGGAAGGCCAAGTGCACTTTTTGCTGAATGGTCACTGAAGTCCCTCTAAATCGAGTGTCTGACAAGAGCTAACTTCCCAAGAGTGCAGTCTTTTTTTCTTACCTTTCTATCACATGAGATTCAAGAGACATGGTACAATCCACTGAGGACTACCTCTTCTGTCTTTTTAATAAAATCCTACTCCTAAAGCTAATTTTCTCTGCAAGAAGGCAATTCACTACAAGTGATAAACATTTTGCCTAAATTGGTTACCTACCTATCATTAAGATCTCTACCACTGAAGTAGTCAGCTTGGTCTCCTCTTATACTGAAAAGAGGGAAGGATATGCACCTGTTGGATCAAGCTCAAAGGAGGGAGACATGAAGATGATTAAAGTATTAGAATACCTCTCACATCAGGACAGGCTAAGAGAATTGGGGTTGTTCAGCATGGAGAACAGAAGGCTCCAGGGAGACCTTAGAGCAGCCTCCAGGAAACCCACAAGATGGAGAGAGACTTTTCACAAGCACATGTAGTGATAGGAAAAGGAGTAGTGGTTTTAAACTGAGAATAAATTTAGATTAGATATTAGGAAGAAATTCTTCACTATGAGGGTGGTGAGGCACTGGAACAGGTTTCCCAGAGAAGCTGTGAATGCCCCATCTTTAGAAGTGTTCAAGGCCAGGCTGGATGGAGCTTTGAGCAACTTGATCTAGTGGAAGGTGTCTCTTTCCATGGCAGTGAGGTAGGAACAAGAGGGTCTTTAATGTCCTTTCCAACATTCTTTTCTATTGCAGACAGTTATATTAGACTTTAGAAGGGCTTATCTTTCTCCACAGAATATAAACGAAGCCAAATTGTATCAACCATATCAAAAGCTATCCCCATGCTAAACAGAACTTGTGCACACAGGTTCAGAAATGTCCTACAGCACATAAAAACATGTTATACAGTCAGTGGAAGCCCAGATCCTATGTCTTCTGCAGCCAAAAGTGGAGGAAAAATCAGTCCCAGGGGGAAGAAACAGTCATATTCAACTATCTTTATACAAAGCTTGCTAAGAAATTATACTTTGTGAATTATTTCTTATCTTGTAAAGAAATTGCAAACATTTAGAGATTACATTTCACCACTGAAACAGAAGCTTGAGAACAATAATGAAAACTTCAAAATTATTGGATAGAAAGCCATTAGAACACGAAGTCAAAAAGGGACTGATATACTCAACGATCATTGAAACAGCTTCACCAAGACTTGTAGAGACTACTGAGGTGTGCAACCTAAAAAAGACATAGATTTAGTACTACTGAATTGTAGAAATTACATGTCAGGGAAATTTAAAGTTGGAAGAGCCACAGAGGCAAGCTGCAAAGAACTTGGAAAGTTGTACTCCTGATGAAATGTCATTCACTGGCCACAGACTAGGAAAAGATTGCTGAAAAAATCCAGTGGAAGAAAACCAGCAGTGAGGGAATGCATCAGTGCACTATGCCTGTCATAAGGAAAATTGGGATATTTCTAAAGCTAGGTTGTGAACTCAGCTACTTAAGCAGGTGTTATCTGTTACAATACAGAACACCTTTGCTATTCAAGCCTATGGCTATAAATTATGCAAAATATCCCTATATATTTTGAAAGATATTTAATAATTCCTGTCAAAACCTCAACCTGAGCATCAGAAAAATATCCATCTCTAAAAGAAAAGATCACAACTAAAAGTAAAATCTAAATTAATAGTTAAAAAAAATAATGTTCAGAGAACGAAGGAGAGAGGGCACTTCCAACTGAGGACAATATTGTAGTAGGCACCTTCTATTTAGCACATATTCAATGTAGTGATAATAAAAATGTTTTCACACTCACACTTACCAACAATTTCACTTGGCTCCTTGTTGTAAAGTTTTTTGTTCCAGTAAAGAAGTCTGAGAAAAGGAAAGGAGACCAGAACAACAAGGCAGATGCCAACAAACATATGACCTGTGAAGGCTGCAAAATCCAGTCCCTGGGGAGAAAAAAAAAAAGGAAACCTAAATTAAAAGTCGGTTATTCAGTTATTTCTCTATATTACTTACAGGGAAAAGTATTCAACTGTATGTAATTTAGCAAACAATAATAAATATAAATCAATAAAGTAAGCTCCAAGTACAGCATATGCTGTACTTGTTTCAAGGAGACAAGCCACATCACAATTTAATTCAAAAAACTAAAATATAATATTGTGAGATATGCTGAAATACATTTCATGTTCCTGACATGGATAGAAAACAAAAACAAAACTGAATAATTAACTTTCCCATTTCACTTAAATCACTGTAAATTCATTTAAAGTCAAGCTGAGTAACAGAAATGGTTAAATTTTAAAGACTTGCTTTGTTTTAAACTGATGACAAGACATATCTTTTCACTAATGTTATCTGAACCGGGATTTAATCTAAATTCACATATATTATTCTACAATTAAAATATTATATGTCAATACTCTGTTTATTTTTCTACCTGGTTAACAAATGGACACATTTCTTTATATTTTGCATACTGAAACACTGGTAATAAGAATGAATAGTGACAAACCGCCCTAAAACTTTGAAGTTAGGCATGATCTGAGTAGGATGTTGGACTATATGACCTCCAGGGTCCCTTTCAACTGAATTAATCCATATTACACACACTGCAGTGAGTCAGCGTTAGCCTTTGGGCTTGGATTTTCTGAAGTTATTATGACTAGCCTGTCCAAAAGAAGTCATCCATGAAGCTCCAAGGGGGATCACATCAAAGTACTTTGGTGGCAAGGAACTGTCTTATATTCACAAAACAGAACTGGTGAACTGAACTGGTTATCCCAACAGAGCAGCTCTGTAACACTTGGAAGCAAGCATGGTCCAAGCCCTGAATAGCTCAGGTTGTCCAAACTTCAGACCACCCACTGATTTCCCAGAGACTAGAAAACCAGGCAATCTTCCTGTGCCATACCTCTATGTAGTGATTTGCCTTTTACCAAATATCTAGGTACTACCCATGGAGCCTTCTGTAATGCCAATATATATTGAAACTAGCTTCCTATGCAGCATCAGCTGGTATTATCTCTGTTGTTTTAAGATTACTGGGGACTTGCTACCTTAAAAGTGTGTTCTTCTGTATTGTGTCTTACTAAAAGAAAGTATGTGGAAATGTCCCAGCTGAATTGTTTCTAGATCAAAAAAGGAAAAAATATTTCTCTATTGCACCACAGGGCATAATAAAGAGACACACAACATGAGAAACTGATTAAAGTCATAAACAATTTTTGTAGCCAGATAAAGATTATTGCTCGTTTGTAAAAAAAAAAAAAATCCATAGCTTGCAGACAATAGAATAAATCTCAAAACATAAATATGCAGACCTAGGATTAGAATTTGATCCTATTAAAAATACAGGTTTCAGCTTCATGAGCTACAGAAAGTCATCCTTAGTTGACACTTAATAGTAGATTCCTTGCCTTTTCTACTCTCAAAAGGTGAAACTGTATTCTTGTTTATTTGCTGGCCTTTATTGTAACCCAGCTAATGTAATTTCTTCTATGAAAGCAGAAAGAATAGGAATTGGAATAAGATTATTTTAAGAATCAGACAGAAAAACATGATAACACAAACAAAAATAATATACATTCATTCAGTTTACCTACCTAATAGGTCAGACAATCAAATGTCTGACATCTCTGTAAAACAGATTTTACAAGTGATTTTTTATTAAAAAGATTGGCCTCTGGGAGTCAAGTCAAAATTCAGATTTACAGGAGATATTTCCATGAAGGATGAAATCAACATTCACAACTCTAGGAAATTTTACAATAGCAATGAGAAGGGAAAAAAAATAAATTCTGCAAAGGCTCAATATTTGTTAAGACCTGTCCCCAAGTATATACAGTCCATATCTTCCATGTGTTTTTCCCTAATTACAGCCATTTGAAATTAACAATAAATCTAATTTGTATACGGGTTGCCTCTAGCAAAAAAGAAATATCAGAAAATTTTGACCAGAAAAATCTGAATTCTTAAAACCAAGGTAAACTGGCCTTCATTTTGAACATTTTCGGTTATTGACAATGTGCCATTAAACAGTTCAGGAAGTATTCAGCTTTGCATGGTCTTTAAAATAGCCTAAGGAGAAGTAGTAAGCTGAAAGGAATAAAGCTGTAAAAACACTGAAGCTACACCAGCCAAAGTACCAATGCTTAAATCTGACTGATAGAGAAAATTATCCTCTTAAAACAAAAAAATGACTGGGAAAGAGCTGGTTGAGAAGCAATAAAGTAATTAGATGTGGTCAGAATATACTCAAACCAGAATTACCAGACCCAGAAAAATTAGTTTTCTGCTCCACCTAGTCTTACAAATAGCAGTGGAGACAAAGCTTTTCTCAGGCTGACAGCAACATGCCCACATCGTGAAGAAGGATGCTAGCTAACCAGGCAGTATGCTGCAGAAATTCTCTGCAGAGATACTCAGGCATAAAGATCCTTGTTAGTGTAGGAAATATGAGAAACAGGGACCTGAAGAATCCTTGGAAACTGGAGTTTAAATATGTGATGTCTCAGTCATGTTAATTGAACTTGAATTTAGGAAATAGCTCATTGCAAACAAATGCAAGCATTTAGAGTCACATGCATCTACATTTTAAATATCACATCAATTTCAGATCAAAACCCTTGAGCTTAGTTACTGAAATACCACAACATAGAGTCTTTTCAAAAAGTACAGCACAACATATGAGTCGCACAAAACTAATTTTCCTATGAAAAGGAAAACCACATCCACCTAGAAGACAAACTAAAAATGCTGAGGTTAAGAAGGAGGTCTCAGATCAGATTGATAGTTGAAAGGAATTGAAATGAGATTGAGATCACAATGCTCTTTAAAAAAAATCAAAAAAAGAGTATTAACAGCTTTGTGACCTAAGAACTGACATATATGTGCCTTAAAAAGTGATTTGTAGGCACCATCACAAGAGAAAAAAAGAAATGTCTACTAGATTTTTTGGCATCCTATCCAGGAGCTTACCCAAACTTTTCAAAGACAGTAGCTAGGCTGAGATTCAGTATTTTTTAAACTCCATAATATCACTCTCATTGATCTTTCTGATCTCTGAGATCCCCAAGAAAAAAGAAAATGTACTGCTTTGCTCTGACTATAGAACAGCTCTTGAATTCATCTGAAACAAATCATTTTCTAACATGGAGTTTGCTTATTTCAGGAAAAAGTTTACATGACAGCATTGCTAATGATAGCACAACACTGATTCAGTTCTGTTCCCATCTCTTGTTACCAGCTTTCCTCCACATCATCTCCTTCTGTCGATCCACAAGAACCAGTGAATGAAAATTAATCCTGATGATTACTAGCCTTGGACATCGCTGGCAATCTCTAGCCTCAGACAACAAGTACCCAGTAGCTATGAAGAGGCTGAGGACTACCAAGGGACTTCTTATGGCTGGTATCAGAAGGGCTCACAGTGAAAAACATCTGCCCATCCTGATGCTTTGGGTTGGGTGTTTAGCACCAGCCTCTCTACAGCACACAGGATATATGCTTCCAGGGAAACATAGGGCAGATTTCACACAGACGTTGTCAGTTAGATATTATTTAACTGTCAGCCTTTGAAGAACTTGAGGAGACTAAAGGGTTTACATTGTACCACAGATAAAAATAACACAGCAGAGCATACCAATGTAGTAGCACAGTTACTTCATCAGTTGTTGCTGCTACCTTTCCCACACACTGGAAAGGGCATATAACATCTTCACAGAGTCTACATTCATATCCTTTGTAGCTGTGGATAGCCCATTTTATAACTCCTGAGTTCTCTGCACTGCTGGGGACAGGATTCAGCATTGAAAAAAACACATTAAAGTGCTCCACATGTCTGCTGCATACAACAAAATGTCATTTTCATAAAGATTTTCTTTTACCTTCACAATAGACTGAAATAAAATTGACATGCACAATAGGCAAGAAATACTTTTCTTCCGGGAGGTTTCAATCCATCAGATAAACATAATGCATGTTTCAAATGTCCTTTACCTGAGGCTATGCTGACTGAGTTAAATTTTTTCCGTTCCCCAGTCAACAGAAAATCTAAGATTTTGTTTTTGCAAGACAACAGCCTAAAGATTCCATTACCTACAGATTCAAAGCTGAAATAGTGAGAATTCTTCTTCGGTTTATAGTTTTAAATGCAAAGTCAAATATATGAATTTCATATTAGGAGGAAGTATCATACTGTTTTCCTAAAATACTAACTTTCTATCATCTGATTTTTTTTAATTGCTTTTGGAGGTGTGAAATTAACTTCTAATGATAAAGTTCTTTCCAGAAGGAATCTGCCATTTTAGAGCAAAGAGGAAGCAAAAATTATAGCTAGGTGTAGCAATTAAGGGATCAAAAAATACTGTGCTTATAGCCACAATGTCCTTTATTTAATATTTTAGAACTAATAAAATGAGGAAGAGCAAGGCTAATTTATTATTTCTACACTTATTTAAACATCCCTCTGGCTGAATGACTGACATCTACCTTGTCTCAGGGGGAACTGCTCATGATGTTACTGAGCCAGAAATCACTGATAGTCTAACACAGTTACATGAAGATAATGCCTGAGACATTGGCAAACCTCCTTTTTTCTCTTGTGCTATACTCTTTAATGACTACTACATGGAGAGATGGAGGGAAAAATCTGAAATCAGTCATAAACCTATAAATTTTATTTCATATACTTTACCTAGTATTTCACTTTTTGTTGAGAAAATGAATCAATGAAACATTGACAGAAAGGGCAAGAGTTCTACAAACTGATTAACAGTTTTAACAAGATTGTATCCAGCAACCTCAAGAAAAATAGCCTAGTAAACCCTGGAAATCCATTTCACAGTCTGCCAGTGCTTGAAATACCTTTATAGATTCACATATAGAATTTTCTCTCTTCCGTTTTTTCAGCATAATCTACTTTTATTCATAAATTTCTGTTATCATGATTTTTCATGAAATATAATCAATGAATATCATGTCATGCTAAATTATGGTATCAAGGCTGAAAGTCTCCAAAAGGCAGAACGGGAGATTCTGATGTCTGGCTGTTTTTCAGGAAGTTCCTGTTAAATGTCAAGAATAACTGACAGGAGCCCTGAGTGGCATTCTGAAACCCCCAAATCCTCAGCAAACTTCAGAATAACCGTATGAGCTTTATCATACACTAATATAGACAGTAAATAAGAGGATATAATCTAATGGCTAGCACATGCTAAATCTACTTTTGCTCTCATTGTTGCTTCTCTTAGGCAGATTAAATCTAGATATACTAGTGCACACTATGTTCACACCATCATTTTGCTCTGGAGACGTGTTTATTCTCCATCCAGTCTCTAATGAACTTGTAACCACAGCATAAGCAGCTTCTAATTTCAAAGGTGTGACTGTAGATACTTGTGGAGTTCTCAAATATAGAAGACTTAATGTTCAACCTTTCCAAAAGCAGTGAACAGTTCAAATCAGTTCATGCTCTACTGTACATGGAGTTCCCAAAGTCTGAAGCACATAGCTCTTCTAAATGTTAACAAAGGCCACTCAGTAGCAGTGCTCTGAAGGTAATAAAAAATTTATAGTTTGTATTCAATGAATGAGTTTTACATGCTCTCTTAAAGAAAACTTTTCTTCTCGTTCCCTAAAAACACAACAAAAATGCCATTTTGTGAAACTCCCAACTCCAACTGAGAACAAGCAAGGGTACAGCAAATCTTCCTCTCCTATTATGCAAATGTTCCACTGATTCCAGGTATGATGTTAAGGAATATGTCATTATTATAAATTAACCACTGCTACAAAGAAAAACTACCTTTGACATCCATTTGCATCTCGAGACAAGTAAACAGACCTACACTTTAATGAGTAAAATGTAACAAAAAGTTTATTTATTCAAAGACATTCTAAATGAAATATTCTTAATATGATATGAGTTTTCCCCCAAATCTAGGGAGAAAAATCTCTCTAGTACTACAGTAAACAAAGAGTAAAGTATTTATAATGCTACAACCCAACAATAGCACTCAAATTAACAAGGCTTTGTTTCATTTTGTATTGATTTAACAAACAATGATTCCCAAGAAAGTGCAAACTTACAAAATATCTTATTAGATATTTTGTTTTTAGAGGTTGATGTGCTACTGTAAAAGTTCGGGAAGATTAGTAAAATTGTCCTCCTGATTACACCTAGTAAAATAGAAAAAACAATAATCTACATGGTGCAATACACACTCATCCTCCTACAGGGGCAGTTGTCCAAGTCCTCCTGTACTTACTATGCAAAAATAACACAGAAAAGGTAGTGCAAGAAGATGAAAAGAAGAATTTCAGTGACTATATAAAGAAGAAAAAATCCTAGCATGGCAAAAACATGATCATCGTGCAAAAAGAGGTAAAAAACAGGTACTTTCTATAGAAAATGTCATAATAGTACTATAAAATACAATGCATGAAGTGCTATTTCCAAAATGCTGTTAGTGCATTCCATGACTTTTACCTTTAACCCATTTTTTTTAAAAAAAAAGAATACATTTTACGTGGTACAAATACAGCAGACATTGCATGCATTTTAGGGATAGATTGGTAGTGGATCATATAACCCTCCTTCACAGCAGCCTTTTTTAGAAGTAGTTTCAGAAATGGGACAGCAGTGTCTACATTTCTTCTTCTGAGCAAAAGAGAGCAATGCTGGAGCAGGTGAACAAATTAGGAATCCAGTTTTTAGTTCAACGGCACAGAATGTAACAGGCCAGATGGTCCAACTCTCTCCCTCACTCTTGCCTTTATTCAGTTACTCCTGACAGTGCTCTCCAAGGCAAGTCTCCTTTATAGGGAGTGAGCTCTAAGTAGGAAGGACATAAGCCAGTCCATGCCACTCGGCCTCAAAGCCAAGAGTAGGCCTTTGAGTCTCTGTTAGTTTTATATAGATATATGGATTTAAAAGATGAGAATACAGGAAAGAATTTCAGGTCTCATGGTCCTGTGTTGAATCTGATCTATTTTATTACATATGTATTTCTATAATGCAAGAAAAGATCTGAAAACAATCCAGAGTGAAAACATTTGGAAAGTTTTTGGGCTCTCTGCAAGTACAGAATTTTCTATGTCAAATTCGCACGGGTATTTATACATCTGAATCCTCCCAAAATTATCAATATCTCATTCAGGTGAAATGTAAAATTACTTCCTGTCAATGTGATTGCTTAATTGCTTCCCATGTTTATAGCCACTTCCATAGGTTCTACAGAGTTTCTGAGTATTTAGTAAAATGACCTGCATGGCAGGTGCTAATTATTCTCCTTTAGAAAAGAACATTTAAATAGTTGCACAGATTTTATATTTAAAAATGTAAAATTTAGCTATCAAATTCTCAGGCAGGAATATTAACATCTCCAAAGTTATCATCTAAACAGGTTAATTGCAGAACATTTCAAATATTTTTAAGATAAACATTCAATTTATTAAACACAGTGAACTTTGAAAGACATTTTCTAACCTGGACAGTAGTTAATTAATTTGAGTGCATTCAGTTAATTAGAAGACATCCTTTTTTGAAATGGCAATAGAAACATAATGAACTGCAAATAAAAAATATAGAACTTTATATTACAATTCCCTCATAACACTTGCACAGGTATTTTCACACTAGCCCATATACTACATTGAATTCCTCTAAATTTATTTATTTGGGGAGTTTCTGATACCTAGCTAAAACAGAAAATACATGCCTGGTGTCCTTACTACCTGTCCACAGGGCAGAGAGGGACATGTCGGTGGGAGGAGATGATGGGACTGGGACAGTTCCACTGGCACTTGTCTGAAGTCCCACAGTCCCACCCATCACCAGCCTTTGGCATTAGTCACTCAGCAAAATGAAACCATGGAAAAGCCAAGTATTGGAAGTTGTCATTGCAGCCTGGGGATACCAGAATGTTGGCAGGAGGTGGGAGCCAGATGCAGCCCATGCATGGGAGGAACCGTTGCCCTCCTCTCACTCCCCACATCACCTTGGCATGCAGCTGAAGGACAAAGTCTGTGCTTGCAGATAGGTTATGTACAACATGGGTCTGTGGGCGCAACACTGTCCCCCATCTTATGGAGTTTTGCACATAGACAATTATTTCTGGTTTGACATTTCTGGAAAGGAATTAAATTGTCTCAACATATTTAACTTTTGAGAAGAAGCCTATTCTGAAAAAAAAAAGTTGGTTTCATCTTAATTTTCACCTTTTCCTTCTTTTCCAACTTGCTGTCCTCTCTTTACAGCCCTTCATTGTTTTGCTTCCTTCTTTACTTTGCCATTGACAAGGATATCCTCCCCACTACCATCAAGAAAAAAAAAAAGGAAACCAGTATTCTAGGTCCATATAAAATGTCCAGTTTTCATCGTCGTTTTGTCCTCAAAATACCACTCTGATATGTCTGACCATCAAGAAAGAAATAGCATGTCAGAAAAAGTGGCTTATGTTCTGTTTATATGGCTACCTGGGGAAAGAGAAGGTCAACACTATGTAAGTCAACAACAGTACTTAATTTTAGCAGCCAAACAACTTGGAGTACGTACCCTCATTCTCAGTTCCTGCTTTGAAACAATAATCACATTTGGAGGATCTCCAACAGCTGTGGCAGCCCCCCCAATATTTGTGAAGATTACTTCTGCAATCAGGACATGCCTAGGATCGAGATTAAGAACTTCGCAGAGCCTGCAGTACAAAGAAAATGGAATTAACTTGTTACCCTACTACTAATTTACTTTAAACCTTAAAATTTATAACATTTACAATATGTGGTAATTGCACTGAAAAATTGCCTAATATTTTTGTATGTGCATCATTAAAGTTTTAATTGTGCTACATTGTATGTGCTAGAGTAATAATAGCAAAATAAATGCAGAAATTATAGTTTTTTTTTTACATCTGTAATGTAATAATTGATGGTTACAAAATTGATGTATTTTAAAAAGCGTTTCACTAAAAATAATCAATTATTAGAAGATATAGGCTACACAGAATTTCAAATTTTCAGTATCCCACAACTTTTTAAAGGCCAGGCCACATTGACCTATAGAGAAACTATTCTGCGCAACCATAGGCTCTGCCATCTGCCTCGGTTATAAACTATCTTGTGGGTAGCAATGGTAGATGATTGTGCAGGCAGACTGCTAGCCATGAATCACCTATTAGACACCTCGGCTTTCAGCCTAGGTTTATTCAGTTTGTTCTGTTCCAGTTTTTCCCCTTCTCTAAAGATTGAGCATGAATATTTTTATTTGTAATGCAACAAGAGTAGAAAAATGTACATTCCCCATTGTTTAAAAAAATCTCCAAATGCTTTTAGCAGTTCAAAAATATTTAATGCTTCTTTAGTAAGACTTTTCTTTATAAGAAAAAGCAAAATCTTAAGTGCTCTGGCAAATACTGGGATTGGCTCAGTAAATTCGTGATCTCTTTCAACTCATAGCCGATTTAGACACAGTAACCTCCACGGAGATTACTTCAACTCACACAAATTATGTTCACACACAGATACACACATTCCCCTCATTTCCAAAGAACTTTTTTTACTTCAGACTTGGACTATGGTATTAAAGGCTGAAAGTATAAGGTCAAAGCTAAGCACTTTGGAATAAGGAGCAACTGCTTTCCTGCTCACAGCTTATCAAAACGTTGCACCAGTCAGTAAAGATGCTTAAATTATTGCTCCCTCTACCTAACATGGGATGGGGGGAAGACTGGGCAGAGAGAATGCTTTCTCAGGATTGCTTTTGCTGTAGTGCTGTCACACATTTCCCTGAAGGAGTTGAGCTTTATTATTCAGTCTAAGTCTGTATTATTAAAACCTATATTTCAAAGAGAAAAGAGTATATTGCACAAAAGCTTAACTTGATACAGTTACGCTGTCACCAAGAGTGTCAATTTAAAAATCAGATAAAAAACACTATCAGATGACGAATACGTCAGCACATAAAAACTCCAGAACAAGATAACTGCAAAAATACACTATTTCCCCAACAGCATAAAATTATGCAGTTAAAGGGTACTTTGTAGTACAACTGGCGCAACTGTATCAATTGGGTACAAGACCACAATTGTAATATTAACTTCATTCTCTCCTTGATTTCCAAATGTTTCAAAATATAACCTTAACTTCTCTTTAGCAATTCTTTCTTTTTCGTAGGCCTAGGAATAGCTTGAGGAAACAGCCTATTATGTACATCCAAAGTATAAAACCATCAGAATTGTCAGTTTAAACTTTGTCAGTTTACTTAACCTTGATTATATAATTTCCCATATGAACAACCATTAGCTTTTTTCCAGTTTCCAATAACTAAGTCTCTTGAAAATAAACCATAACTAAAAAGGGGTAGTTATTACATTTTTTATCAGCTTACTACAAAATGCAGAGTGAAACAAGTATCATGCTTTATGCCTTATAAATGGAAACATAAATCCTTGTATTCAAAGAGTCAGTGAGGTTTTCTGCAAGCTTTATCTCCATGGCAATGGCAGCACAGTGCAGCATAGCAAAGCTGTAGACAAGGACTGAAGACAATGGCATTAAGATAAAAAACAAAAAATTACTCCCAGCATGAAGCTTTTAGAAATCAGCAATTATTTGGTTTTGCTAGGAGAGATAAAATTTTGTTTTACCTTTGACAGTGATTCAATCACAAATGTTTCCTGCACACTGAATTTCCCCTTCTTCAGTATTACAAACTCATTTAGTACAAAACTAAAGTCCTTAATATACATTTGCTATCACACTCCGGTCCTTAAAGGGTGTGTGCAAAGATGGAGACTTTTTCTCCACAGGAAGCCACATGAATAAGACAAGAGATAACAAGAACAAGTTGCACTGGGAGAGATTTCATCTCACTATATGAAAAACGTTTTTATGACAAGAACAATTAACCACTGGAACAACGTCCCCAGAGACATGGTAGAGTCCTCATCACTGGAGGATTTGAAAAAGTGACTGAAAAGAGTGCTAGATCTCATCTAGGATCCCTTTCCCAAGAAAGGTTGGACCATATGATCTTTCGAGGTCCCATCCAACCTGGGCTATTCTATGAGTCTTAGAAAATGGAATAAATATTAGCTCTGCCTGTGCACAGTAGTTCATGATACATCGACATCTGGATTTCAGTCCATTCCCAATTATAGTTAATGCAAAATATTCTGCAACACAGTTAAAGAAAACTTGGTGTTTAATTGTTCCTGTGTTGCTTGCTGCTAGAGGTGAAATTATTGACTGGATTAAGGCAAAGCGATCTTTTGAAAATATAACCAGACAGAAGAGCAATGTAGCTTTTGTTCACCAGCTGTTGCCTAATCTAGAATAAATTCCACTTGCAGAATTGTTTTTTACTGCTTTACACTACATTTTAAAGAGGGAGTATATCTTAATAGAATTTTATATACTTTGCTGTGATGGCTACAAGCATTTCATCAATCAGGATAATTTTAAAAACACACTGGATCTTTCCAAAACTGAACTGGATTAACTACATTTGTCTGGTCAGAAGCTGGTTAAATGCAGGTTAAGTGGTAATTTATAATCAGACGTTGATTAAACAGAGTTGAAAATCACATCTTATTAAATTACAGAAATTTGAATTACATTCACTGTTCTTGCAGTGGTTTTACCCTGGCTGGGTGCCAGATGCCCACCAAATCATTCATCACTTCCCCTTCTCAACTGGGCAGAGGAGAGAGAAATACAATGAAGGGGCTTGTGAGATAAGGACAGGGGGATCACTCGGCAATTAGTTTCACAGGCAAAACAGATTCAGCTTGGGGAGAAATTGTTTGACTTATTAATGAACAATCAAAACAGAGCAGGGAAATTAGATTTTTTTTTTTTTTAATCTTACTCTTAAAACACCTCACTCCACCCCTCCTCCTTCCCATAACCATCTCTACCCCCACTCAGTGGTGCAGGGGATGGGGATTCAGATCAGTTAATTACAGATGGACTTTGCTGTTTCTTCTCAGGGGCAGGCCTCCTCACACTTCCCACCGCTACACTGTTGTGTCCCTCCCCACAGGGAACAGTCCCTCACGAACTTCTCCAATGTGGGTCCTTCCCATGGGCTATAGTTCTTCACAAATTACCCTAAATGTGAGTCATCCACAGGGCAAACAGTCCTTCAGGAACAAACTACTCCAGCCCGGATCCCCCACAGGGTAAAAAGTTCTGACATCAAATCTAGTCCAGTGTGAGCTCCTTTCTCTACAGATTCTCAGGTCCTGCCAGGAACTTTTTCCAGTGTGGTCTTCCCACAGGGTCATAGCTTTCTTCAGGCAATCCCTTGCTTCAGCATAGGGGCCCTCCCTGTGCTGCAAGTGGGTCTCTCCTCCACCTCCACTTCACCATCGACTTTCAAGGACTGCAGGGGCACAGCTCCCTCACCACGGGCTGCACCACAGGTCACAGGGGAATCTCTCTTCCAGTGCCTGAGCACCTCCTCTCCCTCCTTCTCCACTGACCTTGGTGCCTGTGGAGATGTTTTCACATTCTCACTCCCAGTTGCTGCTGCAGTTTAGCAACTGCACAGCAACTTCCGCTTCTAAAATCTGTTATTCACAGAGGCGTTACCTCAGTCACTAATTGGCCAGGCCTGGGTCAGTGGGGGGTCCAGCTTAGAACTGACTGGCGTTGGACCTATCAGCTACAGGGGAAGCTTCTGGTAGCTTATTTTTCAAGCAGCCACCCCTGTAGCCCACTACTACCAAAACCTGATGGCCACATAAACCTCTCCTGTTAAAAGTACCAAATATGTAATCTCAAATTGAGGCATTAACTAGTGACTGTACTAATGTGTTGATCACCAGCAAGAACAAAATTGAGGGTCTCATATTTCAAAATAAAGGTCTTAATTGAAATCTGTAGATTTTTTTTAATTTGTCATGAGCATTAGGAAGGATATCAACTTCAATAAAACATAAATGACTATCTAAAGCTGTATATAGATATCAACCAGTAAAGGATAAGGCAGCTTTAATTAAAAAATTCTCCCCGCTTAGAGGAAAAAAAAATTTCATCTACTCCAGAGCATTTGGTGCAATATACTGCTATTGCAGTTCAGATATGGAGCCAAACCAGAGTAGTTATCTGCCAAGACAGTATAAACAGGCTTCAGATATGTGCTTATTGTTAACACAAAGGGAAAAGGCAACCAATCCCTTTGAGAACATTAGCTCTTCACCCTACTACAATAGGAGTATTTGAGGTTTTGATTTCAATTTAGATGATCCAAAAAAGTCCAAACAAGCATTTTGCACACATGTTTACTACTGATTGCTGGCTGTAAAAGACCAAGTCCAAAATCATAACAATAAAGTACCTTATGGTTACTGGAGTAAAGAGCAGCACAGTGGTAACATTGTCCAAAAATGCAGAAAGAATTGCAGCAATGAGGCACAGAAGCGTAATCATGGCCCACACCTTTCCTCTAGCGAATCGATATGCCTGATAAAACAAATAGAAACAAAACTGAGGAACTAGATACTCCAGCTTAGTTTTTTTTAAAAAAATGATACATAAAACAACTTCATCAAAGATGAGACAATAATGAGCTCAGAGTATTTATTAATCCATGCACCTTCAATAGCATAGTCTCAAATATCAATTGGCAACAAAACAGCCTTTGGAAGGGGGAAAACATCTCCATCATGCAGAGGAAGAAACAAGTCTGAAGAGACACCATGCTCCACTGCCAGGCACAAAAACGGTCTGTGGTAGGCACAGGGCTGAGCCCCTACCTTCTGCCTGCATGTCCAGGTGGACTAATGCAGTTCAGATCTCCTTCACCCTCGACATGCTGGGACACTTTCCCCATTCTCAGGGCAGCACTGCTAGAGCTACACAGTCTGGGCATTTATGTAGGCAGGGGTTGTGTGTTTTATTTACAGCAGTTCTATCCTCAAAGCAGCCCTCCTTGTGTCTTTTGTTTTCACTCTCTCTACCATTCTCAAGAAAATTAAGCTCTGCGCCAGGTGACCATTGGTAATATTTGCTTTACAATCAATCCATCAGAATTACCCTTTTCATGCAATCCTTGATTCTGCTACTGTGCAAAGGTGTGTGGCTATTTTTCATGTGTGATCATAAAGGTAATGAGAGTTCTTATACTTCCTCTCTCCCACTGCCAGGCTTAAATATAGATTTCAGCTAAAGCAGAACTGCAGTCCTGAGGAAGTCAGTGAAATAATGCAACTTTATGTTGTTCATATGTTTGTGTACCCTTCCATGGGACTTTGCCTTTTTCCTGTAGAAAAAGAATTGTCTTAAGGGCCTTCTGTTCATCTCTGGAAGATACAAGTTGACAACTATCATTTCTAAGGTGATGAAAAACCCATGTGGACAAGTTCCTGTGTACCTACTCTAGGTGGTCCTGCTCTGGCAGGGGAGTTGGACTAGATGATCTTTTGAGATCCCTTCCAGCCCTTGAGATTCTGTGATTCTGTGTGAATACAAATTATCCTAAGAAAGGTTCTTCAAATATAGTGTTTGGTGTAACAGATCTGATTAAATACTAACTTAATTAATCCAGTAATAATTAAGAGTACCAAAGCATGCCTACCTTTACTGCACAGTAGTCAAAGAATCCAGTCTCTGAAAAAATGGCCACCAAAACCATCTACCAAAAGACAAAATAAAAAATAATAGCTTGCAACTGAATTATTACATAAAAGCAAAAATCATGTAGTTAGTGATCCTGAAAAAAGCCCTTCTTATGTGATGCAGCTCTGAGAATCTAATTGCCTTCATATTATGCTAACCACTACAGCTGCCAGATCTCTCTTGTTAATACGTCATTTGATGAAATTTAGTTCTCAGCATAGGCAGTCTGTAAATGTCATGCTAGTCTGGTTGAACTTTATTTGTAGTGACTAAGTGGGCATCATGCATTAAGTGCTTAATGTATCTCCTACGTGTCATTAATCAAGAAAAGCCAGTAAATGTGTTTGCTTGCTGCAGTAATACTCTACCGAGTGCAGAAGATAACAGCTGCAAGAATTATTTTGCATTTTCCCAAATTTCTTGTAGGTTTCCTGTCCTTCCATCTTTGCACTCAATGGATTTTTCTTATTTTCTTTTCTGTGAGCAAAGTAGGGAGCAGGAAGCGGCATGAGGATGTAAAAGAATGACCACAGATAATTGTAATTTTGTCTGTGTATATTGTATATTTTGTATTAGAGATTTATAGCACTTGGACAACTCTTTTCACCATAAATAGCTCTGGGCAAAGTGATTAAAATAACATATTATTATAATCTAATCAGATATTTCTCCTTCGTTTCTGGTTTGCTGATGTTTTGCTCCAAACATAGCACTGACTAAGGCAAATAAAGCCAGTTTTCCTAGCAAAGTATGTTTAAGGAAGGTTTTGAGAAAACAAAATTAACAGGATCAATGAGCATGATAATACTTGCCAGTAAAATAGGTATTTCCATTTATAGACCTCAAGGATATTTTTAGTATGCCAACACAATTTCACAGATTAAAAAAAAAAAAAGGGAAAGGATCAGTAGTTTCAAAAGTGTCCCTCAGAGGTCTGATCATCCTCCATTTTTGATAAGTCCCTAAAGCCAAAATTTTAATCATAATCTGTCTCAGTTATGTACAATTAACAAAATATTTAAAAGGGAAATGGCTCTATATTGAATGTGATTCTTTCAGCACGTTTAGAGCAAAAGATGCACTTCAGTTACCATTCCAAACAGCAGCGCCAGTGTCTCATAATCAATCCACTCCACCACTTTGACCATACTTGGCCTCTGCAATCAAAAAGTGCAATTACCAGTGAATGCCACAAAACAATTTATGATTAGCTATGAAATTTAAACTCCACTTAATTGATGAACCATTTAAATAAGCTATGATAAAAATTAATAAGCATTCCTATAAGGTACAGAAAAGGACTCATCATTACCATTATTGCTATTATTATTACTACTACTATTACTATTATTATTTCTAATTCAAAGTTCTGCTGGAGTGTTAGGTGGGTCATTATCAAAAGCCTACATTAGGCTATTGGCTTATCTAGTTGTTCCTTATGTAGCATTACAGAAATAAAAGATAAGCAAATTACATGGTACACCCTCGTTTCCTCTTTGGTAAAAGAACAAAAGCATACTACTTCACCTGTGAACAGATTGGAGGGAACTGAAGAGAACATAGCAATAATGTGGTGACCAGTTATGAGAAAAACAGAGAAAATCAATCAGAGGTTTCACTAAATATCAACTAACAGTAAGCAGGGGTTGGGGGGAAAAGGATTGGAAGGTGTAAGCATGAGGTGTAATTATTTGGGGTAGTATAAAGCAATGTATTTCCACTTAGGTTTGCTTTGTAACCTAACATTACTGAAAATAACAGTGCTAAAGTAACTCTGAATTAAGCTGAAAATGGTTGTGCTCAGCTTCCTGCAACTAAGAACAAAAATAGCATTAACTGATTTCTTCCTACTCTTCTTGTCTATACCCTAGGCTGACTTGTTTTCCCCAAGATGCTTCCTCATCCCAATATTTGCCCTAGCAACCCTCCCTCTTAAAAACCACTGCTCTGTTATGTGCCCAAACACAATGGGAAATTTTTTCTATATCCAGAAACAAAGTAAGTACTTACACTCTGAAAACTTACCTCTCCAACAGCAGCTAAGGCAGCTAAAGCTGCCAGGGAGCCCAGCATCGCTGCAAGGGTCCTGTGAACAATCTGCAACAAAAGATAAGGAGAAAAGGATAAAAATTCCTGTAGTTGATTCTTTTCTTGGTTTGTTTGTTGCAGTTTCTTTTTCTCTATTCCACTCCAGTCCCCTTCAAAAAGGCCTTACAAGAGAATTACTGACTATCTTGCTTCACTGTGGGATCTTATATTTAAAAAAATAAATAAATAATCAAAAAATCCCTAAAAAACCCAAACAAAATAAACCAAACAAACTAACAAAGAAAGACCCCATGCCTATGCAAAACACTGCTAGGAGGCCTCAACTCTGGTCTCAAGGCAGGGGAGGGACATCAGCACCAGTTTCTTATATTTGGCACCAGATGACCCCAGAAGGAAAACAATTCCTTTTTGGTAAGAGAACAAAAGCATACTGCTCCACCTGTACACAAATTGGAGGGAATTGAAGACAACATAGCAATAACGTGGTGACCAGTTATGAGAAAAATAGAGAAAAACAATCAGAGGTTTCACTAAATATCAACCAAGAGTCTCAAAAAGACTAGTGCTGTTGGCTTCTCTTCACAGCCCATGAGAAGAAGATGTGTGTCCAGGAGGTGATTCACCTCATTCTTTAGAGGTGCTTGTTCATTTCCAATGTCTACAAAGCAATACCCAAGCAAATATCTTAGACCTGGGGCAAATGACATACACAGAAATACTAGACTTTGAGTTCCCAGGTCCAGTTTGTGGTCTGGGATCTGTCACAGATAGATCTGTCAGACTTTACACCTACTTTCTGTCTCACACACATAGTTTTCTTCTTTCAGAAAGTGGGGTTCTTTTACAGCAGCAAAACAAAGTGTTTTGGCCTCAAGTAAGCCACACACTTCAGCTGAAATCTGCTGGACACCTTTGCTGCAGTCTCCTTGGTTCTTCAAAAGCTGCTGTCACTAGAATATAGACTAACCCAGCCTTAAGTAGTGCTTTTCCTCCACCTCTAAGGTTTCTCCAGCATACAAGCAATGCATCTGAAAATGCATCCAAACCTCTGAGCACAACACAGACAATCATTTAATACTGCAACAGTTACTACAGTATATGGACATTTGTCCACATCTTTGTATCTAATGAATAAATTACACTTACATTTTCTTGAAGAGAAAGTACAAAAGCAAGTAAGAAAAAATAAATATATCAATGAATAACTGAGAAGTCAAAAGAAAAACCTGTCTCATTCACCTGTTTTTCTTCAAAACACACTGGCGAATAACCTATTCTGAATGGTAAAGCAGGAGATCAGACCAAGGTTTTTATGTCCTAGTAACCTAAAAGCACATATTACAGATTAGAGATCCCACCAGCTCCCACAGAAATGTATGTTAGAAGTTACTTTTTCATCTTTGATTTCCAGTTTCAGAGCATTGATTTGAATGCACGTGTATAGCCCTTTTGATTCTGCAAATGTAGGCAGCATGCAATAATGTGATATTTCTTGTAGCTGATGATGGGGTGCAGCAATTAGACCTTACAGTCCTTTCCAATGAAAGACACAAAGCAGAGGTACTCGTTAGGATACTTCTTACCAGGGCAAAGTAAGTTCAAGGGTAAGCTACTGGGGAATCCTCAGACTGGAGGCTTTCTCATCATCTGATCACCACCCACATTAGATAGCTCTTTTGCAGTCATCAGAAAGATATTATGGGCTTGCTGAGATTTTATTTACTTTAGGGTTTTTTTGCATATTTCCACATTAGTATTTTTGCTGTCATCACTGTATGCTTAATTGTGTACAGTGGGTCGACTGCATTTTCAGTTTCCAAGAGTTTGCTGTCACCTATGGGTGAAATTTGCTTTCATTTATGTAGAAAGATAGAAGAAAATGCAGTATAAATGGAGTCATCTACCAGTTCCTCCATCCTGGTGAGTTGAGTTTTCTTCTCTGAGGATATTCAAAATCCACCTGGATGAGTTCCTGTGTGACCTACTCTAGGTGGCATGCTCTGTCAGAGGGGTTGGACTAGATGATCTTTCAAGGTCCCATCCAGCCCTTGAGATTCTGTGATTTGGTGATATACGGAAGTATATCCTGGAGAATCAGCAAAGATTATTCACATGCAAAGCTCTATTACAAAAAGAGTTGTCAAATGCACAACTCTTCATTCCAGAGAACTACCAAGTGAAAGTTATGCAGTAACATAAAGCCTAGAAAGAATGCTTAGGTAAACTCCAAGACATAAATATTCAAAAGGTTAGACTTGGGTAGGTTTAGAAAATAAGGGATTACCCTTTAACTTTCTATTTACATGAAGTAAATCCTAAACAAGGGATATATTTCTAAAAGCATGATTAAAAGTTTACAAATAGAAAAATGAATGATGCAAGTTATAAGCTGTGATACTCTTGAAACAACAGTTCCATCTATTACACATTTGGAGGGTACTGTATTAGGTAAAATTCCATTATTATTCTTTTGGAAAATATTACAGATCTGATCCAAACTGTTTTAAAGTTTGACAGGAGGATGAGTACCATTTCAGGATGAATCTCAGAGTGTCTCTGTAAACAAAAGTTCAGGTAGAGAATTGAGAGAGCCCAGAAATGAATTAACACAGAAACTTAAACCAAGGAAATATGAAAGCTTTGGTAGATTTCTGAATCTAAAGACATTTTGAAAGATTAAGTGTGAAATTATCTGTATTCATCTGATCCTTCTCATGCTTGAGTAAGTGCATACCTTTGTGCATTCTCTAGTAAGTAAAGGCTGAAAGAGTTCTGTTTCTGTCGTGGTTTGGCCCAACTAGCACAGCAGCACCACAACAGTCTCTCTCTCGGTGCCCTCATTCGCCCCCACCCTCGTTAGGATGGCAGAGGCCCCAGCGAAATGGGAGTAAAAAGATAAGCAAGGTTGTTATGGATTGAGACAAGGGCAGGGAGAGCTCACTGCCAATTACGCTTCTGGGAAACACAGACTCCAATACTGAACTTAGAAAGTACGAAAGTTTATTCTACAAGAAACAGAATGGAATAAAAGTAAAAAGAGAGTAGGATGATAAGAAAATTACCACCAGCACTTTAAGATGTCTCTCCCCCACCCCTCCTTTCTTCCCGGGCCCAGCTCACTGCTGCCGATATCTCTACCTCCTCCCCTCTCAACGGCTCAGGGGGGCAGGGAGTGGGGAATGTGGTCAGTCTCTCACAGATGGGCTCTGCCACTTCTGTCTTCTCAGATGAGGACGACTCCTGGCATTCTTCCTCTGCTCCAACATGGGGTCCCTCCCCCGGGACACAGTCCTTAACGAACTTCTCTGGTGTGGGTTGTTCCCAGCAGCTGCAGCTTCTGCTGATATAGGGTCCCTCTCTCAGGACAAGGCCTCTTCTGGGCATAAGTTTAACGAGCTACTTTGTTGTGGGCTCCTCCCCACAGTTACAGCTGTGGATATTGGGTCCCTTCCTCGGGACACGGTCTGCTCTGGCCATAGTGATAAAGGGCCCCTCCTTCTGGACACGGCCTCTTCCGGCCATAGTTTTAAAGAAGAAAATCACTGCCCCTGGCTCGGGGTCTGCAGTGAAGTGGTTGGGTCCCCCCCACGGGACACGGCCTTCTCCAGCAGTAGTCACCGTCCCCGGCTCGGGGCCTTTAATGAAGTGAATCGCTGCCCCTGGTCTGGGGCCAGCTTTAGCAAAATGAGTCTCTGCCCCTGATGCGGGCTCATTATCAAAATGAGTCTCTACTGCTGATGCGGGGTCTTTAAAGAAATGAAAATAAATCTCAGCTTCACCAGTTCTCTCCATAGAATGCAGGGGAGTCTCTGCTCCAGCACACCTCCTCCTCTCTTTCACCACTGACCTTGGAGTCCACATGGTTGTTTCTCTCACTGTTCCTACCCCTTGTACCACCACCAGCCAGAAGGAAAAGAAGGGGCAGAAGAAGGAATAAGATGGAGGAAGATACCTCCTCTTCCCGCTTCTTCTTAAAAAGTGATCGTGGAGGCATCTAATTGGCTCAGCCCCAGAAGTGAGTCTGGCTCAGAGATGGGGGGAGTTGTGAGCAACTTCTTACAGGAGCCATCTTTACAGCCCCTTCCCCCTTACCAGAAAAGGCTGTCATGTCAAACCATGACAGTTTCATAATAAGTTTCTCTTTCAAACAGGAATTGTCTGTAAGATCACAAATTTGGGTGGGCTGCATGAGCCTGACTGGGTCGTTTTCATTTTACAAGCTAGGAACTGATACAGAAGGAAAAGGTGGGCCGAAAGTTATTTCAGTAGCAAGGGCAACCAAATTCAGGAACAGAACTCAGTGAAATTTAACCTCCTGAAAGACAAAAACAGTCAATACCTGCTGTGGATCTTATTATCATACCCACATTTTCCTCTATAGTTCATCTCTCTTTCTCAAAATCCACCTCCCAGCATGGATAAACTCTTGCCTGGACCACTGTTCAGCTACACAGTACTCATTCTTTTGACAAAAAACATTAGTAAAATTCTTTCCATGTTGCGTATTTTGTAACAGCTCTTCTTCTGCCTCATCTTTCATTCTCTCTGCAACATCTCATACCTTCATTTTTGTTTCTTGCACACAAATACATCCTCACATGCTTGTATCCTCTCTAGCCCTTCTCACTCTGTCAAAGTCATATGTCACATGTGAAAGTGACCTCATATTCTCTTCTCATTTTGGATTCTTCCATCCCACAATCAGATCCCCACATTTCAATGATTCAGTTAGTTTTTGCATATTCTGTAAAATGCATTTATTTTAAAAATTCCTTGCCTTATTTCTTTGAAAGGTTTTTTAAAAAGAAAAAACAAAACCAAGCAATGGCCATTGAGACAAAAAAGACAGAGAAGACAAGGAAGATGCAAAGCTTTTGGTTTATCACTTTGCATGCTACAGATCTCCACCTCTCAATCCAGCTACAAACTACAGAATGCCTTCTTGGAAGGAGCATGTTTACTATCAACATCATCTTTTTTTTTTGTCTGAAAAATGCCAACCAGTGCTGACTTAATGAAACAGCAAAGGATCGTGCTTGCCTTTTACCAAGGGACAGTTATCTCACTACAAACCTCTACTGGAAACAACTCAGCCAAGATTTCACACTTAACAATGCATTATTCAGTCATAAAGCTCACTGATACAAGATATAATTAGGCTGAGAGTTGCAAAAGTTTCAAAAAAGGGAATGGATATTTACAGAATGTTATGTAAGTAATGAAAACACCCAAAGCTAGAGCTATGGAGGCTTTTCAAAATAACATCAAAACTGGGACACCGGTTTGACACCAAACTGGGAGGACTGGTTGATTCCCCAGCAGGCTGTGCTGACATTCAGCGGGATCTAGACTGGATTGAGAGTTAGGCAGAGAGGAATCTCATGAGGTTCAACAAGGACAAATGCAGAGTCCTGTATCTGGGAAGGAACAACCCCATGCACCAGTACAGGCTGGGGATTGACTTGCTGGAGAGCAGCTCTGCAAAGAGAGACCTGGGACTCCTGGTTGATAATAAACTAAACATGAGCCAGCAATGTGGTCTCATGGCCAAGAAGGCCAATGGCATCCTCTGCCCTGATGAGGCCTCATGTGGAGTACTGTGTCCAGTTCTGGGCTTCTCAGCTCAAGAGGGACAGAGAACTTCTGGAGAGAATCCAGTGCAGGGCCACCAAGATACTCAGGGGAATGGAACATCTTTCATATAAGGAAAGGCTGCAGGAACTGGGGCTGTTTAGTCTGGAGAAGAGGAGACTGAGGGGAGATCTTAATAAACATTTACAAATATCTAAATGATGGGTGTCAGGAGGTTGGGACATCCCTTTTTCTGTTGTAGCTAGCAACAGGACAAGGGGTAATGGGATGAAGCTGGAACACAAAAAGTTCACTAAAATATAAGAAAAAACTATTTCACTGTGAGGGTGACGGAGCCCTGGCACAGACTGCCCAGAGGGGTTGTGGAGTCTCCTTCCTTGGAGGTCTTCAAGACCCACCTGGACATGCTCCTATGCAACCTGATCTAGGTGAACCTGCTTCTGCAGGGGGGTTGGACTAGATGATCTCTGGAGGTCCCTTCCAACCCTACCATTCTATGATTCTATGACATCAAGAACATAGGTATAGCAACATAATAGGGTCATGCTATAAGGTCAACTCATAATGGACAAAGATTAACAAAACCTTCTACAGTGATTTTGCTTCATAATTATCTGTAGAAAGTTTGTCTCTTGATTGCCTGCTGCATGATAAACACTATGGTCTGAATGAAGCCTCCGCATGATGATAATTTCCACAAAGTAAGAAATGAAAGCAATCCAAATCATTTACGTCACAAGTCTTTGTGCTTGATATTAATTAAAAACATATATTTCCAGATCTATAATGAAAACTCTATTTAGACAATCTAGACTTCTAGATTTAAATTTCTTTATTTTTCTGAAAGTGCTTTTTAATGTTTGCACAGAAGTCCTCAAATCTTTTGGTAGACTGCCACAGCATCATTATAAAAATGATTCAAAATTCCAAACACTTTATCTTGTACAGTACTTCAACAGGTAAAATAAAATTATTTAGAAGCCAATTGAATGGTGACCTGTGTGCTATTACAGAGCATGCACTTCTTAGGTGAAATCCAGGGCATGCATATTTCCAGAATGCGCTTCTGAAGATATTTGATAAATGATACATCATGCCAAACATTTTATTTCCAGAAGTCTTCTGTATAAGAGATAAATGGTAGTTGAAAGATGACTGCCAGTGACTTTAATGTAAAGCTTCAAATGCAGCCTCAATTCATTTATTATCCCTTTTTTTCCCTTCAGTGAAGCTTGTTGCATTAAACTACTTATTTTTCCAGGAAATTAATTTTCCTTTGGTAGCATAGCAGCATTGTTGCATTTGAACAGAGGGCAGTTACTCACAAGACTATATCCACATATAGCTTTTATGCATTTACCACCTACCTCCAAAGCAGCTTAGACTTTCCCTACAAAATCAACAGTCAAATTTCACCTAGTGATTATAAAGTCTTCAATTCTTTTCTTAATTCTCAGGGGACAAGGAAGAGGACACAAGAAGTAAAATCTGTTCCAGGACAGCTTTTTTTTCTGAGTTTGTGTTTTATACCTATTCCTTTTCATGTTTTAATAAGAGTTTATTGGATTAAAGAAGATACTCTCAGCAGTGTAAGAAGGTTTTTTCAAAGAGAAAGAGCTTGTTTTTTTCTAAAGATAAACAAGACAGTACTATTTTGACTCCTCTGGAAACATGTTCCTCAGGCAGATCACTTGATGGAGATTATCTCATCATCTCCTGTTATATGCTTTAAAAATTTTGGTGGTCTGCTTTGCCTTAAACTATTCCAGTTGTTTAAGCAAGGTACAGATGAAACTTCAATCTTTTATGTTACACATTTGAGCCACTTACAGTTTGGAAAATTAACACCAGATCCTGAAACTGGCATCACAAGCTGAAATCAAACCTGAAATTTGCAGAAAAAAAACAATGGCAATTTAGCTAATGAATTTATGTCTTTCTTCCTATATCTGTCAAGCAACATAAGTGAAAATTCAGGCTTATGTTAGAAAACAAGGGTCAAAAATAGTCTTGCAGTATTTTGAACTCTGCCTTGCAGTAGATCCACTTCAAAGCTGAATGGCATTAAATTCACAAATCACAAAAATTCTAGCAAATTGCACAATTTGGACTTAAACCAATAGGCTAGAAATACAGGATTATAGATGATCAGTAGAAAAGGAAGGTCAATGGAGCCAAACATATTTCTTTTCCTCATGCTGACCTATATTTTAGAGAACATCTAACCAGTACCAGTCAGTGAAGGCATAGTAACATACTTCACATTCAGCTGGTGATGGCAGCTAATGCTTTACCTCCTCACCTCAATTTTTTTACCCGCAGCTTCTTCAGCCATGAGACATTCTTCCCAGCACATGGGAACTCCTTACACAGAACGTGTTTCAACAGCTAGTGTAATAAGTAATGGAAAATTAAGTGTCCTAGAATTATTCTGTTAAGCAATAGCAAGTAAATTCTCATGGCATTGTAGTGAAGCAAAGGGAAGACACTTGCCATAGTTTAGAAAGTATGGCTTATGCTGATGAAGTATTCAGGAATGGACTAAAACAGTTATTGAGACAAACACGATACATACAGCTTGTGAAAGATGACGTTCATCAAGGATCCCAAAGTAACTACAAGCACCACAAAAATCAGTGGCAGGAAAAACAGCTATTTAAATCTTTGTCTTCAGATTAGGACACTACCTATACATATTTTAGACATGCATACATGTGAAGAATATTTTTTAAATAAAACCCTATGATTTATTTCATTTTTGTGTATCAAAATATGTCACAATCACACACTGTGCCTTGCTTGAAAAGAAACAAACCACAGGCTTGCTCACTTCTACAATAATTCAATGGTGATTAAGTATGATAGTACTACCATATGCATGAAATATATGCCCAAGATTAGCTAAGAACACTGATTGATAAGATCTGCGGACTTGGAAACATTAGCTGCATATTTTAATACCATTGTACATTCTTATTAACTGCACAAAAAATAATCAATCCCTGTAATTCTGTGAAAATATTCCATATACATTTAATGGGTTGTTTTTGCAGATTAATTCCCAACCCTAAGACTTGGTGTTTAAAACATAAACATTAGATTATATAGCAAACTGTTTAACTCCTGAAGAATATCTATGCAATGGCAAGGTTAGAAAGGAACCACCTATGACATTCTGCTGTAATATCCACTTTCACTCACATAGTGTGTCAAACTACTTGTTTTGATGCAACGTCAGCAGAGAAAGTCATGGTATCAACAACACTGCCTTAGGGAAAGACATAGAAGGCAGTAATTTGCCACTTCCCAATGCAATATTTCAAAATATAAGATGGCACTGCACAAGATGATCATCTTAAATAGAAGCTGATTAAACATAATACTATATGGTACCCAAGACAACTTAACAACCTTTGTCTGTTAGTTCATTTTTATTCATGTGGTATGTTGATTAAACAGGCTAAGAAATATGAGGTAGGGATATTTGGGGAGACATCAATTCTTTCCATATGTAAAACACTATGTATAGAAGGAAGCAGGTGGATAGACTGAAGATCAAATTACTTCCTGTGAATAAATTATCCAATTAATTTATTCCCCTCTGATTTTAGATTTGGCAAAGGTATTTGTTACTTTAGAGCTCCATCAAAGGCTTTGATAGAGCAATGTGCACAATTTGTGATGTTTGTAAGGAAAACTGGATTGACTAAAGCTGCATTCTCATGTGGAACACTGAATTAACTGTTTAAAAGTAGCCCTCTAATGATGCAAAGATAAACATATGCTTACTGTATGGGATGAATGAGACTATTGAAACTTTCATATTTTCATGTCTTGGAAATTTGAGAGAAACACAAAGCTGGAAAAAAAAAAGAATGTAGAGCCAGGAAGGAAGCAGGGAAACAGTATTTGTACAGAGGTTGTTCAAAGGATTCAGAAAAGAGTTTATTCCTGTGAGACAACAGTTCAAATGACTGCTTGACTTGTAAGTCTGGTTTTGAAATAAGCTTTCACCTCAGAATATTGCTAAAGAGAACTAGGGATGAAAAGGAGTAGTACTACATTTAGTAAATATTTATATCTGATTCATACAAAAAAAAGAGGAGTCTGCCATATCTATATCATTACAGTCACAGGTGGATGTTTGCCAGAGTCTACCTGCTGGGATGGCTCTGATCTAAGAAAATTATATTTATACATCTGCAGGAAAAAACAGAAGGGGAATATTCACTAATATCCAATAGTTTGAGATCCCCTCAGAGTCAGATTTTAAAAGTCATTTTCTTTGTGGGGTTTGTCTTAGTGAAACAGAACAAAAGCAGAAAGAGATGAATGAGTTGATGTTCTGCAAACCAGGGCCTTGAGTCAGGTCAGATTAATAGAAAGCAGAGCCCTGTGGAAACACAGGAGGGTGATCATTTTTATGTGTCAGGGCACCACACTACTATAATAATTTAACTACAAAGAACATTTGCTATATGACTAGAAAGATCTTATGAGCCAGTAAAGGATCAATATTGTAACCCAGAAGATGAAAAATTAGACTGCTACTGTTGGTTGACTTGACCCAAGCCATTGTATATTGACAGGCTGACCCTGCAAAGAGCTTTCAGTCTTGCAAAACTCTTTTGCAAGGGTCAATCCAGTCCTCCAGGATCTCTCTCAACAGACTTTGCTGTCTCCATCCACTCTACGAGCCTTGATATGATTCCTGATGTATACCCTCATTTTTGTGTCCCTGTGCTGGTTTTGTCTGGGATAAAGTTAATTGTCCTCATAGTAGCTCATATAAGTCTATGCTTTGTATTTATGCTGAAAACAATGTTCGTAATACAATGACGTTTTAGTTATTAGTGAGCAGTTCTTTCACGGAGTCAAGGCACTGAGGAGTAAGTGGCTGTGGGGGGCTTAGTTGCCAGATAGAGTTAAACCAAGACAGTTCTAAAAGCATTATTTGTGGGGACTACAAGATCCTCATTAAATTTACAGTTTCAGAATGTTTTCTGAAACTGAAGAAGATGCCTGCATCTCTATTTCCCCGGTTATCTGAGCATCCTCAAGACTAAGGAGTGTGAATTTCCATTAAAGAAATTATATTAAGCAAATCACAAAACTAAGGGCTAAACCTATCTTATTTCCCTGCATGAATCTTTGTCAGCCTTGTTTTAAAATCGGGGCAATGTGACCATACAGAATTAGTCATGTACCATGGACAGCAGTACAGCAAGCTGCAGCACTCACATTGCCTTTACAGGGAGCTTTCTGCTCTAGCCAGCATCTTCTCTAGTATTTCATCCCTGACATCTCTGCTCTTTCTCACTTCATTTTTTCTTCTGTTTTCTTTTTTTTTTCTCTTTAAATAATACCACTCCATCTCCCTCCATCCCATACACACTCTCATGTTTGTTCATTTATTTTTGCCCTTGCTCTTGCTGAAGGAAGACTTCATTAGAAGCCCCAAAAGCAGATGAATGGTTCATATCCCTGTTTGTGTGCATTAGAAGTGTATGTGTGTTCTAATACCTTGTTAAAATTTTAAGACTTCATGGCTCTCTACCCTTCTGGTTGCCGTAGGCAGGGCAGAAGCTAAACAGCAGCATTCAATTAAACTAATTTAATGATCTGTTTCCTGTCTTAAACAGAAGGGAAAAAAAAAAAAACAACCCATAACATACATAGTATGCAAGGCAACACAATTGTGTTTGACATTCTTTCACAAATTGAACAAAATATAGTTCAAAACTAGTTTTATAAGGCAATCAAAATAGAAAATGGACATTTGGAAATTAGTTTTTACACTTAGTTTTGAAAATATGGCCGCTATTATTTCAAAAAAACAGCATTCTGTGAAAAGTGCAGCCTGTGTGACAGCAGACAGTTCTATCAAGTCCTTAGAATAGCAAGCAGCACCATCCAGTGGCAATTTCTTCCTATTAAGTTCTTCATTAAGGCAAATTTACATACTACAGAAGTACCATAGTACCCAAAAGAACATATTTTTTCTCAAAGCACACATATTCAGAGCAGAGTCAAACTCCTATCAAGACAGATCTAACAATTAGGCAAGCAATAGTCAATGTAAAATCAATATTCACATTGGATTAATAATACAAAACCATTGTTACATCAAGCTGGGACCCAGCTGAGGATTTTGCTTGCTGTTACACTGTATTTTTATTTGCATTTAAACATTTCCTTGTCTTACAGCACTCTGCTTCCTTAACCGTTCCTTTGTTGCAGTTATGGCAGTTAAATATGACTGTAGTTTATCTAACTGGTGCTGGCTGTGTCCTATTGGAGCCTCCTCATTGGTGACAGTGTCTTGGTGATACCCAAGTAATAGAAATGCCAGCACCTCAGGGGTACCGATCCATAGCTCCTCATGAGTAAGGAGCTCCTCCTTATGAGTAAGGAGCAACTTGTAATACTCCTGCACAGCTACTTTAAAGTAATTTCAAGACTCTTAAACTACACAAAGGTCAGAACCTCATTCTAAATCAGACCATAAGCCCTGTTAGTCCATAATTATTGCTAGCTCAGTTATAGGTTGTTCTCTGAGACAATATATAGAGTACAATTTGGTGAATATATCACTCTAGGGGACAGAATAGATAGACTCATTCCGTGTCTGGATCCCCTTTTTCAATCCAGTCCTCCAGCACCTCTTACACTAGGCTTTGCTGCCTCCATCTGCTCCAGACTCCTCGATATCATTCCAAATGAACACCTTCAGTTTATGTCCTAAAAGCATTATGCATGGGTACTGCAAAAATGCCCTCATTATAATGCACATTTTCATCTGGAAACAAACAACAAAAAGAGTAGACTTTTGAATGCTGCCCAAGAGGGCAGAGCTCCAGAGGGAGCTAGATTTTTATTCAAGCTAAGTTTTGCTACTGGATTTTATGGTTTAGGTTTCACTACACAGGATTCAGGTTCCATGCAACCCTCAGTTACAATATGTATAATTTCTGTCCTGAGCTGGAAAGTTCACTCTCCAGGCCCTAACTCTTGCCTCCATTTCTATTTCACTGTAAATCACTGCAGATAATTTAAGACAATATCAAGACAGCCTTCTCTCTCACTGTGTCAGCACTAGTAGTCTCTCAAGGAAAGAAGTATGCAGAAGATCATCCTTGTCCTGCTGGAAGCTGGGCAGCCTACCCAGAGGCATTTGCTTCTCCTGCTCTGCCCTGATGTTAACCTATTTTGCTCCCTCTCACCCCCAGAGAGGAGGACAGATAAGGTCAAACTTTTATTCTTGCACCATGAGGTATGTCTCAGACTCCTCACCAAAGAGAACAGATGGTTTGTTCTGATAATATGCCCTGAATTTTCTGCCAACTCCTACAGCATTGTTTAATTCCTCTTCACAATTTTTCCATCCTAGAACAAATGAAAGCAATAGTAGCAGGAATATATTTTCTCTCACAATGGCCAGGGAGAGCAGCAGCTACAATTTGCTTTTTTACTCCGTCTTTTCCAATAAAAGCTATGGATTTTCTTCTGTCCCTTTATTACCAATCTTTTATTAGGATATTCATGTAGGTGGGAACACTAATCCCCACTCTTCTTTGTCTATATTTAATGACAGATCGATATGAGAATGGATGGGAAGTGAGAAACCATGCTGAGTAGGCTGATAACTAGTTTCTGTGGCTTTCCTCGCTGGAAACATTCTCTCTTAGGATTAGACTATTGCCATTACTTAATATTATGCTTCGTACATCAGTATATATGTCTCCTGTTTTCCTATTCTCTCTCTGAAATATGATCTTCTATGTTCAAATAAATAGTCTCATTACTGGAAATAGGAAAAAAATGCACTGTGTGACCATAGACCGCAGTATGAATATATAACTTATTTCATTCATATAAATCCTTCCTGTGAGAAACACTAGTTCAACAACCCACAATGCTAGAAAAACGGTCAGGCTGAACCACATAAAAGTTTTTCTGTCTGCAGCTAATTCCTGCTGGTTAGATGCTATTAAAAAATCACTCTGCTTTGAGTTAAAGAAATTAAGCTTAAAGGATGTTTATTCATAATTTAAGATACTTAATAATAGAGAAGTAATATGGAGAGACGCTAACACTCTCCTTTTACATTAAAGTAATAAAAATTGTGATTATAAGCGCATACTTCATGCTAGTAAGAAGCAGACCTTTTAAGACCAGATCTTACACTTTCAAGTTTTTGTGTTTTAAGGAAAAATGCAGACATGTAAATGTTATTCAAGATGTCAGATCATTAAAATGTCATTTGAAAGATTCTTGCAAGATCTTTCTTAGGGTTACCTACAAGAGAGGATATGAAACTAAATGATAACTCCTGTGACAAAACAAGCCCTGTGGAGGCTCTTCCAGAATTTACAGAATTTCTAGTTCTTGCTGGTATCACTTTTCCTCCATTTGATGTGCAATTGGTATCTCTCTCTTTTTCTCTTTTTAATTTAATAAAATTAATGTAACTCTACCTTTTATCTTGACTAAATAAAATGTGTTATGAAATAGGTTTAAAAAGGTCATTACCTTCATATTTGTTTCTGCTGGCTTATTTAAGTATTATGAACAGCTAGCGCTCCCTTTTAATATACAACACAAAACAAATATATTATTAAAGCAAAATATTGGATAACTTCATACAATTATTCATTCAAGTTAATGAGTTCTTTCCTGTAATAATAAATGTTTCACATTTCTCCTTACATATTTCTAATTAATGTAGCTCCAACATAGCTGAAAATATGCAGTTAATAATTATTAATAATACCTTAAAAATTCCTACATATGAATAAAACTTTATAATATCAACAGATTTTTAAGATATACGTAGGAGATAGATTTCTCTTCAGGGTAAGAAGTGTATTATAATGTTCTCTGTGTATACAGGCAAAAGGAGAGAAACCAAAGATATCTTACTGTATAGCAAAAGAGGAAACAATGAGACTTTATTCACCCTACGTTTTGTTGACTATGCTGTACCACCAGAAACAGCCATATACCAACACTTATTGAATCTGAATCGAATCTGAAGGAATGGAAATCAAAGAAGGCAATAGACAAAACATGTTTTTAGCTGGAAGAACAAAGATCAGAAAAGTGAAAAAATTCATTTTTCTAAGTTTTTTTTTGTTTGAACTTTTTTGCAAACTGAAACTCTGGACTCTGTACATCAAGACTTTACATAAGATATCCAACCAGATAGCAACAAGAAAATAAGCTTATAGCTCATCTTACCTATGTTCCTTGGCAATCTTGAAAGGTCAGAGAGTAGAGCTGAGATCAAAGATAAACCTAGCCCACTTTTTTTTTGTTTTTAACATACACTTGTAATAATTTCCTGTGCAGTATAGGCTTCCATGAATGCAATTGAATACTTCATTGTTTTCAACAAGTCTACAAAGTAGTATAGATTAGATTAATTAAAAAATACTAACAGAAGCAGATTTTTTTTCCCTTCTCCTTTGGGAGAAAGAGAGGGAAGAGAAGACTGAAATGCAAAGAGGGAATTGATCGATATTTGAAGAAAAATCAATTCCAAGAGAATGAATGTCTCATTACTGTAGAAAAGGATGATTACAGGGAGAGGGGGGAAAAAAAAAACACCCCACACAGAATTAAAACAAAAAAATTTAACTAAGAGGTGTCCATCTAAAGAGAGCTAAAAGCAATATACCAAAATTTCAAAGGTCTAAATGGGATTGTGAAGTAAGAAAATAGTAATGTCTGTGGTAAACATAAAAATATAAATCATTAGAAATTAAACAGGAAATATAGGCATCTTTTACCAGAAACATATTTGTATTTTATAAATCCATAACATGTAATCAGTTTCAAAAGGATCAATACTTAAAACAAATGTCTAAAGAAATGAAGTTCAACAGCTTAACATGTTTCTAAAGAACAGCACATCTTGAGACAATAAGACTTCTCCACTGACACAGAGCAGTATTTGCCATAGATTAATCTAGAAATTTGATGTCAACATAGAGGCAAACAGCCTCCTCAAAGCATCATTTACCCTATGACTTTACAGTGACATAAGTTTGGAGGAGAACTAGAACCAACTAGAACCTCTTACTGCTGTAGCTTTTCCCATCATCTGCATGCAGGAGGCACAAGCTCTTTCGATCTATTCTCTTGCACGCTTCCTGATGACCAAGATAGTAAACAGCAAGGACAGAAAGAGTTAGAAGGACTAAAAGATGAGGACAATGGGGTTGAGGAGCTTTTGAGTGCAAGATCTACAATTCACATTTGGGGAAAAGGGCTATGCAGGAGGAGCAAGAGACACTCGTGTGAGTGCCTCATGTGAGTTGTAACAGATAAGATGCTTCCTCATTTTTTCATCAGAAAATATGTGAAAATATATCTCTAAAATTTGTTTGGGTGTCCACATTGTCTGAAATTGAACCTGCATTGCCAATGATAATGAATAAAACATGGGAAACTAATAAAGACTGATAAAAGACGGCAAGCAGCATCCCTGAAAATGAAAATCCATGAGAGATTCCTCCTGTAACAACAATTGATTTCTCTAACAATGATAACTGCTAATGAAATAGAGAGTGCTATGAGTTGAAAAAACAGAACTTCAAGCACTAAAGTTAGAAATATTGAATATAAGGTAAGCCACTATTACATATTCTAACAATATCAACATCAATCTCTTGCAAGAAACCTGTGATGGAACCAAACAACAGTCAATTTTGTTTCTATAACAGTTATTTCCAGGAGAAAACAACTAACATTGTTGCAATAGGTGACTTTCCACATTTTAAAATTCAGAAAATTTTACTTTAGATGGAGAGATAGATCTATTTATACCTTTGAGTTTGCAGAAACAATGTTTCTGCCAGTAACAGAAATTATTCTTTGATCTATTCATGGAAACAATAAGTTAATGAGCTGTTTTAAGGCTTTTTTTTAGGAGCAACAGAAAAATGCATTCTTTCCTTGATTCTATATTTTAGTTTCAAGCCTTTGTTTTCCTTTTACATGTGAGCTGTCCCAAAGCAGCTTTCTAAGACACGAACACAAAATTACTTTTTAGATACATTGAAAACTTGATGTTTTTGCAATTTCTAAAGGATTGCATAGTTGGTGGGTTTTGAAAATAAAAACTGCATTTAAAAGTATTAAGGTTATTTTGGTGCTGTGCTGCATGCCTGTATATATTACAGCCAAATCTACTCCACATTTAATGCCACATTCCTTTGCTTATTTATAAAATACATAAAGGCATTTTTAGCTTCATAAATACATCATCATTGCTGAACAGTGTAATTCAAATGTCTAAAGCATTTGTCATGTTATGTGCATCCATTACCAATATTTGATAAGAAAATTTCTGACTATCTTACCATTTCAAAAGGTAACAGGATGAAAAACTTAAAATATGCAAGAGATGTAGAAATAAAATGAGCACACTGGACATATTTAACTACGAAGTATCTTGTAGACTTGATTTGATTCACTTCTCTGTTTCATGCCTGTGTAAATCATGTGTGATTCAACTTGGAGAATTCATTGACAGTGGGATGATCACATGAATTAAAAAAAAAACTGTAAAAAACGTTCCCTGCTAGATTGAAATATCTTGATTATTAAAATTACCTTTATTTCAAGATAAGCAGACAGTGTTTTCAGTTTGAAGAAGTCAGTTGGAGCCCCGTGTTGTTTCTGATATGTTTTCCATCCTTAGTGCTGTTGCATTTTCATTGAATTTCGTACCACAAGTATTTGGAATTTTGTTGCCATATATATTTTAAGTTCCCTTCATGTTAACTGAGATTCATTTTTATGATTTACTCTTTAAATAACACAGCAAAAGAATCTCCAAATGTCATTCATTAAAAAGTGTGCTCACTTTAACCTTTTTAAAGTATGCTAAAGTCATAGTTAGAGGTGCTTTATAGAAGGGAAGCTTTTTTCCTTTTATTTTATCTTAAAAAATCAGTAGTTTAAAAACAGATTTTCCATAGAAAATAGCATATTGCCAGACTTCCTTTCATTCTCACAGCAAACTACAGTCTTCTTAAGATATTAAAACACTAATACATCCTAAGAGGAAAATATACAAGATCACTGTAACCTTGCCAAACTTGTCAAAATGAGTTACTAATCAGAACAATTTCCTCACACATATCTTCTTCATGCCATTAGCAACACTGGTGGTTGAGCAAGTATTCATATGCACAATTTAAAAGTAAATTAAGGCCCAGGCATTAAACCTTCCCTTATGCTCCATTTACAATGTAGAGGAAAAATATAATCAAAGCATACAACTGACTTACTTCCAGTATGATCAGCACGTAGACAGCTACTAAGATGATGGACGCAACTGTTACTTGTGCCTCTATGTTTGCATGAAGGTATTGATGCTTCATGGAGAAAGGTACACTTCCAGACTGCTGTAGGAAAGCTTGAATGTTTATGAAGATGGTGCCTCTGGTGGAAGAAAGGGAAGTTTTGCTTATTTCTGGAGTGAGATACTATTACTCCTATTTATGCGCTAATTGTATATTATCTAATAAAGTATGCAGTATACCCTTACAGTTGCAGACAACTTGTCAAGCATTTTCATTCTATCCTGCTAAACAGCATTGCTTGGACAGTAGCTCTAACACAAACCAACTTTGTAAATCCATTTCAAAATCAACAAGAAACCACCCTTTCCTGCCTCTCTGAAACAGGCAGTGATAGATTATTTTTAAAACATTATCTATTCCTTCATAGTCAAGTCTACATAAACTACTGCTTCTGTGGATCATTTCTCAGTCTCTTAGCCAACCTGTTTAGTATCTGAAAAGTTCTTGATGTGATGATTTGTTGATTTCTTCTAGAATTAAGGGGCAGAGACCAGTTGTATGCCACCTGCAAGAGAGTCACATTTGGCAATATTAATAAAATTCAGTGAAAGTAATATGTCTCTTATCTATGGTTTTATTCCTCTTTGTTCTCTCTCCTTTTTATTTAGAGTGTGGTTTTTTATGAACAGGACATAACACACACCAGCCTAAACTAATTCCACCTGATTAGGTATGTTACAGGCCCTCAGGTGGGAACAAACTCATCCTTATTCCCTCACTCAACCAATGAGCTGAGAGACACCTCCAGGAGGTGCTCCAGAGAAGGGATGCCAAATCACATTTTGTGTGATAAGGAACATCTGAGACAATTAGGCTCAGAGGCAGCAATACGGTTGACCCTCAAACTGTGAAGAAAACTAGCATACGTGAGGTACAGAGGATGAAAAGACCAGCAATATCATGCCCCTAGACATTACAAAGAGGACATGGTAGAATGTCAGTAAGAAAAATTCTTATTTGGTGATCTTCCAGCAAAAAGAAACAAAAAATCTTAGAAAAATATACACTTTCTGAAACTTTTCCTATTACTACATGCTGAAATTCATGCAAGTTTAGCCAAATATACTCTTTAAATGTAGATACAGATGAATAAATTTCAAATTTGGTTGATTGTAGCCTAAATCCTAAGCTTGTCCTGACATTATATGCTACAAAGTGCAAAAAAAGAGCAGTTTAATCAGCCAGCTTTGAACAACTGGCACACAGAAATGCCTGAGGAGCATAGAGGCAAGGAAACTTAAGTTGGCTACTTGTTCCTTTTGTCATGTCCTGACTACTGCTGGTCTTTACAGCAGTGCAAAGACTGCTCGGGGCAAGAGGTTTAAGGGAGTAGTTGCCATGATGGTATTTTTCACTATGCTGTGGTTAGTGGGACTAATCTTTTGCTGTAGACTGTGAGATTGGGTGCAAGCAGGAACAAAGATGGCATTGTTCAGCTGTGCTGTCACTGGTAGAGGCAGACCATCCTGTCACACATACAAAATGAGAGGCAATTGTTTGTATGGCAATGCTATTTACTAAATGCTGCAGCTTATTTTTATTTTTCAATCATATACAATGACAGGCTGTGTAAGATCCTACTTCACTGAGCTCTCTGGGAGAGAGCAGCATGAACGTGTTACAAACATCAACAACAAGAAAGCCTTAAGAGAAATAAAGCCAATAAATGTGACACATGTTTAAGAAAATAAGCTGTAACAAAATGTGAAAATGTATTTCCGTGAGTGCAAAAAAGCACTTTGCACTTGTTTCTTCCTTCAAGGACAACCTTTGAAATGTTGATCATTTTAAAGACAAGAAAATCCCTGCTAAATGTCAGTCTAAGGGGCCTAAATTTTACAAAAATTTAATATAGGAATCTAATGAAAGTCTTAAAAAGACAAAATATAATGTAGCTTTACTCTTATCGTAATAAGTTTTCCAATGCTGACATTGACACACTTCACAGCAAGGAGAAACACGACCACTTAGTCCAGACAATGGTGATAATACACATCTCTGAAGAAGCAAAAGAAAATTTACCTGCTGCTGTCGTCTCCTTCTTGATCCAGCATCTTCAGTCTGGCTGATTTGTACTACAATGTATTCCTCTGTTTGCTGATCAACTACATCTGCTACAAATGGGCCTCCTATGTCTAACTTCAGCAGAGGAGAATCATGAAAATCAGTCAGATTCATAGCTGTTAGTAAAGTTGTTAAGGTGCAAATTTCCAGTAAAAACTAGTATAAGCTGTACAAATTCCAGGGGGAAAAAAAAAAAGCCTCAACTTATATTGAAAAATTCATTCTTCAGCTAAAATTTATAAGAAACTATGAAAAGAACAAAGCAGATGTCCACTTCCTCACCAAGTAGCACTGTTTTTGTTGGGTTTCCTATGGAAACAGGAGTTATGTGTTCAGAACAAATACGTATGTCCTTTCCTGGTGACTTGAGATCAACAGTGCTTTCATCTGACACTGTAGATGTACCAAAGCTCCAAAATGGAAATACACAAAGATACAGATAAAAAAGATTTTTTAAGTGCTTGTACTAGAGGAAAGATTGTATTGTTAGCTCAGCAATCTAAATGTTGCAGAATTTGTACTGGGAAAAACACTGTGAAAGCTCCAGCCACAAGAAAAAATTAAACCAGAATCAACATCCTATTCCTGCCAAAGGATTTGCTTTTTGGTCAAAATTCTAGTCACAATTTTTCAAACATCTGAAAGACAAATATTCAAGTTCCTCTCACTTAGAGTACTCATAGATTCTTTCTCCTTCAGCTCCTTCATCTATTTTTTCTTTCATTCTCTCTTGGATGTCTAGCATGAGCTGTGGTCAGACTACATTCCTAGTCTAATATAACTAAGAAACCCACAAATCCATTAGAAGTCTTGCTCTATTGGTCCCAGTACAACTAAGACTATTTAAACTTAGTATTGTGATAGCTCACTTCTGGTATAATTGAGAAAGAAGTCTTCCCATGAGTTTGGGAAAGGGAGGTATACCGAGCTTTTAAATCCTTCACAGTGTGTTTGTTACTGTAATAGAATTATGATGTAATTGTTGCACTCCTATCTGTGACCAGATAGAAAGTTAAGGCACCACCACCAAAAAAAAAAATATCTTAAGAAAGAAGAGACCTGATTTTACACATATATATCCTGCTGAAATCATGCAAGTTAATAAAATACTTGAGTACCTCAATGGTTTTAACATCTGACAATTAATTAAACATACTACAAAGAGAGAATCTGATGGCGAAAAAAGATGTGCAGGATCATATATCGTTAGAAGGATTTTTCCAGAAAGACAATTTGTTGCCCACAGAACTCGGAAATTTTGACAGGAGGAGACACAGTTTAGTTAGAGATGACTCAGGGCAGTGCTGTGCCCTGTTTCTCAGTGAGCCGTAGTAAGGCCATCCATGGTAGACTAGCCTCTAACAGGGAAAGTTTTGTAACATAATGCAGGAGGCCTTCATCTGTAAAAGAGTTTTTGCATCTGTTCACATTCCCAGCAGGAGAAGTGGATCTGGAAAAAAAGATACACCTCACATCAATTCATAAGAGACCCTAGCATATCCAGTGTCAGGGTATCAACCAATGCCTTGTAACGTAATATAAATGTCACCCTGCTGAGCATGGTGAGTGGAGCAATCACCACCAGTGTCATTCACGTGCCATTCATTAAGAATAACCCTCCCAAGCACCAATTTGCTTAAAGGAATCACACAGGAAAGGATGAAAACTTTCAAATGCAACAAATCAGGAGACCAACTCCAATCAGGAGAATTTACACACACAGCCCTTAGCAAATCTAAATACAAATTGCAACAGTTCTCTTCTTTTTCTGAAAGTTCTAAGTATGATTTGGCACCACAGATTTTCTGTGTCCTAATTAATACACATTATTAATCCCAACTGGAACTATAGCTATACCTTTAACTAGAGACATTAATTATGCCCTCTAAAATTCCTGCTGACCTGGAGTCATTAACCCAATGATTTAGGACACCTCTTGACAGTCTGCCTTTTATTAGGAGTGCAGCCAGTAATTTATGTCTTGAAAAACTTCAGGTGCATATAATTATGGTAGCTTACATTTTAGTACTTTTAAAATAAATCTTGAAATTACCCAGATGACATATTCAGGAGCTCTTATAAAGGATACTTAGAATTAAAGGGGGGAAAATAAACTTCATTTTCAAGAAGAGTAGTTCCTTCCTGCTTTTCCTATAACAATGAGGATAGTTAAATTTTTCCATTCCTTTCTGTGCATTTATAAAACCATCAGAAAGAGCCCTAATAAAACAGGTTCTCCTTTGGAAGTGGAACTGAACATCGTTCACCAGTCTGCTCTAAGGCTCTGAAATCACATCAGAGTTATCTTTCTCCAAACAATATTTAGAGACTCTGTTATAATTCCATTATTAGACTGCAGCAGAACACATCCTTTATGAAAGGTGGTATCAAAACAAACCAGGAGAAAACTTCAGCCACACTTACATGAATCAAAATGCCATCATTTTTTTTAATCAAGCTGCTCTTCAGAATACTTTTGTTCCTCCTTATCTTCTTTTTATATTTCCCTTAAATTGCCTGAATGTGACTTCCTCTATATTTTAATCATTCAAATGTGACTAACTTTGGGGGAAATTACCTTTTTTATTCCTAATATCACCTTTTATTCTGTAACTTAACCATGCTGGGTCTTCTGTCTTTTCTGAACTTTTTTTTTTTGTAATGTGGCCTTCAGCATATACCTTCATAGCAAAAAATCTCCCTGATAAGATTTACAGCCAGAGATGTTACTTTTAGTTTCACTTCAGCTAAGCTGCCTCATTTTTATGTAGTTCCATTCTTGAAATTATATTACTGCTGTGAATTATCCTGTCAAGGGATTTGGGTTTGTGTATGCTTTGTGCACTAGTACACAGTGGCTGTCTGTATTCACATCTGGCACCAGACTGGGTCCACTGCTCAGAGCTAAACCAAGAGCTGTTTTTTCTGATCTCACTTTTCTGACTAGCTGCTCTGAGAAGGTATCAAAGGGTGTGCAAGAGTCACCTCATCTCACCTTACAGTTTTGTAGCTTATGTAGACAACATGATGGAATGCGATGCAGTGCTAAACATTCAAATTGGTATTCATTCACAGTTTACACTTCTGTACTGTGGACATCTGCATCTGAAGTGGTTACTCCTATAAAATCAGTGAAAAGAGGGTTCTTTTAAGATGGAATTCATTGCTTCATTTTAGATCACCACACAAAGATGAGAGGAATCACTCATGAGAAGCATCAGTTCTAGGCTCTCTTTGATGACTAAATCGGGTGTAGCTGAGACAAGTTACTTCCTAAATACTGAGTCCTTGCTCCACCCTCCATCATGCCATTAATTCAATATGTACAGAGCCATCTGGAAAGCCACGATTGACAAAGATTCTCTGCTATATTTGCATGCAGAAGGCTGACCTTATGCTTTCTTTAACGTCTACTTTTATATCCTATTCTGCCTACTGTAAAACATACCTCGAGAATACTTTATTGATTTCTTTTAACAAGTTTCTGAGGTGCTTACATACTGCTGATACCGATTTATGACCAGGTCAGTCACGCTAGTTTCTCTAGGATATTATCATTCTAGAGAAGGCATTTTGCCTGGGTCCTAGCATTTTTTTTAACATGTTGTCCTTAACTGGTGTTATTTCTGCATCACTCTTTGCAGTTCTCTCTTTTTATGTCCTATCCTTGTTTGTAGCTTCTGACATTGTTTATTACATCATCCCTTCACAACATACCAAGTTGAACCACATACTTTTTCTATAGCTATTGTTTTCCCCATCTGAAGAACACTCCATAACTTCTTTTTTTTCCTTTTTAGAGGGTCAGCAATCTAGTTCATTTTTTGTCTACATTGGATCCACCATTTCTCTCTGTGCTACATCAGTTCTAGAAGTTTTGTAAGTACTTAATAAATTATCTTTTATACAGCATTTTCTCAATGATGTGTTGAAGATTCTGCTTCCTTGACTGCCTCTGCATGTGGCCCTCATCTTCATCCATCAGTTTAGGAGTCTGAACATTGCCTGCAGGCCAAAATGCTTAATATGTTTCTAACTGCATCAATAAACATACATGATTTTTAAATGTGTTCTGCAAGGAAAAATGCTGGAATGTCTGACAGTAGAAAAGTAGAGTTACAGAATTAAAAAGAAAAATGAAAGAGGAAAGAGAACTAAAGTGATTAGAGAGGTTGTTTCATTCATTACGTTAATTTATTGTATCTGAGATAAGAACTCATTTTTAGAACCTCCATGGAAGCTGAAAAGTCTGATAAAATATGACTATATTATTTGCCTCACAGTCTTTTTTTCTGTATATATCTTTGGTTAAGGGAGTGAGAAACATGATTTTCAGTGTCACTAATGGTCATGGTATGATTGGAAGCTTTCCTAGCAAACTTTTCTTGCTCAATGATTGCTCTGTTGCACCAATCATTCAAAATCATGCAGCTTCAGCAAGGAATTTAATAATAAGGTCAGCACCATGTACCAGGCTCAGACTAGAGCCTCCTCATCAACTTCTATATGTGCAATTTTTCTAAATAGTTCCACTGAATCCAAATGAAATTAGAAATCTAGCCTATGATGTAAATTTAAACATATTATTGGTATTGAGATACATCTTCTGCTTTCTGAATTTGAGATCTTAATCCTGGACTGGATGTGATAATACCTCAGAGAGCTACTGAGGAGGGAGATAAGTCAGTGAAAATGACTACTGACTAGTCAATTTAATATCTCTGGTTTTGTCTGATTTGGACTGACTGGAGAGCCATTTAGCCATGACTTCAGATGATGTATTTTCATCAAGTTTTGTTTTGCATGTAAAGAGCAAGTGAATAACTAACACTTCACTTGGGATACTGTACAAATATATACCTTGCAAAAGGTTATCCCTTGCTAGCCTTGCTCCAAAAATTTTACTGAGGAGACATCAAACGTTTGAAGCAAACAATCAGTTCAAGACTGAAAGTCTTTACAATATATTTATAAAAATGCAAGGTCCTTGGCCAGACTCAGAAAGAATTCACAATCCGCTCCCCAATTGTTATCAAGTTTCAGTTCCAAGACAAGCAAGTTCTGACAATTAGTCAGAAAAAGGAAAATGAAATTGCTCCACCTAGCCTGATGTAACTTCCGTCACCTATAACAGGAACTGGCACAAGTACAGAGGTTGAGAGGGAAGCAAACAAGATTGTTATTGAAACGCTTGTCAGGGACAGTAAAGATGGAAATTCACAGCACAGAAGTATGTTGGAAGAAGATTTTCCTTTTCGTATACAAATAAAATAATTTTTACTATTGAGAAGTGTAGAAATAGCAATAATTGCATCTGGTACAGTGAAAGAAAAGAAGTCACTGTTATCAGGGAGACAGATACTTTTTTAAATGACAGTGAGGTAGCATGTAGCACTATCATAATTTTGAAATCCCTTATAGCATCCACAAATCCCCATTTACTTAAGTTCATAAAGACTAGTTCAACTCAAAAAGTTAGTGCACAGTTCTCCAATTATTTGTTCCCCATTGCTAGACAACAAAAAAACTTGGTTAGTTTTTAGAAACAAAAGAATGAACATGGAGTATATTTAGCATTTCAGAAGATTCTTCAATTCCAAAAACCTATGTAAGTTGTGAAGAACACGAATATTTCTCATTCACTCTTTGGTCAACCAGTCAATGGAGAGAAGTTACCTGAAGGTCCTAACGGCCAAACAAGTTACGGAAAATAAAAATGTTCACGTCTTAGAATAGGTACAAGAAATTCTGACATTTATTCAGTCTCTGTATCTCTTCTTCTATTTTTATAATCCACTTTCCAAAGGCATATCATCTTATTAATTATTGATGCTCCCCACTTAACATAGAGCCTTTGAGCAAAAGATCTGAAAATGCTTCACACACTTGCATCCACAGGGGTATTGAATCTTGCTTCCTGCAGAAAAGGATCCTCTAGCCTGGCTCCAATAAAAACATTTATTTCTGGTATTAGAGAGCTGACTGTTAGAATTAACAAGCCAATAAATAACATGTTTTGTAAAAAAAGGAAAAATAGTACCACTATTTTGAAAAACTACACTAAATTCACTGAATTTGTATCTGGTGACAGTAGGGAAATCAGTATTTAAAAAAAAAAAAAAAAACTCAAGAAAACCTCACACACTCAAAAAGTTTCTATTAATTGACAGGAGGCAAGATGTTGTTTTCAGAAACTACAGCGAACTCACCTCAATGCTATATGCCAGGTTTGTACCCATGGGGATGAACAAAGGGAAATACAAGTGGGCTAATAGAATAAGAAGAGAATGGGAGGAAAAACAGCTAGAGTAAAACCAAACAATACATAAAGGTATAAAAACATAAACAAATGGGAACTAGAGCCAGTGGAAAAGTGCTAATGAAATGTCATATGAAAAGCAGGTCACCTACTGATGCAGGTCTCTCCCAGCACCATAGACAGAAAGTTCTGACTCAGATGAAGCCTGAGATCTAATGAGCATGACAAAAAAATCACAAATTTCTAAGTGACATCAGGATGACAAAGGATACAAAGTCCAAAGGGGATCACTCAATTTCTTTTTAAAAATATTTCAGACTTTGTTTTGATTTTTCTAGTGTATGCAAGACACATTTTATGCATGAGCACGATCCATAACACACACATCAATATGCATGGGCATTTCTGGAAAGGAACAGAAATTAGAAGAAGGAATTTAAAAAAAAAATACATATATATATATAGTGGTTAGTATCCATTCAACACTAGGTAACAGCTTTTGACTCATAAGCAAGAGATAAAGAGTGTTCATTTGCATAATTTGGCATCATAGGAGCTGAGAGACTTATTTTGCACTCAAAGCAGACTCATATCATAATCCCTAAGGGGGTTGTGACAAGGACTACTGCAGCACAGCTGCCAGCCTACCATAAAATTCTTGTAGACATTCAGAGAGTAGCACCTAATGTCCACTGGGTATACAATGATCTGTCAGACAGCATAAACCACATCTTCACACTGCTGTGTGAATGGTCAAGGTTATCCAAGCCTAGCCAAAAAGATGAGTACTTTCTTTACTAAGCAACAAAGTGGAGGGCAACCACATGAGCTTACTTCTGTGCAAATCAGTAACAGCAGCAACAGTGAGATGACATTCAGAATTGTTTGTGCTTTCTCCAAGCCCCATTTAAAAATCCAATCTTTCTCCTTGACCCTTCTGCTTGAATTATCATGTCTCATATATTTTCCCTGGTTCCGTGACCTCAGGAAAGGGTGAGAGCACCCAGTTTTCAATACATAAGACAAACTTCAGTTATAGGTTTGCCAAGGAAAAAATGAGGAAGGCTATATTCTGACTGTCTGATGGCTGTTTGGCTCAAGGTATCCTGACATGATAGCTAAAATGTGAAATATAAAAATATCTCCTCATACATAAATTCCAGTCTCACCAGCACTTTCCAGAAACAAAAGGAATAGCTATTTTCAGAGTCAGTGCATACAATGCAGAAGCTATGGTTCCAACCCAAAATCTGTGGAAAGAGATGAAATCCTCAAGCTATACTTTGACAGTTGACTAAAACTTGAACTTAAAGACACATTGCCAATACACCCTCATTTGGCAGTCTGGGCCATGACAGCCCTACTGCAGTTCAACACCACACATATAAAAGAGCTTTCAACAGCAGTTTCAAGGAAGAAAAAATATTGATGGGAGCAGGATATTGATGGGAGTTTATAGTTGAAGTTGTCATTGGTCTTACTAAATGTTCACTTACATTCCTCTAAAAAGCAATTTCAACCTTATAAATTGCCCTCAAGCACAAACCTTTTCTTCCTCATTTATCCTACTAATTATTGTGTTATATTGTGTCATTATTGATGATAGAGAGAATGCTAATAATCAAATCTATTTAAAATGGACTCTCCCTGCTCAAAGTCATGGAATTGCCTCGTTAAATAAAAATTTAAAAAATCAGCGTTTCAAAAACTAAATCCTACTGCACATTTTCAAAACAAAGCACCTTGCAGGAGCTCATGAAACATTTCTATAAGTGAATCATCTTTTAACAGTAGTGACTGCAGATTGCAGACCAGACTGATTAAACTAGAAATACGGTGGGAACAAGAAATGTCATGTGTAATCTGCAAAAGTTTGTTTGTTTACTAACAGAATCTTCATCCCTCACAGATATTTCACATTCAGATCTACATTCACCTGTGATGAATCATATTTCTTTTTGGTTATTCTATTTTGTGCTCTTTTGAAAATTTTCATGGCAATCTATGGATTTGTTTGCTACTGAGTAATTTAGCATGGAAAAAAAATAAAGGACTCTACACCTCCATTGAAAAACATCTACAGGCATACAAATCTATACATATGGCTGGGCTAAGCTGTTCTGAAAACATATCCATGAACCATCTGGTTTCCTGCTTTTGAAGCAGTTCACTGGCTAGCATCGTGGTCCAAGCATATACTACAGATACATTACAGATGACAGAATACAATTGGTCTGAGTCACAGTTGTTGCAGTCAGATGCAACAACAACTCCTGAGCCTTGATTCCACTGGGTCTGCAGCCCACTTCCTCACTTATGGCTCCATGCAGAGACTGGACACAATGTCTGGATGGGCACCACAAGGCAGCCCAGGCAGGTGCCATTCAGTATGACTTGGATAAGAATTATGTCTGTGACCTGCATCAAAGGGCAAATGAAAGTGCAGCCCAGGATCTGAGGACACCCAGTACTCTCAAGGTATAGGGCAGACAACACCCACCCATCCAACCAGTTTATCAGTGCGACTTCTGGGTTTTTTTCAATGAAAGAAGGATACAGAAGCTTTCCACTGGTGATACAGCCAACATCTGCCAGGGCACACCTTGATCTGGATAAATGCCAAATAAAATCTACAGCAAGGATAAAAATCAATTCGTTAATAACACCAAAAATCAAAAATACCCCCTAAGCCTATCTAAAAAACTTCAACAAGGCTCTTTCAAATAGTACATTAAATTGTAAGACTGTTTCCAGTATTTTAAGGTATGTTTCCACTACAGCTGAAAAGCAGCCCTTGGGATACCTAACAAAGGACGAGTAATATTGCTTCCATAAACTTACTGCCAGAACCACATATCTAATATATTTTTATCCAAAAGCACACCTATATCTGAGGAAGTAGGTTGTCAACTCTTATGTCTGATACAGAAGCCCTGCTAGCCAAAAAAAGAGTTCCTCACAGCAGCTAAAAGCATAAAGTCCAACTGCTTTTAAATGTTTCTCATCTTGAAGTCTAAGATTTTTCCATCTTTGAGGATTTTGCAGGGGAGGGCAGTACTCTGGCAGCCTCAGTAGGGAGCTGCCTACTTCCCCATGGCCTTCTGCCTTTCACACCATGGAGTACTGCCATTGCTGGTGCATCCTCCCCAGCACAGCTTTTCATATGAACATTCCTCATGTGTTAGTATCTAAAGACTTATCTTAAATTCAACAAGCAACCATGTAAAGATATTTAAATCTGAGTTTTTAAGCTACCTCCTCAAACTCAACTTCTTACACTACCGTACTGTCCAGTGTATTACCTAGTGCACCAAACAGGGATCTGATTAGGCATGAAGCCCTGCACAGAACTTTCTTGTTTTACCATCTTGTCCCCACCCTCAAGACATTGCTTTAATAGCCAAGACCAAATATCACATCTCGTTTTGAACTAATTCTAAGGAAATAGGGGCTGAGGAGAATTGCAAATTCAATACTTACAGAGCAGACAACTACAAAAACAAAAAGGCCTGAAACTTTTAGGAACTTTAGACAGCATCTGAAACATAAGAAATATATATTAACTATATGGCTAGTTGAAAATCAATCAGTTTTCTTACGAATTCTGACATTTCAGAAGCATTACAGTAAGCACTTATGGATGATAATATATCAGATCACAATGCAGACACTGCAACACAGGGGAGGGGATTGGGAAGCCTCAGAGACTATAACAGCTTCAGCCTCAGGTCTGCTGCCAGCTGGGTCTCATTACACAGGAAGGGGGGTTTAGCCCTTGGAAAAGCTAAGTGAAGGCTGCAGCATGAGCTCATGCTGAAACCTGGAGCCCCATCACTGTTACTGCCAGTCTCAGACAGACCCAGATCCCCATGAGCTTGCCCTGGTCTCCTCCCAGAGAGGCAAAGAGCTTTGCCACTGCAGTGAGGTGACATGGCCAAGCAGAAAGCACAGCTTGTTACATAGAGGTGGTGTCATGAATGAATTGCACAAAACCAGACTACTAATATATATCTTGAAAGGTGCTGGGAAAAGACAGTTTGAAGATGAGAACCTGAGCTTTAAGAATCTCCTGGTTTCAATAGTGTCTCTTTAACGATAAAAAAAACTTCATAATCACTTCTCTATAAAACAGCTAGCAAAACTAGGCATTTTTTTCCATAGCACATCTGTGCCCTTTGAAAGAATGCCCAGTTCTGGAGATGTGATGCCATCAAATCTTCTGAAGTGTCAGAGTTTATTACCAAGTGGATTAAGCAAGAATAACTCTAAATTAAAATGTAGATGTTAAAAACATGTGCTCTTGAGTAAGAAATTGTAAGATTTAGCACTTTTAAATTACTTTTAATCTTACCTAAAAGACAACACAATTAATTATTTTCTGAGTGAACATCAGTATATTCCATAGATGTCTTAATCTTTTTGGTGATTTTTCCTTATTACATCTTTTCATTAATTTAAGGCATTGATGTTCTTATTCCATTTTTTTCAAAAGTAATGACAAATGTAAGGTTTGATTTAAGCCTGGTCACAAGCAAGAAGGAAAATATTTCAAATTACCAGGATAATTAGTTAAGAAGGGAATGGTGCAATAAATAGCTTCATGGACAGATGTTATAGAACAAAATATTAAAGCAGATTAGGCTGAAGTCAGAAACAATTTTTAATCACAGCAGAAATACATCCATAAATCAAGTTTTTTGATTGACTGAAAGCAACATAAGTTACTGAAGACTTGTTTTTTTTAAAATACTTTCCAAAGATCCTACAATAACATATGAAAGAAAAGTGGTAGCAATTTACACAAGCTTCATACAGCATAAAAATAGAGAAGGCAGACAAAGATGAGAAAGAAGCCGGTTAGATGGCTTCTTCCAGAAATGCCAGGTAATCCTGCTCTAGTGAAACACAAAGCGGCAGAGAGGGAGAAGATCATAAACGCTTGGAGAAAAGTGATAAAGAAAACCATTATCAGTACCTCATAACTGATAACTTATTTTGGTATTGTGGGATTTATGGAATATATGTCGTTCCAGCTTCATTATGCATCTTTTATCCTGCTTGTCTGTTCTCCCCATCTCTACATTCCAGTTCTATTTCAGTATTTTGAGGAATTTCCTATGTTATGAATTACTAAAGCCCAGTCCAGATTGGTTTACTTTTAACACACTTGATATTTTCTGTTTGCACTTTGAAATTATAATTATTATTGTTATTATTATTGAAACAAAAACAGCAGTAACTTGATTTTAAGATGTAAGAGAAATCAAAAAACACTGATTAAGCCTTTATAAATTCATAACCACTTGCCTGTAAATAAACTCATCTACAAGATCTGGCAAGATATAATAAAAAAGCTTTTGGAAATGATTATTTTTGTAAATGTAGAATTTAGAAAGCTCTTCTCCTCCTGTCTGTTTGTTTTCATGGCATTTTATATTAGGAAAGAAATGCTTTTAACAGCTTATGGTTGAGAAGTGATCAGCCTTTGACTCCCCCATGGTTTGCAATCTGTCTCTTCCTAAAGCACTAATCTGGCACAACGATGCAGGTCCAAACCCCGTGCCAAATCCTGCACTGATATATACCTCTGGTGCAATCCTATTTGACTTCAGTTGGAAATGCATGAAGTATAAATCTATGAAAGATCTCACCTCCTGTTCTACAAAAAAATGATTTTTAGTCTGATCTGCATGTGGTGTCGGACAGTTTAGCTTCATTTATCATCTCAGCAGAGTTATGCTGACACACAACAGCCAAGGAGCTGGCCACATATGCACAACCAGCACCATAGCAATGAAAATACTTCACGGGAAGTTCTGCTAGAAAAATGCACTACTCTCCAGATTATAAACCCACAGTGTACTGCAGAGAATGGATTCTACATTTTCGCTCCATGCCTCTGTTCCATCAAATTCCAGGGAAAGATACCATGAGCATGAAGAAAGTTGCCTGCCAATTTTTTTCACATCTGCTTGTATTGTACTAATTGCAGCCATTGAAATCCTCCTGGCTCCATTTGTTCAACAACAGTGCAGGAGAGGAGCACTCCACACAATACCATATGCACAATGAAAGGAGGGAAACAATTGTGAAGTGATGAACTAAGACAACGTACAGATTGGGAAAAGATGCAGGGGCATATCATTGGAAAGTCTCCGCAGATCAACACAGAGATATGGACATGCAGTGCTGGGCTTCATGTAAATCTGCAGAGCTATCTGAAGAAGCAAAGTCAAGCTGTTAAAAAGGTGTTGAAAATCTGGAAAGGGCAGAGAGAATTAGTATCCAAGATTAAAGGGTTTGCTAGCTAAATAACAGGCAAAAATACCCTGAGGAAATTCGAACCCAAGCTCTTATCATATTGATAGCTTTTAATATATTAACCATTTCCTCTATGCTTAAATGAGGTAAAATACTAGTTTGAGGTAAAAAGTGGAATATATTAATGTATTTGAAAATGTTCAGTCAGTTTTTACATTGTGTATATATGAAAAGCTACTACATAGACTACAGAAAGACTGTGTTGATACATATTTTAATTAAAGTGAAGTATTTAATAAAAGCAATGAGACTGAATAATAAAGCTGTGGAATCGACAAAGGGACTTTTCAAAGAAATATTAAAAGTAATACAGAAAGTATTTAATTACAAATTTAGAACAGGTGCTATGATTGATGTTTATAAGAACAAGGGGCTATTAATCATTGGGTAGAGGCTGTAATCTGTTTCACCAGTGTTTATTTATAAACTATCAATGGCAAGATATAGCCTAAATTATAAAGTGTTTTTTTATTCATTTGCAGAAAATATATAATTTTCTAGACACCTATACTTAAAAACTTATCCTTGCAGAATTTTTTTAAAAGGAATGGAAAAATATATAAATTAATTCAGACCTCATCTTTGATAAATTGAACTTGACATGAAGATTATCCAAGATTTCATATTTCTCAGAAGAAGCAGATCTCGACAAACTTGTCATTTCACTTCCCAGATGAAACCTTTGCTCAAATTCTGCAGAGCTGTTGTCCCATGAATCATCATCTGTGGTAAAATCTGGATTATGAAGAGCCATGCACTGCAACCTGTCACACATTTTCAGTAAACATAATAAAACAAAAGAGTGGTTTATTTCAACAGGTAGTAGATGCAACTGACCTTGCATATCCTTAGGTTTATTTTGAAATATTTTAATGGGAAAATTCATAGAAAAAGATTTATTCAGTACAGACTGAGCTCCCCTTGGTGATACAGCTGGGTAGACTGAGGACCAAGAACAAAGACCCCACAAAATTTATGGGCACTTGGGAGAACCAGGTCTCTGATGCACCAGGCAGATGTGCCTCAGGATGTGGTGTGGAAACCCCAATAAGGATCTTTTTTAAAGCTCTGCTGTGTCTTTCAGTGCACCAGATGTAACACCACACAGAGGGAACAACAACACACAACCTGTGGTTGCTTATCCTTAGGGCTCTCTAATCACCCTGGCCTCAGACCTTACATCCTTCCCTTTCTCATTTACAGCCCCTTATTTCTACACAAGGTTCTCCATAGTAATTCTCTGCTCACAAACCCTGCCATTCACTTTATTTCCCAGTAGGCTTGGTGTCAGGATAGAAGAAAGAACCACGCACAATTAAATAGAAGACAGCTTAGAAAAAAAAATCTAGTGAAATGAAACTAACTCACCCATTTTCCTCTGAGGAAACTTTCAGTAGTGGTGTCTTTTCTGTCAAGCCAGTGTTTTTTGACCTTAAGCTGAATAATTTTGAAAAATTGAAGTGATATCTTTTGAGGGAAAAGAAAAAAAAATAAAAGCAGTAAGTCTGCAGTAGAATGACTCATTACAGTTCTACAAACATTTTGGCACAAGTGAATCTAACTAGTTAAATATTCCCTAAGAATGGTGTCCACCTAAATTAAGGCTTTCATCAAATTTGAGCTAGTCGTGGTAGTTACTTCCTTGTAGTAATGGGAGAAATCCACTGAATACAATAAGACAATTTATCTTAAAAGCAGTACCTGAAACAGTCAATAAAATTTCCTCGGAATGCCAGAAGAGCAATAGCCACCTAACTCACACTCAAATGTCTATATTTTAGACACCTAAATTTACAGTGAAACAACTGCATAGCGATATTAGTGAGGCAAAATTCTTAAAGTAACTACATATGGTCATACAAGTTCACATTAATAATCTTCATAAAACATCAAATAATAGGATCATTTCTGTCCTGTAAATGTCATTTGAGATATAGATCACCAGAAATCTTCTAATCTCTGCAACAACCTCAGCATCCTTTGTATTTGGGAAGAAAGCTTTAGCTTTACAAGTACTTGATTCCTGCAGCATAATACCTTCCAAACAGTTTCTGTCAAGCCTGGGTCCTAGGGCTGCAGCTAAATAACAGAGAGTAAGCTGCTTGCCATGTTGCATTGTTAAGAAGCCTTTTGCTAAAATACAAATTCCAAAGCTGAAGAAACAGATGAAGAGAATTAAGCACAATCACAGTGGTCTGGCTTTGGGGCAGGCTTCTCAGTGAGATTAAATAATTGAGCCATTTTACAGCAGTCTCCAAGATCTGGCTCTTCCAAAGACATTTCCCATCAAAACCATCCTTATTCAGAGATGCTCAGATTTATTTCATTCAAAACTGTAGCCACCCACCATCACAAAGTCCTGAAGAAATCTGCTAGACATAGAGGCAATATGCAGATCTTATTACTCATAGATACACTTAGAAGAAATCCAAAATATCTTTTGCTATTGCTGGATTGTGAGGGAAAAGAAATTATAAAATCATAGACAACTAAATAAATATAAAAAGATGATTGATAATTCAGTCTTGTAAATAAAAAGCCAGTCCAAAAAGAAGGATCTGTATATTTAACCTTATAACATAATGGAAGACAGTGGAATTTCTTGCTGTTTGTAGAAGTATACATGAGCTTTGTACAATTAAAACCCCCGGTTAATTCTTTAGCTTGCTGTTTTAGTAGCGTTATCATTCAGAAGCCATGCTAGGTCTTGAGCAACTGGGTATGGTTATTTCAGCCTTGAGTGGCCGCAACACTCAAACTCAAACTGTAAGCACCATATTTGCAATCTCAACAGAAGAGAACGAATGAGTTAGAGGCACTGAATTATCCAGTGCCTCAGGTCAAACGTTCAGCAGATTACAATTCAGGTGCTACATTGCACTGACACTTCATCTGTGAAGAGATGATTGCATACTCTGAAGCTATCAAAGTGCTTCCTTTTTTAAATGGGAGAATATCATTCACACAAAATGTTTAAGTGGAGAAACTAGTATTTTGAAGCAAGTGCTATTTTAATCCTACCATGGCCTTAAATGTAAAAGACTACCTAGAGCTTTCTTTTGCAAAATATAATCCATAAGTATAGCAAAAACACTATCAGGACTTGAAATGTGCGGTCACTGAGGATTACTGATATGCTCCTGGCTAATCCTGACATCCCGCTACATACCAAATTTGCCTCTAAAGGTGACAATTTTAATAGAAACAGACATTGAACTTCTCTATTCAGAAATTTAAGTCATGCAAAGACCGATTAGCTCTTTCTGGTTTAAAAAAAAAAAAAAAAAAAAAGATGCCACTTGTTCCACAAAAAAAAAAAAAAAGAGTTCCAAATAATACATACTATATGCTTCATAGATTGCCAAAAATGACCAACAGTTAAAATTGCAGAGATCTTCAGGTAAAGTGAAAACAATTAGTACATGACAACATCAGTTTGCAGAGGGTAAGAACACATGGCCAAAAATAAGCAGCAGGAAACAGCTAGGCTTGACAAAACAAAAATAATTAGAGGAAAAGCAGAAGAGCCTTAACTCCCTGTGATGCGATTACTCTAATTAGAGAATGAGAGTAATATAAACAATAAAGCTAATTAGGGCATAAAAGAATCTTGAATGCTGGAAGCTCTATAAAGTTGAAAAAACATCAGAAAAACTAGCATAGATTATAAAAATGAAAGTCATCTCTGAACCAAGAGTCTAATGCACACCCCTCTGTGCCATTCATACTTCTGCAGAGACACTGTTGGTGTGATTTGGTCATGCACTTCATCAAAAGATAACAGAGATCATCTATAATTAAGATTTAGGAAGGCCTACAGATTCCCTGCTGTTAGAGATGCAAGTCTGCAGTGCTCAAAAACCCTCTTAGCATCATTCTTGGTGCTTCTCAGCCCTGGCAATTGTGACACCATGTAAAGGACAAGAAATCAGTGACACATTTCAAAACCTCAGATTAGTTTACACTTAAAATGTTTCTTTACAATTGAAAGAGCTGGAACCTTTGTTTATACCTACATGATAGAATGGAGTACAGTCCATCTCTACTGAGCAATTCAGTAACAGTAGTGAGGAGCTATTCACCAGGTCGGCTCATTAGCCCATTATGGAAAGACTCATTCATAGAAGATATCTCTGTATTTATGCTACATGCAGGTGAAGAGATGGTAAACTGGACACCAAATCTGTCCACCATTCTCTCAAGGTTCAGCCTCAAAAATCAATAGCATATTATACATCAAATGTGAGAAGAGACATGGAATCACTGCATTTACAAACGTATGCATTTATATGTAGATATGCACATGAATCTTCACCAAAAAAAATACATCTCATTTCCCTTTCATTCAGAAGTGATAGGTGAAAACTAAACTCAAATGCTATGGAAAAAAATATTTGACAATGACTTCTTTCAAGACTTAGAAAGCATCACGCTTACAGAAAGATCCATGTAGAGCTAACATGAGAAAAAGATCATGGCTTGTCCTCCTTACAGCTACAGCCATGGTCACGTTCATTCTCACATTTACTACAGCTAGGCATGTTCTTTTAATTAAGAGAAATCTTTCAAACAGAAGATTGTGTTTGTAACCAGTTAGCTACTGCTGTGACAGTGTATATACAGATTTTGGCTCTCTCTGCAGGAATATATGTTTAATCTGAGGAAGCATGTTTTCTAGCTGGTTGCTTGCAGCCAAAGTCGTACTTTCCCATCACTAATCTTTCAAGCAATCACAGTTTCTGACTGTCTCCATAGTAACCCAGAAGAGGAACCAGCATTGTAGGAGGGCTCTCCACAGCCCAGATGATACAGCTGGTTCTGCCAAGTCATGGAGGTGTCCACAGAAAAAGCTCCAGTTGCCTGATAGCAGCTGGAGAAAAATCTCACCCACAGCATTAAAAATACGAGGGTCTAAATGCAAGTCCCAGGCATGTATTGCAGAAAACTCTACAGCCTGTGTGTGTGCCACTGCTCCCAGAGATGCGTAAGGTCCACACTCTTTTGGTAGCAATTTGTACTAGCAAGTTTTACAAAAGAGATATGACCTTCAATATCCTACAGTCATTTGAATAGTTTAAGGAGAAGCAGACTTTCTCTGCCTTTCTGACCACTTGAAGTGGTACAGGGAGAACAGGAGAGGAAAGGAAGAAATGTGGGAGATTCCAGTTGCTCTCACTGACTGCTGATGACTGATGGAATGTTATTCAGAGTCCATGGCTGAAGAATGCTGCAGGTTCATCCAACAATAGCACAAGGGGCAACAGGTACAAGCTGGAACGTAAGAGGTTCCAAAGAAACCTAAGAGAAAACTTCTTCACTGTGAGGGTGATGGAGCACTGGAATGGGCTGCCCAGATGGGTTGTAGAGTCTCCTTCTCTGGAGACAGTCAAATCCCACCTGGATGATTTCCTGTGTGACCTACTCTAGATGGTCCTCCTCTGGCAGGGAGGGGTTGGACTAGATGATCTTTCAAGGTCCCTTCCAACCCTTAAGATTCTGTGATAATCTATAGGTGATAACTTCCAAAGTTTTCAAGAAACGTGGGATGAAGTCCAAAGAGAGAACTCCACTCCTACCATTGAGCACAAGACCTGCTCCTGACACATTTTGGGGCATTTCCTAATGTCTTTACACATTTCATTTTAAACAAAAGACTTTAAAATAAAGACTTTGTGGTAGGAACTGTTGTTTAGCAATAAGCAATCTTCCCAATTACACTACAGCAGAGGATACCAAAAGAAGTAGGCATCCCACAAGAACCTGAGAAAAGACTATACTCACACTAGTTAGCTGGCAAACACTTAAAATAATCACTAGGTTTGTCTGGAACCTACTATTTAACCTTGTGTTGAAAAGATGAATCATGCCACACAATGCATTAAGTTTTCACTCTCTGTAATAAAAAGCATACATTTTAAACATCAGCAAATACAATGCTTCGACTGTCATATGCTACATTGTGCACGCAACTATCAGTAAAAGCTATTTCTATGACAACAGAAAGCAATAATTCTCACTTCTACGGGAAAGATTTGGTCAGAATTGAAGAAGAGATGAATATGGAAGCATGCATACTATGCAAGGACATCAACAAATTTGAACATAACTTACAGGAAAGTTCACTATATAAAAACTTAAAAGCAGAATCTCTTCAAGGGAAAAAAAAAAAGTTAGTATGCTTTCCTGAATTAATAATCACAAAAAACACTGTAACTGCGAGGTTGTTTCTTAAATAAAAATCCAGGAATACCACCGAGCCAAGAGGTTATAATAAACATAATAAAAATTTAAGCAAGCCTTCCTAGAGGAGAAAGTGGCTAGAGGAAGAATATGAGACATAATTAATTATGCAGGAGACAAGTAACCACGGTAAGACTTTAATTTATCATTTCTACATTCTTAAAGGCTGAAGTCTAATTTCAGAAGCATCATCTTCCGTGAATAGAGTACATTTACACAAATTATATGTACTGAACTAATTACTCTTATCATAACTGTAAACAAGAATAATGCAGAAAGAAATTGAAAAACAGAGAGGTAAAAAAAAAGAAGAAAAAGAAAAAGAAAGAGAAAAAAAAAATAAACCACTGTTTTTTGTCCAGACTTGAAACACATTCTTCCACCAGATTTGGTATTTGTCAGTTTATGATATAGTCCATATTTGGACAGTGGCTACGTGGTACAAACAGTGCTGACCAAAATCATAGCTAGGTGGACCTGCATCTGCAGGAGGGTTGGACTAGATGATCTCTAAAGGTCACTTCCAACCCCTACCATTCTATGGTTCTATGATTTACTGTGTACCAGTCAGCTCTGTACATGTATCAGTCAATATTACTGTATATACGTGCCCACGCGGAGACACAACTCTCTGTCGTGTTTTTCTCCTCAGTGGTAGCATGTCATGAGGGAATTGACATGACTACCCATCACAAATAAAGTATGCACAACTTATACGCTAAAAATCAAGAGAAGGTTCAAAGACTCTAGATACTTTCTGATGACTGCTTTATACATCTTCAACTAAATCAGCAAATAACCTCTAGACCCTTTAAAAGCATGCGCTATTAAGATGTCAGAAAAACTTAGCAATGAAAACATTTTCTCTTTGACTTTCCTAATTTTCTATTAGATAGGACTGTATAGGATTCCCCACTGGACTGCAGTACTCACATTACCTGGCAACAAGATGCTGCAAGAGGCACAGCCAACTGATAAGTTTCATATTGAGAAGAGTTTGCCATGCCAAGGTCCCAGGCAAACAAAGAAATGCTTAAAAAAGATGTCTTTAAATCTGTGATGAGCTTTTCCAAGACAGAAATGATTCCTTATATTGTGCACAGAAAATGTGCTTGCTTCATTCACTCTGAATTGGAGAGTACACATATCCTGCAAGAGCATGTGGTAGTGGTCTCTCCTTCATTTGTACAATATCTAGCATTTTTTTAAAGTAGGGTAATTTTAAGTTTGGAAATAGCTTGGAAAACAGAGTGCTTCCTGTGTTTCTCTTTTTTAATGATTATTATTGAATCAGGCTTTGTAGGGTTATTGTACTTCCCTGAAAAATGAAATTAGTATCTCTTTTCCTCAAGAGTCTTTGCCTGCCTCTGTCAGGGCAAGTCTTCATCAGGACCTCACTGCAGTGAGTGAAGCTAAAAGGGAGTACTTAATCCTTAAGATGCTTTGAAGCTCCTCTGACTCTGCCTAAGAGGACTAAACTGTTCTCCACACATTTTTCACTCCCATTTCAGGGCACCATGAGGTCCAGCTGCTCTGCAAGAGGAAGCCAGGAGCAGAGGGTGGCTGTGGGTCTGGCCAGGCCATGACCTCTTCAACCAGAGCCTGACCCACAGCACCCAGAGAGGGAGCAGGTACAGGAGAGAGACAGGGATGGAGACCCAGGCCAGCCCTGGGTCATGACTATCCAGGAGGGCCAGAGTGATGCAGTAGGCCCAAAAAGCCTATTGAAGGACTGAGAAGTTACACTGAAAAGGCATAATTACTGTTTCCCCTTCTTCATTTTCTACTTGAGCAAAGAAAATTGGAAAGCTACAGGAGAGGCCATGCAAAAATTGCAGACAGTCTTGAAGAAGAAAATACATTTCAGGAGCAAGTGCTGCCAAAACCGTTTAGCTGTTGGCAGCTGACAGCAAGCTGCAAATTTGAAATAGGCAGCAGTAGCTGGTGTTGATAGTGGTTCAAATTCCAAAACCCCAGTTTCTCCATGGATTACACAGATAATATGTTAAAAGGCATTATTCTCAAGTGCTCCAGGCCATACTGAAAGATGAATCTGCTACAGGGAAGCAATTTATCAGCAACATTTTAAGCATGGCTGCACTTGTAATACTTCAGCATATTCTGCAAGCTTGGCTTTTAAATGCCAGCATTTCTCTTTGGCATTCACAATAGACTTTTATCTTAACCAGGTCTAACGTTAATTGAATCTATGACAAATAAACGAAAGTTTGCACTTTTTTTGTAGTCTGTGAGGCAATTTCAAGAAATAAAGAAGTTAAGGTAGTGATCACAACTTAATGTTTTAACTTTATATCTGACCTGACTCTTAAAGATGTAATATAGAACACTTAGATGACAGCACATGAACAGAAGGATAGATCTTAGAAAGAACTGGATGATGTGACTATCTCTAGTGAAAGTTATTCTTCAAGCATTGCAGTGATATGACGTAGTCTCAAAGGTTTAGGGGGACATATATTGAAGATTCACCTTCAGACTAGCTGAATTTAAAGACAATACAAGAAAATGAAACACTATTAAAAGAAAAACATTGACCACTTCACAAATGAAGGAATGCTTTCCTACATAATGGTGATATGGGACTATTTTGATACAATTTACCTTAATGCAAGTGAGGTACTGTTAAGTCACAACAAAATTGTCCTTCTGACCTTGCGTAGTCTTGTACTCCTGCCACTCACTCCAGTTTTGGAAATTGAAAAGAGTAACTAGTGAACTATACCTAAAGATGAAGCTATTTTTCTCTTTTTTAAAACCATTTGTTCAAAAATTGTAGTTCCACATGTTTAATTCCAAGAATTTAGAGATAATATTATTCATAACTGCAACTTTTAGAGAAAAAAAGTAACTTTGTCACTTAAAACAAAATGTCTTCATTAGTTAGAGTTTTTCTTAAAAAAAGAAATTGATAGATGTACAAAAAAGCTCATGAAAAACTGTGACTGATTTATGTGCCTGGAGAGGCATTACAGAGAGGAAGTGAAGGCAAGCAGCAGGCCACTCCACTGCATAAAAAATTCAAACTCTCATCAGCTTGAACTTTGTTTTGAAAAAACACCTGATGGATCCCAACTATTGGAAGCTTGTTGGGACTTGTATTTTGTCCCTTGGTTACAATAAGATGAAACAATTCAAATTCAAGAACTCTCATATCTGGTAAATAATTTCTCATAAGAAATTTCAATATAACCAGGAAAACCTATATATGTGTATAGAGTATATATAGTAAAAATAGCTGTTCTCTGGGCACCCAACCAACTGAGCCAGAAGACAGGGAAGGGGGACAGAATGAGGCTCCCTTGTCCAAGGGGAAGTAGTATGCAACCTGCAGCTCCATCTTGACTAAAATTTGCCTTAAAGCTAGGGCATGAGGCACAGTGGTCAGTAGATAGAGAAGGAACAGCAGTAAAATTTTAAGATAAATATTTTTTAGGGCTAGATATAGCTGTCATACCTTGGAATAACACTAATAGGTTGATAAAAAAATGAAATTTTTTTGTCTAAAATGGAAGTCCTTCCATTATATTTATTTTCCTTATTATGTTGATTACAATGGAGGCACTTAAAAGTCCCTTTTGGGTTCTGGCTGAGCATAAGACACTGAGGTTATTCTTATAAATTTTGGTGTCTAAAAGTCTGGTCTAGGATAGTTACAGTCACTGTCAAGAGAGAGACCTCTTCAAATAATTTTCACCCTGCCTTCTCCCACATTGACTATACAAGAAAACTGGAGAAATAACTTTAAGAAAACAGAAAACCTGTTTCTCTAAATAATTTATAAGCCTCACACAAGCAATGTTGATATTACAGTGTACCGAAAAGTACTTTTTTTGCTGTGCTTTTTGTATGCTTTTACGATAAATCTGGTTTTCGTGCAGAAGACTTTTCACCAAAAAAGTTATTCAGTGTTGATTGGGAATACAAAGAACTACAAAGTCTTTCCAAACATGATTTCCTTATAACTTCTTAACAAGTAACTTCCAACACTAAGTAAATCCACATCACTGGTCATTGCATTCCACCTCAAGTTATATCAGAGACAAAAATTTTCAAAGCATTGAAAATCCCAGAGGAACAAATTGAAGAAACCAAACAGAATAAAAAAGGTAGCTGAAAATACCATAATATTTTCTCTTACATTTGGAGCATATTCAGTGAAACCATTCAAGAATAAATGCAGTTCTACCTCACAAAGATGATGCTCTTGCTGCGATAGCCCTTCACTAAGATTACTGTAACATGTAAACATATGCAGTTTACAAGTCTTAGGAAACTCATTCTAGTGTTGGGTTCTGCTTTGCTACCAGACATCCTTTTCTGCCTTGAAAGGTCTCATATATCTGTAAGTACCTCATGGCTACAATGTCAGAGAAGGACCTATGTAATTTATGTTAACAACCAGCGTGAAAACACAGATTTTTTTTATTCAATGCCAATAAGACATGAATTTGAAACACAAGATCTGAGTCCATAAGCACATTCAACTGAGATTCTCAAAGAAAAAAAGGGAAGAAAAAAAATTCTAAATAATGCCTTCCAAAATCTTGATAGCAACGATTCACATTTTCCCTCCCAGTCACACACATGCAGACTCTTTCAGCTGCTATGTTTCCTTTAGCCCTATACAGAGTGACACTTTGGCTACTCTATAGTGTCACAGAAGTGATCTCCTTCCATCTTGCTCCTGAAATAACATGTTCTCTATGAGAAATGCCATAATATTTGCTATACATGTTCTGAAAATCAGCACTGTCCCAACAGCAAATAAATTCTGGACATCGGTCATCAAAAAAAGATAGGATTCTGCTCAGGAGCTGTATAGACAATAAGTCTTCACGTAGACTTGAAAATTTCTGGCCATCCAGACATGAGGTTACATAAATAAAATCTCATTCTGTGTTCCCAAAGGAAAAGCGATGAGAAAAGTAAAAATGTCAGTGCTGCTGACTTTAAAAACAAACAAAAAAAAATCAGTATTATCTGCAGAAAAGGGGAAGCCCCATGCTGACATGGCTGCCCATCGCCATCAGCTTCTTTCTGTCTACTTCCCCCTTATTAAGGCAGAAAGCTCCAAGTTGCCATACAAAGAGACAGATAAAAAAATCCCATCAAGTCCTTACAAATGAACCCCATTAAAGAAGTAAAATAGATATGTCTGTTTCCAAAAGCAGAATTTAGGTGAAGAATCGCTGTCACTGTTCCCACTGTGGCAGAGATGCTCTGAAGCACAAACAATTTAGATAGTTAAAGACAAAAGAAAGTTTACATGTGTTTCGTTTTTTTCAAGAAGATATAGCATCTTGTAGTGGGTCTGGGATGGTAGTAATTTTCCACAGCAGCTCTTGCAGTGCTGTGCTTACTGTTGGTATCAATATTATGACTACTGCTCACATAGCATCAGGGCTGTCCCTCCAGCATTCCTTCCCACACCTTCACCAATAGCTGTGGGTGGGCACAATCTTGGGAGGGACCACAGCCAGAACAGCTGACCCAAGCTGACCAAGGAGATATTCCATACCATTTGACATCAGCTCAGTAATATAAACTGGGGGAGAGGGGCAGGAAGGGGAGGTAAGATTCATTTCCGGCCTTCCAAAAGCAACCACTACACGTACCAAAGCCCTGCTTCTCGGGAGGTGGCCGGACATCGCTGCTGATGGGAAGTAGAGAGTAACAGCTTTATCTGCTTTTGCTTCGCTTCTCGCACACGCTGCTTTGCTGCTTCTTTATTAAACTGCTTTCATCTCAGTCCACGAGACTCTCATCTTATTTTCTCCCCTTCCCTGGCTTGCTGAGGAGGTGGGTGATAGAGTGGTGTGGTAGGCACCTGGCATCCAGCCAGGGTCAAACTACCACACGTCTGAATAATCTATTAATTTTCAATCAAAAACACTTGTTAGCATTTCTCAAAGTGTAAAAAAACCTAGGCTTTTCATCAAAAAAGAAAAGAGCAAACCTTGCCCTTTGCTATGTGTTGGATCAGACAGTTATACAGCTATTTGATTATAAACTCAAACAGATCAAAAATGTTTAGTTCTCCTGAATCAACACCACCTCCAAATAAGAGAAACACACATCAGATTCCTGAACAAAAGCACAGAACTAACAAAACACAGCTCCTCTTATAGATCTTTTGAATAAAATTACTCCAGAGACTGTTGCCAAGATAAACAGCCACGGCACTAACAATTTTCTTTTTAATACAATCTGCACAGGCAGTTTGCAAAAAGAAATTATCCTGGATACTCCAGGCAGTGGAGCACTAAATAAAGTAACGAAAAAGTGAGGAAAAAGAAAAAAGGGAGACACTACAGTGCCCACAACCAGACACTGTTCTTAAAATTTAGTGTAAAGGTAGCTATTCTGCACTTCTAGAATCAACACAGAATAATGGTTGTTTCTCTACACAAAAATAGCAGCTTTAAAGCCCAAATAATGGAATCATATTTAGGTAATGGCACTTAGAAATAGGTTACGATTGCAAAGAAATGTTTTAAAAACAAGCAAACAAAAAAAAATGTTTATGAGATGCAGAAGTCCACAGCACATTGTCACAGAGAAAAAAAAATCTACTTGTACTATTTTAAGGTTACACAATGTAAAAGTTAATCAGAATAGTGGAAGAACTAAAGCTACAGGAATTATCTCCTTCAGAAGCATTAGGAAAAAGCATGGGCTGCAGAGAAAAAAGATAACATGACACGTGGTGGAGCTAAAAGAACAGAAAACAAAATAAAAGAACTTAAAACAAAAGCATATAGAGATATTTAATTTTTTTAAGGCCATAGATCTAGAAAGGAAGGATGGACTCCAACATTTGTTATTCGCTGCAAGAGTTATGGTTAGAAACTCAGCTCTGCACTGTTATTCCAGTACAAACTTCTTTTGGTCAATAACCAAACACTGAAACCTCAGTAGGACAAGGCATGCTTCTACTTGCGTCTTTCTTGTTAATGAAGACTAAATGAGATATAGACCATGATACCATGAAGACCTTGACCCTGAGGAGATACACCTGCAGCATGGGTATGACCCTGATGATTAACTCTGCATACAAAAACATAAATTCCATTACAGATAAGGAAGCTTGTGTTAATGCTTAATTTTTATGATCTCAAAAAATTATGTCTGTCACCTAAATGTTCCCAGATGCATGCAGCACTTAACAAGTATGAAGGGACAGAATTCTCTTTTCACCATCTTGTCTGGTTGAAATTCAAACATTTGTTGGCTTGACATATCAAGAAAATGAAATGATCAGTTTTACTCTAAATTGTAGATAAATTGGTACATTTGTTAACCACTTTTGATGTGGAGTTCTTGTGCGTTCTGCATCACAGACACCAGATTTCCAGGTGAAGGAAGACGTGACAAGGCCTAATGACATTAGTGGAGCTCTTTCAACTTTGTTGACAGACCTACAGGTTCAAAACTGTGATTAGCACAATATTCATACATTCCAATCCTTATGACAATCTGTCACTCTTTTCTGACAAGGATGGCCAGTCTTCTGTCAAAATAGGCCAGTTGGAATATTTCTGGCCCTATAATACTGTTCAACACTGTCGTACAATTATTAACAGATTTGTAATAGGTGCCTGCTGCCATTTTATTTGTGGTTAAAACAATAGTATTCTACTCACTGATGCTCAAAATTTCAACTTTGAAGTATCACTGCTCCTTAGAGTTCTGGCTTAGCTTATTTTTGGGCACAGACTAAAATATGTTAGGTAGATGCGAGCCAAAAACAAAGTGTAAAACACACAAATTCTATTAACAACGCTTCTCTGTACAGCCTTTGTTCTTGGCCTATGCTACAAAGCACAGGGCAGCGCAATGTACAGCACACAGGGTGGCTCAGCAAAGAAGCCATATGCTGACAATGGATGCAAGAAAAAAGTGTGTACATAATATTACAACATAGCCCTGCTGTTTTAGCTTGCACAATTAAAGACACATCAGAGAAAACAAAAGTACATTCCTTGTTAATCTCCATTCTGGGTTTTCTCTTCCTTTTATCTGACATTCACTAAATTCAGGTTCATTCTTTTCACTGTAAGAGGTTTAAATGATGAACCAGCTGTCAATAGACTCCTAAAGAGGATTTCAGCTCACGTGTCATTGGCGTGGCTGAGGAGGCAGAGTTGGTCCTATCACTCCTAGAAAGATTAGACACAAAAGAACATTTGAAGCTGCTTTTATTTTTTATGTTCTCAGCAGCAGAGAAATTAAATTACATAAGACCACACGAGTGGGTGGAAAAGTTGCTGCAAAATATTTACCTAACCTAGTCAAGGAAGTATTGTATTAATCCAGGATTAGACTGCTTACGATAAATTCATCAATAGTACAGCACTTCCTCCTCAAACAGTAAGTGCAATGACCTGGCAACCATAGCAGTTCAACATAAGTGCCAGCACGGCCTTCATACTCCAGCATTGCCAGAGCTTCACTTCAGGGAGAGAAGTCCCTACAGCAACCCTGCTCAAGGATACCAGGGAATGAACAGCAGATGGACTGTGTTTATTGTCCTAACTGACTAGCACAGAAAAGAGAGTAGCTCATAAAGTGTGAGCGAAACCTTCAGCCTTCCACAGCTGCTTCTGAATGATGCTAATTCTCAAACACTAACAAGTCAGTATCTTTTACTTCTGAAAAACATGAGTTGCTGTAACTGTCAATCTGGTTTCTATTTCACCCTGCCCAAAAGAAACCATAATAAAATGTGCAAAGGAAAAAACCCAAACCAAAGTGTATTAGTTCTGAACCTACCCAGTTCTGACAGACCCGCCTCCAGCTCACTGTGCCATCCTGAACTTAGCTCCAATCTGCTGTGGACAGAACTCTGTGTGGTTTCTGACTTCAGCTAATCCATTAGCACAATTATTGCAGGTTGCCCCTGCAGTCCCATTAGTACCTATCAAGCAGAGAATTGCTTGCTTGGTCACTATCTGTAAGCATTTTGGTGACTCATTTATCAGCTTTTGCTGTATTTCAGAGCGTAAATCGCTTGAGCTCCTTATGAATAGCAGGTTTTTAGAAAAGCCATACAATTTGCCAGACTACAGACTGTGACCCTATTTTTTTTTTTTTATTCACTGGCTAATTTCTTCCATCTGCATTAATCTGTTTTCCCATCAACTACATTCAATTTAACATGGACTTTAGTTCTTAAATGTATGACCACCACTATCCTGGAAATTCTTTCTGTGGCTGACAAATGATTCCCAGTGCTTCTAACACAAGACGAAAAACCACCCTGATGCTAATTAATTCTAATGGGAGAGACATTTAAAATGCTGGGCAGACTGAAACACGTCTCTATCACCAAGCAGAACTAAGCTCTAAAACATCTGCTAACAGTTGGCTAAGAAAAAAAAATTAAATGAAGTAAATGTTTCTTTCTGTACCTCTTGAAGGGTGGGATTGTTGTATTTTTTTAAGGGATCATGGCCTTTCATGTTTTTATCTTGTTAACATGTCTTATTTTTGTTTGGAAGATCAAGCTGTAAGTACTCACTAGTGCGAGGCACTCAGGGCTAAGCAAGCAATGCTGCTAACTCAGTTGCCTTGCTTCAAGCTTTGGGACTTACAGTTTCTTACTCTTTTGTTGACTCCAGCCATGGGTAGAGTTAGGATTTTTTGTCATAACTGAGGACTCGTTGCATCAGTGTCTGGCCCACAACCACAGCATTAAGTTGCTTTTATCTAATTCACTCCTTATCTCACTACACTCTGCTCTCACTCTGTATTTCATGTTATATTTCAGCTTTGCTCAGTGTCCCTCTGTAGCCACATGGAAGGGTTTCTATTCATCCTTCTCACATTTTATTGATATCTCTCCTTCCAGATACTTCTCCTTTTACACCAGTGTCTCAGAGTCCTCTCTCCTTCTTCCGTGCTTGGCAGCAGCTTTATAATAGCCTGGGCAGAGGCTAAGGCAATATTTTTAGCCAAATGCTTGGTATGAGCTAAGCTACCCAGGCTCTCACCTGACTACCCTGACTCCTAGGAAAGACAGTGGCCTAAAAACCCTTCCTTTCTTTTTCCTTCAGGCCCTTATATTTTCAACAAAATATTAGTCACTAGAAGAAGGAAGAGGAGGAGATTAAAAAACAATGCTATTAAGAATTTTACTTAGAATACCTGAGTGACAGTTGCTGCTTCAATTTATGTCTCGTTACTTACTTAGAGTGATAAATTAAAAGAAAAAGGAAAAAAAGGGGGGAAAAGTGCTTTAGAGTCTGGTGGGCCAAACACTTACTGGGTGATATGTCTTTACTATCCTTCAGAGCAGAGTGGAGATTGTACATTCACCTCCTACAGGACGCTACAGTAAGGAAGCCCCATTGGCACGCCTCTCCTTTTTTGATTGAAACATGAAACCAAGCTGCCCTTGTCCTAGGCACTTTCCTCCTATGCTCTGCAAAGTTCATGAGCTCCCATCCTATCTCAGGCTCACTGAGGTTCAAGCCTTAAAGCTAAATGATCCAAGCTTACAGTCAAACATCAGATTCCTTTCCATGACTCCCTTTCTCAACCTTTTTTCCCTACAGTTTCAGGTTTTCTCTTGCTCTATCCTTTAAATACAGATATCTGGGCATATAGATAATTTCTCTTGTTAATATGTAGACCATTTACCACCCAACAGCAGCGCCACAGTGGCTGCCTATCCACATGTCCACATGATGTAGTGATACATGTAAGTGATGTGGATTTCCAATGCTTTGTTTTCCTTCTCTCCGGTCAGTGTCAGAAAAGACTCAATTTTTCTTCCCCACATAAATCTTTTCCACACCTATATGGCAGAAAATTGGTGCAAAACTGAACTCTTATTTAATTAATACAGTTTGACCACATGCTAGTGCAAAGTTCTGATTCCCACAAACTGTTTAATATGCCAGAGCTGCCAGCTGCACATAGATTCATCAGCCAGGAACAAAGCACGCGGAAAGCTTTTCAAAGAAAAATCTTCACTGAGGAACACTGATGTGAATTCTTTGCCTCATGATACATGGATAGGTACTCCTCACAGCTATTTCAGCCTCATGCATGCCCTCCTGCTCTGTCCCTCTGACTGCCCCCATGCAGTGCATTTCTTTTCAAAGTCTAGCTATCTAGTTGGCTTAACCCTTCAACTTTATCATGTTAGAAAAGCCCATTGCTGACATTAAAAGCCTTCCAACATTTAAACAGAGGTTTACATGAGGAAACAGCTGTCCAGACTCAAAGAGGATTGAAGCTGGTATGTTGCTGGCATCTTTCCACAACTGGCCTAAGAGGTCTAACGAAGATGAACCCCACATAACCATATTAATAATCATTAGGAAGAGTGCAGCTGCTTGCAAAATTCAACAGTTTTATGTAATGTCACAGGGACTCAACTGAAACATTTGATCTTTGGAGGTTTGTACACTGCAAATTTTTCATTGAGTGCTGAATTCATTTTTTAGCCTGACAGTCGGAAAAGTGTGAAACAGTTAATTAGTACCCCCTAACTCTTACAATAGACCACTTAGAAACAAAAATTAACAGTGACAGATTTTTGTTTACTCAAATGTCCTGACAGAATCAAAAAGCATTTGAGCAGCTACACGGGAGTGCTATGGTTTTAGTCTGCTGTTGACAGAACAGAAATTGTAGTATATGACAGATCTGAGATATTGTGAATGATTATAAGAAATAAGCATTGTGATGATGAATAGTACACATCAATAGAGCAATTAAATAACACAAGGAATTTAAATAATGCAGGGAAATCTATCAGGAGTGAAGTCTGTTTCTGTATATTTCATTAACAGTAAAAAACAAGTTAAAATTAGTCTTTTGCTGAACACTCTTCTTGTATGCAAATGAAGCAAAACTATCCTTAAGTTACCCCATGCAATCAACTTTCTGTCTCCATTCTGTTACCTCTCCAGCATGCTTTTTCCAGGGAATGGGAAACAAAGAGTTAGAAGGGGGCAGCAGCAAAGTCCCAGAACTAATTTATTTGCTTATTGCATAATGTTGCCTTTCTGTTATACTTACTACCTTTTCAGCTAAAGGTTTGCTAGAGATGTTTATTGCTTCTTTTGAGTTTTTCGGGTTTTGAATGGTATTTTGTGAAGCATCAAGGGCAACAGCAGGGCGCTGTAATCTGAGCTAAGGACAGTCTCTGCAGTCCCATGCCCGTATACAGTTTGCTTAGGACAAGCTATGCTGAAGCCACATGTCTCCATGTTAACAACTAATGCTTCAGAGAGTATATTCAAGTAAACAAAATTAAATCAATTACCAAAGTTGTGAATTTAAAACTTCTTTAATATTATTTGTTTGCTGCAGTGTCATAGCATTTCAAGATCCTCACAGCAAATCAGAACTCAGAAACATTCACCACAGATAAGAAATGGAAAGAAAGCCAGAAGTGTCACCATTCAGGCAGCAAAATCAGCAGAAGCCACACAAGAATGGTAAAAGTGGCAGTTTGCTGTGAAGTCATTTATCTGTCCTGGACTCCTCTTTAATGTTTGTGTGAGTGACATGAAAAATCAAAATGGTTCCTACACAAACATGCAATTATGATGTGAAAATGACCACTTTCCCAGCTTGACTGTTGAACAGAAGATGATCCCATTTTATTCAGATAGGGAAAAAAAATTAGAAATTCGTTTTAGGACACACCAAAAAAATGTGTTTTGAATGTTTTTGGGGTTGGTTTTTATTCCCTCAGCCTTTTTCTCCTCTCTGAAGAAGCTTTTAAATTGTCACAGAAATTTTAATTATTTAGGCAGTAGCCATGTCTTCTTGACATCTAATTCTAAATCTCAAAAATATCTTTTAACAGCAGCAACACATCAACATAATTAAAAATCAAAATTGAGATTTATAATCCCCCACTGCTAAAGGCATAATTTCACTTTCATATTGACTTTCACAGTACAATAGTTTATCCTCTCCCAATTTCTCCAGCTAACAGGAAATACAATTGCAATTTTTCCATTGTATTGCTGCAAACAGAGAATTCAATAGCCATTTTTAACTCACTGACCTTCTCATTGCAAACCAATCTCCCTACTGATCCTGGGACCGTAGATTCGGGGCAAAGGAAGAGTTGAATTTGATTGATTGATTTTACTTTTTCTTACATAAGTGAGCGTTACATAAGTGAAACTGAGGGACGGGAGAAATGCTGAGAGAAATAGTTTTGCAATGAAACACAAATTCAAGCAGATTTCAAAAAAAGGGATTATTTTTTTTTATCCCAGAGATGAATCTTCTTAATGAGACACAAAGATTAAAGAAACTGGGGACTATTATACTAAATGACCAGAAAATTCCAGGGCCGACTTCATTTCAAAGGAACTTCAGTGGAGTAATGCTAAAGCTCGGTTTTATACTTCAGTTTCACAGTCTAATTCTCATGAAAAGTTCGGGACATAATGAATGCACAACTGCCAACCTTTTCCTTTTTTTATTTTTCTAAGAAGATAATGTTATTATCTGACCAAGTAAAGGAAGTACAACCAGCAGTTACATCAAAGAAAGAAAGACACCAAAAAGCAATATGAAATTAAGGCTACAGAGCCTAGTTTCTCTATTACTCTCCTCTTCTACCACCTTCCACCACTTTTATATTACAGTGAATAACCTTCTTTTTTCAGTAACATAGTTTTTAACAGCAACACAAAGTAATTGGCTACATAGAATCAAGAATTACCATTAATGCCATTTCTATAGATGGCCTTTGAGGCTCACTAACTCCTAAGCTGAAAACAGCTGACTTCACGCCCTTCCTGCAGATCACAAAGGAGGACTTCAGATTTGGTTGATGTACAACCATGCCATTAAGCATCTCCCATGGAAGCAGCACTGGTGATGATTAGACAAGGCAATCAAGAGGTGTTTCTTGCAGTCACATCCCGTACACATAGAGACATGATGGATGGAACTAGCCTGTGCTTTCTGAGATGTCAGGGCTGACCTGAAGAGCCAATGCTGTCACAGAGCACTGTGACATCTTCCTGAAAGTTAAGGGACTCAGAAAAGTGGCTTGGACCAATGTCTATCAGTGGCAAAAGACACTTTCATGTAACTGTAATAAAAAAGTGCTGAGAACATCTGAAGAGAAAGAGAGAAGTGCAAAACCCAAAATCAAAATCTAGGCTTCACAGCAATTTTGCAGTACTTTAAGTCCTGTATTTCTGATAGACCAAACTACCCCACAGTTCAGTGTGAGTGTACACCTAGGCCAGTTGCATTCCCAATCAGTATTCAGGTCCACTTCAGTGAGGCATACACCTGTATTTCCCACAGCAAGCAGGACTGAAGCAAGTATGTTACCCACGAAAAGGTGGAGAGGCTTATTTAAAGGGAAGGATGCTCTGGAAAGACAAAGTCATTGGAATGACCACAGTGGATGGTCCAGACTTCACCGTGCAATGCCCAGGGAGCCTAAGGAAATACAGTAAAAGCTGGAGGCTGAAGGTATGTGCACTTCATCAGTGCACAAAGTACAGGAGAAGGCATTTTGACAGGCAGGCATCCTGAGACAATACACACACTGACCACAAAATACCTGCAGCATTGTGCTGCAGTCCAGTGGGAATATTCAGTCCAGAATAGGTTGGACATCTACATCTCTGGGAAAAGATCCCCACTTAGCTCAAGAACATTTTCTTAAAGGTAATTTTAGCAACTGAGTTAAAACTCCTGTTGTGATAAATAGATTCTTTGGAAAGTCTTGTCTCAGTGTACATTTGAAAAATTTAGAGAACATGAGAGTCTTATCCCTGAAAGATAATTCACCAATTTAGGTTAAGTAGATGCATTAAAACTAACCACACAGACACGCCAATTTAGTGAACCTCTTTATGGAAGTAAAAAATAAAGGGTTTGGTCTCCACCTTTTTTAATCTTTAAGAGTTTTCTTTGCAAGCAAAAGAACAATTGACGTTAAAAGCTGATTCTCATTCTAATGAAACTAATCAAACAATTCATGAGTCTGCAAAGGTTTATCCATGGTTTTATCTGCATTCTGTTGAGTAGTCCCAAAGATTTAAGGCTAATTACTCATGCCAGAGGGGTCATGCAATCACTTCAGTATTTTAACTGCACCTAATGTACACTGGCTAAAACACATGCTAAGAAGGTCCAGATAAGATTCATCAAAAAATCAATATTGGAGGAGCAAGAGAGGTAAAGATCAACATGGAAAAATCCTTTTCTGAGCCTTAATATATTGCTGCATAGGATTAGATATATATTTGTCTGTAAGGGAGCATACAGGCAGCTCTTTAATTGTACATCTATTCCTAAATCAAGCAGTCACTACAGTTTACTTAACAGAAAATCAGTGTTATCAAAAGACTCAGAGCTACTCCCTGCATTTACAGGAAGGCGAGCTCCCCTGTGATTTAGCATTTTTTGTCTCTGACACCTGTGAATATGATTTCCAAATTGTGGTTCATGGGTTCACAGTAAGCTGCATGTCACTGGTACACAAATTCATATCACCCACTGGAAGATAACAGGAAGAAGTTTAGCCAGAGAGTGAGAGCTGATACCAGAATAGTTAACAGAGGAGTAAGTAGTGTTGGTAAACACACCTGTAGCAAGATATATACATGAATCTGCAAAATAAAAACCTTGTCTCCAGATGCACCAAGTCTTTCTCTTCTCCTGCCCTCCTCCCATCTTCAAAGATACAACATACTTAGCATGCTTTTTCAAAACAAGACATTAGTTCACCTCTGCCACGTGCTGAACTGAAGAACTTACAAGATTTGATTCTGTCTGTGAAAGTCTTAATCAATGGAACAAATCTTCAAATACTCAAAAAATATTTCTAAAAGATTTATAAGGCTTTTGTGGTCAAGGTGTCAATTTGATTATTTTTGAAACATTTGAAAAGCATCTTTATAATGAGATTTCCAACTCTCACTCTGACAGAAATACTTTCATTTGCCCATAAAGCCTTGACTTGTTCTGCTGGAGACCTATAGGACACACTTACACTGTAGGTGGAGGCTGCAGCAAAGCTCATCCAGATAGCTTAGCTCTCCTTTGCCCAGAACAGGGGACTTATCAAAAGGTCCCAAACCTCCTTTCCTCCCCATATAAACAGATTTCCTTCTAACTGAGATGCAGTGCCATAGGACAGACCTCACCCTTGCTCAGCAATACAGCATAGTGACCACCATGCCCAGAACTGTCTCAAGGACTGCAATTGCCATTTGACATAAACAGTTGTGGAGAAATACATGAAAAGGAGGGAAGGAGCAAACAGGAAATTCTGTTCTTGGTATTAAAGCTCTAGCTGACTACAGGTAAGACCCAAGATTTGATCTGCATTACAATCCTGATCTACTTTAATTACGTAAGAAAGAAATTGTACTTTTATGTTTAATTTTAATTAGTTTTTAAAAATGTGATTTAAACATTAAACTGCTTTGAAATCTACTCTGTTTTTCACTGATTTGTAGCAGTGCAACAAGAGTCTCCAGCATCAAGTTCTGGAAATTGTACTGGCACTCTACCCCACCACTGCAGTGTAAGTCATGTTGCAATGGCTTGCACCTCTAGCCAGCACTTCAAGGCCTGTGTTCTGCAGGAGTTCAGGATAAATGCAGCACTGCCCTCACTTTAGGCTCTGTCACGTCATCTTTACATATTCTCAGAACCACCTGAAAAGGCTCACAGTCCACACCCCAGCTGCCTTTCATAGGCTATGGTTGCTGCTGCTGTTGCTACAAAGTTGTTCCATCCTACTACCAAAGGGGTTTAACAAAGTGAACAGGTGAACAAGAAAATTTTTAAAAGCCGCCTGGAATATTTTGTTGTCTATACTATACTTCTAAACACTTACAAATAGAATTGCTGACATTGTATCTGTGGCAAAAGGAAAGACTGCCCCAAACCTGCACCTTTGCCATTACAGGAAAGGATACAGTAGGAACAAATGCTCCTTGTATACTTGATAAGTGGTGTGCCAAGGGTCACAGATGCATTATTAGTGCTGTTTTACTGTCTGCAGTCTTAACTGCAGTGATTCAGTTTATGTCTTTACAAAGCATCTTTCTGAAAGAGGTGAGGTGTGGGCCACGAAAAGTGCTTTATCTCTGTGTTTTGTGACATCAAGTAAGGAAGAAAAGCCACGTGTCTGATCTTGAAAATAGAAAAATTGGCCCATGGTTGCTAATAAAGCTGAGAGTGGTTCAGAAATCCGTCAATCTGTAAACCCTCTGCCCCACCCACCATGGCCATTAAGACTGCTTTGACATCCCCTTAAGCTTTCTGTCCTCCATGTGGGTAGGAGAAACAATATTCACTTAATAAACATACATATCTGCTTCGCAAGGAAGACAAAATTAATTTGGATTAGGAGGGAAACAAAACATTCTGCTTGTCCTCGTTCTTACCTTCCCTGCACTGGAACAGGAGTGAAATCCTTTCCCAGAGGAATGCAGACATCCTCCCCTACTGCTTCTTTTTCACACAGCATCTGTGGCTCTCCAAGACTCGCTACCATGCCATGATACTCTTTTAATAGCCGCAGCTCATCGCAACTTCTAGCCAGCGGTTTGGCTGCCACGTTTGCAGATAAACCGGTTTGATGCAAAGATGTCTCATCCAGCTCCAGCTCTTGTTGTCTAGAAATTGTACTGTCATCTTTGTTATCCAAGTACATCTGTCCCTGGGGGGTGTTCTCCTAAAGAAAGTGAAAACAATATATTAGGACTAAATTGAATGGACTCAATGTTTACTTCAGTACAAGCGTGTTAAAAATACCAAGCAGAAGATTTTTTTGTGCACCTCTGGATATTTCTCTTGTGGGTTTATTTCCACCAGGAATGGTTACAATATTTTTAACATCTTTGCAGCTTCAAAATTAACCGTTGTAAGAAGCACTGAAATACATAAAGAGATGGGACTTCTTTTTCCATGTCTGCCATGATTTTCTCCCTCATATTTCCCAGCAACTTGCATTGGTGTATCCTACAGAAGAAGACAAAATCATTTCCACATCAGAGGCCCAAGAGCAGAACATCTTCCCAAGTGCAGAACATCTTCCTGGCTCATAACAGCGCTGCTTCACCTCCACAACACAGCTTTCCCCCAGCAGCTGTCACGCCTGGTCAGGCCGAAGCTCTGCCACAGCTGATGGCCCCTCATTAAGCAGAGCAGATACTCGAGTTTTATGAAGACAACGTGCCATTTCAGCAGTTGCCAGAGGCATTTATGAAATATGAATCAAACCTTGATGAAAATTAGGTTCTGTTATATGATTATTAACAGTGATTATAATAAAACTCAGTGCATAACAGTCAAAAAGCTTTTATGCTCTCATCATTAAAATTCAGCCTGAAAAGTTATAAAAAACACTTCAGAATCCCACAAAGTGCACAAATCAGACACAAAGACTGGGTTAAAGATCAGCCTGTCTTAAACGCATGCTGTGGAGTCTAATCACGGGAATATTTCAGCTTAAAGTGCTGAAGCCACCGCAGAGGACAGCACGAGCTCAGGAAACGCGTCCCTCAGCCTCCAGCGTCCCTGCAGCAGGGGAGAGTAGCCTCGTCAGAGCACATACCTGCTCCTTCCTGTGGAGATCACAGGACACGCAGGTAGACCTGCAGGGCTGTGGGGCAAAAATAGCACAGTAATAGAGAATAGGCTCTGCTTCAGTCCCAGCAGGAGAAATCACCAGAAACAGAAATAACAAAAAGTTAATGATGATTTTGGGAAGCTTTGAGCTCTCAAGGTCTTGCAGGCCAGAAGGAAATGGAGGTTCATGAAAACGAAAAAAAGAAGACTGAACATAAACATATAAGCCACCACAAATACAGATCTTGGCTCTGAGCAAAGGTAGCTCTCCTAGCCATACCTAAATCAGAACTTCCCCAGGTGGTATTTCATTGCCCAGTCTTGCATTTCTTTTTCTCTCTATCCCCAAAGCCCTTAGTTCTCATATCCTAATCATCTTCACTTGTCCTTACAAGTAGATTGACAAACTTGACTCTTCCCATCATTGCTGGAGTACGGTGTCCATTTCTGGTTCTCACAACCAAAACAGATGTGGACAATATGAAGGGAGCCCAAAGGAGGGCTACAAAGGTGATCAAAGGGCTGGAGAATCTGCCTTATGAGAAAAAACTGAAGGAGCTAGGTCTTTTCTTCCTGAGGAACAGAAGGCTTAGGGAGGGATGTCACTGAAGTATTCCAGTACTTGAAGCACAGGTACAGAGGACAAACTCTATCTTCACAAGGAGACACATGGAGAAGGAAAGGGGCAATGGATACAAGTTGCACCAGGATAGGTTTCATCTCAATATAAGAAAGATTTCTATTTTTTTTACAGTGAGGATCAACTGGAACCACCTCTCCAGGGATGTGGTAGAGTCTCCATTGCTGGAAGTTTTCAAAACATGACTGGACAAGGTGCTGGATAATCTCATCTAGGCTCCCTTTCCCACAAAAGGTTGGACAAGATGGTCTTTCAAGGTCACTTCCAACTTGAAGCTTCTCTAGAATTCTATGAGTAATATCCTAGAAAACATGAACATAAATAAGCCCTTGCTTACTTGTTCTCCCTTGGTTTTCCTGAAAGAGAGGAAAAAGAAAGGGAAGGTAGGAAGAGTTTGGTGGATTACTGGAAGAAGGTGGCAGCTGTTTGGCTTCACAGGGCTCTCATTTTTAGATATGGCTGGTATACATCAAGAAATACTGAAGACATTTCCACTTTCAATGGATAATACCTCTCCCCTAGAGATTTCCATAAAGGAATAAGACCTTTCATCACCTGATGTGAGGACTACAAGCATAGCTGGCGTAATACCAAATGCACTGTCACTGGGTCCATGGCTTCATTGTGGCCTGGAAAGCACGGAATTCTGGTGATACAAGACAAAATCCTGAGTAAAAGTCCTGGAAAGCTAGGCTTGCCACTCCTGCACTGTGGAATCTGAGGCTGCAGATGTTGGCAAGGGCAACACACATCATTCAGGAGACATCACTGCCCCATCAACACCTTCTTGCCACCTCTGGTAGCCTGCTGCCCTACCAGGCAGACAGTTTTGCCTGTTCTAAAACCACAAATTGCTTTCTTTCCTAACAAATAACTTTAAAGTGCAAATATTTCCAACTCCAAACAGAAAAGATAATTGCTCTTGTCTTCAATCTCACTTTATATGTTTACATTCTGATTGTATTAAGACACTCTATAAATCATAATAGAGATATTTGCCCACTTACTCCATTTTTGGAATTTGATTTGTCTGAGTGCCTGCTGTGAAAATACACAGATTTTTAAATTATGTCAGCCTCTGGAAACATGAGCAGTAAATCCACAGCAACTCAGGCTGTACTAGCCTTTAAAAGATGAAAACCTGAACACGACCTCTAAAATTGATCCTACCTCACCCCAAAAGTGGGAATTTTTTATCTTGAGGTGAGTAAGAGCAAGGGCTAAATTAGTGATGTTCTCATATACAAAGCCTTGGCATGAAAAGCATCTATTTTCAGTGAAAAAAAGAAAACAATGCCAAGGACAAGAAGCTTGAGGGACAGTCTCATGCCCCTGTGCCAAACCTTAAACCACATTATAGCACATTCACAGAAGCTTTGCAAGAAATTAAAATAATACAGCATCATTTTGCCACAAGAGACAGGTTTGGTTGTGATTACCTACGTAGCTAAAACATTGCTAGGGCAACTATCACCATGGTATCTAAGCTTCTAAGACATCAGTGTCTTTATCATTCAAGAAATTTCCAAATGATCACTTTCCCTGTAGTTACAGAACTTTCCTTAGCTTTTATTTCTTCTTCCTTTTTTCTTATCTTGCAATGCCTCCATTAGCAATAAGACGTAGGTGTAATGTTATCATGTGAGGGTGAGGAGAGATTTTAGCCAAGAAAAGTTCATCTCTCTCGAGCCATGCATCAGTAAGGATTTTTTAAACCACAGCTAGAAACTGATCCAGCACCACTCATCCAGAGATTTACTACAACTTTAATGCAGTATTTAAGCCACATCTGTTATCCCTTTTCACCTCTTTCACCCCAGTCCAAGTAGTTGAACATCCACTTTTAAAGTACTAGTATGGAATTCCTTTTGTCTTCAACTTTCCAGGAGCTGATAATATCAACAGGGTACATTAAGTTATCTATGAGACTGCATAGCGTGCTTTTTTGGCTGAAAAACAAAAGAATGTTGAAGGCAAATAACATGGCTGATAATAGATCATCATTTAAAATGAAATTTTCTTGACTATCAACAAGCATAGTACAGGATTTTTTTAAATCAAAAATGGAGCAGAATTTAACCTTTTGTAGCCATGATTTTGTGCTACAAAATATCACATCTGCTTCCAGATAATGCCCAGAAAGTGCATGTCTCCTGCCTTACACATCTTATTATCCACCAAAGCCTTTCTCCTACCAAGACTGGAAAACACATTATCTCTGCACTTCGTCACCTTCCCATTATCAGGCAGAAACTCAAATTCTAAAAAATAACTAGCTGAAGAAAGAGGAAGGGCACAGTGCTGCAGAGCAGAGTGTGCTCGCATGCCTGTCTTACCCAGGGCAAAGAGAACATGGCTCTCAAAGCAACACTCCTGCTCAGCCCCCACAGCTTGCAACTGACAGGGAGCCTCTCTCACAAGGAAATTTCAAGCCAAATCTTGCCTACTTGAGAAGTCTCTCTATAGCATCTGAAATAAAACAAATTTGTCTTCTGCTCTGACTCCTTCCTCAGTGTGCCCCTGTGCCAGGAGCACTGCAGAGGCCATGGGTAGTAGCTGCTGCAAGGAATCTCCTGCAGCTTAGCACTGACAGAGTATACCAAGGTAGATGTGCCACACAGGCACCTTTTATATATGCAGCTGTCTGAGTCAGACTTCCTACTTATGTTCCCCATGAATTGTCAACACAGGGCTGCAGGGAGGGTTATTTGGCAGCTGGAAGCAGGGTGATGGTCTATAAGAAGTTTTATCTCCATTGGCCTGCTGAAGAAGAAATTGCCTCAAATTGTTCCCATGACACCTATTCCCTGGTGGCTGCTCCCAGACACAACCATTAAAGCCCAGATACTTCACATCCTCTCTCATCAGATTGTAAAGTGCTGAAAATAGCACAATTACAAACTGGCAGAACCTCACAGTTTCCAGTGGGCTGCTGCATTTCCTTAGTCAAGAAGAGGGTGTCTGCCTGAGAGCAACGTGCTTTCCTAATCTATGCACTACACAATCAGATCCTCTGGACATGGGACATCATGGAGCCATTTACTATGGCTTCATGTTTGTTACCAATCTGTGATGAGCGCTCATGTGCCCAGGAAAGTAAGAAAGGGCTCCAGCTACAGTGCCTTGCAGGAATTTATCAGGAACCCCTAAACCTTGAGGCATGACCACTGCCTCTTTGGTAGCTCCCTGCAGCCAGGATGCAGCCCACGCTGGACCACAGGTCTTAACAGACTTCCCAGCTCAGCAAGAGCTCTGATACCTTGCTTTTCAGATCCTGCCTTGGATCCTGCTGCTCAGATGTTACAGCTGTTTTAGGGCAGCAGCCCCCACTGGGCACACAAGACCCTGACTTTGTTAGTGCCTGGACTGCTTGTCTCCAGCACTGCTTACAGAGCTTAACAGAGCTGATGAGGACCCAGAACCAACAGCTTCACCTGAGAACTCTGAGCTTAACACAAGAAAAACCTTGCTGCACTCAAGAGTCAAAACTTGGCCTCTGCAAATGTCGAGGTCCTCACTCTTTGTGAGTCTCTGTGCTCAGCTAATGCTGCTGCAATTCAGCAGCTGCTTTGCCTGGGCAATTGCCTTGCCTCCTGGGCACCAGCATTCACCAGACACCAGCAGAGCTCAGGGGAGATACAGGAGTGAAGACCTTGCAGGTCTGAGGTCACTCACAGTAGTGAGGTGGTAGGTGGGCTGGAAAGCCACAGGTGGGGTGGGGGGGAATGGCCAAATTGGGATGGAGAGTTAGAATGCACGAGTGGGAGGTCTGCGCCAGGCAAGTGGTGAGGGAGGCTGTGAGGGGTTTGGGTATGGCTGGCGACAGAGTGCATGGATGAAGCTCAGAGGCTGGTCATAATGAGGATGATGGTCACTATGGAGAGGGCTGCACAGGGGATAACCTTATTGTACAGACATGATTCAAACAGCTTAAAAGAGGAGACTATCCGCAGGCCAAAGGACAAAAGAAAATTCATGTTGTGGAGAAACCACTTGCTGGCTGGTGGACAAAAAGAAAAAAAACCTTTGTGTTATTTTCCTTTTTAAAGCACAGCTCCACAGATGCTGCATCACTGCAACGATCTGGGCAGCAAACCACAGCACAGGAACAAAACAAGTCCCAAGCGGGACCTCTGTGTGAAAAGAAGTATTACCTGATGGCAGCCCAAGGAAGCACAAAACCCTCAGGCTGCGCTAAATAAAGTAGCAGAGAAGTGCCTACGGCACGACAGAGCAGATGCAAAACACAAAACAGCGTTGACACAACGCGGCAACGCTTTTTAAAACCACCTTGCCAGCAAATCATTGAAGGAAGAGCATGTCTTTGCTGGGTCTCATCTCAGCGCCCGTGTCCCGCAGGAAAGGCGATCCTCAGGTGAGCAGAGTCGTGACACCAATGCTCTCTGCCTTTCTCGGGGCACTTTCGGGCAGGTTCTGAGGGGCAGCACTAAATATCTGCTACAGAGTTTCCAGTGCCGCCGACAGCTTCGGGTATGAGCTCGGAACGGCCTCGGCCCGCGCTTCCCGGCCCCGGCCCCGGCCCCGGCCTCCGCCGCCACAGCAGCGCGGCCCATCTGCGGGCACAGGCTGACCCCTGCTGGCAGCCAAACCGCCAGCCAGAAACCGGTTTTCCCCGGGAAAAAAACAAACCACACCACTTGCAGGAGAATCCATTTTTAAAGCCGAATGTCACGGGAGGGTCTCCCAAGCCCGGCCACCCCTGCGGTGCACGAATGCTGTGGGCGGGTGCCCTCCCCTGACAGTTCCTGCTGCAGGATTCACCTGATTGCACGTGGATAAAACAGCTGTAATTAGTCAGCTGAAACTGTTTCAGAGCGCAGGTCTGATAGGGTGAGCACGGTTAGTATAGGAAGTGGTTTTGTCTGTACCTTGAGGTACCGATAGCAGTGGGTCATGTGCAGGCTCCCATGGTTGAGCCAGATGGATTTAAAGAACTTGCCAGAAAAGGAAAACAAAACAAAGCCAAAAAAAAAAACCCACCACAAAACGAAAACAACAAAGCCCACAGTTTAGGGAACCTTATCCAGTTCAACTGAACATTGACCCAGAGACTCCTGTCATCATCTGAACAGTAAGTTTGAAGATTCAGTTCCCCATGTAAGCACTACACTATGCAAAAGATCCCCATAAATTAGGAATTTCGTTTAAAACACTCTGCCTTTGAATGTCTATGTGCTAATCACAGAATCATGGAATGATAGAGATTTTAAGATGATCTAAAAATCATCTAATCCAATCCTCCTGCTCGAGCTAGTGCCCTGCTCTTGCCTGGGGCATAGTCTAAAGTATTGCTTTCGGGAGCCTTTAGAAAGAGCTTTTGCTGAAGGAAGAATGAAATTGAAGAGCTCAGCTTGGTCATTAGGAGCAAGAAGCACTGCAGGCATACTGACAATCAAACAGGCCAACTCCCCCCCCAAAAAAAAAAACCCAAAATCCCGAGGAAACAGTGATTTCCTTTTTCCTTTCCTACTGCATCTGTCAAAGGGGTCAATATGAAGCCCATTCAAATGAACAGACACACTTTTGTCTAACGAGATACAGAAGTTCTAAGTTGCAATACATTGTAAAGTCAGCCTCCCCTTCACCATCACTTTTACATCTTAGATCCCTGTAGAGCCCATGGAGAGAGACAAGCACTGACCCCATCCAGCTCATGTTACAGTGAACCTCTGAGACACAGTCAATGCACCATGTTTTAGAAACGTCTATACCTCTCTTCCTGTCTACTAAGAGGCCTCAGGTGAGGGAGATGTGTATAGTGAAGCTATTTCAGCTTCAGTGAGTGTCATGGCTTTGCAACGAACTGCTTTTGCTCAGTAACAGGGGGAGGGAGCTGCAGTGCAGGCCCCGTAAAGAGTTTTTGGACTTTACCCTGCCTCTGAGGTTTGGACCCACCTCTGACCCAGCTGGGCCAATCTGGTACCTCTACCATCACTATTTGAGGATGGGAATTTGAAGTGCATGGGAGGAGGTGAAAGGGAAGGGCAAGATAGAGGCGACCACATGGACCCCACCATCAGGAAAAGACAGGAGTGATGCTGGACCAGAGACTTCCTTGTAGCCTGCAACAAGAAGCAGAGACCTCATGCCAGAGGGAGTGAGAGTTGAGATTCTGGGTCAGAGCAGTTTAGACCCCAACCCACAAAATATGAACTGGGGTTGCAGCATCCCATTGGAATGGCCTGTGCAGGGCTACCTGTTGTATTTGAGACCCCGAGCTGGAGCAGGGGAGTGCTGGCAAGGAGCACTTCTCCTGAGGAATGCCTTAAGTAGCAAGAGACAGATGGAAAGAACCGACTTCATTGCCCATTCCCTGCTCCCCCACACTGGGGGAGGAGGTAATGACACTGGGCTCAGGGCTCTGAGCCCAGGAAGAGAGAAGTTAGGGGGGAAAGGTGATCTTAAAGAGATGGTTGCACTGCCATAATTCGCCCTACTCTGTATTGTTTTTCCATTGGATATTTCTAGTTTTTATGTTTTAGTTTGAAGCAAATTAAGTTTTGTTTTCTTCCCCAAGCTGAGTAGCCTTGCCTGTTTTGTCCGGGACCATAAGCTGCAATTAAGCCCTCCCTGTCCTTCAGGAGCTCCAAGGTCTGTGGTACTTAAGTCTAATTGTGATCTTTTGTCCCTGGATGGGCCTAAACCACAACAGTGAGATAATTTCCAGCAAAAGCCTCTAGCTTAGCTTCAAGGACTGGAGTCACTGGGAGCATGAAACCTGTAGCACCAAGTAATTACTGGGTAGTTACTGGGGCCAAATGTGGTGTCATTTGAAGGATTAATGGTGTTACATTACCAAACCAGTGCATACACTGAAATAGATTTCTTGCTGGTAATCTGAGCAAGTAAAGAGGAGGGGACAGGGAACATCACTATTAACACAACAAGCCACCAAACAACTTAGTCAATGTTTGATAGTTACACCTTCTGGCACCCTCACTGGCACCAAAATGGCACCTACATCTATGACAAACAGGAAAAAAAAGCAGCTAAGTACCTAAGTTTACAAGTCTGGATATTCAGGGGGCTATGTTAGAAGTAGGCTGTAGTGGAAAGAAGATGATTTAACTTCAAAACAGACTTTTTTTTATTTAGGTCTTACTTTGGAAAAAAGGAAAGAAACCATAGAAAACATTGCAAAATATAACTGGAGATCATTCAGTGTGTGCAGCTTGCTCTGATTAAAAGATGCTGAAAACCCAGACAGGTTTGAAAACAGTTTCCTTCCTGTCATGACCCAAATGTAAACCCAGAGAGGGTTTTTTTCTCTCCTTAATCTACGAGAGCTGCTTATATGCCATAAAGTTAATGTTTCTGTGTTATCTTAAAAATGAGATCAACAGCAAATTCTATGTCTCAAGAATGCTAAGTAGCCTGCTGAGATGCCCAAAGCCTTTCATGGCACCTCTGTGCAAGAACAGGAAATTATTCACACCAAGGAGTAAAACTCCAGCACTATAGCCTTGCTAGAGGACTTTCGGGAGCTTGGCACTTCTCTTTTGCATTTTCCTAACCTATCATTATGCTATCATGGGAAAACTATGACATCTCACATTCTCAGATCACATTTGAGAGCTTCTGTGGGTAGCTGATGAGGTCATAAGGCAGAGACAAGCAAGAAACACCAGGTCCTCCAGCCCCTGTGAGGGTTTTGGGTCTCCTGAGCTGCTGTAAGTAACGGCAGCACAGGCTGACAACAAGTCAGGCAGGAAAGGCTGTTAGGGAGGAGTATTCTGAAGTGTTAAATGTCGTCCAACAAGTCTCTATTAGTTATTACAGATTGGTGATATTGCCATTTTTATTTTCAGTTCTTTATGCTTCAGACATGTCAGACTAAATATATAGCAATGCTCAGTCCTGCTATTTGGTATATATAAGGTCTTTATATCTTTTTTAGTAACAAGCAAGACAGTAGGGAGGGGTTGATTAGTTACATTATATTTTGAAATCATTAAAATAAGCCTGGTTAGTTTCAGTTCTGTTTCAGAAAAAGAGGAAAATCTAGGTTGCCAAGTGGAAAAGGAAAACCTGTATCAGGGGTTGGGGTTTTATTAGTTTTATGTCCATACTCTACTAATAAATGCTACAAGTTCTTCAGACGTTATTCTACAGACTTCCAAGCTGAACACCAAGTTCTCTAAAACAAAGTGAAGGGAAAAAATGTGCTATTGCCCCCTGAATGACATGTCTGGATGATTGTTATTCCCACGGTGTCAATCTTTCTTATTTCTGACTTGATAAACTGCAGGTGCTTGAAATTGCTGCAGCAGCTAGCATACCGATACACAACAAGTAAATGTTCGTGTCGCATTTCTCCCGTCTGCTGTTAGTCTGAATTCACTTCACAGAAAAGATGATGATAAGGAGTCTCTTTGCACAAAGGAATTAGAGCCTCCATGTGCCTTGGCAGATGTAACATAGAAAAAGATAATAACAACAGGTGCGGAAGAGCAGAGGTCACGATATTGCTGGTTTCTCCTTTATTCCAAACATGCAGCAAAGCTGAATAAAATAGATCTTTTTTTTTTCCTACAGGACTCAAGTGCAAATGAAGGTAGCAGTGAAATAAACTTGCTGTTTTTAGCAGATCTTTTTGTCCTAGCATTATCAGACTGCAGTTTGGTTTGCAAAATGTCCCTTGGTGCAGAAACTATCTCAGCTGGCAAACATCTGATTATAATTTTCAAAATGAATGTAATTTTTTCATAGCCTGCTAATATGGCTGGAGTTTTTGCTTCACTGCAGGTAACAATAACAGCTGCATGATTTGTTGACACCGGCCATAATACATCCGAGATAATGAAACCAAAGAGGAGACATTAAGGGAGATGGTTAAGTATTTTGTATAGATCCATTTCCATATTCAGTGATCAAAATAGTTGGAGTTTTTGTTTACATTTTAAAAATTGTTCTTACGTATTTAAAAGATTGTTTGCTTCCTATAGTAAATCATTTCATATCTGTACTCAGAAATTAATCATCACCGCAGGGCAAAAACTATTTCCTGTTTTACAAACCAATGAATACAAAAGTAATACTGTTCTGAGACAGTTATGGCAAATAGCAAAGCATTCCAGGAGCCTGGAATGGTCACTGAATTACAGTCATCCTGTAAATGGACGTAGCTGTAACGATTTTAAGCATTGTTGCTACTTATTCTGCTTTCCAGACAGCCAAAGGGATTAGGTTTTGTTCCTATGAAAGTTTTGCTGTGATTTTAGCTGTGACAGGGTCAGACATGATTGAGCTAGTAAGTCTCAGTTTGGATTAGAAATTTCAGTGCTATGCTATTAACCTGCTCTGGTATGAATTAAAAACCCACCCAGCTTACACTGAGTAAGCAAGGGTGAAAAGGAAAACAGACATATTTAGAACTTTCTTCTGTGGATTAGAGCACTCCATTAGCACCTTACTGCTCTACCCAGCTTTTTGCCTGTCTCATGTTGCAAATGAACCTGCTTTTATGTACATTCATATTTCTTAGATGCAAACAGTCATGCACTAGAAGGAAAGACAGCATCTCCCATGAAAACTGGTGTTTCCATGCTGTTAAGGGCACTGGTTCATGCTATAGTCCCACAAATTGATTAACTCTCTCAACTTTAAAGGATTCTTACAAAACCAAGAGGCTGAAAGCACACACTATGGGATGTAGATGTGTGAAGCTGGCAGCTTTCTGGAGTGTTAAAGCTTATGAAAATCCAAATCCAAGCTAAAATGCATGGAATGTGAGCCTTGCCTTGGGGCTTTATCCAAAATGCACCAAGGCTAGTAATAGTCCTTCCACTGACTTTGCTTTGGATCAAGCCCTTCAAAGTTGTAAAACAGAGGCTTGAAATTATTAGCTTGTCAGAGATATTTGGTTGCAAAAAGAAGTTGCCCAAGTCCTGACTCTGAGGAAAGGCTGAATGATGCAACTTCAGGGCCAGAAGGTCAAGATTACGAAGTGAAACTGCACCTTTCTCTGCTGGCAAGTTGGCAGTACCAGCTGAGGAAAGGGCACCAAAACAGCCCCAATCCAGAGTAGAAGAGGTCTATGAATGACAGTGCCATGGCTGGTGCATTTCTGTTTTCTGTCACTGCTCCCTACAGACCATGATATTTCTTCCTCTCTCATTCATTGCAAATACTCTTTTCATGTTCATGGAGACATGATTATGAATTCTTTTATTTAAGTATCCCTGTGAAGAAGATATTTCAAGTATAGCACAAAAATAGAGCATTACTACCACAATAAAAAGGAAGAGCATGAAAATCTCCAAAGTTCCAGCAACCAGGGATTGCTTTAAGCATTTAAGAGGAATGGCTGAAGCCACAGCCTAGCAGCTGCCGCACAACTGGAGACAAAAGACAGCATTTTCTGTTCCCAGTTTTTCCCATTTAAGCTTGTCTCAAGGCTAAGGTGTGCCTTGTCTGTCAAATAACATTTGTCCAGTAGGTTTTGTCCAGCAAAGCTGTAAATGATTTACCTATCATGAAGGAGAACATTATAGTAGCAATAGTAACAGCCTTTGCTCATCAAAATGTTTGCCTCGTGTGTGAGAGCATACCCGAGTGTGTTTTTCTGAGAGGGTGGATGAAGGTGGCCTCTCTGTTCAGATTATCTTAAGCAAACCACCCCAAGTGATTGTGTTTGTTGGCAGTTAAGGAAGACAGTGCATTCCTGAGCAGAAAGTTCACTGCACAGAAGAGTCATTAATGAGCCCTTCTGTGAATCCTTCCAAGTCTCCAGGTCTGCAGCAAGAATGCATTTCTGAAGCTGCTTAAAGATCTGAGGGGAACTTGGCTGGAAGAGTAGCCACATGATCCTCCAGTCCCTTGAGTATTTTTGGCTTTCAGACATTAAGTCCAACGTGACGTGACAGCCTTACACAAGGGAAAACTCACCATTGGCCATCTGAGCAATATGACATCGTGACAGCTAAACAGAGAGGGGAGAGAGACGCGCACTCGCCTTATCCTTTCTTTATTCTCATTCAAAGTTTTTTAGCCTCTAACAGCTCAGATGGAAGTGAAAAGGTCCCACAGTGACTCTGGCTGTTGTGCAGAACAGCATGCCAGCTGCGAGTGAGTTGCCCTGAGCATGCATGAGCACCATGATCACCTTGTGTCAGAACAGACTCATAGAACAGCCAGCAACGAGCTTTCAAAAAGTTTGGATGAGTTTGTTTCATCTCTAGCTCTAGCCTTCTGCCATCATACTATCCCTTTAAAAATCCCTATTGAAAAATAGCCCCTGAAAAACATAATTTGCAGGTCATAGAGCTCACCACAGGTCTGGAAGAAACTATCACCTTGTTATGTGACAACTGTCTCCACCTCTGCTTTTGATCCCTATCCTTATATACTGGACGGGACACTATCCCTACTGTGGGACACAGGTACAAATAAGAATGTGAAAGGAGACAAAACTGTTGGGCCTGACATTCATACTAATGACTCTTCTCCCTAACATAAAGCTAGAGCAAGACATATTTGCACTTCCTCTAAATCCTATTTGAACTGTCAAGGCAGTGTAAATGAATGCTAGGGTTGGTGGGAATAAGGACTATTGTTTCCAAAGAGATCATTTGACCTATCTAAACTTCACAGCAATTTCGCTCGAATCCAGAGTTTTCTGTATCCTGATACAATTTAGAAATCTTGTCCTAGCAGTCCTAAGAAAGTGGAAGACAATGACTAGATAATTTCATGCATCCCAAAGTCTTGAATTTAATCACAGATCGTAATTCAGAAGGCATATTAGTCAAAGATACATATGAATTTCACGTCAAACTTCATTTGTTTCTTTTGTGTCATGCAAGATAATTGCAAGATTACAGGTAATTGTTAGATAAAATAGTTTTCATTTATCAAAGTTCGTAGAAGTTACCTCACAGCAGAAATGGTTCTGAGCAGCAAAAAATTCTAAAGTAGTAGCTTTCTCTGACATCCAAGAGTCTGCATTTTAAAGATAAATATCAGTTAATTGACAGTAAATCAAGTATCTCATGCTCAGAGTTGTAGCTCAACTAATTTATTGCTTAGTAAAGTCCAGAAAGAGTGACATTTATTACACTCATTTTTTTTCACAGTATTCAAGAAATGTGTTGTATTCAGTATGTTAAATTTTTTTTTTCCTCATTTGTGGGACTGTGTGTAGAGGAAAAGTAATGTTTTACCAATAAACAACAAAAATTAGTCTCTCCTCTGTTTCATTAAAGCCAAAAAGTTGAAATTCTGGGTTACTTTCTAGAGTAGAGAGTAAGTTGCTAAACAAAAACTATTCACAAGAGGAAAAAAGGTGTCTATAATCTGTCAATAATAAATATACATAAAGCACTTGTAAATAGTACCTAACTTTGTTCCTTTCAAAATGTAAGGATAAACAACAACTTAACAAACAGATGCTTAACCCAAGTATTGCTGGAACTGCTACAAGAAGTTTCCCTTTGAAAATACACTTTTAGCTTAGGGTTATATGTCCCAAAATTACTGAGAAGCCTTTTGCTTAACAGACAGCATTGACATTTGATTTTTTTTTCATGTCTATAAACTGGCTTTAAGGCAGTCGTCTGGGCTGGTTCAGAGCAAGCATCTCTGCAAACAGACCTATGCAAATAATAGTTCTAGGAACAAGGAATGCAGTCTATTGACAGAAGATTAAGTTATATAGCAAGGAGCCTTAGCCCTGCAAAATGCTCCAGTATTTAACACACAAAGCAAGCCTACAACCTCCCACACCCTGTAGCAAAAACAATAAATGTAATCCTGGAAGGTGTAAATCCAAATAGATGGTAGTAATTGTATTGAGATTGTTGTTTTCTCTCTGTGTAAGAATTTGTTATTCACTAAATGCTGGGTATGGTGCTGGGGCTCCCTTTTGAAAGGGACTTGGAGGGATGAAGACAGTGCAGAAAAAAAATCCAATGAAAATAATTCAAGAGCTGGAGAAGAGACCACAGGTATTCATCTGTGCCATTTTTAAAAAAAGGTGGAGCAGTGATTCAGTTACTAGGCCACCTTCACAGTGAGAAAAAGTCTAGTACCAAAACACATGACACTAGCTGGTGTCTGGAAGCTGAAGCCGGGTAAATTCAAACAGGAAATACAGCACAATTTTTATGACTTTTTAAGTTGTCACATTGATTAACTACTGAAACATACTTCTGAGGACAGCAGTCTGGCAATTTCTTCTCGACTAGTTATCACTGGGACATCTGCTTAGACAAGGCACACTGCTCAGCCCAATGCTTGGAAAATTGGCCAAAATGGGTGATAAAAAAATCTGACAGTTGGAGTTGAGAGTCCCCCTCAAACCCCAGATGTTATGAAAGTCTGGCTGTACTAATTTCCTTTCAGCCCATGGTCTCAAAAGCATTCAGAGATAGTTTTTCAGCTCAGGAAACAAATCAGTGTCAGCATCAACTGGAATTTGGTTTTTAGACCTCGGCTTTGCAGATCTCTCAGAACAATCAGGGGAAATAGAAATGGTTATCAAGGTAGAAAAACTTGTTTCAACAATCTTTATAGTAACCTGTTCCTTTTGGGCCTGTCAAACTTTTAGGAAGCTTAGGCAAAAGAAAAAATAGCATCTAGTTACTGAGAAATTTTTTGTACATTTTCATGCTTAAAAAGCAACGCTTCTGCCAGCAGTTTTCATTGAACACTGTTATTTATAGAGCCACTTCAGCAATGAAATAGGAAGCTGTAATCACACTCTGCATGCTTTGGCAGCCCTTGACATGGGCAGGATGTCTGAAAGGTACTGTGTTCAGATTGTCTTTTTTTCTTTTCTTATTAATAATAAAAAAGATAATAAAAATTTGTCTTCAGAGCTTCCATATAAGAGGGAAGAACTCATTAGCTGAGACACACAAAATGCAAAGAGCTCATTATGCTTTTGCAATGAAGATACCAAGTTTAGCCAGACATTGTACTTTAATTTGATTTTCTAGCAGTGAAAACAGAAGGCTCTCCAAATGAAACCTCTGAGGGAGAAGGGTGACTCTACTCTTTCCCTTGAACCCCTGTAGCCATCTCCTGGACATCTCCAGGTCTTTGCTCCTTATGACTCCAGCCTTGGTAGAGCAAGTCATTCATCCTCTCCATAGAGACGGAAGCAGATGATGATAGTACTAGTGCCTGCAGCCTCCCCTCCTAGCCTCAAGGTGATGATGTTTACAAATACGTAAAGGGCAGGTGTCAGGAGGATGGAGCTAGGCCCTTCTCAGTGATGTCCAGTGACAGGACAAGGGGCAACAGGCACAAGCTGGAACATAAGAGGTTCCAAAGAAATACAAGGGAAAACTTCACTGTGGGGGTGATGAGGCACTGGAACAGGCTGCCCAGATAGGTTGTTGAGGCTCCTTCTCTGGGGACACTCAAAACTCGCCTGGATGAGTTCCTATGTGACCTACTCTAGGTGGCCCTGCTCTGGCAGAGGGGTTGGACTAGATGGTCTTTCGAGATCCTTTCCAACCTTTAAGATCCTGTGATTCTGTAACCTGCAGAAATACCTTCCAACAGGTCATGCGGGCTTAGTTATGTGCTTCTCTCTTCGGCCTAAATCTTGCTTCAAACCTGAAATGCCTCAGTCCCTCCTTCTTCGCTAAAAGAGACTTTGTGCCAAAGGGTGCTTGGTGGGGCCAGTGGGACACACAGACACTAGTACTTGGGCAGCTACATGGCCAGGAAGGCAGCCTCACTTGTCCAGGTAGTCTCTTCCTCCCCCTACTCCTGCCTCATGTCCAACAGCCTTGCTGAGGTCACTGACTCGTGCTGTTGTTTCAATTCGTGTTGTGACTTAACAAGAAATTCTGGAAAATGAATGTAGAGTGGCTTTTCTCCCCTTTAGCACTCAGAATACAGGTAAAAAGATCATAGTAAGCTGTGACCTGTGGAGGTCTTCTAGTCCAAACTATGCCCAAACCAAATCCAGGTTGCTCAGGCCTCATCCAGTCAGGTTTTTAATATTTCCCAGGATGGAGATTCCTCAGCCTCTCTCTGTTACAGTACTAACCCATTCTCAGCATGAGAAAAAATTCCTTATGTGCAAGTAAAATTTTTCTTACTGTATCTTGTGTCTGTCACCTCTTGCTTTTTACCATGTTTCTCTGAGAAGAGCCCTGCTCCACCTCCTCTATAGCCACCTGTGATTGTTGAAGACAACACTTATATCCCCTCAAAGCCTTCTCTTTTCCAAGGTCTCTCAAGAGGGACAGAGATCATTAACTCAAAAGTCTGTCCATCACAGATTTTGTGTCCCGGAAACCAGAGATTTCATGTCCCAGATGCATCAAGAAGAGTGTGGCCAGCAGGTCAAGGGAGGTTCTTCTCCCCCTCTACTTTGCCCTGGTGAGGCCTCATCTGGAGTCCTGTGTCCAGTTCTGGGCTCCCCAGCTCAAGAGGGACAGGGAACTGATGGAGAGAATCCAGCACAGGGCCACCAAGATGACCAGGGGACTGGAACATTTTCCTCATACGAGGAAAGGCTGTAGGAACTGGGGCTGTTTATTCTGGAGAAGAGGAGATTGAGGGGTGATGTCATTAATATTTACAAATATCTAAATGGAGGATGTCAGGAGATTGGGGGCATCCCTTTTTTCTAGCAACAGGACAAAGGGTAATGGGATGAAGCTGGAACACAAAAAGGTCACCAAACTTCATAGTTTCAGCTAGGCTGCAATGACTGGGCTTTATTGTGGTTCCTACATGCATGCAAATTAATTGCTTCAGTATTATTTAATTTGGAAAATTTAAGTTAGTGAAACTGAAGCACATATATTGTGACAGAATGGGGATTAAGCCTGCTTAAGCCATAATAAAAAAAGATAAGAAAGATATGCAAAAAAATTAATAAATAAGGAACAATGAGAGGAAATGTACAAAACAGAGTCACTGTTGATATCCCCAGTGATTAAAACTTCAGCACATGCAGCAGATTCATTGAGATCTTAGACGTGTCACCTAGGATGATTTCCTTGCAGAGACTTCCCCAAATACACTTCTAGTGCTTGAACAGCTCTATGTCCAAGACAAGAAAAGGGCCATGTAACGAAAATGTTAGCAGAAAGTGGGACGTTTTGACCACGCAGTCTTTATAAATATATACCTTCATATATTTGGCACCTACAGGTGTTAGAGTGTATGTACACAACACCACAGATGGCCCAAGCTGGCCAAAGATCAATGACAAAGTGATGAACTGAATAAATTAGTACTTACCTGCTGAGAAATTCCTTGAAAACAAACAAAAAAACCCCCAACAAGGAGTGTATACTTGAAACATCAGTTTCTTCTTCAACCCCAGACCAAGTTAGCTGTAATTGTATATAAAGCTTTTTGATGGTCAATTACTATTCAGATTATTGATAAAGGGATTTTCTGGCTTCTACCTAAAGCATCCAGTGACCCTGCAATGAGTAGTTTGCCTGGTGAGGAGTTTCAGAGACTTTGTTTTTCTATTAGGGGTTGAAACATCAACTGCATCTGAGTGCATCGCACACAGCTAGTCTAAAAGGGAAACAAAAGCTGCCAATGAGTCCAAAGAGAGATATTACCGAACTGACCTAGTAATGAGAGAAATCCATTTGTTCTGAGCTGAAAAAATACCAGAACAAGACAGAAGCAGAAGCATGGTATCTCATATATCACCCTGCACTGGCTCTATAGGCCCAAATAGTAATAAAAGAAGGCAAAAGTACTCCCCAAGTTGCCAGTGGCTACATCTATGTTAGTAAGTTAAGGCAGGTCCTGCTTGACTAACTTGATCTCCTTCTATGACAAGGTGACTTGCTTAGTGGATGAGGGAAAAGCTGTGGATGTTGTCTACCTGGACTTTAGTAAAGCCTTTGACACAGTCTACCATAGCATCCTCCTGGAGAAACTGGCTGCCCATGGCTTGGATGGACACACTCTTCACTGGGTAAAAAACTGGATGGATAGTCAAGCCCAAAGAGTGATGGTGAATGGAGTTAAATCTAGTTGGCAGCCTTCTGGGAGCCTTCATCTGTCTCTAATTCCTTAATTCTTGATTTCATCTCAACACCAATGTTAAGTGTTCCTGAAGTGTCACAGTTTCTGAGAACCAGGTGCCTGATTCCGTTTCCAGAACCGTTTAGACAGAACTGAGTATCTCCCTATCAATCCATAAGATCAGTTTTCAACACTAATATAGGTCCTTATTTTACCAAGGGACCTCTGAAAAGTTTATCCTCCACTCTGTCCTCGCAAGCCACTGCCTGAAACTACAGCTCCAGCCCTCCCAGAAGGGTGATGCCTGTAGCAAAGCATAGCAGGAGAGGGCCAGACCCCAGCACACATGACAGCAGAGAAAGCATTTGGCTGATGCTCGTCCCTCAGCTGACTGGTTTGACTGTTATGTAAAATTCCTCAGAAGGCGATGAGGCATTCCTGATTAGACACAGATGGGCTGAGGAGCAGCTGGATGCAAAACCCAGTGGAAGAGGAGGTGGGAAATTTATGAATAGACACACACAAACCCGCCACATTTCCCCACATGCTTACAGCAACCCAGCCCGATTCCTTGCTCTACCAGGGCCTCCTTTGAGCTGTCGCATGAAGGGTCATCCATGAGCAGAAAGTTCACCAAGCTCCAGCTCAGATAAAAGGTGATTGTCCACTACTGGGTATAGTCAAGCACTTTCTTCTCCTATGCATCTGAGCTTCTCAGTGTAAGGCACCAGAAAAACTAATTTCAAAGGGAAATTGTGTCTGCAGGGTGAAACATCAGCTAAAACTATGAAATTTTACAGTAAATAGAACAAATGTGTACAAGCACAAGGCTGCAAATTTTGGAAAAATGTACCAGCATTTACAATAGCAAGTATAAAACACCAGCACAAAAAGCTAAGGAGCTCTTGCTTTCAATAGATTGTAATAAGTTGAGTCTATTGTTGAAAAAGTCAAGCCCTTGATTGAAGCTTGAGCCACGTTCGAGGGTATTTAAGGCTTTCCCAATAAGTTTTCCTGTGCCTATTAGGCAGTGTGTTCAGCTGCCTCATTTCCTACAGAAGCACTCCTGAGGTGTCTCTGCCTCTGCCTTCCTCGTCAATTTTCGGGAGCTTTAGCTTTGAGGTGCACAGCTATCTCATTCATATATATCTCAAGGCTTTTGTCGTTAGGGTTTTTTCCCAATTTTTCTAGTGACATTTGTTGTATTCAAGGCCCTGTAATTATCCCAATGTCCTTCATGACTGCAAGGTAAAATTCTTCTTGCTGCTGATGAGACTGAGCAAGAAAGCATAATTACCTAATCAGGAAATTAGAAGATGACTAAAAGAGATTCCTGAAGGGGCATTGTGTCTTTAAAAAGATGGGGAAAAAAGGTATTGCCAGAGCTACCAAACGTAGAGAAACTGTTCATGCTTTAAACAGCCCACTTAAGCAGATTCCTAAATACAAACAGCGAATATTCAGAAGTGGTTTATGGTATGAACATTACTGATATTAAATTATATCACTTTGATTTATATTTCTTGACTAAATTTCTAAATTGCCCATCTATCATGAGATCTCCACAGAGTTGTGAAGCTTGCAGTGGCTTCTATAGCATGAATTCTGCTAGGAACTAAAATTGAGTGCCCTTGCAAAGAGCTGTGCTGACCAAAATTAACAGTCATCATTTGCAAAGATCAGTCACTAGGGATAGATGTGCTAACACTAAAAGGGCTCTTTCACAATCATGTAATTAGTGGATGATGTCTCTCCGATCGAAGAGATACTGCCTCAACTATGTGTATGCCCATAGCTTATGATTAACATCAGCTTATGATTATGACATAGCAGAGGCTGCAGCTCAAGAGCAGTGGCAGTTTGAGAGTGGTTTGTAGTGCTAGATCCTCAAAAGTTGCAGCATCTCTCCAATTCATACTTGGTGGCACTTTTTGCATTTTTGTGCAATATCTTTTGACATTTTTCACCTTGAACAGTGCCTTCAATGTTGCCAAGAAAATGGGAAAAACCTTAAATATTTGTGGTGCTTGTATTGTGACTTAAATATGGTTTTCACGAAGCATTTTAAGCAATCCAGTTGTTCTGTTCAAAAAACAAATTTCAAACTTACAAACCTACCAAGCCATAAAAAAAAAAAATATTTCTAGGACAAGAAATTACAAAATGCTGCATTTCAATATTTCTCTGAAAGAGAAACTCTTTTAGAGGGACAATCACTCAAAATTGCCCTTTGGGGGTGTTCAAGGAAGAGGGCCTCGTGCCAAATATCACACTTTCATTTGTGCTTTGATTTCAATTCAGATGCCCTTCCAGTAAACTTCCCAGCACTCCCACTGAAGCAGCTCTTGCATCAGGCAGCTGGAAGAGGCTCATTGCAGAGCACAAAATACAACCCAGCAGTCCCTTGTGCCTCATGGGCCATGCTAATCACAAATCCACAAATCCAAAGTTATGTAACCATATTGACTTTCTAACACTGGACTGGGAGGAAAATGTATGCTTTCTGTCCTCCTGGTCTGATGACAAGTGAAAAGAAAAAAAAGAGATTTTTCAGGAAATGATCCTGGGAAGAATGGAAAAAAAAATCCTGTTCAGTCCAATGCAAGGCCTGAGATCAGAGCAAGCCTCTGGCTTTAGGGCAGCCCTGAAGCACTCTAGGATAAGCAAATCTCTCTCCATTATATTTGACTAAACCTTTCTGAGGGGTCACTATTTTGGACAGTGAAAACGAGTAGCACCAGCTCTAATCCTGCTGGAGAAGAGTTCTGTGTAGGCCTTCTCTGTGGGGCTGCTGGGAACTACAGCCCAGCTATAGCAGTACCTGAATGAGGCACTGTTTCACTCCCCAGATCCAAACTTCTGGTGTCTGAGCTGCAACATTGCAGCAATATTAGCAGAAAGCAGTTTTGTTGGCACTGAGCAGAATCCAATAATTGAGAATCAGTGGGAAGAAAAAAGCTCAAACAACGAACCAGTGAACCACACTGCTATCGCTTTGTGTGAAGCAACCAGAGAGATCACAGCCCAGCCTACTGAAAAAAAGAATAATCAATGCTGTTGTCAGTTTTGAAATTACAAGTTATAAGCTTCGTCAGGCCAAGATGCTTTATTTAATTAAACCAGAAATGTAGCGGATCGATTTGCTAAATTAATTACATCAAACTAATAGCTGTACTGATACATGTAAAAGAGGTGAAGTACTCTGCTGCATGCAGTTCATGTTAGAGAATTGGTTAGAAGAGACCTCAAGCATAGCATCCACAATGTGTACTTGGTGCCTTCTTAGATCAAATAAATGCAACATTAATCAGCCCTCCCAAGAAAGTAAAAGACATCATGTGTTTATCCAAATAGTGAGAGGCAAAAAGCATCAAACGAGACCTTTACTGTGTTGAGCCAGCTGATGCTGCCAGCCTCTGAAGTGACATGTGACCATGGAAGAAGGTAAGGGTATCTGCTGTCAGTGAGGGTGGGAGCTAAGCAGACTAAAAAACCTGTGAAGGCCAGATATCTCCATACTTTTTTACTGTGTCATGTAGCTAATGAGAGTATTTTATGAGACTTCAATAGCCCCTGGATCAGGTACCTTTTGCACTTATTGAGACTCCATTTTAAAAGCCTTTTTAGTTCCCGCTGTGGCTAATACTACAAAAGTCCACGTCTTCAGTACCCTTTTTACTTTTTTTAATAGGCTTCTGAAATACTGCAGACCTGGTAACTAAGCCAGTAAATGCTGCAGAAGGATTTCTGCCAGCCTAAGTCTTTTCTCAGTAGGTATCACAAAGATGGCTTCAAAACAAGGTAGACGAAATGTCATCGATCAACCAGAAAATGCCACACCCTGCACCCATTCATTTGCTGAATAGGAATACAACTTTTATTTTCTTCTAGGCTACCATTTTTCCTCAAAAAAGACACCCCTTTATCTGCCTTTTTTTGATAGGAAAATGTTGGACGTGGTTATACCACTGTGGAGATCAAGAATTTCAATATTTTCAACAAGACCATAGGTCTAGAATCAGGGCTAAAACATGGAAATGCGAGGAACATGAAGCCCCAAATGTTGGTTTATGGCTGAATACAGTTTTTATATTCAACACATCTTACAGTGAGTGAATGTGGGTTTTTTGGCACTATGCAGCTCTTGTAACAGATTCAGAATGTTTCCCTTCTTCTTTTAGGCGAATTAAAATATCAGTGAGTTCATCCCTCTCTCCTGTTTGATCTGTTCCTAACTAGACACACAGATTTTAATGTGGCTGATGATCCTACAGTGACCACATTAAAAAAGCAAACTTTTGCCAATCATTACCACATGGCAGTTTCTGAGATAATGCTCCATTTGTCCCTGCTTAGAGCAGTGACGCATGCAGCATGTACCTGTCAGAAAATAGTAGCATTATTGCAATATTTTGGCTCCTTTGCCCCAAAATTATAGGAAAGGTCATTTGGTACACAGTTATCAGTAATTTTCTTTTGTAAGTAGGACACGTTGATGGGGTTTTGTGAAGTTCTTGAAGAGAAAACAGGGTCATCACTGTATCAATATGCAAACTTCATTGCACTGTTAACACAAAGTGGTAATACTCACTTCTATCTCAATTTCAGACTGTTTTTTCCTTTGTTTTTAATTGATTGAAATAACCTGAACTGAATACAGTCACTACCCTACTTCTAAAAAATATATTTGCTACGTGAGTATTCTACAAAAGTAATTTACCAAAACCCCAGCAGTTTAATCTATTCTGTGAGAGAGACAATGGCCAAAATCTTAATGGTAAGAACCTAAAGGCTTTCTGCTGTTACAGGATTTAGCAATAACTTTTAATTGGCAGTTCAAAGTTAATCCTCAGAGGAAAATGTGATCTGGCAAAAGCACCCAGTCACAGAAAGAAAGAAAAAAACTCATTAGATTGTGGGGTTTTTTCTCAGTATTTTTGCAGCTATTGTTACTGGAAAACATTGCAGAAATAATTGCTTCATTATCTCAGACCTAGAAGGCTCTTCTTATGTGATACCTTTTATCCCTTGTGTACTTTATTTCTCTACCAACAAAAAAAGAGAGCAAAAGTTTAAATTTCTTAGTTCTCCTGGTAGGCTGTGGCTCTGTTTAACATACCTTCTGAGGAAAAATCATAGGCAAATCTCTTAGAATAACATTCTGCTCTTCCCTTTTTCTCTCTCAACACCATGGCCATAAGCCTAATTTTCTCCACTGTTTCTGCTCAAATAGCATCTCCAAAGGCTTGCAATGAGAAATCATTTCTCCTCCTAGATTTAGTTGCAGGAAATGCCCATAGCCTAGACAATTCCTCTCATTAACTCACCAAAATCTGTTCAACTCTAAACTTCAGAAATTCTGTCATCCATTGTTTCCCTTCTTTGTTCCAGTGACATTTAAGACTAACTCATGGTGAGCTGCTTAACTCAGAAGGCGGCACATGGATGCTTCAGTAGAGAAGGGGCGAGGTTCAAATTAGCCTTCTACTGATAGATCAAAGTCTGCATTTAAAGATAAGCTTTTGGTGGCAATTCAGGAGCTGGTCTCATGAAGCTACCAGGAATTCTGATGGCAGCATGTGAGATGACCAACTTTTTATGTGAGAGTTCAGGCAGCAAGTAAGAGTCTGTTTTCCATCTATGACTGTGTTAAGAAATACAGAAAGATTCCTACACCTCAGATGAACCATATCTCTTGAAAGCTGCAGCTCTTCCACATCTGTTTTATGAGAGTAATAAACATTATTCTCTAAAAAAACTCAAATACCCCGTGAAAATACTGTAGCCACATTCAAGTGATTCATCTCCTGACATCTTGCCTTAAGTTTCATTTAAAATGGAGCTACAGCTAATTTGTAAAATCTCAAGGTCTCAGGAAATGGGACAGTTTCACCTTCCTCCTGCAGCAAAAGCAGGGCTAAGCAGAACAGACCAGCCCATTGTTGGTCTGCAGACTGCTCTCTTGCTGGCAGACCACTCCAGCGAGACGACTGGAAAAATCACAACAGCTTGTTACAAATACAGCCCACATGAGTAAAATCCATGAATGCTTCAGAAAAGTAATAGAAGTAAATACCTTCATCATTCATTTTGGTTATTAAATTGTTTTAGTTGAGGGATGCAATCACTCCACAACATCAATGTGTTGTCTCAAACACTCTTTTTAAACATGAAGGTTCGTGTTTCACAGAACATCTAGCCCCAAAAAAGTAAGCCTGAACTACTCCCTTACACATAAATAGGAGAGGTAAAAAACCACAAAACCCAAATTAAAAGTCACAGTAAGTTTGGATACCTAAAGAATCTACAATCTAAAGTAAGTTAAAACAATCTTTTAAATATGAAATATTCTGGTAAAGGTTAAAGTCTGAGACAATGTAAAGGTGAAAAGGAAATGTAACTAAAAGAACCATTGAATATTATGACATACTCAATACATCTCTGATGTTTTAAAATGCTGAATGCTCAGGTATAGATAAATAGTATCCAGAGGCCCTGCACTATTTGCAAAGTTTGAGTAACTTTTTAAAGGTATTTTATTAATATTTATTTTAGTGCACATATTAAAACCCATCCTCTCAACAGAACTGCATTCAGCTATTCTAGAAAATATTTCTTATAGAAAAATGTCACTTTACCTGCTTTTTTGAAGAATTCTTGAAGCAGTTCTTTTGTTTGGAAAAAAAAAAGAAAAGAAAAGAAGATGCACAGATGTTAAAAGTTACGACTTGGTTCAGCTGAGGGAGATGCAAGATGCCTGGTGTTTTCTGAATTGTTTGTTTGAGTAAATGAATATGTTTGCTGTGGAATTCAGCTCAGTTATCTGTAGTAAGCATCTCTGAATGGGGAGAGAGTGACATTGTATCCTGTGCACACTCATAAATGAAGCGGGAATTCCCAGATTTGCCATCATGTGATTTCAGTGAGGAACTAGCAGTTCATTTATTCCCAGCACCCGTTACTCTCTGCCCAAGCACAGCTCTTCTGAAGCCTGTGATGGTTGTAACAAGTGGCAAAGACAGAAAGAGTACACAGATCACACTGACCTTCCCTGAGCAGATGCTTCTGGTGCTGTCCTGAGTTTGGGTAGGAAGCAGGAGAACAGAGCAAAAGTACCGCTGTTAAACTGACACAGAAGTGATAAAAGAACAGATTTAACAGTTCTCACTATGAAAAAACGGTCAGATTTGAAGTGGGGGCTGGAGGACAGATTAACTTTCTCTGCCATCAGAAAGTACTAAGAAGATTATCCTGACAAACACTCTTTCTCATTCTTTATACTGGAATTTCAAAGATTTACAAATAACATTACAGTACTCAATGTAATGTTAATTAAGCACCACACTGGCCAGACTTTTTTTGCCTGTATCAAACAAAAACTCATAAAAGATAACATAATCTACTCTCCCTATACAATATATGCCAACTGGAGAAACAGATGCTACATTAATATCATAGCTACAAGCAAAATAACACACAGGAAAAGAATGCAAAATTCATTCCTCAGAGAGAATGATGCTGTTGACATTTTGCCTTGAGGAACTGCGTGTTATTAAGCAGTAATGATGGTTTCTGCTAGCTGAGTCTTCCTGAAGATGCAATTGTTTTTGAAAGATGAGTAACTGGTTTTGACCTTCTCAGATTCAAGGCAAAGATGAACACTTCCAGTTCCCTCAGGATTATCTATAGGGGCATCAATAGTTTTCTCCAGCGCTCTCATTTGATGTGCTTCATGGATGTACATCCATGTCCTGTCTCTTCTATCTCGCTGCTGGGGAGAGGCACTTACATGAGTCTGGTGAGGAAATAGGATAAGTTCTACCATTGTGCAGTTTCTATTAAGTCATTCCATGTGTACAGTTACTGGAGCTACTTAGTTATCCAAAAGTGTGTTTTCTCAAAGTTTTTGTTTGTTTGTTTTTCCAAGGCTGTAGAGCACATGTACCAAATGCCCTTTTATTGTAAAATAGATTCCAGTTTAATCTGGCTATCTACAAACACTAAGATAACAGCAGCTTAGGCTGTAGGAAGTTATTTACACCCCTGTAACTTGGGAAGCAGCTGGTCACGTTTTGTGAATGCAAATCTATTTATACCTATCCCCAGTATCACAGAGCAGCTTCTCCCTGACCGCTTTACTGTGGCAGGTCTTTTTAATCACAGAAAATATCATTTCCATGAAAGTATCAATTTAAAAATAGATTACAAACATATAGGTGTCCTCTCGTCTAATTTTATGCAAACAGGTGAATCCAGTTCTCCTTTCAAAGATTATTCTGATACCAAAAAGAATCCCTTTATTAAGATAAATTATTCACCTCCAACTTTTTAACAATTTATTTGTGTTTCTACTATTTCAGCCATGTCTGGGAACCCCAAAACAGGAGATGCTGTAAAAATACCATTAAAAAAAAAGGCAAAAAGGGAAAGAAAAGATGAAGCTTCCCTCTATACACATAGTGTAAAATACAAAAAACAGCACACAGAGTAAGAAGAGAGTAAGACATTGCTGATCTTCATAGTAATTAAGTGTAGTATTTCAAGGGAACACACATCAAAGGAATGCAGACTATTCTGTTTGCCACATGAGTTCTTCAATCACCCGTCATCTCATTTAACCTACATTTCCATTAAGATTTGTGCTCCGTCACTGAGATAACCATACAAACAGTGAAAGGCCAGGCAGAAATCTCATCAGAAGAAATGTTTCCTGTGAAGTTTATATGTTAATTAAGAAAGCTAATGCAGTCCAGTGAAATGGGAAAGTCATGTTTTGCATGTGTTTCCTATAAACTTTTAGCTGGAGACCTAGCCAAAGAAGCGAGGGCATTTCCTGGTAAGCGTAGAACTAACTTAAAATCTATACATAAATTTGTCATAATTTGGAGGTCACTGTGCACACAGGAACTACAAATTCCTGCTGATGCCATGGACTTGTAGTGCTCTTCCAGGCTTTCTGAAGCTGCATAAACCACTGGGGCTGGAGGGAGCTGCATCATTTCACTCCCCGCTTATAAAAAGTCTGGAAGAGTCAAGACTACCCAGATGAGTGTACTGAAGAGATTCATTGAAGTGAGTCTCACCAGTCTGCAGCAGCAGAAGAAAGTTGCCCAGCATTAAAAAAAAAGGATCTTATATATCTTTAGGGAAAACAAGTAGCAGTGAAGTCAAGAAACTCAGGATGCTTGGGACTAAACAAAAATGGGAAGCAGATGAGCACCTTATGGTAGCAAGGAGTTTCAGAAGTAGGTTAGCTGCAGATCCTGTGAAAACAGCATCTGAACAGACCTGAAAGAGCCCATGGTTCAGAAGGAGAAGGCACCAGTTTCTCAGTTATGTCCTGAGAAACTGAGGCTGGTGTCTGCATGAGGTGAGGAATGGGGGGAAAATGCATCTAGGGTTTATTATTATTTCTGTACATCTGTGAAGCAAGAGCAACTGGAACTTCAGCAAAAATGTACTAAGCTAGGCAGGGCTCACCTCCCAGAGATGTAGGGCCAGCAACCTGGTCTTGACCAGAACTGGAACAGAAGTACAAAATACGGGAATAGCTTCACAAGTTGTAGAGTTGCAGGTGTCAAGGCAGAGGCTGGAGTATAAAGGCTGAATCAATACAGAGAGTCCAGTCAGCTATTTAAAAAAAACGTCTGTTCCTACCAAGGCAGTCAAAGGATGGCTGAGAGAAAGAGGCAGAGGGGAGAAGAGAGCTGTTGGACAGCTGAGGCAGACAGGCTTACAAACGAACATCGAAAAGCAGACAGCAAGGTTTGAGCAAGGAGACCCAGATGAACGCTGAAAGGCTGGAGGAGGCTCAAACTGTAAGGAGTGAACAGGACACTGAAGAACACACACCAACACACATGTGCACAATGGAGCTGGCAAAAATTCTCCAAATTAGCAGAGGGTTATTAGCTTGTAAAATGCTGTGGCCTTTGCTACGCTCATATGTGGGTTTATGGTGTTTGTGTTCTCTCCAACAATATGTTGGGCACAGGAAATGTGAAAGCTGGGGACGCAACGTTGTTGGATTTTATAATACTGCTAGTAAAAAATATTTTGCTTCCCTAATTATATTAGTAAATTTAAGGAAAAAACAGCAAAATAACATCATACATTTGCACTAGAGAAAGTGGTGCTTATCGTGCTTCAAGTCTGAAAATAATGCTTTCAACATGCCACTGACATACTAGGTGGAATATCATGCCTTGCACTTGCAGAAGATTCTGCAATGGGAACAAAAATATAAGCAAAAAATACTAGTAAATTATGAAAACACATCTAGAAGGTACTGCAAAGAGAAAGTTGTTGCCCAGGTAGATTTAGGGTTCCACATTCATAAGCCTGTACAGTGAAACAGTAGCTAACTGGAGTTTGGCTTCAGGTTGATCATTTCTCCAGTATTGAGTTTTGGAGCATCTCAGTTTCCACAGAACTAACAAGAGCTGGGTGGTAAACCAAGCTTGGTTCTGGTTCCATTATCTGTCTTTCCAGAGCTAAAACAGGGTTTCCAACACCCCCTATAAAGGTTTTCATGGAGAAAATTCTGGTTTTGAAGTTAAGACAAATAGATAAATAAGATCAAAGCCCGTGTATTCTATCACAACCCACATATTCTAAACAAGTTCCTGCTATAGAGATGGAGGAAAAACTGAGATCTCAGTAGGGAATAATGTTCCTGCAAACAGGTTGGTCCTTATGTGAAACTCAGGCAGCTCAGGCCAACTAAGAGGGGCTTTCACTTACTGACTGACTTTCCAGGTGGAAAAGTGCTGCTTTCCCAACCCCAGGGGCTAGGAGTAGTGGAGGGCAGTGGAAAGCTCACCCATGGTACCCTCTCCCCATGGAAAGAGCAACTCCTCCACTCACCATCTCACCCCTTCCCACTACACTGACGTTGCTGTGTGAAAGCTGGCTGTCTACCCTCATCCCTCTCCTACAAGTTAAATTAACGATACAGACACCTCTGATGAACAAATGATCCCAGTCTAAAGTAAGGAGGGGTTTGTGCTGGCAAATTTTATTTGTCTACATGAAAGCTGTGGGTCTAAACTCCCATCTACAGTTCCTGGAAATGAAAGGTCAATGTAGTCAGCTGAGAAGGGACTCTCCAAGCACAGCCAGCTGTCCACTGCAGCATGAGGCTAAAAGCTCTCTAGATTGTATCAACTGTATTGCTTAAGGCTCCACATCCCAAAATAAGGAGAATAGACACTGAGTTTATTTGTTTATTATCTTAGACACCTAGGTTTAGAATGGGTGAAGACTTAGGTGATACAGTTCAGCAGTCATGTAGAGGCAAACACCTTCATTGCCTGCACAATGAATGGGAGGAGGGAGATGGCTTTGTAAGGAGGTCTATCTAACCAGGAACAATTCCATCCCCCTAAGGTAAGTGTCCACACACACCATCCTGTACCTGCACTGCTGTTTCCCTGTATTTGCTGGAGCTGCACCAAGCTCAGATAAGCCCAAGTCCAGAGGTGGCTAGGCTCTTTCCTCAAGTATCTCTTCTATTCCTTTCTCTAGTTACCATTTTTCTGCTTGTATGCTCCTGACACATAATCTTGTTTCCCACTCCTGTGAGGGCATGTCTGCAACAGAGAGGAGATCTGGAGGGAAGAAAGATGGTAAGAGGAGTGAGAGCAAGCAGAACTGCTGAAAACACAGGGGCAGAAAATCCCATTTGCTGGACACCAGCCTGAATCACAGAATCATAGAATGGTAGGGGTTGGAAGGGACCTTTAGAGATCATCTAGTCCAACCCCCCTGCAGAAGCAGGTTCACCTAGATCAGGTCACACAGAAACGCGTCCAGGCAGTTCTTGAAGACCTCCAGAGAAGGAGGCTCCACACCCTCCCTGGGCAGCCTGTGCCAGGGCTCCCTCACCTGAACAGTGAAATAGTTTTTCCTTATGTTTGAATGGGACTTTTTGTGTTCCAGCTTCATCCCATTGCCCCTTGTTCCGTTGCTAGATACCATTGAAAAAAGGGATGTCCCAACCTCGTGACATCCACTATTTGGATATTTGTAAATATTAATAAGATCCACCTGTCAGTCTCCTCTAAACAGCATGACTTTTTATCAGGAAGGTGAAAGGTGCAGTTAATATCTGCAAACCATCTGAATTGTGCATGACACGTGACTGGTTTCCTCTGCAGTTACTCAAGAGGAACAGGAGTTTTCCAGCAACATTGTCTGCTCATCGCAGAGTTAATAGCTGGATGTTGATTTGCCATCTTGAACTGACCATCTGAGAAGCCTGTGCAGATGTATGCCAGAGCTGAACAAACCAAACTCAATTAACTAGCAAACTGAAATAAAAGGTTCACCTTCTGTAGTACATGGGAACAAGCAGCTTCTCCACCAAGGCTGCAGCAAGAAAAAGCAGAGGAAATCTATCTCAGGCAGCCAATCCTATGATCACTTTCTTTCAGAGTGAGGCTAAGACAGTATTGATGGTCCTGTCATTCAGCTCCTGGTCATATTAAAGAGACTTACTCTGCATTCTCTGTGGTCACTGTTGAGGATCTCTGAGTATTCCATATCAAGCTACAGTCCTCATCATGCTGGTCAGCCCAGCACGGACCTGGCCAGCAACAATTGATCCCAGAAGGGAGAGAAGAGCACCCACGAGCTGTCCATCCTGGCTCACAGCACGCCACCAGTGAGCAGACGGGTGCACAGCCCAGTCTGTGTCTGCACTCACTTCAAAACACTCGAGGCACCAGGTCATGGGATGCAGTTGGTGAGGGATGCAGATAACAATGGTACCCTTTCAGCTGTGGGCACTGAAAGGTGGCATTCACATTAACAGCCTGAGCAAGCTCCCGCTGCCAGCTGCAGCCCCGTGCAAAGTGCTGCCTGCTTTGGCAGAACAGGGACCTGCTGGGTGGCTGTGCACGAGGGGGCACGAGGACAAGAGAGCAGCATCCAGGTGATGCAGAGAAAGCTGCTAGGGCCATTGTGTGGCTCTCTGTATGGGAAGATATGGTTACAAAAGCGAACAGTCTTCTATGCATGAGCACATACGTCAAAAGAAGCATGAGACAGCACTCATTACACAAGAGGACCTTCATGTTCAAAGGTCATCCTGTATCCTTGTGGTTAATAATAACTCATCCCAGGCAGCTACAAAGTTAAATCTTTATCTTGACAAATCTTTCACCTGCATAGAGAAACAAACACTGAGTGGCTCCAAATTCTACATCTCTCTGCACCTATGCTGCTGCCCACACCTATACCAGAGCAACCCCTTCTCCACTTCCACACCCTGCACTGTCCTGGAGCGGAGTGAGAGGAATAATTAGTCCAGGGTAGCTATGCTGGTGTCCGTGCAGAGGCAAATCTCAGTCTTAAATGGGGTTGTGGAGCCATTCTTTCCATGTGTGAGGCAGAGCAACAAATATGCCTCTAGTAGACCTGAAGCTAATGCGCTTAAACTGAGAGGTTTTCTGAATTTGTTCATAAAAGGTGTTTGATTGCCATGATGTTTCAGTAAAGTTTAATAGTGGTTCACAATGTTTTTCCTTCCCAATAGCTAGATATTCCCCTCCCTTTCCTTTGCCATATGTGTGTATAATAAATGATAATTAATTAATTATAATTATAATATAATAATTAATGATACACACATACTTTATACACAACTCTGCTAGGAAAGTTCTAACATTATTACACCTTACCCAACACAACCCAGCCCTGTTTCACAGAATCCTTTATGTTAACCTGGTTGAACATTTCCATCTCTGCAGGATTTAACTCAATATTTGCCAAACTGATGAATTTTCTTTCCGGGCTCTTTAAAGTACAGCTGGCTCCCATAAGCTCACCTGTGAGAACATCTCACCATAACTCCTCATCTCCATATTGGACTCATACAGAGGAAAGGTGTGCCTCACAAGACACTCTTTCACGTTGCTCCATAGTTATTGTTTCTGACCTTTTACTCTCCATGAGAAAGGAGTGTTCTTGTCTTTGGGAATGGCAGAGTTGTCTCACATTAACATCAACAAGCCTGTTAAAAGGTCTAGACTCAGTGATGCCCACCGCCTGTTCTACTGTCATCTCCGTTTCTATCTGCTATATTGAGGGGTTTGTGCCAGCCACAGGCTTTGCCAAGTCTCTTTTAAGAGCAGTGCAAGAAAAGAGCCTTGGCCCTAACAAAGAAATGTGTGTAACCCCCCTATAAGATCACTTTTATCAATGAAGCTTACAAGTTTCAATAGCTCTCCTACACAACACAGGGACTTTGATCTCCTGACTCATGATCCTGTGCCTGAACCGCAGAGGAAGCTTTAAAGTCTCCCACAGGAGATTTTCTGTGAAAAAATCTCCTCCCCTGGTCATGCCTATACAACAGCACTGCAAACTGCCTGGGACCAAGCAAGACCATCTGGGAAGCAAACATCAAAACGATATTGGCATCCTGCAGCATGGAGGCAGTTTTATTTGGTGAATCAAGAAGGCCTGAAGCCAAAAGTGATTTCACCTGGGGCCAAGACTGTACCCTGGAGTCATACTTGTCTGTTTTTCTGAAGATTTTTATAGCAAATGTGTCTTACTCCCAAGGGCTTCCCTCTCCTGACACATAGAATGCCCAATATTTGTCTTCTAACAGTGCACAAAAATAGTTACACAGACTACTGCCATTCAAAATAGTTGCCATTTTCACAGCAAACAATTTGGATTTGTGCATAACAACCTACAAAGAGAAATTACCTGGCCACAGGATGACATTCTCACTGAAGCAGCCAAGGTCCAGAGTATAAAGCTTGGGTTAGCTTCATACTGGCTCCAGAACAGATGACAATTCACTTTACACTGAGCTTGATAACTTCTGCTTTACCCACTACCATAATCACTTGAGCAAGTTTGAATTGGTAAAATGAGTGATATAACATTTGGTTATCCATGCCATGGGGCCAGGGCATTTTTAACCAGAGAGGAAAAAACCTTGGAGCCGGATTTCCAGCCTCCCCCTGACTCAGCAATGCCACGTTATCCCAGCAAAGGAGCTGGCTAGGAAGCAAACATTGAGTCTCCAGATGGGATCAAGATGAAAGGCTTCCACAAGTTAGGAATAGTAAGAGCAGGGGAGGGGTAAGGAGAGGAAAAATTGGAAACAATAAATCAAGGCAGTTCCAAAATGCAGGAGGTGCCCAGTGCCTGCTGTGTCTTGAGGGTTCCCCCAGCAGCACCCCCTTTACCAGATGGACAAGGGATGGTGTCCTGGTCTCTTGAGGGGCACCAAAAGGATTCAGCTGCTACAAGTGACAGAGGTAGTTTGGCCTTCTCTTTCCTCGGGCCGCCATGTGCTCCCACTACCTCCCCACCCCGTTTCCCACATGGCGGTCATATGTTGTTGACATGAAGTGTGCTCACAGCCCAGCAAGGTTTCCCTCCCTGTAGCCTTCAGAGCAGTAGCCATGGCCAGCACATAGTCCCTGCCTTCAGGAGGGGAGCAGGCATTTTGGCAGGTATTTGCAGTCTTGGGACACTACTAAAGGTGAATAATAAAAAGGACTCAAGAACAGGGTTGGCTTAGCAGGTCTTACCCTCTTGTCTTCATCTTACTGGGCCAGTCTATTCAGTTGTGAAGCCACCTAATAAACCAGAGAAAGGAAACAATCCTATTGAAAAACAGCCACCAACAGCTTTCAGGAAAGGGGTGAGGGAAGAGTCACTTAATCCCTCCAGCATATGAGTCTTTCCCATCCCAAGAGAGCAGCAACAGAGCCCGGCCCAGGGCAGGAGCAGGTGGAGGGGAAACCCCTCTGCATGGCTTTCTGATGTAGTTGCACTCCTTGAAAATACAATGTCTCAATGTAACAGTTTAACTCATCAGTTGCTTCTCCTTCTCCTCCCAGGCCAAAAGGCACACCCACACTTCCACATTAAACTGAGCATAGGAAACAGAGGGTCAGCACCCACCTCAATCTGACACAGCGGTGAGCAGTCTTCCAGTAAGGCCAGAAACCCCGCTGCCCTGGGGTGCTGCGGGCTGCTGGGCTCACCTGGGATGGAGGAGACAGCTTGTTCTACCACACCAGGCTCAGCCAGAGCTGTGGCACTACCCCAGTAGACACACAGCTCTAGGTAAGAGCTGTGGGAAGGCACAAGAGAACTCTTGCACCTCGAAGAGCAACCTAAATCATCAGCAAGCCCTGATGGGGTCAGGGAAAACTATGTATGCAGAGGAGTTTGCATCTGGTTAAGGAAGCTATTATTGAAAAAGAAAAGATCTTCTTGGGCCAGTACAGGTCCACACTGGAAAATCTGAAAAGCTTCAGTGTCTTCACTTATAGTAACTGATAAAGATCTGTTTCAAGGGTCTTGTCTACAGTAGGCTTGGATGTCTCAAGGCACCTTGGTTACAACATGATGGACAGGGTATCACTGTAGAGTTTACGTACTGGTAATTCATTTTTGGAGAAGCAAATAATGAGTAGAGCATTGCATGAATAACAAGTAAGCTGAGAAGACTCAAGAAATCAGTTTGGGCAGCTGCCTGGCTGAGGGCAGAGCAAGTATCATCAGATAAGCATCAAGAGATGTCCAATAAGATTTTAAAAACTCTTACTTGACCAAAATTCACAATCTGCCCAAACTGGGAATTCTGGTGCTTAAACATCTCTAAAGTTAGAAAGTGGGAGGAGTGGGTTAATTATCTCTGCTGCAAGGGTACTATTTCTTCTCTACCTGCTTTGGCTAACTCTGGACAATTGATTATTCCCTTTTTTATCTCAAAGTTTTACATATTGAAAGATTTACTATGGTATGTTTACCGAGCATTTCTGCATCAGATATTCCCACTCTTTTTCTTTTCCCACTCCCCTTCATCTCTCTTCTCTAACCCTGACAGAGGTGTGCTTCTCTCTTACTTTCTCCAGCGAGCCTGTTTGTGTCTTAGGGAATACCCAGGACTACTCCAGACAAGACTTAATTCATTATCAGCTTAAAATGGACTTTCTGTCATGGCATGCCAATGAAACTCCCCTGGAAGGATACTTGCTCCCTTTGTATCTGCTCGTCAGTGATGAATTGCCAGTCCTTGAATGGTCTGTGGTCTTCACATCCTTTTGTCCATTAGCATTACCTAATGAAGAAATTCTTATCATCTTTATCAGCTCTGACTACAAAGAGACTGCACACACACACTCTTGACTTCTTCAAGAAGCTGCACGCCACAGCTTCATTTATATACATCATGGGATCTAGAAAACCCAGAATCTAGTACCCATGTGTGAATTGCCAGTGCAGCCCACTCCCGGTACAGAAAAAATTGGCACCTACACCTGCAGGTGGAGAACGTTGGAAAAAGCTCAAAGTCTGTCAGACCTCACACAAATCCTGCCGGTGCGGGCCTACCTTCAGCTGCAGTTGGAGGTCCTGCAGCCCATCCTCATAGCTTTCAGCTCTGCAGGAAGCAGCTAATTATTTGGAAGCCAGCTCATTAGCCTAATGCCTGCAGGCCAAACTCTCCCCAAGCACACATGAAGTCTTGTGGCTGCCTCTATGCCTCTCTAGGTGCCTTCCACCTGTCTACCCAGTCTTTGTCAGACACTTAACAGCCCTGTGAAACCGCTCTTGAGAATATTTCACCCACTTGGGTATAAATCTGTTTCTCTGCACACTTGCCATCAGTAGTGACATTTGGATGTCCATTCCTCCATGCCTCAGTGATCAGATCTCTCTCTGCTGGGGAGCAGCTCTGCAGAGAGGGACCTGGGAGTTCTGATTGATAATAAACTGAACATGAGCCAGCAATGTGCCCTCGTGGCCAAGAAGGCCGATGGCACCCTGGGATGCATCAAGAAGAGTGTGGCCAGCAGATCAAGGGAGCTTCTGCTCCTCCTCTACTCTGCCCTGGTGAGGCCTCATCTGGAGTCCTGTGTCCAGTTCTGGGCTCCTCAGCTCAAGACGGACAGGGAAGTGCTGGAGAGAGTCCAGCTCAGGGCCACCAAGATGATCAGGGGAATGGAACATTTTCCTCATGAGGAAACGCTGCGGGAACTGGGGCTGTTTAGTCTGGAGGAGACAGGGGGAATCTCATACTTACAAATATCTAAATGGATGTCAGGAGCTTGGGGTATCACTTTTTTCTATTGTATCTAGTGACAGGACAAGGGGTAATGGGATGAAGCTGAACACAAAAAGTTCCATTCAAACATAAGGAAAAACTATTTCACTGTTCAGGTGAGGGAGCCCTGGCACAGGCTGCCCAGGGAGGGTGTGGAGTCTCCTTCTCTGGAGGTCTTCAAGACCCACCTGGACATGTTTCTGTCTGACCTGATCGAGGTAGACTTGCTTCTGCAGGATGTTGGACTAGATGATCTCTAAATGTCCATTCCAACCCCTACCATTCTACAGTTCTATGATTATCTCTAGATATACCACCTTACAGCTCACGCCTCAGCCATATAGCCAACTAACCAATTATATCTGACCATACTTGCAAGAGTATGTCAGAGGGCAGCATCCACTCCTTTGAGGGTATCCAGTCATGAAGAGCCATAAACAAGAACACAGGTGAATCTGATTAACAGATTTGACACATGATGAGGGAGATCAGGATGAGAATAAACCTGGTCAGTGGCACTAACTGTGTGCAGCATGGGAATGTTTATTTTATCAGTCAGGAGAGTAAGGAAAGGGAGGAATACAAACACACAGAGCCCTGAAACCTGAGGAATTAGTGTTTGCTAATTTGACACAAAATGGTATAAAGGCCAAGTGCTGGGTCCCGCACTTGGGTCACAGCAACCCCAGGCAATGCTACAGGCTTGGGAACGTGTGGCTGGAAAGCTGCCCAGAGAAAGAGGACCTGGGGGTGTGGTCAACAGCCGGCTGAACATAAGCCAGCAGTGTGCCCAGGTGGCCTAGAAGATCAATGGCATCCCAGCTTGTATCAGAAATAGTGTGACCAGCAGCACCAGGGCAACGATTGTCCCCTTGTACTCAGCCCTGGTGAGGCTGCACCTCATATGCTGTGTTTAGTTCTAAGCCTCTCACTACAAGAAGGACATCGAGGTGCTGGAGCATGACCAGAAATGGCCAAGGAAACTGGTGAAGGACCTGGATAAAAGTCTGATGAGGAGAGACTGAGGGAATTGGGGATGTTTAGCCTAGCAGAGGCTGAGAGAAGGTATGATCGCTTTACAACTGCCTGAAGGGGAAGTGTAGTGGGGTGGAGGTCAGTCTCCTCTCCAGTAATGAATGACAAGACAAGAGGAAATGGGCTCAAGTTCCACCAGAGGAGGTTTAGGTTGGAGATTAGGAAGAACTTTTTCACTGAGAGGGTTGTTAGACACTGGCACAGGCTGCCCAGGGAGGTGATGGAGTCACCATCCATGGAGATATTTAAAAGACTGTCTGTTTTATCTATTAAATCTCTTCTAAGCATTTCTCTTGGTGATTGCACTCTCCATCCCATGTGTACGTGTGCCACAAGGACTCAGTGACAGCAACCAGTGAGGCTGCCGGTGTGAGCAAAAATTAGTGCCAGGTACTGGCACAAGTAGGGTCTCAGCATTAGCTACTGGCGCAGGTGGGGGTCTTTGACCTCTATCTGCTGAGGCAAGACTGGCCATACCAGTGTCCTCTGTCCATGTCCATGTGTGTGTCTCTGGGCTATAGACACAGCTTTGCCACTGGTTGAACCTGCAAAGGGGAAAGAGACAGACATGTTGCTGCCCCTGGGGCAGTGGGACAGGAGAGTAGCAAGAACCGTCATAAAGCAAACCTGACTCATCTGTTAACTAAAAAGTCAAAGCATTAGAACAGTTTCATAATTTGTGGTTGACAAATCACATGTTCATGACAATTGTCAGGTGTATCAAAACAAACCTTAGGAAAAAAGTTGCTCAAAACAGATCCGTTTCTGAGGCTAAAAAGCACCTTTTCTTCAAAACAGAGGTGAAATAATTTACACAGACAGATTAATCCAAAAGTCTGTCTTTTAGGAAAATCAATCACAACTTCATCTACTTGGTCATTCTTAAATTTCTGCCCATCTGGACCTTTGATAGTGGGGTGCTGGTCTGGGAAGAAGCATAAGGGAAAGCAGCCTCCTATTGCTGCAAGCATCTCGATTTTATGCACTTCGATTTCATTTTCTTGCATTTTCTTTTCCCACAAGTTGCCGCTGATTAGGATAACAAAGCTCAGCTGACCACTAAGACCAAGCCACATTGGCTTTTTTTTTTTCCCCTGCACATGAGTAAAGTTGTGACAGTGAAACGAGAAGGTGTGCTCTTGTCTTGGACTTTATTGTCTACAAGTGCTGTACCCACTTCTATTATCATCTGTAGGGAGTACCTGCAAGAGCCCCATGAGAATGAAGTTCCTTGTCACTTAACATTGACTCATTCACAAAACAGAATCATAGAATCTTCTCAAGGGCTGTAAGGGACCTCAAAAGATCATCTAAGTCCAACCACCCTGAATCCTAGAGGACTTTGTATTCTGTCACATGTGTGCCTCCACATCCTCCAAACAAACTTTTCAAGATGCTTCCACTGCAATCTTTTTCAGGTCACACTGCTAGTGCACCACCCACAAACTCACTGGAGAGAGCTGATCAAGGATAACTACAGTCAGGAAACAACCAAGACAATCCTACTCTGTGTTCCCATGAGATCTTTGCACAATCTTACTCGCTTCCCATCAGATGACTAAATGCAAAGGCGTGGGATGGTGCCGTGCAGATACAAGAGCAACGTTCACCTTTGAGACAAACATGTGAACCAGCAGAATCTTTCCCAAGTATCGGGAGCATCAATTCACAAATAGTCTCTGTGTCAAACTCACAGTTGTGCTGCTTTGCTGCAGTTTTCACTTCAGGCAAGGACACAACTCCACGGCGGAATAACTTTTCCACCCATCTCACAACCCCTGAACCCCAGTAGAGCAAAAGAAAAATGTTGGGATGTTTTACCTGACACTAATTTTTAACTATAAGATTCATTGGGAGATGAATCTGGAAACGCAACATCTACAGGAAACTACACATCTGTACATTTTCTTTAAAAAGTGAAAACACTTTATCCGTGACATCTTTGGAAGCCACTGCTTCCCTTTTTTTCCTAGCAGAGTGCTGCCTGGTTCAGTTTTACCTGCAGGGGAGACAACTACCTGGACATGATGGCCTGAAGGCTTCTGGAATCAACCTGGTGTTACAGAACAAATGCCATGATTGTAAACAGTACATGTCCCCTAAACTCCCTGATGGGACTCAATATCCTTCTCTCCTTATTCACAGGTTGTTTAGCACCGTTAGGTGGTTTTAGAGGTGTCTGGAATTTGAAAAAAAGAGCAATTCTGAACATGGGGGAAGGATTTTTCTCTCAATTTTTCACAAACTCGTAATAGCAAAGCTTTATAATAAATCAAAACTATTGTCTTTGCTGTTACAGGGAAGTACCATATGAAAAAGAGAAAGGAGCTCTAGCAATTCATTCTCTCTCCTTCCTAAACAAGCTACAAAACTTCTCCACATTTTTGTAGTTCATATGCTCCTGAAAGAGGGTTTGAAAATCGAGAACTGCATTTGAAATTGTTCTCACTCCTTGGACTTGTGACATTTGGGCATGACTTGTCCTTCACATCTTGCTACAGAATCTCTTTGATCAGGCTGGTGCCTATAAGCCTCCGGTGTTACCACAGTACAGACAGATGACCATGTGATTGTCCATTCTTTACCCTCAGGAGAAATCCCATTGAGCTCCAAAGACAAAAGAGGTTGCATAAATTTTTGAGTTTTCCATCTTCTTACGACTCAGAAAAGACTCAGTGTTTTTCAGCAGCAGAGAGAAAATCTGGAGCACAAGGCTGACTACTGGAATCTGCAGCGAGACAGAGGACTGAGATGGGAGCATTTCCTGCAAGAGATCTTCAGCGCTAAGTAGAGGCTTCTAAAGGTAACAAATTCCAAAACTCTGACATCTTAACGACACACAGGTGGTTTCACCACTAAAATTTGAAATATTCAGTATGTCTGGGAAAAAACTTATTACCATAGTTAATATTTAAATTTACAGAAGGCAGAAGAGAAGTCAAATGCACATCATGACAATTAGTAAGGAAATGGTATGACATCACCTTCCAGTGGATTTTAAAGTAAGATACCAGTGTTTGGCACAACTAAAGCTTATTTCCCTACTTTGAAAAACTAGTGCATATACTGTGTATTAAACACGTAACACCTGCCCAGACACAGCTTGACTTCAGTGGCTTATTCCAACATGCTAGTCCAGAAACACAATGTTTCGTGACAAAGCCTTGTAAAACCACCTCATTTCCTCAGAGGTAACGTGTTATGTGATTGCCATCATACTCTTCTACTCCGGTTGAGATACTTGAAGACATCTGTCCCGTACACTTCTGCAAAAGCAACTCTTTTCCCAGGTGTCCAAGAACAAATTAAGCATTACTGACAACAGAAGCATTAGGAACCGCTGCACAAACAAACTGTACCACGAACCTGTTGTATAGACTTGCTCAGAGTTTAGTACAGCTCGTGTTCTGTTCATGGCAATGCAGCTACTACTGGTGGAGCAGCACTAGCATTTGGACAAGTGCTGTTAATGTCAGGAACATCTCTTACCGGAGCCCTTACAATTTTCACCCCATGTAACAGCTGCATGACCACTAAGGAAGACATACTATTTTTTCCTGTGGCAGAACTTTTATTTGGAGGGAAATAATAACTTTTGCATTTACATGGCACGAATTATATACAGTACACTTTCCATGATAAGAATTATGACGCTGTTCACCGAAAGGTATCAAATTTGAGATAAATAATGCATAAGCTAAAATATACAAACCAGGGGTGGAGGTGAAACTATTGGCCATTTTTGTTATCTATAGAAGAATTTCAAGGAATAATGTTAATCCAATGTTCAAAAATTTTTAACAAACTTCTAGTAAAGTTAATTGAAATATTTATATTCAGTTGTTGCACAGTATTTCCAATATACAGTCAAGAAGATGCACAGAACACGACACTTAATATGAAAAAAAAAACCCTACTGCACCCACAATTTAAAGGTTTCACTGCCTTTTGGATGCTGCACTACCATATTTATATAAACATTTACAACACTTCGGTAAACACAAAGGTTCTAAATGTAGTGCAGCATTATGGGGGGGCCTCTTTCAGCTCTTAAAATAAATGTTAAATGCCCACATACTGTGCCATTTATTCTAAGCTGATGGTTAAGCTGTAACCCTTAATTCCTACTGTGAGTAGCGAATACACTTTCCCCACGTTCCGAAGATGACCATCCCTCTGACTACATACTCTATATTCTGAGACCTAAACTCTCCTCGGCTTCATCGTCAATTCGGCGTTCTGCCTCAGTGCTTGTAACACTTATCCCTTCTATCATATTTTAATGTCCTGTTAAGTAGTCCTGTGTAGAATCTGAAGCGAAAGAATCCGCATCTTCGTTATCAGAATCATCACTGCTGTCATCGGCCGCCGGCTCCCCTGTCAGTGCTATCCGGGCATAGTCGTCAGTGTCTATGGACTTACAGAAGTGAATGGCATACTTGAGTTTTTCTTCCAGTACTTGCTTACAGGAATACCTGGGCAGCTTCAGCAGAAAGAAGCAAGTGTATGACTCAGGAAGGAAGTGGTCTGGAGGATTGTATTTATCCAATACCTGTCCAAAACAGAAAGCATTAACATTTCTTATTCATTGTCCAAACCACAAACAAACATCAGAATAAGCACTAGAACTAAGCACTGAACTGAGCCCTGGCACAGGCTGCCCAGGGAGGGGCATCTCCTCCTCTGGAGGTTTTTCAAAACCTGGATGTATTCCTGTGAGACCTGATGTAGGTGGACCTGCTTTGGCAAGGGTGTTGGACTAGATCATCTCTAAACGTCCCTTCCAACCCCTACCATTCTGTGATTCTATAAAACCTTTTTTTTTAATGGCATGTTTGATTTGTGATACTGGTGATGAAGTTCCTTTAAAGAAAAATGAAAAGATCAAATCTATTTTCCCTACAGTAAATAAGTAAATAAAACCAGACATCTATGAGCTTCCTTGATTATGAATATGTAGTTGGGAGCAATCTAAAAAAGATGACATTACTTCAGCAAATATCAAAATAGGATTTGAAGACTGGTTTTTCAATTTAGCTGAAATGACTGGCTGAGCTGAATGAAAAGTTATTAAGTGCCAGCAAAAAGTGCTGATGACTGACAGTGGAAAACTATCAAAATCCAGAGAAGCAAATGGCTGGGAAATGAAATGAACATTCACTTACTCAAATCAAGAGAGAAAAATGTTTATATACATTATAGGTCTCTGTTGCACAGCCGAATCTACACTGTAATGTTCCATGAACAGTTTAATGAAATCAGCCTGTTCTCTTGTTACATCATGCTCCTACTTCTCCACTATCAGCTTGGAAAAACAAGACCCCCACATGCCATCCCATACACCATACCTGAATCACAAAATCCCTTCCTCTGAAGTCTGCAATAGTCCTGGGCAACCTTGTTCTGCCCCACACAAATCGCAGGAAAAGAGATCGCTCTGTGTTGGAGAAGGACTCCATTACTTCCCAGAACCACTGTATTAAGGAAGCAGTGGGTTCAATGCCTTTGTAAGTTGCAACAGATTTCAGAAGGTGAAGTGGAATATCTGGGCTTCCACATACCTGAAAAATAAAAGACAGTGATAAGGCTACAAAAGTCTGATCAGATCATATTTCAGGTGATTTATCCTCTCCATTCCTTTAAAATATTTATTCAGCTCTTGCACTGACAAAGTGAATACTCAGATAATCATAGAACAGTAAGGTTGAAAGGGACCTTCAGAGATTATCTAGTTCAACTCTCCTGCAGAAGCAGGGTCACCTAGATCAGGTCACACAGAAACGTGCTCAGGTGGGTTTTGAAGACCTCCAAGGAAGGAGACGCCACAACCCCTCTGGGCAGCCTGTGCCAGGGCTCCCTCACCTGAACAGTGAAACAGTTTTTTCTTATGTTTAAATGGAACTTTTTGTGTTCCAGCTTCATCCCATTACTCCTTGTCCTGTTGCTGGATACAACAGAAAAAAGCGATGCCCCAACAAAACTCTATATTACAAATAATCACTCCATCAGTAGACAATAATGAACCTTCTTTCACATTCCCAAAACACACAAAAAAGTAAATAGTAAACATGATTAAACGGTATTTAACAAGGGGCCTGGACTAGTAAAATGGAAGTGAAGAATCTCACTGCAGGTTAGTCTGACAGAAGTAGCAAAGCAGAAATTGATACCATAGTTTCCAGCTCATATCCTGTGAAGAGTGAAAGTAGAGGAACTGGAACAACACGGGCCATCCCCTCCCGAACTGCTGCAACTTGTTCGTCAAATTCATGAAGTCTGCAGAGACATTTTTCCAAAGTTTCTGTGAATGCCACTTCTAGCAATTACTGTAACAGCAAGGCAACTTAAACCGTTCTCCTCATGTCTCCAGCTATGTGCTGAGGAACATCAATAAACATTGACCACACAAGATACTTGAACACCAAGTGGTTTCTACACCAATCACACAGCAAGCTCAGGAGGGAATCATAGAATCATAGAATGGTAGGGGTTGGAAGGGACCTTTAGAGATCATCCAGCCCAGTCCCTCTGCAGAGCAGGTCCACCTAGTTCAGGTCACACAAGAATGCATCCAGGTGGGTCTTGAAGCTCTCCAAGGAAGGAGACTCCACACCCTCCCTGGGCAGTCTGTGCCAGGGGCTCCCTCACTCTCCTAGTGAAGTAGTTTTTCCCAATGTTTAAGAGAACTTTCTTGTGTTCCAGCTTCATCCCATTACCCCTTGTCCTGTTGCTAGATACCATAGAAATAAAAGGATGCCCTAACCTTCTGATATCCACCATTTAGGTATTTGTAAATATTAATGAGATCCATTAATATCTTTCCATGGACAATGTTTCAGGTACTTTTTTTCCAGTATTATCCATGTGCTGTGCCTGATAAGAACAAGCCAATATCCATTTGGAAGCAACATGCCCCTTGGAAAAGAATGGCTGTGTTTTGAAACTGCCCTCAAACATTCCCAGCACCAGACAGACGTTATGGTACAAGAAAAATGGGTCTGCACTAAAACATGATGTCTGAGGGGAGAGGAGCAGTTGTATTTTAAGACAAACGCAAATAAGTCTAACATTTTGCAGCTTCTGCTGCCATCCATGATTTGTGGTTTTTTTTTTCCTTTTCCCCTGTCAAATAATTTGTGGGAAGTTTTATGGAGCCTTCCAGAGCAGAGAGTCGCATTGTTGACAAGTCCTACCCTCAAGCTTATCATCACACAAAATAAACAAAGATGACAAGACATACTTCAACTTTTGCATCCACTTTTTCACATATATTCTATTGAGGTGCCAGGCTGGTGTCTCTAGGGCTTCATATTAAAAAAAACTTGATACATTATCTAAACACTTAAACGTTTCTCCCAAAGGCCTTTAAGCTGTAAAATGCTTTAGAATTGCTCGGTCCCTTTGAGGATAGCCAGAAGTGGCAAGAGAACAAAATCATTACTTTCAAACGAATGCAACATCTCACATGGACATAGAATTTATCCGTTCTAAATGAAATTTCTTCCTACTGTCAAAACCAGTTTTAAGTGTTGGTTCGTAACCATTTAGAGATTAAAAAAACAAATAAAAAACCCCAAACAAAAGACTAGTTCAGTATCTGTTGTCAGACACTATAACTAGAAACTAATAAGTAAACAGTGATGCTACAGCCTTGCTCAAGCACTCCTCAAAACAGTTAACTACAGTAGAGAGAGTGAAAGAACTATGAACCAATTCCTCATCCAAATTATCTGAATTTCCATATTTTGATAGGCACTAGGCTCACTAAACAAGATGCCTGTGCTTATGGTTATTTCTTTGATGTACTTGTCTAGATGAGCTATCTAGGTATATAAGTAACCAAAGGCCTGCCTTCTCAAACACTGAGCAATTATTTCCCCCTGATTTCACTGCAATGCTCAGCCTTCAGCACCTGTGGGTGAATTTACTTGACATTGGTGTCAGGTCTATTTTATGGTTTCCAAGGAATGAACATTCTGCTCTGTGCATTCCAACTTAGTGTACGAATAGAGTAAGAACTCAGGTGGGACTGCTCTTGACAGCAACTGATGAGATGAAAAATGGCAGGAGCAGTAGTACTATAGCTAAGCTCTCTTCATAAAGAACTTAATGATCGAGGTTATTACTATACTGCAGAGCAAGAAGTAGATGGATGAGACTTTTCTCTGCCTGTAAAACTGGCTGCCAAAACTCCTCTGTCGGGATAGCTATTCAAATCTAGAGCCATACCTGCTAATCTATTTTATTTCCTAAAAATTAAGTTTAATCATTTATCTTTGGATAGATTAAAAGAAATCAGAAAACCAATACTGTAATCACATGGAAATATTTAAACACTTTTATAGAATAAAGTGGCATATTGTTTAAAAGCATTTTTTTTAAGAAAATGCTTATTCATGTCAATAACTTCAGTGATTTATTCAACAAACCTGTAGTTTATTGCCAGCCTCACATATTCAGCTCTATTATCCAGTGTAATATGGGTATACTTGGAACTCAGCTGAATATCTTGACCACTTGCATTAGGCACAGTGAACGGGAGGCTCATAGCTTCAAACTCTTCTGAAGTAGCTTCATTGTCTCGAATGTACATTAGTCCAGGAATGAAATCTTTATCAACCTTTTGAAAATGACAAAAATCGAATTAAAGTCAGTTTATTAGCACTGTACAAAAGCATCTCCTGCATACCAAAAGCAGTGGGTCATGTGTCATCTACTAAAAGCATTGTCAAACTTCTGAGCACAATCCATTTAACTTAATTTTAAAGCTGTAAAATGGCTTAGATTTCACATAAAAGTTCATTAAGCTGGGATGTGGGAGGGTCCATGTGTTCTAGATTTCAAGCATTTTTTGCTGAATATTTGCCAAGAAACCATATTATACAAGAAGATAGATTTAAAGGTTAAAAAAATAACCATGCCTACAAAGTCCAATGCTGCTTTTGTACAAAAGGAATTCACCTTACTGACAAGTAAATGTGCTCAGTGCTTTTACAGTAAGTCCATTTCTACATGACAGTATTTCAGAAGGAACCCTTCTTCACAACAAAGACTTCCTCTTACTTCACCTTTACTGAGGTCAGTAAACATAAAAGTGAAAAAGCTAGTGATATTCAGTATGTGGGCACAAACTATTTTCAGTAGTAGTTTAACTAATTTTGTTTTACTTCGAAACAGTGTAGGTGTGTGCACTCAATCAGTTACTGCATCTTGGCATGACAGACAGTAACGGCAACAGAAAGGTCTACTGGAGAGGAGGAGTTAGACTACAAACATTTGTCTAGTCAAACCCAGGAGAAGATTTGAGAATGCTCTAGAATTCAAATACCTGATTTAACTACTTTTGAATTACTTGAATTTACAGTTTTAACAATGTGAGAACGAGTCATGCTCATTTACTGGCTCAAAATGCAAAAGGCCGGTCAAAATACAAATATATATAAGCCTGGGAAGCCAATCACTGGGGAAAAAATAACCCTAGTCTCCTTCTCTTCTGTAAGTTATATCCTACTCAGGAGCTTCACACTTCATACCTCACTGAGATCAGCAATTGTTAAGTTCATTCCTGCAAGCTGTTTCCACACTGGCTCAGCCAGGTTGAGGCTCAGAGGGCTGCCAGTTCGGATAGCAATGCCCAGGAGAACACCTGTAAGTTTAAATAGAGTGTTTTCATTTCTTTTTTTGATGGATTCCCAACATTCCGATCACGTAATGCAAACAGAACATCTCAACATTGCTTAGAAATTACCAAGGAAACGGAACATGTTCATATGCAAGAGTGACTTGGCAGCAGGATTTAACAGGAAACAATCTCTGTTTGCTCCAGATTCATCTCGTCCGTTGGGTGTCACAATTAACAGAGGGGTCAGCCCATTCTGAAGCTCCTCGCACATTTCTGCTATTGATTCGCTATAACCTCCACCGCAATCATCCACAGATTCACCTTGGAGAAAAGGAGCAAAATTAAAACATCATTGCAAAAATAAGTCAGTCAAGTGTTGAAAGAAACTGTATTTCCTTCCATGGGGATGACTGAGTAAACAAAAGTTTACTAAGTGCCGTATCTGTTCATATGAAGACCCTTTACGTTTCACTTTATATTTGAGCATTTCCAGTTCACTGTAAACTGTAGTATTTAGTAGATGGATTATACAACATATCTCAATATATAATATGTGTCAAAATTGCTATTCTGCCAGAGTGTAACTACCATTTTTGTGTTATACACTAATCAAAATAAAATAGAGGTAGAAAAAGAAAGCCAAAGCAACACAACTCCTAACTGACATTTTAAAGTAGATATATGGTATATAACTTAGGTGCAGTAGAGAGAATGACTCTTCAATCTAATGTTTCAAAGAGCTCAAAGTGATATGTGAATTTTAAAAACAACCTTACCACTAAGACCAGCTAGCCAGGATTATTTATCATTTCAGACAGCTGAAAAACAGGCTTATGTTTTGCAGAATGTTTGTCGTAAGCAGAAGAGTTGCCCTTGGAATTTGAGAAGAATTACAGACACATTTCCACTGATCTTGAGGTTTTTTTATCAAACCATTTTAGAACACTTTTTCACTGCTTTACATTTTAGCACCTTCCTCTGCCTACACATATTCATTGTTTTCCTGTATCTCTTCCTTCCTTCAGATGCTTCAAGAAAGTAATCTAAAGAAAACTGTAAAGGTAAGTGCAAAATAGCACAGGGGTTGGAAGGGGCAGCACAGAGAACCCTCTTACCAACAAACTTGACTTTCCAAACACGGTGAGGAAGCAGAAGGCTATCAGGGCTAAAGGAACTCATCTTAGCGCACATCTGTCCGAATACCGACTTTGTACCATCAGGCCCAGCCAGTCCTCCTTTACTCCTAGAACGCTTTACCTATTGAGTAAGCACATTATAAAAGTCACTGTAAGAACACATTTCAGCTGACACTGTTGTGCACTGATGTTTATGAAATATCCATCTGTTCAATGAAACATTCGCAGCAGAGGCCCACAGTGTATCCTGGATATATAGGTGACAGAAGAAGCATCAAACTTCAAATTATACCACTACAGTATTTTTCAGTAATATGCATCCCTAAATACAGCTGCCACAGACTTCCTGATCTTCTCCAGGAGGATGAAAGGACTTAGAATCTCAGACTATTAGGAACCCAGAACTATTTCAAAACCACATGATGACTGATGTTGGAAGGCAACTCTAGAGGTTATCTCGTCCAACTCCCCTGCTCAAGCAGGACCACCTAGAGACAGCTGCCCAGGGCCATGTCTGCTTGACTTTTGAGTATCTCTAAGGACGGAGACTCTACCACCTCCCTGGGCAGCCTGTGCCAGCGCTCCATCACCTTCACAGTGAAACAGTGTTTCCTGATGGTCAGAGTGAACCTCCTGTGTTTCTGTTTGTGCCCATTGCCTTTGGTACTGTCATTGAACACTGCTGAGAAAAGTCCAGCTCCATCTTTCTTACACCTACCCATCAGTTATGCAAAAATATACATTAATGAGATGTCCCCTAAGCTTTCTCTTCTCCAGCCAAAACAGTCCAGCTCTCTCAGTCTTTCCTTGCAGGTGAGATGTTTCAGTCTCTTAATTATCTTTGTGCCCTTTGCTGGACTCTCTCCAACATACCCACATCTCTCTTGTACTAAGGAGCCCAGAACTGGACACAGTATTCCCACTGTGGTCTCATCAATGCTGAGCAGAGGGGAAGGGTCACCTCCCTTGACCTGCTTGGCAACACTCCTCCTCATGCAGCCCAGGACACTCATTAACGTTCTTCATGGCACACTGCTGGCCAAGGTCACTCTGGATTACCAGCTCAACCCTCTGGTCTATCAACCAAACAGTTTTGCATCAATCAGCAAACTTGGCAAGGGTATACTCTGCCTTATCACCTAGATCAGTAATGAAGATGATGACTAGGATTGGACTCAGCATTGCCCTCTGGGGCACACTGCTAGTTACTGGCCTCCAGCTAGACTTCCTGTCACTTACCACCCAACCTCAGTGTCTGTCTACTCATCCAGTACATACTTTGTCAGCTTGTTTCTGGTATAAAAAGAGGGCATACCTAAAGATTAATGAGAAAGGGTTACTGGTTCCAGGGCAGGCTGCACTACAACATCTGCAATAGTTTCTATCTCTGTGACATAGCTCCAAGTGCCAGTGATTACAACAATTATCATCATTTACAAGCACTGCAAATTCCAGCATCCCTATAACAGAAATTTTTCAACTGATGCTTGGATTTGCACAAACATGAAAAACAGTACCTGATTATCTAGACACTTCCACTCCATGTCCTCAACTAACTAGACAATGTTGAATGATTGTTCTAGGTAATTTCTGTGACGTGATACAGTTACAAATACTTGAGACAAAAAAAAAAGTGACCAGAGATGTTTGATCTAAGATTAACAAAACTAAAATTTGAAGGTTGATTAAGCTATAGTAATTTTACTGTTAGAGCTGGAAACATGTAAAAACCAATAGGTATTCATTGTAGCTAGTGCAGACAAAGAATTACAAATTGGTAGGGGTTGGAAGGGACCTTTAGAGATCATCTAGTGCAATCCCCCTGCAGAAGTAGGTCAGCCTAGATCAGATTGCAAAATGAATGATTCTTACCCAGTGCAGCTGACAACCCTGTTGGCTTTCTTCTCTAGATAAAGAATTAGATGTTCCCCCAGTCACCAATACCTTACCTTGAATTCCAAACACATAATTGTTTATCTGTTAATCTTTAAAGGACAGAGGAAAGACAGAGGGGTAATAATGATAAAATTTGTTCATAAAGTTTTCTTCCCCTGTTTCTGAAGAAGCAGCCAATGCCTTGGTAAATTCTGTTTTTCTGGATTGCAATCCACCTAGTTAATGCATCCTATTTATATTCATATTCAGCTGTCAAATCTGGGTAAGTCTTTCACATATAGGACACATCAGAAGCCACGTTGTTGGCCAGAAAACACACTACATGTTCTTCTCATACTCATTAATGAATAATATTTAAATAATCATCTATCATACTTACTAGGAGCCTCTAAAAAATGAGTAAGCACTACCAAAATACATATGTATATATACACACACACAGAGTAATGTGTTTCTTAGGCACCTATAGAAAAAGTGTATTTTAAGATTTGAAGAAGATCCATAACAAATGGCAAGGAAAATCCCACATATTTTACTGCAAGAGATGCAAAATATACAAAAAAGCATTTCATCAGTATACAGAAGGCTGTAGAAACCCAAGTTGGGGTTTTTTTTTGACCACTGGTGTTCTGCATTTTATATTCCAAACCTGCTCTGACTGCAGTGTATGCAGTTTACCAATATCTGTCAGACTGTTGACTAAGAAGTAACTCAGACTCATCACACTGATCTGTATTTGGTCTCATCCCAAGCTGTGGAGGAATTTCTGTCTGAAAGAGGCCACGGACTAGTAACAGTGAACAACCCATGCTTTGAGAACTAACGTGCAGATTGTCCTTGAGCCGCTCTCGACTGTGAGAAAAGAAGAAAGAATGTCTACATGGTAACAAGCTTGAGCAAGGAGGGGGCTGAAGCAGTATGTGAAACCGCAAGGCTTATCGCAGAAAGCGCAGCTGGCTTTTAGAGAAAGGACCAATTAGAAGTGATGTAAACATGCTGATTATAAAACTCTGGTGCTTGTTAGTAAAATTTGAGTTATGACCTAACCATATTGGTGTCTGTCATTTCTCCCTGGTGCTCTCTCCGACACCAAGCTACAGTGTATCTCAAAATCAGCCACTTGTTCTGATGCTGAGGCTTTGACACACCCACCAGATTTCTTTCAGACTTCATTGAAAGGCTGATGCACTCCAGCTCTCCTCATATGTGAGATGTTCTGTACCAACTCAACTTGGTTCCAATTCAACAGATTTCTAAGAAATTTGGATGCCCAAGATGTTTTCGGTTGAGAAATGACTGAGTGTTCTCTTAAAAAAAGGCAAGTTTGAGCAGAAGGTCTACGAAAGCAGTAGTTAATCCACTGTTTTTTCAAACCTCAGACCTAAAATACAAATTAATCAAGGGACAATAAAAAGTCAAGGAATTCTGCCTGAACAGAGGAGAATGGCATGCACATTTGTTATTATACATTTAATTTAGAGTGGTTTTTTTTCTGGCAACACAGAATTTTCACTTAATCTAATCATTTAGATGCAGGAATGGTTAACAATGTGACTTTTAACAAAACTATGTAAGAACACTATGAATGATTAGTGGCATTTCTGCCAGCATCTTAATACATCGCTTGCTGACAAAGACAGATGCCTGTATTAAAATGCATTAGGTTATTAGCAGAGAGTAAAGCACTTCACTGAAAAATGGCAAAAACTCAAACAAATGTGTTTAGGCCACAATCCACCACTGGTGTCTGAGGTTTTTATTGTAGCAGATCGTCTTGCTCACATTTCCAAATCAAACTCTGCAGAGAAAAAAGTATCCTGTGAAATCTATTTGTAGATTAGGGTCAGATAGAACCCTAACTGAACCCTATTATAACCCTAAATGCCTTATTAAACACAGTTATGTAGAATCTCAAGGTTTTAAAACACAGTACCAGTCTTCTTGCTGATGAGATCACCTTTCAGCATAAAAGAAGTTAATATGTTGATCAGAGCCCATGAAGGATTTTCATGTAAGTCTCTCACCAGAAGATATTAGCTTGTAGAAAACCAACTTTTCTTACGCGAGACAGTCAGCAGCTCAAAAGCAGCATACAGTGAAATGTGGAAGAATCAAGTTCAAGAACTCGCCTCAGTGATTAACCACTCATAGGCTGAACCATTTCAACAGAGAAGAGGCACTTGAGTCAATGTATAACCTGGTTAAAAGAATTTGAAGTAATGAAGACCAAAATTTAAGAACTATAATTTCTGTCTCAAGCAACCTGAGGGTACACACTGAAATACTGGACATCATGTGGAACTTTATAAAACTCACCAAAACTTGGGAGAAATGTAGTAGGCCATGAACTCAAGAGACTGATAAATGACAGCTTATTATTTGGAATCAGCTAATAAAGAGAAATACGTACTACTAAAATAGATTTCGTGACATATCCTTGAATCGCATTTGTTTTGTTCATAATCTCTTCTATCTCCACAAGAGGTAGAGACATATCAGTGTGATAATTGCAAAACCAGAGGCACAGTCTCACTTGTACCTTGATGTTTCAGTTAGCTGTGATTGAAGTGAAATGCTACATCAAAAATAAAATATAAAATGATAAGGAATAGAGAAAGACTAATCTACACGAGCAGACAAAAAAGCTTAACCTAATAAGTGTAGGAAAATTAACATTGTCGTAAAATGAATGCTCTTTAGGAGCACATTTGGTAAGGGAGAAGACAATAATGAGGAAGGAAGAATGTTATTTCAACTGAAGTATAACATTCACAAAAGAACAAATAATTCCTTCATTGCTATGCTGTGACTACTTCGAGATCAGAGCAGTTTTAATCATCACACTACTCAGATTTCTGTGAACCACATTTATTAAGGAGTCCAAGTGAGGAGGTAGAAACTATTCTTAAAGTGAGATTTCATATATCCTTAAGTGTGACATTCCTCCCATCACAGTAGAAGGAACCAGGAGACCCTTTGCAAGATTACATTACTAAAAGCAGACATTACCCTTAGCTGAAATTTATTTCCACTTTAGAAGGGGGAAAATTCCTTTCCACTGCTGTGATAATCTCCTTCATCTAAAGGCAAAGACATGATTTAACAGCACCGTGAAAGTGTCTGCCTGTAGTTCTCAACATACTGCTCATTTGACACCACAGGAGCTACACCAGTACTTAAATACTAGATAAATCTAATCTGCTAGTAAGAAGGTCAATAAGTAAACTTGAGCACTGGAACCCTGTACATGTTAGCTCCCTTTTTGTCTCAGTCTTCAGCTACTTCCTTTACACTTTTCCAGAACAAGGCCCAGGTACTGTTTTGGAACGCTTCACTTAATGACCATTCCCAAAATGTAATATAGATTAAACTACAAGTTGGGTCTCTTCTGCCCAAAGCAGCCCCTCCCAACAGTGTCCCAAACTGTCTCCATGCATTCAAGCTTGTCCTCATGCTACACCTCAAAGCATAAAATATCTACCCTCAATTTCGTGCTAGAGAAATATCAGACTGGCACAGAGGCGAGTCACAGTACAGCCATCACATTGTATTCCACATACCTTGTGAAAGAAAATGACATAAAACCACTGTGACCTACTATCATGAGGTTGCCAACAGAAAAGATCTAGGACCAAGTAGCATGGAAGCTGAACGTGACCTACTCTAAAGGAATCTGGTCCACATAAAACTTGACTTCAGGACAAGGGAGTGGTGTTTGTCTTACTTTAACAGATGTCTGTAATGTCCAGTTCTGGTAGTTCCTAAGAAACCACTGAATAACAAAGTAAGTTGAGGAAATATTTACAAAAGCAACTTAACAACTCATCTGTTTCTTTTACATTGAGGAAGATGATTAAGTGAATTTAATGCATCACGTAACATATAAACTGTTAAGAGGAGCCTTCTGAAAGTAAAGTGATCTTAAAGCCTAGTTGCAGTTAAACTCACAACAGTAAATAAGATGAAAACTCTGCTAACACTAACAATTAGGTGTTTCAAACTATCTAATGCAGCTTTGAATCTTCAACTAAATATTATAAAGGATCAAATAGTTTAAGAATCTGCATTTTCATTCTCTGCAAAAGTCAGGTCAAGAAATTGTGAACATAATCTGTAATCAGGCCAGATTATGAACATGGACTTTCTTAGCTTTTACTTGGCTATATATAGGACAGACTTGTGTTACCGCGTTATTTCACTTCCCCAAGAAGCTATGAAGAAGGCATCCTGCAGGTACCAGTACTTTTTCTAGAGTTCAAGACAGATTCAAGTAACATACAGGAATACAAGAGAAAACCTATCTTAACTAATTAATTCAACAGTAGAAGGAGGACACTAGGAAACATGCCCAACAACTACACACTAGTTTCTTGTTTAAATATATGCACTGCTTTATTGGACTTTCTGAATTCACACACACAAAAAAATAACAGGAAAACCTCTGACACTCTCTTCAGCTTCAACTTCCTGAATAATAAGCTAAACCAACACATGTTAATCACATAACACTACCACAAGAAACTTTAAGTGCCCATAGAAAATGGCAAAGAAACAGAAACAAGGTCCAGCCACAATAGGATATAGTTCTGTTCACTAAAGCAAAACTAATTCATCAAAACTTTCTCATTTTCTCCAATCTAACCATACAAAGAGCAGTTTTTCTTACTTTTTACAATATCTATAAACAAGAAAATCATCACTAAAGGAAATAAATGTATGAGGACTCTGTAAGATCAGGCTCCAGTGCAATTAAGCTAAAACAATGTCTTACTATTCGATGTTACAGAAATATCTACAGCAAAAAGACATATCTGGCCCAAGGCACAACGTTACATTTTCTAACGTCAATGATAAGGAAAAAAGCCCTTTTGTATCAAAGTGTTCTGCAATCAATATGATCACATGTGATGACAAGCAAAGGACAAGAGTTTAAACAGTCTAATTTTTAATTCTATTTCACTTATATTTTTTTTCCCTTCATGTTCTCCGTTATGAAAGCAACAGCTGAATAATTTATCTGACCACATGGAAAGGTAAGAAAGGCATCAGAATTGTTACTCTCTTAAATTATCTGATGTAGAGAGTTTTGAAACTGTTTCTTCATCAAGTAGAACATACTTTGCTCACTACAGTCTAAATCATTCATCTATTATTTCAACAAGTGCCCCCTTCCCCTCAAACAACTACAGCATAGATGAAAACACTCTGAAAAGAAAATGAGCAGCCCTTGTTTCATTCACTTCTTCACTGTTTGACTGGTAAAATTTCAGCTCTTCAGTACTCAGATATCAAACCCCTGAAAAAAGGGAGTGGAGAAACATATAGCACTGCAGGCTAAATATACAAATACTAAAATCAGAAGTTCATCTTGAGATACCTGTATTCTGTTGAGCTCTACAACTGGCCCATGCTGACGATCTCTCACCATAGTTGCTTGCACAACTTTTCTGAAAGCTGCCTCCTAAAAAAGGAAAATGCAAAAAATTATAATAGTGGCAAAACTGCAATCAAAGAAGAAAGCTGCACATGCTACATGGAGAACACACAGTTCATCTCTGGAAAATAAGAGACTCTTTGGCAGAACAGAGAAACTGATCCTGCAATACCATCCTTCAGCAATTGTCTTCTGAGTAAAGCACAAAACACTTGAAAAGGTGTAACACCTCCTTCTTTAGAAAAATGGGATCAAGCATCAAATACTTCCGAAATACTAAACCAAACAAAAGCAACAGAAGATAATGCTGTGAGATAATTACTAAGGATCAGGTTGTTTGCACTAATACAATTCAAATCTGAAACAGTATGAGATACTAAAGAACTGAAGATGACAAGTCTCTTCTTTTCAAGACAGTTTTTGAGGGATACGGTTATACAGCAGATCGATTCAGTTATTACTAAGTAACCAATGTGCTGCTGTGTGCAGGTATAAATGAGTTTATATCAGAAAAAAAATGTATATGGATAATTAATATTAGAGAAATACAATCAAAGAAGTCAAAGATGAGATCATCTTGCAATGGAAGGCAAACATCAAATAAATTTAAAACAAAGTAAAAGTGAAACTTCTCATGCAAATTCAAGTATCTGAGGATATGGATCTAATTTTACACTGATAGTTTCAGGGAAGCCTTAAAAAGATTTTTTAAGTCCTTAGAATCTCTGAAGGTAAGCCTAACTTCAATGCCTGGATATGAAAACAACTTTGCAACTTCTGGTATCTTTGTTGAATGTTTTTGACATAAAACACACAAGAAAAAATGTTATCAGGCATCTGAAGCCTTTCTGTATCTGTTCAGCAGACCATTAAATACATTGAACATACCTTTTGCATACCTATTCCTATACTTAACATCACCTACCTGAACACACACTAACATATAAAAATGTCATGAACAGAGTAGCAAGGACTTATCTTTCCTATTTTTCAATTCAGATTTTTATGAAAAATGTACGGTCTTTTCTTGATCTGTGAAGAACGTATTCTGCTGGATGGCTCTACTACATAATTTTATTGGTGTCTCAAGATGGCAATCGTGAGACAATACATGCTAAGGAGACCAGTTACTTGCCACGTTTCTTATTTGAAGGACACAGAACAGGACTTCAGAGGTAAACTTAACTGCTCGTCTTTGCAAATAGATCTTCCAGCAGTTTTTGTCTGTTTATATAAGGTTATCAATTTTCCTTAGACAAGTTACTATGACACTGAGAAAGTTCAGATGTAAAACTGAGGATCATATAAATATAAGTCACATTTCCATAACTTCCATGTCTGAAATTCTGAAAAAGTGTTGTAGCCTTAAAGCATTATAATTCTCTACATTTTCTCAAGACTGACTTCATTCATGACTACAAAAATCCACTTTCTTTACCATTTTAAGGTTGAACTCCTAGGTATTGTCTTCGCTTTTAACTCAGCCTAGGATAAAACAAGTTTGTACCTGCATAGAGCTCTGGATCAACTAGTTTATCACCTGATCATGACAACTGAAACACAAAAAGCAGATAATGACCACTTCAATATGTATCTTACTTTTTTGTGCAGGATTGCACCTACTGAATACTCTAGAAGAATTTGACTCTACTACAAACTAAAGATCTACAGTTACAGCTTCTCACAGAGCAGGTTACAGTCACTTAAGAGTTACAAATCATTCCCTTAAAAGCATTCTCCTAAATACCTTTCCCTGTGATATCAGTATTCCACGTAAAGTGTCAAATCCAACTGAAGGTCCTTGGCCAGTTTCATCAAGTCTTCCTTCAAGATCAAACATTGGAATGCAAGGACAGAAGAGTTCAGAAATATGATGCAACAACAGAAGCCTGTTTCTCAATGAAATGATGGGAATTTCCTGCAGATGATTGTATTCCATAGGAACCTATGGATAAGGCAATGATATCCAAACATAATTCAAAATTATTATGTATTTTATTAAACAGAACAACAATTTCTAAGAGGCAAATTTGTAGCCATTCATATATTTTCTTATTCACATTGCCAAAATTTAATGCAGAGTCCAATTGTTCATAACAGGAAACGAATAGTATCCAAACTAAAACATGTATTAGAAACACGACAGACTATTCTTGCTCCTCCATATTTTACAGTCCCCTCATCCATAAACAGATGTATTTTACATCCCGTCATCATTACACCATTGTACTATCACTACATATTGTAGCTGAAAGACAGAATATACAAAAAACAATCTTCTCAATGTAAAGCAAGAAATGTAGAACCCCCATATGGAAGGCATAAGATTTTCATAGCTGGAATGCAGAAATAAAATGCCTTCCAATTTGAAAACTGAGTTAATGTTCTGCATTATATTAACAACTGAATGAAGAGGCTTTCTCACCTCAGAAAACTGGAATCCTTCTTTGGAAATATGTAAGTGAGATGAAGTAACTGGCTCAAACTCAAAGCCAAATTCAAAGCTCACTGAAATTACGCAGGGATTTAGAAGTAAAATATGGCTACTGAAAGATCAGCAACAAGCATACTAAGTATGCTAAAAATATGAACACGATTAAGCCCAAAATATTACCTGTGTAGGGAGCTTGCCAGCATTAGCAGGTTTACTGGTTGACCAGGCTAAGGTATGTGCTGAGCCACAGGCTACTCTGTTGATCTTTTTACCCTGAAGAGCTGCAACCAAGCGTGGCCTTTGGATGGCATTAGTTGTTCCATCTCCAAGCTGCCCTTCATCATTATCTCCCCAGGTATACACTTCCCCTAAACCACCAAAAAAACCAACAAAAAAGTTGTTCTGAAGCTAAGACAGAAGCTTATTGCCCCTTTTTTTTTTTTTCTTTAATTAGCATTTAGAAATCACAGAATGGTAGGGGTTGAAAGGGACCTTTAGAGATCATCTAGTCCAACCCCCCTGCAGAAGCAGGTTCACCTAGATCAGGTCGCATAGGAACATGTCCAGGCGGGTCTTGAAGACCTCCAAGGAAGGAGACTCCACAACCTCTCTGGGTAGTCATTTAACCAAACAAGGCCTTGAACTGTAATCAAGATTTCCAGGACTGGTGGCCATCACTATCTAGTGCAGATAAATCTTGACTGACACAGTTAGGTCCATGGTCTATGTAGAGCAGCTACTATAAGATGCATTTATTTCCTCATAATTTGCATAACTTCTAAGTTCTGTTCCAGAACAGGAAGAAATAGCGGAGCAGAAGAATAACAACAGATATACCAGGAACAGCCTGAATTTTATAGTTTCATAGCAAAAAAAAAGCTGGATATTAATAAAAGAATTAGAAAAGGTTTAATATTTCGCATGAGACAAAAGAAGAGATCCTGTAATAGGTTGTATTACTTGAGAGGACATTAAAATGAGTGCTTACTGTTGCAAGATAATTGGAAAATACTTTAAAAATAGCAATTTTGTTCCTGAGTACTCATTTTCTGCAGCTATATCCTGTTTCACTAGCATCTATAAAGTACTCAGTTATTGTACAGTCTTGTTAATTACATATTGGAGTGAATCTGCTACAAAGAATATTCAGTATCTCAGCCTGCTCTGTAAGAGGTAATATTGTTTGTGCAGTGTTTCATTTAGCAAGTTAAACACCACAGCAGGCTCAGAACACTCTGCTCTATATTTTTCTTTGACCATCAGCATTTCTGAAACTTTATCTCTTTATTTTTTATTACTTAAAAAGCTTCAGTTGGTTTTACATGATCATTTTAAATAAACGACATGCTTACACAAAATATGTCTATACACATAAAGGACCAACATTTTCAGCAAGGACAACTGACTAAAAAAAATCAAGTTGGGTTTCTTCAAATGCAGTACAGAAAGCTAGGTAAATTATTTGGGTTTTATACCATCTTCAGTGCAGCAAACACAGTGCAAAGACCCAGTAGCAATTGCAATGACTTTCTTTCCTTGCAGTCCCTGCACTTGTCGTGGTCTTCTAACATGATCATCAGATCCATGGCCTAATCGATGATAATCTCCTTTGCCCCTGCACAGAAAAGGTAAAGCATTTCAAACCTGTGTTTTGAGGAAGAACACATAATAACAGATTGTTGCCAATATTTGACCTGTAGATGTATTTATAAAATGTCCAATACCAAAATATTCTCCAAAAATTCAACTTTGATCATCCTTATCTCATTGGACATGTCTATGATTCTGCTGATATAGTAAAAATTCTTAAACCTTCAATATGCTCTTCCTGCTTCTGTGTAGGTCCACTTTTGAGAGGGTTGGTTTTTTTTTTCCTTTTTAAAAGGGTAAATTATTAGAAGCAGTCATCTACAACAGCAGTCTACTGACCTCAGACACTGGAACTTTGTACAGTTTAAGGATGCCTCTACTGCCATGTAAACAAGGGAGCAGAATGATGTTGGGAAGGTATTTTGCTTAGTTTTAAAGATGAGAAGAATGAACTAAAATCAAGTTCTCAGACTACAGGTACCACAAGGTAGACACAATTTCTATAATTTATGGGAACGTTATTTATGCTATCATCTCCCACCCTGCATGACACACCAGGCTTATACAGGCTTATACTTCTACTGACCTCCTTAGAGTGTCTGCATCTTGCAGTGGTCAATGCCTGGAATGATAACTCTGTGTTTGGGGTTTTTTTTTTTTTTACCTTTTTCATTCAAACAGCACTGCAAAATATTCCCCAAAGCGGTAGATTTCATTACTAATCAACACAGAAGAACTCAAAGTTTTTGACTACGGGAAATCAGTGAAGGCAGAATAACACTAATATGAGTTGCAGACAAGGTTACATCTAACACTGTCAACATAACTAATAGAAAGCATTTACCATGTATACACTGCTCCAGATTTGGTAAGAGCCACAGAAAATTGTGATCCACATTCTACTTTAACCACTCCAAGGCCTGTGAGAGAATCAATCTAGGAAAATAGCATTAAATGAAGTTTAAGTTAATTAAGGAGGCAACAGCGTCACAGACTGCACTAAAATATAATGTGCAAGTGTCTATATGTATATTTATAAACTAAAATATGCATGTAGATCATTTAGCAGAATTCTACCCCCTTTATCTTTCAGATTTGGCAAACTGTTGCAAGATATCTCTAGTATGTTTTGCCAATAGTTTCTCGACAATTACTCCTCAGTAGAAACAGTAAAGCTCTGTCTCCAAATACTCAACATTAATCAACTCTAGCTGAAATGACATGGATGCAATTCTGCCAACGTAGTAAAAATATCTAAATCTCCACTATACTCTTTCTATTTATTCTGTGTAGGTCCTTATGTCACTTAACCATCAACTCTATGGGACTGATGATTAATGAAACAAACTATTTTCATATTGCATTCCATTGCACAATAAAAAAAACCCTGTTATTTGGGAAAGGTTGGTAGACTTTGTCCATTTGAAACAGAATGAGGACTTCTCTCTAGAGGTAATAAAGTGCAATTCCTGACTACGTGAATGTCAAACAACACTCATCTTCACAATAAGTGCTGGAATTCAACTTAGATGGCTACACTGATGGCATTTGTAACACATGAAGAAATTCCAAGTCAGTCATGTATTTCCATGAAAGGTTGAATATAAAGTAACACTAGTTTTCAATCGATTGATACTCCTTTCTGGAATGAAGTTATGACTTCAGCAGCATTCTTGAAATTTATTAACACAAGGAAATACAAAGATTTCTTGGTAAATCCTGACGTCTTGACAGGAACCAAAATTAAAATGAGAAATATTGCTGGAACCAGCAATGTTCTTCAACGAAAAAAACCCTTCAAGTGCAACTTTAACAGTCAGCAAAAACTTATAGAATCGATATTGTAGCCTACCAAGTTTTCCTTAACAACAATCACAAAAATTCTGACATCCTAGGACAGAAGTTTTCACGTATTGGCAAATCTGGATGTAGCTTACTCCACCATCATGGTTTCTAAAGTAAGAACAAAAAAGCCTATTCAAATACCTTCATTGGTACTTTACAGCCATCACTGCCTCCTCTCCCAAGTTTTCCATAATCTCCATCACCCCAGGACCAGACTGTATCATCATCAGTCAGGCACAACGTCTGTGCATCTCCACTGCCACAGGCTATGTCAATCACACGGTAGCCCTGCAGAGCTTCCACCTGGAAAAGAAATCACTTGGTTTTGATTGCAATAAAACACTCAGTCATTTACTTCCAGAAAAGATGACAAATTCAACTTGGAGAGGCATTTCACTGGAACGACAAGTCAGAAACACCACAGGAATGAGCAAATAACAGCAACTCAAAGGGCTTTGCTATTTTCAAACCAGTAAAATTAAAATTGTGCATTTTAAATACTAGGTTATGCTTTTTAATTGGTGAACTAGTTAAATCTTTTTGATCTAAAAAGTCAGGAAAAACAATTCATACAAAACATGTAAGGTTATTAAAGACTGCATTCTGTTGAAACAATTAAAAGTGTTCTGGGCAAGTGTTGTACAGAGTAAGGTAAAAACAGGCTTATTTTTTAAATGCTCTTTTACTGGTTTACCATTTCCTAGCACTCGCATCAGTCTGAATTTAATCAACGTCTTTTGAAATGCTGCCATCTAGTGATGAGTACGAGATTTGGCTTCACAAACTGAAAGAATGGTCAATCACATAAATCTCACCCTCCCCATCCTCATCCCTACTTGAAATAGATTTTAGGTAGTACAATCCTCCATACAAAGCAGCATGGATCTTAATATACTTTAGCTCTTCAACAGATTTTCATATTAACCAAGTACACAGATGAGAGAAAGGCATAAAATACGTATAGGAAAGGTGGGTAGACCTTGATTTTTTGGGGTCAGGGGAAAAACAACATGTGGATACAGGTGAAAAGGACCCAAAGTGGACTAAAAATGTGCGATATCACATCCCCCAAAGTCAAGCACTCTAAAAAAAATACACTCGCATGAATAGAAATATATGCATAGATCTATGAATAAAAATGACAAAACTAATGTAATCTTATCCTCTGCTATGTTTTCAAGCAGGAGAGCATATGTAGCAAAATATTCAAAGCCAGGGCAGTCTTCCCAGTATTCCTATTCTAACTTCAAGCTCTTACGGTCCAGTTCACAGGAGTATGATGGTCTGAACTACAATTTGTCAGCTAATCAGTATATTCATTCTTCCTTCATTCCATGCTGTCCAATTTCTCATGCTTATCACTTAAAAATCAAAGGGAAACAGCTATCTTCTTCATCAAATTCCTTTAGCAAATAGCAAATAAATACTTCAGAATTACTTAGGTTGAATTCTTATTACCTTAGTATATACTTCAGAAACATTATTCAATCATTAAAATTAAGGGTGTAATTATTACGTCAGGGAAAAAAGCAGTTTGCAAGTGACCTAGCAGCTATCACTGTAATCACTGGTATATTTTCCAGGAAGTAATCAATGAGGGCATCCAGTAGAGACAGGGAGTTCACTTGTTACTTCCAGTGCCAACTACTCCAGTAGTTGGCCACCATTTTGCCCTCTTATTCTTTATATGCAGAAATGCAAAACATTACAAATCACAAGGTAAGGAACTAGACTAAGACTCTGTAGAACTCCAAAGGTTTCTCACCAGTTTAGGTTTTAGTTGATCCTCACTATCACCATGCCCAAGGCGTCCGTATCTTCCCTTTCCCCACGTAAAAAGGTCTCCTGCAGCTGTGATACATGCGCTGTGTGCTCCCCCAGCAGCAATGTCAACCACTTCTATACCTCGCAGGGACTCAATTACACGAGGACGGTCACAAGGGCTGAAATGAAACTACTCGTCTCAACAAAACTTGGAGAACAGACCATTCATTCACTAGTGTTTCAGAGTCAGAGTTTTAACAAGGACACCTAAAGTAACTTCTGTTTGCTCCAGTTTAATAGCCTGAAGATTTATGTGTAAGTAGTCATTCAGAAATACTTTTAGAGGCCTATAAAAGCTAGGAGGATTTTACCACACATTATACTACAGCCTTAGAGTTAAGCTGAAAATACAGAATCATTTGCATTAAAATCTAGTCAAAGCTTAGCATTTACCCTGGAAAATCAGACCAATTTAAGATCCATTGTCAAACACAACAGAACTTCTCCTTTAATGTGGGCAACAGTACATGCAGAGATCAGAAGCAGACTGGCAGTTTTGCTCCCTAAGGTGCTTTGAAGTTCCATATACCTACAAGATAGGTCCCAACGGAAAGCCATTGCACTTTAGCATCCACACAGATATGTTAGAACACAATATCTAATCATAAAAATCAGTGTAACTATTTACCTGAAAAAAATATTTTGTGCTTCTCCAACTTAAAAATACATTTCCGCATCACTACTTAATGCTGACTTCTACATATAGGCAGTACTCATACAAGACTTCAAGTACATAGCAATTATAATAAGTATCCATGGGAAGTTTTGAAAAACCAAATGTCCAAGTGTTACTTACCTTCGGTTTCCATGACCAAGTTTACCATCCTCTGCTTCACCCCAAGAATAAACTTCTCCCTCCGAAGACAATGCCAAACAGTGCTTTCCTCCAGAGTTTACTGCAACTTTCTTGATAAATACATGTTGAATGGATTCCAGTAAAGTTGGAGTAGAAACTGATTCTGTTCCTCCAATTCCAAGCCTACCACCTGCTCCATATCCAGTGGCATACAGCTTTAAAGGGAAGAAAATTTCACTTTGTTAGCCCTTTGTAGAACATTCACTAGAGCTGTAGAGAGGTAGTCTTAATGTATGCATACTAGAGTACAATTAAAGCAAGGCCTGAAAAAAGTTTCTTACATGCCTCTGTATCATCTTCTGGAAAATAAGAAATATTTTCAAATATTTCAGGGGGAAAATGTGAAACAATGGCTACATTAAAGTCAATATGAACTGTCACTGACTCAACATATCTAATATTTCATCTTAAGGTTGATTTTGTAGAAGTATCAAGAAACCACAGCTTTGTGTGATAACATTATGAAATAGTCTATCACCTGTTGGTCTCTTTGGAGCAGCAATGTTCTAGTTTTCTTTGTTCTCTGGAATATACACAACTGAACACATTTGCTTCTTCCCCTTCCATCTCATAAATACAGCTTTAAGCACTGCTTTTCACTCTCTTTTTGTCTATCTGAATGTAAATTATCTAAACAGAATTATGTCAAGCAACATTATTCATCTGTCTCTTGCTCTTCTGTATGTAAAACAATAACAAGGACGATGTCGACTACTGTGGAATCATTATAGTATCTCACTAGAATAATGTAACTGTTACAAAAAGCTCTGGCTAAAATTCCTGATCACATCTTTAACACAAAGCTGCCATCTGTATCAAAACAGAGACTCCTTCAAATTTGTGAATTTATTGTTTCTTCCTATACCTTACACTAAACCTTTGCATGATGCTTCTCTTCATTCAGGATTGAAGCACCTGCAAATTAAATCCTGCGGTGTTTAACCGACAGGCACTTCGACAACTGTGGAAAATCTCAGCTTCCAGTTGTATCTTTCCCCCGTCAGAAAGACATAATCACCATGACACATTTTATCGTCTATCCTGTTCTATGGGACTCTGAAGACATTACTTGTATTCAAATTTGTTTCCCAAAATCTGATCACAGTTTTGAACTGAGAACTAAAATATACATCTTGTTTCACGCATTCAATGCTATAACATGCTGAATTCCTAGACCACATTGGCCAAGTTGGTACAGGTCATTTTCTCAAAAAACCCCAAGAAATTACTACTAATAGTAATAATAATTACTTTTCAAATCTATACTATGAACATTATTTTTCATTTGGCCAAATCCAGTCTGACTGAAGATGCAATGTTTCAAGGAAGTCTAACGACCAATCATTTGTTGTATCCTTACTTTCCCATCAGCAGTCACTGCAAACAGAGTCTGTTCTCCACCAATTAATTGCACCGGTCTAAGGGTAGCAAGAGCTTCACATGGAGTTGGAACCTTGACTTTTGCCCCTTCAATCCCACCAAGTTGTCCTCTGTGATTATGACCCCAACCATAAATAGTTCCGCTGCCTCCAGCTGAAAGTGTCCAATCATCAGGTCGTCTGCAAAAAGTGCAAAACAAACGAAATTTTAAAAGAGCTTTTAAAAATTCCACAAAAATGCAGCTTATCACTGCACAACAACAAAGAATCAAAAGCCCAAACCAACGATATTTCAAAGAAATAACCTATTCATCCACTGGACAAGCTGCTCATCCTGTTCTCTCTTAAAAACATCATGGCACTCATGAAGAACATCCATATTTTCATTATCTGCCATTAATTCTCGGATTTTCTTTGCTACCTGTAAAATATTTGAATTAAACAATATTATTCAAACAATCAGTTATTCGTGTCATCGTTGTCATAAAGTACTTCAAACTCAGTAAGTGTTTTTAATTAAACACTTCCTTATGTTCCGTGAACCATTGAAAATGGTTCAGTACCTCATCAAGGAAAAGGCGAGGTAACGGTGTCCTTTTATCAAGGGCCACAGCAACCCTGGATGCCATACAGTATCTCCTGAACCAAGCCCATTTGTGTGTCTCTGCACAGCAAGGGAGAGTATCCAATTCCAGATCACAAGCAAGAGCCACAAGCACCTGCAGACAAAGTATGTTTTAGAGATGTATCAAAAATGTGTAATTAAAAGTAACATGCATTTGATGCAGCTGAACAGTTCATAGACCAGTAGGGTCTGAACACAGTCTCAAAGAGACATGAAGTACAAGAGATATTAAGAGCCTTCTTCGTAACCCTAACTGATGGGCCAGCAACAAGAGTACCCATACTACCTCAGACAGTTATGTATCTGATTTCCAATCACAAATTTTCACAACCTCCCTGTGAAAAATACTCCTAGATTAATTAACTTCTTTATATCAAATACCATATGCAGAACTTCTTACCTTCCATTTCTAAACTAAGTCTGCTTCTTACAATTAAATAATTTTTCAATTAATTTTCCATTAGATTCAATTTTAAATTAATGTCAGTGATGAAGAGCATGAGCAATGGATTACTACTTCTCTGCATAAACTTTTACATATTTTAAGAATCTGGTTTCCTTAGATAGATAAGTCTTCTTAGTTTAACTTTTACTACACAGTCTTCTGCTCTTGTTGCTCTTCTCTAGACTTTCTCAGCCTGTTTATTTTTACTTTGAAGTACAGGGTCCAAAACTGAACAGTCTTCCTTCTGAGACATACTTATTTGTTCTAACTAGATGTAAATTAAATCATCAGAGTATTTTAAAACGAAAATAAATAGACAACAGTCCTATTAGGACAACTCAGAAATCATTTATCAAAAGGTGTACTGTACTTCTAAGGATTTTCTTTTTAACTACCTACCTCTGCCTAGCTAGATACTCCATATTCTATATTTGTATATTTGATCATCCTTTTAGAAGTAGAGCTCTGATTTTGTCAGACAATGTTCCTGATACAGGACTAGGTGAGCTTACCACGTCTCACAAAAAAATCCAGAATGATACTAATGAATTGTTTACCGACTGAATCCCATTACCTTAAAGAAAGGGCTGTGGAGCAATTGTTTGCCACCTCTCACAATGGGGTCTTCATAATCAAACTGTCGCTGCAATGCTTCTGGAAGACCTTTAACCAAAGCAGCTAAAGCACTCCCTGTGAAACTCTGGAGAAACCACAGAACTCAAAAGTTAGTCTTACTGTATGTATTACAAAACGTACATTTTTTAGATGACCACAATAAAACATCAGCAACTTCCCAAACTACAGTTAGCTAAGTGAAGTACTGTTTCCATCCATTTCCTAATACTTTTGTATTTCAATCTTTCTTTTCAGCAATTCCAAAACCACAACAATGTCCAATGATAGGACAAGGGGCAATGGATACAAGCTGGAACGTAAGAGGTTCCAAAGAAATATGAAGGAGAATTTCTTCACTGTGAGGGTGAGGGAGCACTGGAACAGGCTGCCCAGATGGGTTGTTGAGTCTCCTTCTTTGGAGACGTTCAAAACCCACCTGGACAAGTGTGACCTACTATAAGTGGTCCTGCTCTGGCAGGGAAGATGGACAAAATGATCTTTCAAGGTACATTCCAGGCCTTAAGATTCTGTGATTCTGGGATCTACACAGTATTAGAAGTTGGTCTTTCCCCCCACTGCCCCCAAAACAGAGTAGCTCCCTAGAAATTTACAGACTTGCAGACCCGTGCAAGGTGGTTGCTCATTTGCCATTTTCTATTTTGCCATTAACAAAAAAAATGTTGTACATCAAGGCTGGCATTTTAACATACATCTTAATGTGAAAATTGTGAGGAGGAGAGCATCACTGTCTTCTTACCAAAGCTCGTGTTTCTCCATCGTTATCCCCTAGAATCCGGTTGATGTTAATAGATTGACCAAACTCTGTCGTGAGCAGTTTCCGTAGTCTCTGCAAGGCCCACATTCTGTGGCCAGCAGCTAAGGAAACATAAGCACCCAGAGAACTTAATTACTTAAAACAACCATTTTAACTTCAAACAAAGAGAGATCATTTTGAGACTGCACCTACCTAAGGCACTCAGTTGAGCACAAGCTGCAAGAGAAGCTGCCAGTCGAGGAACTATACTCCTGTTGGAAGCAAAATTTAAGCGAAAATCCAACAGACACGTAACCAAATCCATTGAGGGACATGAAAGAATGCAACGATCTGAAAGGAGGTCTTTAGGGCCTGCAAGAAACAAAAGAAACCAAAGAGAGAACAAAACAAAAAGGTAAGAAAGATTTGTCCTCAGATTGAAATAAGAACAGAACAGAAACAGGATTTAGCTGACACAGCAGTCTAGAGTGCCTGTCTGCATTTGGGTTGGTCCATTTGAGTTTCCATTGAAGGGACTAGAGAAAAGAAGCACTTTCATGACATAATTCACCTAATTCCAAACCAGATGCATTAAAAAAAAAAATGAGATTAATTTTGCCTCAAAAGTATTCTGCTTCAGTGATGAAGAGAAGACACCAACTGTTGTGATTACAAATTATTTTTATCTCTTCCCTACGTTTAAGTGCATCTCTCAGGACTTGTTGAAAACACTTGCTAAGTATGAATGAAAACATTTTCTTACTATGAATGCAAATGGACTATTGAACTTTGGCATGTAAATATCATGCAATTATTACAACTGTAAAAAAAGAAAAGAAGAGAAAGAAATCTGCTCACTCACCCTTCCATAAACATCATATCTGACATCTTACCTGCAGCTGGCATGATGGGATACACAGTAAATCGCCATCCCCATCCATTCACAGAGCCATCGCTGATGAACTTCCACTTCAGTTCATCCCCTGGAATTCGCAATTCACTGGACCAGTCTGACCACTCACGACCTGTCACAGTAGGCAATATGAACATATTCAAGTATACTGCCTGAGCCAATATGTAAGTCGCTCACCAACAGCAACTTCCCTCCACAGTTAAGTATTATAAACATCACACAAACACACTGAAGAAACAAAGCTATGTACAGCACATAAACATGACTATAAAGACATTTTATTAATGAAACTTAGGTCTTAAAACACTTCAGTTAGCATTAACTGATAACCTCAGCTGTTTTGAAACCACATTCAAAAGACAATTAAGAGATCTTACTAAAATCCTTTGTAATTTTCAAATTATCTTTTCATATTACAAAAATACATAACAGCATACATATTAAATAAAGCTTTACAGCTTTTTCTAACAAGGAACACAAACAGAAATATCTCAGTAATGAAACACATGAGCATCTGAAACAGTCTGGGGAGAAACAGGTCAAAAGTAAAAGTCCTTATCACTGCTCAGATATGTTAAGCACACGCGGTAACTACCAAGACCCTTGCACATCATGTAGTGTATGAGTAGGTTCAATGTAAAACTTGATGAGATTAAAAATATTCCTCTAATATCTACTGCTATTTAACAGGGCTCAAAATTAAATCAGAGATAACAGGATAAAAGATGTGAAGAGTTCATGTAGTGTCACATATATAGGCCAGAGTAGAAAACAGAAAGAGAGAATCTATTTTTTATTTTGGGCATTCGACAGCAGAAGAGCATTTGTCTTGACTGTATGAAAGCTTAAATTTCTAAGTATTACTTGAAAAGGTAAAAAACTAACAAAAGAAAAGAAACACCTTTTTCCAAACATGTTCCACTTCATTAAAATATAGTTTGATTATGCAGAAATTCATAGACGTTGGCAGGAGTGCTAAACATGGATTTTTTTTTTACACTAACTGCTCTTAGGAAGGCATGGCAACATGCTCTTCTGGTATTCTCTACATCCAAAGATGCAAGAGCACTCATGTCTGTGTCTAGATCCTACGTCTTTTTTTTTTTAAGTTTCAAATAGTATCAATTTACATTGATTTTCCTTTTTTTAATGGACACATCCCTCATGGTAAGTCTGTCACAGACAGTGGTACATTTCATTCAGCATTTAACACTCAATCACGAGACATTCTTGAAAACGACTAGTTCTCACAACCTGATCGGACGGAAACAATTCTGTTGACACCATCCATTATGGTGAGTGGATCATGACGCCGCTCTGTAGAACACTGGCGATCAAATTCTACCCTCAGTCCCTCAGCACCTGAACAGTAACAAAGAGTTTACACATTTCTACAGAGCAATCAATACCACAAGTAAATGCAGTATTTTAGAAATCCACATGAAATCACATACAGTTGTTTGGAAGCCTTCACACTCATTAATAAAAATACCTTCCCTTGGTTTAATGACATTATTTGTCTGTAATTTCTTCTCTTTGAAAAGCAAGCTTACATGAGTAGGGGCTAACAGACAGAAGACTATATCCAGAACATTCCAAACTGAAGTTGTAACAGACAAAAAATGTCTATTTACAGTTAAGGCAAATAGCTCTTTGTTGCCTGTACCTTTTTATAAGTACTAGGTAACACAGAACGAAGCACTGAAGAAAAAAGACAGCGTTAAAATAGTAGGAGTCTTTCCCTAAAGCTCAAGACTAGAAGACAGCAGTTCAATTACTGACCCTGAAAAAGACTCAATCCTTTTCAGTCTCATAACTGAACAGAAAACAGCAACGACATACAGCTGCAGTCACATCTGGTGAACCCAAAAAAGTGGATTTCACGAGATTGAGATGTTTATGCAGAATGCCAGTGTTTTAAGAAATAATAGAGACAGGGTACACAGCAGGGCTTTAGAAGATCAATACACATTTCTGCAAGCTAAGGAGAAAATTTATGCATGCAGGCTTGAAATTAACTGCATTTTAGTAATGTAATTGTAAGAATTCTATACCTGGTATTTTAACTGTGCCACTAGAAGATGTATCATCGGTATATGGATGGCTGCTTTCTACCACAACTGGCTGCGAAGAGAGGCGACCACTTTGTGAATCAGTTGCTACATCTTCTAGTTCAGTAACACACAGCTCCAACAACATATCAGCAACCTAAAAGAAGAAAAACATACACTTTAGGAAAAGTAAGTTTGGTTAGTCCAAGGAATCTAAGTCAACTATCATTCTTGCCAAACTTATAATCAATCAATTAATCAATCACTGTTTTCTGAATTCTGATTCATCAACCACCACATCAATTAAAAAATACTCTTTCTAGTGTTGTTAAAGCTAGAAAAACTCCTGTAATATAATAAAGAAAACTTCTCTCAATTCAATGCACACTCCTTAGCAAAGTCATCATGTATCTTTTTGGCTAGTGAAGCCAAGCTTAATATAAGAATACAAAAGTCAGCTTTGCATAATCAGTTCCAATGCTTCAAATTGCTCGTTAAGCAGTTCAAAGCCATAAACTGGGTTGTATGAGCATCTTGTAAGAAATGCATTGTTACTCATTAGAAAAAAAAATTCAAGGGTAAAGCTATGAGAAACATTGAACAACTTCCAGTGCATTAGTGAAAGCAGACATTCTATTAATAATTTATTATTTGTACCATTCTTTCATACAGCTGCTGGCATCCAGCATTTCAGCATTTAATAAGCCTGTTTGTCACTTGTCCTAAAAAAACCCTACACTCATGGATACTTTGTAAACATAAATTTCAATGCATCAAACGTAATACTTAATAAGACAAATTACTAGATCATTAACAATATCTTGTCAGTATTTTTAGGTGGCAATAATGACTACCTCAATTTAAGAAATAAGCTCAAAACATAACCAACATGGAAGTTTATAAATTAATATTCTACAGATCCTGGAAACAGATCTTGGTTAATTCATCATCATTCCAATAACCACAGCCACTTGTCCAATCACAATAAATTAAATTAAGTTGCTTTTTTTAATGCCTAATTGCAGCACAACAACTCAAGAAAATAGTCTATTACTGACATTTGTAGTATATGCATATATTCTTGTAATATTTCCATTAAAACCAGTAAGGTTCACATGTATTTTAGTTCACCTCATATTTTCCCGTTTATTAATGCTGAGCTGCACTTCAAATACAAGAAAACATTTTAGTAAGCTACGAACAAAAATGATATAGTTAAAATGCAACTGAATCAAAACCTGACCTGTGGGTAAGCTGTGCCCATACCGGACAGCACAGCAGAAAGAACGTCTCTTCCCTTTTCACCTGCTCGGCTGGACACAGCAAGCTTTAGCAGGTCAACCATGACTCGCGTGTCATCTGGTACTAAGAGACTTGTAAACTCATCCAAATACTGTGGTTCTGGGCCAGATACTTTACTTTGACTTTCTACATCCTACAAAACAAACGGCAGAAATATTTAGACAGTGAAGAGGAAAGAAGTATTTCATAGACTCTTAGAATGGTAGGGGTTGGAAGGGACCTTTAGAAGATCATCTGGTCCAACCCCTCTGCAGAAGCAGGTCCACCTAGATCACTTGTCTGAAGAAGTTTAAAGGTAGCTTAAAACAAAGTTCTTAAATTTGGGATTACACAGCCCCAAAATTAACCCACTGTTAAACCTCAAGTGAAAAAGCTTTCCTAAGACTAACATCCTTTAACTTCAGACAAAACAAAACCTGCACTCTTGTCTTTGGATAGATTTTAAAGAATGCAGTCATTTATGAAATAACTTGAGAAGAAGCAAAACTGCTTTGATAGAAACACAGCAAGAACTTGGAAGGTATTGAAAACATTACTTCTTTGGTTTTTGTCATGGTTTCTGCAATGATGCTGGCAGCTCCCGGATCATCTGTGACTGGAATAAAAGGACGGGAAGAGGCAGCAGCAGCTGAAGGTGTTACAGCAGACGGTGTCACAGCATCTTCTGAAGAAACAACCTAACCAAAGCAAATAACAACAAAAGTTGCAAGATACTGTAAAACCTTTAACAGTCTAACTATTTATTGGAAGGACTTCTGTTCAAAGACAGCAGCAATTCAAAAAGTCATAAATTCAAAACCAACTGAGTCGCTCCCTTTATTTTTATCTTCTATTTTATGTCCCTACCATGGCAAACTAGCCAACACTCCCCTCAATGCCAACTGCTACAAAAACATACAATAAAAATGTGCCCACAGAGACGACTAAAACGTAGATGCCAAGTCCTAACAATATATCAAATGAACACTTTGTTAAAGGAAAAGATCTCTCCAGTAGCCATCCTTCCCTTTTTTGGTTTTTGTTAGCAAATAGAAATAAACAGAGCAGAATTCCATTCAGGCCCCCCTGTCTACATTAGTGGTATAAGTTTACAATTATTTCATTATATAATTGTCAAATAGTCCCCTGGTCTTGGCTTTTTAGAAATCAATAGTCACTCCTGTAAAATAAATTTAATATCTGGTCACACAGTTAATATTTTTCAAGTTAACCCTAAAATACTACCAGAAATCATCACAACTGCTTTTAAATGACACAGAGTATTCTGAAAGTTCAAATCTGATTCCACACTAGAATTTTAAATTTTCCAAATCTGACATATGCAGAGTACTCACTCCTGAAATTAGGGCATAAAAGAACTGCTTAATCTCTGCTATTATCAAACTAAATGAGACAATATTTTTCAGCTTCACTGTTAAACACTGATGGAAAAATTCCATCGACACTTTACCTCCCCTCTCCTGTCTTGCCATGGGTTTGGGCTCAGCCTCTCTTCTATATCTCCTACAAGCACACATTCATCTCCATTTGCAGGGCTTCCTGTAGAAGTAGCATCTGATGGGGGTGCTGGTGATGAAGAGGGACATTCTACTGGTGCAATCATACTTGCAGGCATCAATGCTACGACAACAGCATCCCTGAAATCACACAGGACAAATTAAGGTAAACCTAATCATCCTCCTTCGTTGAACTTAGGGAAAAAAAATAATGATATTAGTTTGTTCTAATAAAACAGGGAAACGTTTCCAGCCTCTAGAATTTACAGCAATAGTTTATCTCCATTCTCTCTTTTGGGCTTGATGCTGAAATACTGCATTTTAAGGTCACTACTTTACATGAGTTCCTCTTGATAAATTTTAACTCAAGTACTTTGTGCTTTACCAACAATAAGGAAGGCACTGTAAAGTTCTACTGTTCTTTCCACCTTGTCCCCCACGGCTTCCTCCATACCATTTATCATGATTTATTTACACTCCTTCACATGATTTACTTGAGCACTCTGAAATAAACAATTTTCTTCCCAGGCATAAAGGAAATGTAACAGCATCAAACTGAGATCAACATCAAAAGAAAATTTAAATGAAGCTCAGGCCTATGAAACAATTTATACCTGACTCAAAAGACCCTCAGAGATGGTAAGGATGTCATTTTTCATTGTGCAAAAGACAAGAATGTTTGCATACCTACCTGGCATACATGATTTGTAATGCCATCAGTATATGAGATAATGCCTGCTGTTTGGCAACGTTCCCATCAAGAGATAAGAGAATCTTAGCCAGGGAAGGGCGATTCGGCTTGGAACTGTTTGCTCCACTAATTTTGTTACTGACAGCAGAAGAATCTGCATCTGAAGGGACACCTGGAGTGAAGGGAAAGAGAGAGACTGAGCATTTTTTTAATGGTGTAACACATAACTGGACTTGATTTATCTAATTTCTTATTAGAAAATGTCAAACTAACTTGACAGTACATTCTTAAAATGTAGTGCCTACAGTTACAACATTGAAGTCTGAGGTTCTGCAGCAAGAGCTTTCAATTAAACAGTGTTTCGCCTTGAGTTATATACTCATGAAGATTAACCTAATACAGATATAAATATTTTGGTGATCAGCATCTAAGCCAATTTTTATTTACACACAAATCTCAAATAGTATAAGTATTTACTAGGTAGTGCTCTTAAGAATATTAATCAAATATCCTAGATACGTAATTTTTGCTCTTTTTTATACACATTGCCTTGTTCATGAAAAAGTTCAATTAGCAAAACAGTGTTTTCATATTCAATACAAATCACTGTTGTTTTGCCTCCCTAATTCTCACCTCACATCTTAGAAGGTAACAGTATCATCAAGAATTATAGAAATAGGTAAAATGCAAGAGGACTAATACTACAGAAATCACACATCCATCTATCGTTACCTCCATCAAGCTCTATGATATGTTAAAGACCAAGTCTTTAGAGCATTTGATAAAGCATGTTGGCCTTTTAATTTCCTGAAAAATGATTAAAAGTTCAAACTAATATTACTTATGCGACCTGATCTAGGTGAATCTGCTTCTGCAGGGGGGTTGGACTAGATGATCTCTAAAGGTCCCTTCCAACCTTACCATTCTATGATTCTGAATAAGTCCTTTACACTTTCCATTTTCAATAAGGTTTCGTTGGAAGTTTTTTTAGTTGTTCTGTTGGGGTTTTCAAGAGATATTTTCTTTTTGCACTCATCTATCACTTAATAAACCTCACACCCAACAAACTCTCCAAAAAAAACCCACAAAAGCAAACACACAAGAAACAACTTAAGGCCATATATACCAACCAAGATAAGAAGCACCTAAAGGGTCCCTCGCTGTCTGGAAAAGCACCGGTTCATGAACAGATGGTGTAGCTACATCCACTGTTGTCCAAGCTACACTGTGAGAAGACCCACAAGCAACACGAGTGATTTTCTGGCCTTCCAAGCCCTGGACAAGAGTGGGCTTTCTATTGACCGTAGTAGTCCCATTGCCTTGTTGTCCATGGTCATTGTCACCCCAAGCGTAAACCTGCCAGTAAACATTTCCACATAGTCCTTTATTCATTGTTTGCCTCTTAATTTTTTTCTTTCAAATTCTTATAAACGAATCTTAGTGATTTGTATTATTAATCTAGGACACTTTAGAGAACCTATTACCATGACTTTTTTTTTTTCTGTGAAATAAGGTAGCATTATCATACATTAACAGGAAAGTAAAATAAAGCAAAGCAGCGCTTAATCAGACAATTCATAAATTACTCCCAATTCGTAAATCATTATTTTACTCATAAGTTACCCAATGTTCACAGTGAACGGTAAGCTAGAAGAATTAGTTGCACAGTAATTACATTGGGGATCTGAATCAACATTACAGTAATGATAATTCTGGATCACAGCAGAATAATCTGTCCAGAATGCTCTTGACTACTGCATTTCAAGCATGAGAAGCTTGAGGTAATAGAGAAACTAGGAAAGTATTACAAAAGCTACCATGACAACAACATCATTTAAACTCCAATAATAATATGAAAGCTAATATATTTTAAATTACAATGACGTTTGTATTTATTCAGGACTTGAAAAATATCATCGGAAAATTTTATTCCATTTAATCAGCTATTACACATGCTATTATATTCTTCTTCTTCAAAGGTTTCATTTATTACTTTCTGGATCAAGGAAGGAGTGATGCACAGTACCTGTCCACTGTCAGTAACCGCCAGACAATGAAGTGCACCCACAGCCACGTGCACAATCTTTTTACCCCTCAGTCCTTCCACAACTTGTGGCTTTCGTACATGTACATCTGTGCCGTGGCCTAGCCTGAAGTAGTCGCCTTTACCCCTGCAACAGATAGTAAATGTAGAACTCAAAACTGTTATATTGTTTACACATTCCTGTCAATGGAGCTTAATTTACCACCAACTAGCACATTCTTCAAATCTCAATTACAAATGCCCAAAAACAGAGAATAACTGCAGTCTATGACTCCGTAACTTTTCACCTCAGTATACAACAGGCACCATTACAGTTATTTTTTTGTACATAGTGCAATTGTGATTACAATGAATTTCCTCTATTACAGAAATACTGCAATTATAAATACCTACACAATTTATATGTTTTGCTAGACTTGGACAGTTATATACTACAGTGGATAAATCTAATAGTAACAGATCCTTTTACAAGTCTACTCATGTGAAAAAAATATCTGGGAACTAAAACATTTTCAGAATTTAGGTTTTTTTCATACTGCTGCAAGTCTCCATAATTTAAATACTCTAAAACGGTTACACACAAATCGCACTAAAATTATACCATGTGCAAAAGTAATGTGTCTTAAAATGTCTCTAAGAAAAAAACTTGAGATCTCCACTGTGACTTTAGCAACCATTCACTCACTTTTGCTGCTCACCACTACCAATTTTTCCTCAATAAAAATTACTTTATGCTGGAGGTGAATATTGATATACACCTGTATATCAGTACACCTGTTATACAGTACTGTGTAATTTATAACAGAGAAGTTGATGAGGCATAGGTGGAGTTAAGACAGTCAAATATCAATAAATGCCACACATACTTAGCAATTGCTTTGTTAATAATTACTTTTTGGCAAAAGTAACATACCATGTCCATACCACTCCTGACTTGGTCAGTGCCAATGAGAACTGAGCACCACACTCAATCTGACAAACGCCTTGGCCGTTCAGCCTTTCAATGTTCTGAGGAATGTTGCATCCTTCACTTCCTCCTCGGCCAAGTTTTCCAAAATCACCATCACCCCAAGAAAACACCAAACCTAACAAACACCAAATTTCAGGTCAAACAATGATCACAGTATTGCCACGTGCTAGAAAGCTTTTGGAGCGAAACAGTCCTACCTTCATCTGTCAAAGCAAGAGTCTGAGCATCTCTGCTTCCACAAGCAACCTGAATGACACGGTGGCCAAGGAGCACTTTAACCTATAAAACAGAAGTAAGCAAAGCATTTCAAAGATGCTAGGTTTTAAAACTTTACAGATATTTTCAAGCTCTTATGACTAATCTTATTCACTGTGCCTGGCCTGAAGTACTACCAAGCCTTGCTCAGGATGCAACAGTGCTCCATGACAGTGTTATCTTTCAACTATATTTCAAAGTAGATGCAGGACACCAATGTTCAAAGCAGCACTACCTGTCTCACATCACTTCTCAAAAAAAAGACTAGATCTTTCTGGCTTTTCTGAAAAAGCTTTCCTGTATGTGTACAAAAACCTAATTTAGATCACTCCAAAATTATGTCTCATGGTGCTTTCACAGGTTTTGGCCTCAGTTTAGCTTCATTTTATTATTTATTAAACAAATACACACATCCACGTTTCATCAGAGACAAGAAACATTTATTTTACCATCTTAGGCTTCAGCTGTGTGGTATTGTCTCCGTGTCCTAGCCTTCCATATTCTCCAAGACCCCACGTATACAGTTCACCACTAGAGGTAATGGCAGCACTGTGAGAACTGCCACAAGCAATATCCCGGATGCGTTTGGTTTTCAACGCTTCAATCAGTCTGGGTTTATCACAGTTCCTAGAGAAAATCAGTAAAGGATTCAAAGCATTAATTATGAAATAGTTACGCAATATACTCTAACCTTCATAATCCAAAAAAATTTATGCACTAATAGTAACCTAAAGATAAAAGAAGATGCAACTTGATCATTCCAAGATGTACTCTTTAGCAGCACCATGAATCTGAAGTTCACAAGTTTACCTAAAGAATTTTTTTTTTGGTATACCCTGCAAAACAGTTCATCAGTTACATTAGGTCAATCAGAAAGTGTATAATACAACTAAAAACTGATATTTTGTCATTGCTCAAAGTTGAGCAATTTGTTAGCTGTGGACACAGAGCCAGATAGAAAGATTAAGTGATGACACTCCCATTCCCACTTTGCTCTTTATGAAAGACAAGTCAGAACTGGAATTTATTGTCAAGGCTTCCATGAGAGTATTGGAAACTTTTACTATTCACGTGGTTACAATATTTTTTAAATTAAGGAAGAGTTTCAGCTGAAGGTTTCTAATATTGATGGTGTATCAGAGTCACGATTAAGGTTTTATAAAATACACATGGCCTCTGGAAAATTTGCTCCCATGGAATGCTGAAGAGTTCACTTTTAATAAAATTACAGAGAATGTGAGGCTGTTGAACAACAACAATACTGCTCTAATCAGGACTTCCCTTTTAATTGATCTGACATATATCCCTATGAATTTGTTGTATATTAACCATCTGAGTTGGGCACTGTAATTTTCCACGTATTTCCAGCAGTTCTTCAAAATACATCAGAATGACAAACAAGATTTCCCCATGGCCCACTGTTTTGTTGTTGTGAGGTTTTTTTTTCTTTCAAAACATACAAAGAAAAACCCTGACACAGGTTACATTTTCCTTAAAGCTGTCCTGTGGATGATTAAACTACATATTAATGAAAAGTAGAAGAAATTTATTTCCAGCTAAGAAGTTTGTGAACTGAAGTCTAAAGAAAAGGGCTATAAAATATTTTGTCAGGCTTACATTATGAACTGATACAGTTCAGGCATGTACAATTTCTATGGTTTTGCACCTCCAGGTATCTGGCGCCTCTGCGATCACTATTTAGGGATGGGAATTTGAAGTGCTGGCAGGAGGTGTAAGAGTGATACAAGATAGAGGTGACCTCACAGACCCTACAGTCAGAGAAGGAGGAAGGAAGGAGAAGCAATAGACCAGAGACCCCTCTGCAAGCCGTGGCGAGAATGCAAGCTGTACCCCTGCAATCCATGCAGGGCCATTGCAGGACTGAGAGCCACCAGCAGCTCCGTGTGAGTGAGCCCGGACGGGCGAGGGACTGTGTGGGGAGACGGCCATGGCCCAGGCCGTGCTGGAGAGCCTGTGTGCCGCAGAGCAGCCCCACGCGAGAGGCAGAGAGGAGCTGCAGCCTTTGGAATGGGTGCGCATCGGAGCAGCCCGTGCAGGGCTGTCGTGTGTGTGAGTTACCCCACAGACTTGCAGGGAGGACGCGTGTGGAGCCCACCTGCCCTGAGGAGGGACAAACGGCAGAAGCTATCAGGAACAGACTAACTGAAACCCCCACTGCCTGCCCATTCAGCGGGGGAGGAGGTAAAAACGCGGGGATCAGGGCTCTGAGCTAGGGAAGAGGGGAGGTGTGGCAAGAAGGTGTTTTTAAAGGGCTGGTCAGACTCTTCATTGTTGTACCACTCTGTGTTGTTTTATTTTGGTTATGTTTTGGGGTTTTAAGGTTATGCTTCAGTTGATGTTGCATTAAATTATTTTCTGTTTTCTGCCCCAAGCCGAGTAGCCTGCTCTGTTTTGTCCTGAATCTTAAGCAACAATTAAGCTCTCCCTGCCCTCTGGCAATTCTCAGCCTCTTCAGGACTTGAGGCTAATCGTGGTCTTTTGTTCCCTGATGGGCCTAAACCACGACAAACATAAAACATATATGTTCTCTTACTGAAAACAGACCAAATTGGTATCCTTACATTCGACTGAAGTGACCAAGTTTGCCATCATCTCCTTCACCCCATGAAAACACCTTTCCATCAACAGTTAATGCCATAGCATGCCGGCCACCTGCAAGTGTAAAGAGAAGTTGACATTTCTAAGTTTTCAAGTGGGCAGCAGGTCTAAGAAAAAAAATCTCAGAAATTTGACACTGCTGTACTTCCACAAAGTAATTGTACAAGCCTTTCAAACCAATACACATCACTTTTTTCTTTCAGAGTTTTTAACATGATTTAATTTAAAACACAAAGCTTTTATGAGAGTAGAATTCCTGGCATATTAAAAAAAAAGAAACAATCACTCAATTTGTTATTTTTAGTGCTGCAAGAAAAAAGAAACACCCATCATTTAGCAATATTAAAAAAAATCAAAACACTTTCTTTGGATCAGATCAAAAAGCTATTCAGAAGTTACAAAACTTCCAGCAAGTAAGAAATCATGTATAGATGAAATTCACAGATTTAATCTAATATTTTATGCAGTAGACAGAATGTAATAACCTGAATTGATTTTAAAACTTTAAAATATCAGCCATGCTGGAACATTAGAGCACCCAAGAAAATGGCACAGCAACTATTCTCAAGCTTACTATCTGGAGGGAGGGGTGTACATATAAGAATAGCAGTAGCCATTACCTGAGTGAACAGCCACCTTCTTTACCACATAGTTACTGAGAGCTGTAATCTGGCGGGGAATAGGCACAGTTCCACTAGATATTCCTAAACCCAGTCTTCCATTTGTGGCTTCTCCACAAGCATAGACTTTACCCTCTACAGTCACTAAAATGAAGGAGAAAGTTTGAAACATCATTAATGTTTCACAGATAGAAATCTGCTTCTGTCCTTAAATAATTGTATTTATTTTGAACTTATATTACCTGCAAAAAGGCTTTTGGATCCTCCAGCAACTTGGATCACATTCAAGGCAGATAGGGTTTCAGAAAAAGATGGGACTTTTATCTAGAGTAGATAGGAAATAAACGTCATTACAATACACTTTAAAGGTTTATACTTTAAAAAGAAGAGCTATTCTGAAGTGATAAACCAGTTAATCTAATAGGTAACTTTTTTTAAAGAAAACCAAAATAGATGAAACCCTCCATATTATTCAGGCACTTCAGACATTCCAGGAAACATACACCAGGCAAAAGACAGAAACCAAGAAAAATCATTTAATATTGAAACCATGATAAATACAAAACTTAAGAAATTAAGTGAAATCTGATATAAACATGGACTTTCCTTTTAGTAAAGTCTCTTTGAGAAAATTGAAGAATGCAGTGAAGGTTAACTTTCTGTTTCCTGAAAGGCACTGTATGCATATAATACTACACATTTTATTTACAACACAAATGAAATACATACTCTCTTAACATAACTTTCAGACTAACGGTATTCTTAAACTCTTTAAACTTTTGTCATGTATCTCCCATCTTGCATTTTATTAAAAAATTATGCATAAATTGCTGCACACAGGACAGAAATTCTTCTCAAATTACCCTGAACTGTAATCAAGTCCCATCAATCATTCCATTGGAATTTAGCTTTTTTTCTGATGATTACATCAGTTCCAGGTACAAGCAATATCTAGAAAAGTTCACCAATACCCTCATTTCATGCACGCAAACTCAAAAGGAATATAATTGTAAATATATAGAGTGCTACACATTTTTAGAACAATTAGTCCACTATCATCTAAAATACATGATGAAGTGGCTGCTAAAGATCAAATCGTATTTCAGAATAATGACCGAAATGCAAGTTTTCTCCAATTTTCTACACAGCAGAAATATACGTCTCAACAAGTAAAAATCCATTAAAATGCCTTCGTAGCTTTTGATAATAAGTTCTAAAATGTGATTGAATTGGAATTAACTTTGAGTTCTGTGAGACTTGAACATTTTGGTTTTGGCTGCTACTGTTTTGTACTCAAGTAGGAAGACAATAAACATACCTTGGAACCTTTTAGTCCTCCTAATTGGTCTTTGTCATTCAGTCCCCAAACAAAAACTTTGGTTCTTATTGTAGCTGCTGATTCAAGCCCAGATGCCTTCTTTCTAACAAGGCTGAACATATGGAGAAAAAACAGTCAGTTTAGCACTCTGCATGCCATAGTACAAGCACTTTTTCCTGTATTTACTGACTTGACAGTCTGGAACAGTTACAATACTCAAACTACAACCACCACAGTTAATTGGTGGCTATAAAAAACAGGAAAAATAACCCAGTAAAGTTGAAATGCTTTGCTGAGCAATGGTAAATACTGGTAAATTAAAAACGGTGTCACATACCAAATCCAAACATATTGAGTTTTTAGGTCTTCAGCTTCAAGTATACTCCAGAAGAGCTGTACAAAATGGTACCATCTTACCAGTGTGAAAATCCTAAATAAGTTGTCAGCAAATGACCCACTTACTATTCTAACAATGCTGATTCCTCTTTAGTACCATTCGACCTAAATAAATTGCTCTTGTAATCATACCCTGAATTAGAGGAATGTGTAGACACTAAGGTTCTTTATTATTTCCCCCCTACTCTTGCAACAACCTACCTCCCAGTGTTAGCTTTATCATCATCCTCTTCCTCATTATCAGAAGCAAGGAAAGGGACTGCAGCCAAATCTTCATCCTCTGCACGTATCCGGCCCAGTATGCTGAGGCCATGTATTTTACAATCAATCCCAGAACTTCTGCACTGCTTGATTGCAATCTCAATGTACCTGTGGTACTACAAAGGAAAAACCCTAAATTGCCACATTTTGGTTTCTATATAACTTTATAAAACATAGGCAAGAATTAGAACATTTGCTTGACTTTGTCTGCTTAACAAAATGAATCTGTAACTTTAAATATTTGGCTTTTCAGCTCTACATAATTCATACTTTAAGACAAACATATGGCCCCATTTGAGAATAATTTCAATTCCTATCTTCTAACAATTCATTATGCATTCTTCCTTGCTTTTACTAAAAAAGATCAGAACTGCTATCCAAAATAAGTTTTATCACACCACCCAAATTTAACTTTATTCGCATGTATTATTGGTTCATATGCACATTGATTCACAGAAATAAAAACTAAAATATCTTTACTACTAAGGTTATTACAGAAATACACTGTCATTACAGTAAAACTTATTGGGATAATTAACTTTATGAAACTTCTAGACAATGCTTTTCATCCACCTCTTGCAACAAAATATTTTCCTGATGCATGCAAGAGTAATTTTCATACTTCACTTACTTCTGTACAATCACTGAGAAGAGGCACTGTGGTGTCTGTAGGATTTATATTGATTGTCTTTAGCTCTATAAGGTTATTTAAGGAATTCCCCCCTAGAAAGCACAACACAGAGAAAAAAACTTAAGATATGATGTTTCATAAACAAGCACTGTGCATATTAAATAGATGACTATATTCACTGAAACCAGATAAAATCTACTGGTGAAAGTACAAAAAATGAAAATGTTTTCAGATTCCTCAGAGAGCACACTTACCTGAAACCACAACTAAAGAGGGCATGTAACTGCTGTCTGCAGGGTCCACTATCATCTTCAGTCTGTGAACAAGAACATCGGGAAATATCTCCAAGCGAATCCAGTGCTAGGGGAAAAATGGAGAATTTCAGATAGTATTATTAGGATCATCAGTTAACAGGAATAAATATATGCTGTTTTTGAAGAAAGCATTAAAAACCTTTGTGAAAGGTACACAACAGCAGCAATGCATGGGAACTGGCCAAAGGAAAATGACCTTATGAACTTCTTGCCTGTCTGATCTCCAAATATAAGAAAAACAGTTGCAGCAAATTATTTATTTCACCCAAGAGCAACACCAGCAAGAAGACTGGGAAAGCACAATACCACTGGAGATCAAGAAATAAGACAATTTCATAGAATGGTAGGGTTGGAAGGGATCTTTAGAGATCACCTAGTCCAATGCCCCTGCAGAAGCAGGTCAACCCAGATCAGGTCACACAGGAATGTGTCCAGGCGGGTCTTGAAGACCTCCAAGGAAGGAGACTCCACAACCCTCTGGGCAGCCTGTGCCAGGGCTCCCTCGCCTGAACAGTAAAATAATTTCTTCTTATGTTTAAATGGAACTTTCTGCGTTCCAGCTACTAGGAGCAGCTGTGGACTCCCTCAAGGGTAGAAAGGCTCTATAGAGAAATTTGGATACATTATAGAAGTGGAAAATCACCAGTCATATGAAATTTAACAAGATCAAGTCCTGGGTTCTCCATCTGGGATGGAATAATCCTGCTTACATTCACAAATTGAGAGACAAGAGGCTGGAGGACAGCCTCACAGAAAGAAATCTGGGGTCGGGTCTGAAGTTGAATATGGGTTAACAGTGTGCCCTGGCAGCTAAAAGGGCCAACGGTGCCCTGGGGTGCATCAAGCACAGCATCGCTACTTATTAAAGGGAGAGGATTTTCACACCTTACCCTGCACTGGTGTGACCCCACCTTAAGAGCAGTGGGCAGTTTTGGGCACCTCAATATGAGACCATCACTCTATTACAGAGTGTCCAAAGGAGAGAGATCAAGATGGTGAAAGGTCTTGAGGGCAAGACTTGTGAGATTCATTTGGCACTTGGTTTGTTAAGCTTGGGGAAGAAAAGGCTGAAGGGGTGACATCATTACCATCTTCATATTCCTCAAGAGAGGCAGTGAAGGAGGAGGAGCTGATCTCTCTCTGGTGACCAGTGATAAGAAATAAGATAATGGAATGATGCTGTGTCAGAGGAAGTTGAGATTGGACATTAGGAAAAAAAAAACTCTTCACTGAGAGGGTGGTCACTCACTGGAACAAGGGTTCTAGAGAAGTAGTCACAGCAGCAAGCCTGTCAGAGTTCAAGCAGTATCTAGAAGACGCACTTTGTCATATGGTTTTGTTTTAGATAATCCTGATTCTGTGCAAGTGAGGGAGTGCTCAGAGGCAGTTTTAACTAGTGAGAACATAAGTGCTTTTCATATTGCAACAAACTCACTTAAGTGAAATATAATCAATGTGATTGTTAAGAACAATTGCCATTGTTATATTGAAAAGGCAACTGTAATCATACAACCAACTAAAGAATAGAATAACTACCCTGTATTACAGACATCACACAAGTTCATTGCAGTTTACATGAAACATGAAGTACACCTTTGAAATAACAAAACACATTTACTATGAAGAAAGTTTTGAACTTCAAATATCTGGTTTTACTACTCTTACCTTATATGAAGGTAAACAAATACATTTCACTAAGGTAAATACTTATCCTCTTAAGAAGACGAAAGTATGCCAGTTATAGCTTAAAGTTACCTTTCCTTGTGAGCCAGAAGACTGCCAGCACTGCTCACTACCATCAATAAGACGTGAAGCTTGATTCACAGAGGATGATACATTCAAGTTCTTAACTATTCTTGACCAATCATCCAGTAACATTCCCCGCTGGCTACTATGCCGTCTCTTCAGCTGCTTTCCAGAACGCCCACAAAACACTGGAGACTGACCTGCAGGGTTAAGTGAAACATGTGAAGCATATACATCCCAAAGAAAATTGCTCTTACTAAACCCATAAGCAACGTGAAAGGCTATATGACAAAATCAAAGATTTCAGTTACATAATCTAAAAGCAGAATACAGTGCTACGATCTGCTAAAAATGTTTTGTTGTCTAGAGTTACACAGAACAATAACTTTATTATGTTAAGCAGCTGAAGTTTAGAACCGCTTTATTACAAAAGAAATTCAATGCATTTCAAATTAAACTCTCAGATTCTGTAACTTACCTGGTTCATTTATCCTGCCAAAAGTATGTCGAGTGTTATGCTTCCTGGTTTTAAAACAGGTTTCACAAAAGTCAAAATCATCACAGTTTCTGCACTTGAATCTAGGCCCATTGATAGGAAACATCTGACAGCCATCACACCTGGTTTCAGAAAAGAACAAGTAAATATATTTCTAGCAGTTTTCACGGTACAAGTTAATCATAACACAAATAAAGACAATGGAATCAAGACAATAAGGCTAAGGGATAACTCACGTACATTTAGAAAAACATAGATCATCACTTACGTGACTCCGGGATGAATGCTGGGGACAAGTTCCATTTCAGACAACAAGCCAGTCCAATGAGACTGCTGAGGAAAGTCTACAATGACATCTTTTCCATTGGCACTGAAAGCTGAAACAAAAACATGCAGAAAATACAATGCAATGCAAATCTCTATGAAATGAAGCAGAAAGTGTCCAGTGCATCATCAGAGTAGAAACACATAATACACATTACATGGAAAAACTAATCTATTATTTTAGTGGAACTATGTATTAATTTCATCAAGTACCCCAGAGAGGGGCAGAGGGAAAGGAAGTTCTAAAGATTTTAAGATATGTATTATTATATTTAAATTCCTTGACTGTGATTTTTTTTCTTCCTTTTTAAAAATAGCTCCTAAAGAGAGAGAGTACTTCTATGCACAAATACAACAATATGACTAAAATCTGTACCTCTATGCCCCATCTATACCTGTCCCCTATCTATGCCCCACAGATTACTTCTCTAACATCCCTTACAGCTTGACACCAGTGCACCACGCTTTCTCTTTACTTCATATGGAAGTCTTCAAGGTAGATTTCATTCTTATAGAAAACCAATTATGATTCATCCAAAGTACAAATGAGAACTACAACAGGAAGCTGCACAGATTCTGAAAGACCTTTACTGTATGCAAATGGAATTCTTCAAAGAGCAGATGAACACTCTAACAAAATGAGCTGCCACGGAGTACATGTCTACAAATTTGTCACAGATACCAAATGCATTCTGTACTCTCCTATCACCATGCAATAGCCCACAAAACAGCGTGATTTGTTAAGTGTGTCTAGAAGATTCTCTCCTTAAACACTGCAGAAAGCTCACACAGTTTTCAGTTTTATTAACTCCTTATGCCCCACTTTGAACATACCTTTGACAACTCCCACACTTCGGTGAGTAACTGATCCCCATTTGTATTTGGGTGTGGTTACTGAGCTTTTCACACGCACTTTATCACCAATCTTGATATGAGAGGCAGAACTCTGCAGTGGGAATCCTAGCAGTTGCAAGAATAAATGCACGGTGAGTGGGTTTTTTCTCTCAAAACACATTTTGTCCTTGGTGTATCATTCTGGTTTTCATTGAAAAACAGTTAGCAGTGAACTTACCTAAAAGCTCAACATGGATATATCTGACCCAGTAAGTACCACCCTTTTGTTGCCAATCACACTGTACGTTCAGGTCATGCAATCCATCTCGATCCAATTTAATAACTTTTCCTACGTCTCCTTCACAAACTTCCTCATAGGTTCTGCAGCATCTAACCATCATCCCCACCTAGGAAAGAGGGCAAATAGAATGGCATAGCTATGCAAAGACATCTGTACCTGGAGAAATGTAGTTTCAATACAGCTTTTGATCATCACGCTTACCTGAATATTCTCCCTCACATACACAGCATAGTCATCGTTACTTAAGAAATCAGCTCGTTTCTTATAGGTCTGGCTCTCCGTGACAACAGCACCATTTGACTGGAAAAAAATAAACAATAAACATCTAACAGTCACAACATTTGTTTTCAATTCAGATAAGTAAAATTATTAGTAGAGACTCGACAAAAAAAACCCACATGTAATATTCAAGCTGCATAACAAAACACAAAAAATTCTTCCACAGGTCAACTCAGTTTAGGGCTAACATTTATAATCTACTTCAAATTCAAGTTTAGTTTCCAAACTAAAAGAATTGCAAGCTGCAAATTCTCAAAATGTGTGAAATAAGCTGCAAGTTGCTTTTATGAAATCTGTTTACCAAACAAAATTAAACCAAAAGAAATATTTGTGAGTAATCTACTTAGCCTTGCATATACACATTCACACTCCACTTATTAGGCTACATGTTTGGAGAGGTAAAAAAACAAAAAAGCTGTGGTGACTGATCATTTCCTACCCGAATGACACTACTAACATTTGTGTTATCTAATATAATGGGATTTAAAGCACTCTCTTAGAAATACAAGCTGACCAAAATAAGAATGCTGTTATCAGAAATTATTCCTTTCAAGATACATTAATTTAAAAAAAATTAAGCAACTATTGCATTCCAGCTGTAACGAGAATGTTCAGAAAACTCTGTTCTGTTTTGAGCATTAAATGTTTTTTCATTCAAGGCAACACAGAGCAGTTTCTCACTGCAATACTGATAAAGATATCAGAACTGGACATCTAGTTGATTTCTCTCTAAATATAATCCATTTCTTTCAATCAGAAAATGCCATGTGTGCCAGAAAACTCAACATAATTTCTTAAATAAACAGAAATATGGAATCCATTTCCTCAATGAAACAGCTTCTGAAAGTCTACAGAAGACTAATATAAAATTGCATTAAAGCCACCACAGTCAATAGACATTATAAAGGTCTTTTTATCACCAATAAGTGGAAATAACTTTTGTAAGGAAAAAAACAAGTTATTTCACTGACATCCTTTTGCTATTTATTAATTCCTCAGTCATACCTTGTAGCCAACATACATTTGTTTTTCAGACAAGATAAAAAGAAACTGGGGGAAAAAAAACAAGTAAATTTTTAAAAAAGGACAACTAATATCCTATGGCATTGGCTATTTCAGATGAAACTGAGATCAACTACCAAGGAGACTTACAGCTACCACTAGTGAAACATCTACCTTCATTCCACTCTTCCCTTGTGCTACTCAGACATAAATCTTTTCAAATTATTCTTGAGTTCTTTCATTACATGCCTTAGGAACATGGCAAATGTGGTCCTTGTTACAATCTTGAAGCCTGGGATAATACAATGCCTTTGTACTCTAAACAAGCTCATAATATGAAAGAATCATAGAATCCTTCCAGCTGGAAGAGACCTTTAAGACCATCAAGTCCAGCCTTTGCCCTAGCCCTATTAACCACTAGACTATTTCCCTAAGTGTAACATCCACCCGTCTCAAACACCTACAGGGATAGTGACTCCACTACTCCCTGGGCAGCCCATTCAAATGCCTGATAATCCTTTCAGCAAAGAAATTCCTCTTCATATCCAGCCCGAGCCTCCCCTGGTGCAACTTGAGGCCTGTTACTAGGGAGAATAGGCCAATGACCATCTTGCTACAATTTCCTTTCAGGTAGCTGTAAGGAGTGATAAGGTCTCCCCGAGCCTTCTATTCTCCAGGCTAAACAGCCTCAGATCCCTCAGTCATTCCTCATAGGAGATGTGTTCCAAATCCTTTACTAGCTTGGTAGCCTGCCTCTGTATCCTCTCCAGCACCTCAATGTCCTTCTTGTAAAGAGGGGCCCAACACTGGACACAGTACTCAAGGTGCAGCCTAACCAAAGCTGAGTACAGGGCAATGATCAGCTCCTTCCTCCCGCTGATAACACTGTTACTGATACAGGCCAGGATGTCATTGGCCTTCTTGCCCACCTGGGCACACTGCTGGCTCATGTTCAGCTGGCTGTCAACCAATACTCCCAGGTGCCTCTGCCTCGTGCCCAGCTGCCAACCAGATTTAACTCCATTGACCTTTTGGACTTCATCTAACCAGTTTTTCACCCAGGAAACTGTATACCCATCCAAGCCAAGAACAGCCAATTTCCCTAAGAGAACACTCTGAGAAAGTGTCAAATGCCTTACTAAAGTCAAGGTAGACAACAGCTCCAGCCTTTCCTTCCTCCAATCCAAGAACTACAATATTTGCAGCCAAGCTACCCCAACTTAGGTTTTAGTGAATTGATACTTACCACTGGACAAGCAGCTTCAGCTTCTTCTACCTCCTCTGCTATTTCTTCATCTGAATACTCATCAGAGATAGTATCAGCATCAGAGAGATCCGTAATTTGAACATCAGGATGATCCAGCAACCATCCAACCAAGGCTTCCACTCCTAACACAGAAAACAAGCTTAGTCTGTCTACAGGATTTTCTGACATTCTTAAGACAGTACCCAAACAGAGAACTAATAATTGCTTCCCTGTAATTAGTATTTTAAGTTGCTTGTAACTTTCCTGTTCCTTCTAGCATCATTAATTTAACTTAATTAAATACCTGGTAATCCAGAGGCACTTCCAGAGGTTCCAGACAGAGATTTCAGTGCAAATTCTATGTTTTTCCTAGGAAATCCCATTTCCATAAGTTGAACTACAATAGGGAGGGGTGGAATTGGAGACTGCTTGCGTTTCTTCACTTTTGTGGGTCGGATACGTTGCACTGTGATAGGTGTTGTAGCTTCACTAGAGCTGCAGTCTTCAAACACTGGAGTTGAAGGATGGGTAGATTCTACAGCCAGATACTGGCATACTGCCAAAGCAGCAGCCTAAATGAGAACAAATAAACAAATAAATAAATCAGTCTAAGTAAAACAAGCACATTTATTATTTTTTTATGTGTGTGTGTGTGTGTGTGTCTCTAAAATTAGAGCTTATTTGTCAAAAAGGGTTGAGTGTCACTTTTTTTTTAAACCTAGAGCTTAACAAGTTTAAATTGGAATGTGAATTAGAAAGACTGGTTTACTAGGTGACTTATCAGAAAACAGACTCTACCTCAAGCTCCTGTTTGTCAAATATTGCTTTCACGGGTGATGGTTGTGTAGCAGCTGTCAAAAGTTGCTGTAAGAGAATCATGGGAGGCTGAGGTCCTTCAGGTGACATATCTCCTATGTCAGGAGAGGCAACTGCTCCATCCTCTTGAAAGAAAAACATCAATATTACATGGTTTTGGTTAAAATAAGTCAATTGGGAGACTTATTCTGGGAACTACTGCTTGATCAAATACACTGTTATTTCTCCTATATTTCCTCTCCACGGGAATCACACATTTAAGACTAAATCACGTGTGTCAACCTCAACGCAAAAAAGTAAGTAAATGAGAAATTTGTAGATAAACAATAGTTTTAGTAAAGTGCACCTAGAACATGTCTAGCAGAAACTGCGCAGTGGACAGTGAATTTGCACAAGTATCTTCATAGTCAACCTTCTTGCATAAAGATTATTATAAAGACTATGCTTAAGACACTATATATTGGTAACTGTTTCACTGGAAACTGAAAAACATTTGAAGCAAAAGGAACAGCCAATTTAGAACTCATAATTTAAGTTCTGAAGCAGAAAAAGAAACCACTGAAAAAGTCCAGAAGTTTTTAAAATTACTTACAAAGCTTACTAAGACTTACAAATTTACCTAACTAATATTTCAAGGTTCAAAGTCTTGATTCCCTTAGTCTTCAAAATCCAGGTTAAAAATTCAAAATCATTTTAATACATAAGGTTAGAACATTCCTGAATTTTAATCTTTTAGTCTTCAAAGGGCAAACTTAATCTCTACATTTCAACTACAATTAGGGCGAGTTATAGTCAAATACTCTATCTACCATCTAAGCAAACAGCAACACACTCAGGTTGCATTTCAGAATACCTGCAGGATTTGATGCACAGTCCTGAACAGCTGGCTGAGACAAGATCTGCCTTAGTGTATCCTGGTGAGAAAGCAGAGCTCGACCTGCTTTCAATATGTACAGCTTTAATTGCTGGCATCGTAGCAGATCCAAGTCCACTTGACCTATTCGAAATATTAAGCAACTATTAGCACAACAAATCTCTTGTATTTGAGAAGAAAGGCTTCTATTAATACAAACTCAGTCTAAAAATCAGTTCTATCTTAACTCAGTGTGAGAGCTTGTAAAACATTGGTAATATTAGGTAGTTTATCCAGGCACCTGGATAAAAAGGTATTCACACATTCTATGAACCGTGATATTAAAAACATCACCTTCCTACTTTTCACATCCTGGACAATCATACAGCTGATATATACCACAGTAAGCACAGCTGAGACATTATATGTATCCAATATTAAACAATTCAATTCAATAAGTCTAGTCCCAAACCTTAAGTCACATTTTTCTCACCAAAATAAAAATTACATTCCACTTACAGTGCAGAGCAACTCATCTCCTAGCTAAACTTGTCTCATAAGTGCAATACTATTCAATGTTCACTAAGAAAAATAGAGTAAGATTCAAGAAAATACCTTTTCTTACATACATACTGCTGTTAACAATATTTTTCCTAGAGTATATCAACCTATTAAAAAAAGAAAGAAACAAAAACCACAACTCTACCTGAAAGACCCTGATTAGGAGACTTCATTCTTTGTTTTTCTATTTTACTTCCAGCCAGATTTACTAGTTGAGCCCAAATTGATAGCATAGGTTCCGTGAAAGGCAAGTTGTTCACATTAAAAGCCACAACAGGAAGCTAGACAGTGGAGGAAGAATCAGACAAAACAAAAGAAAGAGATAAGCATTTTCCATTTTTTTTTAAAAACATTCAAAAGTTTCAATGGTTATTAACTGAAGAAGAGAAAGAGTGGCATTTGTCTTATTGCTTTTAGCCAGGAACAACTGGAGAGCATTTCTATTCCCTGCATAGCTACTAAGCCTGTATTTGTACCACAAAATTGAGGGCCTACTTGGCAAAAAAAAACAGTCAAAAAAAGTCAAACAAAGACAGAGTCAGAGCAAGGAAGAACTACAGTTCCTGAAGGCACTCTGACTGTGCTTTCACTAAAGCCATATTAACCAACTTGAGATTAAGATTCAAATGAAAACACCCAAGACTTTCCACACTGGTTAGCAAATCAAATTAAATACAAATAAATAAGCTTCTCTAATATAAGAGCAATAAAACCACATTGTCACAACTTTGGATTTTACCTCAAGTCAAAGGACTTCAGCTCAAATCGCTTATTCTCCTTTCACATCCTCAACAAATAAGGAGGGCCTTAAAGGCCCTACAGAGGCTCGCATGGGTATCACTTTAGACTTGCATTCAGAGCATTTTGTGTGTTGAATGGCAATGAATTTACTCAATGAAGAACTAACACTTTCTTTGCACCATATCAGAGTCTTCAATCATACCCTCCCCTCTAATTAAAGTCTCAATAAACCAAACTTACTGGTTTTAGTTGGTTCAAAGGGCACACTCTGCATGTTCGCATGTCGTAGAACTGTACAGTGATTTTCCCTTTTGGGGTGATGCGTGTCACTGTGCCTTCTCCAAACTCATCATGAACTACTTGGCCACCCAGTCTCAAGCGACTGTCTATGCCACCGATCACTGCTAACACTGCCATGAGGCCTCCAACCTCTGCATTCTCAGTGTCAGGAAAATAGTCGTCCAACACAGCCTGACAAAGAACAGTAAAATTAACTGTAGGGAGAAAACATGTATCTCTATCTGCTTTAAAATACAAAGTTAATCACACATAAGTCAATTTAAAAATTACAAACAAATAAATACATATAAAAAGAGAAAAATGGTTTCAAAATTAAGCTTAATACTGTTTACAAATATTTAATAATTTCAAAACAAATATTGCTATAAAAATGAGCTTATTTTAAAACGTGGAAACTACCCCTTCTGACTGTTTTCCTGCAAAGATGTGGGTGATGGAGGTTAGCTGAGAGTTGATGTACTTGTTTATGAGTCCATTCCACTGGCTGAGCGAATGAAGTGTCCTCAGCAGTGCCACTATCTCTTCTGCTAAAGTACTACTGTGAGTGGCGGTTAGAGATGCTTGGGGCCTGGCCTTTCTCCTTCTCAGAGTAGATTCTGGAAAGACAGTTGCACAGCAGTTATCAGTTTAATGCACACATTTTCTATGCATAAAAATAAGCCACTGAGGGATCATTGCTCTACCTCTGAGTAGTGGGATATCTGAAGAGCAAGTACTAAGCAGGCTGCCTAAAAATCCAAAGAGTTTTTCCACAAGAAATTTCATGTCTCTTGACCTTTCGTTTTTATCCCAGGATGGAAGCACTGCCTTCAGTAAATGTACAGCGAGGATCTAAAAAGACAACAAAAGGAGTGTTATTCCATTCTAAGACATCAAATATTTAACACATTCTCTAACACGTTAAGTACAGAAGTAAGATGCTTTAAAAGTTAGTCTTCCTTTGTAGTTGTTCGTATAATGGTGTTTTCTTTCTGCCTGTAGAAATTAGAGCGCTACTGATCATCAGTTTGCTAAGGAACATTCTAAAAGAAGTTGTGACAGTCAGTAACAATTTTATTGGCACATTGTGTTAGTGAATCCAACCTCTTCAATACTCAAAGCATGAGACAAACACACCAAGAAACAAAGTATATGACAAAAACACAGGAAAAACAGGAGTACAGAATGAGAAGGTTTGTTCAGATTCCAGACTCAGAACTTAGTACTAAGACGTACTTCTGAAAGTTTCCCAATATTCTGCAAGAAAGGTATGATAATTCAAAGTCGTGAGACAGACACAGGAATGATCCAACAAGGCAAAAAGCAATCAGTGACACATAGAAATAGTTCCTGTCAAACTAGGGCCTCCAACCAACACAGTACACAGAAGGAACAGGCTGGCATCTCCAAACTTATAGACACTCAGTTCAGGACTGATGAGGAACATGGGAAGTTGCATCACTCTAGTATCAAAGAGCAGATGGGGTTGTACATTCTGAATAGGAATATTTCAGGTTTTAAGCTTTCTCATCAACTAGGAAGACCAATACAAGTGATCAAAAACAGTGAAGAGATTTCTCTTCTTATAAACCTGTCAGTAACACACCTTTATACAACTTCAAAGTCTTGTCTTCTTGTTGTTATTGAGATGCTGGCACATGAGGAATGATCATTCCTCTCGAGTATTCCCTGAACAATACAGATTACTCTAATGCACTAAATCCTGGATGATGATAGAAACCTCATCATATTGAAAACACTGGCAAGAATTTGTTGAAAGACTGCACAAAAACACATAGGCCTTTATAAGGCAAGGGTTTAGGTACAAAAATGTGGATGCCTTATCAATGAAAAGATTAAGAAATCTTTTGATTCCCAAGCCTTAAAAGTTGCAAGGGTTATTCCACAATAAGATTGCTTTTCAATCTCATGAAAAAGACACTACAAGATGGTAAGGAAAGAGAAAAAAGAAAAAAAAAAAAAAGAAGAAAAAAGATAAAAGAGGGAAAAAAAGAGAAAAATGTTTTAAAAAAGATAAAAAGAAAAATAAGACAAGGTAGAAGAGACATATAATATCAATATAAGTTGTAAATATCCAGCTTCTTAAGACTAATTGAAAAAATAACAACACTTTACTATTGAAGGAGGAACAAAAGATAATATACAAAAAGTTGAAAAATAAATGGAACATTTTCCCTAGCCACCTTTTTGTTATTTTTTTTCTTTATTCAACTTCTAGGAAACATTAGAAGAGAATTTCTAGAATACATTTTTTGGAATACTGCTTTGGCTTCTCAGCTTCCAGGCTTTCAATAGACGAAAGGCATATGTGATGCCCTGAAGCCTCAAAAGCTTATAGATATATATTTAGAATGCATTGTTTTAAATACAAGATGACATGTTATCTTTCTTCCAATTAATTAAAAACTGATTTAAGGACATTCCCCATCTGTTTTTTAAAAGATAGCTTAAAAAAAAAAAGGAAAAAAGACAACTAAAGTCTACTAAATTCATTATCTATCAAAGTAATTTGGAATATACACATTACCTGTCTCTGTAGTGAAGCAGCAGTGAAAGATTCATGCCCCTCAACAATTTTCATTAGCAAAGTTATCCACTGAGATGTACTAAGAGTGCTGCACATCTGAGGCATGAGTGCTATACTTCGAATGAATCCCAACGTGCACCAACTCCTATGCTGTTCTTTATAAACTAATTTATTTGGCAAGGAGGCTAAAAACAAAAAGATACATACATATAACTGTTTACTTTTCCACCAGCTACATATCTATATACTACACAGGGCTTCTTTGGACAAAACAACACCGACCTACTCTACTGACTTTACATGGACCATTAATTTTCGGTTTAGAGCCTGTAATTAATGTTATTAAATAAGCCTTTGCAACAATTCTCATCCTTATACTGTTCCTTCTTTTCAAAGCAGTTAACAACTTCACTTCTGAAATTAAAAAGAAGCCACAGAAGGAAATGAATATGACATAACCGGTCATTCACTTGTTCCCAGATGGAAAAAGACTGCTATGAAATTCATCACCTAAGCTGACCACACACATCCAGATGTTCCACATCTCAGGCAGCTCTCCTGCTTCTACTGCTTAAGTTTTAAGACTGTTCAAGATCACTTATGCTATATCACTTATGTTATCTTTGCTATAAATATTAAGATATTAAAAGCTCTGACAATGCATTTTCTAGCCTTTGGCTTTTAAGGATTAAAAACTAGTAACGAAAGATTTACAAAGTTACAAGACAACAAAGCACAGAACAGAAGCACACAGTTGAATCAGACTGTTTCCATAGAATATACCTGATTTGTCTATTGTTCCACTTTCCACAAGCATACGGAGTAGACCACATAAAGTCCTAGTAGCATCACTTTGCATGACTTCAGCATGAACACCAGCAGAGAGACATAGTGTCTGCAACAGGTTCACAGTACTTGTCAGCATCATGGAAGTAGGGTGGAGATTCCTCTCAACTTGTTCTCCTTCTGAAGGCAGACACAAAATGCAAAGAGATACATTAAGATGGAGTTAATCTATTTCACAAAGAGTTTTGAAATAAACACGATGTGAGAAATTTGTTGTAAACATTTTCTCTAAGATGATTTGACATGAAGACTCCTCATTTCCAAGTGCAAGAGCAACATATAAATCAGACATTTTATGCACATATCTTCAAGTTATTTGCTCTCAGTACATAACTTAAAAGAAGTTCCAAATGCAATGTCAAGAACAGGAAAATAGTGTGACTAGATGAATAATTAGGTCATATAAAATATACAGTTCAGAATGGCATTAACATACGTTAAAATGTATATACCTCCTGGTATCTGTAAACTGGAACTATTTTAGTTGGATAACACTGTTTTCTTTGGCCTTTCAATATGCAACAAATGTGGCGCCATCTTGCTATCCTCCCTCCTCATGATAAAGCTATCTTAAGAAAGATTCTGGTCAGAAATGGACACCTATTAAATTAATCTTTGGTGATGCATTTTCTCCTATGAAAGATGTATATACTTATAATCAGATAACCACTTCAGAATTTTAGCAAAACTTTGCCTCCGTTTTTACTAAAAAATTGCTTTTTTACCCGAATCATCCTCAGTGTCTGAATCTTCTGTTGTGGGCTGCGTTGCTGGTGGTGGCTCAGCAAGTTTGAGATCATACTTCCCTTCCTTCCCCATTCTGTAAGAGTTTGTACTTCCAGTGTCCCACTGCACTCTAATCCAGCCATCTTCTCCCAGTTCTCCAATCACACGACCCAAACCTGGAGCAGGTCCATCCTGACAGAATACAGATGCTCACGTTACGGATTCAACAACTCTAACTCATACCCAGATAAACACAAATAATAATGTAACTACTTTATTTTTTTCTGCTAGCCTAATGTTTAGGTAGTAAACACTCAATAATGCAGCATAAAGTTGGAAAGCATTTCACTACCTTCAAGAAAAATCACCCCACTAAATGGTTGCAACACTCACGTTTAGACTTGTTTTATTACAGTCTAAGTGCCATACACATCTAGCTGGAAGCGTCTAATACTGTAGCAAACAAGCGATCCAATTTACTGTTAAATCATGAATCATTACGATCTCACCAAATAAAACTTTTATCTCCAAAAATGTAATTAAACAAATATCTTAATGTATTTCACAAATTTTACAAGTCTATGAATTGACCTTTAGAGTCTGAACATAAAATTCAGACAGTCCACTGAACAGAAACTTTAGATCTTAATACACTCAAACCTGTATGAAAGAAGTTGTACCTGATCACCCCATTTCCAGTCTACCCCTCTCACCACTCTGGTACCAATTTTCATCATGGCTGCCAGTTCTGGTCCTGAAACTGGGAGCTGAACAGGTGTAGTTTCCTTTCTTGACTCCTCTAGGACTGTGGCAGAAGCTCCATGAGAAGAGGCAATCATATCTTCTTCAATGTTGTCAGAACTGGGTCCTTAGGATGAAAAAATAAAAAATTTAAAACCAGCTACAAGATTTGTCATACCCCATTCATACTTTAACTTTGAGGCATCAATAGCAAATAGAAGAGTTGACTTAACAAGTGACAGTCAGTCAAGCTTTTGGAAACTACGATGTAACAGTTCTGAATGCACAGGACTGTAAATAGTTAATTTTGAACAAAAATTTGTGATAAATAATGGAGACACTGTGATGACAAGCCCAGTGGCTAAATGGTTCTACTAAAAGAATATTTTTTTTAAAGCTTCTTATGAGTACTCCATTTAAGTACAAGTTATGAAAACAAACCTTCACTATTATCTAAGTAAACCAAGAAAGAAAAGCCCGTAGAACTTGAATTATGGCAAAAAACACCACAGAGCTTCTTGTAACAGAAAATACAAAGGAACCCTCCAGCTTAAATATGCAGACTGAGAACAATTTATTAAGTAGAATAACAGAAGCTGAATAAGATGGAAGTAGTTTAATGTTTTAATTTTGAATATTCCATTTTTCATTTATTTGCAATATTTCCACCAAAACTACACCCCTAAATTCCAGCAAATGATAGTCAAAGCAAAGGCTTAGGAGAAAAATCACAATTGAAAAAAGGCTACAGTCAAGCTCATTTCCTTCTCAGTTTTGCTTAGAGACAAGGGTTCTGTGCCAGGGATAGAAGCAAAAAGCATTAAGCACTACCTTCAAGCAGCAAAGTAATTATGTAGTTTGGGTACACCAAAAGGTAAAAAAATATAGGAGATGCTGATACAACATGGGCTTTCTTCCAGACAAGAAACAAGATCTCGTACCTATCAGCCGCAGCGTTGTTTGCGTCAATGCCAGCATGCCAGAATTAAGGAGGAGGCTCAAGGTATTAGCACCGTGCTGCAGCGTCAACATGTTGAGCATGACTAGCAGAAAGCGTGCTTGTGGAATAGTTCCAAGACTTGGTCCTGCTGGATTCTCATTGGTAATTGTTTGTAGAGGAACAGGCTGCACACCTAATTCAAAAGTACCATAAAGAACAAAGTCAGCTGACACTTGGAGCTACGGTAAAGCAAGTTCCAGATTTGGTATATTGACGGTTTACATTTTTTCTTTTTTATTCCCTGCTTGGCTTTAAGAATTTCCAAGCTCAAGTTCCAAAAAACATTTTATAATCTAGATTTTAATGATAATATGTTACTAGCAAATAAATCAATCACAACTGAAATTAGCAACACTCTTAAACACTGACAAGGGTAGTTAAGGGGAGGTGTGGTGAGAGGGAAGTGGAACAACACACGGAGGGACAGTCTAAGTCATTCTCAGCACAAATAAAACAAGGAAACTGGCATTAGGATCTCAATTACTGGGAACTTGGAAAAAAGCAACAATGTTCATTTAAACCAGCTTTCAAGAGCAAGAAAATGAGGTTCACCTAGTTCTTTGAACTTTGCACTAGCATCTAGCAAGATGTTCCGGACATTCTGGATAGCCCACGCATACAACTTCCCAAAAGTTACTTCAAGCAGCATTCTGTTAAATGGTGGGATCAGATCAACATCCTTCAAGCAGTCAGTAAGAGGTTCCCTTCATAAAAAGACAATAACAACAAAAATAAGCTCTTTTTTTCTTTTCCTCTTAGTGAAGAATTATGGAAGCAAAAGCAACAGAAAGTCTTACCCTATATTGGCTCCTTCTGGAATAAGCCTCTGCCACCCACAGAACATGGCATACTGCACAGACGGGAGCAAAAAATTTTTTGCTGCCAATTTCAAAATAGTATCTATTCCCTCCAGACGAACTTCTGCTCTTTCCAACTGAGAAGAGGAAAAAAAAATTGTCATACTTTGGTAAACTGCTAATACAGGCAAGCTCATTTTCATCATTTTACCTGTTTTAATAAACATTTTCTCATTTTTTCTACATCCACTGGCTCTTCTTTAAGTGCAAATTCAACAATGGTGTTAAGGAGGGCAGACTGGGGATACAAGCCTTGGACATTTTGCTTGAGCCATTTGTATTTGTGGACACCTGTAACTGTAGTCAGAAGTGGCTGCCACTTATCCTGCAAAACAGGAAGGTACCATGTTAAAACATTTCAAGTAACTTCTCTATTTTCAGTAATTTAAAATTAAATTATTTCATGTAAAAGCATATCCAAATTTAAAACCAGGGGAAGAAAAAAAAAGACAAGACAAACCTCTTCAAAGTCAGGGAAGAGCTTAGTATTATTTCTAACTTGTTATCTTCTTTAGAGATGCTACATAAAATTTTAAAGGCCTTAATATTCAAAAAAAGAGGAAGTAACCCATCACAGAATCATTTTTAAATCTTAAAGGTTGGAAGGGACCTCAAAAGATCATCTAGTCTAACTCCCCTGCCAGAGCAGGACTACCTAGAGTAGGTCACACAGGAACTCATCCAGGTGGGTTTTGAATGTCCCTAGAGGAGGAGACTCCACAAACCATCTGAGCAGCCTGTTCCTGTGCCCTGTCACCCTCACAGTGAAGAAATTTTTCTTGGTATTTCTTTGGAACCTCTTATGTAATAAAAACATCCATTGCCCCTTTATTTTGAAAGGAAGTTTTATCTGAACTGAACTGAATTACTAGATTACTGATAATCTAGAAACTAGAGATAGTTCCTTTTCTATTCTGAATATGCAGTACACAAGCCTATTATTAAGAATTATTCCAGTTTTCACTAAAACGATGTGCTACATCTAACTACATATCCCACAGATCACTATCAGAATATTAATTATCAAGCTACAGTAATCACGTTTTATCTCCTATTTTTCCCTCTTGTTCATTTTATTCATGAGTTTCATTCAAAATCTGATATCCTACCTTGGGTGATTTGATTGTTATGGGCCTTTTATCTATAGGTACAGGACTGTGAGGTACCACACAGGATTCTTCTAAATCACTCTCTTCATTTCCAATTTTGGATTCTTCCACATCAGCAGATTCAGATTTTTTTGGCCCTATATATAAATATAATAATTTTTTTCCATGTAATCTGATAACATGTTATAGTGCCACAAAACTATTACCAAATTAGCTCTGCTAATATCTACCACATGCTTTTTGTCTTTAAAGAAGCAGTTTGGTGCTTGTTCAACACACTAATTTCTTTCCAGTTAAACAGTTCTCCAATTACACTCATTTAATAAGACAAGATTTTTAATCAGACAACCATTCTAATTAAACTTTACTAAGACCAGCCCAGAGGGATTGATATTGATAGACCATTTCTAATATGCTGGAACACAAAGGATGCCTTCCCTAAACTTGACATTCTTGTCTGTCTGTTCTTGTTCTTGAACTGATGTGTAACTATTGACTCAGAAAACTCTTCAAAGTGCAGCAGAAAGCAAATGATTTCTATGTTTTATCTAACAAGAGTCTCAAATACACAGTACCAAACCCCGGAATTAGATTTATTTTCATTACTTCAAGGAAAATACAACATTAATGTTGCCTTACCTCTTTTTTTCCTTTTTTCTCTAATTATTTTCTGAGCTACCCTCCGCCATCGAGGCAAAGAGCTCAGGAGTTTAAATTTAGACATTATACAGAGATCATTGCAAACTGCAGGACGTAGTTCATTGAATAAGAATCTCAAACGCTCAATGACAGGAGCACAAACTTCCTTGTAAGAACGTCCTTGTTCTTGATGGGTCTAGGAAAGGCAACGAAAGCTTGGGTAACTGCTTAATATACAAGAAAATGAAACATATATAATTTTTCAACAAAATATTTTGAATGAAATATAGTCCAAATTTCAGCAGGTAATAGGCTTACCTTAATCAGCGAGCATTTTGCTTGGTAGACAACACGACACACATCCACTACAGACTTTGGTAAGGTTTTGTGCTTTACCTGGTCAACTCCAAGGGTACCAGGATGAACAAGAGACAGTGCTACTTGACCTTAATGGGAAAAAAAACAATCTCTGAATATGAATTTGCAAAATCATACACAGATGAGTTTAAACTGGTCCAAAATAGATTCTGGGACAGCTATATCACAAGGCTACTTACCCAAATCTTCATGCTTCAGAAGACAACATAATAACAAACGGCCTACTTCTTCCACAGGATGTTCAGGAGGGAATGTGATTGGTGTTGTTAAGTGACACTGTTTACAGTATCTCTCTATTTGACACAGGAAGTCCTACAAAAAACACACAACAGCCTCTACTTAACTCCAGTTTCAAATACAATGAAAGGACCCAAAATACTGCAGCCAGCATTTAAACAACACTGAATAACCTCCTAACATTCAGAACTGAGATACAACACTATTTAAGAAACAGCAATTACAGTCCCAATATTACAAAGCATACCCTGGACCATTGTTCCTGTATGAAAGAGCAACATGGCTCAAGGAACAAAGCTACTACTGTTTTTATCTTTTCTTGAGATAGCCTAGTCACCTTATGTGAATTTTAACTGCTGCCTTGTGACACGTAGCTATTGCTACCCTATCCCTCCCTAAGGACTTAGTTGTTTTTTAATGATAAAGGAGCTGAGCTGAAAGGGTTAGAAAAACTGAAGGTATTCCAGAAGACACCGATCAATCTTAGCGATTTACATAATATCCACAATTACAACCCTAAGGCACAAAGGGACCTTCAGACAAATGTATTCATGCACCTGGCACACAAAATACATTTGCACTTGGAGTTTGTCAATCTTCACTCAACTGGAAGTGAGCGGGGTCTGTCAATAAAGTTTGACACTGAAAGTAAAGCATTAGTTTTTCTTTTGGATAAAGACACATTTAAATTTTTTAGTTCTCCAACTCAAAAACTCCAAAGAAAAAACTGTACTGTTATGATATCAAGTGAAATACAGAAATTTAATCCATTAGTAATTGTCAACCACTCCCATGACCAAAAGTAATTCTGAAATAACTTTTCCAATTGTTTTGCTATAATTTATGGATAATTTTCACCAACAAAACTCTTTCGGATCACCACTGTTACCCTTCAGTAACATTTTTTTGAACAGAACTACTGAAGCCTTACCTTCACAGTGTGATCCTGAATATTATTATCTGCAATAGCTTGGAGAAAAGGCTGGGAATGGTCACTCAAAGATAATCGATGTGTATAGAGTTTTGATTTCTTTGGGGTAGTGTTACCAGGTGAACTGCAATGGTCTTCATCTTTTTCCTCATTGTAACTGTAATGAATCTGACTAGTCTGCAAGCCTCCAGAAAAGATAGATAACTTCAACCATTCTAAAAGATAAAAAGCATAAATATATACTCTGATGAAAGATTAAGCTATCGAGACTCAACAATTCTCTCAAATAAAATGCATACATAGCTTCAAAGAAGGCTCAGAAGTTATTCCATTTGCTGAAACTTTTTCACAGAAAAAAAGGATTCTGCAAATAAAGACCAAGTAACAGGGCAACCACTACCTGTTTAGAGAAAATAGGGCCTTAGCTATTTTTGATTACAGAATTCTTACAATTGGAAAAGACCCTGAAGACCATCAAGTCCAACCACTAACCTCACACTGCCAGGCCCATCACTAAACTAAACCATATTCCTCTGTATCTCATCTATGCATCTTTCAAGTATCTCTATGGATGGTGACTCCATCACCTCCCTGGGCAGCCCATTCCAATGTTTAACAACCTCAGTGAAAAAGTTCTTCCTAATGTCTCATCTAAACCTCCCGTGGCACAACTTGAGCCCATTTCCTCTTGTCCTATCATTGATCACTGGAGAGAAGAGATAGACTCCCACCTCACTACAACTTCTCTTCAGCTACTTTTAAAGAGTGATCATATCTCCCCTCATCCTCCTCCAAGCTAAACACCCCCAGTTCCCTCAACCATTCCCCATCAGATTTCTTCTCCAGACCCTTCCCCAGCTTCATTGTCTGTCTCTGGACATACCCCAGCACCTCAATGTCTTTTTTGTAGTGAAGCGAATCACACTCTGTTCTCCAAACTAAGACACCCAACTCATCAAACCCAAGACCAGACGCTTCACACACTCTGAATATTAATTATGAGAAAACTAAGCTATACAGTCTTCTTTCTCTTCCAACATTCTCTCTACTTTGCACATTACAGAATTCTGGATATTTAACTTCACAAGACAGCAAGACTAAAGAGCTGCCAGACTTCCAGTTAATTTATTTGGTCTGTCTTTTTCACATGCTTTGACAAGTATTTATCACTTATTTAAACTTAAAACAAAGTTTTACTTACTGGCACATTCAACTTCCAAGGGAGAAAGTGGTGTGCTCATTGCCAGGTAGGAAGCATGCAGTCCAAGCAGAAGACCCAAATTCCTTTCAGTGTCTATCAGAGGTGATGACAAAGTACTGAGATCTGGTGTTGTTATCACTTCCTGGTCAGGCTAATGAAAAGAAACAGGAATTGAAAGCTAGAACTGAGCTTCAACAAGAATTCGGAAAGCAAAGCAGTACTTCAGGAAGTGCATACCCCTTCACATATAATGTTTTTACCTCCATGTACTGGCCAACACAGAAGGCATGCATTGACTCTCGTGTGTCCTCAAATTGCAAAGCAGCTTCCAAAGCAACAACTGGGTCCTCACCTGCAAACTGAGCTAATACAAGAATGAGGTAGTCAGTATAAGATCTAAAAATCTTTATAGTTTCTGTCTTTAATTCAGATGCTGATTCTCACCAAGTATGCTACTGCCAGTTAAAGACTGGGTTTGGAAGTCCTTTATATCATATACTTTCCCATCAATCACTGTCCAAAATCCTCCATCTTTGTTGTGGTTCTCTAAATCAGCTTTACGTATAAGTGTCACCTCCTCGTTATTTCTGCAACTCTGGCTAGTAAAAAATGAACCTAGAGGTACAAAATAGATTAGAGAATTTATCAACAGAAAAACACAAAGTAGAGGTTTTTTTCTGAACATCATCTTAGTAGTTGCCTAATCAAATTTTTCATTTCTGTTAAAAAAATAAACTCAAGAGTCAAAACAGCTGTTCAATGCTCCTGTCTACAAATAAATTGTCTGGATTTTGTATTCTTTTATGCACTAATCTCCTATGGCACAGTGTCAAAGACCTAGCACTGACCAACTATACAGCTCTTCTGTTGGATGTGGAGTAGAATCACTAGTGTTCTGGTAAACCACTACTCTAGCGGTTTCTCCCTCCAAATTACTTCAATTGTATTACATGCTTGCACTTGGCAAAGGCATTGTCTGAGTATTTCATTTCAGTCTACATCCAGATTTCTCTTTTAAGAAGGAAGGTTACATGCATATTAGAACTCTTCCAATCTACGGATCAATAGGCTATTTCAAATGGAAGGTAATTTCATCCAGGCAAGAAATGTAACAGTAATGTTTGCATGCATGTACCTTCATCTCAGTTTGCCTTATTAGATTACTAACTGAATTTTCACATAGTTTTTGCTCTCCCCAACACATTACCGTCTAGCAGTATGACCTTGAGCTTTCTTGGTTTATGCCAACCATGTTTCATTCCTCTCTCTGCCAGTAAAATGCTCAGTCAGAAATGCACAATTTCTGCTTTACTTTTCCCCCAAGACCTATATTATAGACTGCCCTGAGGAAAAAAAAAAAACCTTCCTTATTTCAAAGCTTTCACATAATGTCATGGATAGAATTTAGTAACAAGATGCACAGATGTACTATTCATGTCTTCACTGCAACTTTTCACACTTGAAATGCCAAACAGCGTCAGTCACTGCTATAAACAGTTGTATCTGTACTTTGCGTAAACCTACCTCTATACATAACTTCCTTAATTAAATACTGCCATATGAGATGTTAATAAAAACTTGTACTGTAAAGTTGAATTCCTTTCCAGAGAGTAGATCATGACCAGCCAACATTTTTATACAGCTGTTTTATGAAAACGTAAATAAGTAGTTCAGGTGCTACTAGTACATACCCATTATTCCTGGCCACGCTAAATCTTCATTGTCATCCCTTTCCTTTCCAGGGGCTAAATGGTTAAATCTGTCTAGGTGTTCTAGCAAGCCAGCCAACAGAGGAATAGCACCAGCTTCCTGCATTAATCCAGCATTTTTACTGAGCAGCAGCACTACAGAAACCACCAATTCTGGAAGAAGAATGCCTAAAAAACAGAAAACACAGAAGACATTCAGATTTAATTCATGACCTATGTTAATAGCAAAGTGGAAGAAAATCACCAAGCAATACATTCTGCCTTCTATTATTGCTTTAGTACAAAGTTCTTGCCTTCCTCATCAAGTTTGCACTCCTCCTCTCCCATCAATCAAAAGATTAAACTGACTCTTTATTAGGCATCCAGAATTTTTAGAAACATTTACAATATAACTTTATAATTTCATGGAAGAGGAGGAAAGGAGGACAGTAAATAATATACTACCTGTTAAATCTCCATCAACAACACGAGATACTTCTGCAAAATGCCTATGACTAGTAGAAGCAATGCTGGTTGCCACAGGAAGTATATCACCAATGTGTGTGCACAGAAGAGCAGTGTATTTCTTCAGTAAAGAACCAACGCCTAAGAGGTCTGGACCTGTGTAAAACCACAGAGAACCATCACAGTCATATTTAAGAATCAAAAACTGAAAAGCTCTTCTGAAATGCAGCCACTCAGTACTAGCATTGAACTAAGAAACCACATGCTTTTAACGCTTTTTAAAAGTTTATAAGCTGTTTGTCACCCAGATCATGGTAGTCTCCAAAGAATTTTTCCTTTACAGGAAACAAATAAACTACTTTCAAATGCTTTTCAGACAGACTACACAACTAGGCTGATAAATCAGACAAGAAGATAAAACAAGACACTACCCTGTAAAGGAGATATTACAGAAATGTCGGGGGGGGGGGGAGGACAGAAGTGGTTTACAACAACTTACTGTATGTATTAGGGACCTGCCCAACACCATCTCCTGGATAAAGTTTACTAACAAGTAGACGCTGAAAACGGAGCAACAGGTCCAGAGAAGCAGATCTCTCTTTGCTGTAATGTTCATGGTCCATGCAGGAAGAAATGCGACGAGCAACATCTTTTAGTTTGGCTATTGTCTGTGAAGCGATGTTCCTAATTGGTATAAAAGTATTGTCAAGTACTTAAAGGAAGCTGACAGTGAAGGCAGTCCACAGAAACATGGGTCAAGCTTCTGTTAGAACTTCACACAAATATTTAAGAAGTCTAGGCACAGTTTCTTTGTAGGATGTTCCCTTATTTCCACCATAGTACCAAAAAAGTCAGTGTTTTTTGTGGAGGAATTTTAATAGGGTTTGTAAAATACATCTATTCTGTATTTCTTGCCACAACTCACTACACAATATTGTCATAACCTGACAACTTCCACTGGAAGGCTGCAATGAAAGTCATGCCATTATATGGCTCAAAAGAACCTCAGTCCTGATTAAATTATATGGTTATCATTAGAATTGAGAAATCTAAATACACTTCTTAATAATCTCATCATTAATTCCTGCTACACATGCTACATATTAAATACTGCTGTAGCTGACATAAGGAATCTTTATTCTCAGCACCTTACTGGTCAGGCATTCGCAATTCTCAGTGTCAAGAACTTAAAATTCAGGTTTCTTCCCCACTTCGAGCCTCAGCTATAGTCTCCTTGAGGCAAAATATTGAGCTCTAAACAAATGTGGCAAAATATTGAGTTCTAAAGAAATCTGTGATTGTTCTCATACTTTGAGAGGACAGACTTTTGAATGTTTGTCCTATATTTGTTACACAGACTTTCAGAGTATAGGAAGAGGTATCAAAATACATAAAAGCAAGGCAGTAAGTCTTTCTAAAATCATGTCATTAAGTACAGAACTTTGCTATTTTGTTTGCAAATAAACAAAAACATATACAAGTTAAGAGAATGTTCAGTATTTTGAACTCTGAAGAGCTAAAACGCTAGCAGGGTGCTATCTGCTAATCAGAATTAGCCATCCTTTAGCTGACTAGTTCATAAAAAATCTAAATACATTTTCTGTAAAAAAAAGAAAAGACAAATGTGAAGCAATTACCTTAGTAACTGCTGAATTAACTGAACTAATGGTAAACTTTGTTTTCCTGCAGATTCATAGATTCCAGTATTAATAAGGTCTTTGTCCAATGGAGTCCTGCTCCTATGAAGCGTTGTAGCATTTGCTTCTTGTTCATCAATTTCTTTTTCTTTCTGTGCTTCTTTTTTTGCTTCAATATCCTAGAAAAGTAAGTCCAATTAAAGAAAATGTGCAAACTGCCACTGTGATTATTAAACATTTCACTAACGAGTATTAACAATAACAAGATCAAGTTACTTACACCTAGACAGGAATGAAACAATTTCTACCAGACAAACAGGCATTGTATACTCTGTAACAACCAGATGGGCACACTTTTTTAGAACAACTATAAAAAGGAAGGCAGAGGCGGGGGAGTGAGGTCAGTAAACAAGAGCAGACAAACTCCAAATTTGCTTTCCACCAAACCAAGTTAACAACCGATTTCTGTTCTATATATGTTTAAACATTCCAGTAGCTGCTGCACAGTTCATAACTCAAGGCGCATTTACTTTCTGTTTATGAAAGTTACAGACCCACTCCACCATAGAAGAGTCTGGGTTAGATTTGCTACTGAGTTGCAGTCACATCATCACAGAATCATTACAGTTGGAAAACACCTTTAAAATCATCAAGTCCAACCACTAACCTCACACTGCCAGACCCATCACTAAACTAAACCATGTCCCTCAGCACCTCACCTGTGAGTCTTTCAAAACTATGGAAATTAAGTCACCCAGGTTTTAGATAAAGAAAATTAACCTCTGCAGTGCTGTATGCTGCTGCCTAGACCTGGATCACTTTCAGTACATATCTGAAGTTGGCTCCACCATCTCTGATCTATGCTAGAACATAAGTGTGCCCTAGGAGACTTGGATGAGTATCAAGGGGTCCTGCATGTCTTTAAATGTAAAAGAAAATGCTAACGCTTGACTATGCATTAAAGTAAAACTTAATATATATGGTTCCCTATTTGCCAACAGCGGAGAGAAACCAAAAAGAAAATATACTTGGAACAATTAAACAAACAATGAGGCAAGAGAGAAAACACATTTTTGTTTTGATAGTCATCCATAAATACGAAAATTTAAAGCAGTCTGTGCAGAGGATGTCCTAACTCTGCAAGGCTAACAGAAAAGACAGTGTATACAGAATGTTTCTTTCATCCTTTGTATGACTAGTCAGCATCTGTTAAACATTTGAATCAATCTGAAATGGAAACTATGGAAATTTGGGATGCTGCAAAGAATTCATTCGTCTTGAATCCATCTTCTGCAATTTCTGCTGAAGAGATACAGGTGAAAGCAAGGAATCCAAGAACTCAAGAATCCCACAGAAAGGTACAAAGTGTTTTGCAAAATTATGCTCCTATTAACAAAGCTTTATGAAAAAGTTTAATGGTGTTAAAAATCACCAGTCCAGGCAAGGAAAAGAAATACTCCACTGAAAAGACTAATATGATTCAGGCCTCCATAAAAATGCTAGCTCAAGCTTAAGTTCAGAAGGGGATAACGTGAATCTGTGAACTTCAGAAAACACTTGATATATCATCTTATTCTGTTTATACTGAACTGCAAAGTTGCTGAAACATACCTGAATTTCTGCAGTAATAGCAGCATTGAGTGCAGACTCCAAGCCTCCATCAGCCATCAAGCTGCCCACCAAGAGGTCAATCATAAATCTACGGCCCGGGCTTACATTCATTTCATTTCCTGAAACTAAGAATGGAAGAAGCTATTAACAAAATAGAAATGCAAGCATGAAACAGATAGGTTTAAAATTTGAGGACCAACCTGCACTAGGTAAAAGCGCCGAGAGAGCCCGAGCCCGCTCTTCTGCTGTTGGCAGCAACACGGACCATCCACTCTGCAGCACTGCTTGAGCGGCCGACTGCACCGTATTAAGAACGCCAGCATTGCTTGCTAAAGTTACTACTGTCTGCTTCAGGCTATTGAGCAGGATACTGCCCAACCCTAAGCCAAGGCATTCCGGATCCACCTGATGACTAATGGCAGCGTGAAGCTGAAAAAAGAAATCATTTTTTGAAAAGGCAGATTTTAATTAAGAAGAGACGTGAAATCGAACAAATAAAAAAGGTCAATCCTAGAGAAACTGATTAATTTCACAGATCCAAACTTTCATCTATAAATTTGCAAAACCAAAGGGAAATGCTGGCTTGCCCAAACACATGCTAAATTTAAATTAATACTCAAAGATTATGAACTATAATTAACTATACTCTCTAAAACTCTGAACTGTAATAATCTAAAGAGCAATATAAACTTTTTCTGCTTCGTGTAGCATATCTTCAGTCACTATCAGACACTTCTAAAGAGGATATTCACTTAAAAATGCTTAAAATTCTTAGAAGCATTCAGAACCTCTGAGCACATGGGCATGTTATACAAGGGTTAATCCATTTAAGTTATATTTTTATAGTTGAAAAGCTGCTGAGAAGAAAAAAAACATCCCACTACCTGCCAAATTTCAAAGAGTATGAAGTGATAGTTATTTATTTCACTTTTTAAAATCAATAAAATTGTTTTAAAGCACATTAAGTCCATTATTTTCATCCAAGCAATTTACTGAACTTTTGTTTCAACATCTGTTCAGTGTGTGAGAAACTAAAAGTACCTGAAGTCTCAGCAGGTTTAATGTTGCCACAGCCATACATTCCTTTTCTTGAGGTGGTGGCCAGTCAGAGGAGCCATCCATTCCCTCTGTCACTTGTCTAAGTAACAGATCTAGCTGCTCAAATGTCATGGGGCAAACATCCACCACAAAAGGCACCCGCAAGCCTATTGACCATTCTGAACACGATGACCAAGCAAAGCTCTATTAACAGAAACAATATGTGAAGTTCGACAGTCATTTCCCAAATATAAAATGACACTGATTAGAGATAGCAATGTAAAGCTAACATCTGCCTTCAAACAGTAACAGAAAACACAGAAATAATATCAGCACATCTCTTGATGTGCCTCCTCCACTTGCAACCACATAAACACACACCTTACCAATCTCACAAAACAACTCTGACATTTTCCAAAATGCTGTTATGTCAGCCCAGATTCCTCACTGTTTTTGCTGGAGGAAACATTCTGCTTGACAACTCTTCACTTTTTGTGCTAGACAAGAACCACAACAGGAAAATAGCTATTTCTCAGAATACCCAACAGAGGGAAAGCTACTCATTTGTTTTTGGTAGAGGAAATGCACAAGATGTGTTTTTTCCAAGTCTTCGTTAATCCAGAATAAGAAAAGTCATGCAAGTACAGACAAAAGGACTAGAATTAGTGTACATAATTAGTGTCAATGGGAGAGAAAGACAAATCATAATTAACAGTTCAAAAAGAGAAAAAAACTTACCTGAGCAGGCCCACAAGCAATTCCAACGATATGCTTTGTGTCTAATCCTGGGAGAGCTGCAGGCTCTGGTTTGGTGACCCGCAAAGTATCAAAATGTTGACACTGATCATTGCTTCCCCAGCTATGCACTTCACTATCTTCAGTTAGTGCTAAACAATGGGTAGATCCAGCTGCCACATCTATTACTTTTTTTCCTGAAAAGATATTGAAAACATAACTTTAAGATCACGATCATTAACAGAAAAATATCAGAGGTGAGGAAAACTCTGCTAGTTACAACCATATTTAACTATGAACAGATTATGAATGTCAAGAGTCTCACCTTTGCCTTAGTAGAAGAAGAGTATAGCAAAGAAAAAACAAGAAAATACTTAAAAATTCTTAAGAGACAGCTTAAATACAAAAGTTCACAAGTTTAAAAAAAATCTTCTATTTTGTATTCCTTCTACTCAGATATTTTTTTCAGGAAAGTTTAATTAAAGATCTTCCTTCTCATCTACAAACAGATTGTAAAGTTATATTGTAGCCATTAGTTCAGAAGTATAGTTCATTTAGACCATCCATCACATAGGATTAATAATTTAGAAGAGACAGAGCAATAAAAGAGGTTTTTATCCTCCCATACAGAACCCCTGATTTCTCACAAATGCAAGGAATAATATTCACTCTGTTGCAAATTAGTCAAAAGTACTGGCACAACCACAAACTTTAGTGACACTACTTGTTGCCTCTGACTTTCATTTATTCCATTTATGTGCCTTTATCTAAGCATATATGTTATACATACTTGCCCAACAATGCAAAAACATATGTTTAGAATAAACATTTCTGTGAATATGAAAAAAGAAATGCATTAAGAACAAAGACAAGTACAAGACAAGGAGCACTGACAGTAGTCATAGTGCCTCTAAGTCTGCTAGAATTTTAAAGGTATAAATGCAAAAGTGATAGGAACTGTGTGCTATTGTCTTTTTCAATGCAATAAAATATGACTGAGTACATGGTACCATCATCGTTAAAGCTGACATCATTTAATATCCAGTAAAGAATTCAAAAAACAGCAAAAAGAACTTTGGAGTATTTTCAGCTCAGTAACTACCTTTCAAGCTTTCCAGTAGTTTGGGATATCGAACATGCTCTTCTGTTCCATGTCCAAGTCTCTGATTGTCACCTTTTCCCCAGGTGTAGACCTGGCCATCTTTGGTTAAAGCAATAGAAAACTGACTCCCACAGCGTACTTTGACAATGTCCAGATCTTGAAGTTTTTCTATCAACTTAGGAGTCTTGCAGCCATCACTGCCTCCTCTTCCCAGTTTTCCATAATCTCCGTCACCCCAAGACCACACTTGGCCTTTAAGTCAAGAGAAAAAAAAGCAAAAAATATCACACTGTTTTTTCATGTAATGAAGTTATTGGTTTTGACAAACAAGTCTGAGGTTCTATAGTAAGCATAATTTTTAATTTGCAACTTAAGAATGGCAGCTAAAAATGAATTTCTAATTGTCCACGGGAAAAAAAGGAACAAAGATATCTGAAATGTTTTCGTGTTAATAAAACTGAATATAAAACTGTAAAACACAACATGCATTGAAAATTCATCAGCATACAGAAAGTCCTTAAAAACATACGAAGGATAGGATTTACTACAAATCAAGTCTATAGTATGACCTTCAGTAAAATACTGCTCTCTTTCATTTTAAGGTATTGTTTCCAGGTTCTGCAAGTTCTTTTCTCAATATAAAATGGTCAAATTGTCTGCAAATCTTCAGTTCTTGTCATTCAACCATTTCATAAAATGAAATTAGAAGTGCCATTGCCTATATTCCTTTGAAATACACTACTAAATCTAAGTCCCAACTCAGAAACGGTCAGGTCACTCTGCATCTGCATTACAGAAAATTATGGTTCAAAAATGGCAAATCCATGCCTGCCCAAAAATAATGTCTTTTTTTACACTCTGATGCACTTATATTCCCTACTTGCATAACACAGTCTTTAAGATGCTCTGATAAATAATGGAAGCATTCAAGGAGATCATCTGAGTTTGCATTTCCTGGATAAGCAAATCCCTCAGTTTCTACATACTGCACATCATTATAACCAGATATATTTTAAAAGAGCAACTAGCTTCCAAGAACTATCTGCTTTCTAAGGGATGACTTTGGGGTTGAACCTCACACAGTAAAATTCAAGCTTTGAATCTGCCTCACACTAAGCACCTTGCTCAGGGATGCTAGAAAGCAGAATTTCAATACAGTCTCTTTTTAGCACCTCTCATGATGGGTTAACACACACAAATCTCGCACTCAAAACTCCGACTGGTGTGACAACATGAGTTATTTGCACTTACAGAGAAATGAAGAAAACTTAGATGCATAGGTACATATATGTAATATTTTGTGTGTATAATAATATACATTTACATAGTGTCATCATTTAATCCCAGCCAATAACTAAGCACCACACAGTCATCCATTCACTCCTCATCCCCCATCCCTGGTGCAACGGGAAAAAGAATCAGAAAGAGTAGGTAAAACACCTGGGTTGTGACAAGAACAGATTAATAAGTATGGGGAAATAAGCAATAACAAAAATAATAATGATGATAGTAGCAATAAAAATTCATATAATAAGAGAAATAAAACCCAAGTTGAAAAAGAAAGTGACGCATGATGCAGTTGCTCACCACTCGCTGACTGATGCCTGAGCAGCAAACCCACCCCTTCTTGCCAACTTCCCCCAGTTTACACACCAAGTATCACATTCTACATGCTTAACAGACCAAGACACATGGATATTTGTAATACACACACCACAAATGGAAATGTATATTTGCATATTCACAATGAATATATTACATACCTATGCATGGAAAAGTATTTGCATATATTATAAGCAAAGTGTATTAACTACACATATGTATTTCCCCAAAAGGAATTTTAGCTTCACATTTACACAGAATTCAAGCCACTGGAAGTAAGCATATGTGCAATACAAATATCTTAAGAACAAAAGGAATAAAAGGTAAACTTATTTAAAGTGTTAAGTTATATTTTTCTACTAACCATTTTCAGTAACTGCAAGAGTCTGAGCATCTCCACTCCCACAGGACACATCAATAACTTTGAGTCCCTTCAGTCCTGTGACCAGCATTGGGATAGTCTGATCTTCACTCGAACCTTCAAAACAAAGTAATTCTGTAAGAACCATAACCAAGGAGGGTGTGGTACGTTCTTCTGTTTGTTTCATTGAATGTGGGTGGGGGATGTTGGTTTGGTTTTGTTTTCAGATTTGAGCAGCAGTGACTAAGCCCTCATAGTTTCTTAGATATTCAACATGGATTTAACCCATAAGGTTGTCTTTGCTTGACAAAGAAAGGAACAGAGAACAATATAGATTTTCTTCTCCATCCAATTGCTTATTTGCACATAACTCTCAAATGTAGTTTTGAGAACATCCCTCCCCTAATTATTTAAATTCACATGGAAATCACATAAGGTTCTCAAATCAGCTTTGGGTAAGTTGAATAATCAAGATCACTTGAGATAATCACTAAACACTTCACTTTAAGATATCAAGTAACATACCATGACCGAGCCTGCCATAGTTTCCTCGTCCCCATGTATATAGCTCTCCTTCAGCAGTAATGGCTGCACTATAGGTGCTTCCACATGCAATGTGAACAACATGCTTCCCAGTTTGCTTTCCAGATAAAGTAGATATCATCTTAGGTTCCTCCAGAGGGCTATTCAAAGAGAAGGTGACATATTTCACAAAAGGTGATCCAGTACGTAGATTATAAAAGGTATGACATACTTGTCAGGAAAAAGAATGCCGCAATTCTACCTGCAAACTTTATTGATAATCTGAAATGTCAAGATATAAATATAGCTATATGTCAAAATCAAGTTCAGATTCTTCAACAACATACAAACCATTGAAGGCATGTCTGACAATTATTGTTTTGATTTACAATCATATTAATGCAGTGTGTTTAAAAAATATTTGTGTATCATTAAAAAAATATTATCTTTAATTGCTACATCTGAACAATTCATTTCATGACACTCCTGTGTCACACTAACTCTGCGCAACTCATTTCATACCAACTTCTGTGTAGCAACTCCCTTGCTTTATAGGGAACCCAGCACTGGGGGAAGACACTTGAAACTTCTAAAATACATTGATGTACACCCCATATAGAATACCCTTTTAGAAAATTGCCTCTAAACAGTAATGTTATTGTTTGATACAGGGAGAAAAAAATGAATTATTTATGCAATATGACTGCATAGGAAATATTTGAGTCAATCTTTCTAGAGCAAATGCTCTGTGGATGGATAAAACCATGAATAAAATGCCTAAAAACAGTGCAATCACTAGTTTACTCTCTACCTACAAGTATTTCAGAAAGCAGAATTAATACAGAACTGGGAATATTATAGGCAGAGAAAACACGAAGGGAGAAGGCAACTTCTGTTCAATAAACACAGACAAATGTCAAATGCTGAATTCAGAACACTGGTAAATAAACAACAGGATTATTTTTATTACATACACTGTATCCCCATGGCCTAGTCTTCCACCATCTCCACAACCCCAAGAGAAAACTTCACCATTTGCTGACAAAGCCAGATAGTGATGCCCATCTGAATGTGCCGCTATCTTCACAATATTTCTGGAAGCTAGACTCTGCACCAGCTGAGGTCCCTGTGAATCAAACAAGAGCAATACGCTTACAAAAATTGCTGATATTTTCCATCACTTGTCTAATACAGAATAAGCAGGTACAGTTAAAGCCAAATCCACCATTTGAGTCTGACAGAAACAATGATGTGAAGTTATTTTGTTCCCACTCTTATAAGGTCTTCAGTGTTTATGAAAATGGTGTTTATCTTAATCTTACAGGCAATCTTAGTGATAAACGTTTCCGTAGCAGTAGGTTTTTTGAGGCACAGTGTTTCATCACTGAAGCAAACTCCATTTGGCATCTGCCAATTATCAAAAGGCGGCCAGTATATCCATGAAAGCAATTATCCCTGGATTCCTAACTTCTAGCCTAACAGAAATTACAGAAACCAGATGCATTTCATCAAATCGATACAAGAGATCAAACTCACTATTTCTGAAAGTTCAAAACCAACACAGAAATTCATAAAAAAAAAGTCAGCACGCTTCCATCTGCTCTTCCAAGACACTGTAAGGAGCAGATTAAGTTAAGGGGCAGACTTAGGCTATGAAGCAATACAGAAGAGAATTCATCTTTAAAGACACATAAAAAAACCCTCTCACCAGAGTATCACTGTTGTACGCCTGTGTATAAACTCGTCCGTTCCTGGATAATACTAGAAAGCGTTTCTCTGCGCAGGCAACTTGCACGACGCCAAGATTGGCAAGTCCTTCACATTGAATTGGACCACTCACGTTAGCATAATATTTCCAACCTATTAAACCCCAAGCAATGACCTCTTGCAAAGATCCCTAGAAAATAAGAAGTTCTTCAAGTACTAATTTTGAAATCGACAACTTGATAAAAAGCACAGAGCAGATTACTTGTTTAAGCTTTTATATGCCAAATATACTCAAATCTGTGACAGTCCTAACTGCCAGCAGTTAATAAAGCTTACCTATTAGAAGACATGAAAATCAAAGACTTGCATGCATTATATTCAGTGTAACCTGGTATTGAATAAGCTATAAATATCCACAGTAAATGTTCAGAGATTTTTCACATTGGTAAGCTTAACATTTACTTTCTTTTTCTAAATATGCCATACCCACAACAAATGACCTGATCTTGATCATTTACTTTGACAAGCACAATGGAGCAGCTGAAAATATGGTAGAATTAGCCATAACATTGTGATAAGAAAGAACAGCTCACAAACCACAGAACTGTACTCCAGGACAGACTGAAAGAGCACTGATGTAACAAATGACACCCAAGTAAAACAAATGTAATTACCTTAAGTTACCTTGTGAAAATCAAAAGGAAATTTCAAGAATCATTTTCCTTACAAACTGAAAATCAGTTTTGCTTTTAGGAAAAATATCTTACTAAGTTTGACATTGCAGTTACCTTATGAGATGTGGGAGAGCTACACTGTGGAGGCATACACGGGGTGGCTAGACGATCTAAATGGGCCATGATCACTACAGCTGTTTGTCTCAGATCAATTGCTAGCTCATTGTCCTGTGGTAAAGTCAGATACCTCAGAAAACTTTCATTTGGACTGAGAGGATAAGTCAAGAGCTAGAAAAGAAAAAAAGGTAGTCAGCAGAATTCTGAAGGATAAACAACATATTTTACACATGCTGAGTCTCTGCACAAGTTTAAGAGAAATTTTTAGAGTAGATGAAAACTCCAAACACACACGTTGAGACAATAGTTATATTGTGAATAGAACAGAAGATTACAAGAATAAAAGTGATTTACTGTGTTTTACGAACCTCAATAATATTCAATTAACTTCAAACAAAAACAATCCAAATGTGCAGAAAAGTTAACTAACCCCATCTGTAAGTTGACTATCACAAAAGCGTTAACTGAAACACAATGGTTACTTCTAATTATACTATTAACATTCCTCCTCCTACCCCAATAAACTTAAATGTACACATGAAAACCAAGCAGCACTGGTGTACATACATCTTACACGGGAAACACTACTAGCTAATTTTGTTTGGATAATTTTATTATTACTTTAGCCAGTCAAATGAAATGTGATATCAATATAACATCTCTTTTAAATATCTTTTTCTCTTTCATACCTGAATTTCTTCCTCAGTGTTGGGCACATCTTTATTACATATTATACTCTGAAATCTTTGTAGTAAAGGTAGAAGGGGTGCACTTGTTCCCTGTGCAGATCGCTCATTGTCTGTTTCCCTTGTTCCATTATCCCAAAGTTGAAGCAACAACATAACAGCAGACAACATTTGGCTGAAAGGGGAAGTTTACATCTTCTGTTAACAAACGTTCCTGAAAACATTAAAACTTTCTACGTTTTGAAGATTAGCTATACCAGATGTCACAGCTGTCTAATTTAAACAGATTATAAAAATTCCAAAAATTGCAGTCTAGCTCACAAAAGATCTTGATGAACATTGCATTGCAAAAAAAGCTTATATGCCTTGAACACCAATTAATACATTAAATGCAAATCCATGAAAGCTCAAGACAGGTACTGCTCTGGCCATTACAACAGACAAGGAAAAATACATGCACTCATGCTCCTCACCTCAATGTACCCCTCTGCACTGCCAGCTCTAGCAATATAGCAAGCGCCAAGTGCTGGTCTTGTAATGGAATGTTTCCTGGCCCTTTGGTACCGGGAGCTCCATGCACATCTCTGTTCAAAAGTCAAACAATATACATTAACTAAGTAGTTATGTACCGCAAAAAAATGCATATTCACTTACCAAAAGTATCCTCAGCACACCAAGAACTGCTAAACATATAGAAATATAAAATTGGTGATGAAAGCAGCTGAGAAGAGCTGACACTTCATACATCATCCATTTTCAGAGTGCCAGATAGGCTTTAAAACTGTCTCAAGCTTCACTATCTGCCATATAGCTGTATTAAACATACTAAGAACATGAAAAACAATTTTCAGAGGTGAAATTCAAATATTCCTTATGATAGTCACTATAAGGATTTAGTTCCAGTATTCAAAATACAATTAATTTCTGCAAACTATTGTAAAAGGGTAACTTTAAGACTCTTTAAACAGGGAAAAGCAGGAGTGTTCCAAGTCCAATATGTGTTTATTTTCCATCCTATGCACAAAAGTCTATTATTTTACTATGCTAATAAAGTACAATTAAGTGTATACATACACTGTATTACCAAAGCACTCTTCATATGGATACAGTTTACATTGGTGAAATACTTTTCAGGGAGATCTATAAGCAGTGATTCAGAATACTCAATTACAGATTTTTTTCTTAAATAGTTAAAGGAATTAAATCACATTTAAAGAGCATAATTTCAATAGTTCATCTATTTTTTGCTTGCTTGTATGATGACATTAGAAAACTAAAGCAATCTTTTAAATTTTCTATAAACTATTGATACTGTCAGCTACTAAGAAATGCAAGCTTGCCATTTAACAGCTACTTCAGCAATGCTCAAAAAGAGAAACTTACCCAGTCACAACAGACCTTAGGAATTTAGTAGCTCTTTCCACCACTTCCAGCCATACAGAAGATACAGTCCCTTCATCAAAAAGGGATGCCTCTGGTAGAGCTCGTAGTGCATCAAGTGATTCTTGTAATAATTCACTGCACAGGTCTGCATCTTCACCTAAGGAACACAATAATATCAGTTACACGTCCAGTCTTTACAGAAGTTATAAAAAGTTTTAGATGCAAAGTTTTGTGGATTTCTTTTAACCTCAAGCTTAAAGGTTACTTAATACATACAAAGTTCTCAAACTTCACACAAACGTTTTGAGTGCAATGCTTCTGTGAGGCAGCTAACTCTTCAGAAATTACATTTAGAAAGGTGGTAACTCTTAAATCAGCTAATTCCACTATGCATCAAATGGAGAAATTAAAAGAACTAGGAGCTGGCTGAACACCGTGAGCTGAACAGCTCCCATGTGAACAAACAGCCCAGATTAAGACAAACAGCAGGTCAAGTTACAGTGGCACAAATGACAATTCTGCCAACCTCTGCAATTTGACAATTTCCAACAAGTATATAAATCATATGCAAGTCTCACACTACTGCTCCAAAGCCCTTCTCTCAGCTGCTACTATCATGTGCCAAAATGGTGGATCGACTCTGTCTGAAGAATAAATCTTAGCTTTTCTGAAACCTGGCATTAAAAACACATTCTCTTAATGAACTCTCATATCGTTTCCCTAAGCATAAAAGTATTGCAGCGCAATACAGCAATGGTACTGGCTTGGATGGTTTCAATCAGCAACAGTATTGTTGGGTATAATGTCATAAAAATATAACACACAATTATGCAAATCTAGCATTTATTTAACTTTCAGTATAGTTCTATGCAAATATTTAATATACACACATGCTTTAATGAAGCATCTCTCTTCTAACGAAAAGTAGATGTAATATGCTACAGAGTAGACCTACCTGACCTCCAGGCTCTACGAAGGAACGCAAATGCAAATGAAAGTGCTGCTCGGGATCCAACTCGTGCAAGTCCTTCTACACCTTTGCCTACAGGTCTTGGGCTATATAAATTTACATTGTTTCAATAAAATGTATACAATTATACATTCATATTAGTATACATAGTATTCAACGATTTTATAATTTAGCCATACGTATGCATATACAATTACATCATTTTTATTTGTAAAGAACTGTAACTGTCTCTTGAAAATGAAAGTGATCAACACTCAAATGTCAACAACCAAAATGCAACTTCAGCTGCCTCAAAGAAACCTATCCAGCCCCCAACATCAATAAGCTTCACAGAGAAAAAACAAACTAGACTTACATAATTGACTGTCATCACAAAGGTGCCTGTAAGTTACTCAGAGTGAAACTGTGATAAGTGTATTCAAAATACACACAGGTAAGATACTTCGTGTACTCAGGAAGTTAACTTGGACTGCATAACTATGCTTATAGCCTATTCTTTTAGATGAATCTTGAACTATTTAGAATTAATTCCACCAATTTTGTCATTTCTTATCTTTCCATTCAAGTGTCAACGTTAAGTATTTCTCCTTACAGTTTGAACTTTTGTTAATACCCACTGGACTCTCATACATTCCTGTTTACTTTTAAGCAAACAATCACATTAATTAAAGTAAGCCTTCCTTTGTACTTAATGACATGAGATTCCCTACTGCTTCATCTCAGAGACACACCAACAATTCTGTTCTCTTTTTAATCTCACATCAAAAGAAAGCACTAGGACTGTTAGGACAGACTATTCAGAGAGAGATACCATTGTCAGAACTCCAATTCTATAATAACTAGTTATGATATCTACCCACCATCTTTTTTCATTTTTGAAGCTAGACAAAAATGTAACATAAAAGTATCCCTGGCTGAACTGCTTGTTCTGTCAGACAGCATCCTTGTTCAGCTACTGCGTAGCTTCTTTAATGCCTCATCTGATAGATTTTCCTATTTCTAGGTCAATAAGCTATCTAGACATAGAAAGTAATCAGAAAATATCTTATTCAGTTAGTTCTCTGGAAACAGTTTCATATAAAACGTACAATTACACCATTTCTCACCCTAGTTAAGGAAAACTATGTTCCACTTTTACATATTTGTATTTTAAAATTTGTTACGTGCCTTAACTGAGTCAACATGGACAAAAAGTAGTAAAGTTATTAGAACTATGTAACCTCCATCAGCCTAATTTCTGAACTAGGCTTCTCCATACTTTCTAGCTGAACAGAACAAAAGGATACTTCAATAAAAGTATGCTTAGAGCTCAAAGAATCATATCTACAATGCACTACAATAAAAATCCACTAGTATGAACAGAGAGATTATAAGCAATCATCAGACAAGGAGGAAAACTGCACAGCAGACAACATCAAGTAAAACCATCTTAATAAATAAGAAGAGTTTCTTCACTGCTAGTGTTTCACAAAGAGGAAGAAATCACATTTAGCTCTCACACGAGACATCTATGACTTTGATAATGTATTCATTTGTTCATGCAGGTGTCATTACCTTTTCTTATCCACAGCAGGCAGAGGAATACTACTGCTTTTCCACTTAACTTTGACATTCTCCTGAAGAACTGTTCTGTTCAACGCAATGAAATATCGTTCCAGGATAACTAGCCTCTGCTTTAGCCTCATAGCTGAAAGAGCTGTTGTAGCAGTTTGCGTGGCCAGAGTTTGCTGTTCCTTCACTAGTACATGAAGGCATTCCTTCAATTCATTCACATCTGAGAATCACAGAAAGATATTATTTTATGCGTGTTTATCTTCGTTATATAAAGCATCAAGAAAAATCAAGACAAACCGTAAACTGTGAACTGACCAGAACTCTGAACCTCAAAACTCCGTTTCCATATTTAATGTGCACACTTCTAATCCACAGTATTATTCAAACATACTTCACAAGGGTTTAGACAAAGTTTATCACCAAAACTGGGTTTGGGTGAACCCATTTGAACCTTCGTATCTCATGTCTGAAATAAAAATATCATAGGAAATACTTATGCATTTTAAAAAAAAAGTTAGATAGCAAATTCTTGCCATCCTCTGACCTCAGAGTTCCTTCTCTTACATGCAGGCAACAACCCTGCAAGCCCCCACAAGGATATGCTTTCATTTTGCACTGATACACATCATCTTAAGTTTAGCAGAAGTTAAAAACTACTTTCAGAAGCTCTAGGATCACTTCCAAGAGCTGATAAGCTTCTGAAACAAATAATGTCATAAATTTATTTATTAATAGTACTTCCAAGCATCTTAAAACATCTGACTTAAGTAACAACACTAGAGAGTTAATTCCTCACTAACCAGAAAAAGTGGTCAGTCAACAATCCAGTAATGTAACAACAGACAGTAAGTACGCTACCAAAAAACAAAGCCACAAAACTTGAAAACAAAAAATTGGGAATTGTATATTTTTACATTCCCTGTAGTTTTAATTCCTAGAACAAAACATCAAAGTCTCTTCTGTCACTTTATTAACAGTCTCATCACAGAGCCACCCCTCTCTGCTTTGCACTGAATTACTGTACTCATCCCTCAGCCAACCACATTTGTTGCCCAGCTGTTACACAGAAGCACCTTTGTTTTAGCTGACACCTAAGGGATACAATAAAACCCACACGTCCACATATATGTAACAGTATTTGTGAGAAGCTGGACAAGACCTTAGAAAGAAGCAACGCTTTTTTTTGAACATTTGCCTCCAAGCTACAGATATTTAGACAGAGTTATGGTAGTCTCTAGAGCTGAAAATTCTATCTAATGAGGCATAATAGTTTTTGCAAATGTAATTGCATAAAATATCCAAGGTTTTTTATCCCCTCTACAACAAACGTCTGCATACCCAGCAGAGAATTCAAGCGGCATTCTCTGCCATGGGATCACATTGCACAGTCATTTATGTTTTCTTGTCAGCCATCACCCCAGTCTGTTTTTGACATTGCTACTCACATGTCACCATTTCGTAATGTCTTAGATTCCTTTCCCTGAGGCAATTTACATCATTGCACCTGACTATGAGGAACAAACTTATTTTTTTAATGAGTAAGAACAGATTAAGAAGTGTTCCTTGCAGTCTTATCTATTTTTTTTTAAATGTCTAAAGCAGTAGCAGCTATCATACACATTCATACCTTGATTCAAAACAAGAAACCTGACAAAATCAACAAGAAACACAATCAAAAAAGCCATGCTGTCCCTAATATGAGCCCCGCAAAATTCCCCAGAGGACTCTATAGCACAGTCAAATATTGACAAGTTATATACAGTTACTTACAATCATAATGTGAAATTATACACAAATAGAACAGATGCCTGACACAGGTATGTTTGATTCATTTGGTTTTGGCTTTTATAATGTTTTTTAACATTACGACCACGTAGAAGTTGACTTGAAAGACTTTAGTGGACAACTCTATCAAGTCTCAAGCTCCAATATACCTTGGGTGATCCAACTAAAATTTTGTTTCACTAAATAACACGATTTTGAGAGAAAAAAAATCTCAGTTGTAAAGCATTAGTATTACTCAGAACATCAAAGTTAAAACTTCTACAAAATATAAACTACATGTTCCACGGCTGCTGCTGTTATCTTAGGTACGCTTTAATCTCCATTTGGTAAGCAAAAGCACAAAAAATATCTAGAAGCACATGGCTTCTGTACTTTAGAGTACCATAAGAAAACATGGTCAATACTGACATGCCAGTTTCATGATCCCTCTAAATAAACCCCAAGAAAAGACACAGATTTGGGGCATCTGAGGGCAACCTGTAAAACACTCAACATCCTACTCAATAATCTGACAAGTGACTCGACATCAAAAAAAAAAAAAAGAGAATACCTCACAGGTTCAACTTCATTTTGATACAAAACCAGCATATGGTTCCATGGACTATGCAAGGTTTCAAAAAACAAAACTTTGCAACAGCACTTTTTAAAGTAAAGGAATTTAAAAGGAAGATATTTTGCTTTCCTTTCAATTAAGTCAACATGAACAAATAATCAAACTAAGACACTATAATCTACTAAAAATATGTCTCTGCATTTTAAGAAATAATATGCAAATAATTAAATTTTCAAGTGATAAACCCTAAGAAAAACACAGTCTACACATTCAGAAACCAGTCATACGAAAAACTGTTCAGTTGAAACATACTCATTTCAAATACTTCTCATATACTGTGTGCAAAAATTTTTTTTAATGGAAAAGTATTTAGCCTCACCAAGACTCAAACAATATAAAAATAACCTGCATGAAGCATAAATTGAAGTTTACTCAATTCAGTTGTAGTAATTTTTTTCCTCACTTCTCACCTTGTCTTCACAATCTCAAGAATGCAAAAGAAAGTTCAGATGCAAAGTACAGTAAAGGCTGGAACAGGTTATAATAGTCCTGTAATTCAGACATCTCAAACCCATGACTGTCTTGTTTTATTAAAAGTAATACTATTTTTAAGGCAGATATATCTATACAGTTTCTCACTTTAAATCTCCTTTTATCCTATATGTAAATTTATCTTTACAAAGATTCAGCTCAGCTTTAGAAAGTCATCCCAGTGAAACTGATTTCAGCAAACTCTCAACTCTGAACAACACTTATTACCGATGAACTTAACAGACTAATGAGAGAATAGCTTATTAATAGTAACGATTCAAATTTCATCTGAGAAGGTTACATGGAACTCTAAACAAAATCATTCCTACACCACTACACCAGCCCTTGATGCTAACCAGGCTTTGCTTTGTCAGTTATTTTATGAAGGGTGGACACACATTATTTACCTCATCCATACTCTCAAATGTGAGAGCTCAAATCCTATCATACAAGTCTAAATTCTCAAAACTACCATTAGCAGAATACTTGTTAACTGAGAACTACACAGGTAGGTTTCTGGCTGCAATAGTAATTGGTAAGGATTTTACCATCTTCTGTTAAAATGTATCACCTCTCTCCCTCTCCTCAGCAACTAACATAACTAGCATGTCTTCACTTCTTTACTGCTCCTGCCAGAAGTTCCCTGCATTACAAGAAAAAATAACTGGTAGTGTTTAACCCAGATCATTTAACAGAATGGCATTAAGGAGTGACACACTATTTAGGTATGCCAGCAAAACTAAGGGCAGGCAGAGCAAGCAGCTGAAGACAGTAACTTCTTAAACCATCTTGGCCACAGCCAGAAAGGTAACCTGACATGAGTCTTAAGACATGTAGCCTGACTAAAGGCACCTTTGCTCCTGTTTTAGCAGCTACAAAAAAAACCCAAACAAAAACGAAAAAAACTTCACACCACAAAAACACACAACAATTTACTAAAGGTTTCTTACTATTTCTTTCATTAGCTCTTGTAGGGTATGCCACAGGACCCTAACTGGTAAACTAAGGACCTCAAAAACACCAATATCAAACTGAAAAGTTTTAAGGACATCAGTTGAGTCGCAACCTCTAGTAAAGGCAAACAGAGATGTTACAGAGTAGAGATATTTCAGACCAAAAAACTTAAAACACATTTCAAACAAAATATGGCAACAATACATTGTTATAATAAGCACACATTCCTGTCTGCAATAGAATTAATGTGCTCTAATTTCCTAGAGATTTTTACATTTCATCTCCTCTTTTCCCTTCCACTACATGGTATTTCCACTAGACAAAGCACAAAGAAACGATGCAGTTGGCTTGGCTTATCAGGTATCTAATAATCCTACAAGCCACCACCCCAGAATGAGTGGATTCAAAAGTTAGAGGGAAAGACAAATAATGAAATCACATACACATTATTTCCTTCAGAAATGAAGCTAAATACACTCTCAAAATTATTTCACACCAACAAAGAATATACTTTCTAAAGGGCATTTAGCTTTTGCTTCCTTTTGTCTGTCCACCTATTCATAAGATGACCATCAACACATTTCATCTTATTAGTGTTCAGGACAAGAAATAATGAATAGTTGTATGCACGTTCTGAATGTGTCTCATTATGAGGCTGGGCGCCTAATTTTCCAAGATTTATATTGTGAGCAAAACTTGTTTAAATTGATGATCAAATACTCATATACAGAACAAAATAGCAAGAACCGAGACTCATGTATATCATGTATATGCACATACTCTTTAAGACCATAAAACAGAAAACCAGATACTTGGAGCTGGACGACAGCTTTCAGTTTTGAGGAGTGGGTAGAGGAAGGGGAGATGGTGAGTTAAAAAAAAAAAAAAAAAATCTCTTCCAAGTGGTAAGAAAGCAAAAGAAAAAACAGGGATGAAGGAGTTCTGAGAAATGTAAAACACAGGAGGTCAAATTTCATTCTCTGAATGAACCATTCTTTCATTAGAATTTCTAAATCTAAACTTAAAAGTGTCAATCAAGACATTTTATTCAAGTAGAAAATATCACTACAAAGGAGGTTAAAAAGTTTTTTGAATCCCGTATCTGCTTTCAATTACTTTTTCACAGCACCTATTTAATTTTGGAACTAATAGCCCTTAGGGGATGAAAGCTCTCCAAATCTCCTCTCTCCCAAAGTAATCACAGAAACATTCAATTACTGTTGGTAGTGACATGTATCTCAACAATATGTCACTGAGCTTACATGGGTAATTTTAACCTGACCCCTTAGGTATTACCTCTAAAGCATTTCTTAGTTCAAACAGCTGTACTAACAATACAGGAAAAATAAGATGCAGGCACAGTCTGTAAACAAACTCTTCTTCATGCATGAAGAAACCACAAACGTGCTACACTGTAACACTGATTTACCAGCAAAGTAGCGTAATTCACAGCTAATATAAACCAGATCTGACTACACAAAAAACCCCATATTCCCACTTCAAGTGTATATGGCTTATTCATTTAAGGATCTTCGTATTCAGGTAATTCCTTATTTTGTCCTATAGGGGAAACAGAACAGTAGCCTTACTATTGAAACTTCCAAGTAGAAAGGTGCATTGTCTCGTCAGAAGGCAATTAAGGTGAATTTAAACTTTTTAAGTATGTGATATTTAGTATCTCAAATGTACAAGATGAGATCACATTACACTGAATCTGAAGCATAATCTATTTAACAGTTTTTAAAGGTAAGTTTTTACACATACAGTTGTTCTATCAGTTGAGATGTTTGTTTTGTCAAGAAATAAAAATTACCTGACCTCGAGTGGTTTTAAATAAATCCTCAACTATATTCATAGTCAAAAGTGAGCTGTGTCTACAATTTTAAGCTTTGAGAAAGATTTAGCAAGTGCTTTTTCTCAAAGATTTAAAAAAAAAAAAAAAAACAAAAAACCAAAAGCAACCAAAAAAAAAGCAAAACACAACAACAAAAGAAACAGAATACATTTGAAGGGAAAACCGTACTTTCAGATGGAAGTCAAAAATACGCATATCTCTAAGATTTTACATCTACAAAAGACATGGCATGTTGTAGGGTTTGGACAATCATTTCAAAAGTTTTCCTCTTTTTCTTCCTATATCCAGGGCTGAATATCTGGGCTTCTCTCCAGACCATACAAAATGGTAAAAAATTAATATTTTCAGAAAAGAAAAGTGATGAAAGTAGTAAACCAAGACTTTTAAGAGGAATCAGAAGAACCAGCTAATGAGCACAGAATCTGGTAGGAACAGGATAGGGCGAGCATGTTTTAAAAGACTCATGTAAAAAATGAGGCTTGAATAGTTTAACACTGACATCACTTAAGACCTGAATATGAAATGGACATGTACTCAGATGCAAGAAGGAAGGATAAAGTCAAATGTTGACTTACTCATATATTTATTACTCATGTATTTTTACAGTACTTGGCATAATAAAACAAGTCCAAAGAAAGATATGACCTCTCTGCCCTGTTCTGGCAGAGAAGTGATCTCAGCATAAATTAGGACTTGTGAAAGTATTTTGCTTCTCTGAACTTTCGCCAGGATGACAAAACACAAGTTTGAGACAGGACAAAAGTACTGCCTCTCAACATATTTTATGAACAGGTTTTTTTGCATGCTCTCAAAATCTCTCAGCCCTCATGGGAGAGGGATGTCACAAGGCCCACTGACCTGGATTAGCCTGCTGAAGTTCAATAACATGATACTCCACACTTCTTTTCAAAATAGGATTGTATTACTGCACTTCTAAAACAGTTACACACTGTCTAACATCTAGGTACTATTTTCATAATGTAAGACTGTAAATCCTTAAACTCGATATAAATAATTCAGGATATTGGCCTGAAACACAAACTTCATATATTCCTTCAGTTCTTTTTGTAAAGTAACTCCAAGCACACATCTCCAAATTATACCTTACTTGTAAAGGAATACAAAACATAAATGAAAACATAGTAAGTCTTTAATTCTTACTTCATCAGCAACAATGTATTTAAGAAACAGTATTCCTTTCCCAAAGTTCCTTTATGCTATTGACAGGCAAATATTCAAAGGTTCATTTTATTTTTATAAAGGATGACAGAAGAAAAGTGTAAAACACTTATTTTGACACAACACTTATACAAAGTATCAAACTTGAAGTGATTCTCTGTATTTGTCAAAATTTATTGTCAAACCACAAAGACCACAATGGCTCAAGAGGCTGTATTTCTGATAAATACAAAACAAAAAGTCACCTATAATCATGAAAAAAAGCCACCTGTTACACCTTTATACTGCAAATGTGTTTGTAGTGTTGTTTAAGGATTTGTATGTCACAGCTATGTGATGCAAAGTTCAATTAAAAAGAGTAAAAGAGCAGGAATATAAATTAATTACATAAAGTGTGTGTTATTTCCAGAATAAGTATCTACATGTGTGCCAATAAACCATACTAAATATAAACACCAAAAGTAAATACAAGAAAGTAAATCATTTCATTCTAAAATCTCCAAACACACATGCATCCCCTTAATCTTTTCTCTTTTTTTCTATTTTTAAGAAATGATTGGATGGTGTGCTTTAAGGACAGGTCTTGTCCCAAACACCTCAGTCAGTCGAGATAAATTTGGTAAGATACTTGGCCTTTAGATTACCATTTCATAAAATAATTCTGGTTTGCTTTTCAGCAACACTAAATCAAAATACAAAACAACTGTAACACGACCTTCAGCTTAGGTTTCCTAATACATTCAATGCTCACTCTCCCTTCCACTGTGGTGGCAATTCTTTTAATTCCTCGTACATTGCAAAATTCTGTCCCACTACTAGAGTGACAGCAAGTCCATCTGTTCTCCTGTCCTTAAGAAAAGGGAGCAAACTAGCTGGCACAGAGCAGAGGACAGCAGACTGGCAGCTGACAAGTGGGTCAACAGAAACAAATAGCTTTCCCAGCAAATGGGGCTACACAGATGCAGGTTCTGGCACTGAAGAAACAATACTTTCTCCAGGGATCTCCAAGTACTTCTGGGTGAAGGGAAAGGAAAAGGGGCACAATAGATGTCTTCAAAGTTTCTACATGCCAGCATACAAATCAGGCAATACCAGGTACCAGAAGTCTAAAACAAACCACCAAATTGAAGCTTCTTCTGATCTGCTATTTTTAAACACGGACAAATTTAGACAACGAATTGCAGCTCTGCAGTAATCAGCAGCCATGAACTTCAACTGACTTCAATACAAAACCCAGGATTTTATAGAGCCATACATGAAGACATGAACGCACAAATCATTTTTCCACTGCCATCACAGATGAGATTACCGTTCGCAAAGGTCACAACAGACACTTAATTGAACTAATCACTTCAATCTTCCTTCCACGATTCACTCAAACTTACCTACCAGACCATGAAATCAGAAAGAAAAATCACCTATTAAATTGTTATTGCCTGTAGAAAATGCAGGCTTTGGAATCTAAGTAATTATTTTTAGTGTCTGCAACTGAAAAGAAATATTCTGAAGACACCATAACATTTCATTGTAGAACTGCATTTGTTACAAGTCAGTTTATCATTCCTTCATGTAGCATGAAAGGTACAAATTGCGTCTTCAAGTCATGAGTCTAATGAAATCTGAAAGTAATTATAGTAAATGTTTAACTTCAACCACAGTTAACCACTTACCCAACTTAATCCACTAACCTAACGTATGCATCTGTCAGCAAGTACATTTGATCCACTCATGCTACAAAAGCAGTCATCAATACAGAATACATAATACTTCAGTGAGAATGACCAAAATAGCTCTAATACCTGGTTGTTTGCCCCACACCCAACTCTCAACAATTGATTTAGCCCTGTAAGTGGGTGGCGGAGTCTCTTCCTCATCTTTCTTTTCTTTGTCATTTTGCTCTTCTTTCTTTGATGCAGTTTGGCATTCAGTGCTATCATCTAAAGAAAAAAAAACACAGGGGAGAAAAAAAAAAAAGGAGATCAGTCAAAATTCTAAGATGGAATTCAGTTCAAGGGGGAAAAACATAAAGGTGAAACACCTAGCCCATAAGCTTACAGCAATATTGTCTATCATTAAGAGTACAGGGAATTACACATAAGAGAAGTACTATTTTCCCATGTCAACTGTCACAGGTGCTAGGCCTCATGTTACATTTCGTAAGACAGTGACCTTAGAAACTAGAAATCACTGCTGTAATCTCTTAGGAAGGATGAACATTTAATATCAATAACATCATATTAGACTTGCAAACAATTTGCAGCACACAGTATTTCAAAGGATGCACTTTGGATTTTGCTCCCAACTATCTGCATTTCTGCAGTATTTACTTGTTCTCATACTCAATTTCTAACAAAGAAAAAATATGAAAATTGCTTTAATTTTAAAGTCAAGGAGAGCTATATATTGGCATTTACTGTAATTTTATGCAGCACTATTCCAACATCTGTAATGCATCTTGGTAATCACCAGCAAGTAATGAAAATAATACCACCACTTTCTGCCCAAGCAACAAAACAGAATTTGCAATCCTTTTGAGATTACTTTCATAAAGACAGAACATAGACACAAGTCATTTATCTCCATAATCAAAGGCTGCATTAAAGTCCCAATTTTCTAAACACGGAAGAACTAAACAGCTGGAAGTCTCTCCTTGTGCACATAGTATGGTTATGGATTTCCATATCCATACCTCCAGTCAGTTCAACACAAAATACTGCCTTGCAATTAAGGGCCACACTGGCAACTGTTTTCCTCAACCTGACCACCTTTTCTACAAATATCCCCCGAAATTTCTCAAGTCCAGCATTTGCAACTTGCCCTTGAACAGCTTAGTTCCAGTCATTTTGACCAAGCTCTTAAAAGTTAATGTGCCACCATTCTCATCTGCCCCACCACCCCCCTGCCCCAAGCATCCTGACCACACAAGCCAGATAAGCATGTTAAGAATCAGTATTGTGTCTATTTTTTCCTAGCCCATCCCTCACATTCAAAATTTCTGAAATGTGCTGGTACAAATCCATAAAACAATAAGCAGCAAGAGATTCACAGCTATAGCTAGACATAGCACTTCCGACTGCAGCCTGCCTCAAACTCACCATGACCCCACTTGGAGATCAAAGGCTCTTATTACCTCAGAACACACATCAGACTTACACAAAAAAAAAATCAACTATCCTTTCCACCTGGCCTGAAAAGAAATTAATGCCTCATCTTGTTGTAACTGCATCTGTGATGTCTCTTTGTTAAATATTTGTTGTCTACAGTCTTAACAACAGCACCTCTTAAAATAAACATTTTTATAAGGTACTTTAACTGTTTGAAATTAAAGCCATTGTTTCCTAATCTATAACACACACCAGAGCTGAGGATGTGGCAGATGAATACCCAAGAAAAACAAGATATATCTGAAGTATTCATGCTGCAGCTGAGATTGTAGACTAAGGAAGAGATAGTAGAGTCATTTGAGAACACAAAAAAATAGTTTGGAAATCCCACTTGTAAGTGGCAATCAGAGAGAGTATCATCATTTCTCTCAAACACCAAGAAACAGCCAATAGTACAGCAGTCATCAGCATGATAACACACATCCAATATGTAACTGAATCTTGCTGTTTATATACTAAGGTACAAGCAAATAATATTAAAGGCACAGATTCCAATTATAGAGTTAAATCAGTGACTAAGGACCCTCTTTAGCCCCAGTAGTTCAGAATACTCCCACAGTAACACCATGATCTCACTGTTTCTACACGCACCCACACATCTAGGTACACACTCCACAGGGTCTGGGATCGTGAGTAGAAGGGTGTTGTGTCAACACACAACGTATCACAGGCAGCTGTAAGAGAATTTGTCACACTTTTTAAGAGATCCCTAGCAAAGGATAACCAAGGGGTACAGTCATTTTGTCCAACTCCTCGCTGCAAATAGAGAAGGTCCCAATCCGGTTGGGAGCTTAAGCTTTGTATTGTGTGAAAACAACATTGAGATGCAAACCCATAAAGTGGACTTTTTTTTTCCTTTGTCTATATGAACAGACAAGGGGAGCAATGAGGGAAGAAGTGGGAAGTAGATGAGATAGAAGTCACATCAGATGTCTACATCAAATTGTTCCACAAAGACTTTTCACTATACTTGCAAAAAAACACTTGCTCCGTAAGGGTCAAAATTACTATCAGTGTACACTGAAGCAGCAACACAGGTACCACAATTGGGGGAGCTCAGTTATGCTTCACAAAAGGCATTTTTAAAAAGGGAGGCCCAAAGATTTTTCAGAAAGAGGGGCAGGGAGGAAGAAATCTTGAGTGAAGCCAGCACAGGCCAAAATAACAATTTCCAAAACAATAAATGCAAAAACAGGCTGCAATGTGACAATCTGCTTTAATTTCTTTTTTCTCAGACTGAAGTATGAACATTGTGGTGGGCGAAAACAACTCTGTAACATTCCCCTGAAAGATCTTTGCTTAACTATGTTTTGGTTTACAACCCTCAGCTTCAAAGCTAAGGCAGGTGTGCTTCGCCAGTCTACAACTGAGCAACTGAATCATCCTCAGCTCAGAAATCAAAGTGCAGTAGCTCCATCTTGCACAGCAACAACCTAATATAAGTGAAGCATAAAAAGGAAGCTATTAAAGGTGGACCTTAAATTTCATATTCAATGAAGAAAATAATCAATAACTGCCTAGTTGCCTCTGGCACCTGTTACAGTATGATCTTATGCTGCTCTTAAATGCCAATGAACCAATATCCTTAAGAATCCCTCAATAGAAACAAAAAGCAAGCAATAGTTTCCCAACAGATGTTGCCATTCACAAGGCAAAAAGTTACAGAATGTGCTTTGGCAAAGGCTGTGTTTTACAATCACTCTAAAATAGTGTTTGATAGTCCCAGATCCAGGAAGTAACTGGGCTGCAATACAAAATAGTAATTTTCTGTCAAAGAGCTTTTCTTTTATATATACGCACATATATACAGACATAAACACACATACAAACTTCCAGGTGTAGAAGCCCAGATGATGGAAGATTCTAATCCTCTAACCCTCACCAGAAACAAAATGTCTTCTCTTCCTTGGTAGATTATTTTTTAAATTACATTCATTAAATTATCTGTTGACTATGCAATAAAGCATTTAATATTCCTGAAGTCAAACTGTACAATGGGCTAACTACAGACTTCCCTCTCCTGCAAAGAGAATACAATAATTCACAGCTGAGTACCGACCACTTGAGCCAATGGTTACAGCCAGTTCAGCTGAGCTGGAGAAAGCAGAAAAGAAGGAGAGAAAAGACGCACTTCTCACTTTTAACAAGTTCTTTCTTGCACAAAAAGGGAGGCTCGAATAAGGAACTTTCCTACATGCCTGCTCACTACTATTGTTTGACACATATGTCATCTGAATATAACCCATTTCCACATACTGCTATTCTTACCACAAAGATTTGGTCTCTGACAGCCTCTCTGGAATTGCTGATGGCGTTTGGACTTGATTACCTATTTGCAGGTGCAACACTGAACAAGGTTTGTGGATTCAGCAGCACTGGGCTGACAAAGGTCCAACTTTCAAGACAGAAAGAACAGAACAGAAGAGGAAGCTCATGGTGTTTACCAAAGGACAGAAGCAGGAAGCTGACAACTCTGTATTTTTGTCCTGGAACTCAAAACAGCTGAAACAAACATTCCCACCTATACAGAACTTTGTGGAATCAAAAATTTTTAAAAAAAACACTCACAAAAGGGAGATCTGTGTAGTTGACTGATATATCTTCAAAATTTACAGTAATGGCTCTCAAACTTAAAATTTATTAAGAATAACATTTTTTAATACTTTGTATTATTTTCAGTACATAGTTTCCAGTATGCAAAATAATAATCTCATGCAAATTTCCCGAGGGCAGGCCAATAACCTTTTAAGTACATGCCATGTCATAAGTGCACCTGTACCTGCACATCACTACTGCCACATGTTTTCAGATGATACTTGGAAACATGCAAACACATTCTGCTGAACTTATTTATAAAACATGTTTTTCTAAAAGTATCATGAAGCAAAAATCAGAGAGGTTATTCATAAAGAGAAGTTGCTAACAGGGGGAAAAAAAATCCCACACGACTGACATATTCTTCCTAGAAAGAAAAGGAATGCTTTTTGCTATCAATAACATGTTCTTCCACTCTCTTGCCACTGCTGACTCCTGCTGAAAGAATCAAGTGCCTTTTCTGAGCAGCCCAGTCAGCATCAGCAGAGAGCCAGAGTTCTAGTGAAGAAAAGGACTCACAACGGATGGGTATAAAGCAAAAAACTTTTAAAAACAGACTGAATAAAAAAGGACTACATAGAGCAATTTCTCTCCCTTATCTCCAAATTGGTCCATTCATCAGAAAAATCTGAATATCAAGAATAAAATGTATTGCTTTTAATATAAAAGCACTGGGGTTTGTATAAATCTCATTACTGGTATGTACTTTTCCCTCTCCTCTTGATCTACATTTGTGATCACTCATGCAAAAACTATCAACTAAAGACTGAAATAGATTTTAATTTCATGAAACTCAATCTGAGCTGCAAGTTCAGAGGTGCAACTGACTGCCAATTTTTATGGCTCCATGATTCACCACTGCCTAACAGAATTAAAATCACAACTGACTGACATTGACCAAAACCAGTTTTAATTAGCTTTTTCTTCTCAAGTTCAAGCCTAGTAAGCAAGATGGTTGTATTTTATCGGTGCTGTAGGCCAGCACAATGGCATTTCACTGAACAAGAATTCATAAAAATAATTCTAAGAGTTAAACTGTCTGAAAAAGCTGTATTTAAACTTCTAAATGATCGTAGCATTTCAAGAAATAGATGGTTTAAAAGTAGCTATGCAGAAGAACTTTTCCAATGGTGGAAAAGGACAGATGAGATGTGTTATGTCTACACGTTATCCCTCCATAACAAAGAGTGAGGGGAAGGTGTTTTCACTTTTATCTTTTCTACTATCCACCTCAACTGGCAATAGACTAAATTTTTCCCCAAGTCAAGTCTGTTTTGCCCATGACTGGGCAAACAACTGGTAATTTATGTCCCTGGCTTTATCTTGACCCTTCAGTTCTTCTGGGTTTTTTTTTTTCCTCCCTCCCTCCTGTTGAGGAGGAACAGGAAGGGAGAAGCTAGGTGTGCAGCTGGCAGCTGGCTAAGGTCAACCCATCACAATACAGTACTGGAAACAAGTGGCGGTCTTGCTTTAACAACAATCAAAAAACCAAAACTAAATACACCATAGATACAGGAAAGCTTTTGAAAGCCTCATCACAGCTTGGATCACTGACAGTTTACAGTAAAATGAATGCTTTTCCACAGTAAATCATAAGAATTTCTGTATTTTTCAGTCACATTATCCTACAGCCTTTAACACTTCATACCTTTTTGGTCTTTCCAAGTCACATGTACGTACGTATATCCAGCATTTAAAAAAACAAATTAAAAAGTAAAAAAAACCCACTTCACATCATTACTCAGAATAGATGTCCTAATCATGGATGAACATGTGAGGACAGAGATGACTGACTTGCTTCACATTCGTGGGTTTTTTATTTTATACTGCTCTATTACATTTTGGATCAGAACCAACAGCTTAGTATCAACCTAGTTGATACTTCAATGATTCCTCCTGAAACAAAAACCAATCATACTATGACATCTTTCTATACACCTTCTCAGAATCATTGAAAGCACCTGCAGCACCACAACTAACAAAAGCCCCAAGTCTATGTAGCTATAAAGACACTGGAAGAATAGTTTCCTGTCCAAGACCAGCACAGGTACAACACTAGAAACAAAAGGGTTACGTATCTGGCACAAAAAGAGGAAACTGCATCACTTGTAAAGCAATGATTTTTTTTAATATATTGTCTTTATTATTATAGATGGACATTATCTTTTTGGTACACGACAGCAGTGTGTGTTGAATCATTATACCACAACCATCACAACTCCTGTCATTGTATGAGAAAGCATTTCCCACAGTTCATTTAGGGGATAACCTTTTCCTTTATTCCATCAAGTTTATGGCAGCTTTTAGTAATATACAGGAAACTAGTCAACCCTAAAGTAAAAAAAACAAAAAAAATTACACTACTTCCACTCATTTAATGAGTAGCTGTTGCCTTTCTGGCAAAATCAGCTGTATTTTTGTCCAGTATCAACAATAATATTCAAAAAGGCCAGCAGCAGCAGGAGGACACAAAAAGTCTTCTAACTCTGAAACAATTGGGAAAATAATTCCAGTCCTCCCTAGAGCATACAGCCACTCACAATCTACAAAGCTCATACTCTTGATAAAAATAACATATAATCCACTCTCATAAACTATTTACTATAGCTTTTCTCCTATAGAAATAACTTGCTCCAGTCAAAGACTTCCTCCTCCCCCTCATTTTTTTTTTTTAGGACCACAAATCAGAGGTACAAAAGGAATTGAGCATTACTGGTCTGAAACATGTCTATCTAACAAAACGGTTCAGGAAGTCACAGTAGCTGAAATGATAGTTCACCACTACCAAAGGCAGCATTTCTACTCTGCTCCTAGACAGATCCTCATTTATTTGGGTGTCACAGAAACCAGTGACAACTCATCTCACTGTTTGGTAAGCCCACTTCAGACACATCAGGAAACAGAAATCTTTTCCTTTTTTCATCAGTTTAATTTTCTGTTCAATAAGGAGTCAGAAGAGCACCACAATCCGACGGAGCAAAAAAGACAAGAGCAGAATCACTCCATTTTGGCACAGCCCACCACAAAACAAAATCCACCTCCACCGAAGTAATGTCTCTAAATAGATGCATTAATCTGCCATTCACACTGTTTAAACTGCTCTCAAGTACACTAGAGGACAAAAATACAAAATAAATTCTCAGTCAGACTGTGGACAGTTTTTTAGTTGACCTTCTAGATACTTCATGAAGATTATAAACAAAATTAGAAACAGAAGTATTGGCTTTTACCCCATTCCTCAGTCGGCCTTCTTTAAACAAAGGCTGTAAACTTCAGCTGTAAACACACCAAGCATACCAAACAAAAGGACACTGCCAAGCTTCTCCCATAACAACATGCCTAGTTCTGAAGTTCAATTTCAAAAGGTTTAAGCCTTCATTTAAGGTTTAGACATTACTCTTTTTTTATACACTTTTTAAGAAATCATTTTCAACTGTATTTGATTGAAAACATGAACACCTCCAAATTGTATAGACAGGTGATGATAAACCAAAGTTCTATGAAAGTGTAAAATCTGAATTCCATTTCCATCATTGCAATGAAAGAAAAAAAACATTTAAAACCCATACCTTTCCTTGGAGGTAGTTCACCACTTTGTGTTAATTCTGTTCCAGGATACACAATCTCCCCATCTTTTACCATTTCATTCCACAAGCCACATAGTCCATCTCGTGTGAAGGCGAGCTGTGACAAATAATACATTATATATAGTTACACATAACAATTCTCTCTCAAGCCAACTCAAGCTAACATTTAAAAAAAACATCAGATGTTTATGTGTCTTTCTGCTGGGACAAAATATATCAACTCACTAATATATTCACGGTGAGGGAGGAGGTGTGTGATAGGGATTTAAAAGATCTTCAGGATCTCTAATTCCTTAACTATCATATTTTGAGCCTAAAAACACAAACCAGTAACTTTTAGGCTCAAATATAGCAAGATAAAAAAAATTTCAAAAGCATGGACTGGGTCACCTCAGAATTACCCACACATTCAAGACAACATCATACAATAACTGGAGGAGGGGCATGGGGTGTGCAATCCTTTTTCCCTTCAGGAAAGGCTATCCAAACAAAGTCAAGCTGCATAAAGTCACAACATAGAGAAACATCAAGAGAGTCAACACAGTTCCCTTTCCAAAACAGCAGGTGAAGAGTTGGGCACTCAATCAGAACACATGACATCAAGGCACAGATTCATAAATGTATTTAACCAGTTCAAACTGGTCCTGTTGCACAAAGCATCTCTCAAAGCCCTCCCTCTTCCTTCCAGCTGCTACAATGCCTCTTCTCACACACAGGCAAACACACGTGCATGATCATCTGCTGAGCCAGATTATGGAACTGATCAAGACTGAAATCAGCTGGGCCTGGAGGAAGAGTGAGGGGCTGCCTCAGCCCAGGTCAGTTCCCAGTATGCTGTGTGTACAACAGGACAAATACCTATAATTCTATGATAGGAAAAAAAGGGCAGAGCTGTGCTATCTGAAAGCACTTGTGAAACTGCTGGCTTTAACACAAGCCTTCTAATGATTTATCAATTTGGAGCTCCATTGAAGAATCCTAATGACCAGAACAATTTGTCTTCTACTGATATTGTTCTCTGCATTATAAAATGCTGCAAAGAAAGTGTCAACATTCCAAGTGAATTCCATAATAACTAGGCTATAATTTGCAACCGTACAGCATAAGGGAGGAGGGAAGTACACGAAATTAAAACCAGAATACCTTTAGCATACCAAAGTGGTGCAGTGGAGACATTTAAAAAAAACCTGCTGAAGGCTTACTCAGAAGCATCTTTCTGTTATGTAACTACCATCCAAACCCAATGTGTTTTAACTAAGGACTAATACAAAAATGTTATTTACATAACCAATGGCAAATATTTACCATTATACAGGGAATACTTTCCTAAAGCTATTTTAATTATTAAAGATTATAGGTTTTAAGAGTCACAATCACCAGCAGGGAAGTCATTTGCTGATCTAGCTAATCTCAGTTAACACAAATAATTCAAGACAACTTGCATGTTTTGACACCGCTGCAACACATTGAATTACCATAGTAGTTTCTTGGCTTCATATTCCATACTTCAGAAATCCACTCCGACACATATTAATAATTTCAATCATTTTTCTTTCAGCATAAAACATGAGGAAATAGCAAGAGACAAAAACATGCAATGTGTTGGCTCATCTCAGCAGGATAAGAGGGAAAAGAATCACACAGCATGAGCCAGATATCATTCAACTTAGCTGTAATTTATCAGTCAAGCAGCACCAGAACTACACTGTGACCATGTTGTACTGAAAGGCATAGGCCCTGTTCTTCAAAGCTTGACAGCACGCAGAGCTTCTGCAAAAACACCACGTTTTGCTAAAAGCTTTGCATGTGGCTTAATTTTTTTAAAAATGTAGTAGTCTGAAGTAAAGGTCCATTTCAATAATGCAAAAAACTTCACATATTCACCATTGACCGAATTTCCTGCATTGTTCTCAGTCTGTAAATATTCTGAAAATAAACAGTGTTCACTTCTTGCATCTGATGTGGTCATATACTTCAGTGGGGTGCTTAAGGAATTTATTTTTCACCATTTCATTCTTGCAAAAATAGCTAAATACAACTGTTTCAACTGTTTTTGGCTCATATGTGACAGAAGACTTTTTTTTTTTAAATCTTTCACCTGTTCAATGCTAACCTATGCTAAAATACAGGCCTAAAAAATAGTCAGGCAACCCTCCAGATCAGTTGCATTAAGAAAACGTTAATATTTTTGTCTGATAAACTGTCTTCTCATACATTTTATTTTACGTTCTCAGATCACCTTGGTACAGAAAATGATTCTCACGGCCCTTAAGCTTACAGTCTAAAGGTCCTCAAACTTTGAATTCTTCATAATGCAGCATTGTTTTACTTCAGAAAACTTACTACTTCTGTAAGCATTGCTATTAATCAGAACAAAAGCAGTGTTTTCTGCGTTTTAGCCTCTAATCCTTTCACATGGCACGGAGTTCAGCCAAGTCTTCCAAGAAACTAAAAACTGAAAGAGTAAACAAAATTTCTTCTGCCTTGGGTTTGCTGCTCAAGTTCTTATCAAAGTCATTTTCTTGGCATGTTCCATAAAGATAGAACAACCACCAAGACTACAGGTCACAGAAAGTTCCTCCCTCCTTCTCAAAATACCTCACATGGAAGCTTGCACCATAAGCAGCCTTCAGATAAACAATTTTGCTTTTACTCAGGTTGTAGTTAATTAACATTTTGCCAGTGCAATATTTGTTGGGGGAGGGGTGAAAAGGAGACAAGTAGGCAAGTTTGAAAGTAAAAGAACACTGTACTTTTTGTAGCAATAATCTAGGCAACCAACTGAAAAGACAATTAGGAAACAGTATTTACAACCAATTTGTCTGTCGTAACTCAGGGTAACTCAATTCCAACGGCAAGAAGTTCATTATTAATCTACTTGATGTTCAGGAAACATATTAAACAGCAAACTGCCACTAAGACTAAAGTGGAAGAAAAGTCTGAGTTTAAGTGATAAATAATTCAAGCAATTTTAGTTTCATGACCCTAAAACTCTGTAACCATAACAGAATATTCACAACTCCTCAAGAGAAGTATTTCATCTAACCAACAGAAATGGGGAGGACTGCTAATATGCCAGAGGGTTGCATTGTCACCTAAAGTGACACTGACAGGCCAGAGAAATGGGCTGACAGGAGCCTCATGAAGTTCAACAAGGAGAAATGCAGCATCCTGCACCTGGGAAGGAACAATCCCAGGCACCAGCACATGCTGGGGGCTGCCCAGCTGGAAACCAGCTTTGCAGAAAAGTCTCTAGGGGTCCTAGTGGGCATGAAGTTGAACATGAGGCAGCAATGTGCCTTTCATGTAAAGAAGGTGAATGATATCCTGGGCTGCATCAGAAAGTGTTGACAGCGGACTGAGAGAGGTGATCCTTTCCCTTAGCACAGGTGAGGCCACAGCTGTAGTGCTGGGTCTAGGGTTGGGCTCCTTAGTATTTAACAGACATGGACACACTAGGGAGAGTCCACTGAACCATCACAAAGATGATTAAGGAAGTGGAGCATCTCTCCTATGAGGAAAGGTTGAGAGAATTGTGACTGTTCAGCCTGGAGAAGACTCAGGGTGAACTTAGCAACTACCTCTAGGTGGTCCTGCTTGAGCAGGGTTATTGGACCAGATAACCTCCAGGGGTGTCTTCCAACATCAACCATTTGTGATTCTGTGAAACTAGCAGCTGAAGATAACAGTAACTCTACCACATGTAAGAAAAGTCAAGTATCTGCTTTGACTATACAATTCTGCTTTTCTTAGCCAGCACAACCACATACTAGTTCCTTCTTTTGCTCTCACCAACACTTCTTGCATTCAGTCACTTGCCAGGAGTCTTTCAACACACCCAAGTGCTGAACTAGGAGAACTAGAAATTTATTGGACAAACCAACTTGGAACAAACTAGAACAAATTTAAAAAAAAAAAATCTCTCTCAGGTTTCTATTAAAAAAAAAAAAAAAAGACTTCTTAAAAAATACAGCTCTTCTTCCACTCAGTCTTTTTGAAAAAGTACACAAGGCAGTGCAAAAGAAGAAAAATGCATGAGTTGCAAGTACAAGAGTACTTACTCATGTTTTGTGAAGTCTAATACTCTCTCACTAGATTGCTCGATTTATGTGGACATCTTTTCCCCTAATAACTTGGTAACTTCATTTGTGAATGTTTAAAGGGATGAACTTAAAACTCAGTATGCTAACAAATAAGTTTTCACTGAACTTTTGCAACTAGCAACAATGCTAGAGATACACGCTCTATAAAAACCGCACAAAAACCTGTTTGCCCCACCATCTACATACTGCCTTCACAAAGCCAAGACAACACCAGCTCCATGCTGCATCACAACTATGCACAGCCTTGCAACCTTGGTCCGTGTTCTTAATCCTCTTACTCATCCCACCAAATCAACTGCCATTCCCCATGCCTAAAATCTCCCTTGTTCTTCCCATAGCATCTTCTGACCTCCTCTTAGACCACAGCCACATACCCTCATCTCCTATGCATCTCACCTTCACAAAACCAAAGCCATTTAGACTATGGGTCACATTCTCATCCCCAGACCATGACTTGATCTCTGCACTTAGAAGGCACGTCTCACCAAATCTGTACTTCTCACATAGACCTCTCAGCCCTAACCCTGCCCACTTAACTCAAGCCAAAAAAACAAGGGTCTAAGCAGACTTCAAAGTGAACTTCTCCTGTACTATAAACTGAGTAGTCTCCACTCTGATCCTTTGCTTATCTTATCTGTGCAGTTAAATTGTTAATTTATTCTGTCTTGTATAACACTTCATGAATTCAAAGGGCTATCTAGTTTGAGTGCTGGTATATGCTCTTGCCATCCTTCAATAGGACCCCCATCAACTCCAGAAAATAAGGCATTGGCACTAACACTTACTTACATTTCAAGAAAATTACATCTTGTAACTATAACCAGATAAGCTTCTGACAATTCTCTAACCATCACTAAAATTTTGCTTTTAATAAGTTACTTTAAGAATAATCAGAAGCCGCGATTTTCTTTTGAAGCGAACAGTTTAAGCCAGGCAAAGCTTAATCCTTGTGGTACAGCAGATCATGTACTTGATGTGGTTTCATAAACTTGCCAGCAAAAAGCATAGAAGCTTCCACAAAAGATAACTCAAGCTCAAGAAAAATGAAGCTAGGAAAATACAGTAACACAAAAGGACAAGGATTGATTCAGGTAGGATTCCTGATTATATAACTGCACTGTAAATTCAAGAAAGAGACATTATAATCACAAAAATGTCTATATGGATTTAAAATATAAGCTACTTAAATAATCTTCACTTCAAAATTGCCAGTGGCAGGGAGAGGAAGAGAATTTATTCTTCCATTCAGTTACTCATTCATTAGCCATTTGTTGTATTTTAAAAACTATATGGAAAAAAAACCTTTTCTTTATAAGTAGATTTAAGAAAAGCAAACTTTTGGAGTTCAGTAATGGTAAGAAAATCACAGAACAGTAAGTCCCTTCCTGAAGACTCTCTGTTGTTTTGGTTTTTTTTAATCCATTCAATTTGTGTTTCCTTTTCCATTGTTGTCTTCTTCAGTATTTTGCTCTAGCTTCCTTCCTTCCCTGCTGAAGCATGCCTTGAAACCACAGCTGTTTATCATAACTCTGCAAAGCACAGTGAAACATCATTAGTTCTAAACATACTGCTCTAAAGCTCTGATAGCAAAGGTAGAAAAGTTCAAAAGTCCCACATTACTTCAACAGACTTGAGGCTTGAACTAGAAACGTCCTCATAACAATCGCCTACTGGTTTTCCAATTGTTGCAAAAGTTACTAGCAGCTCACGGTCATATACAAAGAAAAATGATACAAACCTCTCAAAGAAATTATCTGACTTTCTGCATTTGTAGAACAGTTGTTCTCTTTGAGCCCCAATATTTGCATAAAAATTACATTTAATTTCTGTAACCTATCAGTCCATCTATGGTTCTTGTGTCTGCCTCCGGAAATCACTTGTTTTGGAGAGACAGCATTATCTCATTTTCCAACTAATTTTTTTAAATCTCTATTACAAACTTCACTTATACTAACACAGTAGTTCTCACTCGTATTCTGCTAGAAGAACTTCCACCTCAGCTCTTCAGTTTTGGTTTTCTAATAAAAAATTAGAAAAAACTTGACAGGAAATCACCAAAATAGGGAAAGCAACTGTCACTAACTTTTTATAGTAGTTGAGACATGATTTATTTACGTGTAGTGATCAAGATGCTAAAAGAATAGGATTTTCATGAAAACCAAAATGCCAAATGAACATAATTTAATTTAAAAGGGAAGGTACAAAGGCTTCAGACCAGTGCAACTCTTATAGATGGTTGGTTGACTTTAAAAAGCTCACTCTCATCTCTGTGGCCAAAGAGTACAGAAACAGCCTGCCAACCACAAACTCAGTGAAAACTGATGAAACGCATCATATTGCTCTCAGACAGTTCTTGCACCCTGACTGTTTCCTCAAGTTTTTTTTCCCCACTACGAGAAAATTAATCATTTTCACCTCTGAACCCTGCTATTCAGTACAATAGCTCTCTGCAGAATCCAGAATAAGTAGACTAATTAAACTTCGAATACATGCATCCCATTACCTGACTGCAATTCTAGTTCTTTGTTATTCAGCCATCACTAATTTAAGTTCCCTGCATGAGGTTCTGAATTAGTAGTTCAGTACATCTGTTTAATAGGCATTATTCTGAGCAAACTGGGCATCTAGGTTTAAGTCAACAGTTTTAATCTTTTAGTTTGCATTTGGTTTATACTTTTTTTTTAAAAAAAAAAGACCTCCTCCTCAGAAACAGCCATTAAAACAAATCCCCCGATACACACAGATTTTGCTATAAATGTGATTGTTTCTACTACTAATAGACAAAACTAGGTAGAAGTTTTTAAATGTATTAATTCCAAGGAAAAAAAATGAATTGGATATTTAAGTGATATGCTAACATTTCTAGCAACCACATTAAACATGACTGATGAAAAAGTGTCTTCTACTAAAATCCACCTTTTTTAACTTCATAGGATTATTTCATTAGTTACAGACATTATTAATTATACACATTATCAATATATCTAGTATAAGGAAACAACAGTCATACATACATAATATGGATTCACATTTATCCAAATTATGCTATTTCATCTGCTATAATAGTTTGTGTTTTTTCAGAATGTATAGAATGTCTTCATTTTGCTCCACTAGGAATTTTAGATTTTTAATAAAACAGATGCTTCTAATCAGTTCTGTAAGCAGTTCTAATCTGTTCTAATCAGCAGCTGTAAATCACACAATAATAAGTCACTAATTACAAAGTTAGTAGAAAGACATGAATAGTTATCAACAATACACAGGTCTTTGTAGATCACTCTGGCTTCCTCTAGTAACACTGATTAGTTTCAGATAAATAATACAAGCAAAAAATACATAGTCGAGATATAGTTGCAGCAACATTTCACACCAGTTAATCCTGCAGGCTACAGACTCACTGCTACTACAAAAGAGCTTGTGTCTTTGACATTCTCTTAAGAATAGTAATAACATGCTTCATGACGCTGGCTTTGTCTCTCACCAGTAACATCCCAAAACTGAATAAGAACATTTAAATTTTGCCTGGGTGCCTGCTGAAACAGTGACGCACACAGGTGATTAAATATAATCCATGCTAATATCCACATGTCATTCTTCTATTACATTAATACCACTACTTTATAGACTTCTTGGTGCAGTGAGTATTGCAATATCGTGTATTAGATTTGTTTATGCAACATTATCTCAAGCTTAAGCAAAATAGAATCTGCTGATTTTCGAAGAGATTTCACTGGCTTAATCCACAATAATTGCCACAGTCATCAAGTCTAAAGAGGAAACTGGCAATGGTGACCAAAGGAAAAAAAAAGGCAAGTCAGACTTTGGAGACTACTAATCCACCAAGTGTTATACTTTCAATTTTAGCTATACTCCCTAAATTTAATTTAAAATCAATTATAAACAAAAAAGTTTTAATTATCAATCAATCTCTGTATGCTTCACAAGGTAAGATTTCCCTGATATAACTCTATTTCTCCAAGGACTCTGATCTACCCACTCCTGGACTGCTGCACAGTGAAAAGTTAAAAATCTAGCTGCAAAGTGAAGACTTTCATGATCTAATACCAAACAATAATTTGTACGCAGCTTGATTAATTCACAAAAATTAGAGTGTCTTTCTTCAAAATTCTCCTAGGTACTGTGCCTATGTTATCAATTCCTGCCAACAGTTTCTTGAACATCAGCAAGGTCCTTCTATGGTTAGTGGGTAAAAACATACACAGTAGGAAATCAGCAAATTCAGTACACATCAATCTTAAAGGATTAAAAGACTGGAGTTATACTTAGGAAAAAATTTCACATGCAGCCAGGTCAACCAGTAGCTAAAACGGTCAATCATGGAATAGAAAAGTTCCCCAGAGCCCAAAACCCCTTTACTTAACAGAAGACATCAGCCATTTAATACATTAAAAAGGACCAATTCAAGGTTCACATGCACATGTGTTAAAATACTGGATAAATACACCCAGGCAGAACTCTGTGTTGAGGACCTGTGTAATACCAAAACCAGTTAACCTAGCGAGAAAACTATACTATACCCAGGAGGCTTGCCTAGTCTTCAGATTCCAAAGAAGTGATGTTTGCGTCCAGCAGATCACAACCAGTTACTGTTCTCTTACTTCATTAATCTCATTATTTTGACTAGAGCATGATTGGAAGAAAACAAAGGGAGTATCCTGGCAATTAGAGTTTAACTTGTTCCTACTCATAAAGAACCCCTATAAATAAGAGCTTATTCATAGAAATTTGTTATAAATTAAGGTTTTTATTATTAAAAAACACATTAATTACACAACAGTCTCACAAAAGACAAATATTTCATTGCATTTATACACACTCAGCTGAAAATAATCCTTAAAGTTTCGATGGCAACTGAAACTCGTTTGTCAAAAGGTTTACATAAACAGAAAAAAAAAGGGATGTAATAAAAAGGCACTACAAATGAGAGGAAGAATCTGACAAACCACATGAACAGTCACATTTTTCACCCCATACAATACAGAAGAAAAATAGGCAATGCAAAGTCAGCAGCCGTTAACAAAGATTGCTACTTTTTCAGCTACAATTTTCCTCTGCTCTACAATTGTTGAAGCAATGTATTTGTAAGCTAGAAGCCAGCCTCCACACAGCATAAAAATACTCTGATGTTCCTCAAATAGTTTACTACCACATTTATTTACCACATTAGCCAAAACGTGTAACCTTGGATCAAGAATTTTACTTTGGCAAGAATAAAAAAAAATAAAATCTAGCCAAATCAAAAGCAAGCCTTGTCATTTTATACCACCTACATAAAACATCTACTAAATAATGTAGCCTCTAAGGCTATAGCTGCCATTTCTGATTCCAATTCATCTTTTTTGATGTAAAATATCGAAGAAGTACTACTTTTGAATCACAAATGCATGGGGAAAAACTCTTGTCTAGCCACAGGAACAATCCAACTCAACCACTCAGACCATCAGCATGCAATTTTTGGTCAAGTCACTCAGGGTGCAATTTTTTTAAACTTATTAGTATTAGTATTGATCTGTAACAAAGGAGTAACACACGCCATCCCATCCCAACAAGAATTTCAGAGTTTCAAGCAGGAACTTGGAAAGGCTTTTCAAAGTAAGCTATCTATATCCAACATCTAGGGGAAGGAAGAAAATCAACAAGGCAATGACTTCTCTAGTACCTACTTCACCTGAAACAAAGGTAACTGACCTAAACCACTCCTCTATATTTTCCACTTGATTTTCTAACCTTAGTCGGGAAAACACTGTAATATCCTCATCCCAGTATCATGCAACTTTGAAAAATAAACAGATCATCTTCTATGACAAAAGAAAACTTTCATCAAACACCAGTACATTTCAACAAAGAAAGTTCCATTTCAATCACACACCTTTAACAAAAAGAATAACCCTCATCATAAAGCACAAAATTTAACAGAAGCCTACAACTGGTATAGAAGTAAACAGAGCAAAAGCTAATCTGAATTCTTCAAAATACAAATTTTATTTCTATCATTTTTCACTTCAGTCCTCTTGTGCATTAAAGTTGGCAGTTCATATGGAGTTTAGCATATGCTTACTTTAAGCAACAGCTTAAATGAAGAATTTCTAGGTCTAACAGTAATGCTACATACTCAGCTATGTGCTTTGACTCTCTGCAAAGATAACATAAGTGTATAGACCAGGTTGTTTCTAAGTAGAAGGGACCAGACTGACAATACAGATTTGCAGCTCAAAGTAAGCTAGCGTTTCTTCCACATCAGTTTTAAATCAGCATACTCAAAAAAATCCTATACATCTATCCCCAAAGCAATGCTGCAGTCTTCTGTTTGTCAGCTATTTAGCCAAAAAGCATCCTTGATCAGTACCTGAAAGGTCACAATGCAATACAACTACCTAACTCCTTACCTGTAAGTCTGTCTTCAACCATTTGGAGTCAAATCTAGCTTGAGCAGCCAGACAAAACGATTCAGAAGACATGTTTCTTTCTCCAGCCTTCTCTCCTGGCTGGCTGAGCAGCCCAATCTGCCACATAACAAGAAAAATAACAAATCGAGCACAAGAAATAAACCACACAAGCTTTTTTTTTTTTTTTTTTTTTTGTCCAGACTAGGGTGGCTTCCATCCGATCTTTAAAATAAGAACATCACAGCCCCTGAAATTGCACAGGGAGATGAACACACATTATGAACACTATCTAAACCCAAAAAAATCCCCCACCCCCCTCCCCTGTAATGACCGTGGAAGGAAGAGGCCTCCCTTCTGCTGCACTGAGCTACATCAGAGGCCTAACGCTGCCCCTCAGACCCATAAGTGGTGCATGAAATAAATAATTGATCGCAGATTACGCAAGCCGCAGGCCAACATAAAGCGATTATCAGGGTCACCCGCACCCCCTCCTCCCTGGCAGCGGCGGCCGAGGCCCTAGGGCTACACCTCGCCGCACGGCCCCCTCTCCGGAGCGCATCCCCGGCGCCCCCGTCTTCACGGCCCGCTGTCACCACCCGCTACGGTCACGAGCCTCAGTCCTAACCCACCTCAGCCAGCCCTGGGGAGAGAGTCGCGGGGCGGGTGTCGCCGAGACCTCGCTGGGCTGAGGGGCCCCGGGCAGGAAGGGAGGGGAGGAGAGGGGCGGGGGAAAGGCGCCGCCTGGGCAGGGGTCGCTGCACACGGTGCGGGCTGCGCGCCGCGTACCACCGCGCCGCGCCGCCCCTCGCGCGGGGCGAGGAAGTAAGGGGGGGGCTCCTCTCCCCGCGCCGATAGACCCGAAGCCGAGCGCGCCCGCCCACCGCGGCCCACCCCCAGTGCGGCCGTCTACCCCCTCCCACCCCTCCGCCTCCCCGCCAAGCCAGATGGAGACGTCGGGACACGCCAGGCTCCCTCGCACCCACCGGCCGTCCGGGACGACGGCGGCTCCTCGCACCTTGCCTCGCCTCGTCCTACCGCCGCCCGTTCGGCCCTGGCTAATCCTCGCCCCTCCTTCCCTCGCCCGCTCTCCACCCACCCCACCCCCCGCCCCTCCACCGGCAGAACCGCTCGCCGGTCCCTCCCTGCCTCGGTCCGGGAGGTAGGGGAAACTCGGCCAATTCGCGGCTCAGCCCCTCAGTACGCCAGCAAAGCTCTCGACCAATCAGACGAGGAACGGGAGGCGGGACATCCTGTCCCGGAGCGGGCCACAGGGGAGTGGAAGCTAGCGGAGAGCGGCCGGGGGCTGGGCTGCGCTAGGACGGGTCGCGGCGGGCGGCATGGCTGCGAGGTGGGCAGGGGCTACTGACAGCAGCCCCGCGAACGCAGCTGAAACGGAGCCTTTAAGAAGAAGAAACAAACCATCCTTTTAGGTAGGACGCAGGGAGTCCTGATTGATAGTAAACTAAACATGAGCCAGCAATGTGCTCTAGTAGCCAAGAAGGCCAATGGCATCCTGGGATGCATCAAGAAGAGTGTGGCCAGCAGGTCAAGGGAGGTTCTGCTCCCCCTCTACTGTGCCCTGGTGAGGCCTCGTCTGGAGTCCTGTGTCCAGTTCTGGGCTCCTCAGCTCAAGAGGGACAGGGAACTTCTTGGAGAGAGTCCAGCACAGGGCCACCAAGATGATCAGGGGACTGGAGCATCTTCCTTATGAGGAAAGGCTGTGGGAACTGGGGCTGTTTAGTCTAGAAAAGAGGAGACTAAGTGGGGATCTTATTAATATTTAAAAATATCTAAATGATGGGTATCAGGAGATTGGGGCATCCCTTTTTTCTGTTGTATCTAGCAACAGGAGAAGGAGTAATGGGATGAAGCTGGAACACAGAAAGTTCCATTTAAGAAAAAACTGTTTTACTGTTCAGGTGAGAGAGCCCTGGCACAGGCTGCCCAGGGAGGGTGTGGAGTCTCCTTCCTTGGAGGTCTTCGAGACCTGCCTGGACACGTTCCTATGCGACCTAATCTAGGTTGACCTGCTTCTGGAGAGGGGATGGACTAGATGATCTCTAAAGGTCCCTTCCAACCCCTACCATTCTATGAGAAAGAAAGAGGGTTTGTTTTTTTTAAAGTCACTTTAGGACCATATGTGAACTGTACTGTGAAGTGCATTTCGTAAAAAAGAGAAACTTCTTAAATGCACTCAGTGCTGGTGAGGTCGCACTTGAGTGCTGTGTTGAGTTCTAGGCTTCTCACTACAAGAAGGACATTGAGGTGCTGGAGCGTTGCCCAGAAGTGGGCAACAAAGCTGTTGAAGAGTCTGGATAACAGGTCTGATGAGGAGTGGCTGAGGGAGCTGGGAGTGTTTAGCCTAGAGATGAAGAGGGTGGGGGGAGACGTAAGCACTCTCTACAACTACCTAAAATGGGATTGTAGGGAGATGGAGGTCAGTCTCTTCTCCCCAGTTAGGAGTGATAGGACAAGAGAAAATGGCCTCAAGTTGTGCCAGAGGAGGTTTAGATTGCACATGAGAAAGAGCTTTTTCATTAAGAGGGATGTTAGATACTGGCACAGGCTGCCCAGGGAGGTGATGAAGTCACCATCCCTGGAGATATTTAAAAGACATATAGATGAGGTGCCGAGGGACATGATTTAGTGGTGGGCTTGATCATAAAGATCTTTTCCAACTGAAGTGGTTCTTTGATTATGTTAAATATTTTAGAGCACAAAGGTCAGAAATCAGTAGTTCAGAAGCAAACAAAATGGCAGAATCTGTCTGATAGGGTCAAGGCTAGAAATGAGGAAATAATGCCACTGGACACACGGGAAGAGAGATGCTGGGGTAAAAAGAAGGAACTTGCTAATGGTGGGTGATGACAGCAATCTGGAGCTACTTGATTTGCAACTTGATGGCCCAAGTGAGAGTGCACTGTGGCAAATACTCACCCTAAGTTTGTTGAGAATTATGAAATATACCAGTAGTTTGAAATTCAAATGAACCAAAAGTTCATCAACCAACACCTTTTCTGGGCTCTGATGAGCGTCGGCATCGGGCGCCTTAACCCGGCGTTCGGTTCATCCCGCAGTGCCAGTTGCTCACAATGCTTAGATCCGAGTTCCCCGGGACTTAAGGAATTAGGAAGGTTGGAGCATGGCTTAGCAGACGGAACCGTGATTGACTTTGGCTGATACGAAGTCACAGACTGAATGTCAATGAAATTCAAACAGAATTGATATCATTTGCTGGCATTTAGGCAAAAATACACACCACTTTGTTATTACGTAAGAAGCATTGTAATAAAATACAGTGAATTTGATTCTCCTGGGTTTATTTTCAAAGTAGCAAATGCAGCTATGACCTAACCACTTAGCCTCGCACCACAGACCTCTCTTGGATCAAGATGCAGTGGTCACTGCAAGTAAAACACTGTACAAAATTTCTGAAGTGCCTGAAAAACTAAAGTTATGGATGCTCCTTCATGGGAAGTACTCAAGGCCAGGTTGGATGGGGCTTCAAGCAACCCGATCTAGTGAAATATGTCCCAGCCCACGGTGAGGGTGTTGAACTAGATGATCTTTGAAGGTTTCTTCTAAACCACAGCATTTCATAATTCCATGAAAACAGTCATACTGTCATATTCCCAAGTAAGAACAAAAACTACTTTAGAATGCATGGAGCCCAAGCCAAAAGGAATTCTTAAGAAACTGCAGTGCCTGCTGATTGTGCCTACTCCTTGCTTAAATGATTTGCAAGTCAGATATAAATGAGATACTCTGCATGTACAACATTCACCACCATTTTTCATTTGGTTCTCCTAGAGGAGTATCTTTAGACAATTTGCATTTGTTTCAGAGAGTTTTCTTACTTTCATTACAGAACAAATGGCAATAGACTTTTGCTGGCACTTGGTGTGAATAATTTGAAGAGTGCACAACTAGCTAACTTGTTAGACTTGAATCACTGGCCCAATTAGTAGGTATGCACTCGCTCCAACAAAAATCCAAACATATTTGGGTGCAGTAACCATGGAAATTTGAAGCTAGATATTCTTCTGAAGAATTTATGGATTATTTTGTATTTCCAGATTTAGATTTCACTTCTGATGAATAATTTTGGTTTGCATTTGAAATGCAATGTAATAGCGTGGTGCAATTTCAAATGGCATTCTCATTTACAAAAATATGTACCCACCAAATTTTCCTGAGAGAAAAGTATGTCTGGTAGAGTAACATGAATAAGTACTCTTATAACATTATTAATAATAATTTTCTTTTTAGAAAAAAAGAAAAAAAACCCAGACAATTAAAGAACTCTCGACCTTGAAGTTAAGTTTGTCTTTATACACAATATTTGCAGTATTAAGTCCATCGATCACTGATCACTGTTATTCTGAAGTTATTTAAATAACAATGGCACATTGTTTCACTTCAGTCTGACCAAGGTAACAAATGTCTAACAGACTTCAGAAGGCAAGTCCACACCAAACAGTTGAAGTGTTACCACTCCAAGCCTTGAGCTTCATTCTTCTGATGCATTTTTCCATCTTAAAGCAAGGTTATATGATCTTGCAATCAGTTCTGTAGACACCATCCTTTGTGTCCCAGCTTGTTTAAGAAATCTACTTTACACCCACGAAAATCAGTAAGTGGATCTAATGGCCCTGCCTTGGAGACAGTGACATCCTCAGAAGCTGCAGGGCAGAGTGCTAGTGAGGTGAAAGTTCAGCTCTTTGCTTTCACTGCAAGTCTGTGCAAACACTCAGACATCTCTCTTGCTTCTTCCAGAGAAATGTCTGGACATGGAAAAATCAGGCTTCTATGGACAGACACAGTTATTTTCATGGATCCATTTCTAGGCGTATGGTCAAATCATTATTATAGATTAAAGCAAAAAGTAAATACATCAAAAACAGAGGCACACTCAAACCATGAGGTCACATTTTCTGATCCACCTCTTGGAACACCTAAAAACAATACAGAGCGCTCCAAAAAAAGTCTGGCCTCTGGGCAGGTGATCTCTCTTTTCATATAAATCTGTTGAAGAGGCCATACTAGCTTTTCCAAGAGACGAGACACTGTAGTGGTGCAAGATGTAGAGGAAAAGGAGGATGATGGTGCACATGGGATCTGTGTAAACCATGTAAGGCTGAAGAACATAAGGTTGATAGCATCAACAGTGCCTTCCTCTCACGTCCCTGCAGTGCCAATTTGTAGAACTGTCAGGCTAAGGAAGTGGAAAAGAACAGACACTAGATGAATAAAATAAAACTAACACAGTAATGTAAAGCAGAACAGGCAGAAGGAAGAGAAATATCTGGGCAGCACCATATTTCTTTGTATTTCACTTACGACAATGGTATTGACAAGATCTATCTCAAAACTGGAGGCAACTGCATTGTCAGTAACTAAATCCAAAACCTGAAGAGCCAACAAACAGGTGGTGAGAACTGTTTTTAATGATAAAGGACCAAAAATGTACAAGTATATGTTTACACAAAAATAGTATCTAGTCATATATGCAGGCCTCCTAGGTGTAATATGAAATCTTGACTAATTAATAATTCTTTTAAATGTTTAAGCTCTAAGGAATCCATTCTGGTTATTTCAGCAATGAAATGTGGGTCATTTTTTTCTCTCATTAGTGAATATCAGTAACCGTTATGCATGCAAATAGGACACAAAGCCATCTCTGTAAAAGCAGTGCCTATCTGTTCACTACAAGACAATGCCTTTTTTGTTTGTAATTTTTTTCAAGAGCCATTTGTGTTGAGCTCTCCCACTGAGTTTGGAAGCCTTTGTGTATTATTATACACAAAATGCAAATTCCACTGCACTCTGGGCTTAAAGCAAGTCTTGAAGAATTTCCTGATATACTGCTCAGTGATGAAGTCTTTCACAAAGAAAGTAAGAAACTTCTATAATTAGCCTTTATTATTTTAATATTCTCTGAAGTATTGGCCAAAATTTCAGTTTTGTGCAATTAAAAGCTCACTATGAGGCCCATTATTTCTTTATTGTCTTATGTGCCATCAGTTCAAATTGGTCAATATGTATTATTATGACATACCAGTGCTTTCTACTGGGGGAAAACAGGACAGTAAGGACGTAAGAGGATTCTCCTCCTTTCTACATGAACTAGTATTTTCAAAGAGTCACAATGGTACTTTCTACTAGATATTTTTATTAACAAATAATTATTATTTAAATGAGGAGAAGAACACCCAAACAAAGAAAGCAGCTTCCAAGTTCAATAACCAAAGCCTCTTGCAATCAGTATCCTAATCCTCTTTCCTCATGCCTCCTCAGGACAATGAAACAAAATCTGTCTCTATGCATGGGTTTCTGCTCCTTTCTTGATTTCAGTGGTAACAGCCCTGCTACTTCTCATCTTTTTCTCTAATATATCTCTGTTCCAACCTATACTCCTGACGTTTATCCACACTTCCAAGCTGATTTCATTCCTACCTTTACTGGGCAGTGTTACATACATGATTTAGCACAGAAAGTGTATTGTTCCTCTATTAAATAGAATTATATTAACTGCTCCCTGACTTTTTTTTTTTTACCCTGGTTTTCAATGATAAATATTACTTACAACCAAAATTTCAACAATTTCTTCTCTTGTGACAAGTTTTCTTTGGGAAAACAGTCTTGTGTGAATCACAGTATATAGTAGAGCTGACACAACTCAATTGCAGAGGTGGTGTTAGAAAAGCAATTCAGAGTACAGGGAACTGAAAAAAAAACCCAAAAGGATGGAGCAACCGAAATCTGTCACAATGAAGCCACAGTTTCCACAGATAGCTGATTAGAATCCATTGTTAATTACATTTGTGCATAGTTAATTATTTTTAAAATTAGAGTTAATCCAGTCCTTGCTAAAGCATGCAATAATTTTCATTAACTTCATTAAGCTTGGATAGTCATCCTCATATATCCTTCATTTTACTCATTCAGTGCCAACGACACTAGTTTTTAGTCTCCCAGAAAAATGCAATCCCCAAAGCTTGCTTTCCAGGCTATGTCTTCCATTCTGTCCAAGAAGTCTCTTGCTTTACAACCCAAACCAGCCTGATGTGATTTCAGTCTGCATCTCTGAACTCAGCAACAATCGTGAATTCACTATGACTGTTCCTATTATTTCTTTAGATCATCAATTCAAAATTATCTCTTCATAAAATATTTGAGATGGATGTTGCTCTCCGATTTGCAAAGCAGCTGTGGAGATGCCAGCTTGAGTGTGTTCACTAGACAGATCTTCAGGAGACTTTGGAAATAAACACTACATAAATATTCAGGTATGCACTACAAACCTGTTGAAATTAAAAGCTTTTCATATACAGTAAGGGAGATGTCAGAAATTCAGATGGAAAAATATCTATATTCCATAGACTTAAAAGTGGCAACCTGCAGAAGCTCTCTATCATTTTCAAATTAAATACAATTATTAGCTTAAAGCCAAGCAGAAAATCTTTGCATTTAAAAGGCCCTTTCAATTAGATAAATACTCTGTGTAAGATTTGCTGGTAACAGCACCTAAAGATATATTACGGTACTAAGCTACGCTCATAAAACTGCTCACCTACAAATAATAGATTTGTGAAATGATCAAGGTAGAATTTTAAAATACACTCAAACATCAAGGCAATGCTAAGGGTTGTAAAAATCAGCATGCTATTATGCTGGAAATTGAAATATATCCTCACTGTTATAGTAACCTATATATTGAGGGCAGAATGATGCTATATTATCATACTAATCTGCAAATAAATTATTATTATTTAAAGATCTTAACAGGAGGCTAGCTGCCTAGTTAACATTTACAAATTAACCCATCAGTGGGCACTGCAACATGCTTCACAATCACTTAACATGATGGAGGGATGTTTAGCAGGCACTTTGGGCAGTAAAAACATTTCGGAGTTTGAGTTTAAGTACAGAAACAGGAATGTTGCGGGGTTTTCCCCACATTATTATGCAAAGCATAGCTCATTGCAGAAGAACTTAGAAACAAAATGAAAATTATTTGGCAAAATGAGAAAAGCATAACATCCATTACATCTCTGAAATAAAAGTCTTATGCCCTTTAGTTAGGGTAGGTGGATGCAGTACGAGGAAACTTTACTAGGCAGAGATGGGAACAGTATCCTTTAGCCAACAATCAGAGTATGAGAAAAATCTAATATAGAAGAAGGAAGCATAATGCTAATTTTAATTCTTTCCATTTAGAAGCTAACAAGTATTGAGTTTCTCCTAATGCCTGGAAGGTGGCCAAAAATGCTTTAGCTTTTATACATTGCTTAATATATAGGGAAACACTTTATGAATGCTGATAGGAATCTTTACTCATTTAAGCAAGAAAGGAAGCAGTGTTTCTAGAAAGGATTTGTTAACCTAGAGCCATATGGTATCCTTTCAAACAAAAATGCTTTGTAAGGGAAAAAAAACTTACTTGAAAAAAAGTTAGAACAAGTTGGGCTTGTGCCATGTTTTGTTCTTGCTTCAGAGTATTGGAAGAGGCATTAGCAGCAGAATTGAAAGGTCAAGGACAGGTTGGTCAAAGCATGACGAGCCAAGGGATAATAGCCGAGGCAGGGGAAGGAGGAAGTAGAATCAAGACAAATTATTAGGTCTGTCCTTCATATGTAAAATGAGCCCCAGCTGAAATCACCATCAATCTGCTTGGCTTATGAATCAGGCAACTGTCCACAGCTCCCTTTCAACAGATGTTTACAAACAGCTATGGAATATTTCTGCTGTGTTTCTCAAACATGCCCATTTATAAAGGGAGGTTTTCCATCTCTTCTGCTTCAACCCCCACATCACTTACTTCAATTTCAGAAACTATTTTATGCTTGAGAATCACGTAATATAAGGAGGGCCTGGTTCGGAATGTGAAGGTTGGAGGCAACCTTGGCTGCAGTGATCATGACATGAGACAGTTCAAGATCCTGTGTGGAAGATGCAGGATACAAAGCAGGACCGTGACCCTGGATTTCAGGTGAGCCAACTTTGGCCTCTTCAAAGACCTGCTTGGAGGCATCTCATGGGATAAGATCCTAGAAGGCAAAAGTGCCCAAGAGAGCTGGTTGATCTTCAAGCACCACTTCTTCTGTGGAGTTCCACAGGGATCGATTCTGGGGCCAGTCTTGTTCAACATCTTCATCAACGACCTGGAAGAGGGGACAGAGTGTACCCTCAGCAAGTTCCCTGATGACACCAAACTGGGAGGACTGGCTGATTCCCCGGCAGACTGTGCTCCCATTCAGCAGGATCTCCACCGGCTGGAGAGTTGGGCAGAGAGGAACCTCATGAGGTTCAACAAGGACAAATGCAGAGTCCTGCATCTGGGAAGGAACAACCCCATGCACCAGTACAGGCTGGGGATTGACTTGCTGGAGAGCAGCTCTGCAGAGAGATACCTGGAAGTCCTGGTTGACAATAAACTAACCATGAGCCAGCAATGTGCCCTCGTGGCCAAGAAGGCCGATGGCATCCTGGGATGCATTTCAAAACACTGTGTTGGGTTTGTGTGGAGCCATTTCTGGTAACGGGAAGGGGCTGTAACGGTGGCTCCTGCAAGAAGTTGCTCAAAACTTTTCACAGCTCTAAGTCAGACCCACTTCTGGGCCTGAGCCAATTGGGCACCTCCATGATCACTTTTAAGAAGATGAAGCTGAAAGAGGGGAGTTGAGGTGTGCTGAAGCAGAGACTCCCTTGCATCTCATGGTAATATGGCAGCTGTCCTCTTGACACACATGGAGGGTAATGATGGAGCTGAGATGTGTTGGCAGTTCATGGAGGGCCACATGGCAGTGCCCAGAGGGGCCATCACTCTGTTGGGCAGTGGTGTTGGAGCAGAATGTTGCCCCTGCTGAGGGGCAGGAGGTAGAGATATTGGGAGCAGGAAGCTAAGCCTAGAAAGAGGGGAGAGGTAGGGGAAGGAGACCTTAAGGTTCTGGTTGTAATTTTTCTCATAATCCTGCTCCATTTTTGCTTTCTGTCTGTTCTATTGCTAGTTGATGGTAGATTAAGCTGTTCTTGTTTTCTTCCTGAAGTCAAGTATTTTGCCTGGCAACACAATTGACAGTGAGCCTTCCTTGTCTTTGTCTCAATCCACAGGGCTCTTGGTGATCTTTCTCTTTCTATCTCACTGGGTCCTCCACCATCCTATAGAAGGTGGGGGTTTGGGGAGGGAATTGAGTAAGAGGCTGTGTGGTGCTTTGCTGCCAGATGGGCTTGAACCATGAAAACACCAAATGCATATCTGTCTCCACCACCACCTGGAGAGTCTGATTCCTACTGCTTCTGTCCCAGATGGACTCTAACTTTTAACATCTGAGACAGCAATATTTTTTAAAGGTTTTAGCCTTTATGGCTTATACATTCATCCTTCTCAATTACTAATAGCATTTTAAATACTTTTCAGACGCCTATTTATACTCTTTTTTCTTTGATACTACGATTTACTAACATGGCCTCAAGAGAACCTGAGAAAATACAAGCTGGCCTTAAAGGTAATATACTACATTTGAAAGCAAAGCCAAAAAGTAAATCTAGTTTTACCACCTGTCCCATTTACAGTGAACTACCTCTGAGGCTGGCATTAATGAAGTTGTTTATTAATATGTTATTATGAACAACAAATCATAGGTAAAAAGATACCTTTACTTATGTGAGGTACTCAAATCATAAAAGCTTCCTTCCTGTTTGAGGACAAACAGCTGCAATCTCATTTGAAATCTGAAGTTGTATTTACTTCCTGCCTGGGAAATACAACTGCAGACACAAAGTCTGATGTAGAGCAAATCAAATGTAACTGATTCACAGCGGTATAAATAGATGTAATTGGAGAGATGTGACCAGGATTATACATATAAAATACAAAAATATCAGAAATAATACTCCAAAAACACACTGTTTTTCTTGTGATTAAGTGATCTTCAATTATTTTTCCACTGTTGAAAAGTACAAATAGGATTCATTTTGGCTACTATTATCCATCCCAGGATAGTTCTCTGGATTACTTCTAATGTCAGCAACAAGAGACAGGCACCTCAAATGCATCTTATTCCACCCTAAAGCAGCATGGAGGAATTGCACTCGGAATTGCAGGCAACTCTCCATTCACTACACAAAAAAAAAAAAGATACAGTGATGTGAATTCTACAGCCAGATAATAAAGCTGAAAGAATTGACTTACACTGATGGTAGTGAGATTAAAATCTTGTCTTGGTTCTTACAACGATCTTTAAGAAAAATATGCAGTGATTTTTTTTTTAAATAAGAAGGAAAGTCACAGGACTCCAAGGAGTAATGGGCACAAGCTGGAACACAGGAAGTTCCACTAGAACACGAGGAGAAACATCTTTCCTGTGAGAGTGAGAGAGCACTGACACAGGCTGCCCAGATGATGTGGAGTCTCCTCTGGAGGCTTTCAAACTTGCCTGGATGCATTCCTGTGTGACCTGATCTAGGTGCTTTAGCGGAGAGTTTGGACTAGATGATCTCTAGAGGTCTCTTCAAACCCCTGCCATTGTGTGATTCTATGATTCCTCTGCACATAACAAAAGTTTGCTGACTGTTGACTCTGGTCAAGTGACATTTTAGTACCAAATCAGGACATCGATAAAGCTTTAATATTTCGCCACTCTAATACAAAAAGGAAATCACTTTAGTCCCAGTTATTTTACAGCTTCCTCTGTATTACTAGACTAAATTTTGGTGAATTGGATGTAGTTTAAATTACACTGATCACAAACACAGACTGTAAGGGATGCTTTCCCTTACTTCACTGCTATTACATCTATACAACAGTCTTGTTAGATTAGCTTAGCTGTAGTCAACAGCTCGATGTCCATGTGGAGAGCAGTTACAAGTGGCGTTCCTTGACGGTTGGTGTTGGGATCAGCTCTTTAATGTCTTTGTGGACAACATGGACAGTGGGATTAAGAGCTCCCTCAGCAAGTTTGCCAGTGACTCCAAGCAGTGGTGCAGTGCAGAAGGGCCTTGATAGGCCTGGGAGGTGAGCCCATGTGAACTTCATGAAATTCAGCAAGGTCAAGTACAAGGTTCTGCACATAGGTCAGGGCAACACCAAGGACAAATACTGGCTGGGGGATGAGTGGACTGAGGGCAGCCCTGTGGAGACCTTGGGAGTGTTAGTGGATGAAAAGTGGAATATGAGCCAGCAATATGCATTTGCATCCCAGAAAGCCAACCATATCCTGGGCTGCATCAGAAGCAGCATGGCCAGCAAGTCAAGGGAGGTGATTCTGCCCCTCTGCTCTACTCTTGTGAGACCCCACCTGTAATAATGCACTCAGTTCTGAGGTCTCCAACATAAGAACGGCATGAAGCTGTTGGGAGTGAGTCCAGAGGAGGACCACAAAGATGATCAGAGAGCTGGAGCACTTGTCCTATGAAGACAGGCTGAGAAGGCTGGGGTTGTTCAGTCTGGAGAAGGCTCCAGCAAGACCTTACAAAAGCTTTCCAGTACCTAAAAGAGACGTACAAAAAAACTCAAGAGGGACTTTTTATGAGGGCATGGAGTGATAGGATAGGCAGGCAGAGATCACTCCAAACTGAAAGTGAGTAGATTTAGATTAGATGCAAGGAAGAAGTTGTTCCCTGTGGGGGTGGTGGGGCACTGAAACAGTTTGCCCAAAGAGGTTGTGGGTGCCTCATCTCTGTAAATGTTCAAGGTCAGGCTGGATGGGGCTTTGAGCAACCTGGTGTAGTGGAAGGTACCCCTGCTCATGGCAGGGGAGAGCATCTTTAAGGTCCTTTCCAACCTAAACCCTTCTGTGGTTATATGATTTTGAAATACATTCAGAAGCCAACGTATTGCCAGCGAGCACCAAGAAGATTAAGTATAGAAGAGTCATTCCTGGTTATCAGAATCTCAAGAAAGGGCAGTTTAATATTAGAACTAAATATTAGAACTAAAGAGTAGAGGCCAAAACTTCTGAAGATAGCCATCTGTTTGACCATTATCCACTTGGACAAGATGTTATACACACTGCCATCACATCATTTGAACCCTTCAAGCTTTCTGTTATACCGTACTGCTGTGTCACAGCTAAGTCTGGAACAATTTTATTGTTCCATATTTTAAACAGAACCTCATAAATTACTCAGATTGCTAAAAATATTCACAAGGATTTACAGTATACTGCATAAGCAGATAAATGACCTCCAGATTACTTTGACAAAAGTCAATTAAAACTTTCTGAGTTGCAGCAACTAAATGGATGAAGCTGAGACTACATCTGGACTGGTAAAAGTTTTAAGCAAATCCTGTAATCTCAGTGTGTAAAAGTATTAGAAGAAAAATCTGAGATGATCTCAATGAACTTGAAAAAACTCTCCTGTTCTAGAATAGGTTTATTGGAGTACAGGATCAATGCCTGGGAGGAGAGCCAGAGATTTATGCAACCATTGCATTTGAAACTGTATAACAATTAGGGTTAACAGCTTTGTGGATTTTGGAACTCATCCACTTCACCATAACCAGGACATTGTGGAAATCAAGGACAGAAGAGGGTGTTTTTTTACCATTATTGGACAGAAGAAAGATTTTAGGAGCTGCAGCACTGGCTGACACCTTACAGATAATTAGATTCTTATTTTCAGTACTCTACCCTTATATTCAGAGGTGGAACTACACCGCATCAGTTGAAAAAAAATGCACCGGATAAACACACAGAACACCTGTTAATTTCTAGGATATGTGAGAGACCTCTCATCATGGTCAAGCCAATATATTTCTAACTGTAGTCACAAAGGCATTCCTTAGCTTCAAGCAGGTAAGAGGTATAGTGGCTAGAATCCCATTTAAGTGGCTGTTTCAATGTCTTTCTTGTTCAAGAGATCTTCTGTTTCTCCATACAAAAGGAGCACCTGAAGTACTCATCTTGTGTATTTTTATTAGAAGGGGTCACTGCTGTTTCCTGGAATTCAAATAGGGCCGCTTTTGCCTCTCTGTCCAAGGCCTGTTTTTATAATTTAAGAGATATTGAGCTAGCCCAAGTCCTGGCTCAGAGACTGTGTCACACTCATGGTGCAGCTGAGTCTGTCAAAAGCAAAGACCCAACATCCTGGAGTATGGCCCACAATGGGCTGAATAAAGGCTGCTGGAGAGCAGCCTGAAAGACACAGGCCCTGGAGGCGATGAGCATCCATTCCGAGAGGCTCTGAGGGCAGTGGGATTTTCTGCAGTGGAGGCAAGAGGCAGACAGACACTTGCCAGTGTTACAGGACAGCCATGAGGTGGCTACAATACTGGGAGGTGGGATCAAGTGACTTGAGTGCTGTAGTCCATGAGAAAAAAGCTACTGAAAGCGGTGGAGCAGGAAGGAATGACGTGAACCAAGAAATAGAAATGAGCTACTGGCCTTAGAACCAGAAAAGCCTAACACTGTAGGTTCTAACAGGATATGAATTAAAATACTTTAGTGCAATCAAAGACCAAGAAAAGGAAATTACGTCTGTAATTACTGTACTACCCACTTGCATAGGTGAACAATTAAAGTTGGCCAGATACAAGAGTTCTTCATCACTAAATGTTTTCTGATCAGTTCCTACAGTGTCACATTATTACCTTCCCATCTTAAATAAATATAACTTCTACAACTTACTCATGCATACAATTGTAGACCTTCATTTCAGAATTATTACATCCTCCAGTCCTTTTTTCAGCATAGCCTAAGCTTTAAAAATTTAACCTTTTGTGATCAAATACAGACAGCATAAAATAGATACACTGTCTAGATATGAAGCCATCAAAAGGCAAAGGTCTATCTATCAGGATATCAAGTGTATCCTTCTCCAGTTCCTGGAGGTTTGGCTGCTTGGGCTCCAGGCTGATCCAGCCTTGAATCTAAATTGTAAGAAGCCTTGGTAGTAGGTCACTCTTCTTCTCTCAAAGGATGCTTTTAAGATAAGTCTCTTGCCCTTGGTCTCTGCTGAAGCTACACAGCAGCTCCATCATGCCTAACATGTGCCAATGAAACAGACCTTGACTTGCTGTCTTGACTTCCAGACTTGACCTCAGACCTGGTTCACCACTTAGGACTCATCCAGCGATCTGGACTTTTGGATGAACCTGATTATATGCACCTTGCTATGGGACTGCACCCCTTGTCAGTGAGGTCACTGTCTCTACCTGCCCTGCTGTCACGTGTCACACCTGTTTCTTTGCTGAGCAGCTCATGTTTTGTGCTCCCTGACCACATCTTCCATTACTTCCCTTAGGAATTTTCTGTGGAGGAGTGGTTAAGGGAGAATAGACATGGATCCCAGGGTATAATGTTAGGCCTGATGGGGCAAGGCAATCTGAGTTCTAGTTATATGAATTTAATGCACAATCAAGACCAGAGTCAGAGCCATGGTTAAAGTAGTTGCTGTCACATAGTCAGCACAGACAGCAGGCTGCTTTCTGTTCCCTCAAGGTCAGGCTGTTTTCAGCTAACGAGCTAACAGCTCAAGGTGGAAAACAACTTCGGAGAAAAACAAGATGGGAAAATGTGAGGGAGCTTGCTTATCGCAGAAACCGCAAGTAGGATGAACACAAGAATGTAATCTATTAGCTGCTGTTGCTGAGCTAGCTTTGAAGCTGCTGTGTATATAAGTTAGAGCCTGCTCTCAATAAAGAAGAAGATTTCTGCTATCACTCACATTGAGTAGGACTGATTTCTTCCCACCCAGCTGAGAATCGGACCCTGGGTTGATCGCCGCATGAAGTAGGCTTGGAGCTGGTTGTTCAGGCTTCAAGCCTGGGTTTTTCAGGCTTCGAGCCTGGTTTCAGGCTTCGAGCCTGGGTTTTTCAGGCTTCGAGCCTGGTTTCAGGCTTTGAGCCTGGGTTTTTCAGGCTTCGAGCCTGGTTTCAGGCTTCGAGCCGGGGTTTTTCAGACTTAGAGTCTGGTTTGCAGACTTCGAGTCTGGTTTTTCAGGCCAAGAGCCGAAAACTTCGCGGCAATTTTCTCCAGCAGGTCACCACCACTGCTAAACAAAATCAAAGGAATACACTCTTTTCTAACTAGCAACTACTCATTCTTGTTGCTTTTCTGATGGAACCAAAGAACATCAATGCCCCCTCACCGTGAAGGGATTACATGATCAAATTGCCCTTTGATTGCCTGTTGAGATGTAAACCAAGTTCTTCAAGTTGTTCACTCTCATATGTGTTCTTTCATCTCTCAAATAATTTTAAGGTTTTTTCTACATCATTAGCTTTTCAACATGCTTTTAAAATGCTATGAGCAGAGCTACACATCCTATTTCAGTATGCTATATACAGTACATCATACAGAGACCCTATTCTGTGTCATGTTACCTACTTTCGTAAGTCATCTTTGCTCTGGCATATCAGCATTACACATTCAGATGCTTGTATACTCTTCCCCTTTCTCTTCTTCAGCTCCCACCTCCTTTCTGCAAGTGGTAATTTGCCTGCCTTGTTCTTAGGCTGAATTTGCCAAAACTCAGATTATGTGACAGTACAGCTTTCGCTGCATAATGGAAGCAGGGCATCTGCAAGGTCCATTATCTACACGTTGGGAACAGTGGAGAGCCCCACAGGAGCACATTATTCAGTGATTCCACAATGACAACTATATTAGTGTATATTCATGATCTTGGTATTGCTCAGTTACATCCCAACTATTTCATCTGATATGCACTTGCCTAAGAACTAATTTCTGGTCAAAACAAAGTCTTATGTCTTAAGAAAGCTATGTCTATCAATTATGTACAATTATTTCAATCAAATTTGTTATTCTAGCAAAGATAAAGATCTGTTTTATCTAATTATCCAAAAAGGGTAGATGAAATGACCTAAGGCCAGACCAACATCTTTCTTTTCCTGGGCCACACCCCACCTTCAATTCCCACAGTATTCCCAGATGTATTAGCATAAGCAATGCAGAAACCATCTCAAATATATCTGTGGCAAGTTACTTAGATGTGCTGACTCCAGAGCATCCATGAAAAGATGATCACAAAAACAGCCTAATTCCACATCCTTTGGCTCCAGAAAGAGAAGAATGGGGATTGTAATGATACCATGACACCAGAGGAGCACAGGAGAGGGCATACAGCGGGGTGAGATACACGCACTGCTGTTGGCTAGATCTGCTCATATAGGCTCTACTTAGTTGAAAAATTGGAGTTTTAAGTCTTCAGCCCAAAGGGCTGAACATACGAAGCCTGTAAGGTAATGACTTCAGATAATCACTACGAGCCTTGCGTCTGCACCAATAGGCTGACACCACAGGGCTTGGGCACAGAGTCTTCTAAAGGTATAGGTAGGAGACTGCCAAGGATTATGCCCCTTTTCCTAGATACATTATGAACTTATTAAACAAGGATAAATGGCTTGTATAGTACAAAGAGTTCTGAGGGTAACTCATTAGAGTTTCTCCTTCCTTCTGCCAGAGGTGGAAATGGTGCTGCCGCACTAGCCCCCCATCCATGACATAGCAGTACCCTACCTAGTAGATAGAGACAGGGCTAAGCGAGTTATCCACACCTGCTGCTCAATATTACTTAGATTTGCACTTAATCACAAAGAAAAGTAGGCTTAGATTTTTCTTTATAATGTCAGTAGCTTGGCCTATTTCCGTCACCCCCCACCACCATCCTTCCAGAATCCCTTACACTTTATCAAAACACCCACACGTTTACGCTTCAGACTGATTTATTTCTTAATATTTCTTTCAGCCTCTTTTAAACTACATTTCTGGACCAATGCCAGTATCAGCTGTCTCTCTAGGGAAATGAATTTAAGTCATATCCCATCATGTCCTCCTGCTTTTCTTTCTCTATCATGTTTTTGAGAAATATCTATTTATTTGGGATCATTTTGAGAGCTCAGTGCTCTCTGAATTTAAATCTAGCTATTGTTCATTTTTTCCTGGTCTCGTAACAGCAGCTATTCATGCAGCAGTCTTTAAGAGTTAATAAAAGATAGAATAATGTTTAAAATTGCAAAATTCACGTTGAACATTGTCCTATTCTTTGTTAGTCTCGGCCTAAAATCATATTTCCTAGGAGATGAAATATTCTTAATTGCTGTGAAAATTATCTTGAGCCTCTGAACTGGGAGATGACGCACTTTTGGTACGAAAGGCAAAAACCTCGAGATCATGCCCGCTGCCCCTCTGTCTGTCTGGCAGTGAAAGGCATCTCTAATAGTGGCAAACATATGCCCCCAAACCACTCTGGAGCTGACTGCTCAACCTTTTTTTCCCAGAAGGGATCTCAGAAAGGGAAGTTGTCTTCTTATCTGACTTGAGGAAGCAAACAGGCTTTCTCCTTGCCTTTTATGAAGAGGCAGAGAAGAGAGCAGCACATGGCATGCATTAATCCCTGCCCAGCTGCCACTTTGGACACCTCTCAGTCACACTTCATGCTCCTCAACTTTACAGTTGTTGCCTTAATGCAGCACATTTTCAGCAGCATCAGATACCATTCCTATTTCATCTCAGTAGAGATCAAGCCAAGAAATGTAATTACTGATTTATGTGTAGGATACTACTGCGAGCAAGAAAACAAATGATTCAGTGCCTCTGTCAGCATTAGTCTTACAAGAATTGTTGGGTAAGTTCATTTTTTACCTCCATCCTTTCAGAAATGATCAGCTCCTTTTCTAGTCCAAAAAAAATCATTATTCTAGGGAAAAAAAAAAAAGGGGGGAGGCTTCTGTTTGTACTTGGAATTTTAGGGGAAAAAAGGGAGGAAAAAGGAATTATGCAAATGGAACAAGCATTTCTCCCTTTTTACTTTATGACTCAGAGCTAGCTAGGTCTCATCTCCAAGTGATCTACTCATACAATATTTTCACAGGAATTACATTTTAGGGGAGAAAGACTATCTCTGAGGAACTGGGAAAGGACTCTTGCCTGTGTTAACAGTGATTATCCTCAAGCTTTGTTTTTTCAAAGGGAGAAAAGAGCTATTGGAGACATGTATAAACTACCTTTTAGTAAGAAGCAGCAAGGGCCATAACTGTCTGTCCTTCCAGGCAGCACGGTTCCCCCACGTTGTGTTGTCAGGGATTCACCTGCCTGTGCTGTTTTTAGCTTCTGCTATAGATAGACTTAGCCACTCAAAGGCATGTCCGTTCCCTCAGCAGCATCCGCTCATTTACTAAAAGCAAACCTCCTGCAAATCCTGCTCCTCAGTAGGCAAGCAAGTGCTCCAGAAGAGAATTTGGTTTCAGCATTTACTGGTAGCAAAGAGTCCTTGAGCAGCAAAGGGGTGATTAATTGTCATCTGACCCTGCCTCCCTTTAACCTCCAGTCTCCTTCTTGATGCGTATGCTCTGATCTTCAGAGAAAGGTCTGAAAGGAACCTGGACAAATGGGAATTCCCATTTAGCATTTCCTTTCTTAAATCTTTCCCCCTTCAGCTTTTGGAGCAACAAGCTGCACGTATATTTGCACGTAGGTTGATACTTTAAGGAAGCATATGTATTTGATTCTGTCCCAATGTCTGATGCATTAGTATTTTAAACCTTAACTCTTTAACAATACAGATCCTTCTGTTAAGTTCTCTTTAAGGCAGAAATGGCATCACAGTAATACAGCAAATAGTCAAATTCTCGGTACAGGAATCTGCATCAAAAAATCTGATCCTCTAACTTAAACTCCCTCATGTTGAGACTGAGAATGAGACGTCTGAGCTGAAATGCATCATTCGGAGTTACAGAAAACTGGAAAGTGTTTACCTTGCACACATATTTATGATTACATGAAAGACTGCATAGCTGATTACTTTTTTAGAACAGACTAGACTGTAAGCATCTTCCACATTAGTGAGCACTTAACTGTAAGTGGTAGAACTGGGAACACTCCTCTCTGTTTTCATGAAAGTTAAGAGAGACATCCTACCCAGCCTTTCCTTTAAACCGAATAAAAGCCTCAGGAGGCAGCAGGTACTATAAAGCCTTCAAGCTCTTTCAGTAGAGGAACAAGTAGGTCCTTTGTTCTCCTTCGGACCTTTCCCTTCTGACAGGTACGTCTAAGGGTTTATGTCCCACCTGAACTTCAACAATGTTTGCAATAGTATAGTTTCAGCAGTTACTACTTGCAGTGAATGAGAAATCCTTTGAATAAATCTTATTGATTTAAGCATTAGTAGGGTAGTTGAACATAAAACATCTAATTTATGGTGGCCTCAGTCTGCATGCAATGAAGATAACAAGCAAAAGGCTCCACTATCTTCATATAAATGGGAGCCCTTAAAATAAAAGGGTAGATACAAGTAGCATTGTGTTTTGGTATGGAGATTCACAGGATTAGGAATGTCATGGCTGTAGGACCATGCACAGTCTGTCTAGAGGCCACACCATTCTCCGTGGCTGAGAGGACCACGAATCAGCCAAGAGCAGTGGTAGATTTCCCTCCTTCCTCCCTTCTCCTGAAGTAAATATGACAAAGGGGTTGTGTGTGAATCTTGGGTGTTATAGTGGAACAAGATCACCCATGCTGGATGAGGCATACTAAAAAAAGTTAAAAATGTGTTCTTTGAACTGTGGAGTCGCCTCTATTTCTCTGAAATCTGAAGGCAATTCACAGTCAGTTTTTGTGCTAGCCAAATGCAGGGGGGCCCACAGAAAAGTACATGGAAACTCTTTCCTATGACTTCTGAAGCATGGTTGTGGGCCTACCTTCTACAGAGACAGGCTCCCTGTTTCAGCCTGAGCTTCTCTCCCCTTTTCATACTTGCTCCCCTCATGCTGACTCCCTTTATTCCCACTTTGCAAGTGAGTCTGTTCTGCTGGTCCTTCCAAAGGAGCTGTGGTTCTACCTGCCTCCCTGACACAAGGCCTGGCATGATGGATGCTCAGCAGCTGGGGAGGAGTTAAACAGGCAGCTTTTCTCCCTGCTTCCCACTGACATGACTTTTTCATAGGTATACAACGTACAATTTTCCCATGTTAGTGCACAGGCAAGTTAAAAGTAATCCTGTCACTGGGATAGTACTCCATACTCATACTGGCATTCTCCCTATTCAAAGCCACGTAGCACAAGATTAAAATATATCCAGACTTGTACAACATCCAAAATCTGTCAGACACCTTTGCCATCAAGGAGAGGAGGAAACTTATATGCTGGAGTAGTCAGTATGTACAGGTGCAATAAAGCATATAGTACAGAGATGGCCAATGGCCAAAGTAAGACATTCTGAAAGGAATTACAAACGAGATTTGTCAGGGTTTGGGGTCAGCTCTTGCCTTAGCTCCAAATAATTTTAAGTGAGTTATTTCTCTGAAAGAAAAAGAAAGAAAGTGTCCGTTTCAGATATGCATTCAAAACCTACCATTTTGTGTTTCACAAGAGCTGTCTGTGTATTTGAGCTTCTGAGCTCTCCAACATCTTGCCTTTGAGTGAGCCATAATTTATCAAAATCCAGTTCAGTACTGGACAAGGAAGGGAAGGGGAGCCTAGGAACAAAAGGCTGCAAGTTAGAAGTATTCACCTGGTGGTGGTTTGCAGCTGATGGTTTGTCTTAAACATTAGATTTCCTTCACTAAGTGAATAGAAAATCATTTAAGGCATTAGAAAAAGTTGTTAAATGTAGCACTGATGGTCTGCTCTTTAATAACCATCCTCCATTCTAAAATGAAGACCTACCACCCTAAAATTTGGCATAGTGCTGCCCTTCAGTGCAAGTTTAAGATTTACCAGCCCATCCTCCCATTTCCTTGGTGAGATAGCTCCACGTTGTGGAACATGTGCCATGAGCAACAAAAATACAGGATTCTGAAAAGACAAAGCACTACACAAAATTTACTCTGCTATTTCACTAATGAGTTTTTCATGGTGGGAGTGTCAGGTGAAACTAATCTCTCTTTTTCAAAGGGCATAGACTTATGATAACAACGTTGTTTTACTCTATTCTTGCCAAGAACTTCAGTTCTATTATAAAATACACAGTGCAGAAATGAGGAAAGGGAGAGTCATACCAGCTCAAACAGCTATTTAAATACACACCCAGCTCCAGCTGATGGTATGTTTAGTTGTCTTGGAATCATAAGCATGGATCAGAATCCAGAAACAACTACATCTCAAGCTAGTAAATGTTTTCATCTTGCTGAAGCGATGATTTACTTAGAAAGTGCATGTACTAGAATCTTCTGTGCTGTCATTTCATACCTGTTTCGTTTCTCAGCCCAATTTAGGCATTAAATCTAAAATGGCTTATTCTAAGGCACATAGTTACCTCTGTTATCTTTAAGAAAAGGTAATAAAGGAGGCATTGTTTGAAATGAAAGATATGAGAATCAGAGTGTCATGACCTTTAAAAATGAAGTTGCTCAGTACCATGAAATTTTATTTGCTGGCGGTGATTGGGTGACATTTTGTTGTGCCAATTTTGTACCTGTCAAAAATTCGAATAAAAGATAAAATATTTCTTCCACCCTGTTACTGACAGTGACCAGCCTATTCCCTGGAACACTTTTTCTCATGAGGCCAAATTCTGGGTGGTGCACAATTGTTAATTTCAGAATCACCTCCTACACATTTTCTCACTGCTTTTGAGTCTTGCTTCTTTTGCAGTTGCCAAGCTAATCACCCTTTTTTGAGCTCACAATACTTTCCTTTCCTTACCGTTGTCAAGCTAACCATCATCTTTTTCACTGCTCCTTAATCTTCCGTGTTTACACTCCATCAAAACTTAGTGAACAATAAGCCTCTCCCTCCTTCCCACTCTGACAGTGCAGCTTGGGTCCATCTCCTTGTCACTTCATAGTATGCTTAGATGCCAAAAATGCTTCTTACAAATAAGGTGAACCTTTAATGAAAGAAAAAGCTAGTATGAGGAAAGCTTGCCTCTTAGTCAGGCTGCTTAAACCAGAAATTCAAGATAATGTTATGTTTTCTCCCCAAACTCTTAAAGGATGACAGCTTCAAAACTATCCACAAATCAATTGACTTTCACAGGTATTTAATTTAGTCTGATACTATAGATTGGCAATCTACACAGGGAAAGAGACCGTATCCTTCTTCTTAACAAGAAAAGCATAGGAACCCCAAAAAGGAAGGCAGCGGTATGGATAGACCCATGTGCCAGATAGTCCTTGAGCTACTCTGCTAATTCAGAGAGCAATAATGCATAGATGTGTTCAAAGGGCACCTCCTTTCCTGTCGTGTCCATGAGGCAATTGGATGGACAACGGGGTGACAGACCTTCTACAAACACAGTGGCACTTCTCACCCCTTCTTTCTATCTGCATCTTGCCTCTGGCTTGAGAAGCGTGGCTGGATGACATCTACCTCTGTGGGCTCCTCCCCTGGGGGTAGTAAGGCAGGACATGCCAGGATTCCTCCAAAGGTCCAGGTATACTCCTCTCTGGTGCAGTATGTTGCCCAACGTTTTGCCAGATGATAGGGCTCAGTGGAAAGGACACAGATACCAGTAAAAAGATTAATCTTACTTTACTGTCTACTTTAAAAATGTTACAGAAAATAAGATACAACATTCAGTTACAACAGTAAGCTTATGATACTCTTATCTAAAGCAGCAAAAAGCATAAGCAAGGTTATGCACCTAATCATCACTACAGGTAAACAGAAACAGTCATTAAGAATGACACATCACCATCATCCAGGTCCATAATCACTGGGGTCCCCCGGGTGCAATAAGGGTTTGGAGACCCTGTCCTGGCAATTAGGAGCTCCTACACAGTGCATCCACTCATAGGTGAGGTCTCCAAAGTCACTGCAAGAGGGTCCAGCTTTTTATATTATTGAATAAACAATACATAACATCATTTTCTGTTGAGATATCACCTTAAACTTGGCCAAGGCTTCAGGAGGAACCACGAGAGTTTCCTTGTCTTCTGGGTTTTTTCTTCATGGAACTTTCAACTGAGGCTGACCATCTAGTTTCCCAACCTTGAACACCAGCCCCTGCACACACAGGAATAGATACATTAAAAAGCATAAATACATTCTCATAGACATTTTAGCTACATCCTTCACTAACAATTAAGGACTTCATTCTTATCAACAATTATATTTTGTCTAAGCTACCTCTTTTGCTAATAATTGTGCATATTTCATTAATGCAACTATTGTCAGTAAAGAAACTATTGTCTGTAAAGATGTAGCAAGTGCAATCATACAGGCTCCATCTGGAGGCCAACCGTTATCCGAGGCCTTCTTCCTAGGCCTTGGCATATCCTGCAGTGATTGCCAGTGCTGAGCAGCTGGTATCTGTTGATTGGGTCCCTGGGCAGGCAGTAAAGATTTGCTGCATCTGACCTGTATCCTTATGTTTTGTACCAGGAGATGCCAGTCCATGACGATATCAGTAAGAAAGTCACTCAGGCTCTGTAAAGCATCACATAAAATCCTATTTATTAAATCTAACACTACAAAGAAAGAGAGAATAGTATAAATACTTCAGCTGCTGGAAACCATGGGTCACGCAGCATCAAACAGACCTCTGATCTACACATAGCACACAGTGCAGACCCTGTCAGTGGAAAAGGTTACACTGTTCTAATCATTCAAACTATCAGGGGATTTTCTTACAAGTAAACAACTCCATTCATCATTTCTACTGTCAAACAGAAAGGATACTCACCTGAGAACTTCTTGCTGCACTGCTAGATAAAGGCAAGAACATACAAGTGATGTAATCACTGATACAGACTTGGAACTGTTGCAGTGAGTTGGCTGAGGTTGTCCTGCAGCCAAGGGCTATGTGCAGCATGGCAGAAGCCTGAAGGACAACCTGTATATGCAGTAAAGCACGGACCTGGACCTATTTGACTTGACTGTTATATGCATCACTATCTCCTCAGTGTACAACTGTCTGCTGGTCAGGACCACTACCTCTTTTCCCAGTGCCCACTGAAGGGTTCGAGGAGCTGAGGGACAGAGTTTGCTAGGGGTACAGGGAACGTGAAAAAAGCCTGACAAGCTGCTGTCTGCCTCTACATGCTGACTACAGCTTCCTGCAGGCTTTGGAGGTCAACCAGGAGCAGCAGGAGGAACCACAGGGGCAAAGCCCTGTGTTCAGCCTGGGAGCCAGTAAGCTACGGGGGACAGACCCTGGCACAGACTGGGGAACAGGCTCCATGGTACTCAGCCCAAGACTCCAGAAGACCTGAGCTAACTGCCAGTGAGAAGCAGCAGCAGAGCTACTCTAGAAGGGAAATCAAGCCAGGAGCTGAAGGCAACCACAGCACGGGCAGTGCCTTCACCAACAGGATATGGTCCCTGAGCTGGGTAAGCCGGGCAGGCTGGTGACAGGCAAAGGCAAGGTGACAAGTCAGGTCTGAGGTCAGCCTTGGAGATGCAAACAATAGTCAATGATATCGCCAAGAGCTTATACCACTACAACATAGCTTACACCCAGGCCCCAGCTTCAGTGGACCTCCTTCATCAATGGGAGTCCCAAGTGAGGCAGGTCAGGGCAAGTCAGACCTACAGAGGCCCTCATGGCCCTGACAGCAATACTATCCAGCCTTCCCACACAGTATTCAGTTGTTGAAGAAAATGACAGCCCCCTCCATTTGGACCCCTAAGTCTTCTGACATCTTTCAAGTTCTCCAAGAAGCTGAGGACCTCTACTTTATAATAGCCTCCTTCCTGACTTCTACTCTTCTTGTACAAATACAGGGATTCACAGCTTTATGATACAGTATTGCTATATTAGGATATAATTTCACTAGGGGGGTCATATTAAAATTGCATGGGAAGGAAGAAACTGAGTATGAACCATCACTTTAAACATACTTTGTGTTTAATCCACATGGGCCGTTTAAACTGACCAGACTTTCAAACTAACTGACTACAAAAAAACACATGCTACAGTTAAGTTGCTGATTCAGTTTGCAAGTATTTCTTACACTGAAGAAAAACAGTTTCACAGCAAGGGCTTTGTTTGTTTAATTATAGCATACAGGTAGTGGGTCAGGGTTCATGATTATGCATAAAAGTTCAAGAAACTATCTTGATTTCCTGTTTCTCCTATACTTCAGTTCAGTCTGCAATACCTGTTGCAGCAGTACTTAAGTGTCTGATTAGAAAGGAGACAAAAAGCACAAAGTTTCAGGCCTTCAAGAACATTAGTCATTGGAACTTACATAAGCAACCAGAAAATACTTAGAAAGAGCAGAACAGGAGAAGAGTTTGGAGTTTGGGGGGAAAAATAAAAAAATCCAAGCACAGAAACTCACTAAAAACAGCAGAGGGAACTGCAGAGAAGGAGAGGGACTCTGTCAGCATTCAAATAACAATGAAAAACCAGCAGCCAAAATGACAGTTTACTCAGCTGTTAGGTTTTGTGTGAATGATGCAGATTGTAGTTCTTGCCATGTGATGGTAAGACACAGACCTAAGGCTCCCTCTGATGGAGGGAGCACCTCTAAGCACTAGCCCAAAGGGCAGTGGGAGCTTATCAACAACAATGCACTGAAATATTTATACCTGCGTCACTGCTAGGTAGGGCTGGCAAACTGCTAGAAGGGCCAGAGAAGATGTATGGATGCTACCTGAAATCTCTTTAGAGTGAGTACCTGTCCCCACAAGTTCCCTAGTTCTTCCCCTGGGAGCCAGCCAGGTACTAGCTTGGCCCCTACAGAGGTATTTCCTGTGATGAATGACAAACCCCTGTCATACAAGCACACAGTGCCATTTGGGCATTCAAATGTTGCCATGCTATTTCAGGATTGCAGAGAAGTGCTGCTTCCTCCTCAGCAGCGTGGGAGAAGATGCACCGAGCCAGCAGTCCTCAGATTGCTTTTCTACATCCCCCTCACCATAAGCACGCTTTGGATTTTGGGTGCTCTTCCCACATAAGAGTTGCTTTTGATTTGGATGGGTGCAGGGGGAGTACTGGTTGGTGCACAGCAGGGAACATGGCAAGGAGAGGGCAAAGGGAGAAATCGGCAAAGTGGCTCCTGACAGCCAGGCCAAGAAAGGTAGCAGAAGTCTGTAACTGCTGAAAGCCACAGAGCCAAACCAGTAACCCTCAGCAAGGACATCAGCACCACAGACACAGGAGAAGAAGGCTTTTCCCAATAGCTCTCAAAATCCAGATTGCCTCAGCAACGCTTCTTGGTGCTCCCTGTCTCCTGGCCTGGAAGAAACCTTCTCATAGACTCATAGAATCACAGAATGGTTTGGGCTGGAAAGAACCTTGAAGATCCTCTAGCTCCAACTCCCCTGCCTGGCCTTGAACGTTTACAGAGATGGGGCACTCACAACCTCTCTGAGCAAACTGTTCCACTGCCCCACGACCCCCAAAGCAAAGAACTTTTTCCTAGTATCTGATATAAATCTACCCTGTTTCAGATTGAAGCCATTACCCCTTCTCCCATCACTACCTGCCCTTGTAAAAAGTCCTCCAGCTTTCCTGCTGGCCCCTTTTAAATACTGGAAGGCTGCTATAGGGTCTCACTGGAGCCTTCTCCAGACTGAACAACGCCAACTCTCTCAGCCTGTCCTTACAGGGCAGGTACTCCACCCTCTAAACAACCTTTTAAGTACTTCCTCACCTCCTGGATCTGTTCCCAGGCCATCTTATTGCTTTTTTCTCTCCCCTACTCATCTCTCAGCAGCTCCCAAGGGACACACCACTTTCACTAGGAGATGTATTCCCCAGGTCCCTAATGGAGCAACCATATCAGTTTAAGAATAGCTGTGCTGAAATGCCATGTCCTTTTCAAAGATCATAAATAGTAGCCCACAGCCCAGGGTCCAATTAATTAATTAAGATGTGAAGCTTTACTGAAGAAAATTGTTGTCAGGCAGTGAGAGTCAGGCAAGATGAGAAATACACGCACACAAAAGTAGATAAATTGTTGACTCATACTAGCTATTAAGGTCTCAAGAGAAAACTGTAAATGAGAAAGTTAGAAAACTGAGGGCAAAATAATAGAAGATAGTTAGAGGACATCAACTCAGCAGGGCAGAGGATTAGCCTTCCCCAAGGAGCAACAAAGGCTGGTGTTCCCATGGGCTGCTCAGTCCCATGCCTGACTACTGTATGGCCAACAACGTGTCACCCTGGGGTGCTGAGTTAGACCAAGCTCTCTTCTGTGTGCTTTCACCAATGAATAGCCACTGTTTACTCAAAAACCCTGGTGCAATCCTGCTTGCAATCTTCTGTGCAAGGAAAAAGATGCTCAATCAGTAGCAAAACAGTGTAAAAGAATGCTCACAGCTCAGACGCTCAGGTGACATTCAGGTGTGCCACCTCCTGCTTAGCACACTGATGTTAGTAGATAATGTGCTTCATCTTAAAAATTGCAAAGAGCTCTGTACTGAATCTCAGAGGGTAACTGTAATGGATTCATTTCACAGTTCAGATGAGCAAGTGTTTTCATGTATTCACTTTAAGCACTACTGCAAATAGCAGCCTGTTTTCTTACTTGGTAAGAAAGAAACCTCCACATATACTTTGTCTCAGCATCTCAGCATGGTGGTCATTTCCTCGAGCTACTGCAAGACTGTAGCCTACCTACTAGCCTGGTTTTGATTCTGCTATGACTATGTTTCTTATAATTTAGATCATTTGATAAGAGTTTGGGTTTTACAATATGGGTGCTCAGGCTCTAAACAGAAGAGTACTTTTACATTCTGCTTTATGGTCATCAACCACTTGGCCACACTGTCATTGCAAAGGCAGATGGAAGATTGGGCTAATGCTTGGTGGACCCTATGACTTGTGCAGGACAGCTTATGTGCACAGTGCTCTTCAGCCATTCCCACAACAGGAAGAATTGGCATGGGTATAGGAACCTGCAAAAAGAACCATCTTCTACCCAAAATATATCTTTCTCCTAAGCAAGCAGTAGTCCTGGGTGCATTGCAGTATTAGTGAAGTATATTTTTGGTTCCTGAGTTACATTCTCCATTTTCATACTTCACACTGCTGCTGCTCCTTCTCCCTACACATCTGACTAATGCCCATCTCAAAATCCAGTTTGGTTTTTTTTTTGCTTTTTGAGGAGAGGGAACTCTGATAAAAGTGGTTGAAAGCCTTCTTTTCTCTAAGCTGGCAGATGTTGCTGCACCTATCATTGTCCCTTAGCTCAGAGTTGAGCAGAAGCTGTTAAAAGGAAAAAAAATAACCACAAAAAGAACAAAACAAACAGACACAACAATGATTTATTTAAGGGACAGAAGAGGGAAGTGTCCCAAATATTAATTTTGGAGGTTGGCAAAACTGAAGTCAGCCAAACAGAGTCCAAAAGAAACATTAAAATAGAGAAGTATTCTGTTTCAGTGACTGGCTACATCACAGAGAGGAAGGAGCTTCAGGTGTTCCTGCCATTCTATTGCTGAAGTAGCAATTATCTGCCTTTCACTGTGCTATTGTACAGTCAGACTCATTTGATGGAAAGATGTTCTGAGACAAAAGGTTTAAAAATACTCTCCTGTTCACGGGTTCCTTTAAAAAAGTGTTTTGTTCTGTTTCTTTTTTTTTTAAAGTCACATTTATTTGACAAGGGAACATTATTATTTCATTGAGTTTAAGATTAGATCATTAGACTTGAGACACTATTATTTGTTACAATTGTCCATGACTGTCAAACACAAGATCTCATTTCAGCAGTGGTTATCATTAAAATCATCATTAAAATGCTCTTAATCATTAAAACAAGAGACAGTATGATGCACATTAAAGACCACTTTATCTCTCTCCAGCCCATACATACAAAGACTTGCCCAGAAGACTGCCTATAATATTTGCTGGACATCTCATCCAGACAATAAATGTTTTTAGGCACTTCAAAGTTAGTGACAGCTAAGCACAGGGATTCCTCTTCTCAGATCTCATTCTGACAGTTTAGCAACCCTAATAACTTTTGTGTGCAAGTCAGTTGTTGTCAGGGTACTAGTTATCGTGATCTTCATATATCCAGAATAAACCCAACACCAAATAGCAACAGAACCAAAAGAGAGATTGGCCTCTTTTAGAAGCAGTACTATGGAAGTCCTTAAGACAAATGCATGCCCAAGAGGCTCCAAATGCATGTGCAGAATAGTCAAAACAAGAAGAAACTCGGTAATTCAGTTTTAATAATTGTCCTGCATCCCTGGTACCTCATCTGCTAAGGACCAGAAACGTGACTTCCAATTTCATCAAAGTTAGTTAGCATTCCTGTTGGCAGCTTTGCATGAACTCTGACCAAATGCAACCCAAGCACCTTACTCATCACTAAAACACACTTTATCTTAGGATTCATGACATAATGTTGACTAATCACATAATAGGCACCTTAACTACCATGAAAAATGGCTTTTCTGCCCAGATATTGCCAGGATTTAGGGAAGATGAATGAATTTCCCTAGAAGGTGACAGCTCCTTTCTCACATTGCCTAAGATCTTAATATTGCACTTAGCATAAATATAGTCTTGCCCTATTAAAAGGTGCAGACACATGCAACGATTGTGAGATAACACTGAACATCTGCGTTAACACCATGAGACTAACCTCATGCCAACTGATTTCATTCCAGGTTAGATAAGTAACTACCACACCTGCCTTTCATTACAACTCTCAAACCAGCTCCATTTTTAATATTAAACTCAGTTTTAAATGCTAAATATAAAATACTAAAGTAGCAGTCTGTGCAGCAGCTCTGATTTGGAGCAGAGAACTTCATGGGAAGTCTCCTTCTACCATGCACTATCTGATAGAATCTCCCTAGAAACAGTTTGCATCAGCCCATCACCCTTCAATCAGCCCATCACCATTTCTCCTGCTTGGGTGCTGTTTAAGCCCATTAGCTGGGTACCCCAGCTTCTCAGTACTGTCCTCCCAGAGAAGACAGGCTGCTGCTTTGTGCTCTCAAAGGCAATGGTGAGTGAAATTGGAGATGTAGCTTTGCTGCTGAGAAGGTATATAAGTAGCAGATAAAACATGTTACTGGGATGGTGACATAGTGTGAGCACTAAGAACTGAAAAACTAGGTTCCAGGAGCAAAATGTCTGACAGTTTGCATATGCACATTCAGTTGAAAGTGAAGTTTCAAGAGGAAAACAGTTAAATATGGACTCTTCTCGTGATGAAATGAAATTAGTCCCCTATTGTTTAGTTTGATGACAAAAAATACCAGTTCAGACACAGCGTGATACATCTACAGTCTTCCAACAATATTGGCTTGAAAATTCAATTCAAAAGCACCTGGATAAAAATTAACTTTATAATGAAACTCAGGCTCTGGAGCTATGGATGGGCTCAACTTCACAAAGACTGATCTCAGAGCAGGCAGGTGACTGCTATACTCTCTGAGGTGTCTGCTAGAAAAGATTTTCTGAGAAACAATATAGTAGAAGATCCATATATATTGTTAGAACTATTCAGCAAATCTTATGAGAGAGTTTACTCAGTCAGTGGGAGGAGTACTTCTGGTGTTCTTGTGAGAATTTTAGTTGTCCAAGCATCCATAGTATACCCTAAAATTTGGTCTATACTTACTGAACTCTGCAGCAGACCACCTTAATAGGAAGAGACTACCACCATACGTGATTCAGTGACTGCTACATGCTAGTTTGGTACACAGATTATGAAAATATGTAGATCACCATGTCAAAACTTACAATAACATACCCACAATATCTGTAAGTCTGAAATATGGATGTTGTGCTGATTTGCACATCTACCCAGAGTAGAGTAAGCTACTTTGATAAACAACTTGTATACTTTTTGTACCAGCTCTCACACATTGTACGAAGTAGCCAATAAGTGGCCAACAAGTGTGGAAATAGAAGTACTATGAGTGCTTAGACTGGAGCTGGATAAGACTAATGAAGAGGAATAGAGTTTCTTGGAGGAAACACTATGCAGATCTGAGGTTCCTCCTGTGAAATTTGTGGGTTCCTGAGACATCATCAGACTGCTGTGACATCAGTAGCACTGCGCTATTGCAATGTATGAACCAAACTAACCCAAAACATGTTGTTTTCCAGTGCTACAAACATAACAACACAACTTTGCCAAGAGCAATGATGCTATTATAACAAAACTCAGTCTCAGAAGGCTAGATGTACCTTAGGAGTTTATATACTGTATATATGTAATGGTTTAAGAAATGTCATCTAATTTCCATCCAAGTAATGATAACAGCTGTTATCTTTGAGGGATCTTTATGCTTTGGTCCAAAATGTTTGTAAACTAGAGAATGCAGATTTTTTTTTTCATCAAGTGATCCTATAAGGCTTTAGTGAATTTGATCTGGATGAGGGGACTGAGTGCATCCTAAGTAAATTCTCAGATAAAACCAAGGGTAGACCTGCTTGAGGGCAGGAAGGCTATTCAGAGGGAGCTGGACAGGCTGGAGCGATGGGCCGAGGCCAATTGCATGAGGTTCAACAAGGCCAAGGGCTGGGTCCTTTTAAAAAGGTCTTTTCCAGCTGTCATAATTCTGTGATTCTAGTAAGTCAGGCTCTGTTTTTAAGGATATTTGCAAATTTAATATTTACCAGCACTGCTATTATTTTAGTTCATGACTAATCCTTAAGAACCCTACAACTATTACATGGCAAGTGTAACTGCAACTAACTGAATAAGGCAGATTCAGTGAAATAGATACTTTAGAAAGGCATATCTAAGTTCTACAATTAGGAGACTAAAATTACATGGCTAGAAAGAAAGAAATTGTTCTCTTGAGATCTCTGATACCTGTTTTTATCTTCGTTCAACCACACCAGAGAGAGTTTTTGAGTATAAAAATTGGTCAAGTTTGAGCTTTGTTTAGAAACTTGCCTGATAATTAGATGCAAAGGATGTTAACTATGTATCATTTTTTTCCACAGTGCAAGCATAAATTATTTCCTGTAATAAATTTCACTTTACATGTTACTAGGCTGTATATAGATCAGAAATGGATATTTATAATTAGCCTGTATTTGTCTTAACCTCTATCTTTGTTTCCCAGGGTTGCTATGGATAACTGTTCTTCCACCTCCTGTGTTCTCATTTTGCAGGTCTTATGAGTCTCACAAGGATGAATCCTTTCTTCCACAGCATTCAGTATTTATACAGTGACCTGGTGAAGCAATATGAGTGAAAATATGGGTAATGCTGCAGTCAATATTACATCTTATTGCTGTTAAACCTCAAGAAAAGCATACTGCAGCCTTCCTGTGCATTCCTGGGATGGTTGCCTCCAGCAGTGTACACAAACTGAGAAATGTGCTAACAAGAGAAACATTTTCAGGAGTTTGCCCTTTTCCTAAACTCCTGTTTCCTAAGAATAATAAAATTCATGCTAAGTATGTCCCATGAATGACAAAAATGTCCACTTTCATTTGCACCAAGCCAGGATACAGTATCCTGTTTCCTTTGATGAATACTGCCACAGTAATCCATTGATGGATTGATTTATTTCAATGCACATCTGAAACTGGTAAGAACTGCAATGAAATATGTGCTCCAGAACACTGCTGCCTTGTAAGGAAGACTGCTTTCAGCTCAGCACTTCATGCTTTAAGAGACTAAGTTCTCCCAAAAAGAAAACCGTAAGCTCATGATGGCCCAGGGGTATTGCTACCAGAAGGACTTCTAGCCCTTCTCCTTAATGGCAGAATGACTTATGTTTTGCCCCTTCCAGAACCTGGAAGTTGCTGAACAATAGCCCAGGGAGGCTGGATGAGTGGTGAGTTTGAGCAGTTGATCTTACCCTGTGCCATTAGGAGAGTGAACTTTCTCCTGGAAATAAATGTAGATTCTGGGATTTACTGCCTTTATGTATCGCACAGTTTTCAGACAATGTTTGCAACTGCTGACAAGTGGATAGCTTTCCCAGTCTGCAGCCATACATTCCCTTGCTGACACTCCAGCTCTGCCTGACCCATTGACCTTACCAGTGGTGGAGTGGATTGAACAGCAGCTCCGGGTCAAGGACAGGGGCTGCAGTGGTGGCCTTGAGCCCCTGCATGGCCTGGAAAGCAGCACTGCTCACACACCAGGAAACCCTGTCCCGGCAGGGCTCCCTGCCCTCCTGCAGACCACGTCCCTCTGCACACCTCGTATCCCCGTCCCCCCGCACCGCCCTGCACATACTCCCGCATTCCCGTCCTGCCGCATCCGTCTGTCCTCTCGCATCACCCTGAACATCCTCCTGCGTCTGTGTGTCTTCGCGCATAGCGGTGCATATCCTCCCGCATCGTTCTGTCCTCCCGCATCGCCCTGCACATCTTCCCTCGTCCCTCTGTCCTCCCACATCGCTCTGCACATCCTCCCTTGTCCCTCTGTCCTCCCGCACCGCCCCTCTACCCATCTCCCGCGCCCCCCTCCCCACGGGACGCTCGCAGCCCCCTCCCGCGAGGAATGCAGCTTCTGCTCCGTGAGTCCACACGCTGGGGACGCCCGCACCCGCCCCCCGCCGCGCTGCAGACCGCCGGCCGCGGCCCCGTACCCCCGTACGGCACGGTACCCCCTCAGCCCCCGCCGCCGTGCCAGCGCGGAGAAAGGCGGCACGAAGCCGTGACGTCAGAGCAGCGAGAGGGGGAGGAAGCGCCCTTGTGATGACGTCATGCTGCTGCGTGCCCGCGCGGGCCGGGAGCCAAGGGCCGCGGCTGCCGCCGGAGCCCGCCCGGAGCCGCCCCCGGCGGGGCGGGGTGAGGCGGGGCGAGGCGAGGAGCGGCGCGGCGCGGCGCAGGGCAGGGCTGGTGTTGGGGCAGAGCCGCGGCGGGTGCGCGGGGCCCGGGCAGCGCCGTGCCAGCAGCTCTCGGAGCGGAGATGCGGATGGCACTCGGTGCGGCAGCGGGTGAAGGGGCAGCGCAGAGCCCCGGCCCCGCCGCCGTCTCTCTGGGCTTGAGCGTGGCCGTTATCTCCAGCCTGGTGAACGGCTCCACCTTCGTCCTGCAGAAGAAGGGGATCGTGCGGGCTCGCGGGCGAGGTAGGGGCCCGGCGCTGCGGCGGCGGCAGGCGGGAGCGCCTCCCCAAACCCCTTCGAGCTTCCCAGCTTTTCGCCGATAACCTCCCAGCTCTCCGGAGCATCGCCCCGAGCCCGTCCCGGGAGCAGCCCGGCCTCCGTCGCGGTTCCGCGCCCGCCCCTCGCCCCCGCGGAAGGGCCGCGGTGGCTCCGCGCTGCGGCGGTGGCAGGCGGCCCGGGCGGGGAACGGGGTGGGGATTGCCGCGGCGCTCGGAGCACAGGCACCCCAGGACCCTCACTGCCGGTGTGGTCTGGAGCGGGGGATACCTTGCAGGCGGCTGGAGCGGAGCAGCCGGCCTTAGTTTGCCACCTTAAGCGTGTTTGACATCAGAGGTCGATGACTGGAGCGCGGCGTAATAAGGGGTGCGATCAAGTGGGGAGCAGTGAGGAGGGGTTCACGTGGTCAGCAGCAGCAGCTTCCCGATGCATGGCCAGCTCTCCGGTCTCCTGCTACGCTGTAACACAGCGCTGGGGCCTCGTGTGTGTGTGTGTCCGCTCATACATAGGTTCCTCATGCGGCATTTTCATATGCCTGTGGGACCCGTGTCTTTGGTAGCGATAGTTTCTTGCCATGAACAACACCAGCACATCTTGTCACTTGTTTATTCCACCTCCTCCACGGACGCCCAGGACAAGTTACATCAGTCACGTGGTGGTTTCCCTTTGTAGAGAAGGCAGACCAGTAACATGAAATCGTTTCTCTCTCTAATTTTTTCATATTGAAATCCCGTATCTCATTATTGTTTTCTGAGATAAACATATTCAGGAAGTGGCTGTGCTGTCTAGACAGTTTAGCCAAAACAAAGCTGTAAATTCACAGAGCATGAAGATCTTTTGTGTTTTATCCTGAAATTGGAGCTCCCCAAAGCATGCAGCTTCTGAAGAACATTTGCTAGTTGCACCTCGATGCTTTGACTATAGAAAGATGCAATATATTTATCTTTTCTTAATATCATGGCTTTATGTGAGAGGGAAGTTGTAAAGACGGTTTGCGTTAGGCGTTTTAATTGCATTTCTGTGGCCAGTAGCTGTTTGTTTTGTAGGTGAAGGTGTCTCTGTGTGTATGGGCAGATGCCCATAGCTTCTGGGAGCTCTTTCTTACGAAAAATCCTTTTTAGTGACCAAGAGTGCCAGGTACTTTCTTTGTATATGTGTGTGTATGTAAGTATATATGTATACACACACACATATGTATTTGAGATGGTGTTCAAGCAGCAGTGCATTTCCAGCACCTGCTGCATCAAGCGTGTTCAGGGTAGATGCAGCAGACCAAGCTTGCAACTACATTACTACCATCTGGCAGCCTGATCTGACAAGTTTATTTTTCCTTTTCTGCAATAATCTTATAGTTCAGGGCCTCAGACAAACTACTGTTTTGCAAGCATAGTCTCCCCGGCCCTCGAGATGGCTGTAATCCATTTTTGTTGTCCACAGAGAGATCATGTTTGCATCATAAGTGCAAATCTTTTTGTTTTTGTAAAGCAAACAATGAGAAAATTCAAGAGAAAGTAGACCTGCTTTGGTGGGGGGAGGGTTGGACTAGATGATCTCTAAAGGCCCCTTCCAACCCCTACCGTTCTATGATTCTATGGAAGAGATGACTTTCCATCCCAAAGCAGTTGGAGGAAGTTTCCATTTTTCAGTCTAGTTAGATCTAATTACTCCTGAAGAGCTTTCGGTGGAGCACTGGTTTAAGTGGGTGAGGGGGTGTCACTGAGAAGTGCCTGCCTTCTCAGTGCTGGCAGCTGTAAAACATCCCATTTTGAAGATATGACTGATGTTTCGTGTATCCTTGCTGAGTAATTTGTTAATATTTCCTCTTGCGTTGCCTTCGGTCTACCAGCCGGAGCTCTGAGGCTGAGACGGTCAGTGTCAGATGATGTCTTTTTTTTTCCATTGGCTTCAGTAGGTGTTGTATAATTAACAAGAAGGTACTTCAAGTCTTTTTCTGTCTTCTCTGCTGAATCAATAACAGCATATCACCTCAATTAGTAATCCTCGCTCAGTTACAAACAGCAGCGGGTGACAAATATTTCTGAAAAATTATCTTACTTGAGTCAATATTTTCCATAATTTGTGCCCCCAACAGGGTTCTTATTTTATATGCAATAACAAAAGTTTAAAAAATTGTGACACCCACTCTAAAGCTGGCCATTTTCATTAGTCATTTTCAATCTCATTTCAATTATATAGTGTGATTGCCAAGCGCTTAATGTTTTTATGTATCTCCAGAGTTATAGATTACTGTGTTTGTCTTTCATTTGGGATTTCAGAGTAGGTACAAGATTGCATATTGCTCCAGCAGCTCTTGGGAGAGCATCTTTCCAAATAAATGCAGAGCTGAATTGCTAGAAAGAGGAGCAGAATGTAAGCACATAACATGTAGCCAAGGTCACGCTCGGTGGAGGCCAAGCTTCTATTTAGTAAGTGGTCGTTAGCCCTGGTATTCTACAGAAGCAGAACTTTTAAAATGTGGTCCACGGGCTCCCCTGGCGCATCCCAAGGCAAGAGTCTATAATCTGACAGTGAAAAGAATCATCCTTGATCTTGGGAGGCACTAAGGGACAATCCAGAGTTTTTGCTCCTCTCTTTGAAATGAAGCAGTATGTCATGAATTCAGAGGCTTCAGGCATAGCACTTCCCAGTGCTCAAGTGCAGGAGGATTGGTCTGTGCTATGGTACTGCCAAGACAATTTCTCTGCTATAATTTCTCAATTTCTTTGAGGTTCTATTAGCAAACTAATTGATCCAAATCATATTTTGTTTCCACAGTTTTTCCATTCTCCTGGTAGTGGTTCCAATCTGTGTGTTTAAATGTCATCCTCGGAGGCATTTGGTGACATTTGGGAGGCTTTTCTATGTAATACTATATCAGTGTCAAACAGGTACTTCAAACTGAAAATCATAACTTCCTACTAATATGTTGCCTCTAACTTGGACACTTAGGCCAAATCCAGGCACCCTCTCTCTTTTTTTTTGTCTTCCCTCCCACTCAGTTGCCTTGAAGAACGGGGTTAAGATGAAGGACCTTAGTAGCTGAGACTGTTGAAATTATTCTGATTCATAGATCCAATATTGCAATTTCATATTATTCTAATACATCTTCCTGTACTTCCTCTTCCAGGTACTTCATACTTAACAGATATAGTATGGTGGTCTGGCACTATTGCGAGTAAGTATCTGAAAAGGTTTGGTTTATACTGAAGGGAGAAGTTGTGCTTAGATGGTGAAATGAGACCTCAGGAAATCTGGAGTCTCATCTTGAATCTCGTGCTTACTTGTCATGAAATTCCCATCCCTCAGAAATATCCCACCTCTGGTCAACTCTCACTGTGGCTACCGTGTCAGATGATGTTTGAGAAAGCAAAGAGCTGGGACATCTTTCCACACTTCCAAACCGTTTGATGCTTGCAGGCCTTGACAGCCACATGCTGCTCTGACTCTGGGTTCCCATATGGTTTGTGTCTCTGGATTGTGCTGCTCCACTCAGCTTTTAATAAAAGTCACAGCTGAATAAGAAATTGTCGCCTCGCACAAAAGGGTTCATTGGGCACATGTTATTTTTCAGATCAGAAAGCACTTAGCCAGCCTCCATTTAAAAAAGAAAAAGCCTTTTTGGTTTCTAGCTTGACAGATATAGTTTCAGTTTTGCTTTAAATCGACAAGATTAATGCGAAGCCTTGTGTGGTGCTGATATGAGATCAGTGTAATTTTACTCTCAGTATCTTTGTAAACTCTGCTGGCACTAAGTTCATCCTCTGATGTGAACCCGGAGCATGGGGAGCAGCTGGCTTTCTCCTCTTGCAGTTCAGCTCCAGTTCTAATAGTGAGCTTAAAATCATACCCTACTTTGAGACTCTAATCCAGGTTTTTTGTGAATTATTTGGAGATGGTCCGATACTGTTTCTGAAAGGTCCAGGTGCTCCCCTCATTTCATGGCAGCAAGGCAAGGTTCTGCTTTTGTTGTTTTCGGTCTATGTAGAAGCAATGGAAACCTATAGATCCGTTGAAGGACAAAGTTCACAGCAAGTATAGAAGCCACCAGAGCTTCAGAGGAAAGTCCTCAGCTAATTTAACCAAAGTTTAAGTAGTTCTCTGTCAGCTTTCTTCTCTGCCAGGATCACTGCTACCTAAGTAGCAATAAACATTAATCAGTTGTTTATTGCTTGTGAGGCTCCTACCTTGAATCTCCAAGCAAGAAGGGTTAAAATAAGAGCGATTTTATTACAGGAGTTTATCTTGGTGAATCAGAGAAAACAATTTCATGCTTAAAAGAGTGGGGTGAATTGTATGAAGGCAAAATAGCTGAAGGGAATGGTGTCTGTTGGCTTTTGTCCAGTAGCTAGGTGCAGGTATTTGAAAAAAAAAAAACCCTCAGTAAATGTACAAAGGAACCAAGGGAAGAATTGCTTAAGGATATTAGAGATTCAGAGTTGCATCAGAGCCACAAACAGCAATAGCCAGGGCCAGGTAGGCACCTAGAGTTAGGCAGAGAAGGGCAATGTTTGGGGAATTAGCAGTATCCCCAGTTATCTGGGCAAGATTATAACAGCTGACATCATTTTCTCAAGCTGGGAATTTGGAGTTTGAATGACTAACAAAACCCACATAAAACTCTTATCAACTTGTTTTCATAATATTTGTTCAGATGGTGAGCAAGCATTTCTGTGTTGGCATGCTGACTCAGCATAACAGTGCCTAACCATTTTGATGCTTGGGGATCCATTGGACTGCTGAAGACTTCAAGGGAAGGGCTACAGATTCTGCTAAGGGACTCTTTCTTACACTGTAGTCAAAAGAGTGATAGCAGCATGTGTACAGGTATTTCAATGAGCATTAAACTAATTAATTGGCCAATTAATTAGCTTTAGCATAGGTTTTGATAGCAGTATAGATGTGACTTTTTTGTAGTGGATATCTCTATGTTAGCGCTTTATTTCAGATGCAGAGTACACTTGTGAGGTGAATCTCTAGTTTGTTTCCACAGACTATGCTTTATTTCATATTGTGGAGCAGTGTTGGAGCTCTCAGACAGGACTTTAGGTGAAACTAAGTTGGAAGATGCACTCTAGGAACATGTCTAATGCACATGAGCTGTAAATAGACTTCCTGTTCATGGGAGCAGGCTGAAGTTAGTCTCCAATACAACCCTGACATAGGTAGAGCAGACACCTTTTGCTGTTCAGATCTACTCCTGGTCTCCTTGCTGGTATAGACATGTCAGTGTAGATCAAGTTTTGTGTTGCAATAACTTCAGGGACATTGGTACTCCTTTAGTAAGTTTAAAGCTGTGTGCCTTCAAGAACCCAAGCCATGTATTGACTTACTTCAATACTGTACCTGGAAAGGAATTTCTGTACAGAGAGGACTGGATAGGTTGGCAGCAAAGGCCCTCAACATCAGGTAGATGGTAACAGTTACTCAGATTCTTTTTATAATTAGTCTTAATAAGTCCTGGTCTGCCTTTTGTGGTGGTAAGAGATTGTTACTAGTACCCTATGGTGATACTGAAAATCTCTGGTAAGTTCAGTTGCCTTACAATATGTGCAGTCTGCCTAAAGCTTCAGAGACCTAATTTATGGATCAGCGTTGGTGCCATCTGTTAATGGTTCTTCTGACAGAAAGTTAAGGCACCTGACCTCCAAAAAACCAAAAACAACCTTTGTCAGAGTCACTTGGAAATGTGTGCCATCTGCAGAAACACAGTGTGCCAGTGTGTCCTCCCTGCAAGATCTACCCCAGTGCCTTCAGATGCCTTGAAGATAATGACAAAGTTTGCCATGTACATCTGCTGAAAACCAAGCCTGAGACTGATAGCTGTTACTCTGATCCCAGGGGCAAGGAGACCATTGCTGACTTTTGTGCTCTAGAAATGCTGCTCATTAACTTACCTGACTCACTCCTGCACGCAGAGAAAGCCTCAGTGAATTGAATTAGTATAATTTTGCACACTCTGCAGTTTTGTAAGTTTGTTTATCTCCTTTGAGTTTCCTGTAAATTATGTGGGTCTTCAGCTTAGCAAATTGATTAATATTTGCACAATGCTTTGCAAGTGTAAAGAACAGGATGATGGTAACGATATTTGATAGTCAAGTGCAGTGTCAGCCTGAGAGTAAGGACAATTTGGATTCTTTAGATGCTTTTAAATGCTGATAATAGCTCTTAACATCAACTGGAAATCTGAGCTGTATGTAATTTCTGTTCATTCTCAAGGTTCTTGCCAGTTACCACAGAGTCCTTAACTATGCAAGCATTGTGTTGACCTATTATAAACATGCCAGCACTTACAAAACCACCCAGCTTTTCTTTTTTAACTGGAAACTTGAACGCATGAACTGTCTTTTATCACAGCTGTGGTGTGCAACAGTGTGGTACATGTTGGAATTTACTTTTATTGGGGTAAAGAAAAAAAATGAGATTGTGAAGCTGTTATTGTGACTTGTTAGGGATCTGTTCTTTTTACAGTGGTTAGGAATTGCTTTTGATGTTGTATAGTGCTGTGAAAACTTAATGCAGTCTACTGTGTATTGGACAGCCTTTATGCACGTGCTTAGTATTTCATTATTAGATTCCTTTCCTCAGTACTGTCCTTATTTACCCTCCAGAAGGTAACACTGCTGTTAGCAACTGTAACCAAGTTCATTTGTATTGCAGTCATTCATGTTCTAAAGATTAAGTCATGGATTATATATTGTTTTAGTCTTTTTCATACAAACATTCAGATATAATTTTGAGATATTTGAGAGTAATTCATGAGTGTTTTCGATTCCTAGTCTCATTTATATTCAGCTAAGAGAAGGTGCAAATAAGATAATTTACAGTGCCCTTTTGGATCTTCTTGTGAGGCAAACAGAAATCCTATATTAAAAAAAAAAAAATATGGTCAAATTCCAGCCATTTTTTTTGTAAGTGCAAAATTAACAGAGATCAGCAAATCTGTAACATCTGTTTTCCAGTTAGGTCAGTCTTTCCCAAACAGTATTGGGTAAGTTTTCATTACTTCTTTTCACAAAGGGATCTAAAGGCTTATTTCTGGTTCGCTTGACAGTGGCTCTGGGTCAAATAGGGAATTTCTTGGCCTACACTGCAGTCCCAACTGTGCTAGTGACGCCCTTGGGAGCTCTTGGTGTTCCATTTGGGTAAGAGTTTGCTTTTCTTGTTCTTATCTGAGTGTTGTTACTACTTAATAAAATGTCAGATAGACTCAGTGATCGCTGGAGGTCTACTGAGAACTCTATAAGCTAGTCATACTGGCTTATGATAGTTAGTGATATGTTATAGTGTCACCTATTCCTGTCTTCCGTATCAAAGTGGCAATGGGGAGGGGGAAGGCAATGGTGAAGAAAAGGTTCCTGAGTAACTTCTGCTTTAACTGTCAGTATGATCTGGATCAGATAAACTTTTTATTTTCCCTTTCCCCTTCACTGTGGTTATTCTAGACTCTTCTACCTGTTCTCCTATTCACAGTTCCCTTACTATGTAGATCTTTTGTCTCACATTCTTTCTCTCCTCTGCTGTGCACAGCCCGCATGTGTTTATTGATGCTGGTTTTCACTTAATTAGATTTGGCCCTTTTCCTGAAGCGAGGGAGTGCCTTGCACATACATGCCTCCAGCCTCCTGAATGTTATGTTGAGGGGGACTGGGACACAAAAAAGGCAGTGAGTGTTCATAAAAGGAGTTTAATATGCAACTAGAGGATTTGTGAATAGCTAAACTAGAGTTCCAAAGCTACTGCAGCGAAAAAGTGCAGTTCTTTAAAAACAAAGCTGTGCATTGCCTCCAGATTTTTCTGTTGACTGCTGAATTGTCTGTTTGACTGCACTGGTCATCTACTTCAGAGTGTAGATTGCTTTGTGTGGGCTTTGTGACTGCCTTTAGTTTTATACACTTCGAAGCACACTGATGGTGCTCTACTTGCCATCTATTATTTTTCTCCTGGTCCACGTAATTGTGCATATTTTGGCCACTACACATCTGAGCGCTGTGATCTTTGTAACCAACCTCATGACTGTGTAGCACCTATAACATGGGGCTTAGTGACAGCTCACCAAATAATTGATACATGGATACCTGCCTCAAGTGTGCCAGATGCCTGGTTTGGGGGGTTGTTTTTCTGAGAGGCGATGGTGTGGTGCTGTTTTCTGGAGTGGTTTGGTTGGTTGGTTGGTTGTTTTTTTTTTACCTGCGATGAGACATCAAATATTGAGTAAGGCTGAGACACAATGAATCTTTCTTAAGACAAGTCAGAAATGCATTTTGAGCATCCACCAACATTTGATGCTATTCCTCTTGAGAGAGAAATTCATGTTATCACTGTTAAAGCATTATTAACTGGATGTATTAAAACTTTTCATTTTCTTCCTCTTTGTGAAAGGTCCATTTTAGCTTCTTACTTACTGAAAGAAAAGCTGAACATTCTTGGCAAGCTGGGATGTTTGCTGAGCTGCGCTGGGTCTGTTGTTCTCATCATCCATTCCCCAAAGTCCGAGAGTGTAACGACTCAGGCTGAACTTGAAGAGAAGCTTACAAATCCAGGTACTTTGTTCTTTTGTTAACTCATAATGATTTTGTGAGACTGATCAAAACCACAGAGGAGGAAGAGACTTACAGCTTTCACCAGGTAGGGAAATTGACTTCTGAAGAAATGATGATGTGACAAAGGCAAACCAGTACGGTTTTTGTGTAGGAAAACTATGCCTTGCTGTACTTGGAACTTGTCAGTTTAATTGATACAAAGATGCAGTAAAGAAAATGTGGATACTTTTGAAAACATTAACCAGGCAGCAAAGCTCAGAACAATGGCCGTTTGAATGTGTCATTTTCTAAAGTTATAAAAAAGTGTGTCTTGCTACTTAGGGGTGAAAGGTATGATTCTAGGATCACAATTTCAGTTGCTTTATGCAAAGAGAAAAAAAAATGATTGTCTTGTATTCTCTAAGTCTGCATTTGTGTGTTTTTTTTAATTAAAAGTTTATGCTAGATTCCAGTCATGTTCCAAACAGATTTCTTTGCACAATAAAGGTGTGTAGAAATACACTGTTGAGACATAGCTGAAATGCCTATCACAGAGAATGTGAAGTCCCACTAGCTGCTGGTGGCCGCTTACTAGTGCTAATAAGTGCCAGACATACTTTTATTTTTCATGCATATGAACTAAACTAGCAACTATTGTTATTTCCTTTAAGTGCTTTAGATGAGAGAAACTCAAACCTAGTAACATCAGCTCTCCAAAGAATTTGCAAACAAAGAAAGTGTATACCCTAGTCTAAATTTACTATTTAAGTCTGACCAAAATAAATTGGAAATGTTTTGTTTTTTTTAAAACTCTCAAGCAATAAATGTTTTTCACCAGTCTGTGTATTGATGGTATAATGTAATATGACCTCCTATTTGTTCCAGTTCTCCCTATTCACCTTAATGGGATCTAAGTTGAAGTTTAAGCCCTTTGCTAGATCCATGGAACTGCTAATGAATGAGATGTTACAACTTCTGTCACAGAAGGCTTTAAGGAATATAATCCTAAGGGAAGAGAGAACTTTTTAAAAAGCTATCCTAAATCCACTTCAAATGAGTAACAGTGTGTGTTTTGCTACGTGATGATTTGTTTTACCCAAAGAGCATGACAAGATCATCAGTTGCAGATGCCCACAACATCTCTAAAAGCTCAGGGGTCTGGATCTATATTCAGTAGCAAATCTTAATCTTGATGTATACCCAAAGTTCACTGGTATGACATGATGTGCCTGCTAAAAGTTTTGGAAGACCAAGAGTTTTCACCTTGCTATCTATTATCTTGTTTTCTTTTTGTTTTTCAGTTTTCGTGGGTTATCTCTGCATAGTGCTGCTAATGCTTCTCCTGCTTATCTTCTGGATAGCTCCAGCTCATGGACCTACTAATATAATGGTTTACATCAGCATTTGCTCTCTTTTGGGCAGTTTTACTGTTCCCAGCACAAAAGGCATTGGGCTGGCTGCTCAAGATATCTTTCACAATAACCCATCGAGTCAAAGGGCTCTGTACCTCTGTCTGGTACTTCTGGCAGTATTAGGATGTAGCATTATCATTCAGTTCAGATACATCAATAAGGCACTGGAATGTTTTGACTCCTCTGTGTTTGGTGCCATCTACTACGTTGTGTTTACCACTCTAGTCCTGCTGGCGTCAGCCATCCTGTTCAGGGAATGGAGTAATGTAGGAGTGGTAGATTTCTTGGGAATGGCTTGTGGATTCACCACAGTATCTATTGGAATTGTTCTTATACAAGTCTTCAAGGAATTCAACTTCAATATCGGGGATTTAAATAAGCCTAACATGAAGACAGATTAAAATATTTTTTTTTGAGAGGAAACTGGATGGCCCAGGGAAGGATACAGAGCCTTTCATTTCTGATTCAAATATGATTCAGGTTGGTAGTTACCCTCTGACAATTTGGTGGTCTCTCTGATATGATTTGGAGGCCTCCATCCAGTTTAAAAGGAACAGTTGTCCATGTACCCCAGTCAACACAATAAATGACCTTAGTTGGAACCACTGATTGAGTCAGCATAGAGACCGATGTATTTCTTTACTGTACAAGGTAATCCATCACAAAAGATCCAGGGATATTCTGACAGATCTGTGTGTGAGAGCTTGCATTGTGGCTGCTAAGGTACCATTTCTGTGGGCAGAGAACATCAGTTTCTAATGCATTCAATCTGACACCTTTCATGAGTGATATATACCTTAAAATATGAGGGGGGGAAAAAAAAAAGTGAGTGGAACAAGTTGATCTCAATATAGCAATGTGTTCACTGTCAAGGCTTTGAATTCTGAAACAAATGGTGGCTGAGCCATGAAGTGCAGATTTGTACTTCCTAGTGACTGTCTCAGCAACTTGGTCTGCTATGCGGTGAGGACAGTGGGGAGTTTTACATTTAGTTCTTTATATACAACAGTGGACCTTTAACAATCTTTTACTAATTACTTACCAGCTGATGGTAGTGTCCAGGTATGCGTTTTCTCTTTGTAACTTCCATGCATTAAGACATGTCGCATTCATCTCAGAGTTTTTAATTAAGAGCAGACAGAAAGACTGAGAAGGATGTGGAAATGATGCACAGACTCATTGCCTGTACGGTGGCTTATTTGTAAGCAGCTCAGAACTATTTCAGTGCCTTTGTAATCCAAAAATACTGCGCAAATGTGAATGTGTTTGTTTCAGATGGCCTATACTGGCTTAATAATTCGGTCTCACTATCTATAATATTGGACTGTACTCAAATTAGAACCAAGTAAAGCATCCAGAAGGAGCCACACGTTTTTGGAAGAATTTACAAACCTGAACCAAAACCCTTAGATGCCTTGAAAGCTTCTGAAAAGCCTATAGTCCTAATAGGAAGAGGTAATCTATGGGAGGACTGTTTAAAGCAGTCCAGTATACCTTTGTTTTAGTGAAGTGACTAAGTGTTTAGTGAAGTAGCTAGTAGAACCATAGAGTCATAGAGTGGTAGGGGTTGGAAGGGACCTTTAGAGATCATCTAGTCCAACCCCCATGCAGGAGAAAAAGAATGAGAGAAGAGCATGAGATTTCTCATAGCTCAAATAAACATGGTCTGATCCTTTTGTTATGTGGGGAAAAAGAGTTTAAAAACTGAAAAAGCAAGGCATTCAAAGAGCTGAATTTCAGATAACCAACAGGGATATACGTTCTGATCCAGTGACTTGCAGACCTGTGTTAGCAGTTCAGCCATAATATTTTGACAGTTCGTACAGATAGCTTAAGCTATGATTTAAATGATTCTGAACTACTCAGTTTAAACCCCTTAGAGAATATTGATATGTCAAAGAAATAGGTAACTGTCATGTTGTACTTATATTTGGTAGTTAAAAATATCATGAGTCAAAAACTTGTAGAGAAAGCTTGAAAAGCAATAAATGTTGGTTTCCATTTAAGCACAAAAATGGAAGGGTGGAACTCAACATCTCTAGTTCAGACAAAAAACCCCAATGTGATTATGAGACATATTTGATGATACTTTATCAAAAAATCAGCTTTGTGGCTGACAAGAATGTGGAAGCTGACTAATGGTGAATAGAACTGTCCACTCCCTTGTTGGTTAATTAATGTTACCTTAAAACTCAGCCTCCATTTTAGTTTAAAAGGAATGTTACAAGCTGTTCTGATCTCAGCAATAATAGCAAGCAGTGAATCCTAAAGATTTAATATTCTGAGAGAACTGTTCTGAGGGACTAAGAGCCTCAGTAATTTATTTGGAAGCTTGTTTTATAACCTGAAACTGAGAGGGGATTGAGTTGGTGGACACATACGTTGTTATAGGCCACGTGGAAACTGGGTGTCTTGGTGAAATAAAATGGCACTAGCAGAGAAAAGACCATCTTCATGGATTTTTACAGTATTATGTATGGTTTCTAGAAAGTTTGAGAATTGTAGGTGAGGGGAATTGGATAAGGAAAGCTGGTTAACCACTACCGACTGGAAGATGGTATCTCTTGGTTCTCAGCAAACAAGTTTTGCCATATTCATTCCCATTTTTCCTGTTTGAAACGGGAATTGTACATAGGTTGTGAGACCTGTAGTGATACACATTTTAAACCAATGTTTGCCATTCTCTGAAGCAGTCAAGTAGTCATTTCAAAATACAAATTCATAGTTCATGAGTTGCATGTTGGTTTTGTACTAGTCTTTAATCTATGAAGGCTTCTGTGAAAATCTTTAGATCAGAAGGGAAATGATTGCGGTCTCATCTTAGTCTTCCTTTGGCCTTTCTTTGTCTTGTTCTGTTTTAAAATTCATTCCTGTTTTATTTAGAAAGTGCCTGTCCTAGTATGTTAGGCGCATATGCAAATTATTAGTAAATATTAGATCCAAAATAACTTGACTGCCCTGTCTAAACTTTGCTATTTTCTCCACCACACACACAAGTTTACTTGATAAGCACTCACTATGCAGAGTAAGAATAAAGTAGCAGCCATGTTCTGTGGTCCTCTGGCCATCCTTACAGCTGATAAATGTCTGCATAGTTTTCCTTCTCCCCAGCTGCTCCTCACCTGTGATGAGCTTTCTAGAAATGTCTAGTTAAGCTTGATGTTTAAAACAGAGATGTGAAAAGCCAGCACATAAGGTGAAAGAAATTCCTGTGGCCTTGTGCATCGTTTATATCTGCAGCCTTTTACATCATGAATGCTAAATAATGGAAACCTTTATTTTTGCTACTTTTTTCAGTATGTGGCAGTGTTCTTTTGAGTTCTGCTGTACCTGGATCTGGTTCAGTTCTAACTTTAGAACTGTATTAGCATTTTCTGTCATCAGTGTTGGTACGATTCTCCCCTCCCTCCATCCCACACCCTCCTTGTTCTAGGTGTCCTATCTTTTTTTAGTCACGTTGCCTTTCTGATTTAAAAGGAGGCACCATTGAAGTTGGGTTTTAGCAGTTCCCTCTTTTTTTTCTTTGACCCCTTTGACAAGTAAGCACTTAGAATAAGACAGATATCTGAGTTCCATCATCTCAGGGAGCAAATGTGCATAGTTGTCTCCTGAGCTTTGTCATCCCTCATGGGTCTGCCCTTTTCACTTTCTCTTTGCATGATGTCTGTCCATAGTTATGAGCTAGATGACTTCTGTTCTGACTCCAAAGTAGAAGTGGGAGAGGCTACGCATAGAAAGCGAAGTGGACTTGTTACAGTGGTGTGATGTATTTGAATTACATTCAAATCCATATGAAAGGCATTTCATGTCTGGCTTCTGTTATACTTGTCAAACATATTTACTTGGTTCTCACTGAAAGATAGCTCTTGGTCATTATCTCTTCAGTTTATGAAGGATTCATGTGTGTCAGTCACGATCTTTGTTAGGTGTCAAACACAAAAATCCCTCAAATAGTTCAGTAGGAGAATAGAAACGTTTTTGATAAAACAAAAGAATTTGTTACACCTTAAATACTTATGTTAAAAAAAAAAGAAAAAATCTAAACAAGTCACCTGCTGTATTGACTTTCCAGGACTCTGTATGTGTAAATAGAGCCTATTTATTAGTAAGCTGCAACAAACATTAATAAGAACTTGTCTCATCACAGTTTGACAAGTGAGGCTTCCTATTAGTAATCTTGGTTTATGTTGAAAGTGTATATTTTTCTGAAGTAACTAGCACTGATAAATGAAACCACTGGATTAATTTCTTGAAACACTAGAAACTGATGTTTAGCTTTTCTTTGTATTTAAAAAATAGAGGGTTTGTAGTTGAAGAAGATTGGGGGCTAATAAATAAGGGGTGCTTTAAATGGGCAGTTGTTTGCACGTTCTACCCCTCTCACCTTGTTTTGTAAAGCATCAAGGATTCTACAGCAATCCCTCAGTTGTATCTGTTGAAGTTGTACTGTTAAATCAAATGTTATCAAATGTCTGTGTGTTACCTGTTTTCTTTTCTTTACAAAGATTAGGCCTTGTAATAATTCTTTGGTGCTACTGAATATGGGCTGAAGTCATGCAGAATTTTAGCGTGTACCATGCTAGCCACCAATGATGTCAAGAGTTCTTATTACTGGTGCCCAAGTATTTCAGACAGCAGTGTTGAAATGTTATGGATTAAGAAATCTTTTCCGAAAGCTGCAAATCAGTTTGGGATTTTTATTGGGTTTTTTTGTTGTGTTGGGCTCCCCTCCTCTCCCCTAGACAGTTGCTCTTCAGAGTGGAAAATATTACACAATAGAGGTATTTTTAAGTTACATCCTTTTTCATCAGTGGAACAGTTTTAAATTTTTTTCCTTTTTTTTGCTTTTCCTGGAATGTAATAAAAATAGTTCCAATGGGATATGGGGAAAAGGTGGATGGCAACAAACATACAGTGTCAGGTTTGGTTGCTTCAATGCTATTGCAATATAGTTACTACAGATTACATAAAAATGGTTTATTTTATTAGCTTCCAAATAATGTATATATATATTTGTTAATGGCTTACAAGTCAAGCTTACTCTCTCTGCTTTTTAAAAAATAGTTATAGGCATGTTGTATTTGCCTTGTGTAAATTATAGAAGGCTATTTATTAAGTTTTCTGATAACTAATCTATTTATTAACCTGTATTGTTTTAAAATAAATGATTTATTTCTAGCTCAATGCTTGTTTTGTGACTTGTTATCACATGGGGAGGGAGAATCCATTTCCCACTCATCTAGCTGCTGTACAGCCTAAAGCCAATGCGTAAGCTCAAACTATTTCCATTACCCTTTTCATAAAATAGCAGCCTTGCTTTTACTGAGAGTAGCAGATTCTTTCCTGGGTACAGATCAGTTGCCACATGAAGGACTGAGTTGCCCGTATAGTGGTGTCTACCACCAAGCTGTAGTCTTAATGCCTTCATAGTAGTGAAGTCTGCTCACAGGCAAAACAAGCATTTCTGTGGCAGAAATGTTTGTTTGGGGCCTGAGTTACTTCAAACCGTGTCTTAGAGTCATCACATGCTCTGTTTAGGCATTGCTGTATGTTGGCTACTTACCAGAGCTTTTATTTCAAGATCTTCTACTCCATAGTTGGGTATGCATTGAGTGGCAACAGCTGTAAGGAAGTCTGCGTCACCAGTCTAATTTACTATCGCAAGAGCTTCCTGCAGAATCACTTGGAAAATTACAGTACAGTCTAATTTACTATCGCAAGAGCTTCCTGCAGAATCACTTGGAAAATTACAGTAGTTGCCCATCTAATCCTCGATCTGAAATTCTTAGCTCCTCATATCAGGTACTGGCAAATACATGACTTTCAGCCACAGGAGGGGGTTTTATTTGTTGAGTTTTTTTTATAACAGTGGGATTTATGATTAAGAGTTGTTTCAGCCTTTGCACGTGGGTTTTGGGGGATGCAACATGTTACTGCTGGTCAAAATTGAAAGTAATTTTTAATCAAGGAAATTAGTTCCTCTCCAATATAACAGTGGGAAAGATTGATGTAGATTCTTTACTGGCTGTATCATTGCAACTTGATTTTTAAAAGTGTTGATGATATTAATGCCATGTACAAAGACAGACCAGAAACTAGAGGAGCTTTCCCTTCTACATGCAGCATCTCTGGTCTTTACATAAATAGGAAAAGGTGAATGTATTTTGAGAACACATTTTTTAGCAGGAATATTCAATTCTGTTCTTTTGCATCAGTTACATCTCTGAAGCAGCATTGTGGTAACAGCAAGTAGGCCGTTTACATCACTGTTACCGTTGAAAGTCTGGGATATGGCCAGTGCTGAGTGTATGTATCTCACCAATGCAGATCATAAGGGAATAACGTTAAAGATCAAAATCTGGTAGTGCCAAAAGAATACAAAAATAAAGTCCCAGTGATTTATTTTCATTATTATTTATTTATTTTCCCTGAAGTTTGTTCTAACTTTTTAAGTCTTAACCTGAGTCCCTTACGTTCCTTGTGTGTGACAGATCAACTGCTGTATGAGTAGACTTGGCAGACGTGGCTTCTTTGTTTTTATTTGCCATCTTCACAAAATGCAGCAGGGATGTGGCCACTGTTACAGCTGCATGATTCTCTAATCAATTTTCTGCCAGGTATGGACCTTGCTGGATCGACAGCCCTGGTGGGATGCTTTAAAACTCTGCCAGCTGGCACTGTTCTGCCCAGAGCAGCTCTGGGCAGCTGGCACATGGTGGCTTTCATCACAGTCCCTTCACTGCACAAGAGTCAGTACACAACACAAGCTCAACTACCCGCTAATGTTTCCCAAGGTTGTGTGAGTGGCATTTTTGCTCTTTGTCCTTTTAAACCTTACAAGATGTCTATACACATAGTAGATACTAAGCCCTGAAAAACCCTGCCCATAGCCTTGCAAAAGTGCTTACGCTAGCAGATCTCTCTTGTGAAATATATCGAGCACAAAGATGGCTTTTGCTGCTAAGTTACCTGGCAAGAATGGGTTAGGTTAGGCAGGTTAACACCCTTCTCATATTTGCAGTTCTTTCCAGGTACTCAGCAAACATGCCTGAAATACTACGCTGTTGTAAATTACTCAGAGATGCCTTCAGTATTTTCTGGTAGTGCAACCCCTTGCTTCAAAGTAATGATTTTCATTATTTGTGCTGAATTGAGAGCACTTAAAAAAAATTTGTATCTTGTGTGAGCCGATGACAGTATGGTAAGTGGAACTACCAGTGGAAGAAACGTGAGGAAGAGGATTAACAAATAACAACCAAAGTCCCACAAAGAGTCTGCAATGCTTAAAGGAGTCCCGTTAATATTTTCAGGTGTTTATTCCCTTCATTATTGTTTTAGGTTGTTTGAGAGGTGGTTTTGAAAGGGAGTAGGAGAGGAGAGGGGAAGGAGCAGACTAAATTCATTTGCCTCAGACATCGTTAGTTAAACTCAGGAATATATATGTATGTATTTGTATTCTGAGCATTTGATATGATCACAGGCACATTAATTTCTTTAGTTGCTTTAAACTTTGAACTGCCTTGGATATCAGTACTCTGTTTATACTGTACTGTTTTAGGTGGAATTTTTTTTTCTAAATCCATTTGAGGAACCCTTTCCACCAGCTATTGAACTTTCTCAAAGTCCTCACAGTTTTGTTTTATCATAAAAGTCAGAAAATTCAGTCTCCTACTGTGTAATCACATAAGTAATAACTGCATATTGCTTTGGGTTTTGGATGTTAAAAAAATATATGTACACACACATATATAACCACAAGTGTAAAGTTCATGTTGTGAATACTAGTTTTAAATCAGGGAATGGAATGTTGCCTTAGAGATTAAAATAGGCCTGAAATTTTTCCTGCTGCTTTGAGTTGTATAGAAATTTTATGTTTGTAACAGAATATGGGACCATCTTTGGTAAGAAAGAACACAGCAGGTAACGTGATGAGGAACAGCTTTGTTGTGGGTATCTTGCGGGGAAACGCCGAGCTCCCTTCTCTGGTTTTGTTTCCAAGTTTAGCAAAGATGAGGCAGATGCTTGTGCAGACCACAGTAACATCAACACAAACCCTGAGACAAAAAGGATAAAGAAGTAGGAACCGTTGTCACTAAAGGATGTGACAAAAAAGAAAGTCGTGTCCTCTGTCAAAAGGCAGAGTTGCATCTTCCTTGTGGAGCTGTGGCACGTACCTGGCCAGTGGTTGTTATCTAGACCTTGTTACAAGGCAGCTGCTTAAAGCCTTAATTTTGAAGAAACTGAAGAGACCTTCCAAGCCCTGAAGCTTCTTGTGATTGTTTCAATGGCTTTTCCCTAGCTGAGGAGAAATAGCGTGAGACGACTGCATTTTTGGGGACAAGGAATGCAGTAAGTGCGTGGGACTAGAATTAAATAGATTAATAAACCACACGGCTAACCCAACTCTGTGAGAAGCCTTTCTCCCTTCTTGCAGGCGGTTTGTGTTTCTATCCTGTCAGGGGGTAAAACCCAGGTAAGGTGGACTGTGGAGGAAGCGCCTGGAAGAAGCTCGGCTGTCAGACGCAGTCCGCCGCCCGCCACACCGCGTTTTAAAAGCCGAGGCTGACTTCGGCAGCGGCAAAACCGTTTCCACGCCGAGTTGCTCGCAGGCCCGAGCACGCCTCGCCCCGGGCTGCCGCCGGCCCTGTGAGCAGAGCTCAGGCGGGACGCTGGGGGGCGCTACGGCGAGACGGCGGGCGGCTAGTAACGGCGGGGGAGGGGGCCGGTGCCCCGAGAGGCGGGGGGCCGTGTGTACGCCCGGCCGTGCCCCGCCTCTTCCGGCGGTGGCTGCCGGAATCCGCGGGGAGGGGGCGGCCGGGCCCGTGACGCCTCGCGCCGTCGTTTCCTGCCGCGCGCCGCTGCCAGTCCCGTGTCCCGTACCACTCCCCCCCCCTCCCCCCCCCCACCTTTCTCCCTGTCTCCCCTCATGGCTGTGGAGCGCGGGGGCACCGGGCCCTTCCACCACCCGCTCCAGCCTCCCCCTCCCCCCTCTCCTCCTCTCTGCTCGCGCGCGGCGGCGGCGGCCGCGGGGCCCCTCCCGGCTGGGATGTGAGGGGCGGCGAGCGCAGGTAAGCGGGAAGCGGCGGGACCGCCCGGGGAGGTTGCGGGGGGGGTGGGTGGCCGGCCGGCCCGCAGGCGGGCTGAGGGGCGGGGGCGGTGGCGGCGGCGGGCCCGGCCGGCCCCTCGGAGGGCGGGCTGAGGCGATGTTGGGGGCGCTCAGGGCGCCGGAGGAGGGCGGTGCCTACGGGCCCGGGGCGCGGCTCCGCCCCCATGTGCGGCCCCGGCCCGCCCGGAGCGACGGCTCCTCCCGCCGGCGGGAGGTTCTCTGCCGGCGCCCCGGTGTGCCGGCAGCTGCCGCCTGTCTTCCTGATGCAGACTCCCTCCAGTCCCGCCGGGGCTTTCTTCCCCTGAGGCGCGCACGGTCCTCGGCGTTGGGCGCTGTGGGTGAGGAGCGAGCAGGCCGGGGCAGGCGCCGCTTCCCCCGGGCGGCTGGCCGTGGTTGCGTGGCTGTCACGGGGTGCGGGTGTCCAAGCTGAGGATACCTTCGCCGTGTGGGTCTCCGTAACAGGAAGCTTGCTGCGGTCTGGGCCCTGGAGGCTAAGGTTAAAAATATAATTCTATGTGTTTGTTAGGCTCTCTGGCTGGGCAGAATTGGCGAGTTACGGTACGTGTGTTCCACTGGAGCTGTTGTGCGTCTTAGTGGAGCGTGCGTGCTGTTAAACCAGTTTGGTTTTGGTTTGGTTCGGGACTGAATTTAACAGAGGTTGAGGGTTGCGCAGGTTGGTCTAGATCAACTTGAGCAGAACCTCAGAGCCCTTGGAAGTGCTTGGATTTGAGGTGGAAAAAATCATTTCGTGTTGTAGTTCAGAACGATGATTTGTGTTGGTTCTCATACTGTGAAGATACAGTCTAGATCTGACCTTGTAGTTCCTGAGTTTTTTCCTGATCTTTTTCAGCTGATCAGCTTTTCATATTTTCTAGCGATAGCTTTAATATTATTTTTCATTAAAACATAATAAACTAAACGTAAGTCATCGGTACTATTTCTGAATGCTTTTGATGTACCTTATTGTATACAGTTAGGCTTTTTCCCCCTCAAAAGTCACAGTTTTGTTAATAGGAAACTATTGCGTAAGTTTTCATCGGTATTGCTTTATTTAGAATTCAGTCTCACACCGGTTCTGCTTTCGTTAAAGTTATTAATACTCAGGATAAAAATCTCAGGTTATAAAAAGCAGATTGTAAGAGATTAACAGTCACATCAAAGGAAAAATGTGACTGATGTCTAGATTTTACTTTTAATTCATTGAATTATCTTAAATTGACCACTGTTCATCTTAACTACTAAAGGCAGAACTTCAGTGAACCTATGCTGGTGACTCATCCTAATGATAGTGGAGCTGGTGTACTAGGTACAGCAAAGATGAAGCAAGTCATGTCATCTACCCTTATCTTCAGTTTATTTTGATAGACATCCAGGAAATACAGTCAACAGAGTATTGACTAAAAACCATCATCTGTAGTTTGCATGTAGTTAATGACTTGCACTCCGTTTTAACGAAGATACTTTTTATGTGAAAATGCTTTAATTGAGGGTTGTTCTTTGTATAAATGAGAATAACTGCAAATAACAAATATGAAGAAGGTGATGTACAAAAATCTTTGGCGTGTCATTTTCCTTTTCTCCTGGTTTATTAAAGTGGAATGCTTGTTGCTTTGGTGTTACTAATAGAAATCTGCTATAAAGGATGTCTCCCCACAATTTAGCTAAAACCTTTTCAACAGGCAGCTTTAGAATTGTTAATGTATGGTTTGCTTTCTGAGTACTAGGGTCTCTAACATATTATATACGCAACATTATCTTTATAAACAAACATTTTTTTTACTTTGCCTATGTAATGTGTTAATATTTATATGTGTAAGTTTGCATGCCCACTTACTGTATCACATTGGGCAGACTTACAGTGCAAAATTGAAGGTACCATTTCCCTCAATAAAATATACAGAATCTTGGGTACTGTAAGTATGACCTTAGCCCTTAAAAGACCCATGTAACTAAGTTTCAAACCAGCAGTTCTTACATCTTAATGGTATGTTAAATCTGTCCTTTCAGTGTTCTCTCTATACCTGTATTTAAAAGATCTGTTCATTAGCGGACAGGGCATAACTGAAGAGAAAGACTGTATTTTGGGGATTGTAGTAATCTTACTGAGCATATTTCTGTGTTCCTACTCCCCACCACCCTAGAGTTCTATATGTAAACATCCTCTAAAAGCTCACTGTACCAAAGCTAGTAATTAAATCTTTATATTCTTTTTTTGTAATAAAAGTGTCTTAGCACTTAAGTTGCAGAGAAAACTGAAAGGACTTGGATAGTACTTCAAATCAACTTTTAGCATGTTACCTTCTAAAGAGTAGCTCAGATTGCAAGTTAGTTTCTTTGATAAGTGAAATGTAAAGGGCTGAAATAACTGTAACACTTCAGGTGAGACATACCTAAGGAAGATCAAATTTAAAATCACACTACTTTCATGATTCAGGTGGTTTTGAAACACAGGTACTTTTCCTTTTTAAAGCATAGATGAGACAACATAAAGTCTTGTGTGTCATGCTTGAAAATGAGATTAACTTGAAATGATGGGCATAATTGTTTCAGCTGAATTCTCAAAATACCAATTAATATTTTTTTTAACTTATCTTTTAGAAACCTAATATTGAAATATTTAAGAAGTGAACGGGTCTGGATTTTGGAACAAAATTGGTATGTATAACGAGCCTTTGAAAGGCTTACCACTGAACATTTGCATTTTTGTTGTTAGGAAATGTTTCTGTTTCTTGTGGGAAGGAAGAAGGAAACACTTTAATGTGTGACATGTAATAATCAACGTGTATTTGTTGAAAACAACTTGTTGATTCAACTCCTTTTTCTTCCGTGAAAACTTTATGGGGAGGAGGGAATTAAATGAGTGCTATTTCAATGTTAGAAACCTAAAACTTCTCACAGATGTTTTAGAAATAAGCAAAATTGAAACTTACAAATGTACCTGGAGTAACTGTTACTAATGTTTTGTTAAAAATCCCGTGAGAGTAGTGTCTGAATCTTGTGCTATTTAGCAGTAGTGATCTGGCTGAGAAGACAAAGAAATAATGGCATTGAGCACAGAAGGGTTGCCAGTGTGTAAGCGCCACTGGGTATTTTCAGGAAATGTTTCTGAACGAGAATGTTTTTTCTAAGAGTAAGTAAAAGTTACAACTCATAGGCAGGAATAATTTTCTGCACAGGTACAGCATAGAGAACAGCTGTTCTGTAGAGAGGAATTCAGAGATTGTACTACTAGAGGGAAGTTAGGTCAAGAGTGAAGGGCTAAGTAAACCACCCATTTTGGCTTGTGTGAAAAAAAGTCATCTTCTGCTGTGTAAGTAATAACAACTCAGCTAAGATACTGTATGCAGCTCTGGGAGTTGAACTTCATAAAAAAACTTGTGGGCTACTGGGAAAGGACCCAGAGGGTGGCACAAGAGGGGATGCCAAGCACCTGACTTGAAGAGTAACGACAAGATGTGAGTGCAAAGATAAAGGGAGTTGTATCCAAGTTCAGAATGGACAAACATAAAAGGCCTTGGTAGTCGGAAGTGAAGTTCTAGAGGAAGACTGTTAGATGATGAGAGTTACTAAAAGCATTGAAGCATGGCTGTGATGTTTTTGAGGATCCTTCTTAACTATTTCCTGGAATAAACTTGCCTGAATTATCTGTAATGAGAAGCAGCAGTGAATGATGCTGTGTGTGACAAAGGGTTTAAGTAAATGGCCTGTTATGGCCCTTTTTAATTTAGTGGCCCTTTCACGATTAAGAGTATCAGATTTTGGACAAGGAAGTTATGAATTCCAGTATTTAAATATTTTAGCTTACATTTAGATTACTTCTAGGAGAAAAGAGTGTCTGTTGAACTCTCGGGGGCCAAGTAGGCAAAGTGGGAACAGTCCACCGTGTTTACTTTTACTGAGTATAATTAATTGCTTCCATACAATGTATAACTTGTGGAAGTGATACTACTTTTTTTTTTTCTGATAACTCCTTCATACTTATGCTTATCTGCTTTACATGTTTTTTCGTCTCAGGACACTACTTTTAGCATATCTGAGTATTTAGATAGATTATTTGTCACAATAAATACATAACATCTTTTGAGCTCTATGTGTATACTGCTTTTGGTAGAAGTGGACTTTTGAGTAAAGGTGACAAGGAAGTGCATCTGTGGTACTTCTAAGTTACATCTTAAAAAAAGCAAACAAAGCCCGTGGCTACTCTGGACTTGCTTGTGGTCCCCCGGGTTGTTTTTATTTTCAGAAAGCTTTTTCTCCATCTCTCTCTATCTGATAACCTTCAAACTCAGTATATCTTGTGTTGTCTGTCGTCATCATGTTGCACACTGAGAGTTATGACTCAGGACACTAAAAGGTATACGGAAGTTGGTTCATAAATGGGTGATTCTTTGAGGTATTGTAAATGTCATAGCTGCTGTGAATAGCAAAGTCTCATTCCCTTATTACTTCTCTGAAATCAGAGCAGCAAACTAGTATTCTTTCACTGAACGATTGTGTTAAAATCAGCTGTGAACTCAACTAAAGAACCTGTGCAGACCTACACTAAATACAACTAAAACCACTGCCAGCTTTGTTTAACCCCTACGTTTTCTGGCATCTCTCCTGTTTAGAACTTAGTAGTGGTCCTGGCTGCTGGAATGGGACAGCTTTGGCACATCCTAAAGCTGAATTGTGAGAGGAGTATTTATTCTAGAAACAACTAATTTAACGTAATTTTCAATTTTTCCAAAGATATTTTTTCTTGATGATATTTATGAGAACCTGATATTTTTTCTTCTCTTACTAAGTCTCAAGGTTAGAATTAAGCTACTGATTTCCTGAATTGTAAAACTTCCTGAGCCTGCTATGGCTTTCACTTTGCTGCTGTGTGTATTGGTTCTACGCGTGTGAATGACATCTGCTCTGCAGGCAAAGGGAACTAGATCTCCTCAGAGACAGACTATCTGGGTTTATGGTGACTGCCTGGCAGAAGTGGTCAGCAAATATCCTCATCTGTGTAAACCTTAGATGGAAGCTTAGCTGTCCAGCCCAAGGAGAAATGGGACTGGCCACATCTGTGAGGACAAAAATAAATTTAGCAAGAAAAGCTAGGTAGTATGTGAAGAAGGGCTTAAGATTTGTGTCATTGACAAGACTGTAATAAAGTGGTTGACAGGGAATCAAAACCTAATGTGTTTGGGACATGGGAGAAGGTTAGAACTACTAGTTTCAAAATGTAGCATCCTTAGGGTGTTTTTAAGTCTAAATTCAGAAATTTATATTTGCTTGCAGGTTTCCCTTATTCTTCTGCAATCACATTCTGCCTCTACTCCAAAAAGAAACAGCCTGTGCTGCTTCTCTCTCTGAAGTGGCAGTGCAAGGAAGATAGGATACACTCTGTACCTCTGTTAAAAAGGTTTTCACGTAGATGAAGCTACAGAAGCCAGAGAGAGAAGGGGAAAAAAAGTGCGTTTGCCAGTATAGTGAGTTCTATTTACTAAAAAGCTACACTAATATAAATATTCCCATTAGTAATATAGCTAGAGTAGCAACTGTTGAGGACCCTAGTAGAGTAGAAAAGCTCATCAAAAGAAGCCCTCCCTTGGCTCCTTCCCCTGGGTGATGCTGTATCAGTACAACATTTTGTACCAGCTAGAGGGGCACTCTCAGTTTCATTATCTGAACAGTGTGACTTAGGACTGCTGGAAAAGACGATAGAGAGAACAACTGCACAAGTCTCTTGATGTGTTTTCCCTTTCATAACAAGGGACTAGCTTTGAATTTGAAACCAGGGAAATATTTGATGCAGTTAGTGAGGTGGCTTCTTCTGGTCTGTCTCCTCCACTAATGATTTGTCCTTTTTGGTTTTGTTTGATAGGTGATTTTGTATCAAGCAAGAATCTACTTCAGTTTATATTTAAACTTGCTAGAAAATGAAAGCAGACCCTTGCAGTTAATCTGTTTTTTTTCTCACCCTGCAAAATAAGATATTAAAGGTTAGTATGTAGAGATTAAGGGAAGAGGATTTGAGGTTTTTCACCTGTGGATCTTGCAGCATTTTGAACAATGCCATGTTGAGTGCTTATTCAATGAGACTATTTTCCTATACTTTCTCACAGCCTAATTGTGTGCAAGGAAGAGGATCTGTGTTCAGTTTTAGTGTTGGTCTACCTGTAGTGCCCTGCTAGATTTTTCCTTGGGGTGTGGCAACTTAATTCAAGTCGAAAGCAAGAATGTACAGTAAAAAAGAGTTTTGAAGGAAATGGGTTTTGAAGAAATGAGTGCAGGTGTCGGAGCTGTGAACTGGCACAGCAGATCAGAATATGATTTTATCTAGTCCTGGACTCCCAATGGATGCATCCATCTGTGCCTGGGCATGAAAGAGGGTGCCTGATATTGTAGTGCCTTGGCACCAGCATTGTACTCCTGCTTGGGGAAGCTGCTGCTCTATCCCAGCATGAAAGCTGTGGAACTCAAGATTCCAGTGAGGACTGAAATAGAAACATTTTATTCCATCCTCTTTCCTCCCTTTTACTTTTAAGTCAAAAGCTTGTTAATGCAACTTACATCATATGCCACGCTTCTGAGTAGCTGAAAAATAATTGCTTAGGGAACCAAATGTTAGTTTGGCACTTCAGTGAGTGGTGTTCCCAGGAAATAATATTTTTTTAATCTACACTTGTTTGGTTTTTTTCCTTAGAACAGTTCTCTACACAGTCACAATTATCAGTTATCTTGAAATCAAAGGCTAAAAATAGTTTCCACATTGCTTTATACTATAGAGAAGTTAATCACCTTTAAAGTACTTTGGGCCTTTTTTTTCCACTGTCAAATTTAAGATATCTCTATAAATAATTTTTAAATCTCAGGTATTAACTGGAAGCTTGGATATTCTGATTGCAGCATGGAACAGGAGAAGAGACGTTCTGAGACAAATTTTCTCTTTAAGCTAGATATTGAGCTTGTAAAAACCTTGATTTCTAGTCTAAGAATTGCTATCTTCTACTAAGCTGTTGTTGAAGGTCTTATCAGTGTAAATGTGGAGACTTAGCGGGCTGGGTGAAAGGCTTTCAGCTTTGCAGCCAAGCTGAAAAAATGCTGTGTATAGGTGTGGGAAACCTTGTTTCTTGTGTGTATTTCCTTGTTTGTTAGACAGTAAGCACATGTCCATACATCTCAAGCTTGTTTGTGTTCAGGAAATTGCTCTATGATTAAACACCCATTCAGATATTCTCTTTCATTTCCCTAGGGAGTTTATATGGAAGAAATGCTGTGGCTGTTTTCAAATTCTCTTATGAACTGATTTCAACGCAAGTAAGTGGTTGATCAGTATTGTTGTTTACCTGATGTGTTGGACATAGATCTGTGTACATAATGAAAAAGAAATCACACATCTGCCAGTTTTCCTTAACATTTCCCTCAGAACTTTTAATTTCTTTGCCTTTCAAGTTTTATACACCAGGTCAGAGACCCTCCTCTGTGTTCAGACTTGTTAGTCACTGTTCCATGATTAAAGCTTACACTTGCTGCCTTTTTTGTTTCTTTTTTCTAAACACTCAGAGGCCATTGACAGGAGAACCAGTCCCATGAGCTGTTGAGGAGTACGTATTTCTGCCAGTTTGATTCTGATGTGTTTATTTTGCTCAGGTTTTGGTGTTGGATCATCTTGAGTTGAGTGAAGGAAGTTCTGCTGTTCATTGATCAATGTGACAGTCTTTAGCAGTTTACGAGATGAGTGAAACTCGTGGGAGATACGACTTCTGCATTGGGCTGGTGTTGGCTATGAGTTCCAGCATTTTCATCGGAGGAAGTTTCATCCTGAAGAAGAAAGGCCTTCTCCGGTTAGCCAGGAAAGGCTCCATGAGAGCAGGTAAATACATGTTTAAGAACCTTGCTAACATTTAAGTTTTGCTGTTTAACAGAAGATGAGTAAAGTCAGGATCTTATTTTTTAACTTTTGTTCATTACAGGTATGTGAAACCTAAAACATAGGAGATGATGTGTTTTTTCTCTGTATGATACACACTATGTAATTTGCATGCAGTGCCCTCTAGGGACTCTTGCTGAAGGGTTCCTTCAGATGTCCACTTAACTGACTTGCAACTTGAATAAGCAGCACTCTTAACTACATCTGTGCTCCTGAATGAGTGAATTTAGGAGAATGTTAACTGTATTTGAATATTAGGGGTTTGCTTTAGAAAACGAAAAATCACATAATCATGTGTCCCTTAAGGGTTTATACTGAAAGCAATACTATTTAGTATCTTCATCAGTGATACAGACAGTGGGACTGGGGGGATTGTGTGCGCTCAGTGAGTTTGTGGGTGGCCCCAAGCTGAGTGGGGCAGTTGATGGGCTAGAAGGAAGGGATGTTATGCATAAAAACCTTGACAGGCTTGAGAAATGAGACCATGTGACCCTCATGAGGTTCAACAAGGCCAAGTGCTGCAACATCCTGCATCAAGGCAGTTACAGGCTGGGAGATGAATGGCTTGACAGAGAAGGACTTGGGACTATGGATGGATGAAATGCTGAACGTGAGCCACCAACGTGGACTCGCAGCCCACAGTGCCAAGTGCATCCTGAGCTACATCAAAAGCAGAGTGGCCAGAAGGTTGAAGGGATCATTCTGCTCCCCTCTGGCGAGACCTCACCTGGAATCCTGCGTCCACTCTCAGGGTCCTCAGCATAGGAGAGACATGGACCTGTTGGAGCAGGTCCAGAGGAGAACCACAGAAATGATCAGAGGGAGGGAAGGAACAGCTCTCCTGTGAGGACAGGCTGAGAGAGTTGGGGTTGTTCAGCCTGGACGAGAGAAGGCTTATTGCAACCTTTCATTACTTAAGGATGGAGAGGGCCTGTAGGAGCAGGACAAGGGTCGATGGTTTTAAACTGAAAGAGCGTAGATTTAGATAGGAAGATTGCAGCATCCTCATATGATTCAAAAGGTTGAATCTGAATATTTTTAGTTCAGTACCTGTCATTCTCTGCTTCTAAAAGATGGTTGATCTTGAGATACATAATTCAGGCTCCCTGGTTTGGAATGGGAAAGTGTGCCTGTATTTCACAATTTGTATATGTAATCAACCACATAAACCACACGTAATTTCCACAAAGTAACACTCTCTGAGGCACAAAACTTGGCTTTTCATGTCATTACAGGGAGTTGAAAGAAGTATTTTTCAGGGTCATGCAGACACATTCATTAGAGCCATTTCTAATACAAAAGAAATAAACTGGTTTTCAAAGTAGGCTGTAGGAGGCATATGCACATCAGAAATAGAAGACAGTTTACTTAAATATAAAGCCTAAGTCAGAAAAGGCTGTCCTTGTATTTAAGGGGCACCACATGGGGCTGACTGGTTGTCAATGATTGTTTTTAATGGAGGGGCAAACATTCTTTCAATTTCAGGTCAAGGTGGTCATGCATACCTTAAGGAGTGGCTATGGTGGGCTGGACTTCTTTCAAGTAGGTATCAAAAAATAATGTGCGTTAGATAATTTAAGTAGATAACTGCCACAAATGACAGCAATGGGTACAGAAAAGGAGTGAGATGGAGATTCCTCAATGTATGGTAACGTGACCTGGTGATGTGTGCAGCTCAAATGATTTTAGTAGAACCTTCTTTCACACCAGGGCTTCTTTCATTAATTTTACTGGCCTCTTTCAAGCAACAGAACTAGGCAGACATTGGTCTTCCCATATCTCTTCATTAGCTTATGCAATTTGTTCTAGAAGAGAAGTGCTCAGATGTGCAGGATTCTTTAGAAGGAAGCATGTTTTGGAATGCATGTTTTGGGATGATGTCTATGTTCAAACTTTTTTTTGTTTTCATTGTTTAAATTCTTGAGGGCTTGCGTTCAGGTAACTATTGCTTAATGTTGTGTGCTGCCCTATATCCTGCTGTTGCAGATTTCTCCACACAGAAGTAGTGAGTCAGGTTGGCAGGCTAGGAAGCTACAACACAGACACCAAAACAAAACACCTTCTAATTGTCTGAATTAATTTTAATGCCTGTTGCAGTCCCCCAGCCTATTTTTAAAATATAATAGTGTGTGTGTGCTGCTAGTACTGTCAGCTGAACGCTGTAATTAGAATTTTCCATTGTTCCCTTACTGTACGTTTGTGTCTATAAGAACCCTTGCACTGATTCTCAGGTTTGTTGTGAGAGATAGCCTAACTCCTTTCTTTTAATTATTACTATTCTTACTCTGCAGTGGGAGCTGGCGAAGTAGCCAACTTTGCTGCCTATGCTTTTGCACCAGCTACGTTAGTGACTCCTTTAGGAGCTCTCAGTGTTCTTGTAAGGTAAGAAAAAGTAACAGAAAGCAGTGTGATTTCAGAGAGGGAGGTAAAGTATTTATTTAGAAATATGTCACTGAAATAAATGGGGTTTTTTTAGCTTAATAAAATAGTGCTTATAAACATCAGGAGTAACTTCAAGTTTCTCCAATGTCAAGTGACTGTGCTATAAATGGGTTCTTGCGGGGCATTTACACCTCAGTCTGCAAAAAGCCATCATCTGCATTTCAAAAACGTGCTGTATACAGCAGAGTAGTATTTACATTCTGAAGCAGAATTAGGCTTTTTGTCTTTTTTAAACACTTGTAAAAATAATTCTTGATACAGTTTTTTTGAGAGGCAGCATAAAAAAGGGAGTTTTAGGGAGAGATGCCAGACACGAACAGGTAGTTTTCTCTATAGCAAGTATCTTGAGATTCAAAACAGCTATGTAGTTGATCTAAGCTGCATGCTGTGCATGCAAATGACCTATACATTCAAAGCAACCTGTAAGTTGATGAGCAGATGAATGAGATGGATGATATTACTAATTCCCCATCTGCTGATGCCTTTTTCTTCTTTTTAGTGCCATTCTGTCATCCTTCTTTTTAAATGAAAAACTTAATCTACATGGAAAAATAGGATGTTTGCTAAGTATTCTGGGATCAACTGTGATGGTAATTCATGCACCGCAAGAGGAGGAAGTAGAAACTTTGAATGAAATGTCCCATAAACTATGTGATCCAGGTAAGAAAAAATCTGGCTTGATATGCATGTAGCCCATCATTTCTTTATTACGGTTTCATCACTGCTGCTTTTAAGCACCAGGAAGATAGCCCATGTCTGTGTCGTGTTGTCAAAATGAAGCAGAGTGTTAAAATTCCATGGTAATTCCGTAAGGAGCTTTGCATGATGCCAGTGAACTTGCCTGGCTCTGGACAAAGTGGCTTGATGTGAACCACTGTGGTTCTGTAGTGTTTTGGTAAACGACTGCTAAGTGCAGTCCTGGAGTCTAGGCTCTGTGCTTGCATGGAGGGTGAGGCACTCACCAATACATGTCTGCAAAACACTGTAGATGCAAAGGCAAGTCCCATTTTAAACACGAGGAAGGAGCAAGGGTAGAGACTAAAGAGCTGCTGTGGAGGAGTGACCTGGTTATTGGCAGCAGCCTGCCTTAGGCTCCTTCCCTGAGCGGCACTGGCACACACCTGCTTACGCTGGCATCTGCCCCACTGGGAGTCTGTGCTACCATACAATCCGCATGTGCCACATCCAATCCTGCCTCATCTTCCCCATACACTGATAAAGGTAACACAGTATGTCCGAGTTGAGTGCTTTGCTTGAGCTTACTCGCTCTGAGATCAGTGTTAATTTTGGTGTTGGAGGAGTAGCGAGAAACACCCTGAACTCTCTGTTTAAGTTGAGCTGATGGCGCTATCAGTGTTTTCTTGGTACCTCTAAGATACTTTTGATAGTCCACACAAATGATGAGATGTGTTTATTTTTCCCTCAACCACAGGTTTTGTGGTCTTCGCAACTCTTGTTGTCATTGTGTCTTTAATCCTGATATTCGTGGTGGGACCTCGCCATGGACAGACCAACATTCTCGTGTACATAACAATTTGCTCTGTGATTGGAGCGTTGTCGGTCTCCTGTGTGAAAGGTTTGGGGATCGCGATCAAAGAACTTTTTGCGGGAAAACCAGTGATGAGCCATCCCTTGTCTTGGATTCTGCTGCTGAGCCTCATTGTCTGTGTGAGCACGCAGATCAACTATTTAAACAGGGCTCTGGATATATTCAACACTTCGATAGTGACTCCCATCTATTACGTAATCTTTACAACATCTGTTTTAACTTGTTCTGCCATCCTCTTCAAGGAGTGGCAACACATGGCGGCCGATGACATTATTGGCACTTTCAGTGGCTTCCTGACTATTATTGTGGGGATCTTTTTATTGCATGCCTTCAAAGATGTTAACTTCACCCTCGCAAACCTGCCCCTCTCTTTGCGGAAAGATGAGAGAGCAGCCAACGGTGCTTTGCTGAGCACCTATGACTGCTTTAATCAGGACGAAGAAAGCTCTGCCTGTCTGGGCGAAATACAGTCCACGGAGAGTCTCTCGGCCAGGAGAAATGGAAGTCTGTCAGTCTTCTGAAAATACCTACATCTTGCTGAAGAACAATTCTTGTAACTCTGGAGATTTTTCTTCTGCTGTGAAATGTCTGAGCTTGTCTGGAAAAATCATGTACTACTTAACAGTATGTGTAGACAATCCTTAATTTTTTAAGTTTGATTAGTTTGGATCAAGAAGACTGAAGGGGGTTTTATTTGCCTTATTTTTACTTTAAAAACAAATACTAAAAATGACCTCAGACCACAGTTGGTTGTATTAAGTTATGTGTAAATAATTCCATTTCATTTTTGTTTTAAGATGTGTTGCACTAATGACAATTTTATCAAAAATAAAATGCTTTATTTCTGCATTGGTGGTAAAAAGATGGGGTGAACCTGGAGCCTTTGTACTCATTTTTGATTATGAAGAATGACTAACAATGGAAAAGTTACACCTTCTATGCACTTTGCTGTGTTTTTCCTTCTAGGCAAGAACAGCAGTTACACCAGATGAAGAGGTTTTAGCTCCCATCATCTAATAATCCTGTTGAGGAAAAAAAAGGAACTTACCTTTGAAAAAATGGGAAACGTGTCTCCGAGGACTAAGGGCTGAATTCTCTTAAACTTGTATGAAAGGGGAATAAGTGGTCAGAAAATATGTATTTATGATAGTAGCTTTAAGTGGCTAGGGACCAGTTCTATTACTGCTGAAGGTTAACTGGTAAGAATTAGAACTGACTTTACTCAAATCATGATTAGTTAGTTATAAATAGTTCTTAAAGGCATCAGACTTTACTAGTTAACAAGTTCTGTACCACAGTGTCAAGCCAAAGCTTCAGGTGTGTGACATATCCCTCAACCACTGATGATCTCAACAAACAAGGAAAGTTGTTCACTTCCTTAACTGAAGCCTGAAGCACAGGGATGCATTTGCTTGACTAGAAATCTTCTGAGAACTAAATATAAATGTTTCATAAAGAAAACTCTCTCTTTAGCACCTTGTAAAAAAAAATCCTGCAACAAGCTGGCATTAAGAAAGCCCAAGTGTTTCCTACGTCCATCTTCCACACCCAGGACAGCCGTGTGTGTGTGTGTGTGCTCTCCCCACAACAGACATCACTCCGGAACAGCGGTTCTCAAGCCCAGATGTCCCAGGAAAACCTGTGGTAAGTGGAAATGTGCAAAACTCTACCCTCTGTTTTGCTGAAGGAATTCCAGTTTGTTTCTTTCCTCCAAATCCAGTTCTCAGCCATCCCAGTATCTACATGTACCTCAGCTCCTGCATATCTCCTCTGTCAGATGGTCGTTGCTACCTGCTATTGGACTCGATTCTCTTGCTGCAAAACAGCCAGAGAAAGGTGAACAGGAACAAAGATGTGCTGAGACCTAACCTTGAGGTATAAAGAGGGAAGGGAGAAGAATAGGTTCTCAAAGGGATGCAGTCTTGGTTTCACACTGTGGGTTAGAAACATTAAATGACATGTCCACAAATCTATATGCTGGATAAAATGTGTGTCCAGAGATGGGCAATGAAGCTGGGGAAGGGTATGGAGAACAAGTCTTACAAGTTGCAGCTGAGGGTGTTTAGTCTGGGGAAGAAGAGGCTGAGGGGAGACAGGATCACTCTCTACAACTACCTGAAATGAGGTTGTGTGGAGGTGGGGAGTCAGTCTCTTCTCTCAAGTAACAAGTTACAGGACTAGAGGAAATGGACTTGAGTTGCACTAGGGGAGGTTTATGTTGGACATGAGGAAAAATTTCTTCACTGCAAGGGTTGTCAAGCATTGGAATGGGCTGCCCAGTGGTGGATGGTGGTGGAGACCCCATCCCCAGAGGTATTTAAAATGTGTAGCTGAGGGCCATGGTTTAGTGGTGGATGTGGCAGTGCTGGGTGAAGTGTTGGACTCTGTGATGTGAAAGGTCTTTTCCCAAACCGAACGCTTCAGTGATTATCCCACTGTGTCTGTTCCAGCCACCTTAACTCACCTTTGGTGTGAGTTGATCCTAACAGCCAAGCGAGAGCTCTGTTAGGTTCCTGCAGGAGGCGAGCAGGAGTTACTCCTTCTGGCTGAACAGGCTGCTTTAAAACTCAGCTTTCACAGTGGCAAAGTTTTACAAACAATTTTACTGGTGCTGTGTTTGCATATTAGAGTAAGTGGAATTAAACAACTACTTTCCATAAGTAAATCATCATGAACATCATTAGAGCTGATGCTGTAAGTCAAGATTCTTGGCAGCAAGAATTCTCTACTGCTGGGTAACCAGGTGTTTCAGTACATGGGGCTGTAGAGCCAACCAAGGTATTGGTTGTGTTAGAAGCTCTTGTTAGGAAAAAGTCCCTGTTGCAATCAGTCAAACCACCACCTTTTCAAAAGGTCAGAACACTACCAGTCGCATCCCCATTCAATGAACTTGGAAACAAATCACTTTAATTAGCCTTCATTTCTGTAAGGACTGATCTTGGAGAACAGTGTGAAGAGGAAAAATGATCAATGGACTAGAAAAATGATTGCCAGAGAGACAACAGAATGGGTTAGTTGTTTCTCTTTTTTTTTAATAAAGGCTAATTAAGGAATTAACACAAACAATTAGGAATTTATTTCTAAAAAGTTTTTTTCTACAGAACCTAGTTTTTCTTACCCTCCACAGCTACTAACTTGCTGGCTTTGGGGGAAAATTATACCAATCGGGGCTAAAATGGCCACCTCAGTACAGGAATGCAAAGAGAAAAAAAATCTTCAACAGTCGCAGGTTTTTAATCAAAGCGTATAAAATGTTTAGTCTAGAAAAATACGTCTGGATTGTGTACAGTTCCTCTGCCCGGAGCCTGGAGGGGACAGTGCACTGCCCAGATGGCACAGGCATACAGCAAAATGCAGATGAGGATATGCCTTAAAACTGTTGGTTGGGGGTTTGTTGGTTGTTTTCTCATACTAAATCGGTACAAAAAGAAGTATCGTTAGGTGGGCAGTTTAGTTGCTGGCAAGGGACTGGTGAATAGGTGGCTGGAAGCAGCGCACGTGTTCCACGGGTGTGCTCTCTCCATCACCAGACTTCAAATACTTGTCCAGAATAGCGATTATTTCGTCATTGAGAATCTGGAACTTGCGAATTCTCTCAACCATTTTCTTCAAAGGCTGCAAACATCAAAAAAAGAAAAAAGAGGGACGGTGGGAATGAGCTTTGGAGCTAAAAAGGCTTCAATGCAAAAGCAGCGGACGCTGTTACCTCAGCTCTCCCAGCAGCGTTGGGAATGTTTCCCTTCCGCTGCTAATCCAGTAAAAACCCAAAATGCATTTTTGTTTCTCAATAGTGCTGAGTTTTGTACAAAAAAGGGCAATTTGCAGCAACCTTGTCATAAGCTGAATGCACATACATGAGCTGGAAAGCACTAAGAAAATCCCACATATTCAGGAAATTGGAATTCTCACTGACCAGTCTTCCAACTCCAGTACTAACGCCTTAAGCTGTTGTTCCTTAAAACCGTCGCTGCCCTCATTTGCAGCATTTTGTTCTAAAAAGCGTTTGCTGCGTCTACACTGCCACCCAAGCCAGCTCTGATCTATTGTTGTCTTGACATAGTGAATACAGAACAGATGTTTTCAACTCACCACGTTCTTGATAACCTCGTCTTTGCCATCATGCTTTTGGACTTTCAACAGGTGGTAGCAGAAATCCAGCACATCGAAGCGGCGCTGCTGTCCCAAAAGCACGATGATCATACAGCCAGCCCAGTGCAAGCCATCTCCAAAGCACTGCCTGAGACGGGAAACACACCGCATAAAGCACATTTCACCTAAATCCTCAGAAACAGCCACAGGAAATGCTCAGTCATCAGCCATTATACTAAATAACAAAGAGTTAATCTAGAAAATACTGCAAAAGCTCTGGTATATTAAGTTGTTTTTCCAGATACCATGACTGATGTGAATGGATGCTTAACAAAAAACCCCACAGAAGTGCCCCTCCCCCCCGCCACTTTACATAATGTAGTTCTCCAAAAACATATTCATTCCCCATTTTCAAAGGATAATAACACTTCTGAAGAAACAAGCGGGAATTCAACACCACTCCTCTCCTTCAGTTCTGCAGCCATGAAGGAAGCAAATGTCCTACCCAGCAACAGGGCAAGGGGTAATGCACATAAGCTGGAACACAAAAGTTCCACTTAAGGAAAAACTTCTTTCCTGTGAGGGTGAGGGAGCCCTGGCACAGGCTGCTCAGGGAGGGTGTGGAGTCTCCTGCTCTGGAGGTTTTCAAAACCTGCCCGGATGCATTCCTGTGTGACGTGATCTGGGTGAACCTGCTCTAGCAGGGGCTTGGACTAGATGATCTTTAGAGGTCCATTCTGTAATTCTATGATTCTGTGTTGTCTCCGTAACTGCCCAGTGAAAGGCATGTTAGAGCTCAACAGTCCTTCAAAATAAGGAAGATTATTAACAAATTAACAAACCCAAGAACAATTCCGGGTTAACTCACGTTAATTTCCAAGTGCTCATTCTTGCTCTTAATGCAGAGAAGAAATAACTTGTTAGAAACACATGCACTGATGTTCAGCCATTTAAGTTCAGCATCTGTAGGGGTCTGACTACTATTGAAAGACATGTGCCAGGGCCTGTTTGTCACGGGATCCTCCCTTATACACTGGCAATTTCTTAAAACAGAGGGTTACTTGTGTTAAGGACACAATATCAACTGTGTCCCTGGATGATGAGCCCCTCCCAGCACTTTCCCTTGTTCTTGCACTCAGCCCCCACAGATAGCCCCTCCATTCCAGGCACCTTGGGGAGGGCAGGCGAGGCCCCATTAGAATCATTGAATCGTTTCAGATGAGACCTTTAAGATCACTGAGTCCAGCCTTTGTCCCAGCCCCATCAACCACTAGACCGTTTCCCTAAGTGCGGGCCGCTGGCAGTACGTACTCCACGGTGAACTCATGCGTTCCCACAGGGATGCAGTAGACGAACTGCATCGCGCTCCAGAGGCGATGGAATTCCACGCACTCATCCACGTGCATCACCCCGTTGCTGGGCAGGGGCCCTCGCCAGATGGGGTCGTCCAGGAAGGAGCGGATCCTCGTCAGGATAACCTCAAACATGGACAGGCCGCAGCACAGGCGTTCTTTGGTCAGCAAGTCCCCTTCCCTTGCGATTGCTATTTGCTGAGGTGGAGAGAAAGGAAATGTAAGATCCTGGTAAAAGCCACTTGACCACAAGACTTCATTTTTAAACAAAACCGCACCACCACGGTTCTCTGTGAATTTGGATTATTCTAGGAGCAATTGCTCCTGAGTTTAAGGGAGGTCACAGAAACTAATCTGGGGTTCAATTTGGTGGAAAAATAACCCAAAATGTTCAGAGAAAATTGCAAAAGCCTTTTCAAGTAGGCAGTTGCTGTAGTGAGTGATGCTCACTGTGGTAATGCTAATCCTGGAGTAGTCCCAGGGAAGCTGAAAGAATTCTTTGCCTGAATGGAGGCAGAAAGTAAAACCAAAAAGTTCACTGCTCTGCCTGCTGGTACAGGCAGTAAGCTCCTGCCTGTGCTCTTCTCTGTGTCTCCCTCAGCTACTGCTGTTAGAGATGGGGAAGGTCCAAACAGGCTCAGACAAAACCCATAAATGGGAACGCTCTATTAGAGCTTGGCCCAGCTCCTGCCATCACCCTGAGAGCTCCTGCCATGAGGCAGCACCTACCGAGCTGAGGCATGCAGGACAATAAAAGCAGGCTGAAGGCTTTTGCTTCAGAGCACTCTGCTCTTAATGTCTACTAATCACATCTCTGTTGCTTGCAAACGGCTAAGGTTAGCTGGGAATTAATGGGACTCCTCACACTGACAAAAGAAACAGTGCTCAAGCTGCAAAGGCAGTTCAAGAATGTTCTCTTTGGTCACTGTGTTTCCAGGAAAGCTCAATTCTGCTCATTTTCCAAGGCTTTCTAAGCATCTGGCTGAGAGAAGAATATACTGGTTTTAAATATGTATATATAGAGACACACATGCACAAGAAAACAGATCACTTTTGGCAGGATTTTCACTAGGACCTTCCAGGCGGGCCCTTATACTGAGAGGGCATCACATACCAACTTCCATACAAATTAGCATTTTCTCCGAAACTTGTCAATTCAACCCCAATATCAAATGTTTTAAACTTTTGAGCTTTAACAGCTTTAAATCCATGATTCTGGAAAGAAAAAACAAACAAATCGTATCCAAATCCCTGTCATTTGAACAAGTTGGATGTGCAGGTTGAAGTTCTGACAAAGCTATGGGTGCACAGGCTTTGTAGTGCTCAGAAATATCTTGAATGATAGGACAAGGGGCAATGGGTACAAGCTGGAACACAAGAGGTTCCAAAGAAAAACAAGGAAGAATTTCTTCACTGTCAGGGTGATGGGGCACTGAAACAGGCTGCCCAGATGGGTTGTGGAGTCTCCTTCTCTGGAGACATTCAAAACCCACCTGGATGAGTTCCTGTGTGACCTACTCTAGGTGGTCTTACTCTGGCAGGGGGTTGAACTAGATGCTCTTTTGAGGTCCCTTCCAGCCCTTGAGATTCTGTGATTCTCTAAATTGTCTCTGACACAAACGAGAGCGATTACCTGGGGTGTGCCAAGTCTTTCAATGAGAGGAACCAAATGTAGGGGAGCATACTTTGATTCTAGTCTCTTCATTTTAGCATCGAGTCTTTCACCCTCTGAAAGAAAAAAAGACAGAGCACTGATAAATTACAGTTAACCAAGAAAATTCCTATTTTCACCCAATCTGTATTCAGTATGGAAGAAAACTAGGTGTGTTATTTTTATAGGTGATTTCAGCTCTAAATAGTTGTTTAATGTGCTTTTTAGATAAATATATTTACAGTTTAAAAGGCTGCACTGCATATGCAAACAGAAGGATTTGTAGCAGAACACATTAATTAATGAAATTCAAGACAGAATATAAGGCTCTATTATGCTGCTGCTGCTAACATATTTAACTCCCACTTGTACTGAGCCAAGTAAATTGTCCTTATCATACACAAAATTCTTGACTGTCGACGCTGGGGTATAACGAGGGTGGAATCTTAGGTATAGCAAGGCTTAAAAAAAGCAGTTGGCACCCCCTCAACACTGACAAGTAGGAAATGTTCTCTGGCAAATGGGAAAATATTGTTTACGACAGCCTGGTGAGTTTTCCGCAGAGATCCAAGTAGCTGCGGTGAACGTGGAAATACTCTGAAAGCTTAACTGATGGGATCTCTCTGAGCAGAACAAATCAGTGAGAAATGGAGAGGAAAGGAGACAGGCGCAACAGAGAGAGAAGAGCAGTGTGAGGGGGGAAAAACCCAACAGCTCTCATTTTCTGATGATGAAGGATGAGGAAAGCAAAAGAAGCAACCCTGCAAACATCCACCACTGCACTCTCCATCAAAAAGCACGTGAAAAAGCTATTGTGACCAGAGACCACTTGTATTTACCTACTCTGCTGACAGACTTCCTATGCCCTGTATCATCAAGCCAAACTCATTTAACTGACAACCATCTAAGCTAAACAGCACCTTTAGAAAGGCCTCTCACCACATCCACACAGTGGGGTGACACTGCCCTGGGTATCCATCCCACTCGTCACAGTATCCAGTATCCCTGCTCTTCCTCTTGTAATTTGCACGGAGCCTTGCTAAGAAGAAAGGCAGGCAAACAGGCCTGAATGTGTCACCTTTGTCCCGTAACGAACAGTGGTGATGTAGAGGAGGACCGGGGACGGTCACTGAAACGGCAGCAACAGGCAAGGACAGCAGAAAGCGTTACCCAAAGGAAGGTGTTTGCACGTAGCCCGTACCTTTGACGTGAACTCTGGGCAGGATATTTTGGAACGGCGCCGCGTGCAGCAGGTCACACACTTCCTCCAGGGACTGAAATGAAAAGGAAGCGAGAGGCATTTAGGATGGAAGAATGCCCCAACCCCATCAGATCCCCAAAACGGGTGGGCTGCCAGTAGCATCCCATCCACCGCAGGAACAGCAGAGGGCAGCCAGCCTCCACCACGGCACGCAGCCATTCCCTCCATCTCCTCTCCCCATCGCTCCCAAGGACCGTTTGATTTCAGCCAGGCTACCTTGGCTGCCCAAAGACAACCCGGCAGCTCTCTCCTCCCACGCTCAGCTGGTAGTTCATAAAGGACAGGGTATTTATTAAAAAAGACTAATGCAGGGTGAGTAATTTCAGTGTGCGAGTGGCACGCGGACAGACAGACAGAGCGGTGAAGTTGACTCACTGCTTGGCTATTTTTACCAACTGTATTCCCACAGCCTGTTATCCAGGGGGGCATCTCCCTGCCAGGCAGGCTGACACACACGACAGCAGCAGCAAACTACCTTGCAGGAAGCATTTTACATCTCTAAGCGTGAGGGTGGAGGGGAAGGAAGACAGATGTCTTCTGCTTCTTGGCTGCTGTACATGCAGAGAAAACACAGAGATGACCAGAAGCAGACACGTGGCTTTGGTAAACCCCTTTCCTCATTTTTGGAGCAGAGGCCCTGCTTATTTGTAGTCTCTCGGCACTAGTATTAGAAGAGACATTCATCAGCCACACCCCTTCAGCAAGGCCAGGGTACTGGAACTAATATGCCTTTCCCACAGCTGGATCCTTAGAGAAGGACCTGTTGCTTTTAAAGGTCTTTTCCAACCTAAATGCTTCTATGATTCTTTGTCAATGCTACAAATGTGCATGTGCTAGGCGGCCAAAATCGCCAAGACCCACCCGCTAGCACAAATGCACTCAGACCTACATTTTGCACCAGGGTAAATCCCAGTTTAAGTTATGATAGATGACCATGGTGAGAAAATACTGAAGTTTGAGACAAGCCGTCAGGGCACCAATGAGGGCAAAAACTAGAGGAAGGCTAGCTTGGCCTTTCTCTACACACCCTATTAGCCTGAACCCAAGTAGTCCAGTTTCTCATTTTGTTTCACTTATGTCATTAAGGTGTGGAGTCTCCTTCCTTGGAGGCCTTCAAGACCCGCCTGGACACATTCCTATGTGACCTGATCTAGGTGGACCTGCTTCTGCAGGGGGATTGGACTAGATGATCTCTAAAGGTCCCTTCCAACCCTACCATTCTATGGTCCTATGATTACTGAAGGCGCATTCACTGCTTGCCACTTGGCCCTCTGATTACTCTCCACCACGAGGGAGTGATCCTCTAGCACCAGGAACAGTGTGTCTTCATTACCTTATCTACCATCAACAGCTTTAATACACCCTAGGGAAGAAGTCCTACATCAGGACTTATTTTTGTGCAATGGCAGGCCCCCAGCCAGCTTGCTGAGGAAATGACATAGCTGGATTGCACTCAGCAAAGCTCTCTGTGATGGACAGCCCAGCCTCAGTGCCAGCATGTGCTTGCACAGCGTGGGTAGAGTGTCCTGTACACACAGGCAAGGGAGAGACTGCTTATCCAAGCTTCAAAAAACACAACATAGGAAAAGAAAGGGAAGACAGCACACCTCTTCGTTTTTCTGGCCCATGAGCAATACCCAACTTTCCCTCTGCTTACAGAACCCGAAAGCATAATGACCAAGAAACTGAATGTCTGGCCATTTTGTTTGAACAGGAGATTGTAGAATGGGAAAGAAGAGTGGGAAAAGAAAAGGAGAGGTAAGGATCAAGAGCAACTGCAGCACTGTGCCCTCAGCAGTGGGGAGCTTTGCATGCTGTGAGGTAGAGGCTAGGCAGAGAGGAAGCAGAAGAAAAAGTGGACATAAATCAGTCTCATTCAAACTCGGACTGATGAGTGTCTGGCAGAGCAGGCACCACTGGCAGCCATCCTGGCAGCAAGAAGGGTGCCCAAGAAGTCCATGTTCACTCCGCGATGTTTCAGACAAGAGGAATGACAAGCAAGGAAAGAAAAGAACAGTACCAGATGCCCAGTTCAGAGACCGTGACCAACTGCAGGAATACTATATGCAATTGTGATTTGTGATAATGGTCGTACTATTTGATCGCCAGGTACTGTACAAACGCAATGTGTCTCACCCAGCAAAGCCAGGCATCGCTGCTGTCTCACAGACATGAAAGCCCCTGCAAGGCTGCAAGAGCTCGGAGAGCAGGGAACTGTCTCAACCCATCTGCTCATCAGCAATGGCAAACTTGCAGATTTCAGCCTTGTTATTTATGATGTTAGTAATAAAAAATTGAGAGCACATTTTGAAAGACAGATGGGTTTTTAACTAGCACAGCAGGGACCTACCAGACTCTGTTCGATGAGGAGGCAAAACAGGACAGCATTTCCCACTTCCCGCAAGTTCTGGAAACAGACAGTCTTCAGTTCTGCATATTCAACGATGTCCTTCAACTGATGGTGGAAAAACTCCAAGATACCTGAAATCAAGAGAGAAGCAAACAAATTAAGTCTCGGGAGCCAGAAAGAAATCTAGTGGTGATCACCCAGGCACACCTTAGGAAAGAAGAGAAAAAGATTCTGGTCACGTGGGTTAGAGTCACAAGGATCAGGATTCATTTTTCCTTCTGCCTCAAAAGCACACCAATTTTCTAACCAATTTGCTTGTTCAAAGCTTGCAGTGAGCGTGCATAAAAACACTGTACCAGAGCACAGGTAAGCAAGGTTACATGTTTATAGCTCTCTCCCCATGTATCAGCACATAAAGGAGATTTTTATCTCCAGATGTGCAGCCAGGAGGAAACTGAAAGGAGCAGTGTTTAAATACATTCAAAATCTGAAGGTTATAAAGCATTAAGCCAGTGAGGTGCTGACCTTTTTAACTGGATAAATCACACAAAACAAGGTGCCTAGCTTCTCACTCCTGGAAGAAAAAGAGCTAATATAAGTGGTAAGTAAACAATTTCCTGGAGGAAATTTCTAGGACTAGGGGTAATGGAAAAAAGCTGGAATAGCAAAAGTTCCAGTTAAAGAAAACTTCTTTCCTGTGAGGGTGAGGGAGCCCTGGCACAGGCTGTCCAGGGAAGGTGTGAAGTCTCCTTCTCTGTAGGTCTTCAAAACCCACCTGGATGTGTTCCTGTGTGACCTGATCTAGGTGGACTTGCTTTAGTAGGGGGTTGGACTTGATTTAGAGGTCACTTCCCATCCCTACCATTCTATGATTCTGTGTGATTCTGTGAGGAGCAGGAAGAGGGATGGGTTCGTGTCTGGTGTCAGTCCCATTCCAGCCTCTGTCCCTCAATTTGCTGCACCACCTGACACGGTCAGTTCACAGCTATTAGTTTTCAAGGACGCCAGAGCCAGGCAGAAGCAGAGAGCTAAATGTACAGGGAACAGAGGTGGTATCAGGATACAGCTCTGATGGTACTACTGCCAGTCAGAGGTGATCTGCAACCTCACTAAGCCAAACACAGAAATCACAAGTCAGGCTCTGCTGGCAAGGGTACATCAGATCCTGTTGACAAGCACATTCAGAAACACTGTTTCTGTTAAAGTTTTGGCAAAAGCTGTTAAAAAACAGCAAAATTCTGATTTTAAACCCCACATAATTTACATAAACACATGTCTTTTCCATGAACCTCTCCAAAACAACAGTGTCACTTAACATGCTGGTGGATTTCCAGCTCCCTTACCCTGGCCTCAGGAAGGTTGTTCAGTCCTTTGGTTGAGATGAGCTCAGGAGACTTTGGGCCTGGCAGCTTCTGCAGGGCCTCAACCTGGTCAGCACTCAACACGGTGGAGTTTAAAGCCACGTGCAGGATGGGCCAGGAAGAGCAGACAACTGCAGCAGGTCAGACAGTTCTCTGGCTTTTTACAAGTTAATGTTTATCAGCATTTTTCCATCTGTCTGCACAAGCCTGACCCTTTTAAAAAGACACCAAAACCCTTAACTGATGGCAGAAGAAAATGCACCCTGTAATGCTTTCAAATTGCATGCTACATTTGGCAGGTCATTTCCATTGCACTGAATTAAGTCGACCCAATCACATCTAAAGCAATTGAAAGGAGACAAGGAAAGAGAGCACAGATGCCTCCCACCACTTTTCTCTTCTGTTTCCCAGGTGCAGCTGATGGACACTTCCCATGCAGGAGATTAGCCCTTGGTGTGTACCCAGCAAGGCAACAGCTCAGAGGGGAGCACACAAATCTGAAACACAGCCTGGAGCTGATATATTTCAAGTAAATCCCTCAAATTCAGCAGGGGAACTTGAAAATATACAGTGAAGAAAGGAGCTGCATGGCTAACTACAGAAACTAATTACTAACACAAAATGTCAGTCAAGTGTATGGTGAGGGGATGCAGGAGCAGCTCAGTTACATCTCAGGTGTGTCAGTAGAAAGTCTGCAGTAAATGAGTGTTCAAATGTGCATTCAGCAGAGATAAACTTCAGATCTCACTTGAGTCATTTAACAACTCAACAAAAGCCCCACAGAACTGAAAAACTAATGGAGGAAGGTCAGATGTAGCGAGTGCATTGGTGAGCTCAATTTATTCAAAGGCATTCAAATCTAGCTAAAAACACAAACCAGTCACACCAGCACATCACCAGCACCCTCCTTCACGTAACATGAGGACTATGCAATGCAAAAGCTCTGTGTTCATTCAGCACAGTGGTATGAAGACCAATTGCAGTCCCTAGGTGGTGTAGCAGCAGTGAGCACTTGTGTTTGTGGTTTAAACATACCTGCCCTCCATGGCAACGAAGTAGAAAAGGCAGAGTGATAAAGCAGAACATTTCTCAGAAAGAAAATGTTGATGTTAGGGAAAAAATACAAAGTGAGGGAACTGAAGCAAGCCTTAGCTACACACTTTTTTTTTTCATGTGTTTTAGTTACACACACTAGTACTCCCTTTGTGTTTTTGCCTGTTGGGAAAGGGCTTCCACACCTAGCATCAAAGGTCTTCTAAGGATCAACTGCTAGAAGTCAAGTCAAACACTTTCCTCATACCATGACTTTCTGGATTGTGTCATCCTGGGCTTGGGTCTGTGCCATAAAGGAAGTCAAACTAGAATATCTACTGACGGTTCTGAGCTTAACATCCACAACATGTACACAGAAACTGATGGTGAATCAACAGAAGGGCTGTAAGACTCCCCGAAGCACAGCAAGTAACCGTAGACTTCTCCACACGGTCACCATGGTGAGAAAGCACTTCTGAGCAACTAGGATATTGGTGACAAGGACAGACATGAAGAAATTTTCCCATTTAGCTTGTGAGGGAAGCAACTGGGTGAGAAATAGAAGCTGAACAGAGCAGCAAGGACAATTCTGCTACTGCAACACAGAAACAACCATCTGTCATGACAAGGATGGAAAAGAAGGGGAGTTCAGACCTGTGGCTTCTGTGGAAAGTTTCAGAAAAGGGATCAATGTCCAGAAAGATAAAGAGAAAATTTTCTCAATGTTACAGGGACAATGAAATCCTGAGAATATCCCATGTCACCTACAGCAAATATTAAGGAGCAGGATGGCACAGAGAGAAACCAGGAGCAGCAGAGGGTCAGCAACGAGGAATTCATACTGAAGGTGTGACTGAAACCAAAGCAAGACAGCAACTCTGCCTAAAAGCAGCAGCATAAGAGAAGTTAAAGAGGCTTGAGGTTCATACCATAAAAATTACATGTTGTCTTTTACAGTCACTCAAGGTGAAGAATTCTTCTCCAGGTCCTTAAGCAAGACCCTTATTTCACCACCCAAAGCCCCAGTCTCCATAAACAGAGAGATAAATACATCCCCCCTACACACATACATTCACCAACAAAACATCTCACTACTTCAAAAATCTGCCACCCAGTCTTTAGCAGTTGTTCCAAATGCTGCCATCAGTGGTGTACAACTTCCAGGTTTGATTTACCAGCAAAACAAACTAAATTTTACAGAGGTACACAGGCTATTTTCAACGGAATGGAAATGACACTGAAAGTAGGATCTGCGCTGCAACAGAGTCCCGTGGCAGAAATACATCACCGTGTTTTCATTAACGTTTGAGCAATGGCATTCCACGTTATACTTCCTGACACTGTACAGTGCCCAGAACTGTATGTTTAGGAAAGACTGTGTAGGCAAACTGAAGCCCTGTAAAAAGAACAAGTGTCTTAGGAAAGTTAATTTCACTTAACTGCATGCAGCTCTTCCTCTTTCTCCTAATTTTATTTACGGGTACAATTCATAAGCCACTGAATTAGTTAAATATATACACAGTATTTTGCAAGGCAAATGAATCAAATAAATCCCTCTCTCCAAGAAAGCAACTGTAATTAAACCTCTCTATTCAAGAAATGATATGAAGTGTCATGATAATCAATTTTATAATCCCACTTTCCGATTTACACAGATCTCCACAGAAGCAAAGGCTGTTGATATAAAATAGATCCAGTGTAGAACAGAAGATTAGTAAAGGATTAAGTTCCGTCTTTGCTTCCAAAAATCCCATCTCAACAGCACTCAAACAGCAGATGCCAAGTTTCAGCTGTGCAGCCTGTACATGAATTAATTTAGGACCAAATCAACACATGCAACACAAAGTTGGTTGGATTTCTTCACTTGGGTCACCTTTCACTTTCTATCAAACAAGCTCATTTCACACTTACAGACTGAAATCAAACACATTACAGAGCTTGTAACACTTCTGGTACCTGAAAGATTAAGACAAAAATTTAGCCATTAATTCTAGAATTGAATTGCTGACTCACAACAAACCAGGTGTTGAATGTAATTCTTGGTCTAGTTGTGTCTTGGGTAGTTTTACATGACTGTTGGCAAATAAAATCTGCTCATCTGCAACAGCAAAACTGCTCTCAAGAAACTGAGTGCTATAAAAGACCTTCAGTTTACATTCACTTTCATACAGACCTTCAAATAGTAGCTACAAATATGTTTTTGGCTCACAAGAGACATCATTAACTCTGCATTTCAGCAGTCAGGCCATTCCTTTCAACAGAAATGTTCCCAAGGTTTAAGCACATACACACATCTGGAAACTATGATCACAGAACCTGTGCACTGTGTTTATTTTGCTAGAAAGAAATATCCTACTGTCCTGCATATCTAAATGAGTTCTTACTGCCCTTTCACAACCATCTAGGTGATCTGGGTTGCCCCCAAATTCTTTCAGTCTGCTATTCCCTCCCAAATCTTTAGCCAATGGATAGCTTCCAGGTTTCTCTGATTTCATTTCATAGAGCCACAGAATTTTAGGGGTTGGAAGAGACCTTTATAAATCATCTAGTTCAAACTCCCTGCAGAACAGGTTCACCTAGATCATGTCACACAGAAACACGTCCAGGTGGGTTTTGAAGACCTCCACACTCTCCCTGGGCAGCCTGTGCCAGGGCTCCCTCACCATCACAGTGAAATAGTTTTTTCTTATGTTTAAATGGAACTTTTTGTGTTCCAGCTTTATCCTATTATCCCTTGTTCTGTTGCTAGATACCATTGAAAAAAGGGATGTCCCAACCTCCTGACACCCACCATTTAGATATTTGTAAATATTAATGAGATACCCCGCCCTCAGTCTCCTCCAGACTAAACAGCCCCAGTTCCCACAGCCTTTCCTCATATGAAAGATGTTCCAGTCCCCTGATCATCTTGGTGGCCCTGCGCTGGACTCTCTCCAGCGCCTCCCTGTCCTGCTTGAGCTGAGGAGCCCAGAACTGGACACAGGACTCCAGATGAGGCCTCACCAGAGCAGAGTAGAGGGGGAGAAGAACTTCCTTCAACCTGCTGGCAACACTCTTCTTGATGCCTCCCAGGATGCCATTGGGCTTCTTGGCCACGAGGGCACATTGCTGGCTTTATGTTTAGTTTATTATCAATCAGGACTCCCGGCTCTCTCTCTGCAGAGCTGCTCTCCAGCAGTTTGACCCCCAGCCTGTACTGGTGCATGGGGTTGTTCCTTCCCAGATGCAGGACTCTGCACTTGCCCTTGTTGAACCTCATGAGGTTCCTCTCTGCCCAACTCTCCAGCTGGTCGAGATCCCGCTGAACAGGAGCATTTATGGCATCTTATTTTTTTTAAATAAGAAGCATGGAAATGGTGCACACTTAGGAAAAAAACCACACTATTAAGCTACTTTCTCAACAAGTTTATAACTTGCTAAGCTCATTGGTTTGTTTTGTTTTCAAAAAAACCCACTTTGTTTTGGAAGGGTGATGTACCAGTGACAAAAACCTAAGCCTCATCTTGCAGCACAGTTGACAAATTACTTTCCTTGTTGTGTCTGACACCACTTCAGAGTGGCAGGACGTGAAACACAAACTTATCAAAAGCAGGAATGCTGTATTCAAACACAGGAAAAACGGCAGAAGTAAAAGTTACCTACAAGATGAACATTCAAACTCTCACAGGCCAATATTCCTTTAAGAGCTTTAGTGACTTTCAAAGGTCCCTTTAAAAATCTTTATGCTTAATGTATTTTTAGACAAATATTTTTATGACTACAAGATGAGCAAGTTCCTCACTGCTTTAGACCGTTCCTATGGAAACAAGCCCATTGGCAAACAGGAGGCCTGAACGAGTCTGGTGCCACTGTCTGTCCCCTGCTCCTTTTAGCAGGAATAAATCACCATTTAGAAGCAGTCTAGAGCGCTGATTATGTAGAGCTCAAGGAATTGCAATTGGAGTCCAAACAAAACCCTCCAAATTAAAAGTCTGAGGTGTATGAAATAGCTAGAGGCTTACTTACTGAGCACACTTAAATCACTTTGCTTAGGGAGAATGGACTCAGGAAATGAATTCTGAATCGATAAATGAATGTTACATCAAGACAGATGGGAATCTACATGCTTAATCCACGGATTGGAATCACAGTTTTGGTCTGTACGTGTAGGTAGTTCCAATTATAAAAGTGATTAAATGGTTTGTTATGATATAATAGAAGCAGCATACAGACATGCTCCACAGACTTACTACTACAACTACTAACTCCTGCGGGAAGATTTCAGAGGCAGAGGAGGGAACAGACAAGAGTTGGCACGTATTAGCTTGCGTTTTCTGTGGTAAACTTAGGAAACAAGGTGTGGCAAAGACTGCTACAGAGTGTGGCACAGAAAGGAGAGGACAGTGATTCCAATCAAGCACAGTTTGAGCCTGTCCCTCTACAATATGGCAGTTCCTCCTCAACATGCCAGATAAGGGCTAGAATATACAGTACATCCTCATCGCAGAGAATATTTTGTCAGTCAGAGCTGCTCCATGATGAGGAGGTGTCAAGAGAGCACAACATGATTCTTCAGTGATGGGATAGAGGGATGAAGTGCCTTGAGCCTCCAGAACCCTCTTCTGTCTGGTGTCTTCAAAAGCAAAGGGAGAGGTGGTGTGACAGTGCTATAAAAGCTGTCTCTGCCATTTCTTGGAAGAGACTCTCGGGGAGATTTTTAAGTGTCCATTGCTACAAATAGTTCAGAACAGGAAAAATCCATGTGTCAAGAAACAGGGGCAAAGAAGAAGCAGAGAATCAGATGGATTTCTGAGATCCAATCCAATTATAATTGTGCGACCTTTCATCATAAAACCAAGAGCTACTCTGATCTCTCGGTTCAGCAGGTATCTCAACATAGGGGATTTCTTTTGCAAGAGTAAAAGTGAGGTCACAGCAGTTTGTGATCTCCACAAAACAGTCTAACAAAGCATTTCAAAATGTTTTAATTGATCCTGTGAAGGCTACCATTGCTCAAGTAAAGTTTTGCCTTACCCATAGCATGGGTTGCATTTAACCTCAATAGAAAGCTCCTGTTTAAGTCCCTGGCATCTCCTGCCAAATACTTACTCCTTACAGGTGAGCACTTCTGGCAAGACACACGAGCTTCCTAATGTCACCTGTGGCATCACAGACCCCGGTGATGCATAATCTATATTTGAGAATACCTATTGCTTTTGCATTCAGACCTTAATGAGTGGCTAAAAACCTCAGAGAGATTATTTTTAGACTGCTAACCACCATGATTCATCCATTTCTATGCTCCAGGGAGAAAAACAGGAAGGAAACACTTAGTAAGCCCTCGATTTCGTTTAACATTGGTAATGAGCGTCAAGCAAGCTGTGGGAAGCAGAAAAAACACCCAGCCTCATTCCAGCTGGAGTGGCATTTAATAAACCTAAGCGACTCTCAAAAAATAAAGATATACTCAGGCAGTGGGTGGCAATGGAAGGATTAATTTGTGTTAATTAGAAGTTGTGGAGGAGGAATATTTTTTTTTGGGGGGGGGGGAAGCAGTTTCAGAATTTCAGTGAACAATGTGATAAATATTAATTAGCCAATTATTTCTCCATAGTGGCAAGCAGCTTTCAAAGTCATTTCTTCTTCTGCAACTGTCACACCTCCTGTTAAGTGGCTAAGATGCACCCCACATAACTATTCTGGCAGGACCAGTTTGCCTCAGCAGTATTACTCCTTTTATTTTACATTTGGTAAGAGCAAAGGAAAAGGGAAGAGAGGTTTTTCTGGACAAACAGGCTTATCAAAATTAAGACACTTAAACAGAACAAGCCTAAGAGGCTAACTTGCAGAAGGAAAAGCTCAACATGCTGCTGACAAAAACTAGAAACAGGAACTATTCAGCTCCTAAGGCTGTCTTTATATAGACTGTCATGCTTTTGTTTTCCCCTAAGCACAGAACTCTTAAAACTTTATTGAAGTACTTTCAGATTTTTTAATTATGAAAAAACCCCAAAACTAAGAGTTCTGATTATTGGGAGAGAAGAGAGGGAGTGAAAGACAGAGGTACACATGATCCAGAAGATGGTGACTAGCGTCACCTTGTCAAGGCTGCTATAATAACACCAAACATGAACTAACCTGGAGAACCATACTCATGTCTCGGTAACCTACAGATCTTGGGCATCACTTCCATTAGGGTCTTGACATACTGAAGTATCGTCCCTTGTAACTAAGAGAAAACAGATGTGTGTAAACACGTCAGGGTTATTGAACTAAGAAACTTCACAACAAACTGCATTCAAACTACACATGAACTGAACAAGCTCTAAAAATCTTGCATTTAACTCTGTCAGTCATCATCTTAAAGAAGGTAACTTTTTCAAATGAGTATGATTGCACTTTCCTTCATGTAGCATCAGCTGCTTCTTGCCACAGGAAGAGTGACATACCACCTAAGGCCAGAAAGGTAAGAAAAGAAAGAAATCCAGTTCTTTCTTGCAGACTGTCTTTATTGTCCACCAACTTTCTGATTTTTGGTAAAAGAGTTGCCTTTGAATGCTTTCAAATGCAGCAAGAGACAAATCCTTAGTGTTGAGTATGTCTGTAACAGCTCAGAACCGGCTATTCCAGATGTGGGCCCAGCCTACAGTCAGTCTGCCTTCCTCCCACTAGTCACCTATCTCTTACCTGTCTCCTTACATCTAAGTATTTGCATCAGCAGGGTACCTCCCCCAAGACCTTTGAACCTTCTTCACAAATGCCCAAGCGTTCAATACCACCTTTAATGAGCTGAGATGACTTACCACCTAAATAAATAATTCTAAAATTCTCCCAAAACAACACACCAACACTCGACCCCAAACCATGAAAAATAACTGGGTTTTCCTCTTTCCCTAAAGCTTATGCCACAGCATCTCTTCAAGCGGGCTCCAACCTTTCTAGGAACATCACAAACATACTTAGAACACTGTGGCAATCACTGCAATCAAAGTGTTGAATGTGTCAAGATTACAAATACTACAGCTACTCCCTGGTATAGATGGATTATTTTGGCAGTATGCTCCTTACAGGCAACAAGGACAAGGAGAAAAAGACAATTTCTTTGGCTTAAACTTAACTGTGTATACATAGATACTAATAATATAGCAAACAGTCAGCCCCTGTACCTCCTCCTAGTTACAGAAATGGCTCTTTCCAATACAAAGTAACCAGGCTTTAAGGATAACTTCTTCAACATCTGGTCTGAGCACTCTTCTAAATAGGCTTGATGCTATCTATTGCTAGATCAGGCACAGAGATTAAACCTTCCTTGTTATTAAGGCATCATCTGTCAATGTTATTAATGAAAGCCCTGAAGCCAAACGAGGCAGAAAGCATCCCTCCAGCTGTTCTCAGAAAAATATCGAGACAGTGAATTTACAGTACAAACTTTTCAAATCAGCTAATCTGAAACATTTGTTCTTTTACAGAGTTTACTCAGGACCTAAAAGCACAGATCTCCATCAGTTAAATTCATCCCCAATGAAGAATCCATAGTTTTCAAAACACTACACAGGCAACCAAGACACATCTTCTACTGCTCTCACGAGACACTGGTTACTCTCAAACACAGCTTAGATTGAACTTCAATTAAAGTACCATTTTTGTTAGTTTCATCTGAGATCTTACTTTAGCTTTGTTTTTCTTGAGACATTTCCTATCAGAAACCATTTGGAGTAGCAGAAAATGAAAGACAACTGGCATACCAGGCTCTTGACAACTTTCAGCAGCTCCTCCATCACCACAGCAATACCCTGATAGCCAAGGAGCCTACAGATGACTTTAAAGTGAGGGGGACCAACGAAATTCCTGTAGTTGCTGTAGATGCTGGAATATGCCAGATTCAATGCCTAAAATGAGAGAACAGATTTGGTTAATGAACACTGCAGCTTACTACATCTTTGTAACCATCTTATTTAAACAGCATTTTAACACATATTAAAAATAAAATAATAACTTTGTATATCTTTCTCCAGGAAAGCAAAATACAAAACTAGGCAAGAAATCCAACCAAAATCTCTGTATTGCCAAGGAAAACTCACGCTTTTTCCCCACCAGGCATCTTCCACTTACCACTTATAAAGACATTAACTTTTCCTCTTTTGCATGAGTAGTCAATGTCAGTGTTCAGATCCCTGAATTTAAAGCCCAGCTTCTATTCCTATATCATATCCATTTTATGAACAAAACATCTTGAAAGCAATTACTTCAATTTTCAGTTCATAAGTGTTTTAAGTCTCTGGGGACTCAACTACAAAAAGAGCCTGCTTTCTGCAGTTACTGCTCTCTGTGACTAATTAATAAGGATCTCTCTTTCAAACCCCTTCGTTTCGCTTTGATCTTGTGTATAGCTAAGTCTGAGATGTAACCTCATGGAAATTCTTCCAGAGTTTTGTAAATAGGACCAGGTGCTTTGCCATATAAATCATTACTTCTTTAAAGTGAATACAACTGTACAGACTGATGCCGTGTAGGGATCAAAGAGGAGTTAAATTAACATCCCCCATTTCTTTAAGTGGCTTGTCCTCCTAATATCCTGAAATTTAGTTTTAAAAGGGGTTCTTGTCTACCTTTCTTGCTGAAGGTTCTATTGTGTTCCTCTTCTGCAGTTCTCGTTTTGACACACACATGAAAGGCAGCACACTGTTAGATTTGAACTCTACACACATCAGCTGTAACAAAAAATTTTCCTTCACCAGTATCAAACACCACCTCTGACCTTCCCTTCAGTGCAGATCCTGCCCCAATCATCCATGCCAGTCGATACCAGAAACCACAACACATGGCACTGCACGAAGAAACTACTAGGAATTCAAGTCCTGATACTCTATCAAGCTCTTAGAGGGTATCAGTATCATAAAAGAAATGGGCTTATACTTCATCTTTAGAAGAGATCAGGATAGAAGGTGCACATTTTTATGTTGTAAATGTCTATAGAGTTTCCAACATGTTTTGAACTATGATCTTACAAATGTATAAACTGGATTCTAGTGAATGCATATTTGGCAACAAGTTAACACCTTTTGATCACCTTTTGTGGATGACTTAAATGCACTTCCCAAACCTTCATGGGTCAAAAATTGATGCACTATGGAAAAAATACATGAAGGTGCAGGCTCAGAAGAGAGTGTCTATCTCATAACAAGAGAGAATTACAGATCCAAAACCAACTTTCTGAATTAGGCAACTCCTGACCTAAGTGATAAACTTTGCATGTTATTAAAACACACACAAAATTACACAAATTTTATCATGCTTCAATAACCACAGGAACTTAGAATCATAGAATGGTAGGGTTGGAAGGGACATTTAGAGATCATCTAGTCCAACTCCCCTGCAGAAGCAGGGTCACCTAGATCAGGTCACACAGGAACATGTCCAGGAAAGTCTTGAAAACCTCCAGAGAAGGAGACTCCACACCATCCTTGGGCAGCCTGTGCAAGGGCTCCCTCACCTGAACAGTGAAATAGCTTATGTTTAGATGTGATGATTTAAACATTATGTTTAAATGGAACCTTTTGTGTTCCAGCTTCATCCCATTACCCCTTGTCTTGTCACCAGATACAACAGAAAAAATGGTGCCCCAACCTCCTGACACCCACCCTTTAGATATTTATAAATGTTAATAAAATCTCCTCTCAGTCTCCTCTTCTCCAGACTAAACAGCCCCAGTTCCCGCAGCCTTTCCTCATAAGGAAGATGCTCCATTCCCCTGATCATCTTGGTGGCCCTGCGCTTGACTTTCTCCAGCACTTCCCTGTCCCTCTTGAGCTGGGAAGCCCAGAACTGGACACAGGACTCCAGATGAGGCCTCACCAGAGCAGAGTAGAGAGAGAGGAGAACTTCCCTTGACCTGCTGGCCACACTCTTCTTGATGCATCCCAGGATGCCATTGGTCTTCTTGGCCATTGCTGGCTCATTTTCAGTTAATTATCAACAATTACTCCCAGGTCTCTGCAGAGCTGCTCTCCAGCAGGTCAATCCCCAGCCTGTACTGGTGCATGGGGTTGTTCCTTCCCAGATGCAGGACTCAGCACTTGCCCTCATTGAACCTCATAAGGCTCTTCTTTGCCCAACTCTCAAGCTATTTATTTCTGCAATGTGAAAATTAAAGAAGTTCCCAGTACTGAAATTTACTTAAAGGTTTTTTTATACTTCTACATGTCTGAACTTCTGTCTCCATCTATGCGACAAAACCATACAGCAGAACAGCCTGACCACCAGAAAGTGGGTTTTGCAGACTTTGGGTTTGTTATCTTGAGGGTCCTGGTGAACAAGTAGCCCACCACAAGCCAGCAGTATGTCCTTGCAGAAAGGGTGTACTAACAACCAGCGGGGCTGCATTAGGCAGAGCACTGCCAGCATGTTGAGGGAGATGATTCATCACTTCTACTCGACATAGGTGAGGCACATCTGGAGTACCGAGTCCAGGGCTTGTCTCCTCAGAACAGGAGAGACACAGAGAGATGTATGGGAGATATCAGCAGTGGACCTCAAAGATGATCAAGGGACTGGAGCATCTTTGCTGAGAGGAAAGGCTGAGAGCTGCGACTGTTCAGCCTGGAGAAGAGGAGGCTCAGGGAGATTCACATCCACATGCATAAGCAACTAAACTGGGGAGTAAAAATGATGGAGCTAACCTTGCTCGCCAGTGCTCAAGTGACAGGACAAGGGGTAAAGGGCACAAACAGCAATTCTCATTTAAGTATCAGGAAAAATCTTCACTACTCTGAGAATTGCCAAACAGAGAGGCTATAGAGTCTCTGTCCTTGGAGATGTTCAAGGCTGGACAGACATCCCTGAATGACCCGCTGCAGGTCACCCTGTTCCAGAGGGTTCCTCGGCCTCATTCATTTGCCTCTCTGGGAAGTTCTGTTCTAAGGACCATGGGCTTGTGATGATTTTGTGGAGGAGGGCTGTTTCCAAATACTCATCCATTTTTTCTGTGAACCTAAACTAAAATAGACACTTGGCTAATTGTTAGACTCCTAACATACCGGTCCTGCTGTTAGATTAGAGGTGACTAAAAAGATCAACTCCAAAAACACCACATTGGGTGGGCAACCCTAAAGCTGTATCCCTTGAGTACAACATGAGTGTTTCCATAGCTCTCCACACACAGAACAGGGGGTCTCAGGCACCGATAGGAGAGAGAAATTAAAGGTCAAATCTTAAGAAAATACATGCAGATGAACGTCTTGATCATAGAATCATAGAACGGTAGGGGTTGGAAGGGACCTTTAGAGATCATCTAGTCCAACCCCTGCAGAAGCAGGTTCACCTAGATCAGGTCACACAGGAACGTGTCCAGGTAGTCCAAGGAAGGAGACTCCACACCCTCCCTCTGGGCAGCCTGTGCCAGGGCTCCCTCATGCTCACAGTGAAATATTTTTTCCTTATGTTTAAATGGAACTTTTTGTGTTCCAGCTTCATCCCATTACCCCTTGTCCTGTTTCTAGATACAACAGAAAAAAGGGATGCCCCAACCTCCTGACACCCATCATTTAGATATTTGTAAATATTAATGAGATCCACCCTCAGTCTCCTCTTCTCTAGACTAAAAGATACAACCAAGTATTTGTGTAATTGTCCCCAAAAGGTGAGATCTCATCTTTTGCTTTTGATGTTTCCTATCAAATAGGTCTCCACAATAAATGTGTCCAAAGTATCTATTTCAGCTATAGTACATGGAGAATTTTACTTCAGTAGGTTAAAACATTTTACTGCCGTGAGGTTCAGGGGAAGGAACTCCACACAGCAGAAATCTGTCATAGAAAAGCAAGCCCTAAAAACATGATTTTGGTATTTAAAAACTCACCAATACATCACAGTAAGAAACCAGCCAATCTAAAAATACATCTTTCTTTAATATTTCCCTCACGGGGAAGTACCTAAAATGGTTCACCTGTAAACACTGGATTAGCAGAGCTTTACAAACTGTGACAAAAGGATTTAGAGAACATCACCACACGCCACTGCTGCTTCCCCCCCATGATGCACAGAAGCGTAAAATGCTTAGGGAAGAAGCCACTAACAAAGTGGGGATGGGGGTGGAAAGGCAGAGAAGGAAAGAGGGAGTTCATTATTTTTTAAGCTATGCTTGCTCCCTCCCCTACTTACATTTAGAAAAAAAAAGCCCAAAGAGATGCTAGTTGCTGATGTCATCAAAGTGCTAACATTAATCACTCACAGCATCACTGGTACACGCACAAGAGCATATAACAGGGATGTTCAGGCAATCCAAGGGGAGGCAAGCAGAAGAGGGGAGGGAAAGGCATTATTATTTCTCCTGTATGTTGTTCGAAAAGCAAGGCAACAGCATCTTCAGACAAGATGTGCTCTTGCATGAATTTCAGTGGAAGAGACAAAGAAACCATGCCACCAGCAGCATCGGGGATAAAAACTGAAAGCACCAAGCAATGAGAATTCAGCCCAGGGAATCTGAAGGGAAGAAAAAGCAAACTGGCAAGCAGAGATCAGGCAGGAAATAACTCACTCATGTGAAAAAGGATAAAGAAAACTTAACGTTTCCATCATTTTCACAGCAGCATCACCGCCTGAAAATTCTGTCCTGAAATTTCCGTCAGGAAGTGACAGTAAGTACTGACTTTATAATCTATAGAACATTTACATGTCAGTAATTGTGTGTCTTCAAATAACTGACATTCTGCAATAATAGAAATGTATTATGGTTATTTAATTAAAATCCAAACATTCTACTCACAAATGCTATGAGGATGAAAACTATTGTTTCTAGATTGTGTCAGGAAGTGTTCCACAAAAGTAATATAGAAATAATTTGAAGTAACTGAGATCTATTAGCTAAGGAGAAGACAACTGAGCAAGTAAAAGCTCTTGATCTTACTAACACATCCGATTTTAATAACTGCACAAGCTGGGCAGGTGCCAAAATGTGTCTGTCTGCTAAGTTTATTTGACAGCTAACTCAGTTCTTTTATATTGTTGCTGTATCAAAAAGTATCCACTTGACACACAATTAGAATGGCAGCATCTACCCAGATCAGTAATACCTCTGGTTCTACATTGTGATGAAAACAAACATATATCTTTCTGTTTCCACTTCCCAATAAGTATAATCCAAAAGCCTCAATTGACAATTTTCATACATCAACAGGCACAGAATTCTTACTATTACTGTAATGCAACTATCAAAATCCCATTAACATATATAACGTATAAAATGCAATAAAAGTGTTATAGAATAACTTCAGAATATGTTATGAGTAAATCTTTCTTCATCATGAGAATTTTCAGTAGTCAATTGTTATTTTTTCTATAGTAGCTAGCAACAGGACAAGGGGTAATGGGATGAAGCTGGAACACAAAAAGTTCCACTTAAACATAAGAAAAAACTATTTCACTGTTCAGGTGAGGGAGCCCTGGCACAGGCTGCCCAGAGGGGTTGTGGAGTCTCCTTCCTTGGAGGTCTTCAAGACCCGCCTGGACATGTTCCTATGCGACCTGATCTAGGTGAACCTGCTTCTGCAGGGGAGTTGGACTAGATGATCTCTAAAGCTCCCTTCCAACCCCTACCATTCTATGATCTTACGATTCTATTTAGTCAGGAGGCTTAACACTTTAGATCTGATCATAAAATAGTTAATTCATTTCTATAACAACAACATAAACAACGAAACATAGTGTTACTGTCACGGGCATTTATCTTCATTTTTGAAGTAAGAAACTTTCAGATGAATGCCACTAGAAATTGATTAGTAAACTAAGAGAAACAGATTAAATTGTTGAGGTAGGCTCTTTTTCAAAATTTACTCTCACAGCAGCTGAAGCAAAACCACCATGATAAAGAAATGAAAAGATACTCACTGGCTCCTACTGTATATTCTTTAATAGATGTGTTTAGAAAATTGTGGAAAAATAGTATTTTGCTTTCACTATTTACAGTGGTAATGCAAACTGAAAGAGCTCAAAACAGTGGCAGCTTTTCTAATTTTGATTTTGTTATGAGAAAGAGTTTATAAGCTCAGGGCAGACAGAGCGTGGAAGTCCATACTTTACTTACAAGTACATACAATTACTTAGAACAGAAAAGAGTATTGGTCCTTTAAAAAAACCCCAAACAATCCAGTATTTAGCCAAAAGGTATATACTCTAGTGAAAGCTGTATTTCACCAACTAAGCTTAGCTTGGGAAAGCTTTTCCAAGAGGCCGACTAGCATCAAGACAAAATATCGTGATACTGATGCCACCAAGGCAGAGTCATCACAGTCACTGCTCGACCGGTGGCTACAGATGTGATAACTCGCCAGCAGAAAAACAGACAGTATCAGTGAATAAGAAATTAATGTAAAATAATACTGGAGACCAAAAGTGATGTTACCTGGTGATGTTCTGACATACTACTTTGTTCTTCAATTGATCGTGACTGGCAAAAACAGAGACTTGTGCATGCTAGAGGAATTTATCCCTCAATATCCACTCCTGTCACCCCTTTTCTCTTGCCACTTAGGAAAATACACTGCTCACCAAAACGAGCTTTGAGATTAGGTAAAACACCAAGTAAAAGAAAATGCGAGATCATCAGACTAGGAAAAAAAAGGGAGTGCTGCATTTATTGTTCAGTCATCTGAAAAAACCTCCATAGACCTGTGAAACGAAGCAGTTTCCTGAGTGCAAACTCTGCAAACTGCACCTTGGAGACAGATACAACTCATCACCTGTAGAGACAGCAGCTCTGGCTCAATTTCTATAAGCATGTATTTATCCTTTCACTTGGAAAAGAAATACACAGTTTAAAACACCTCAAACTTTATGAACATCCAACTCTCACTCTTACACAAGAGCATAGTTTCCTAATACACTCCTTTCCTAAATTACAGGGCACTACAATTAAGATCCACGCAACGTCCCCAGTGCTGCAGCTTCTCAGTTACCTACCCAGGAAACGAACATATTTCTTTTCCACAGCCAAATTGTCACCGGGAGAGAAAAAGAACCAGCTGAGCAACAGCCCGATGGGAATAACCGTCCAAAACATCACGGGAAACACAGCAATGGTAATTTGGCCCAAAATGGCCAGTTGTGCCGATAGCTTTTACAGCATCATGTACCACCCTAACTGGAACAGCATGCTATCCAGTTACTCAAGAAAGAGCTTTCAGAAGGAAGAGAGGGTGCCCACGAGCCGCTCCTCCTTCGTTGTTGAAAACCTGACTCCGCTAACGACGTACATCGTGTGCGTGACCTGCCAGTCTGCAAACCCTTCCAGCGACCAGTGCAGAGTTTTTAACACGCTGGAACAAGACCCAGCCTCTGCAAGCAACACCAAGAAGGAGCTGGCGCTGGGCATCTGGGTCACCAGCAGCGTCCTGCTCCTCATCATCGCTGCAATCCTCCTCTATGGCTGCCTGCACCTCCTGTGTCGCAGGAGACGTGAGCGCCAGCAAGGGAGAAACGAGGCCTCCAAACAAGAGCATGGGACGGCATTGACCAAAAGCATGGAGCATGGCTCAGAAGAGCTTGGCAGGCAGAACCAACTGATGCAGGACACAGAGGAAAAGCACTCAGGTGGCATCCAGCTGGCCACAATCATTAAGAATCCCTCAGCATGCAAGGAGCCCATTGTGCCGGCTTCCAAAAGCCAGGAACGAGCACCAATGACAGGACAATGCTCTGCTATAAATTAGAAACCTTTTGTGAGGGAGCAGATTTTCACTCCGTACAACATCCCAACTGCTGCAAACACACCGCATGCAGTGTTGTCAGCCCTCATGACAGGGAGCTCCAGCTGCTCACCACAGAGCTCCTGGCTGTATCTCTGCTGCCATATCCCTTTCCAACAGCCCTTACACAGCCTCTGCACCAGAAGCAAAGGTTCAGACTCCCAAGAAGCAACAAAATTGTTTTGGTTCGAAAAGACCTTTAAGACCATCAAGTCCAACCATTAACCTAACACTGCCAAGGCCACTACTAAACCATGTCCCTCAGCACCACATCTACATGTCTTTTAAATACCTTCTGGAATGGTGACACCACCACCTCCCTGGGCAGTCTGTGTCAGTGTCTAACAACCCTCTCTCAGTGAAAAAGTTCTTTATAATGTCCAATCTAAACCTCTCCTGGTGCAATTTGAGGCCATTTCCTTGTGTCCTATCATTCATTACTTGGGAGAAGAGACTGACTTCCACCTCACTACAATCTCCTGTAAGGTAGTTGTAGAGAAGGATCATGTCTCCCCTCTGCTTCCTTTTCTCTAAACTAAACATCAGCTCCCTCAGCTACTCTTCATAAGACTTGCTCTGCAAACCCTTCATCAGCTTCCTTGCCTGTCTCTGGGCACACTCCAGCACCTCAAAGTCCTTCTTGTAGTGAGAGGCCCACTTCAGCCACGCTCTATTACTGAAGCATGTAGCAATCAGTTTGCATTCTGAGGGGTTGGTTGTTTTATTTTTTGGTTGCTTTCCATTACTTTAAAACAGCAAACAGATACAAAAATGAATCAGAAGTGACTATGAGGCCCTTTTTTTTCCCCCTACTAGCATAAATTAAAACTGAGTAGAAGTCTTCAGATGGCAACCCAGGCTGCTATGCTACAGGCAACTGGAACGTACACCCCGAGTGCAGTGGTTCGCCAGCGTAAGCAACACTCCCACAACCCCGACTGCTTCTCAAACTACACGGTACAAACTGCTACACTCAGACTACGACACTTCAGCGACCACAATGCTCTCCACAGCTCCCGTCTGAGTGAGGTCAGTCTCAGCACATAGGCTAACCTTACCAGGATTTTAATGATCTTCTTTTGTCTGTCTTTGAAATGCCCCCTCAGTCTGAAAACATACGCAAGATAGCAACTCTGTATAGACACTTCTAATGAAACTAAGAAAATATCCTGGGTTATCATATTTTCCACTCTTCTGCACCCACCATAAGCCATCTGCTGATCCCATTACAAACTATCCTCTGCTCCACAGTTGAATGACTCCCTGTAGAGGAAATGGAATTCAGTGAAGCAACTCCTGGCTCTTCTTTCTCTCCTTCCCTTTCAGTTTTAATGACAAAAAACTCATTCACCAGCTGCAAATTTCAATCCAATTGAACAGTACATTTAGTACAATGAAGGGGCAAAGAAGGAAAAACATGTCAAAACACTTTGGTTTTTGTAACAAGCCAATCTGCCCAACATCTCTCTCTGCCTTGAGCCTCATGGCAAAGTGCCAAGGAAGGCCCTTTGGACAGAAATCTGTCACAACATGACAAGTCTTGTCTGGTTTAGGTGTCTAAGTTACCCTATTTTAAATCTCTTCATTGCATTTGTGTTCAATAAAAACATGATAAATCTCAGTATTGCTGTATGGTATGGTATATGTAAAAAAACCCCAAAGATAACGCTGTGACTGCAGGCATTTGAACCTGCTATTGGTATGAACGTATGCATTATGTCAGCTCTTTTTGACACAGCTCAGTTGTACCAGTAAAGGCTAGAGAACTGCTGGCTGGGCACTGCCTTTCCCTTGCAGCCTGGAAGCCGAGGCAGTGTACAACTTTGGCAAGAGAGCACCCGTCGAACCCTCCACCGCAGGCAGTGGCTCTTTGCAGCTACTGTGTTTTGACAACATCTCCCACAACTTGCGAAAGATGTCAGCTCTCATACTGCTGGGAAGACACGAGCTGGTATAAGTTTGATGCCTTTTCTTTATTTTTTTCCTACTAGGATAGGTAGGACATGCAGAAACACGTGCTGAATGGGGGCGAGGATTACTTTTAGAAACACTTCAGAAGGTGTCTTCATTGTGTTAAGTTAGAGGTAACGTGTTCTCTGCCCCCTCCATAGCATTTCCTCCAGTTGACACAAGTTTTTCTTTGTCACAGACATCAGTCTTAAACTGTGAAGATAAAAACAGTTTACTGCTGTTTCGAATGAAGGTGTTTCATGAAACAGACACTGAAAAGCTCTCTTCAGAGCATGAAGCCAACACTACAAGTTTACTGCCAAAAAGGGGTCGCTGGGTAGCAGGAACAGAAAAATAAAATGCTTTAAAATTATCTTGTCATCAAATTAACGGTAACACTTCTCTGATCAGGATTTCATGCAAGAGAGAAAAGATTATTTTAATGTTAAAGGGGTGAAGCAAACAGATGTATATCCTCACCTCTGCCAACACAAATATTTACCTGCACTTGTATGTTATATACACATGTATACACCATCGTGAGAACATGGAGTAGTTCAGTCTTAAAGCAGTTTTGACTCAATTCACCTACTGAATGTTGTTATTGATATACAAACATATACACATACACAGTTATAAAAAGACACACGTATATGCCAGATTGAGAAGGCGAGGAGCTACCACGGAAATGCTCCCAGGAATGGGATTTACCTCATCTAAATACAAAACCACTCCACCCAAGGAGTTTACTGTGCACTACTTAGATATCACCTCACAAGCAACAGACCATCTCACACCCATTGCAAGCGAGCCATGCATAAGGAGCATTGTCTGACTTCTGAACTAGGTTTTGAAAAAACTCATGTTATGACACGCTCACACAGCTACACAATTCTTTTTCTCTTGCTCACAAGGTTTTATTATCATCTTAAAGTTCTTTTCCAACCATATCGATTCTGTGATTTCATTCAGTCTGGCAACTCTGTTTTGGCAGTTATCTAGTAAGGGGAAAACGTTCTAAGTGATTGCTAAACTGATAACAAGACACAATATAATGCAAACTGATGTTAATTTGCGCACCAGTGGTAGATAAAAACCATTATATTCACCAGAAGTATTTTCCAAAGAGATAGTTTTTTCACAAAACAAATGAGTTAGCATCTACAAAACACAGAAGACACACAAACATGAAAAGCTTTGGAAAGTGTTGTGTAAGCCAGAAAGGAAGCTCTTCAATTTGGGTCTATGAAACCTCGATAAAACCAGGCACTTCATTAACATGCAAAGTTTGTTTCAAATCCTCAGAAGAACCCTCTTTCTTGTATACACATTATTAAGTACTTTATGCCTCCAGCCCCTGTTTCGGTCTGCTAATATTCATTTCAATAATTCTATGCACATTTCACCTGAGTAAAGGGATTTCTGTGACTGTGCTCAAAGAGCTTTTAAAATCCTTCAGCTCGCTAAAAAGGCTGACGAGCTCTCGCGGGTCAGCTCACTCACATCTGCCAGGACAAGAAAGTTGTATCTGTGGGTTTCTGTTTTGCTAATTAGATGAAGATACTGCTCAGAAAACTTTAAATGCAACAGAGAGTAAGGACACAAGTGTCTGTGCTAAACACCAATACACACATTAATATAGACCAAATGCTTTGATTCATTTAGAAATATCTGAGAATGTGTGAACGCTTTGGGGTCAACTAAAAATTCCTTGTGCAAAGCTCTGGCACAGAAAATGTTCAGCTATTACAGTCCAAATGTACGATTGTACACAAGTACAAGAAAACACAAAGCTTTTGTCCTGACCAAAATAAATACCATAGATTGAAAAAACCCCCATAACAAACTCAAACAACCAAAACCAGACCCCAACATAATTAAAAAACCCAAACCCTAAAAAATCCCTCAAAACCCAAAACCAACAACAAAATTCAATAAGGAAAATAAGAAGTCATATTGTATTGTTCATATAACCAACGAAAGTGCTCACCTGAATATCTTGAGCAGTTCAAGAACTCAAAAAAGACAGTAAAATAAAAAATACATTAAAAAATCCATACCCCATTATTAGCCAGTCAGGGGACAATTCAACAATGAAACTGTTAAAGGAGCCAAACAAGGACGTGCTTTGTGACAACCCTGGCTATATAGTACACAGAATAAACACCCTGCAATTATATCATACATTATTAATGTGCAGCCTCCATCATGTAAGAATTATTTGCTATGTACAGTAGAAATGTCCTCCTGAAACTCCATTTAGACATCCTCAATTCCAAGATACATTAGATTCAAGAATAAAAACATACTCTTCTAAAAATTTAAACCTACATTCAGGAATATTTGCTAATACAGGCATATCTAGCTGGGAAACTTGCTCCAGAAATGCATCTAAAAACCCCCTCAATTGCTCCTGCTCATATGGAAAAATAATCAGATTTCTGAAAATAGGTAGCTCTGAGAATAAAGACTACTAAACTAATTCTAAGCATGTAACCTGATTGATAAAAAAAAAAGTTTCCCCAGTTAATCTCTGTCACTCACCGAACAGTATCATCACTTAGATAAATTAAGTCAGCAATCTGTGCTAAATTCAGTGGGTTTTTTTTCTCTTTACACTGCATCTGGTGAATTCTTAAAATAACACAATAACTGTAATGTAAGAAAATCCTACTTTCCTGTAATTTACTCTTCCCTGCTGCAGAACAATTATGGTGTTCACAGTACCAGCCTATTAGCCGCTACGTTAAAGACATATGAATGTCCTTTTCCACCTCCTTCACATTGTAAAAGTATGAAAGTTTTACAAATTCAGCAGCTAGATTAGGACTGAAATTCGTTTCTTCTGAGCTATCTCTTCAGCTCTAAAAAAACAACTTGCTGGGCAAATCACTCCACGGCAATTGCACCACATAACTAGGATCTGATGTGCAGAAATTACAGTAAGATGAGGACAAACTATGCTCATGTTTAAGCAGGATCTAGGTAATGAAAGCAGCTAGACATGAAGATGACACATGGCACCTGTGTAAATTACAGGAATAATTGAGTAAATAATTTAAAACTTTTTTTTCAACAATCCTCTGATTTCATCCATATATTTTTATTGGTCTTCTCCTTACTTTCATTTTGCCTCCCTGATGGTCAAGGTAACAATGCAAAATTCAGAGTTACATGTTGATAATATTTTCAAACGACTTGCTGAAGATACTACTGCTGGCTTCTACTGCTGCAGATCAATATTTCTGAATGGAGAGTAAAAATTCAGATAGGTAATAATGTGGTATGCTTTTAAGGGTCATTAGAATTGTAGAATCATAGAATGGTAGGGGTTGGAAGGGACCTTTAGAGATCATCTAGTCCAACCCCCACGCAGAAGCAGGTTCACCTAGATCAGGTCACATAGGAACATGTCCAAGTGGGTCTTGAAGACCTCCAAGGAAGGAGACTCCACAACCCCTCTGGGCAGCCTGTTCCACTGCTCTGTCACCCTCACAGTGAAATAGTTTCTTCTTATATTTAAGTGGAACTTTTTGTGTTCCAGCTTCATCCCATTGCCCCTTGTCCTGTTGCTAGCTACAATAGAAAAAAGGGATGTCCCAACCCGAGTCTTATTAAGACTCAAGTAATAATTAGTCCTGTGAATACAGGCTAACTTCCCTCACTTGGGTAAGCTCTATGAAAGCTCATGACCATTCTGTTGTGCCAAGTAATCTCTCAATTTGTCACCCATTTAAGCTCCTTTCCAACATCAGTATTAGGCATTGCTTTAAGGTGCAGAGTACATGACTGCATATCATGTACACTTCTATTGAAAACTTACATAATCCTTCTAGGCACTCCTATTCTGCAAAGCAAGAAAGACGATGCTAATACAGGAGATGAGATGGCCAGAGGGTCAAGCTCATCAAAACAACTTTGAGGTCCTTAGGTTGAAGATGCTGAAGAGATTCTACTTTTTAAGAACTAATTTAAGCAGTTTGATGTGAGAGAGTTTTAGTCAGATAACATTTGAAGCATTTTTTTCTATCTGTTCCCTTTTCTCCTGCCATCACAGTCTTCACCACTGTAACAAGTGAGCAGCTGCACCCAAGATGGGCTCTTGTTCTCACTTCACCAGATGATTAATGAATCTTTGCTTTGAGTCTGCTCTGCCACTATAAGCAACTGTGCTTGGGAGAAGGATTTATTTTTAGCTGTGTCAGATAAGACTAACCATCGGATTAATCACTTGCACTTAGGCTGAAACACAACAAGCTTCACAACAAAGTCTAAAAAAAAGCTTATACCCAATTTAAAATATTTACAAAATGTATTTGAGTCATTTTTTACAACTTTCACAATTTCTATCATTTAAAAAATACTTTTAAACATTAGCAAACCATAACTACAAAGGGCATTAAATCCAACCTTTGATCCATAGAGATACTGTGGCTGTGCATTTGGCTGTTTATCTCTTTGAAACTCCTGAGAAAACGGTAGCACAGTCCGAACAAATCTGTAACAACAAAAGAAAACATTCATTAATTATACTTAGGTTAGCAAGTGTGTGCCTAATGCATCTTACCTTGTATAATACTGCTTTTGGCTATATATAAAAATCAAAGCCAGACAGACTGTCTTTCAGCCCATGATGAAACTGCATTGCTCAAAGGCCTGGACACAAATAATCATCTGATTATTCACCACTTAATGCGATGCTCTAACTATAGTCCAACCCACCAAAGAGAGAAGGAACTGAAGTAGCACTAGCCTCTCTCAGAGAGTAAGGAAACTCCTTGTGCTTCCAACATTAAGTCCTTGAGAATGATCTATATGTTCTTCAAAGAAGAACATGACATTTCTATTGAATGTTTTGGAGCTTTTCCCCCCAAAAAGAAACACACAGCAGGAGAAATACTTTAGGTTAATACATTAAAAAAAAGTCAGGAGGAAGGATATAATCCGTGTAGCAAAATTAATGCTTAAAAAGTTTGCTCATACTCCAATGTGAGCATGTAGCAATACAAATCATGTTTAGCTTTACCTCTCTGTACTGTTAAGGGCATGACAAGAGAACTACAGAGATATGGAGTACTGCAAAGGATAAGATCAACAGCCCATTCCAAATTGGGAGGCCTAAAACCTCAATAACGGGCTCAATTCTACAAGCATCAGTCCTCTCATGAATAAGTAGCTCAGACCCATCTCCCCTGAGGTTCCCTGTTAATTGTTTAATGCACTTTTTGCAGCTTGAGTGCAGAAAGAAGTTAATCAACACCTACTACGGTTCTGACTGTGCTTAACTTTATTAAACTGACCAAAATGGTGCACATGTTCAGGGACTGGATGGCTACTTTGTTTTTTAACTTGATAAGGATTTCTTGGTAAATGCTGCAAAGCTGTTTATATTCAAGGAAGCAGAAAAACAGCTACTTCAGAAGCGTTTGTATCAGATCAGGTTGTTCTGAGGGAGAACTGAATGAAACAAATGCATCCAGGAAAAGGTTTCAGGAAAGAAAGTTTGCAGTACATTGTAACAGCCTAAGATACAATTAGTTCTTGATAATTTTTTTGTTTCTTTAGAATGTGTTTGAATTTAATAAGCACACAAAATACATGAATCATTCATAATTTTTCCTAGAAAGAACATAGAAATTTTAATACATCGATTTTCTAGCTGAAAACAAAACCAGACACGTTAATCAAAAATTGTTTCACCCAAACATGTTTAAAGTGCAGCAGGTTGATTACAATTATTTCCACTGTGTTTTATTTATAATCTCAATCATTCTTGTGTGAGTCTATAACCTCAGAGCAAGTTTTCTGTATCTTTTTAATCTGCTCAAAAATAGGTATTTTAGTCTTGTCTTTCCAAATGTACTTGGGTTTGTCAAAGCCCAGAAAATGTTTGCATACAGAGCTTTCAAGGAAAAAGAAAATCACCTATGTGTACTATTTTTATACTATATCTATATAACTTCAATCTCCTTACATTTACATTTCCTCAGTTTACAAGTTTCCCCTTCTCTCTCACTTGCAGCACAACCACAAAGTTCCTCTTGAGATTACTCGAATCTGGTCACCTAATGGAATTCAAAGGAATCTATAATATGTGACAGTTCCAGAGATTACTCTGTTCTCCATTCTTTCCCTCCAAAGCCTATTCCTTCTTAAACAGACATAAATTTTCAAGCCCTAATAAAATCTCTAAAATGAACGAAAGCAAGAGAGATAACACGTCATTTGAAATAAGGTCGGGGTTTGGTACGGGGCAAGAGTTGATATCACTAAAATTAAAACCCTCACAAGGAAGAGTGTTCCAGAATATAAATGTGGGTCAATATCATGACTTTGGAAGCTGCAAGTCAAAAAGATATTATGAATATATTTGAGTTACAATGTCATTAGTGTCTGGGAGCAAATCAGTCTTGGATTGAGAAGAAATCACAGCCTCAAAAATCAAATACTGTAGAATTCTTTCAGAGACAGTGCCTAAGCTTCATCTGGCTCTACAGAAGCACAAGTAATTCTAGGGTGTTCCCCAGTGCTCGTCTATATTCTTGGGGGTTTCTCCCTCTCTAATATTTTATAGAGTAGTAGCAATATAGTCTCAAAGCTTTCTTAAAGACTTGAAGCAAGCACTTATTTTATACTTTCTCTGGTGAAAGATACTGAGAGAGGAAGGAAGAGTTTAAGAAAAGCAAGTAGGAGCAAGAGAGGGTCACTTGCTATCTTATGGTAGTGCTACAGCTAAGACTGAGGATACAAGAAGTTGAAGAGAATGCATCACTCTAGGAGGTATGTCACTAATCCCAATATATCATTCACGTAAATATTAGATATTTCTTCCCTCAAAACTAAGGGTTACACAGAACCTTTACAGTTCAGCATCATCTGCTATTCCTCAAAGTTTTTCAATGTAAGTATGTTTTCTTTTTGACATCCTGCCTGTTGGACTCCTTCTGCTCCTCCTCCAAGAAACAGAAACACCTCCTTGAAGGACTGAAGCTCTGTGAATAGGGAAATTTTTGCTTTCCCTTGGGTACCACTGGATGTGGGTTTTGGCACACTCCCAGGTAATCGCTTCTTTTCGTTTTCAATCAGCATCGGGGATCTCACAACCATTTTTCCATTTTAATCAACACAGGTTGTAAGCAGCCAAAGTAGATTAAGCAGATGAAAAGCCTGCTGGCTTACCAAAGCTTTGCAACAGTGATTGCTAAAGCACATCACGAGCCCTAAAGTAAGTATTTTGGGGATCAAAACATTTCATATCAGTGTTTATGTGATACCTACCAGGAAGGAGTTTGCCTTGAACACTTCACAAACTAAGCTAAATGATTCTATGTTTCTACTTACCATCATCTACTTAGGGAAATCAGGAGAAATCTGGACGAAACCACTTCAGTCAATGATCCTGTTGCCCTGCTACTGCAGGCACCAGATCACACAGTGTCTCACTGATAAACTTTCTAAGCTTCATCTCAGAAGTACTAAGATATCACAATCCTCTTTCTCTGCTCACACAAAATGTGTCCCTCTGCATTTCCCCATCTAATTGGTATTAACACTTTCCAATTCCAGCCTTCTCCAATTAGTTTTTCCTGACTACCAGATCTACGAGTAGCCCTGCACCTCCTCTCTAAATGAATGTTAGATCTAACTTACCCTTCTTCAACATGAATGTCAAGACAGCAAGAACAGGAGGCTACAAACTGAAATGTGAGTAAACAGCAGACAAAACAGAGCATGAAAAAGCAACAGATATCCACTCCTCCATTCATAGAATCACAACTGAACTATAAAGGTTCTGTAAAGGTTCCATTGCTATCACCTTTCCTTTGGCAGAAAGGCTTTTTGTTGGAGGGGTTTTTTTTGTTTGTTTGGGGTTTTTTTAGGTGGAGAAAGGTAGCTGACTACAGTCACCACTAATTTGAATAAGACCATATCCCCTGCACTGCACCATTTGGCTCTTTGTAGCAGAAAGTAGGTATTTTTCCCTGCCAGTGCTGCTTTTCAGGTCTGCTCCAGCAGCGTCTGAAAGAACTGACAATTTTTCTGAACAGTGACTATCAGAGTGATGCAAGACAAGAAGATACAGCTGTTCTCCTGTGAAAACTAGTCTCAACAGCAGTACGAGAGAGCGAGCTCACAAAAGGAAGGGGGAGAAGCAGGAAGACTGAAAAATAAAAAGCTGGTCTTTTTGTTCATCTGTGACAAATCTGTATCCTCAGAAGAAACATGTCATACCACATTTGGAAGAGTGCTTTACACATTAATTTTTAGCAGAGAACACAGATTTGGATAATGTGTTGAGAGGAGACAGAGCCACAAGTCTGATTCCTGTCTCTGGAAGCTTGCATCACTTGTGTCAAGAAAGCACAGAAAATCCTTAATCCAAATAGATGTATAGGCTGTCTCACACTTGCTCCTCTGTTAGACCTCAACCCAAAACAAGCTACCACAGAAGGAAAAGATCAGCTTAGAAAGAAAACAAAGCATAAAAAGGAACACCACAGATAGTAGAAAAGGAACAAAGGACAAAAACATCCAAGTTGTCTTTGTATCCTTTGAACCCTCTGGACAGCCCTAATCGTAGCTCCACAAAGATACAGTGGAACAGAAAACATACAGACATAGGTATAAGCATGACAGAGATTCCAGATGCGGAAAGACATTTGGATTGGAAAAACATGTAACTGAGGCCAAAATGAGAGAGGGCTCTTAAAAAAACCAAAATCTCAAGCAGCACAGAAAAGCCAACAAGCAGGAAATGGCATACATCATTACTTTCAATATAAGAACTGTCAGGCAACAGCTTGAGAGCAAACTAAGAGTGATATTTCTTCATGTAGCACACATCTTCAATGCAAACCCCTCACTACATCACGTCATGAATGCCAAAACCTTGCACAGCTTTAAATAAAAAGGATTGGACAAATCAACTGGGGAAAAAAAAAAACATATAAAGGGACAGAAATGCACTAATACTGCATCATTTTTGTTTTGCAGAAACATCTGATTGCTGCTAGAGGCCAGCACAGTTTTTGGGAGGAAAATTACCACAAGTCTCCCTTGTTTTCATACTTGCCCTCTGCACAGCTGCTGCTGGCAACAGGACACTGGACTAGAGAGAGCTTTGACCTCACCTGCAGTTCATGTGCGCATGCCATTAGCCGAAAGTTTGTTCTCTTTCTTTTGTGACTGACAGCAGGTGAATTACAAGTACCCTTGGATTTCCATGCTGTGCAGCTGGCCAGCACTAATGAGACTAAATTTCAGATAACTGGTAACTGCAATTATTAAATTGCTAAATATTTTAATAGCAGCCTCACTGTTTAATCTCAGTACATTATCAGATACTAATTTTCTCTTAAGTCCCAAATAATTAAACATGCAACGTGTCACTTCTGTGTCACTAGCCTTAGCCTTTGAACCAAATCTGCAGGGTTTCTAAAATGCTTGAACTCTTTTACAGATGTTTGATATCATCATGTTCAAGCATTCTTGGGAAAAGAACTTCAAAAGGTACTGGATACAAGTTAATGTGACCAAAACTCTAACCTCAAAAGAGGACCCTTACACCTAGGCAGTGGTCAAATCAATGAATGGCAAGCCACAGGTCTCACATTTCCTGAGAGCTCTACCTCCAACCCCTCACTACCTAGTAACCTCTCTGTTTTTCATCATGCTTATATCCCTTCCAGCTTTCCATTGTCACTATTTTTACCATGTTTACACAAAGTTTTCAGGCAAGACATTACCTATCAAGAGTCAAGAATGAAACTAGCAGGTCTCACAGAGCTCATCACCATGTACACCTGTATTTGCACAGTAACCTGTACAGCTCAATGCAGAGAGACCTCATCAGTTTAAAGTTTGTACTAACTGCAAGACACCAACAGACACAATGAACTATAAAATGGATAGAAACTTCCTACTTTCTCTCCCCGCAAATTATCAATGGGCACTGCACATGCAACACACACATTTATTCTCTCCATACTGCTGTTTTTGACTGAAACCAAAGTAATTCTGTGATCAAATTGGGAGACACAGTACATATACTGCCCAAGATCTGTCTCCATCATCTCTTAAATGAATTATCCTGAATTAACCACCCCACAAGCTCAAGGATCAGCCTAACTCAATCTGTGTGTACAGTTTTTAAACAGACAAGTAATAGTCCTATGGGATCCTGTCAGCATCCTTTAGTGTTCCATGCTCACTTCCCCAAGCACTGTGGTCTGCAGTCCAGCAATCCTTATAGCCCGGATGAACAAAGGCTGAACTGTTACAAGAGCTACTGAACATCTTTAAAGTTGACAGGTCAAGGATCAGCATTTCATCAAGACTGGCTTTTAATATTATGCTTACATGATTCTTAATACATCATACTGAATAATCCCCCACCAGTTTCCAGATACATCAATGTAGCAGATTCCTTGAAAATACATTCAACTTTCCTGTGCAAACAGATTCATGTAACAGAAGTTTCATTGCTAAAACTTAGCCACAAAAAAAACCACTTCTTTTTTTCCCCAGACAGAATCTTGGATCTAAAATGCAACATAACTATCATGGAACATGTCAGACAGGAAAAGCTCTCTAAGGAAACATTGAAAGATGAGAACAGGCTTCCTCCTTTTCCTACAGCTCAATATTCTGTATCACTGTATTGTCACATCACAGTGCTTTAATCAAAACCTGAGTAAAGGCTAAAAGCAAAACAAATCCTAAAAACAACACACAAGTAGGAAGCCCAGAAATGCCAAGTGCCAAGCACTGTGCCTTTCATTCATTCAAACATTAGATCCTACCTTTCCCCTTTGATTTTCACTACTTACTCTCCTTAAAGGCTGCCACTGTAGTTGCAGTGAACACTGAACTCCAGTAAACAATCCCCTTCTTCACAGGAACACAGAATCAGAAATAAAACTATACTTCCATTGTTTCACAGTTGGATGATCCTGTTTACCAAAGTATCTTCCTGACATGCACTTCACAGTATTTTTGGACGCATTTCATTTTTCACCATGTCATAGCTAAATCATCAAAATGTCAGAATTTGGAGGCTACATTTACATTTGACTTCTATTGTGGACAAATAACAGGCTTTCAGTACATTTGACAGTACTTAGCAAAATGAGTCATGCTGCTTCATTTCAAGTAAAGCAATATAAGTCAAAATGCACTAAATGGATGGAGATAGACTTGTCAGTATTTCATAGGGAAGAAGCTGCAAGAGGATGGTAGAAGAATTGCTGCAAATAGAAGGTTGGTGTGCTAACCTGTTAGTGGATCCATTGTAGCAGTAGTTTGGAAGGAAATCATAATTGAGTTCCCAAAAGACATGAAGAGTGATTCTTCCGTAAGGGGCTGATACATTGTGATTGGCTTCTCTGAACATGGCATCGAAGCTGTCCAACGTCATGTATCTACTCAGAAGCTTGTGAGTCATTTTGTTTATCTCTATCAAGCCATCCAGCTCCTACAAAAAAAACAAGAGGAAACATAGTAAGCAGTCCATTTAATAAAGTGGAGAAATTCAACATAGTACGTAAATAACCTTCACCAAATAGAAGAGTAGAAAGACGTCAAAATGAACAATTTGTTCTCCCCCAGTCTCTCACTTTAATGGTAAGTGCTGGAAAGAATTGGTGCTCTTGGGACTGTTTTGTACCTGTCTCCGCCCTAAACCCTCTGAGATTTTAAGGGTATTCATTAAAAATCGGTCCAAACATAGATTCGTGCCAACTCTTCTTCCACTGAGCAAAAGTTAAAACTCCAATATCTAAACAAAGTCAGACACAGGCCAAGAAGCATCTTCTACCTTTCCTACTTTACAATTGATCACAAAGTAATTTCTGCTCAATAGGTCAACTGGTGAAGTAACTTCTGCAGTAGTACTGGTAGGGATAGTATCCCATTTACCATAAATCCTTCTCATGGTTTACTATGGTGAAGAATGTCCTAAGATGCAATGAAAGATCAGACCAAACATTTACAAATATTGTGAAGGTATTCCAGAAAAATCACAAGCTGCAGACTACACAGCCTTTCATAATGTTTCTCCTCTTGACAAGAAATTCCTAGTATGTTTTCTGGCACTTTTGATAAAATATAACAAATTTTAAAAATAAAATAACATCTCTGACATTAGATACTGCAATGGTTTTGTCTGGGCCAGGTTTTGGTAGTGGGTGGGTTACAGGGGTGGCTTCTTTAAACAAAGATCTGCCAGAAGCTTCCCCTGTAGCTGACAGGGCCAATACCAGTCAATTCTAGGATGGACCCTGCAGCTGACCCAGGCCTGGCCAATTAGTGACTGAGGTAACACCTCTGTGAATAGCGTATTTGAGAAGGGGAAGAAGTTGCTGTGCAGTTGCTAAACTGCAGCAATAATAAGGAGTGAGAATGTAAAAACATCTCTGCAGACACCAAGGTCAGTGGAGAAGGAGGAAGGTGTTTAGGTCCTGGAAGAAAGACTCCCCTGTGACCTGTGGTGAGGACCAGGGTGAGGCAGCTGTGCTCCTGCAGCCCATGGAGGCCACCAGGGAACAGAGACCCACTTGCAGCCCATGGAGGACCCCACACCGGAGCAGGTGTGAAGGAGGCTGTGACTCCATTGGAAGCTCATGCTGGAACAAGCTCCTGGCAGGAGTCCAGGAGCTCTCTCCAAGGAGAGAGAGGTGCCCACACCAAAGCAGGTTTGCTGTCAGGACTTGTGATCCTGTGAGGGACTCAGGCTGGAGCAGTTGGTACCTGAAGGACTGTTCTCCTGGTGGGTGACCCACACTGGGGCAGGGTGTGAGGAGCTGCCCCTGTGGGAGGCCCCATGGCGGAGCAGTTCATGAGGAGCTGCAGCCCATGGGAAGGACCCACACTGGAGAAGTTTGTGAGGGACTGTCTCCCGTGGGAGGGATCCCACACTGCAGCAGTGGGAAGTGTGAGGAGGCCTCCCGACAAGAAGCAGCGTCAAAGTCCATCTGTAATGAACCAACCACAACCCCCTGCCCCCTGCGCTGTGGGGGAAGGAGAAAGGGGGAAGAGGGAAGGGTGGAAGGAGGTGTTTTAAGATTTGGTTTTATTTCTCATTTCCCTGATCTGTTGTGATTGTTCATCAATAAATCAAACCATTTCTCCCCAAGTCGAGTCTGTTTTGCCCATGACAGTAATTGCTGAGTGATCTCTCCATCCTTAACTCACAAACCTCTCATATTTCTCTTTCCCCTGTCCAGTTTAGGAGGAGGAGTGATAGAATGACTTGGTGGGCATCTGGCACCCAGCCAAGGCTAAACCACCACAGATACTAGAAACACCAAACACAAAGAACACAGTCTCTCACTCAAAAAAAACCTCCAAGCACTGCTTTTAAAGATTGTTGTCTAGTGAATGAAAGTCCTGTAGTTGTGTTTAGTTGTGCATCAAACTACCAGTTATCTTCCCTTACTGTGCTGTCAGGTCTAACTACTTCATGTTTCAAAGGATTTTGAAACCTGTGAGTAACAGTTACTTTAAGGAAAATGAAAAATAACCATTATGATTGTTACTACAGTATTGAGTCCTATTTGAGGGAAAAAAATAGCTCAGCCTTTTAACTACCTTAATTTAATTTAAATATCTCGAAAACCAACAGAAATTACTGATAGGTTAAGCATTTTAAGTTTCTCACTGAGAAACCAAGTAGATTTCAGTAGAAATTATTTTGCATAAAACAAAGATAAAAAATGAAAAGGAACATAGTGGAGGGACAACACCTTAGTCCTGCCACACTGCAACTCAAGAAAAAGTGAGAACCTGTGATCTAAGAAACACATCGTCAATGCTTTCTGTTCATCTGGCCACTAAGAAAATCCTGCACATAAAGAAAAACCACGCTTCAATAATCCAAAGCTTATAAAACCAAGTGCTGAAAAGCCAAGGGGCTATATGGCCTCAGTATTTGATTTATCTTCAGTAAAGAATGAAATTAAACCAAGGCAGTTAACTACACAGAAAAAATCTCATTGGTAAAGAAACCAACTTATCACAGAAAGACTAACGGTAAACTTTCTTGCATAACTTATTTTTCATTCCAGCAGAACCAAATGTGATTGATATTTTTCATGTTGACTGCATATTTACTTGTCAAATTCCTGCCATCTGGAAATAAAATTTGTTTCTCAGCATTTTAATCACGAAACTAACTCAAAAAGACACCTCAATATATTACACAGATGCTCTTCTTCCACAGGCACAAATCAGATCTTGTCCCTTGTTCTGGTTTAGCAAGGAGCAGCTTTTGGCTTAGTAACAGGGGGAGCGGGTTGCAGTGAAAACCCGGTAAAGAGTTTTTGGACTCTCCCCCGGCTCCTGGGTTCACACCCACCTCCGGCCCGGCTGGGCCAATCTGGCGCCTCTGCCATCACTATTTAGGGGACGGGAATTTGAAGTGCTGGCAGAAGGTGTAAGAGTGATACAAGATGGAGGCGACCACACGGACCCTTCAGCCAGAGAAGCAGGAAGGAAGGAGAAGCAATAGACCGGAGACCCTTCTGCAAGCCGAGGCGAGAATGCAAGCTGTGCCCCTGCAATCTATGGAGATCCGTGGCAGGACTGAGAGCCACCAGCAGCTCCATGTGAGTGAGCCCGGACGGGCGAGGGACTGTGTGGGGAGACGGCCATGGACCAGGCCGTGTTGGAGAGCCTGCGGGCCCCAGAGCAGCCCCACACGAGAGGCAGAGAGGAGCTGCAGCTTTTGGGATAAATGCACATCGGAGCAGCCCGTGCAGGGCTGCCATGAGTGTGAGTTACCCCACGGACTTGCAGGGAGGACTGGTGTGGAGTCCACCTGTCCTGAGGAGGGACAAATGGCAGAAGCTATGAGGAATAGACTGACTGAAACCCCCACTCCCTGTCCCCCTGAACCGTTCGCAGGGGATGAGGTAAAAACACGAGGAACAGGGCTCTGAGCCCAGGAAGAGGGGAGATGTGGCAAGAAGGTGTTCTTAAAGGGCTGGTCAGACTCTTCATTGTTGTGTGTTGTTTTATTTTGGTTCTGTTTGGGGTTTTAAGGTTATGTTTTAGTTGATGTTGCATTAAATTATTTTCTGTTTTCTTCCCCAAGCCGAGTAGCCTGGTCTGCTTTGTCCTGAACCTTAAGCGGCAATTAAGCTCTCCCTGCCCTTTGGCAATTCTCAGTCTCTTCCATACGTGAGGCTAATCATGGTCTTTTGTTCCCTGATGGGCCTAAACCACAACATCCCTCCATAAAAAAGTATATTTTTGTCATGATATAAAAACCAACCTGACTAGGCAAATAAAATCATTTTGATTCTACTAGGCACAAGGCTGTTTTGTTACGGTCAGCAATTTATCTATCAGCATGGACAGAACTGGGCTTTTACAAAACTGTAAAACACAAGAATGCTCATTTTTCTTATTTCCTCATGGCTCAAGTATATGGCTTCTCTACAGGTGATGTTTACACCCTACTCCCAAGACCCTCAGTTGCAGCAGGTTCATGTTTTTTTCTGGGCAAGGAGAGAGCAAGACTCTCAGTCTCAACAGGACTGAGACTTGTACAGTCCCAAGTACAGTGGTGTAGGCCAGAGTACTGTGTCAGGTCAGGCCAAAGCACTGTTTGAACAGAGTTGCAGGTTAAGATGTGGCGAGTTAAAACAATCACAGCACATGAGAATTAACAAAGTCCACAATATTCCACAATGGCAAAAGATGATTTGCCAGTATAATTTATGATGTAGCTGGAGGTGACTAAAAGAACGCCTTTTGCAACACTAAGTTGTTTCTCTGGGAAGAGGTTTTGTCAATCCAGACTTAGTTAAGCAAACTTCAGTCATAGCACTGTATGACTTCACAGTTACAGAAAAATTAAGTTATCAGAGAAAAATGTTATGGTTTGGGTTTTTTTTTTTTGAAGACTGCTCAAATTCTTCCCACTTGATACATCTTTAACTAAGGTTTAGGGCAAAATAAGTTTGACCAATTACTCATTCAGCTTGCTCTTCTTTCAGGAGTGACTGTACACTTATTTGCTGAGAGAATACTTAGAGGACTTGTAGCAAAGCCAGAGAAAACTTTTTTTTTCTTCTGCCAGTATAAAAACTAAAAAGAAAAAAGGAAGCTAAATGCCCTCATTCTCAATGAAAGTAAAATAATAAAAATGAAAAGAAGAGAAAATAAATTAAACCAAAACAGAACTAGCAGGTAGAACCCAAGTGCAGCATTAGCTCTGTGGCAAAACCTCAACACAACACTCACCACAATGGAAGTCAAATCCTCACTTTCGAATCGACCAATTGCCAGTTCCATTGACCTGTACATGGCTGCTGAAATTCGTTGAGTGATCAGTCGGTTCAGGTCTATTGACCTACCAAGAAGCTAAAGAAAAAAACACCATGAAGTTCTGAACTGAAAGTCTAATTACAAGACAAGCTGTCCAAGAACTATGAGACTACACAGATTCACAGACTCTCACATAGTGAACTCGCATTCCAAACACGGAAACAAAGCAGATGGACAAAATTCATGAACAAATGAGGCACTATAACTTACAGCACAATTCTCATAAAAAGAAGTAAAATCATATGCTGGATTTATATTTAAGTATTTATATCAGCATTTTATGGTCCCATGACATTGTGCTGACAGCATATTGAAAACTGGTGAAAGACATTACTAGGAAGACAACTCTACCACCTATGACGTTCCTACTTGGCTTGTTCTTGCTTAACTGTGACAGACATTTGTATTAAACCTGGACCTTTCAAGGTTTTTTCCTTAATTTACTTCTTGTGACAAAAAAAGCTTATCTCCAATGTCAGCTATGACACTTACATGACACAATGTAAAGCACAGAAATAGTTACATAAATCAACACTACCGGGAAACGGCCAAGCAACTCAAGTACAATAGAGTATGAGTTAACTCACTTGGACATGCCTTTGCTTCAGCAGCGTCTCGTAGCGGTTGGACTGTAGCAACTGAATGGTTGATCCCTGATTCTTGCATTCTGAACGTAATCGTTTATCCAGAAGCAGGCTATTAAGAAAGGAAGAAAACACTTTGTTAAGCTGTAGTTTAGTGTTTTAAGTTAGATTGCAAAGCATAGCAGACATGCATGAATAAAAATTCTCATTACTGGAATAGCTTACCTGCCAGCCATTCCCTTGTAGTATGCAAATATTTGGTCTGCCAGCTTGTACACAAATTGGTCAAAACACAGGTTTACCTTGAGGAGGAAAAAAAAGAATTTTGTATTTAGAGATAGTTAAAATCTCTAGAGAGAGTACTTATCCAAGACCTCCCACTGTGTATGAAATGTAACTAACAAAATTAACGCATCTAAATTTCGCAACTCGAGAGAACATAACATTCAGTTTTCGGCATTTATGTGAGTTATTTTTAATGGGTCAACAGGTTTCCTCACCACATGTCACCCTACCAGTTACCCATCATCTGGTCTCTCTTCACAGTTTATTATCATAGAATCATAGAATGGTAGGGTTGGAAGGGACCTTAAGAGATCACCTATTCCAACCCCCTGCAAAAGCAGGTCAACCTGGATCAAGTCACACAGGAACGTGTCTAGGCAAGTCTTGAAGACCTCCAGAGAAGGAGACTCCACACCCTCCCTGGGCAGCCTGTGCCAGGGCTCCCTCACCTGAAGAGTAAAATAGTTTTGTCTTATGTTTAAATGGAACTTCTTGTGTTCCAGCTTCATCTTATTACCCCTTGTCCTGTTGCTAGATACAATAGAAAAAAAGGGATGCCCCAACCTCCTGACACCCACCATTTAGATATTTGTAAATAGTAATGAGATCGCTCCCCAGTCTCCTCTTCTCTAGACTAAACACCCCCAGTTATCTTCAACGGTTCTTTATCTCTTAGAAAAAGCCTTGGGCTTTAGCATCACTTTCACATACAGAGTTTTTCTCCAGCAGGTAAGGTTACTTTACCTCTGCCTCAATCTCATCATAGAGGAACTGCTTCTTAAATTTAGTAAGTGCATAATGAGCACTGTCATTATAAAGGTCCAAAGAATACAGAACGTACCTGAAAAGGAATAAATGAAGTGTTACACATCTATAGAAATTATCATTCTTTAGGATGGTGCAGTCATGATGTTGTAAGCCAGTGCATATTCTAATTGATATGTAGTTTATTTAAACAGGATCATTTTTTTGTTTGAGTTTACACAGAAAGTATCACAATTTCTCTGTTAAGAAAGTCTTTTGTTCTTTCCAGAAATTGTATACATACGTTTTCAGTCTGAAATTTGTTTTCTAGATGTAGCTTTCCATCAACATGGAACTCTGTTTTTACCACTGACATCTTTGAGGATTAAGTAAGGAGAACTCACTCAAAGAACAACATATTTGGCTGGTGCAATGATACTTATATGAAAGATTTTGTATTTAAATTATTCACCTTAAAAAGAAAACTTTGAGAAGGTGGAAACTGGCAAATATAAGAGGAAAATTTTATAAAGGTTTAGAATGCCTTCTCAGCGACTGTTTGTTAAAAACAATTAAAGCAGTAACATTATAATAAGGAATGGCAATGAGTAATAATAAATGCTTAGTGGAAGAGCACAAGTAAGTCTTACTCCATCATTGATGCCTCTTTGGTCTCCAAAATATGGTCTGTCAGAATCCAAGGCATAGACATTTCAATGGGAAACTGGATTCTTCTGCCCATAGTCAGCTCTAAGAAGAACTCCCTGAACCACAGCTGGGACAGATCACAGCACTGCTGCAGTGTTTCTTTCAGAATAAATACAGAAAAAAATTACACTTCTCATAGAAATACAGCAGAACAATACAATTGTGATTCTGATGATGCAACGCGAAACAAACAAACAAAAAAAAGCAGGGGTGAGTCACCAGAGCTATATATAGGCCAGATGAATAAACCAAATTCAAAACATCAAGCCCATGACTTTTTCAAAGAGTTTTGAACTCCATGTTGGCCCCCAAAGCAGTGCCACAGAAAAAACACATGGGGTGGACCAGACTACCAGTTAAACAGCAAAACTAAGTGCACCAGTAAAGGGTGATTTCTAGCTTGATTTCTCAGCTAGGGGCTGAGAAAGTCAAATGCTGAACTTGGGAAGCAGCAGAAAAAGGAGACAAAATTGTACTGGATTCACCAGTACCAATCTCTCCCTCTGGAGGACTGAATCGCTCCACACATTCCTGTTGAAAAAATGGGCAGGAAATGACAGACAGACATGTGAAGGAGGGATTAAAACAAAAAGGCTGCTGTCAAGGGCATGGAGGTGTGTTTCTCACCTCTCCAGAAAACATTCAGCACAAACCTTCTTTTGCAGAAGGCTTGAGAACCAAAATGGGAGTGAACTTTTTACATTAAGACCTTCTGGAGACCTTTTGAAGAGCCATTCCCCAGTAGAGGTATGACTGACATTAACAGGCTCCTCCTTCTTTGAGGGTACAGGAGTCCAGTAGCAAAACAAAAATGAAAGACAACACGGCATGGCGATGACAAAGACTAGATACATCCAATGTCAGTAGGTGAATTCTTTAGGACAGCATGTTTCCGATTACAATTAACCGAATAGTAAGAGTAGTGAAATGACATCGAATTTACCACAACAGAGAACTTGTTTTCTCTGTACTTAAAATGAAAACAGAAAAATCCCACAGAAACGGCATCCTTTTTAAAATTTCAATGCATCTAGGCTTATCTGTCCCTTGTTTATATAGGTAAGTACACGAAAAAAAAATAGATAAAAGGAAGTAACAATATGAAATTTGATGCATTATAAACAAAAGGTGTAACGAGTCAAAATAAAAATCCCACCACAACACCGAATATCCCATCTCAGAAAAAGTTTGGACAGACCCAGGCTTTTAATAAATAAAGGTAAGTTGACTTAGGCAATCGGAAACATTTTCCAGGTCGTGTTAGAGGTGTTAGGACATGCTAAGCTGGACACTGATCATCTACATATCTTACCACTGAAATTTATCAAATGAGTGTAGAAGAAAGACTCGCGATGGAATTTTTCTATGTCCAATATGGTGGGCCCCTCAAGGCTACTTCTCAAGGTTTTCTTGGAACCACTTTTGTCAGCAATGAGGGACTCTAACATAGTTCTCACCATGTAAAGCTGTATCATTAAAGGAAACAATTGTGGTGGAAAGGAGGGGGAAAAAAGGAAAATACACACGGTACATTAGTTGAGCAACACTGAGAATTACCATCAGTAAGCGACTGCTCCACTTCAAATTGAAAACTGGCCCTGTGTGGGTCAAAGCCTCGCAGGCAAGAGAGGAACAGGCGCAACGCTAACCTACGCACCAGCACAAACGCCTACCCATGCCGAGGGGACCTCCACTGACACTCAGCAGCAGACCACGTGCAGTGGAACAGTTCACGTCGCCACAAAAAAAAAGAGTAAAAGTAATAAGTAATGTCTTACCACCAAAGTTTAAAAGAGGCGGATAGATGTAGGACTGCCTCAGAAACTTGTGTGTCACATGCAATAGCTTTTCCAGTCCCAGAGACTTGAGCTGCTTCAACAGCTCGGCAGAGTTTAAGGACTCTGTCATAGTGCGAATCATGTAGAGCTAAAAACCAACAGACAGGGGCAGGCAGGGGAGAAAGAATCCGTTAATCAAAAACACACGGGTAAATAAGGAAGGGGAAACAGAAGCAGAGAAAACGTGTTAGTTTGTTAAAGATGAAAGGCGGCACGGTAAGCATGCAGAGGAGGACACACAGAAAGGTTTCTTCCTTCAGAATAGGCACTGCAATCCGGTGCTCCCTCCAGCGAAGGGAAAAGCTCCCATTCATTTCAGAGGATGCTCAGAGAGCTATTAGCCTCTTAAATGATTTTGCAAAGATTTCCACATATTACCAACTCATACACAGCCATTTTTAGAACTGTGTGAAACCGAGGAAAACAACCTATCTAAAAATCGACATGTTTGACCTCCCTTCCTCCTGTCAGCTGAGACAGACAAGTGTGCCAGCCCGAGAGCAGAAAAGGCAGAAGGAACCACATACTCTAAAACAGCCTGTCACAGCCAGTGAAACAAAGCCCTTAAACACATCAAGCACAGGAGAAGCACACTGCTGGTGATATTTAGGACATTCTTCCCACCCTTTCCTGCCCCCCTCCCAAAATCAGCAATCTAAACATTTTCTCTTTCAGTTCCCACAATGGAATCTTCATTAAACTCATCTTACCACAATTTAAGCAACTTTCGATTATTATCCGTACATGCTCTCTTCCCCACAGATTTCAGGATTAAAAGATTGTCTTTACAAACCACAGCTGCCTTAATTATTTCACCCAAAGTGTTCAGTATCTCATTTTCTCAGATGAGCTATGAATATCAGACCATACACTCTCCAAAAAATTCCACAATGAGAATAAAAGCCATCATTATATGGAGCTAACAAGAATGAGCATCTAGGTATGGGATTTCAATGACTACCACAGAAGATACATGAGAAATGTTCCTTGTCTTAGTGGCAGCTGCAGATCAAATAGATCTTAGGGAGGAGTTTTATCATTCCTTACTGAACAGTAAGAGGAATATTGTCAGAGGTCAAATACTCTCCCATATTTTACAGAATATCATTTATATTTTGAAGCTATACAAACATCTATTGAACATCAGGATTTAACAAAAATAAACCCAACCACCAGCCACATCAGAGATGGGAATCAATCAAGAAAGAATTCAAATAGTTCAAAACAGTATTTTAAAAAAACATTAGGAGCTCAATGAGAAAATATTTTTTCCAGGAAGGCAAATTAAAGAGACTGAACACTTGGAAAAATTATGCACTAGAGTAGAAAGTGACAGCAATCCAGACAGAGGATTTTGGTTAAGTATTTATCATTTCATAAATACAAATCTATCAGTGTAGATTTTTAATTAATGTCCCTGCCCCCCCACCAAAAAATCCCAAACCTGCATTTTTTAAATTGTTCAGGCCACATTTCATGCAGTAATTGCTGACAGATATTACAACCACCAGACAGGAAAATACCTGAGTGCTGGAGGGTCCCACTGCACGCCTTGGGACTTTGATGTCAAAACCACTTTTGGGATCCTTCTCTCCTCTTAGAGCTGGGTCATTGAATGGCTCATGACCCGCTTCCCAGTCACAGACTGTCTTCCTGATGGCCTGCAAAACACTGAACACAATTTACACTACTTCACACGAGTACATATCCAAGTCACGAGAACGTTTTACTTCTTTTAAATACTCTTCCTCAAGCATGGAAACTTTGCAACAGCATTCAGGAGCTCAGGGTAACCTCAGAGCAACCACAAATAATTTTGTCAACAACTTCAAGAATGCCACATCCACAAAACAATCACTCCACGCTGATAGTCCAGAGCCCTTCTCTGTCAGAAGCAAGATGACCTCAGAAACTGGTTCACCAGAGACAAAAGTCATTTGTCAAGAATTCACCTCCAGGACCTTCAGCCAGCACATCAAGTCATTTTGTTCTAAACCACAAAAAGCAGATTATTCAGTCATATCAAAGCAGATTATTAACCAGATTATCTCTTTAGAGACACAACTCTGGCTTGCAATGAAGTGGCAGAATTCCTGTTTCCAGTGCAAGTCTGGAATTCAGATGGAATTTCTACTAACAGCTTCATCCTTCTAACTCTAAATCACAGAATTGTAGTGCTGAACTGGACTTCAGATACTTGGCAGAAACAGAGCCAGTCATATCCTGTGCTGAATGATTAAGCTAATGTCTCCCCTCAAACTTCAGGGAGTATGAAGGTAATGCTTCCCTACCCCATGATAGCGTCTAGGACAACTTGATAATTTGGAGTAATTTATTTTTAGCTTATGATGGCATTTTTGTGGCATTTTAGCAATAGCCTCATTATCCAAAGACTTCCACCGCTGAGAGCTTTGCAATGAAATGTAGGAGCAAACAAACGTTAAACAAGTCAAGCTTAAAAGAAAACAATTAGGGATAAAAAAAATGACGGTCAGGAAATGCCAGAAATTAATGTGGGCAGATAGAGCACTTCTAAGAAAAACATAAAGCAAATGAAACAGAAATAGCACAAGCTGAGAAAAAAGGAAGGATGTTAACAAGGCAGAGATAAGACTATGGGGTGGAATGTAAAAAACATGAGACTCAAGGAGAGGGAACATTGGAATCACAAGGAAGATGGACAGTAACACCTTTCTTCAAAATAAAAATACTAGGTCTTGCTTTCAGTATTACAGTACTTACCTTGCCTTAAAATAAAAACACTATGGGGAATACCAGACTTCCTGGGGTAGTCCTAAGTGGCTCAAGACAGTCTGGATTCTTACCATAGCCATGTTGGCAGCCATTAATTATTTTACTTCAAACTTTTTCAACTTCCAATACATATTCAACCAGGTTAACTTTGAAAGCCAAACACACTAGTAGGGAAGTACAGACTTAAAGAGGGAAAATGTAACAGCTCTGTAATTCTGTGACAAATGTAGACAGATTTAACTGAAAGAATATAAGAGAAGATGAAGATGAGAATGGTACCTCTGAATGACGTTTTTCTTCTTTTTAATGGCTTGTCTTAATGGCTCTCTAAGGGTGACTTGGGCAAAGTCCTGAAGAGCTGCATAGATGGTGTGGCGAATGGCGTGATTGAAAACACTTTCCATCCTTCCCATCAACACCTGAAGACCTTTGATCATGGCAATCACCTGCAAAAAAAACTTTCCTTGTTTTGTTTGCATAATTGTTGAAAAAGCTCTTTTGGAAATGCAGAAAGTGAGAAAAGGGGAATTAAGAGGTTCCAAAACATAACAGGTAGTTTTTTTGTGCTCCTCCTACATATCGAATAGCTCTTTCAGAACCAACACAGAGCATGCTGTCTTTTTGCACTGCATGGGAAAATGCTTATAGAGTGTTTCTCTTTGTATAGATTTAATCTTTGGAAAAATCTATGTAAAAAAAGATTTATCTTACCTCAACCAAAGCAAATTTCTCCTCACTGGTATAATTGTATCTTGTTGCTCTTTCATACTCTTCTGCATTGTCAGGACAATCTTTATTGGAATATTTGTCAGTTGGGTGTACCAGCTTCCAAGAATACTGCAGTTCACACAGCAGAATGAAGAGAAAAGAGAAGGGGAAGAAAGACAAAAAGGCCTGAGAAACACAAAACGTAGGTGGGCACAAATAATATCCTTTAAGAAATACTCCTGTGTTTTCAGGAATACTTGAAAAAATGATATTGGGTACTATTCTCAAAACCTGGATAAGCTCTGAAACTACTGTCTAGTGGAAATGCCAAACAATAACGTGCCTAACACGTTTTCTTGAAAGCCATCAGTCCTGTATTAGCTCAAAAGATTGCAATTCTCATTCAGCAGATAATGTGCTTCAGGGTAGTTTTTCACTGAGCAAACGCTAGGAAAATGTTTCTTCCCCACTTCAAGCACAAGGAACACAGAGGGACCTCAGAGCACAACAAAAAAAATCCACCACACTCATAGACCTCACACAATCCATCACAATCTCTCACATCAAAAGATGAACTTTCAACTTGGCCAAATATTCACATGTAGAATTGAAAAGACAATTGGGAAACTACACAGCTTTGGGTTGGGCTGGTATTTTTTTTTAACGTTTACTAGGCTTAAAGGTATGGAAATGGCTGTATTGTCTGTGACAATATCATCTGCACAGCATGGATTTCTCAATAAAAATTGCCTTTTCAGCCACTAAAAACACAGTTCAAAGTGTTCAGCAGTATTAGGCTGTTCCACCAGGGTACAGTCTAGTGAAAAAGTCTAGTCACACTAAAATACCATTTTCTCACAGTTTGAGTTCAGAAAATAGTAAAGTCTGGTTGATATTATTGTTGCACAAGTGTTAGATCACAGAGCAATATAAGTTTGTCTACTATAATGGATTCATAGTTGCACCACCTTACCTATGTGAAAGAGTAGCATCACACCTGGCAACCTAAGTGCTACAATGAGGACACTGGGGAAACTATTAAACAAATATTAAGTATTCTGGGGGCATTAAGCTGACAGGGTTAAGTTGGACATCAGAAGTACGCTAAAACCTTTTATGTTAACATAATGCATTTGATAAGGTTCATGGATACTGAATGTAGAAGACAGGTAAACAAGTAGGATACTCTTAGCATAAATTCTCAGTAGAAAGACAGGGAGAAGGTGAATGGGAACTTAGATAAGAAGTTCCAGAAACCAGAAAGACAAAGAAAAGCTATGATAATGGGAAAAAAAACCCCCTGCTGTGGTCCTCAGAGAAAGTTTGTTCTGGAACTGGGAGGATAAAAACAGAGCTAAGAATGAGAGACTTCTATAATTCTTTGATAATAAAACAGATTGTCACTGTGAAGAGGGAAGCCAAATGCAGCATTTAGCAATGACAGCAATAAAAGGAGCAAGTCTGGGAGTTGCATGGGCCAGAAATAGATTACAGCAGCCTCTCTTAAGAAGAAAAGGAGAACGAGATTTTCACCATAAAATACAGTTGATTTAAATAAGAATAGGGTATTACAGTAAAAAGCATGACTCATCTACTGGCTTTTAAAAGAGGCTGTTAAAAACACAGAAGAGATAGAAAACTGGGTCTCTACCTATGCCCATTGGATTCACACAGTGCAAACGGCTTGACGCTTCCTCAGGCGTCAGAGGCAGGGGAGGAACAATTCTGGCTTCTCTTATACAATACAACACAACACAACACAACATATGTTTCAACCATTCCTAGAACATGCTTTGGTGCAGGTAAGATATGCAGCTTTTATACAAGCATCTGCAACGTGAAAAAGGACTCCTGCATCCTCCTCTTCAAATTCTGCCTTAAGCAGTTTCTTATTGGAAATAACAGGTGCTTTTCTACCTGGCATCTGTTTTTAAAATAAATTGTAAAAATACAGAGAAACAACTATGAAGGTTCTTTAATTCCATTCCCTCATTTCCTCTTAAATTTTCATTTCCCCACATTTACTTTCCTTTCGACTAAAAGCCTAATCTAAAGCCAATGGTAGCCTTTCCATCCATTTTTATGTCTTTGGTTAAGAACTACATGGCACAATTTACTAAGCAACGTCTAAACACGGCCAGTAGACGCTGTTCTGTCACCTCCTATGTGACTGCATGTTGGTGTGCACATTTCTAACAGGAAATATTTTTAAACAACCTTCAGAGGAAAATAATTAAGTCTTAGTCTACAAAATGTACGTATCATGAGCAACATAAAAACATTTGGTCAAGGCTCACAGATGATCAGCCATCCACTAACTATAACAAGTTGAATGTACTGTATGAGATTGTACAAACTATTGGATCTTAAAAGCAGCAACAAAAACTGCTAGCTTGTGAGAACTTCATGTGCTTTCCTTTGAGACCATATTTTGGAGCAGGAAGAGAAAAGAAGTGAACGATGAAAGGAATTAAGGGAACAAAACTCAACGTGTGTTTTTCCTTCTGTTAAAGCAAAGCCTGTCCAACCTCAACAAGCCACCTTTTTTTTTTCATCTAGTTTTATTTCCCAGATAACATACCACTTCCATAACATGAGCACTCCACTGGGAGAGAAGCTGCAGGCCTTGGAGAGAGAGATCAAAGAGCTTTCGATACTCAGCATCTGTTTTTTGAGCTTCCTGTCGACCAGATCCAGTCACCACCTAGAGCATTTTTTAACAACAAAAAACCCAGAAAGCCCATATCAGCACATGCTGTATCGAGCATTCATAGCCAAATTTCTATGTAGATTTCTTTTAAGTATTAAATTTCTTTTAAGCATTAAAACAGCATCATGTACCAACACCTCCACTAATATCAGCTTTTTCTTCTAGAGACTTACATAGTTAAACTTTACTTTGGTTAAGAGATGGGAACCACTGGTATCTCTGATCACCAAAATATTGTTACAGATGAAGACAACAATTATATATATGTCACATGTTCTATATCTGTATATGTGTTTTATATATGTATACGTGTGCCTTTTTTTTTAACTAATCTCTTAACTTTCAGTTTTATTTAAACATTTAAGAGCACAGGTACATATCGAGAGAGAGGCAGAAGAGTACTGCAGTCTGTATGATGTGTCACGATTATTTTAAATTTAAGTAGCACAAATATCATGCTGAGAATGGGTACTAGCCCTGCAGCCAGCTTTTCTTAATTCAGATGATCAAGGTTTGTCATTTCCCTAGCCTGATGTTTACGTGCTCTTCAGATACTTAACAATTGTTAATCGGTGATACAAAATTTGCACAGAGCCGTAATCCCACACACCTCACTGTTGCTGTAACGAGCCAGTTCTGATATGAAACGCATATGGTCCTCTCTGATTTGGATCATCTGCTCACATATATTGTACTGGGGACTGCTGCTAGAAGATGTGCATGTCCACCTGTTTCAGAAGACAAAAACCCTCATCTAAATCAGTTTAGGCAAAAAATGTTACATCTGATACTGCAAAGAAAGAAAGATCCACAACGCATAATTCTGTTTCGTCAGGGGTTTTTTGACTCTTACTTCTCCTTTTAAAGCCTTTCTTCTCTTCTAACCTCTGCCTCTGTTCCTGCACAATGGAAAGGCAGGGTAGAAGTATAGGTATAGATTGTAAGGTACATCTAGCTACCTTAAGATTATTTTTTGCTATCCTTATTTAACTATGAAGAACATACAGTATATGCTCCCAATTATTAAAAAAAAGGCATTATTAAATATTAACATGTTATCAAGAGGCACACAAAAGACATGCTAGAATGTCATGTTAAGCAGCCTCATATTTTTAGTAGCTCAGTAGGCCCATTGCTGTTGATTTTCTCTTAGCAATTACATGCAGGTTATGTGGGGTTTTTTCTGTAGGAATTACACTGCAAAGCATTACATTCTAAATTCATGTAACTGTACAGAGGAGAGAACTTGGAGGAGCACAGAAACGTTCACTAAAACAAAGCAATAACCATAAACCACAGAACCATTAATGTAACAACTGGCTGCCCACTCCAGCCATTTTGCTGTGCTGCACACCTAGCCAAAAAAAAGGGGAGACAAGCTAATTTGCTGCTCCATATACAATATACACATGCCTATTTACCCATGCACTGCTACTGCTCACCTTGCTTAGTAAAATCCTTCATTTCTTTTAAAGAAAGTTTCACATTTAAAGGAAAAAATAAAGATTACATTAGTGTAAGATAAAGTTAACTTCCTCCAACCCAGGTGATAAGAAATGTCACAGATAAAAGAATGAGCTCAGCAACCGAAAAGGTCTTCAAGCAATCTGTTTCTTTAGTTTTATCTACATGATAATTACATTCTGTGAACTACATTAATAGTGAAATATTCACAGCAGGAAGGAGAACAAGGTGAAAATCCTGTTAAAGCAACTGCCACTGATCCACAGACTAAGAGGTTATTAGGAAAATACACTCCAATGGTCTGACTTTCCCCAGCCCAGATGCTCTCCTCTTTGGTTTCTTCTCTCTCTTACCTGGATTTATTTTCCTCATAATGTGCACTGGTCTTGATATATCTTGCAAGTTCAATCTGCATGTCACCAAACAGTGGGACAACCTGCAACTGCTGTACATAGGGAATAAATAAGATTAATTAATTAAACACAAATCTTAGTGAAAGGAAGCCATTATTTACCCACATTACAGTACAAAGTTATGTTTATTCTACTTAACTATATTCAAAATATAAGGGGAATTATTTTAAAAATCATATACTACTATCACATTTTAACCAACCTTGAAGTACTTGTCTATCTTGGCTAAATTTATCCTTTTCTTTGCATCCAGCTTATAGATGTTACTGACACTTCCATCCATCAGGTACAATCCAAAGCCCATAACCTGAACAAGGAAAAAAATCAAACCTCTCTGTAAAAGGACCTCAGAGGTAAAAACCTACTGCAGTATGATCATTCTTCATATGATTAAAAAATATGTACTATTTTTTAAACTGTCCTGAACCATCCATCGTCCTTTAAACAGAGTATATTCAAATACATATATTTCTGTAGTATTCTTTCATAATATTAGTAGCTTTTACATTCACATTAACCTGATCTGTTATCTTTAAAAGACGCTACTTGTTTGCGTAAAGGTTTAGTACACAAAAAAACCCCCAATCACTGCAAGTAGTGTCTGGCTACATTTAGACATGGTATTTTTCCACTTCCACTACAGAATTTTATTAAGATTCTGTACTGGTCTGTAACAGAAGTCTAGATCTAACACCTCTGAGCAATTGCTTTTAATGGCTTTCAGTACATCTCAATTATACACACAAGAGCTCAGAAGCATCCCCCAAAAATAAAACCTAATCACACTTTGTCCAAGTTATTCATTAGCATCAAGTTATAATTCAGTATTTACAATAGCAGAAGCTGAGCTTTAGCCACTTCATGTGTTCCAAGCATGCATTTAACAAACAAAAGGCCTGAATGGGAAAGACACATTGGGCATTCCTGCAGACAGCTCTAGAGTATGGATTCAGGATACTTCCATTTGGTCCTAATGAACAGAGCTCTTTAGAAGTTAAACATGGAAATGAAATATTTGTTATGAGACAATTTTTCAATTCTTCCTCAATACTTTTTTCTTCCACTGCAAGACATGCAGCTGGTAATGTCAGCCACACTTTATATTGCCCAGTATCCTATTATTACATGCACATGTTCCAGCCAATTAAACTTATCTAGTTACCAATGCTAATTTTAAGTTCCTTGTTTCCTGATATATTTGATACACAGCCTCATCTCCAAAAGCTTTTATACAAACTTGGCACATATCTAAAAATACAACATAGTAGTTTCTGTGAAGTATAATGACAGCAGAAAGAAACACAATTTCATTGAATTGTTTTCCTAGCAAGGCTGTAGTTCAACTGGGTCAACTTTTGCATTTCAATTTATGAGATACGAAAATGGAATAGAAAGGTTCTCAAAACATTTATCATGTAATATAATATAAACACAAAGGGAAGGAAATAACATGAGTTATTTGGTTAATGTAGTTCCTTTAAAAAAAAAATCTCACAATAAATCAAGAATTCAAACATTTGCATACTAATTCAAGCATTATTCTTCAATTTTTTACCCAAAAGAAACCTACTTTCAAAAGCATGTGTTTCTCACTGGGTGTTAGATACATTTTGTTTTCATAGTAGTCCACACACAAATTCACAATATCTGCAAGCAACTCTTCATAGCCAACAATCACCTCCAACTGCTGCTGTAGAGACTAGAAAAAAAAAAGAAAGAGAATAAACATATATTAGTCAACTACTTATACTCCCTGGGGAGCACCAGTTACTACCAAACTGGAAGCATTTTATTTGAATAGTTTTGTAAAGCATTAGGTATTTTACAAAAAGACAATTAAAACTTACTTGTGTTATCTTGTTGTGGTTGGCAAGGAACATGGAGAGGTTCTGGGATTCTTGAATGGATTGAGGATCTGCCATTTTTCGCAGGAACTGAGCAGCTCTTTGAAAATAGAAGAAAAATCAGTATTTCCCTTTGGCAGGACTGTTTGTAAGCAAATCCATCCCTTCTCAACAGAAAGACACCCATCCTCAAATCTTCCAGGGGAACTGTAAGTTGTTAGCACAACTTTAAGTGCAGACACAATGGCATATCATTCACTGTTCATACAGGATTTGTCAGCCACAGTGCATCTCCTACCTCCAAATTCCTGAATCGAGCAGAAAGACAGCCTGGCAAACATGGCCAGTACCTGTTTTTGCTGCAGCTTCATAAAAGTGAGCTATCCAAACACAGGCTATGCACTCAAGAAAGCTATGTCAAGAGTCTGTTTTGCAAAAGATAAAGGGAGTCTGTTTAAGAGACCAGTTGAAAAGAATCACAGAATGGTAGGGGTTGGAAGAGACCTTTAGAGATCATCTAGTCCAACCCCCCTGCCAAAGCAGGTCCCACCTAGATCAGCTCACACAGAAACATATCCAGGCGGTTCTTGAAGACCTCCAGAGAAGGAACCTCCACACCCTCCCTGGGCATCCTGTGCCAGGGCTCCCTCATCTCAACAGGGAAATAGTTTTTCCTTATGTTTAAATGGGATGTTTTGTGTTCCAGCTTCATCCCATTACCCCTTGTCCTGTCACTAGATACAACAGAAAAAAGGGATGTCCCAACCTCCTGACACCCACCATTTAGATACTTATAAAGAATGAAATCCATTATTATAAATAATGAGATCTATTATTATAAATAATGAAAAGAAAGGTCAAACTCATATGAAGAGAGAAATGGGACTTAATTTATCCTAAATGAACTGTTTTACAATACCACTCTCCCACTTCACCTGAGTTAAAAGGCCCAGTTCAACCCAAACCAAAACCCACTGTATATATTCCTCAATTGACAGTAGCAGCAGTGGCTCTGTAGACTCATGCCACACAACAACCCAGAAAAAATCAACCTTCCAGAAAACAGAAGCATGCTTCAAAAGAAAGGCAAAACAAGTAAGTTGAAGAGATTTGTAGGCACAACAGCAACTACAAAATGAAACTACTGGCAGAAGTAAAAAATGAAAGCTCATGTAAGTGGAAGCAGCATAAAAGAAAATTTGCTAGTCATTGTCTGAATGGTTTTCTTTATGAAAGACCACAGATGCTACAGCTGGCATAAAGACTGTCTTCCCCTGCTGCCCTGACTATCACATTCAACAAAAGATACCTGATACCATCTGGCAGCTCAAGCACAAAACTTGGACACTGATATCCCATTCCGCTCCCTGCTACACCTGTGGTCATGACAACCTCAAACAGCAAAGCTGAAATGTCTTAACAGCAAGTGTAACAGCTCCCAGAAACAAATGCCAATGGACTGAAAAAAAGCAGATGCCGAAAACAGAAGTAGCACAAGTAAACAAAAAGCTAGTTTCCTCTCAAACTTAAAAAGAAAAGCTTTGCTGAGCAAGGTATATTCACTCATTATGTGTAGCATAGACCAAGACAGAATATTTGACAGCCTGGCATTAAAAGGCAGAAAAACTTTTTGCTGCTGGAAGAACAGCATAAAGAAACTAGATTTACTCAACTGCCTAACTGCAGCCAATGCATTCCTAGTTTCAAGGTAATCTGTCTCACACATGAAGGGACTACTTTTGAAGAGAAAGTTGTCAGAAAAAACAGAACTGCTGCCACCTCCTGGGAGGCCTCAATCCCGCCAGCAGACATCCAGGGCCTCGTTGGTCCTTGCTGCTTACCGTTTGTAGGCTGAATGGTCATTCTTCACGCTGCACTTCATGTTTTTCAATTCATCCAACACTGCAAACATGTTGATGAATTTGCCCAGTGTGATCAGGTATGCTTCAGACACAAAGTCCTTCCTCCTCTCCGCATGGCACAAGCGCCTCACCTCCCCACAAAATCGTTCAATCGCGTTTCTCTGGTGGGAGGAAAAAAATTAAATAGAGAAGAAACAGAGAGGAAAAGCTATGATGCCTCCAGGAAAAGTCTCATTGAGTAACTGGTGCTGGCACAAAGAGCAGAAACAGAAAAATGTTTCAAGTGTGCAGGGCTAAGAAGGAATCAGCATAGGCTTTTTCAGCTCCATCTCTGTGTACTTGCTGAGTTACAAGAGTCACCAGTGATTTTGGCCACAGAGCTCGGCTGGCACATGAGACAAGGCTTTTCTTTGCAGACTAAAGCCATAGAAGTTTAAAACCTCTTTGAAATGTGTGATTTCATTCTCTTTAGTGACAAAGTATATATGTATTAAAAGGCAAATTATCAGTACATTCATTTAAAACAAACAAAAAACCCACAACACATGGTAAATGGCAGCTCTCAAACTCATCCTGGCACATACTTATTTGAGGATTTATTTCCAAGCACAAATTAGAGCCATTTTAGATGGAGATTGCAAGGACAAAAAAGATAGCAACTTCAAATGTAAAGAGGAATCTCATCTGATTTCAGAGCACTAATCTCCTTCAATGAAAGGAGGCTGTTTGTACTCAGTAAGACCTGCCACTCAGGGAAGAAAACAGGAAATATTACATTTCATTCAGTCTCCTCTTCCTGTGTGCTCCAGGGCTCACAGGCTCTATCTAGCTGCTCCAGCTCCCTCTGAATAATGCCTGGAAACATACTCAGTCTATTGAAGCAAATGGCAAGCTGCCAACATGGGAGGAGGGAAGGAAGACAGACTGCTGTTCTCCAGTGCTTGCATAGCCTGGGTGGCTGGCAGGTCACAACAACTGGGTTAGCTTGCCCCACTTATGGATTTTGATAGCAAAGTTGCACCTGCTGCCCTGTTGTCCAGACTTGTGGATCCCTGGCTCCCCAACAAATAGCTTCTGTACTGAGAAATTCTTATGTATACATGTGAAATGTACTATATTTCTATTTCCTTTCTTCCTAAAGTGCCAGGACTGCTCCAATGTGCTGTGTAGGGACTTTTGATTTTATGCTGAAAGTCTTAATGCAGATTGCCTGAAGCTTTTAAGATAGGCATTAGAAATTCTGCCCTTCTATGAGACAATATAGGGTTTTATTTCCTGAAGTATAATGAATAGGTTCAGTATCTGAGCACACAATACGAAGCATATAAAATAGAAATATAAAAATATAAGCCTACTGACAAATTTTGCTTCCATTCTTTTTACCTGAAAATACATAAAATTCATGAGCTTTGTGACTTCTGGCTCCAGGACTTCCACAGTTTTCTCATAAATTTCTACTCTGTTAGGCTGCTCATTGCACTTGACCTGAGGACAATTAAAGAGATCATTAGACTTGGAATTTTTCCTGCTAAAGATCAGAAATTATTAATCCCTAATGACAACTAAAGAAAATGTATTATCATAATGACAACTTGAGAAAATATATTACCATCCTAAACAGATAAACTGAAGGCATAGGTTTCTGGTTTATGCTAGTCTTCTAAGACTAACTGTACAGGTTTAAAAAAAAAATTAAAATCTCAGATTTGTCTCTCTATTACCTCACGGCAAATAATTTATTTTCAAATGCCTCTGTACAATTAGGACAATATTCTTTCAGTAAGTAGCTATTGATGTGGAAAGACGTGCACTAGAATAGGAACAAACCCAAAAATTAATACAGATTACCTAATTTCCACTCTAAATATTTAAACCACAGGATAAGCCTTCCTTGCATTTCAGTATAAAAATAATTAAATTTCAAACTCCTTATAAAGCAGGCAGGTATCAGCTCATGGTTATAATTTTGTTCAGTTTTCTGATGCATCTAACGTTCTGACCCCACTCCTGCACAACCACATCCAGGCACTTGAGGCTGCCTATGGAATTCTCACCTGTTCACAGTTTTACTTTCATATACAGATCAGTAAAACCCTGTGTAGCTCTGCCATGCTGAAAATTACTACCTAGGAGGTCTAGCAACTTAATTTTTTAACTTGAATTGTAATTATTATATGCTACGCCACCTGTTAAACCTGTTTTGAACTTAAGTATTAAGTTGGTGAGTAATGTCCATTCTCCTGAATGAAATTAATTAAATCTTGACCTCAAACAGATGTGACAATCAAAGCTTTTCCTTTTAGAGCACATTACCTCTCTAAAGCTTTTGAACCAACCAGTGAGATTAACACAAAACCCATGAGGCGTTGCTATAGCTTCCATATAAGGAAAAAAAAAAGAGAGAGCAACAGATCCTCAAGTGCTAAAAGGCCAGCTTGCCTATTTGGCAGTCAAAGTAGACTACATTTTATAGCTTCTTGATAAAGCTATATCCATGCAACTCCACACTAAAACAAGTCACAACTTCGTATGATGCATGAAAAGTTCAATTTCCATCCTTTACCTGGGGAATGGCTCTTGAGCAGCTTCTCCAAGTGTATAACATTACTGCATATTCCTGTCCCTCTTCTAGCATTTCATTCTGTGGGAAAGACACTCAGCATAATTAGGCATTGTAATACAGAAGGGTTAAATCCACTTGTCTTCCACCATTGCAAAACTTTTTCCAAATAAAATTGTTTCTCTTATTAGTATGTTTATGTACAAACATGTTGCAAGCTGAATGATACATCATACTTCATGTATGTAAAATAATATTACCATAATGCACAAGCTCAACTGGCACATCACATGTATTAGAGCTGACCAGTTACTGACATCCATCTTGGCTACAATCCAACAGCTAAACAAAAGAAGTCATTTACTCTCAGTCATCTGTTTTAGCACCCAACTTAATTCTTAGAAAATTCACATCATCATCACAGAATGGTAGGGGTTGGAAGGGACCTTTAGAGATCATCTAGTCCAAGCCCCCTGCAGAAGCAGGTCCCATACCACGTAAGCCAACAACCAATCAGATCACTAATCAACAAACTCTAAACAGGTACACCTACCTAATGACAAAAATTATCATCTCCCCAGATTAGGCTGGTTTTGGTGGTGTTCTTTTTTCACAAAAAATAAAGACACTATGATCTATAAATAAAAATGCTAATCTAGAGAGGCAGAGGAAAGGAGTTTCCTTCTAAATTTGGGTACCAAGGTGAAATGGTCAAGGATGAAGAGTCAGTATATGCAGAGCAATATCCTTTTTTGCATATCAAAAGAGAGAATCTACAACACCCAAACAATCAAAACAGGTTAAGCAGTTGCCAGATGTTAAGAGCAGACTGGTGTAAATTTAAATGATTTTTAGTTGCATCAGATGCCTAACTTGCCCATTCCACTGTTTGTGAATTGGCTTCTAGAATCATAAAATATATTACTACTCATTTTCCAAAAGTGCCATGAAACGACAGCATGCTCAGCACAGTCCAGCATTTGCAGTCTGCAAGTTCTTTTGTATCCCAAAATAGCAACACCATCAGCATAGATGGACATAACTACTAATACGAAATCTTATATTGTGGAACCATTAAAAGCCACTAAATACCTTACACAAAAGCATGCCAACAAGCTACTAACGTTAACACTCCATAGTGAATAAGTAAACAAAACCTCTTCAACACCACTAAAACTGACAAGAGAAGTAGTGAAAATTTGGGAGGACAGAAGGTAATTTTTCACTCAAGTTACAGTAGCTACAACCAACTCACCTCAGAATACTGTAAAAATACACAATGAAAGCAAGAAACTTTTGACCAATGTTGGTTGATCAAGATGAAAGACCATTTTACCAAGAAGTCATCATGAAGCGCATGTATGAAGAAAGAAAGGCCACATGCTTTTTCATCACACTGCCTCCCGGAAGGGTGGTAGGTTAACAGGTTAACACAAAGGCACATATCTGACCATCTACTTACCATGCTAGAATGGACTGTAGCTTGCTCAATGTATCTTGCAATGCCAGTGACAAATGCATTTCTGTCTTCAAAATTGGTGTTGAAGTTTGGCTGCATACAAAGAAAGCAAAATGCAGAATTTAATCCTCAGTAGGGAAAAGAATATTTATATGTATTGCAAATATAAATACACTATGGTTGTTTGGGGTTTTTTTAAGGCACATATTTCTTAACAGCAATGAGAAAAACTCCTACAATGACAACATACCTGGTAAAGCAGAGATGATGGCGGGGGTTCAATACATGGTTGCTGATCTGGCAATGGTAATTCTTCCAAGAGATCCACATTGGACAAGGCATCTTCCAGTGTGACTTGAGCAGTCATTTTGCACCTGATTAAAAATACATACACATGTATAGATTTGTATACACACATACATGTTGTTATATACTTGGAAAACAAATGAGTAATATGAAGAGCTGGGAACTACTTATGTTGTGGGAAACATGCAGTTTCCCTTTAACCTTAACAGAAGGGAAACAGTCAAACTGAAACCCAGCTTGCTTTAGTGCTCATGTTTAAAAAGACTAACATCTTCCTCCTTACTCTTATAAGTTGAGAAACGTTTCTCTTCCTCCACAGCTTCACACCAAAAATACACCAAAAATGAGGAAAAGATGACTTCTAATGCTCAAGTTTGAGCTGATGTGTCTTCAAACCCTTATGCACAGAGATTACTACCAGTTCATCTTAAGGAGACCTAGCTGCTAAAAGGTGCCAGGAGTCTCCAATGTTTCTTGCCCTAGGACATTCAGATCCGCTTTGAGTAGTTAGTGACAGAGAGGCCCAAAACCTCTCAGAGTCATGGCAATCTCCCCACATCCCCCACCACTGCCCTTGCATGGGGAACAAAGAGGAGCAACAAAAAACTTTAGGAAAAAAGTGTGGGGTGGAACAACCCAGTCATCTACTTTTTTTATCGTAATCTACTCGTCCTCCTCAGTAGATTAAAAAATTCTTCATTTTTAAAGTAACTCATTTAATGGAACATAATGTCTAATTAAGCTGTTTCTTTTTTTTTTTTTTTTTTTTTTCTCTATAGGGCTTTGCAAGTTTTTTTCTACCACTAACCACAGTAAAAACCACGTGGCTGTGTGCTGCCCTCAGCTCTAACCAGGAGGGCAGGAACACCAAGTGCCTGTACTGCAGATGAGTAGGGCCCTGCTTGGCACATGCTATGCCCTTGGAGCAGTGCCATCCCTATACACAGATCCCACCACAGCTTTGCCAAAATCTCACCTCTAGTGAGTTGGGATGGGCTGGCCATCTTACCACTCACTGTGCTTTTAGTGGCCTGCCAGCAAAACCTCCTCGCTTTCTCTTACCTAATTATGGTTTCCCGGGGAAAGTCCCACGGAAACAGCAGTTTTGCATCCAAGGAAGGGCTCAGTTGACAACAGAACAAAACTAAACCCAAAGAAAAGGGAAACAGCCCAAAGTGATTACCTGTCTACCTTCAAAGACCAACTGGCCTAAGCCATTGCTGCAAAGCAAACATACCACGTACAGTGAGCTCACCAACAACTTCAAGCAGCTACCATCAAAAAAGTCCAAGGGCCTTTTGCTTCTTGAAACCCCAGTCCAAACCTGCTTCAAATCTGAGCATATGATGTTTTGTTAAAGTAAATAAACAAATGCCCATATTGTGAAATTTGTGATCCCTGCCAAAAAAATGAGGAAGGACTGGGACAGGAGTGCTGGCTGGCAGACACGCACTGGAACATTTGCCCAACACCTGTCTACACCCAGCTCAAGCTCTGACACAAGAACAATAGTTATTCTTAAATTACAAACTGGCAAAACCCACGGCCTTCTCCCTTCAATAAATAAACAAATGTCAAAATAAGTCCACGTGTGGGCAGAAGTCCTGTAAGGAGGTCAAAGTCTCAGCAGCTTTACACTAGAGGGAACAGAAGAGAGTTGCCATGTCAGAGCATTTCAAATAAATAGTATTTTAATTTTTGGTCTGAGTACCTCTAGGTCAAGCTTCAGCTAAAAAGAAAACAACACAATACTTTATGTAAGTTAGTTTAACTGGGAGCCTCCTTCCAATTTGCAACTTTTCCACCTCTTAGCTTCTCTGTCAAAGCAGAAACACCACGCTGTGCGGCTGCTCAGAGGGACTGATGGGCCTGTAACTCTCCCCAACTCTACACCGCAGGACAGGCAAATGGCCACAAAGCACCAGCTCCAAGAAAGCACAACAGGGGCATGCTACAAAAAAACATAATGAAAAATGGCTGCCTGTTCTACACCAAAAATTACTGCACCTATCCATGTGAAAGTGAGCTGTTATTAAGCACCAGGAAATTATCTACACTCTTTCCAATCCACACATCTTCCTTTTCCTCGTAAAAATCCATGACTCATGTCCCTGCTGCTGGAGAGAGCCAGGCATTCACAAAAACTATGCTACTGATGTGTTTCCTCACCACTGCAAGCAAATGTCCTGAAGATAATCCTGTACATGCTCTTTCAGAAAGCATACTTGCATGCTTTTACCCTCAATATTTACAATTACATAGGAGTAACTCTCCAGCAATAGCTTTCTACATTCAGACTAGCAGACATGAGATTGTCTGTGGATTTTTTGTAGTACTTGGAAAATAATTTAACAGGAGAAATCAAATTATAAGCAAAGGCAACATCCCATGGCGTTTATGCTGCAATCTATTTAATAGCAGCAGCCTTGGAACACCCCTCCCCGCAATTACCAGGCCACAGGCACAAGCTAAGGAACAAAAGCTTCCTGTTGCCCTCAGAGTTGTGAAAAGGAATACAGGAAGATGCATTTTTTTCATGCCCTTCAGCATAATTTCCCAAACACAGGCCAGCATTTTTTGGACCAGGAAAATATAAGCAGTTGGGCACAAACTGTTACAAATGCCTTCTTGTTTTAAGGTCACCCACTGACAGCTCCACTTTGTAATTTTGCCAAAGATATCCACATGCCTAGTGTGTTGTCGCCCAAATTCGATGCTCCTATTCTACAGCTTCTTTGGTACCTAGCAAGACATGAAAAAGGAAGCATCCCCTTACTGTCCACCTTTCACACATTTTCAAACGTCACAAGGACATGATTCATGCTTCCCCTCTGCCGCTTGAGAAGCGAGCAGCAGAGGTTTGACAACAGTAGCAGAGGAGTGACAGCCAGAGCTCAGCTATGCTCATGCCATATTAGCCAGGAGAAAACAACCCACAGCTGGGTGAAACCACCACACAGTTTTTGCCACACCCTTGCCTGGGACCAGGATAGAAAAGATTTCCTTGAAGCTTGAGGTTTGAGGGGTTTCTCCCTTTCTTTTCTGGTGTTGCTGTTGATAAAACCAGCTCCAAAAAACAAGGGCTGGCCAAGCCAGATTTTTTTTCCCCCCTAAGTCTCAGAAAAAGTAATATAAGAAAAAGTAATATAAGAAAACTAAAATTCCCAAGACACAAAATTAGATAGTTTCACTTCCTTAAGAATCATTCACTATGAGTTCTTACAGGTGAAATTACTGGGCAGAAGAGCTAATACTTTAATGGACTCCTTTTTGGAAGAGAAGTTCAGAAACTTCAAAGGCCTACTCAAAAGTCTGATTAGGAATATACCTAAATGAGAACAGATTAAAATGCTGTAGTCATACTAATAATTATAGTTACACTACCTATTTTACTCAAGTTGTGAGAATTACTTTCTTACTATATTTCTATAATGTTGTGTCTTCAGCTTTGTACCTACCTGAGGTTTTCCAGGATGGATTTTCTCAGGCAGACATGTAAGAACTGCTTCTGAAATAATGCTCTTTTTGTTATCTTTGTATCATGAGCCATCATTACAGAACACTCAAAATGTACTCCAAGAACATGTTTTTCTGGGTGTACACAACTTAATTAAAAATCATTCATTATCTGACATGATCCTCCATGAGAGAGGATCACATATGCCAGCAAGCTGCTTTGCTAAATTTTGGTGTTTGATGAGCAGGTCTGTCTTTCTAAGCAGAAGACAGCACCGTCTGTGTCGATTCTCAGCTCCTTCTTCTGTATTCCAAAGCAAGAAAGTCCCTGTTCTCTGGCAGACAAGCTTTATCCTTACAGTGCCAAGTCCTACCGTGTCTGAGGATCAGCGATATCCATCACAGGCTTTTTTAAGGAAACTCTGGGTATGGGAGTGCAAGGCCACTAATTAGCTTAAATTAAGATATACTTTGTCTTTGTTTCTGAAAGAGATGAACACCAGGTGTGCTTGAGCTGCTTAGATTTTGTGCTGTGAAGAAGCTCACCGACCTGCCTCTGTCACATTTTGTCCACAAGAAAAAACAAACCAAACAACAGGCACCAGACTTTGAAGCTCCTTTAGCATTGGTTACATTTGGGTTTAACTGCAGAGCTGGATTACTACTGAAACATATTCAGACAAAAGATTTGCCAACCGTTAAACGGCCTAACTCTGTACCATGTTCTCAGCCATGTAGCTACGTGGTAAGCAGCACTCTGCTCACAACATTGCTGTGGTATTTAGAGGAGACGACTGCCAATCCTAGCAAAGACACCGTTTCCTCATCATCATCCTTACAGAATAATGTTGAAATATTTGCAAAATATCTGTATTCTTAATTCAATATTCCACAGTCTTAATTCTAAGCATATCAGAAAACACTGATGCGTCTCTCAGCCTTGCTCTTTTAGGCCTCCTGAGACTTCACACTATTTGGGAAATAACAATATGAACATGAGCAAATTATGGAGAAACATCTGTTGGAGGAAAAAAATTGGAAAAGTGACCAGAAGAAACAATACAAAAAAACAGAAGGTAGGAACTGAGAAAGCAGAAAGTAGAGAAAGGAGTGTTACTTTCAGAATAACTGAGAGAAAGAACAGCTCTCAAGCTCAAAGGTAAGAAAGGTCCCCCAAAATTCTAATGAATTAAGAGTTATAAAAAACTTCTTAATAGTTTTAAAAATTTCTTCCAGTAACTGAGTGAAGCAGGTCAGATTATTTACCAAAGAGAAGATCAAAAGACAACTCAACAAATCAGTCTATAAATAGCTAAAACAGGAAAATGGTTCTTGGTGATAGGAGATCATTTATATATGTTCAGCAACAGCACACACAACGTAACTGATGTAGCTAGCAACCAAATAAATATGGGGAAAACAAATGAACTCACATAACTGTAGGCTTCTTGAGACCTTGTTATACATACAGAAATTATCATGCAGTTCCTCTTTAGCCTCTGCCACAATCACATGGCCGAGACTTCCCCAGAAATGTCCACTAATGGCCTTAAGAATCTATCTATATGAGCTTTAAAAAGACATTGATTCCCAGCATTAAAAGTTCAGTTTCAAATAACTGGATTTTGTGATACTTACTTACAAATGAAAATTAAAGCCCTTCACTACAAGAATTGTCAGATGCAATTCTGTTAGACAAGATCAAGAGATGATGGGAATGTTACCATGTTATCACAAAGCATGTTAAATAAAGCAAAAATCAAAAGGTATATTGAGTTATCCTGAAAATACATAGGAAAAGTATAGGAAGTAACTCCATGGAGAGGTACGAGTACATATGCTGTTAAATTACTTGCAAACTGGCATTAGTCTCTGGACTAAGACTGTCCAATGCCTATTCCCACAGGAAACAAGTAGTAAAATTCGGTCCTTTGGGAAAAAATAGAGTATCAAGCTACAGCAAAAGCAACTTTTTTTTCAGAAGACGGTGATTTAGAGTATTACAAAGCAAGAAGAGGCATTCACTTTACGGCAATTGTTTCCTTTTTGATAAAACAAAACCATGTTAGACTTCCCTCAAATAAAGAAAAAATAATGAAAACTTAAGACCCTTAGCTGACAGGCATTTTTTCCTTTGTATCACTCAAAGATTTGACACCCTGGGAACACCTGAGCACCTCACCTTGAAATCTTTAAGGATTTACCCTCACACAACTGTCAGGGCAGTAAGCCCTGGACACAGTGACAGTTTTGAGGTAGTTTTTGCAGTCAGCTCCGTACAGCACAGCTTTTGCCATTCTACTGCATGCCAGAAAGATCAGGTGACAGACACAACCTGGTCTATTCTCATCTTGTGCATCCTGAAAGGTAAACTTCCATGGAAAATGAAAGCTTAGCTGATGCCATAGAGCGGGAAAGACAATGTCACGGAGAGGGAATTGTTCCACAGAAGCAATATCACATATGGAGGTGCAGCAGCCAACTTCACTGCCCAGAGCACTTGAGCTGATATGGTGAGCAAAGGGTCACATGTCCATAGACAGCGATTTCATTTTAGCATGAACTCCTTATTCAAACAAGAAAAAAACACGAAAGAGGTAATGACATAAATGATCTGCACTTTCATGTCTTTGTTCAGCTTGGTTCAGTTGGGTCCTCGAGCTGGCCTGGCATGAAGTGCTGTACCAAGCTAGAAGTAGCAGATGAAAAACTGATAGATGAAATAACCATCCTCCACTTGTCCGTCCCACTTTTTGGCTGGACTCTGAAAATGAGTGCTGCAAAATGAAGCATGTCCCACCTGCTTTTGAACAAACTGCCAACTGCCTAGGCTGTCCCCACAACAGAGACAGAAGAGAAAACCTTTCCTAGGGTCCTGATCCTCTTCAGAGCAGCTCACTCACTGATTTATCTTTTGACAGACCTCCTCCCTCTCTGCCTTAAACACACACACCAGCATCTCTAGCAGAATCTGGCCAGTCAGGTGGGAAGAGCTAAATGGGCAAACAGCTGAGCCATGCTGAATCTCAGGGTGAGAAGAGTCAGAAAGCAGCAGCACTGGCTAACCTCCATTTGGAATTAACAGAAAGCAGCAGGGCACACAGGGAAACACAAGAATGTGAGTGTCAGAACAAAGCATAAAGGAAAGTCACCATTCAGATGGGGAAAAAAAAGTGTCAAGCACTGAAATGATCATAAACTCTTCATTTTTACAAATCATGTAAGTTAGACTACGACTCATTTACTTCACCCATTCTTGGACACCAGTGTCCTAAATAAAAATACATCATAGAATTTTTTAGGTTAGAAAAGACTTTTAAGATCATCGAGTCTAACCATTAACCCATTACTGCCATGTTCACCACTAAACCATGTCCCTAAGCCTCACATCTTTTAAATAACTTCAGGGATAGGTACTCCACCACCTCCTTGGGCAGCCTGTGCCAGTGTCTAACAACCCTTTCAGTGGAAAAGTTCTTCCTAATCTCCAATTTAAACTGCCCCTGGCACAACCAGAGGCCATTTCCTCTTGTCCTATCACTCCTTACTTGAGAGAAGAGACTGACTCCCACCTCACTACAGCATCCTTTCAGGTAGCTGTAGAGAGTGATCATGTCTCCTCTCAGCCTCCTCCAGGTTAAATTACACTTTAAGTCATTTAACCATGAGCTCCAAGAAAACCTGAAGTTTAAAAGCAGCATGAATCCATTCCAGATACAGATAGTTACACCTGGAACAGTTCAGGAAAAACATTTCCTATGGCCAGCATAACGGCAGGGCAAGTTCCCACCACGGGAAAGGAGAGGTTGGGGCCCCAGGCAGAAAAGGCTGGATCAGCAGTTCTGGGCTGCAGCTGGCAACCAGGCACCTCACATTGGACTCTGAGCTGGGATCAGCAAAGTCTGACTCACTAGAGCACAGTTTCTCTGTCTCTCTCCACTGCAGGAGAAAGAGACTTACCACAGTGAGTTCAGCAATATGCCAGTGCAATTGCACAAGTAGGGCAAGAACAGACGCTGCAGTACACCCCACCTCCTGCTGCAAAGAACAGGACACAGTTGCACCCAGTAAAACGTAAGGTTTTGAAACTAGCATTCATCTAACACCAATAAAACACATGTAAATATTGGTATTGAGAACGCAGCCCAAGAAAGCAGATGTGTTTTGGGACATTCAGGAAATTCTTTCTCATAAAACCCTGCTCTACGCAATGCAAAAAGAGCTCAAACACTGAACTTTGTTAACAGAAAATATTATTTCATATCCAAAACAATCGAGAAGGGTGATGACAAAGAGTGAGATAATTAAGGTGGAGCTTAAATAATGAAGAAAAATGCCAGATTACTGAAATTTATGAATATTGAGAGACTTTCCAGATGAAAATATTGCTTAATTTTACTGCAAACAGGTGCTGGGAAAGGATGCCCTGTGCCTTCTTGCAGTCCACTGGACACGTTTTTTCATTCTGCTTTTACATAGATGCATTTGATCTTCAAGTGCTTGGATATATTTTCCCAGGCTCAAAATAACACAAAGAGGAAGTCTGTCTGCACTTTAAACAGCACTTCCTTAGACATTGCCTCCCTTCGTAAGTCTTCAAAATCATTTTTGAATCTTAAAACCAGATCTCAAGCCTGGCAAAGACATACTGGAGCTTACAGTTGCCATGCAATCCACAAACTGAAACCTGTATCCACATGAGTTGTTTTTGTCTTTGTAGAACAAGCTTAAGTAAATAAATAAACAAAGCCTAGTCTGCTTTACAGAGCACAATGACATAATGAAAATCAGAAAAATTCTACGTACAGCAGTTAAAGACAGAGTAGAGAAGCATATCCTTCAAAAAGGAGGAACAGAGGCATTCTGCCATCCATGTACAGAAGGAGAGAAATGAGAGACAAACTGAAAAAGGTGAAGGGCCTGCTGAACTAGGGTCTCTGGGACCACCATCAGTAAACTCCACAGGAGCTAATGACACCATTCCCACAGGAATAGACTCGGTCTGCATGGCAACAGCAGTTCTATCTCTATTGCAATGCAACATTTTCAGGTTTTTTTCTGTTCCATTGTGTCATTCTTCTACGTTGCTGGCTTGTAGAAAATCAACTAAATCATTTTTCTGTGAAGAAAACTTGATTCAATACTCCATGTAACATTCCTACTCAGGTTAAACTGTGAGACTCTGACCACAAAAGGCTCTTGCAAAGGGAAGGGCTAATGAAAGGAATAGATTTTCTCTTCCCAGAACAGCCCAGCAATTACTATAATACTCGCTTTTCTTTCAAACCTCCAAGACTTCTCTAAAAAATTCCCTTTTAGTTCTATTTTAATTAAACTTCAAAAGTCTCAGCTCTTCAACTGCGTATCTATCAATTCAGACTGAGCAGAAAACATTTTAACAGACTGATAACTGAAGCGCTTCAAAGAACAGCAATGCGGCGGATCTTCTCCATTTAAATGCTCTTTTTCTGTGCTCTAGACGGCACAAACTGCCTTTTTGCCAGGGGAATCAGCATAAGATGTTCCTTTTGGGACTGAAGCTCCTCTTAGTTCCTAAGCAACAGATTTGCATAAGCTGAAGGAGCAAAGAAAAATGCTTTTCACATCATTTCCTGGCCTGCTTGATTAAAGTAAAAGACAGAAGAAAGCAAACAGCAGCTGACAGTCCTTTGTGCAACAGATCTGACATACTGTTAAGCTTTGAAAAATACATCTGCGATTAGAATCAAAAAAGGCTCAAGAGGTGCAGAAGAGAAAACAAAAATTCTGGCACTGAATTACCCCATCCCAGCATGGCCCAGAAAAATGGTCACATCATGGAAACAATTAATTTCCTATTAGACTCCTATGAGGCAGGGTGGCTGGAGAAGGGGGAGAGGGGAGAAGGAAGCAAGTTTTCAAGAGCAGACATAGATTTGGAGGAAAATGTAAGGCTAAACTGCAGAAAATGCTTTTTTCTGTTTCTTTATTATTATTCTTTTCAGAAAAATCTGAACTTCGCAAATGAAAAGGTCTTTGTGTCCAGTCACGTGTGAATTTTTCACACAACCTTCTTCATGAAAACAGCCTACATTGCTACCTGTCCAGCTTCTGTCTCCTGCAAAGAAACATCATGACAAGCAATACCTATGCCATGACTGTGCAAACAAGGTTCAAATGCTCAGTGACACAGTCTCATCACCTTGAAAACTCCATCATGTGAAGTTACAGATACTTCAGTAAAGCAACGGCAGCACCGCTAATGCAACCTTAAAGCCACACTGTCATGAATCAGTGTTGTTCCTCTCTCTCTCCCGTAAGATAATCAAGGTCAGGAGGGTACTGCTGCTAATGATGCGGTCACACAGCTGAAACGGCATGCTGACACACTGACCAAGCAGCACTCTGGTGACAATAAGTCATGCTTGTCAAATATCTATAGGTGTTCCCTTCCAACATCCTGGATGAGTTCAAGCACATTTATAGCACCAGGAAGGTCTCACACTCTACTATCATCACAACATGTTATGAACAGGACCTCTGAGGCTCTTTACACAAAGCCTACACCAAGACTGGTGAGCCACAATAGGACAGAATCAGCTTTCCTGATGCCTGCCACCAAGTGCAAGTCGCTTAGATACTGTCTTTAAAAGCACCAGTAAGAAAACTTTCCCACAGTTGTGGAACATAATGTAATCCTATCACTCCTACATCACAGCATAAGACTGGAGTCACAATATTCTTGCTATCAAATTAGCACAAGAGTGGGTTTATCTTTTCCTGCTGTGCTAGCAGCTGTTGTGCTTTGAGCCCTGCCAGAAACAAAGCACCACATAGCAGCTCCTCACAAATTCCTCCAGCATGGGTCTCCTGCAGCAGCACAACTCCAGGCACATTCTGCTCCAACTCTGCCTCCCCACAGAATCACAGCCCTTCCAGGCACAGCCATCCCCTCTGCTGTGGGGCCCTCCACGAGCTGCCTGGCAGATCTCAGCTCAGCCATTACCCTCCATGGGTGTCAGGAGGACACCTGCTGCCACCACAGGATCTGGGGAGGTTTATGCTCCAGCACACCTCCTTCTCTCTTCCCTCACTGACCTTGGGGTCTTCATGGTCACTTCTCTCCATTCCACTCCACCACCACCTCCTCCTCCTACTGCAGCTTTTCATTTCTTAAATAGTGATCACAGAGGCACTCGATTGACTGGGCCCTATCCAGAAGTGGATCTCACTTGAAGCTGGGAAAGCTTCAAGGAGCTTGTTATAGGGTTATAAGGGCCACCACTGCAGCCCCTCCCCTGCTACCAAAATGCCCCTCCACACAAACTCAACAAAGCAGCCAGCAGTAGCACATGAATGAGCACATACTGATTATACAGCAGCAGCATCTGCAGTGTTGATGGAGCAAGTGATGATGGAGCAAGTGATCACCAGGTATTTCAATAGGCAGCTTGGCCAATACTATGCATCTGCAGCACGATTTCACATCTTGAAGCTCTGGAAGAGAGGTACAGCTTCCTGATGATAAAATGTAGGGTCTGATGAAGGAATTCCCCAAGCAGGAATCTCAAGGGCAGTATGATGCAGATGATCAGGAAATTGATTCTGGCTCACTCATTTTATTTGAGAATATGTTACTATGATATGGGAGAAGCCTAACCCTGTAAAGCTTGCTTCTAAGGCACTCCATGCATGTGAAATAGGAGGGAGGGCAACCCCCTCTGCAATGGCACTCGTGCTACAAGAATTCACAGAGGGGTTTTCCTTGGTTTGTTTTATTTGTGTAACTAAGCCTAAAGCCCAGGATATAAGTCAGAAATATAACATTTTAAAAGCCTTGCTGTTGGTGGGACTAGATGGCTGAGTGGAGGCTGTGTTCATTTACCAACTAATTCTAATGGAGCTCAGTCCTAAGTGAACGTGGAAAAAAAATATTCAACCTAAACTTACGTACATATTTAAAATCCTGCAATATTTAGCATCTCTTCAGGCTGGAATGATGTTAACGACTTAATTGTTGTCTCAGTCTAGGTTAGGTGCAACATGATGTGTTTTGCTATGCTTATCTGCCTCCTCCCTCTAACGTTCCATGATAGTACATCTTTGAGTTGTACCAACTGCAACCTACATTTTGCTCACTCTTCAACTTCCAGTTCTTTCTTCCTACTGCTTCTCGACTAACTGGCCCTTCTTCTCTTTTTCACGTCCTTTTTCTTACACACAGCTCGCTCCTACCCTCCCCTGTTGTTTAATCTTCTTGTTTTGCTGCTTTGGTTATTTTGCTGTGCCACTGCTGCTACCTCCTGCAGCTGTCCTCAATGTGCATCTCTTCCATACCTCTGTTGCTGATTCTTTGGGCAAGACTCAAGGACAAAAGCCAAGCATGGAAACGCAGTGCTTATAGCACGTTCAGCAGTTGTGAAAAGCTCTGTCCTTTCTTGGCAAAGACAAGATTTCCAGTGTAAGGATTCCACAAAGAGGGAAGAAGAAAGCAACTGGAGCAATAATTCCCCTAGAAAGAAGGCACGTGCTCATGAAATCAGCCTGGCATTGCTCAGACACAGCACCTCTAAATCCCTCAGAAAGACTACCCTCACGGATTGCTCATGCTCACGCATTTCAATGTGGGTTTGGTTGGTTGCCCTTAGTACTTTGTGTGGAGGGACCACTCTTCATTTAATCAAAAAGGGCAAATCTGTGTGCATGTGCTGACAGGAGCTGTGGATGGTGGGCTGAGCTCTATTCTGTCATGTTATAGGTGAGGGAAACAACCCACAAAGACTGAAAGACAGGAGAGTCTGGAGTCAATCCAAGCAACAACACAACCCCTCGGCCTTAGACAATCTGTTTATTTATGCATGTGAGTTCTTGGAACCGTACTTTCGCTTCACAGAAACTGAGAAGAAAACAGTTTTTTCAGAGGAGAGGAGGACAGCACGCTCTTCCTTTGCCCAGTTCCAGAGATGGCTGCCCTAGGGTCAGCCTTACTGCCCTCCTGGTAGCAGCCCTTGCCTGTGGGGAGGGCTATCAGCCAAGGCACCAAGGGGGGCAGCCTCCCTTCCCACCACCTAGGTCTTTCTCAGCACCTCCACACTATGTGTCCAGCTCTGTCTCACAGCATATGCTTCCCACCCCAGTGACACCACAGGCATAAATTATATCCAATACAAACCTCCGGCTCAAACTCAGGCTTTTGCACTTGCCTTAAAATGAAGTATAAAAAGTGAACAAAGGCTTCAATAAAAATGACTCTTTAAACAGAGGCTGTATGCTGTCACTCCTACTCCTTCCCCCTACTTGTATTTAGCAAATCAACCATTCTACCCTCTCCATGAAAACAAAATTACACTGCTTTGTCTGAAAAATAAGTTGGAAAAGGTTTTAGGCAAATTTGTCCTACTCATGCTTAGAACTAGCTTTTTCTTTAAAATCCAAGACTGTACAAGAATAATGTACAATTTGAAGAAATTGTAGATTTTTTTTTTTACAAAAATAGGCTTCAGAAGCTGTTAAAGAAAATGTACCAGTATGTGCATTTCAGGGAGGAGGGGAAGAATCAGACAAAAAGCAAGTTGCAACTCAGTATTTCTTTCTAAAAATTAAGGAAATACTACAAGATAGGGTGGAGGAGAAAAGGGAAATAAGCAAATGGCTTTGCTTTTTGTTTCTTAAGCTTTCTTTTTCCTCTAAAAGATCTCATCATCTGTAACATTTTATACTTCCATTTTTATGCAATACATGAAAACACACAGTGTCATCAAAACATGAAAATTCATCAAAAGCTTTACTTCTGGTATCACCTGAGAAACATTCACATCTATCTTGAGAAATGTGTCGTGACAGTTTACCTGAATTTTACATTCAGAATGTATAATTCAGTGTACTCTCCTTATTGATTTAATACATGTCAGTGAATTCACTTAAAATAATCAGGGCTACACTGAAAGAAGATGATAAATCAAGTTTAGGTCCATAGCATTTTTATTTCTTGACAATAGTGTCCATGTTCCTATCAGAAGTAAAGTATTTTAAAGTTACACACAGCACTACCATATTCTGATCTAAACCCTGGAAACAAATTTCCTGCATGCCTTTAGTGCATAAAGCAATCATCTCCAAAAGCTCCAATGACATATCTGTCAATCTTTCAGACTCATATCCAGTGAGTGAGTTTAAAAATCTGAGTCTTTGTTTCTAAAACCAAGGGCACCACTTGATTTTTTTGTATTTTATTTCACATTCTATTAATTCAGAAGATAACCTGGACTCATCTCTGCTAATCATCTGTAAAGGGTGTTATCTAGCAAGCCTAAGTCTACAGGCTGCCTGAAGTCTTAAGATGCCTTTTGATGGTGGGAGGGGAAAGGAAATTTTTTCTCCAAATGAGTAATTCTTGGCTTTAAAAAGTTGCTTGGTCATTCTACTGCCACCTGAACAGCATTCCTGAAAAGCAGACCTGCAGAAACCAGCTCTGTGAAAGGCTGTCTGAGAGACACCTTATTAAACTGAGAAAATCTCCCAACTTCTGGTCCAAGCATGGAGAAATCAGGCAATTCCACTCCACATATAAGTGCTTGGTAAAATCAGGGAAAGGAGGGCACCACAGGTTGCTGCCCTGGCATTTACCTCTAACAGAAGCAGAAACAAAAGCATCAGTTACTCATGTGTTACCTAATTACTTGAAATAAGGAAAGCTTTATTAAAGTTAGCAGATAGAACCTCCTGTCTTGCAGAAAACATGGACCTTAAGCTGTGTCTGTGCCAGGGCACCTTTTCCAGCAACACTCAAGTGGAAGACCACCATGTCTCCCTTGACTTCTCTCTAGTTATAGAAAACATTTTAACAGGGATCTCATCTGATGACCTAGAGGGTTGCAAATCTACAAACTCGCAGACTGCAGCTGGGTAAGACCCACACAGGGAACACCCGGAAAGCAGCTAATTTACCTATGAAGGGATTTCTATCCCAAGAGTCCTTGAGCTCAGAGCCCCACCAGGCCATGACACTGATGCCTCACTGGAGTTCCTGCCAGCTGGAGGTCTGGAAGAAATAAACAGCTACAGAGGATATGATGGAGGCAAATGAGCAGCAGGACACAAGTGCTGCTCCTAGCTATCACTAGGAGCAGAGACCACCACCTCCCAGGCCTGGAGAACTAGGATCCCTCTCCAGCATTCCCAGCCAGGGCTGCTCTCAACTCTGCTGCTCACAGCCTTTAATCACCTCTCCCACAATGATCTTTCTCCAGAAAGGCCACACAGCTATAATTTCACTTACTGTTCTGCCAGTGGTCAGTCTGAGGGAAGGCTGGTTTCTACCGAGGTGGTAAATGCCTGGCAATTATTTGTGCCATAGTCACTTTTATCATGACCCTATTTTTTACAGTTACAAGTCCAAGATTGACACTTTTCCCCAAAAACGCCGAACCATTGGAAGATGGGATTTTCTTCACAGCACACATATATTTATAGAAACAATAGAGATAGAGAACAATCAGTGTATAATGACACAGAAAATCTTTTAAGTTCTATGAAAAAAAAAAAAAATCGGCTTTTTTTTTGTCAGTATGTTTACAAGAGATAGGGAGCCACCCAAAAGTTGAGTCATAGCACGTTTGGTGCCAAGAGATAGATTATCTAATATTTTGCACCCTTTGCCTTTCTGGAGCAAGCCTCATCAATGCATCATATGATAATTTTACCACTACAAATGTGGATTTTTGGAATTATACTTAAACCAAGCAAATCAGTGCACTCTGTTATCAGTGTTACACAGCAAAGAGTATTCCTGAGCCATTGCAAATATCAGCTTCTAAAGGAAAGTGTACAGTAAAAAAGAAATCTAAACTAATACCTGTAGCTTAAAATATAAAGTACACTTAACTAAGTTCTCAGTAACTTTTTGCATGCATACAATCATATTTCACCCTGTTGAAATGCCCCTCTTTTATGTTCCTGTGTCAGATCTGCACACATGAACAAAAAAGGACAAATAGAGGTGACCTTCCATTCTTGTGTATTTGAATAACAATGTATCCAAAAACTAACAAAATGCCCTGCAAAAAATAAGGTCTGTCAGAGGCCACTTGTAACAAGGTATATGTTTCCAAATATTAATAGTTTCTAAATCTGTTATATATTTACCCCTCCCTCTCCGCATGATCTAACCGAACACATGTCCAAATGGAAGCTCAGGACTGTTCAAATGAATCACATTCCCAAAGCGAGGGGTAGATCCACCCAAAACACTTCAGTGGCCTTTCACACTCCTGCAGTGTGCCAACTCCTGCAGCATCCCTAGGTAAACAGCACTTAAACTGGTTCAAGAGTAATTGCTTACTAACCTGGGGCTTGCCATAGTAGCTACAGCTATTTAAAAACACATAAACAATAAAAACTGAGAAACTTGCCCTGTCACTGTTCCTAGAGAAGTGAAGCCAATTATAACACTGACTTCTGATTCAGTACCATGCAACTCGCCACCCGACACTGAAGTTTAGTTTACTCAGTACAGCAAAGGAACCACATGAAGGACTTGCCCTGAGAACACAGAACAAAGACTGTGAAATGAAACCGCCTTGATGCACACATAAATATGTGTGGAAACTGTGCTAAAATTAATTTTCTCTTATACAGCACTGCAAGCAATTCTGGTAGCTTTGGGGACAAAGGATCAAATAAAGCTGAACCCAAGAAAAGGAGCTTTGCTGGGATCTTTTTGTTCCAACTTTGCAGTTCAAATCCAACTGCCCCAAAGCTTCAACCTCAGCCTAAATCTCTTGGAAAACATTGAGAAACAAACAAAAAGGAAAAATCAGATAATTCTGAGAATTACACACTCACATGCTTGTGAAATCTACCCTTGGGAATGAGCCACCTTCCAAGACACCTACCTTTCTTGCAGAATGAATAAACAAAGCACCAATCAAAACTTAAGGAGTAGCTCAGACAAACTTTTAACATAAAATAGGTAGCTTGAACTGATACTTGTTAGTTGTTTAATTACACTTTTAAATCTGGGTAATGGGTCAAGAGATTTTGTGGGCTCAAGTCGATTTCCATCTAAGGCAACAAAAGAAACAAGAACTCTATTAATGAATGCTTTGGATATCACAGGTACATCACTAAAGGACTATCAGCTTTTGGATATCACAGGTACATCACTAAAGGACTATCAGCTTTTTTAAAGTCACACATTCAGAAGTTAAAAACTGGAAAGCCTGGATTGTTTGTGGAACATTTTTATAATAACTTACTTAGCTCCATTTAGGTTTAAAAACTGATATCTATTAAGTGAGAAGCCTTAAGTTAACACCGCTGAACACATTTCAAACACCATTCCACTCTCCCTGCCATTACACTCAACAGGAATTTGACCAAACTCAAGGTCTGTAAAGAAAACACACAAAGTCTTATTCATATCTTCATCAGAGCAGTTGGAGAGGTGTGTTATTTGTCTAAGGTTCTGAGAGATTTATTCTCAAAATAAATAAATTAGTTGTATCGATCTGAAAATCACTAAGTACCATAGAGATAGTTCATTAATCACACCATCCTTTATGAAAAAAAACCAACCCAAACCAAACCCACAAACTTTGAAAAATATCTAAGGTGCTGCAGAGAAGGGCTACTGTATATTTCTTAGAGGACAAGCTCAGCAAGTTTTGACAATACGGGAAGTAAGCCTTCCTGCTGTACCCCAGCGCTGTACAGGCTGCTTCTGAATTCCTCCTCCTTCCTGGCTGCCTGCAGCTGCCAGACTTCACAAACCAGTTGTCTGAGAATGCTAAGGAGCCTTTTACATTAGATTAGGATGAACTCTATGTTTACAAGTGCAAAACAAACAAACAAAAAGTTTCTAAAAGGTAAAAGTAGGACTTCAAGCCAAGAACAGGAATGCTTGACTATGGATTAGCAATGCGTTTTCCAGCATATTGTATCAGAGATACTTGGTCTGAGAATAAACCACTTAGTATAACTGCAATTAACACAAACCTACCCAGAGATCACAGAACTGCATCACAATATTATTAGAAGTTCCACTTTGAAAAACATGCTACCCAGCAATGCTGCATATGTATGCATTCAGTAAGTTTATTATAATGAAGTTATGGTGAATAAGTAACTGGAATGCAGCAAGGACTGGAGTCGCTCATTAGCCTAAGCTTTCCATTTCCCACAGTTTACAGCAAAGCTCGGTATGACGTTCTAATTAAGAAGAAATTCCTCCAGACAGCCAGCTTTCCTCCCCCTCAAATGCACACTCTCCAGCCACCACTTCAGGCAGACTGGCTACATCCCATAGAGACATCTTCCTTTTAACAGCCTCCCTGGCACAACCAACCATTTACATGTCTAAATGCTACTCAAACCTGTCATCAAAAGGCGTATGAATAAAACTCAAAGCACCAAAAGCCTAGAGAAAGGCAAATATGACTAGCAGAGTTCCTGATAAACTACAGGAGTAGATGGAGTGCATGTCTGTCTGCACCTCACTGCTCATCAGAGACAGGTAAGACACTGCCAGGGTACCAGACCATTCCTCTGGGGAGTTCCATGCTTACACTGCTGCTCTCACTACAACATAACTATTTTAACTCGATAAAACTCAGCTTCCTCAAAAGGAACTTACTCTGTGTCCTTAGACACTAAATCAACCGCTTTTGCCTGAAGAGAGAGATGAACTTTAGTACTCTTTGCTTTTACTTTTTCCCATCCAAGCTGCTCCCGGACAGCCTAAGAACCAAAACTCTGACTACTGTCACAAACACACGAGCTATGCCTGAGAGAGAACAACTCAGACCTCATACTCACAAAAAGCGACTAAAGCCGGCCTTTAAGACACCACCTCCCGCGGCTTCACCCGCTGGCGGGGCCCGCCTGAGAGAATGGCCACCCGCCTGCCTCTTGCCTGCGGCCCTCCAGCCCTGGCACTACCGAGAGGAGCCGCCGCTCGACCCTTCCTCCCGGCCCAGGCGGCTCCCGCAGCCCCAGGGCACGGCCCGGCCCCGCTCGCGGCAGCCCTCGCAGGGGCAACCGGCTCCTCCGAGGCCCCCGGGAGGCCCCGCGCTCCGGCCGAGGGACAGGCCCGGCCCCGCAGCTCAGCGGGCCGCAGCCTCCTGCGAGGGGGTCCTCCCAGGGAAACACCGAACAGACCACCGGTTGAGAGGGGAGACTTCATTAAGTCAAAAACGAGCGCACGGCGAGCCGCGGGCAGCAGCGAGGTGCGCGGACAGAGCGCGGAACCACCCGGTGCCCCAGAGAAAGCGTCTGTAACCGGGAGAGAGGGGCGAAGCACCGGCCGGACGGTCCCCACCCCACGGGCAGGCCGCTCCCGGGCCCGGGGAAGCGCTGCTCACCCGCTCGCTGCCGGCTCCCGGGAGCAGCGATACGCGGCGGTGGCGGCGGGAGGGGCCCGTCTCTCCGCCCGCTCGGGGGCTCGGCTCGGCACAGCACGGCCCGTCCGCCGCCGAGGGTCGCGTCGGGCCGGCGGCTCCGCTCCTGGGCCGCGCCTGGCGGGGAGTTTCCTGTCTGACTCACTTCAACCGGGAGCTGCGCAGGGAAACACCCTTCCTGCCGCTCCAGCTCCTCCTCCTCCCGCCTCATCCCAAACCTGCCGCCCCTTCCCCGCGGCCGCAGGCTCCGGCTCCGCCTCCTCCCCCTCCGGAGGAGCCGGGAGTCGTCCCGGGGTTGCTATAGGCGGCAGCCGGCTCTGTGCTTTTAACGAAAGCTACTCTTTCTGTGCGCTATGCACAGGGAAATCTGTACAGAAGAAGACAAATCTATCTCCAGGGCGACTGTGTCCCCGTCTTACTCGGATACGAACCAGAGAAAGTCCGATGTGGCGCCCGGCTGCCACTCATATCACCGTTGAGACCCAGCCCCCAGGGAAAACGCGTCCCAGGAACCCCGGGCGCGGCAAAAACAGGGCCTTTGGGGTTTTATCCACTTTCTCCTTTTGGCTGGATGGCGAGGGAAGAAGCCCAGCAGTAGCGACGGAGGACCTAACTTTAAAGCAGGAAAGGGGATCGCGTAGGAAACCCTTTTCAGTGTCCCGTAGAGGGTGCTCAGGCCTGTCTTTCGCATCCGAAAAGCCAGTGGTCACTGAAACAAAAAAACCCAAAAACCCAAGGTGGCCTGGTTTCCAGGGGCTGGGGGTAACCTCTCATTTTTTTTTTTCTCCTGTAACACACAACACATATGTATATAATTGAGTACTATGTATACGTATATAAACTTCACTTGTTTTTTCCATGTAGCTTTCTCATGTGCCAAGTTCTGTTTTTCTTTTATTTCTTCAAGATTCATCTCACGAACTTGATGCTGCACTACAAACCAAAACTGCTGGCTTCTTTTCACTAAAGTTCGTCAAGATTGTTCGTTCCATCCCCTATTTTACAGCAGATAGAATCCACAAACCTATTATATATGGGGGTTACAGGCAGCTGAAAGCATGGGAACTTCCAAACTTTTCTTCAAAGCCTCTTAGCTTGTATTTCACTGCTTTAAGTTGCATACAGCATTTTATTTATGCCTGAAAATCCTCTCTTATCATCAGACAAGGACACAGTAGTGCTGTAGCAAGCAGTTTTAGATCTCTCCTTGCAAGAGCTGTTGGTGGGACACTGTTATCAACGATTTCTGTACTGAGAACAGAATAATCAGTTCTTCCTTTATCTATTTACTATCCTTAAATAACCTTTTTGTAATAGCATCTTCAAGAAAGCCTTGGGAAAATAGGAATAAGTTACTAAACGTTCCATTTCTCATTATTTCAAGTACTCTCCAATCCAATTACTCCAGCCATTCCCTATCAAAAAGAACTTAACAGCTTGTGGAGAAGTTATGCATCATTGCAAGATGTTACTGCTACCGTTTCATCATAATACAGGTACCTCTTCACAGTCACATTTTTCTCAGTGCTCCAATATAGTCTTTTCAATTAAAGAGTTTCTTTGCTAGCAAGCGGCTGCTTATTGTTCTCCATATACATTCACAAGCATTTCGAGTGTACTTACCATATTAATAATTTCACCTGTCACAGCTCAGTCCAAACTGTAAAACACAACCACAGCTGGATGCTTCTGTTTCTAAAATGACAATTGATGCTGTCCAATGCAATCCATTCTGTGCCCTTTCCCACAACCCCTGCTTGGGGCAAAAAGCTTGCTGATGAATAACTCACCTTTGGAACGTGGGATGGGTTTCATTTCCTTGTCCTGGGTGTGTGCAAATTCGCAACAGCCTTGTCTTAACGCAGGCACTTGGCCTACATCAGCAGCAAGACCTCCGTTATCAAGCCTCGATGGAGCAGCAAGAACAGGGAGCTTGCTCCAAGCAAGGCCAAAAGCCCCTCGAGAGACCTAGATGGGTGACAGCTTGGTCCTAAGTGCTTCTGTGGGAGACTGCTGCTGCAGCTCCTGTACTTGTCAAGAGCCAGTACTTGTCACCTAGAGCCAGCAGCGGCTGCTCTGCACAAAAGCAAAGCACTGCCAATCAGCACCATGCTGTCCCAGCAAGAACAGCTTGTCTGTCCTAAGGACTGCTTGGTGATCTGGGCTTTGCCAGGCTCCCTCTAAAGGAAATTATCAAAGAATCATAGAATGGTAGGGGTTGGAAGGGACCTTTAGAGATCATCTAGTCCAACCCCCATGCAGAAGCAGGGTCACCTAGATCAGGTTGGATAGGAACATGTCCACATGGGTCTTGAAGACCTCCAAGGAAGGAGACTCCACAGCCCCTCTGGGCAGCCTGTGCCAGGGCTCCCTCACCTGAACAGTGAAATAGTTTTTTCTTATATTTAAGTGGAACTTTTTGTGTTCCAGCTTCATCCCATTACCCCTTGTCATATCTGGTTTCCATCCACATTCCAACACTCAAGTCCACAGCTTCCCATAAGGTCAGATACAATAATACTGATGATAACTGAACATGACATGCAGCTAGTCAAGATTTGTGCTGCTTTCCTATTACTAGGTATTGGAATTAGATGCCAATCGCATTTTACCACCTGAATGTCCTCACATAACATGTGGCACACTCACCAGAGCCATTTTAAAGAGTCCATGCCACAGCATTCCAGCTGCCTGATTTTATCCTGCAATGCCCCCTACAACTCCCTGCTCTTTCCACTTCTGTGCAATGTACTGCAGTGGCAGCACTTGATTAAAGGTATTTCGTGGGTCTCCAGAACCTGCTTCTCCCTCTGCTGTATCCATCCTTCATTACTCTTGTCTCACTGAACATGGGCCTTCTGGCCCTAGCTGAAGATACATAAAGTCCTGATCAAGACATTAAGTGATCTTATGTCCACTGGAAATTAGGTGTGCTTTTTGAGCCCAGTGGCCAAATTTAGGATGTCAGACGGCTCCTTCTTGGGTGGTGTTTGTTTCAACTTGATTATTTAACCCATACCTGTCAATGATTTTTGGTGAGATCTACAACACTAATGTATCCTGCTGCTGGCAACGTACCCCAAGCCTATGTCAGCTGAATGACAGATAATAGGGTAGTAACAAGCTTAATGCAATCACCTGAATACTAGATAGAGGCTTGGTTCAAGGCACTATGCTAGTCGCAGACAAACACAAGTTAACTTCTTGAGTTCCATCTACTTTAATTTTCTCTTAAATTTCTTTAGTCCTTACAGTATTTATCCAAAGCCAAGGAAATCTATGGAAGAATTCCACTCAACAGCACCCTGAGAGCTTCAACAGTAATCTTATGGTCCTGCCACAAGGTTTCTGTTATGCTCAAGATGCCGATGTACTCTCTGCTTTTGCAACTTTCCACTCAGATATGTTAGCAATTAGCAGCATATTTATTTATTTATTTATTTGTTTAACCTGCTGAGCTCACAGAGATGTTTTCAGCCTCAGAAAGGAGGTAAGGCAACACAGGAAACTATTGTAACCTGACACAGAAAGGTATTTATGAAGCCGTGGCAGGCAATGGCTGCAATGACCCCAAGATTAGGATGTCAAGCAAAACAATAACAAAATAAAATGAGTAATTGTCTAGAAATCAGTTAAAAAAAAAAATCCAACCTCTGGCAATATATCGGCCACCTATCCATACTCTGAAGGACAGGACAAGATCATAGAATCGTAGAATGTTAGGAGCTGGAAGGGCCTTATAGAGATCATCTAGTCCACTCTCCCTGAAGAAGCAGGTCCACCTAGATCAGGGCACACAGGAACATGTCCAGGCAGGTCTTGAAAACCTCCAAGGAAGGAGACTCCACAACCTCCATGGGCAAAAGCTTATTCACATAAGTCAGCAGGGACTTGCTTTTGTGTCAGATGTGACAAATGTTTTAAAGCAGAGCAAGGAGCAAACCCACTGTTTCAGCTCTAAGGAGGAGACAGGCACCTATGTAAAGGGCACAGCATTTGGGAGAGTTTAATCAGAAGAGACCAAGCAGAAAGCAGCAACTGCCTCAGAGGTCTTAATGAGCAGCCAGCTCAGGAAGCGAGAACTTCCCCACGGCAGGAAGCCCGGCCAACCAGGTAACACAACTCCTGCCATCGCTACAGTCAGGAGCTCTCTGATTCTCAAGGCCTTATGCAAATTCAGAGTGATCTGGTCACCCACATCTACTTCAACCTCCAGGAAAAAACAGATTCCTACCTCTGACAACAAATGTGCCACTGAGAGCATAGCTGACAAGAGCGTGTATGCTGCATATTCATAAATACTCATTAGCACACGACTAGATGTGCAGCACTCTGGTTCTGATTTCATAGAACGGTAGGGATTGGAAGGGACCTTTAGAGATCATCCAGTTCAACCTCCCTGCAGAGGCAGGGCCACCTAGACAAGGTCACACAGGGACATGTCCAGGCAGGTTTTGAAGACCTCTAAAGAAGGAGACTCCACACCCTCCCTGGGCAGCCTGTTCTATCTTAACGTTTAAATGGAACTTTTTGTGTTCCAGCTTCATGCCATTACCCCTTGTCCTGTCACTAGATACAATAGAAAAAAGGGAAGCCCCAACCTCCTGACATCCACCATTTATACACTTGTAAATATTGATGAGGTCTCCCCTCAGTCTCCTCTTCTCTAGACAAAACAGCCCCAGTTCCCACAGCCTTTCCTCGTAAGGAAGATGCTCCAGTCCCCTGATCATCTTGGTGGCCCTGCGCTGGACTCTCTCCAGAAGTTCCCTGTCCCTCTTGAGCTGGGAAGCCCAGAACTGGACACAGGACTCCAGATGAGGCCTCACCAGGGCAGAGTAGAGGGGGAGAAGAACCTCCCTCAACCTGCTGGCCACACTCCTCTTGATGCATCCCAGGATGCCATTGGCTGCCTTGGCTATGAGGGCACATTGCTGGCTCATGTTAGTCTATTGTTAACTAGGACTCCCAGGTCTCTCTCTGCAGAGCTGCTCTCCAGCAGGTCAATCCCTAGCCTGTGCTGATGCATGGGGTTGTTTCTCCCCAGGTGTAGGACTGTGGCACTTGCCCCTGTTGAACCTCATGAGGTTCTTCTTTGGCCAGCTCTCTTTGCCCCTCTAATGCTGGTAATTTTATTAGCTATCTAGACCCCAAGATTTGTGGTCCACCATAGCCTTCCCAGCAATACATGCAGAGTGCAGCAACAAGCCACTGCACCATCCAATAAATATGAATTGCATCACTGTGGAAAGGTTTTTCTGTAAAAGAGTATAGGAAGAAAGCTGGAAAAACTCCAACTCTCTACAGTTAATAAGATTAACAAACACGTCAGAGGGATTTAAAAAATATTTTTAAACCAGTCTGCAATTTAGAGCTGCTATCTTTAATCCACACTACCATGGAAACCATGCAACCAGCAACTGGTTGCTAACTTTTTTGGTATCCATAGCTTGGCACAACCAAAGGTCCTCAAGGACCTAGCAGTTAACGAGGGGTTATTAAAACTAAACAGTGAAGAAAGCGTTAGAGAATCTAATAAATCTGTGGTAAAATGTGGTCTAGAGATTACAGAAGCCCACAGGAAAGAAAAGAAGGAAGAAAAAATCTGGAGCCAGATAGAGAAGAGCTTCTACACTGCAACTTTTATCAGAAGGTGCACCCAGAAGTTACAGAGACCAAATAAAGATGGGAATAAAGTAAAGATGAAACTGCCAGCATCTAGTAACACAGTGTGTTCTCTTCCAAAGAATTTTAGACATCAGACATATTACCATTAAGATTATAATATTTTTTAACTTCAACTAACCAAATCCTTGGTTTTAAGCACTCAAATCTCTGTTTTCTGTGCCACCTGCATCAGTGCTGTTTTTTAAAACCATTCACTATTCACTTCTCCCTTTAAGTACATAATTTAAGAACTTATTCTCATGCTTCAAAAACCCAAGTAGGCCTTTTTGTGCCTTAACATAAAATAGAAAAATATGTCTGAGACCAGGATCCAGACAGTTTTTTCTCTTTCTACTTTCAAGTTCTCCAGGATCAGCATAACTTGGCTATGACTATAAACCACACTATATTTCCTCACCTTACATAATTCATTAAAAACCCTTCTCCATTATCAGGACTTTTTCTTAATTATAAAATAATTATGTCTTATTTTATGCTTTTTAGATCAAACATATTTAGGGGAAAAAGTCTTTTCTCATTTAAATACAGATTAGTCTTTAGACATTACAAAACCAACAGCCATGAGCTGGGGAAGAGATCAACTAATAAAACAAAAAACCCTTGACATTTTAAAAGCTGCCACCTAGTGGGCTTTGTAAAAACAGAGTTTTAAATTCAGAGATGCCTCCTTACAAGCTTAGAAAGTTCAGTTTCTACACACTTTGCTGAGCTTTTCTTAATGCCTTCCTTTAGCTAAACTTGATAGTTTACAAAAAAAAACCCATAGACCATGACAGAACCCTCTACAATCTGTACACACACATGCAATAAATTAGGCCTTATTTTTCTGTCATCTCTGCAAATGCTTACTTGGAATTCCAAAAGTACAATGTAAAGTATACTAGGTTTCCTCCAACGAGGAAGAGCTTCCAAAAATGAAGATTCCAATCAACACGAAGATAGCTGTTAAAAACATGAATTAGGAAATGTGGTCAAAAAAACATCCAAAAGGAATGGACCCAGGACAGAATTCAAGTAACACTGATCTGTAAAAAAATCAGAAAATGATACAAGGAAATTTGAGCAAATAAAATAGCTCAAATATCTGTTGTGGTTTAACACCAGCTACCAACTAAGCACCACACAGCTGCTCACTCACTCCTGCCCTTTTTCTGGAGGGATTAGGAGGAGAATCAAGAGCAAAAAAAAACCCCAGAACTCATGGGTTGAGAGAAGAACGGTATACAACCTAAAATAAAATACAGTAACAATAAAATATAATAATTGTACTGAAAAGGAATATAACAGAGAGAGAATCAAATCCCAAGAAATGACCAGTGCTGTACAATGCAGTTGCTCACCACTGACTGATGCCTTCGCAGTGATCTGTCCCTCCTTGCTAACTCCCCTCAGTTTCTATACTGGACATGATGTCCTCTGGTATGCAACAGCCCCTTAGCTATTCAGGCCAGCTGTTCTGGCCATGGTCCCTCTCAGCTTCTTGTGCACCTCCTCACTGGTGGAGTCTGGCACACTGAAAAATCCTTGACTTAGGATAAGTGCTACTTGGCAACTCTAACCCCAAACCATCAGAGTGTTATCAACCTTATTCTCACACAAAATCCAAACAAGAGCATTGTACCAGCTACTAGGCAGAAAATTAACTCTATCCCAGCTGAAGCTAGGACATACACAAAATGTCACTAAAAGCCTTCTTTCTTCCAAACAGGTAAATAGCCATTTTAAACACTTCTAGAAGACTAATGAAAAGGTCCTGGTGACATAACAGGGTATGCATACTAACGTTTTCTATGGTTCCAAAAAAAGAGAAAAGGATGCCATACAGACAGACTCATTCAAGGGAATTTATCAGCTGAGTATTACTGATTGACAAAAAGCTAAGCATGAAGGATGACCGGATTTTCCGCTATGCTTTTGTGATGAGAGAAAACAAATATGGGAAGCTGGATGAAAATTGGCACGTAGGCATCACCCACCTCCAAAGTGCACAGAAGTTTCTCTGCAGAATGCAATGTTAAACCCTAAGCAGGATATTGGATAAAACAGCAAAACCTTTCACTTCCATGAGGTCTTTCAAATAAAATAGGTAAAATCTGCAAAAGGATGTACTAGGAATTATTATTTCAACAACACGAAAGTTTGAAGGTTTTTTTTCTCCCATATCTGGCTAATATTATGCAAGGTGAATATAAGAAAAGTAGTAATTTCACTGAAGGTAATCACTGTATAGAAAGGAGAAATAAAGGAACTACATTATAGATTTTTTAAAGTGCAGAGTACAAGACATATGCATACTCAGAAAGTAATGAACCAGTGCATGCAACTATGGTTTTGGAAATATTTGTGTACTATGGTAGAACAGTAGTATAGAAATATTTGTATACTATTTGTATGCTATTCAGTTTTACTCTGAATGAGCAAGAAACAGTTAATAAAGAACATACACTGCCTCTGCATGCAATAAACAACATGCAATCTCAGATGAGAACCAGTCATGGCAAAGTGGAGTTGCAAATGACTTAACAATTGTTAATAGGTGTCCACCTACCACAACAAAACATCCATTTGCAAAACAGTGTCATGTGGTTGCAGAGGAAAATACAAACATAACATTCTCTAAAGCAAAAGTTCCACTCATTCAAACAAACAACGAAAAATGTGCTGTGGGGCAGCAGAAAATTTCCCAACGGTATACTTGAAATAAGAGAAATAATTCTTTTTCCTGAAAACATTCTATGGCCTTAACTTCGAAGAACCTTTTGAGAGCTCCTGTTCAAACAGGAACGCCAATATTAGTTTTCATATAAAGTAATAATTATTTTGCACCTGAGAAGAATAGTTTTACAAGGTGAGGCACAGTATCTCATAGTTGGTAACAGAATTTATTTACCCTGCAGACAAAGCCCTCAAACCAAGTTACCAACCAGATTTCAGCAGAAACACACACAACCGTGAAACTCCAATTATTAAATCTTTTGTTTATTCAAATAAATAAATAGGTAAATGACAATGAGTTATTTTCTCTTTTTAAACATGGGTGTAGAGATGTAAAAATTACAGAGAAACTTTCATGGGGAGGAGACAGGGCAAGTCATCTTGTGCAGAACAAGAACATGTCTAGAAATGTACCCTTCTGTATTACAACCTACCACTTCACAAGAGCTTGATCCTACTGAAATTGACAAGAGCTCCCACTAAAATTCGCAAGCATTTAATCATTTAACATTAAAAAATACCAGTACTTCATGGCCTGCAGTAATCTATTTTGATAAGTTAATCTTGTATTTTTTTACATCAGCTTATTGTAACAGTCATAACTGTTCCCAAAGAGTTCTTAAGAACCATTAAGCAAATGAGATGAATGCTTCTTAGCCTTTCTTCAAAGGAAAAAGGCCAAAATCGATCTCAGCCAACCTTTTGAATACTAAGAACTGAGTCATACCACTCCTCACTGCCCTGTGACCTATTCACAGCTGCCAAATTAATGTAAAGAGTAAATCAGCAGATATTCACAACTAAGAAACAATCTCTTTTTCCAGCATGAAATACATTCTATGTATTTTCAAGTAAGATTGTTTACACAGGATGAATTTTACACTGTACATGTTTTTTGATACACAGAGAAAAATACTGCCACAACCAATACACTTAAATATCTGTACATTATTTACATCTTGAAATATTTTACAGAGTTCCAAAACATCAGCATCATCTAGCTATGCATGTTTCAAACTGGAGTGTAAAATGGTTACAGTTTTTTAACAGGGGAATTTCAACATAAACGCTGCTTTCAGTTCTTTATGAACTCAATGGACTCAGGCGCTAACTTTGTTCCATGCCAGCCATCAGTGACAAAGCTAAAGATTCCACTGCAAACCAAACCATAACAAAAGTAGTTAATATTTGCATTTGCACCACTCTGCAAATACTTATTGCAATAGTCAACGCTGTAGTTTAAAAGGAAGATACCAGTTGATTTAAGACAGTGAGGTATTTTAGGAATTTCTGATGTGTTTTGGCACTTTCATCATCAGTTATCCATTAGTCATTTTAGGTGGCAAGAACTGATAAGAAATTACCTCCTTTGAAACACTAATTGCTGTACACATAAAAACAATAAATAAACATTGTGGGGAGTTATATGCAGCAAGCCATGCTCACAGACAGTTCTTGCAGACCGAATCACAGAAATGGTAGGGTTTGGAAAGGACGTCTAAAGATCATCTAGTCCAACCCCCTGCTAAAGCATGTCTGCCTAGATCAGGTCACACAGGAACACATCCAGACAAGCTCTTGTAGACTGAGTAGCAGTGATATCAGATATTACACCTCTTTTAGATTCACAGAATCATTTAGGCTAGAAAAGACCTTTAAGATCATCAAGTCCAACTGTTCACTCAGCACTGCCAGGTCCAACACTAAACCTTAAGCACCACGACTACACATGATGCAGAAACTTGTTTGAAAACACATTTATATCCCAGCTAACCCCATTCAGCAGTTGCCTCTGTAACTCAAACTTGCCCTAATTATCAATTTAAGATAATATTAGGCTGCAGGTAGAAGCACAGATATGTAATCTGCTGCTGCTTCTGCTATTGAGGAAGTAACTTCCAACAGAGAGGAAGAACCAAGAGCTTACTGCAGCTGAGAGACCACATTACTATCGTTTTATCTGTTCAAAATATATCACAGCTACCATCTAACCAACAACAAAAATGATGTTCCTCTATGACCTCCAGAACTTAAATTCATCAATTTAGATAACTGTTGGCTACATCAGCATCCCCTTGTCAGGTAAACTGAAGATAGCCATCTAAAAAAGCACGGCATGAATACTCTAAAAAGAATGAAGTTAACTTTTAAAGAAGTAAGGCTTCATGTCCCTCTGAATACCTCAAAAAATGAGATTCTTCAAGATGTACAAACATTAAAATAGATTAAAATCTAAATACAGTCCCAGTAAGTGGAGGTATGTGAAAAGCCTCGTGTACTTACAGTGAGGAAAAGAGCCTCGACAGACAGCTTTATTGAGAACAGTTACAAGAAACATGTGACAGTTCTTAAAATCAGATTCCATCTTCTCTATGGATTCCATCCTAGGAAACAGTTTAACAGAGGAATGCTTATCAGATGGGCCACTATGTTATCCTTAAAATACAATCAGAACTTGACAGTAAATGACAAAAGTACTCTCTGCATAGAATTCCAGCTTGAACCTAACAATATTTCAGTTATACTTGTGTGTACTACTCTAGAAAACAAAGGCAATTTTGACAGGAGCATCTGAACACTATCACAATGCCATTAATCATTTCCTCATCATCACAGAAATCTCTGTAATCATTAGGAAGAACTGTGTGGTTCCAACCACAACGACAACTATTATTCCTACATAGCTTTGTATTTCAAAGACAGCCATTCCTGGTCCCTGTTGCTTCAGATCTCCTTGGTGTAAACCTCCACCAAAAACACTACCAAATAAAACAGGGACATTCACACTGCTTTACTATCAGACAGCTCTTGAATTCCACTTTGGACTGTGCCAGCTAGTGCTAAGAGAAGGGAGAAGATGTAGTCCACAACAGTAACTCCTTTTCTTTTTCCCCTCTCCCAAGAGCATACAGACAACACTACATCATGCCTTGAGTTTCAATCTTTAACAACAGATTTCACAAACTATTTCTGACATTTTTAATCAGAAAAGCATTCCAAAAATAGCAACTTCCTAATGCCACAGGACAGCAGGATCCAAGTTCTAGGTAGCCTCTGTGCCAAAGAGAATTAGTGCTGAAAAATATGCCACTCCACACCAGCTGGCTTCAGGGCCATAGATCAACCTTTGAGTGTTAGACATAGCCTTGGAGACTCGCCTAGCTTGTCTAGTTTGCAAAAATGGAGACTGACCTCTTTGCACTCTACAGCTTCCTGCGGAAGGGTTGTATAGAGGGAGGTACTGAGCTCTTCTCCCTGAGATTCAGTGACAGGATGCAAGGGAACAGCTCAAAGCTGCACCAGGACAGGTTCAGACTGGACACTAGGAAGCATTTTTCTATCAAGAGGATGGTCAAACACTGTAACAGTGCCTTAAATAACAAACTTCAGCTTTTGGTCAGCCCTGAATTGGTCAGACAAGTTGGACTAGGTGATCGCTGTAGGCCCATTGCAACTAGCTACTCTAAAAAACCAAAACAAATGTATTTCATTTTTAAGCTTGTCTAAAGTATGGCTTAGAGAAGAGCAACTGACTCACTGACCAACACATTAACCTTATCTTGGGAATTACAGGTGGGTTTCTAACTTCCATCATGGCACATAAGGAAGCATACATCTTTTCTGAATATCTCAGTTGGGACACATCCTCAGTTTTTCCTACAGAAAAGCTGTCTGCAATTTTAAATCAACACCAGGAAATATGATCATAAAACTAAACCTGTGAACCTCTAATTTTATTATTACAAACAAATATGAAGGAAAAGAAAATTCTCTTCGCTGATATGCTATACAATCTTTTCAAACATTTATAATTTATATATTGACTACCTTTTTAATTAGAAAATACTGAACACACACTGTCACAAGTGCATGAAACTTGTTAAGTTCAACCTAAGATAAATTTCACTTCTGCTAAGAAATAGCAATTAGCCTCTAGTACCTGCTGTTAAACAATGAGCAAAATTCTGTTACTTCACACAAAAAGTATCTTGAAATCATATTTTGAGCTGTTAAACTATGACTGTGTAGAATTTTACCTACATATACTTACTTCCAAGCCCGCAAACCAGCCTGCCAACGGTCTGCGAACATTAGTACTAAATTTAACACTTTCATTATGGCTTCCTTCACAAAGCTCACCTAAAATAGCAAGTAAAACAAAGGGAATAACAGTCAGCAACTTATTGAGAAGCATAATCGTTTTCATTATGAAGCTGCAATACATAGGTATCCTATGCCATGTAATCTGATTTGGTAAAAACAACCTCCTAAGTACGATGTGATTTGTACAAACTGAAGATGTGTTTTGTCTTTGTTCTCTAATTCATCTCACGTCTGACTGCTGCGATGAAGACTATGCACAGACAGCATGTAGAACAAAAGGCTACACGATGCAATCCGTGTAACTCTGTTTCCTACCAGTACATATAATTCTCATTACATAACAAAAGCCTCAGTTCGTTCAAACCATCCCATCTCTTAGAAATTAATAAGTCCTGTAAAATCCAGTACAAAGATTTTAATTTAATCTTTTATCCTTGACAGAATTCAGCTGAGACTTGCAATGGAAACTGGATCTCACTGTTACCTATGGAAGAGCTACCACTTCCTCAAGAGTATCTATATATTGCATAGTATGTGTGAACTGCAAAACAGACAGTGCTAAACTACTTTTTTTGTCCTGCTAAACTCAATATATCAACTATGCTAATTTTCTTTACCCACCTTTTCTCTGAGAAGGCAGCGATCATGGATTGTAGATAGATATCTGTAATGAATCTTTATCAATTGATCTAAATCTTTGGCTTCTTCCACTTGATGCTGGAACTCCAAGCCTGTACTGTGAAGAATCTTAAAACAAGACCATAGTTATTAAATTCCATGTTACACACAAGTGCTAATGACTCTCTTCCAATATTTTCTTTCTTTTTTTTTTAAAGAACTTAAAATTGACTGATTCACTCACTCTGTCAAATTCTAAGCTCGCCCTCCAAGTCACTATCAATAATGAAATATCATCAATAGCAAAAAATTCAAGCTCCCCTCGTAACTTCACAATAACATTCCTCATATAAACAGCAACACTGCCACAGCATCAGGGCAGACAGACTATCCCCAGAGGAGTTGATTTAGAGTACATTAATTTAATCAAAAGCAAAAAAAAGGTAATAGTATAGCAGATATGAATCTACAGACAATGTCTTTATATTTGAGAAGTCATGGATCTGTGTACCACATATTTTTGAGAAGGATTCATTTAACACTTTTATAAACAACAGTTCTTAAGAGAGTAACAGTTTACAGAAATCTATTTTTATATGACTGCGCTTTAGTCATCTAGCACCAGGAGAAGCTGTCAGAAAGAACTAGTAATATCCACAGATTAATCATGTGCACGTAGAACTTTTAAAGCATTTTCCAAATTACTGATTTAAAACTCCCAAGTTACATGAAACATGTGTAGCTCAAAATTATTTTGCAGAAAAGACATTAGATTAAGATTTGAAGGACTATTAATGCTGCATCTCCAGATAAAAGTTCTTAATATAAATGAAATTGTGGTATAACACAAACCCTAGTCATGATGTAGTTGTGCAGGCTGTTAACAAAATGCATAAGTTTCACTCTTAAGAGGAACATGCGATGTATTTGTTGTTTTATACTTTCTGACTGAGGTCCAAGTGGAGGACGCATTCCTTGTTCTAACGAAGCTCCTTCCTTAATCTGTGGGCTTTCTGCAGCACAGACTAGTTCTAAAAACAAAAAGCAAGAGCATTACGTTGAAGTTCTTATGAAAACAACTGTAGTTAAAATGTTACTTAAAAATGAAAACTTGTTATTTCTTATTATTCTGCACACAATACTGATGCAAGATTTTTTCTTTCAATTCAGATGTGTTGCTAAAATAGAGCAACAACATACAGAACATTTTGATTGTACATGTACAAGGCAATTTGAAAAATTCTAGCATAGGAAATGGTATTAAGGAGTTAGAGAGTATGTGAAAGGATAAAAAAAAAAATCTACATTAAAAATAAATGTGTGTCCTACATTCACAAAGGAGAAAAAAAAAGAGCTTAGGCACAAAGCAATATCCATGAATTTTAAACAACTGAAAACCACATACTTTTAGGAAGAGAATTACTTGACTGATGTACAACATACAGATGAAGCCCTCAACTTTCTAATTTGTTTTTTTGGGACATGAAGTTTGTATCTATTTTATACGTGACAGGAAGAGCATAAACATTAATCTGGTGAAGGAGACACTAAGAGATCCCTCTCTACAACTTCTAAATATTTAAGTCACAGCTTATCATACGTATTCCCATCTAGCTAGCTTACTGTTTCAATCTCAAATAAAGTATGTTTTTTCACCTTCTTTCCTTAACTTGTTTTGCAAGGTATTAATCATAAAAACTTGGACTATACATAAAGCAAAACATTATAGTGTGGTAGACAGACTGTCTTTCAACAGCAAGATCTGAAGAATGAAGCAACATGCTTCCAATATAACTAACTAGAACTGAATCAGAGACAAAGAGAATGTATGAATAGGGTTGTCCCTGAGGCTGAAAAGTAATAAAAAATATGCCCTGCTCAATGTATGTAATTTGCAAAGCTAATAAAGATTAATATTTTATAGAATCAAAATTCTAACTGATTTACACTGCTTAATGCAGAAAGCATCAGACTACTTATATCCTTAGACTACAGACAAGTTTTTAGAGCATATTTCATTGAAGAAGTTTCTTACCATCAAATCGTAAAACATCCAGACTATACTTGGCCCACTTTATTTGCAGTAAGAGCAGAAAAACTTGATTGTAAATTTTTTGGCACTCTAAGCTTATAACTATATCCACTGGCCAAGGAACCTAAGAAGAGGAGAGGATAACCAAGACAGAAAATATAAGTCACTTCATTACATTTCAAACGTTTTCTAGAAAAAGAACTAGAACAATATTGAGTCATTACCTTGTAACTCAACGTCAAACCATCTAAGGTGTGGACAGGGAGTTTCTTCTTTGCTGTATCAACACTTTCAAATGATATAGACAACCTGGGCAAGGAAACAGGTAATTTAATTGGTGATAATCTGTTTTAGATTAGTATTTTGATTCATTATTTTTAATTTATTATTGCTAAATACCAACTGTCTGATCTTGGTTGGAAGAATTGACAACAGCTCAAAATGTCATTAAAACAGATTCTTTTAGTGAGCACACAATAACTAGCATTGCACTATGCAAGTTAAGCACACTAGTACAGGCAAGTAGGAAAGAAAACTAAACTATATTTTGCAGGATTTTGCATTTTACCTTGCACTGTCCTCTGGATAGCGTTGTCCAACTGCTTCTTGAAGTTGAACATTTAAAAAAGCAACATTTTGCCAAGTTTCCTTTTCTCTAATTTTGTCAAAAATAGATGTATAGAAGTCATACATGGTATCTCCAGCTTCAAGCAAGAAAAAGTTTCTCATTGCCTGCAAATATTCTACAAGCCTAAACAGGAACAAACATATAACAATTCTTCAGTCTTAATCATGTAAGCAAAATCAAACACAACTGTTACAGAAACAATAATCTTAAAAACTCTTCACTATAAGAACTGAGCATTGAACACAAATTTAACGAAGTCCACAGTAAATCCTTTGCTTAACCCTCAGGCAGCCTTCACACACAGTCAAACTGAGCTGTTTTTTCCCTGGAAGATTGAACAGCTGCACTGCCTTCAATGGAAGTGCTCATGGTATCCAGGTATCTTACAGGCTATGCAATCCTCAGAAATAACTTGGGAGTCTGGAATTCCTGTCCCTCTCCCTAAACAGAACTTATGGAAAGAGATGAAATTTCAGGGAGAGTTCTGTTTAAGAAGACTTTAATATGGAGCTCCAGAAAATTATTATATGGATTTCTCTTTTCTGATCAAGTAGGAAAAATAGCTACAACTCTCAGAAGAGCTGTGACTATAAATGCATTAAGTATTTCAGACAGATTTAAAAGTAAGTAGACATACGACCATCTGAAATGTAAAAGGAATAGGCCATTTTATTCTTAAGTAATACAGAAGTGCCACATATTATGCTTTTGTCTAATATACATTTTACAGCAGTATAGCTGAATCTCAGATTAAACATATTCTAGCTTTTTAAAATTTGTCTTCCCATTTCAAATGCCAATGTTATTACAAGTACTGTTTGGCACAAATTCCCTATTGAACATTCACTGAAGACAAATGATACCTTTGCTGTTGATTTAAGCTAGACAGAGTTTTCACCTGGAGATTCTATCATGTTAGATCTGCCTTTCCTCCTTAATGACTTTATTGTTGACTGACAGATAAGAGTAGAAACACAACATACAATTTTTGCTTTGAGTGTATAGCACATCACTGGTAATTTTAAAAGAAGTTAAGGAAAAAGTCCATCTACTTTCTTACCTATAATCCTTCTTTAAAGTTTGCATTAAATTACCACAACATTCCAAGTATTGCTTATCTATGTGTGGATAAAGGCAAGATCTCAATGTCAGTTCAAATGTCTGGCAGGTCACAGATTCGGAGGATCTATCCACGCAAACATCCCCACCAGTAAACTTCTCGTGAAAGTCACTCTGTTCCAAATATAACCTTCAAAATAAAACAAACCATTTAGGGAAGAAAGTCCATAATTCATACAATATACAAACCAAAACCATCAAATCTTCAAACATCTAAATCAAAATTAGATCTTCTGCTGTAAAAAGTTGCAGAAGTTAATAAAAGCTATTTCATGACTACAGCACACCAAGCCTATTACGTGATCATTCATAGTTTTTGTATGATCAGGTACAAGAATATAAAAAAGGATGGCACACCATAATATATAATTGCTTAAAAAAAAAAAAATCGGGAAAAACAACATCAAGTTCACATGCTGTACAGCTTAATAAACAAACCCACTATCACAGGAACTTTTAAAACTACATTGTGCATACACAGCACAGGAACTTCCCAAGAAAGAAAAATAAGGAAACCTAGAAAAAATCTGAACACTGAAAAAACAAAATCCAACAACAAAACAACAAACCAAGAAAACCCAACCAAACAAAAAAAATACCCCACAACACACACAGAGAATTGGTTTGAGGCACCTTGGACATGGGATCCCTATGTGTTATTTGCAATATTATATCATGAGAGTATCTGCAGTAAAAATTTGGTAAGTTTAATTATTTGTCACAGAAAAGATCAAATTATTGTAACATTTTATAAGAAGATACTCAATAGCTGAACCCATTTTAACAGGAAGCCTGGCTCATAGCAGCTATTACCTTGACAGGTACTATGAGTCAGACATTGAATTAATCTATCAAATTTGACAAACAGAAAAGTTGAGACAAATAGCCACAACAAACAAGGGAAATAATGCTATCTTATTCACCATTAATTTTGATTTCTTTAAAACAAACTCCTCCTAGGACCAAAAAGAAAACACAACTACTTATTTTCTTATCTGTTATCTCAAAGTAGGTAAGACTTTCAGAGTTTGTGTCTCCTGCTAATTTCCAATATACTTATAACCTCTATATGACCTCTCTCATTATGAAGAATTAAAATTTTTTAAGCAACTAACAAGAATTTGGGAAGGCTTTTAAAGTTAAATTATTTAAGCAGAGCACAACTGAAACTGCATTCTTCAAACACACTTGATGCAAACCAATGACATGATGTACAAATTCCAAGGAAATACATCTAAAAGTTTAGATTTTATAGTGGCATTTACTATTAAAATACTTATTTGCTAAAGGCTGTTACGATTCAGACTACTCCTGTTCTGTGTGATAACATATGTGAGTAGCAGATTCTTTGTGGATTTTAGTTGGTTTTCTTTAACTAAGCATAAGGGTAATGTTTATGTAGCTTCTGTCACTGATTGTTGGTGATCCTCTTCATTCTGCGCTTCCTTATTTTCAACGGCAATAAAAAACTGGTCTACCAAATGTCACCAAGTAGAATATTGCTCTGAACAACACAGCAGGAAGACCATTGACTTACCTGGCAAAATTAATAGCCAGCAGTGGGTCATGGACATCATCCAATTCCAAGTGTCTTTCTGCTATAGACTGCATCTTTATCAGGCTCTGCTTTGTGGCCTGCTGTTCTGTAATAGTATCTGAAACAGACTCTTCCCCATGCCGCAGGCGAGACTGCACTGATTCCAAGAACAGTGTATACAAACTCTTTCGTTCAGCATCTAAACAGGGCAACACATTCCATGGTAATATTTTGTTCTACGAGAAAACACCATCTAAACTAAAAGCTCGCCATAGCCTGGCATTTACTTGCTATTACCACACCAAGTGTTGGCCACTACTCGGGGAAAAAACCTCATATGCTTATTGAAATAAGTTTTGCTACAACAGTATCATAGAATCACAGAAAGGTAGGGGTTGGAAGGGATCTTTAGAGATCATCTAGTCCAACCCCCCTGCAGAAGCAGGTCAACCTAGATCAGGTCGCATAGGAATGTGTCCAGGTGGGTCTTGAAGACCTCCAAGGAAGGAGACTCCATAACCCCTCTGGGCAGCCTGTGCCAGGACTCCCTCACCTGAACAGTGAAATAGTTTTTTCTTATATTTAAATGGAACTTTTTGTGTTCCTGCTTCATCCCATTAGCCCTTGTCCTGTTACTAGCTCCTATAACAGTAGGAGTAGTCCAATGCCTAAGGTCAGGTGTATGCTCAAATGGATTAATAAAAAGGTATCTGAAATATGAAATATTACTTATTACAATGAAACAACTTTCCTATTAGAACAGAAGCCATTTTTGTTTGGCTCGTTATAAAAAAAATAAAGAAGTTCTGCAAGCACATGAAAAGAAGTTTAAGAACAATTTAAAGCAATAGAAACCAAAGAGAACTGCTCTTTATTTTGCTCACTTTGCTCTCGTCAGTTGTTGGCACTGGAAGAGTAAAATGTTTTCAGTCAGACTTGAAGGTACCAACCATGATACTTAAACTCAACACTGGGTGCTACATTATTCTAAAACCATGGAAACACTACTAGCAAAAAATACACCCATACTGTAAGATACTCTAAGGCATGACAGTCCACAAACAGACATCTCACCTCTTGATGCTGCCTGCTGTGGAGTGCCATCTTTGCATTGAAGATTTTTCAATAGCTGCATGGATTTTCCAGCCATGATGATTTGCTTTAGCACAGGTTTCAGAAAAGAGACCATGGTGTGCTGCCTGCTTGAAGGAGCCTGATCACTGCCAGAACTGGCGCTGGCATTATCACTCATCTTCTCTTCGTTCTCTGTTTTCTCTGACACACTATACAATGTGTAGGTAGCATACCAAAAATCTCTGTGGTTAACTGGAACATTTTTGTTTCTGTGAAGAAATAAAAAGCTGTTATTTCCCTTTGCTCAAAAGATGAAACTTAATTCCTAGAAGATTCATATCATTCTTTATCTATGCTTTCTTTGACTTTCTTTTAGAATGATGAAGAAGCACATTCAAAATTATACTAAATAAGCTCATTCACATACTATCTAGACATTTCTAGCTAGGAGGATAGCTTTAGCACGATAAAGAATCATCATCTTACAGGGGATAAAACACTTGTATAACCAAAGAAACCCTCAAAACAAGGCAACTATAGTAATTATTAAGTAAATTTTTCTAGGAAATTAACTATTCACAGTGGCACGCATCTTTAATAACAAAATGATTAGTGATTTGACTTGCAGATTTAGTTAAAAACACCAATGAAGCCAACAAATACTACTGGGAAAGCTTAAAAAATCCAGAGTAGGTAAAACTCAGTTCTTAGTTAACATTGCTTTTTTGTGTTATGTTAGATACACAATTTGGTCTTCAAAGTCAGATGGAAAACAAATTCAATTAGATAACTAAAATGATGCACAAATAGGAATGACAGTTGAAATCATCCCTGTTGGTAGCACTGAAAACATGACAGAACCACAGAAAAAAATAAGTCCAGTAGGACATAAGGATGCTAAAGGTCTCAGCTACTAAGGATTTATTACTATAGTGCTAGAACTGTTCTCTTACTTCACGCTCATCTTGACCTATCTTAACAGAGGTTCACTTAAGTTTGCCAGATGAGGCAAATGTAATTACAAGCCAAATTCCGATTTCTATATTCACTTTACACTTCAAGCTGTCAAAAAAAGGACCAGCAAAACATAGCATACAAACAGCAGATAAATTAACAGCTCAAATATCATTTAGGATATGTGTGTGTAATTCAAAACACCATACTAACTTGTACTACAAGTTGGAAGCAAAGAGTATTTTAATTCTAAACAGTATTTGATTTATAACAACTACAGATTGGTACAAGAGTTAACAAATAAATTTTGTCATTTTTGCAAATGTCTTGGTTTTGGAAAATGCTTAATTGCTTTTAAAAAAGACAACACATTCAAACTGCTGATTATTTATTATAGATGGAAAAAAATAAAACAACTGATTTCTATTACAGAACAATACTGTTAGGGTTCCATATCTAACACAATTTCCCTGATAGGAAGTTTGAGACAAGTTATAAAAGTATGATTAAGAAATAAATTCCACTTAAGTAAAATAACAAACACGAAAACCTACTTTTATTGTCACCCTTTACTTCCTAGGCTCTATTGCAGGCTTCCTATTTATAACTGCACAGCATCACATATGTCCAGTACCAGCATCCCTACCTCTGAATGATAAATTCCTTTGCAGGATCAAACAAATTACCATGGACTATCCACTCATCCACCGTCTGTAAGTATGGCCTCACAGTTTCAACCCAAAGAGAAAACAGAAGGGATACCTGAATTTAAAGGGTAAAAAAAGAAGAATGAAAAAGTGAATGAATGTTTGTATCCTAAGCATTAGAAGCAATATGGCAAAGCCCAATGTCTTAATCATGCAATCACAGTTTTTGAGATGCACGTAAATACACTTAAGGATTTTTAAAGAGAAAAATGTTAGATTAAGTTTGTTAAACGTTAAACTAAAAATTACAGCTTTAGCAGTAGCAATGGAAGCAAACATTGTGCATGCTTCTCCTTTTTATTTTTGTCACCACAGTCAGACTCAAGCAGCACTCCATCTCTTGAACAGTAAGGGATAGTCATAAAACATTCAGTGGTTTTATAACACAGAAATCAGGAAAACAAAAGGACAAAATGACACCTACTGTATTTTTGTATTTAGTATAACTGACAAATTACTGTAAAAACCCAACCCCCTACATTTCATCATTAACGCAATTATGCAGCTGTAGAAACAGGAGGGAATGCTATTTAAAGCCCCCTCTTTCATAACAGCTCCCTGGTCCTCAACTCCCCACATCTCCTTCCCCTCTGCAGTCTAATTTTCTCCAGGTTGAGTGAATTCATGTCAGGAATCTATAATGTATTATGGTTATCATATTTGTCCTCAGTTCTTGGTAGCTGAAGGCTACCATACTCCATGACTGTAAAGAAAGTGGGTAAATTTTCTAGTGTGTTGTTCTGATAAGGAAGGAACAATTTCCCCTACCGTCTGCTCAGATGCTTCTCCAACACTGTCATATTCAAGAATAGCTTTGTAGAGAGTATTAAGCAGATGAGATGCTCGTACAACATTTCTAGTGTCAGGTGGCACTTCTGCTACTCCTGTGCTGAAAACTTTGTGAAGTACTTTGAGTTGTGCCAGTCGCGGAGACAACTTGTCTATTACTATTGAAAGTGTGACTGTTTTATCTGGATAAACAAAAAACAAACCCAAAGATCTATGAAGGTAACATCCAACTGAAAATCAAACCTTGTTAATATTACTAATGAGGTTTTAAAATGCAGCATGGCATCTTTCACAGTTTCAGAATGCATCTGCGTAACATTTTGCACATTTTACCTCTTATAAAAATTTCATTGTGTGCCTCCCACTTGTTAAATTTCCCTTGCACTGTACCTTTGTTGATTATGCATTTTTCAATTTCAGTAAGTTCTTCTTTAAAGCTAATGAAATATTTATACAAGGCCCACATAAAAGCTTGGTAGGTTCTGAATGGGGCTTCGGTAGTTTTCTTTGGTGTGGAAACTGTTCCATGCATTATGCTTTCTGGGCTGTGTCCCATCACTTCGTCAATAAACTTCTGTAGTCTAAACACAACTTGACCATATGCTGCTATCTGCTCCAATACAGATCTCAGGCAATTCTAGAAACAAAAAAACAAACCAATCAACATTTTTTTTAGAATCATCTAATAAAAAAATAATCTGTATTTTATAAAGACTAAAATGAAATCAAAATGTATTTCTATGAAATAAAATATAATAAAATCCTGCCACCTCTATCACTTCATCACATTTGCAAATATGGGAACAGCTCATTCAGTTTTATTAAGTCACATTTGTTTAGGTTAAATTAAGAGTAACTGTGGAAATGTAATTTCTCCACAAGTAGTTTAATCTCCTGTTCCCCAAAATTACATCTTCCTAATGACAGACAGATTCAGACGAGATTCAGAAACAACTTACATGGGTTAAATGAGTTACGATAATATCATTCCGCACAGCTACTTTTCCATCATTCAGCTGAAATATAAAAAGCTTTTTCACTCCTGAAAGTAGCCTTAAAAAGAAACAAAGAGTTGTAATGCCTTCCCCCTTAACAGACTTATATAATTAATAAAAGAATTGGGTTGCCCTTGCTTACAAGTCTCTTCATATAAAAGGGAACCACAGATCAACTACAATGCTAGGGGTTGTTGCTAGAACAAGAACAATAAGACACTGGCATCAAATAATTATCTCCTAAAGTTCTTCTGCAGTTGAGATAATTTCCAGCTATAGGACGATGCAAACCTACTTCCTAAAATTGGACACCATATTTAAAACCCACAGGGGTGGGACAAGAATGAGTTGGTTCTACTGAACCATTATACTTGAAGAATGAATGCTTATAAGAAATAGTAAACTACCTCCTTCTTTGTGAATCTGAACAGCTAACACACATTAGCAGCATCTTTATTGCCAGCAATGGTGCAAGCTAAACCTCAGGAATAATTCTTTCTGCAGATGCAACTTCAAAGATAAATCTCAGTATTTCTCTCAAGGAAATGAGAAAGTTAAAATGCAACCTTTCTGACGTTGCTCTTACCAAAGAGTTTCCCGTATAACCTGAGTTTCAGTGACTAGTGTTCGCTCTTCTGGCACATATAAAGGATCACTGGTGTATAACTGGTGGTCCCTTAAGACGAAAAGGAAATTAAAACAGTTCAATGGCTGAAATAACAGACATTATCTGAAAGTAAGACTGAAGCAACAACCTCAAGGTTCGGTGTTGTTCTAATTAATTTTAAATTGAACGTTGTTCTTTCTAAAACCACAGAAGATTGTGATAATATACTGCTTTATGTTCCTTCCCCACACAAAAATCTGTACTTAATACGAACTTGGCAAGGAAGGCACCAAAACAAAACAAAAAGCTAAGCTTTATGGAACTACTCAATTCCAGGACCACTTAAAACCCACCTGTATTAGTTCCTCAGAGACCTTTGTAAGGGTCAACTTAAACAAAATTCAACAGTAAGATTTGGTTCTCTGAAAAAGGAAAACCCTCACTCTGATACAAACCAAAAAAAAGGAAAACAATCTATTAATAGAAAAAACAGCTTGTGTGCTCATCCTACTCATTTGTACCTTTTTAATCCCGTTTTTAACTAAATTGGTAATAAGTATACTACCTTTATCCTTCATAAAGTCATTATTATGTATTATAAGTCAGTAAGAAATATGTAAGCAATACTGTTTTCTTCTTACCAGACTGCAGCTAGGTTGGAATGCAAGTGCAAACTATGTGAAAAGCGAGGAGCTCTTCCTGTCCAGTACTGAGGAACTACATGTTGCTCCAGCCAGCTGCGGGCATCCGGCTCACCGACTGTGAAAACACATGACAGTTGGTGAGGTGTTTTTATTTATTCAGGAAATGTTTATGAAACACAGGCAAAAAGTTCTTAATAAGCCTATCCGCTCAGCTGCAGAACCACAGGCTTTCTCAAATAAATTAAAATTTACAACTATTTACAATTTACTGCACTTGTTTATATGATATCATCACACACAAATTCAATTTACATAGAAATGCCTCATTTCCTGAAAGTTGCAAGAGTCCTAAAAAATAAACTTCAAGATTTATAGTTTCAAATTCTTCCCAGGAAAGTGGGCTTCTGTCTCTGTCAATTCTCAAACGATATGTACAAAACCAAGCTGACTTAAAAAATAAATGGCCAAGTATCACAGGCTTTGTCGCTATATTCCTTTGCACTACACAGTTTCTATAGATGTTTTTTCCTTAAATGTGATTATCAAGAAAACTTTAAATAATCCCTGTTGGCTACCTACTGCTTATACAACATATAAGTATTAAGCAGTCTTCTTATAGATGGTATCCTGTATCCTGCAATATTCAACACAAAAATACACAGCTAGAGTCAATATTCCTTAAAGGTATTCAAGAGTAAGCTAGTAGTGTTTTTATTACATGAAACTATTTTCTTTTTAAAAATGCTTCATTCCCAGCACTGAGTCAAATGTTTCTTCTGGTAACCAAACTTTGTTTCAGCATCCTGATGCTTAATAATAAGAATTTACATTACAGCCATACAACTACGTGCTAAATTTACTGTGTAAGGTTCCATTTCTGTATCGGAGTATCACAGAATCATAGAATGTTAGGGTTGGAAGGGATCTTTAGAGATGATCTAGTTCAACCCCGCTGCAGAAGCAGGTCAACCTAGATCAGGTTGCACAGGAACATGTCCAGTTAGAAGTAATGAACAATAACATGCAGCTTAAAACTATTATAAATCTAAAACATAACAGCTCACTGAAGAATAATAAAAATCAAGTCACATTAGCTTGCTAAATTTTAGTATGTTATGACCATAACAGACTTATAGCTTATTCTAACCTTTCCAGGAAGCATTAGGTACTGTTTTCTTATTTAGATCTTGGTCTTCTAAAGGTGTCCTGTCCACTTGAATACCTGAGTCCTCTCTGCTTAAAGGCTGAGTGTCTTCCTCCTCTTCACTTTCTCCAGACCAATCCTATTAAGCGCAACAAACCCCAGTACATTTCAGTACAACATAAGACAGATCTATGTTCACTTCCTATTGACCCCAGAAGTCAAACAAACTCTTCTCTTCTTTCTGTCACTATAAAGTAAATTCAGGACACTAACAAATCAGTCTCTGGCAGATAGTTGTAAGTTATACATAATATTAATAATCTCAAAAATGAGAGCTGGAGAAGATCACAGAGTTACAAGAAGGTCTGACTAGGATCAGGCAGGGTTCAGCAGAAGGAATCAGCTTACTTGCAGGACTAAGTCAAAACATGGGGAAAAACAAGAGCTTTTATATTACTGGTACTTTGCTTAGGTCTGTGTATATTTCTTGGTATTAAGAAAGAAGTAACATACAATGTAATCCTATGAGATTATAGAGAGCATACAAATCAGGTCTCCAACATGCTTCAAACCAGTTTATACAGTTGGGTTTTTTTACCTTAAGAAACTACTTACTGGTGTATCTACGCCTGGGCCAAAGTAAATTTCTTCTCCTTCCATCAAATATTTTCCCCAATCAAATTCTTCTTCCTTTTCTAAGAAAAGTATAAACATAAAAATAGTAACATATAACTGTGACTTTTTTTTCCTCTAAAAACATTTCCAAAGATACAGTTACATTGTTACTCTAAATCTAAAATGAAAGGCATTCCCTAACACTTAAGGTTACACCATTGTTGCTTTAACACAGTTAAACACTTTCAGACATGTAAACTGCGACGTAACAACCACCTGTATTCCTTATTAATTCTCAGTTTTGTTGCTTATACATTCAAAATATGCAACACAGTGTGCCATCAGCGTATTTATCTGTATTTATGTTACCCTACCCTAAGCATCAGTCCTGGAAAAACATGCAAGAATGCAACACATCACATATCGTGACAGGTCCCATTTAGCTTGGTGGAAACATTCTACATGTATAATTTACATATAAGCACACGGATCTTGGACTGTAAACAACATAAAGCAAGAACCGTCTTACTCTCTAAAAAAAGACACCACATTTCCATGATGTGATGCATAATACTTTAAAAGTAACAACCACACTTACAATATATTATATCTTAAACATGAAGCTTACTCAACTGTAATTAGTGTTGTTTGAGATAACCTCTTCATATTCACATTCCTGGAATGGGCTGAAAGTGCATTCAAAACACCGCCGAGGGAATGTGCAGAGATCATTCAAAAAGGAATCTTAAGATGCAAGATTTTCTTTAGGTTAGTCTGAAATATTCTTCTTTCAGTCTACGATACAACACTGTAAACAAATGAGGGATGGTATCCACTCAAACTTAAGCACAAGCCTCATTTTTAGGCACTGAGTGACACAGCCCTACTTTAGGAAGCAGGCAGCTGGGATCTCTCTCTGGAAACTTTCAAAAGTATCTTCCTTTCCTTGACTACACAGGGAACAGAGGAATTTGTATCACCAAAGCTCTTTCAACAGACCTCCTATTGAGGTACAAGACAGAGACTGAGGATAGAAACCTGTTGTCTCTCTGAGTGTCTAAGCACTGCTGAACAGGTGCAGAATGTTAGTAAGCAACAACGGTAGGAGTCCAGAAGAGTTCCCATGGTAATTTGGTGGCTGGAAAACTCAATTAGGTGATGTAACATAAATGCAGGCAGGAAAGATTTGCAAGCTGCTTTAAATGTATAAATCAATAAAAAAGACAATCAATAAAGCACCTTGAAGTGAAGTAGATAATAAAATGGAGAGGAAAAATGTCCTTATCAGATTGCATTAATGGATTGTATCTTTTATTAGCAACATAAACATCTTGTAAACTTACCCACTTCTTTGTCTCTTGGTTTTTCCACATAGGTGGTGTTGGATGGAGAATCAGACAAACACAACAGAAGAGACAGTATGGAATAGTGTGTATCTGTCTTTAAAACACATTAAAAAAAAGCAAGTCAACAAGTAGTCTAAAAGATTTTAGGTTGGAACAAACTCAAGCCTATTAGCTGCAGGAATGCTCCATATTAGGTCCCATTCCCCAGTGCTGAACTACAAAAAGACCATCTGCAACCTGCTATAGCAGGTTAATTATTCATTCTCTTTTGTCTCCTAATCAGCCAATCAATGTATAAATACTTCAAAAGTAGTCACAGCATAAGCTGCCTCTTACTGAGCTAATAACCTGAGAACATGCAAAAGAAAACTGAGGAACTCTGAATTACCACAAAAGTAAGAAGCTACCGAAGGACAAGGGATTAATGGACAGCTATACTAGAGTGGATGAGGCAGAAGGACGCAGGTAATGGGCCTGCACAAAACCAAGCCTAAGTTCCCTTATTAGTATGGTTGATTATTTCAAATGAAGTTTGCTAAAACACTTTGCTAAAATTGCTACATTTTAAGATCATGTTCACATTACCTTCCCTCATCTGAAAGTCTACACACAGCATTACAGATGCATTTTTAACTCCAATATTGCACTAATGTGGTTGTGAAACAGAGGCCTTCAATCAGGTCAGAATACTGTGCCAACTCTGGTATGCTGCTGAGATTTGTGCTATGGTCTATTCTCTAGTATTTGCCTATAGCACAACTACTTCTTACTAAATAACAACTTTTCTGTGGCTTGATTCTATCTTTCCATAGTTCCTCAGCAGGTGGTTTCACCTCTATAGATAAACGTGGTGATACTGCTATCTACATACTATGTATTTGAACTTGTCTGTACACACACAAAGCTCTTTGGAAATGAGATGCACTTGTTTTTAAAGAACAAAAAAAATTTCACATTTACAATAAAATAGCATCCCACTTACCCAGCACACAGGGAATATAATACGTTCCTACTGAACATTACTGACTCTAGAATATCTAAGAATACCAGTGTTCACTGACAGGATCACAAATGCGAGCTGGTCTTTCATTTACCAGTCATAAAACTGATAAATACTCAGCCTTCCAAGTTATGTGCCACTGCTAAAATCTAAATGCAGTTTGACTTCCTAAATATTATATATTATCTATTTCCACCTAGACTCCAAATGTATTTTCAAAAGGAAAAAGAAACCAAAAAGGGCTCTTCCCAGTCTTAAGGTATTTGAAACATTCAAGTATCAAGTGCTTGATTGGCCTGTTGGTTTGGCTACTTTGTTTTTCATTTATTGGACTCTGAATACTACAGGTATTTTTAAAAAGATCTACACAAGTACAGGATGTAACTGAAGATATGGTGGTTGTCAGGAGGTTGGGGCATCCCTTTTTTTTGATGTATCCGGTGACAGGACCAGGGGTAATGGAAAGAAGCTGGAACACAAAAAGTTCCATTTAAACAATAAGGAAACGCTATTTCACTGTGAGGGTGAGGGAGCCCTGGCACAGGCTGTCCAGGGAGAGTGTGGAGTCTCCTTCTCTGGAGGTTTTCAACACCTGTCTGGGACACATTCCTGTGCAACCTGAGCTAGGCAGACTTGCTTTGGCAGGAGGCTGAACTAGATGATCCCTAAAGGTCTCTTCCAACCCCTACCATTCCGTGATTCTATGATATAGGTTAGCTATTGAGGGTTCCAGGGGTTTCCCCATATATTAGAAGAATCCTAAAACAGTACAAAGAAAGGAAAAAGCCAGTTTGATGACAAGTAGAATCAGACTACAAGTCAAAACACACAAGCTTGTTAAATAATATCATTATATGGAGCACTCTTAAATAATAAGGTTAAATTTTCCAAAAGCAGGAATTTTCAGTTCTCAAAGATGAAATTCATTATTAAACTACCACACTGGAAAGTGTCTAAGAGAGACAACTTGTGTCATATAGGATCCAGTCCATATCCTAAACCTATTTGATACAAAGTGTATTCAAAGGTAAAACATATATAATAGTCTCAATGAAGAAGCTACAGGGTTGGAAGTACTCCACTTGGAAATAATAAAATAAAAATGTCCAGATAACGTTACTTAAAGCAAAAAAAATAGGTAGAGTAAGAACTGCTCAATTCACTGTTGTTTTAGAAGAGATTGGATCTAGATACCTCTAGGTTCTAGCTACAACATTTGTACAACATTGACCATAAAACACCTGCTCTGCAATGAGATGTCCTTCAAGTCATGAAACTGCCCATGCTGAAACCCTGACAATAACAAGACCTGGACAGGCTGGAGAATTGGGCAGAGAGAAATCTAATGAAATTCAACAAGGGCAAGTCTTGCACCTGAGAAAGAATAACCCCATGTACCAGTACAGGTCAGGGAATTAACTATTAGAGAGTAGTAGGAAAGGGACCTGGGGGTCCTGGTGGGCAGCAGGATAAGCACAAGTCAGCAATGTGCCTTCGTGTTCAAGAAGGCAAATGGCATCCTGGGGTGTATTAGAAGGGGTGTGGGCAGTAGGGTGAGAGAGATTCTCCTCCCCATCTACTCTGTCCTCCTGAGGCCACATCTGGAATATTGCATCCAGTTCTGGGCCCTTCAATTCAAGAAGGACAGGGAGCTGCTGGAGAGAGTTCAGGGCAGAGCCACAAAGATGATGGAGTGGAGCATCTCCCTTACGATGCTGAGGGAGCTGAGGCTCTTTAGTTTGGAGGAGAGGAGACTGAGGGGTGATCTCATTAATGTTTACAAACACATAAAGTTTGGGTATCAGGAGGACAGAGACAGGCTCTTCTCAGTGATGTCCAATGACAGGACAAGGGGCAATGGGTATAACTTGGAACATAAAAGGTTCCAAAGAAATACAAGGAAGAATTTCTTCACTGTGAGGGTGACGGAGCCCTCGAACAGGCTGCCCAGGTGGGTTGTGGAGTCTCCTTCTCTGGGGACATTCAAAACCCACCTGGACAAATTCCTGGCCGACCTACTCTAGGTGGTCCTGCTCTGGCAGGGCGGTTGGACTAGATGATCTTTCAAGGTCCCTTCCAGCCCTTGAGATTCTGTGATTCTGTAATAAACACACTTCTAAAATAAATGGGGAAACCAAACAATACTACCCTGCAAATTCATGACCCAGACAGCAAAATCCCTTGCTAAGGCATCTGAAATTCCCAACACAACATTACAACCTCAATGTCAATATAAATGCAGGAGTGCTGGCAGAAAAGCATAAGGAAATTGCAACATACATACCTTTGTTTCTTCGATACTTGGGAGTGGCGAGTTCAGAAATTTTTCTGTTAGTCTTTTCCAGCTTGCAGCTTTTCTAAGGTCAGAATGAACTACCAATTTTTCATGTATTCTATAACAAGAACAATATCAAAAATGCTTTAAAAAAAGATAACTAATCCATTATTAATCCATAAGCATAATACTTACCCTTCTATTGTCCTCTCTACTTTATGACTGTTCACGTCAAGAAAACGGTGAAATCTGTGTTAAGAAATATATATTAGAAAACGTTTTAAAAGGAAACTTAAGTAACAAAGAAAATAAAGCTGATTTACATATATGAAGGCAATACTATCAGTTTAATAATGCATGCTTAATTCAACAACAGCATTAAACATCAACAAAATTTCATATCAGTGCCTCTTAGCTCAAGAAACATTAACTACAATTGACCTTAAAGATGGAAAAACGGAACGCAGGTTACATTTAACCCACACTTCAAGCCGAATGGAAAGTTACTATGGTATGAGCAAAGTAAGCGATTAAAAGCATGCTGTCAGTTAAGTCAAGTAGGGAAAGGAGATCAAGAACTGTAATATCAAAGGCAAATGTGTCAAATGTGTACAAAAATTATCTGCGACCTGCATCACAAGCACAGGGAAAACAAAGACCAATATGGGAAGGCCTCTAAATCTAAATGAAACTCCTTTGTAAACAGTAAAGGAGAGTGACTAAAAGGAGAGAGAGCTCAAGTAAGATAAAGAAAGCGACATCACCAAAGGCAGCATGTACAGGAACAAAATAAGAACTCATGGAAGGTTAATATGGGCTTTGCAGAAGAATTAGAATATGAAAAAGGTCCTTCTGTTCCAGAGAGAGAAAAAACAGGGAATGAAGTATGATAGTAGTAAGCACAAGGTCAAAATGCTCTATATATAGGTCCTCAAAGCCAAATTAATTTTGCCACAGCTTTCATCAGAAAATGTCCAGAACACAGGGGTAAAACTCTCATAACCACAGAGAGGAGGGAAAAAAAAAAAAAAGTTAAGCTAAATTGACTTTCCAAATACATTCTATCTAAAATCACCTCAATGTCAAATAATAAACTAGAAAATGAAACTGTAAGGCAAGAAACAGCAAGATACTTTTAACAAGTATCACTGGAGGATGAAGAGATGTCCATATTAAAGAAAAACTTATTTTGTTAACTACAGACCCATTAGTCTGATATCATCTGTGTATAAGGCTTTGGAGTAAAAGTATGATAAAATGTAACATCAACTAGGTAGCTGGCATTCGGGTTCAGAAAATATAGATTCTCTGCCATTTACTAAGGCACATTAGCTTATATAGGAAATCATTAGTTCAAATGAAAAATGGTGGTACGTACACGAACTGGAAGACTTAGAACAACAGATGGGAAGGATGACAATATAAAAACCAAGCCAAGAATCTGTGCTGAAAAGAAAAGCTAAGCTGAAGGGAAGTTATTTCTAAAATTCCTTTGGTCTATTACTTAGAGTTTTAATTTATGACCTTAGCACACATATACATGCAAAAAAGGTATACATTTTTCTTAGGCAAGTTAGGAACATCATAAATAGAAGACGACTACTGTGCTGCATGGAAAGAAACAGATGAACCTGAGAACTACAGCATAGAAAGATCATCAAATGTAACATGACAAACCACAAGTTTCACAAACTTGAAACTAAAAGAGTTTCCACTACACTCTAAGGTCTCATGGTTTGGAAATATGGCATTAGTCAAATTCAGGCTGGCTGTGAGTACATTTAGACAACAATTCTGGCATAAAACCCTTCCTCTTCCCAACTCTCCCTTGTCAAAACTACTTGATGGCAAATCTGCATCGCCCCCTCTGTTTTCATGCCACATTGTTTTGGAAAAAAAGCTCAAATCAACAATTCTCCAGTCTAAAAATACACACAACAACAGAAGCAACTGGGTCACGGAAGCAGGAGAGATATCACAAAAAGAGACAAAAGACAGGGAGCATTCACTTGGATCAAGAAATCCTGCTACCACTACAAGTGTGCACACTGAGATTAACAACTGTTACAAGCAACTATATTGATGCAGCTACAAAACCAATAAATAAATTCCTACATATGCATTACACATAATATTGCTGGTAAACATAAAGAACACAGGGAGACAGCAGTTAAAATACCATATTCCTACATTCCCAAAGAATACAACTAAACTCCTCAAAACTCGGCAAAGAGTTGAGCTTGTCAAAACACTACCTACAGGTCACACTCAGCTCTCTACAACAGTCTTATTTGAGTCTACTAGCAGTTAGGATTCACAGTCTGACGTGATGCAGTGCAGTGATTCTATTGCTCACTCCCCCAAAAATGGATTTAAACAGCATCAAAAAATGTACGTAGCATTGATTTTAAACAGATTAGGTACTTGCTGCATGAAGATAAGCAAGTACATAAGACTCTGAAGAGGCAGTAGTTAGTGACAGTATGGGAAACTGAAAATATATCATGTAAAAATTGTTGGCAGACGCTGAAATGGTAACTGTGATACTTGAAAAAGCTGTATGTAAAAACTTCAGTGAGGAAACTTTACATGGCAGTGTAAGAGAATCAAAGGGATATAGATAATCTACATTACAGGTTAATAAAGATCATGTTTATGACAAACTGAAATAGCATCAACTCCATTATCTTCTGTAGACTGATCTCTCATAAGCAGCATGGTATTCCTGGCTAGAAGCTCGATCTTGATTTGGTGGAGTTTTGTTTACTTGTTCTCTACATATAATGATTATTTCTTTGCCTCCCTCCAGCAAACAACACTTTGGATGGCTAAATGAAGACGTGGAAAGGTAGTTTTTTACAAATCAGAAGCAAAGCCCTAAAAGGCCAAGATTTAGAAGTGATGGCATAACAGCCACCGTCCCTCTGACAGGGATTCGGCTAACGGCCCCCTGCGTTACCCGTAAGCGGCTACACGGAGGGCACGGCAGGACACGGCTCTGCACCACGCCTCAGCACCTCCAAGCCAAGGCACCCTCCAGGTCTCCGGGCGAGCGGGCGGCAGCCAGGAGAGTCCCTGCGCACCACAGCCCCGCAGCACAGCGCAGGGGCCCGGCCCAAGCCTCGCCGGGGGCTTCTTCCCTCAGCAGCACCGATGGGCGCCAGTGCGGGCAGAGCCAAAGAACCCGCTTGCTCTCCCCCAGCCCCGGGGGTGACCCCGAGGCACCGCGGGGCCGTCGCGGCCGCGGAGCTTCTCCCCGAGGCGAAGGCTGGCGGGCGCTGACCTGAAGTTGGACCAAGCGAAATTCAGCGCGGTCTGGAACCGGCCGTCGCCAAGCTCTTCCTCAGGCAGGCCGGTCACGCTGCGAATCAACGCACGGACCGCCCGGTCCTGTTCCTGCTCGAACCGGCTGCGACGGCCGGGCGAGGTCAGCGGCGCCGCCATGGCCAGAGCTGCGGGGCAGCGCGCGGGAACGTGGGGGCGAGGCCTGCGGGAGGCGCCACGGAGCTGCCCTCACGGCCGGCGGACGGCGCTTCTCGCGAGAACTCCCGATGCCTCCTCGCGAGACCTGCCGCTCGCCCGCCCATTCCGGGATCGGGAGGGGAGGGCGCATGGGCGGGGCGGGAGGCAGGGTGGGGCTGTAGGGGCGGCGAACCTTGACGATGGCCTGAGTGGGTTACAAAAGCACTTGGCCGCCCGGTCCCACTGCTGCAGCAGTATCTTCTTGTCACGGAAATGTCACTGGTCTGAGAAACGTCCTCGTAGTAGCAATCCAAATGAGGGCCTGGGGCTGGATGTATGTTGCAAAGTTTAAGCAAACCCAAATCACAGAATTGTAGGAGTTGGAAGGGACCTCTAGAGATCATCTAGTCCATCTCTTCCTGCAGAAGCAGGTCCACCTAGATCAGGTCACACCGGAACACATCTAGGTGGGTTTGAAAACCTCCAGAGAAGGAGACTCCACACCCTCTCTGGACAGCCTGTGCCAGGGCTCCCTCACCCTCACAGGAAAGAAGCTTCACCTCATGTCCAAATGCAACTTTTTCTGTTCCAGCTTATGTCCATTACCCCGTGTCCTTTCTCGGGATACTACAGAAAAAACGCAATACTCATCTTCCTATTGTTACTGAAAACTCATTCAGAGGAAACTAACACTTCATTTGATATTAGAAAGCAGGCACGACATTATTTGGCACCATGTACGTGAGGGACCATTCCTCCTAACACATGTACCTCAGGAAACTAAAGAATGCTCCTGAGCTACTTCACAGAAAAATGAGCTACCCACCTAGGCATTACCCATGGTATACAAGTGGCCTTTAATGTAACTTGAGTGGAGAGTTGAGGAGCATAGTAATGTATGTTTACTGTGTACTCCTTTTAGCTCATTACCACATGTAAAGGTGTCAAAGCGGTGTTAACTGTAATATTAACCTCACAATTACTGAAGCAATTATCTCACTTTGGGCATTGTGGTCTTGCTGAAATTGCTTTGAAATTGTTTGTCTGTTTGGTCTGTCTGTAGCCAAAGAATAACTTTTCTGCACCTTAAGGCTCCCTCCCTTGGTTTCTTAGGCTGATTTCAAAGCCCTCTAGAATAGGCACAACAGATAAGTGGGTACTGGCGCTTTAAAATACTTCTAATCCTTTTCTTGCAATTTTCTCAGCATTCATCACTCAACTCAAAGTCTGAATCGTGCTTATAGGAAATATAGTATTAAAAGGAAGGGGCAGGGGGAGGTCTGAGGGTTCTGTGAGGAGGGGGTCTCTATAGGAATCCCTGGAAGTATAGGAACCTGATATCAAGAAGGATCAGAAGTTGCTTAATTAGAGTAGAATGTTCCATCACACAGAAGTTTTCCCAGGGGCTCTGTGCTCCATGTCACACCAGCTACTCTGTGACCCTTTTCAGTCATACTTATTTAGTAGGCATTACTTAAGAGGCTACATTTCAGCGTCCTGCTGAGACCACACTGCCTCAACAGGCCTGGCTGCCACCCAGCTCTTCTGAGGCAGCTGACTGTTTCTGACTGAATCTTTGCTTTTCCACAGATGCATAGAGTGCCAAAGTGGATATATGGTACCCAGGACACAAGTGTGTGTGTCAAGAGTGGAGTAAGAAACCAGTCTTGTCCTTGTTCCATGACAAACATTTGCTGAGCAGCTGGAAGTGCCTTTGTCCCTCTGTATGGATTTATAGGCCTGCAAGGACAACAGACTGGCTGTAAGCTTCCTTCTAGAAACTAACAAAATTGGTGGGAAATGTTATTTTTGACCAATTCCTGTACCAGTGCCTTCCTTGCTGCCATTGTTGTAGCCTTGGATATTAGGCTTTGTCTTGCTTGATGTCATCAACAAATACTAGACTGTAATCTCACCATATCTTTCTATTCCTCTTCTTAATTAAAGCACTTTTATTGGCACAGTGGAAGGAGTAGCTAGTGGATCAGGAGGAGCGATAGAAAGAAGGCCTCAGAAATGCCCTTTTTAAGTTAAAATGTGTTTAATGCACCAACATAATGTAAATAATTATGTAAACATATAGTTGTATAATTTCATAATCCTAAAAATAATAAGATGATCAGGGGACTGGAGCATCTTCCTTAGGGGAAAAGGCTGCAGGAACTCAGGCTGTTTAGTCTGGAGGAGACTGGAGAGGATCTCATTAATATTTACAAATATCTAAATGGTGGGTGTCGGGAGGTTGAGGCATCACTTCTTTCTATTGTATCTAGTGACAGGACAAGGGGTAATGGAAAGAAAATGGAACACAAAATATTCCACTAAAACATAAGGAAAAACTATTTCACTGTTCAGGTGAGGGAGCCCTGGCACAGGCTGCCCAGGGAGGGTGTGGAGGCTCCTTCCTTGGAGGTCTTCAAAACCCACCTGGACTTGTTCCTGTGTGACCTGATCTAGGCGGACCTGCTTCTGCAGGAGGAGATAGACTAGGTGATCTCCAAGGGTCACTTTCAACCCCTACAATTCTATGATTCTATGATTCTATAACATGTAGTGTATTAAGAAAAACGAGTATGTTTTTACCTGGGTAGGCTAAATCTTACCTTGAGGTTCAGACGCAGAACTGCAAGGAATTGATGGCCTCTGGCACCTGTGAGCACGATGCCTGAATGTGAGCTCTAGAGCCTTTCTTGTAAAGCCTTAAAAAGCCTTAACTTACTAAACTTCCAAAGGAAAAGTCTATAAAACTTTACTGGTGTTCCTACATCTCCTCTGACATTGTATATATGTGTTTCCTACTTTATGTTAGCTGCAGTCTTTTTACTCCTTAGTTGAGTTTGATGGTTTTAGCCATAATTTGTTGTTCTAGATGTTAACTAAAGGCCTACACAGTCAGTAGACACTGCAATAGTACGTACAGTAGTAATGAGCAGTTGGAATACTGTGAATAGCATTTAAGCAAAATCATTAGATATTAAAGCTTCAAGTGTTTTTTCGTAGAATCACAGAATGGTAGGGTTGGAAGGGACCTTTAGAGATCTAGTCCAATCTTTCTGTAGAAGCAGGTCCACCTAGATCAGGTGGCATAGGAATGTGCCCAGGCGGGTCTTGAAGACCTCCAAGGAAGGAGACTCCACATCCTTCCTGGGCAGCCTGTGCCAGGGCTGCTTCATCTGAACAGTAAAATCGTTTTTTCTTATATGCAAATAGAACTTTTTGTGTTCCAGCTTCATCCCATTACCCCTTGTCCTGTTGCTAGATACAATAGAAAAAAGGGCTGCTCCAACCTCCTGACACCCACATTCTTTATACAGTGTAACTGTGGTTATCACTTAACTCCTCTATATTTAAGCATACCTATGCTATCTCTTTGCTGCTCAGAGGGGAAGTTCCAGGCTTTGCAGCCTGGAACCTCCTATCACCTGTATCCTTTGTGGTGTGAGGAGAGTGGCAATCACCTGTTTCAGCACTGGAGTTGGAAAAAGAGAAAATAAAAGGCAGATTTTCACAGCAAGAAGGATTCCAGATCTTAACAGCTGCCTAGTGATGAGCTGAGTACCATGAAACATGGGCTTTCATGTCAGCACTGTCTGAAAGGTTTCCTGCTTCCCGGCTGCCCTGTGCAAGTTTGTTTCCTCTCATGCCACACCCTCAACTGTGCAGTTTGTGGAACAACATAGTGAACCGAATTAGGGAATCCATCCAGGGTAAAAAAAGGTCTTGTTTCTGTTTTGCCAGGAGTTTTAACCTGGATCAGTTCCCTGATCCATTCCTTTGGAGGCATCAAGAGGTGAGGGAAGAGCGGCATACCCTCAAGTCCCTGAGCAATGAAAATACACCCTCCTGGGCTGGTGAATCAGAAATCTGTGGCTGGTTTTCAGAACAGGATACAAGGGCTGGGGCAAATGTATAACATCTGTGCTGCCTCAGTCATAAAAGGCTTTAACACTACAAATATTTTTTTTCTCTCTTTTTTTTTCCCCTTTCCCTCATCATAAACCACATTTCTATTTTATTTTTGTTTTGCCAGTTTACGGTAGCATGGCTTGGTATTTGATTTCAGCTGGAGGAGGGAGCCCTGGGAAGGGAGAAGGCATGAAAGCCCTCTCTAAAAGAAGTTTTAACTATTTATTTAATAAGATTTTATGCTATTCCTAGCGTAATAGTTTATATTCCTTGATTTTTGTATGGCAGCTGTCCCTTCCCACCCAGCTTCCTTCCAGGTCACGCTGCTGTGAACTAGATATATTTCAGCTAAGATCTCCCTTGCTTATAAGATTAGATCATATTAAAGAGGTATGTCCCTCTCTATAATCATAGAATGACAGAATGATAGAGATTGGAAGAGACCATCTAGTCTAACCCCCGTGCAGAAGCAGGTCCACCTAGATCAGGTCACACAGGAACACATCCAGGAGGGTTTTGAAAACCTCCAAGGAAGGAGACTTCACACCCTCCCTGGGCAGCCTGTGCCAGGGCTCCCTCACCTGAACAGTGAAATAGTTTTCCCACATGTTTAAATGGAACTTTTTGTGTTCTGGCTTTTGTCTGTTACCGCTTGCCCTGTCACTGGACAGTACAGAAAATAATGTTGTATGAATACCTGTGTCCAGCCACATATTGGAGAAGCAATTACAATGCAAGTCTTTTACTGAACTGTGTGTCCTTCAGAGAAACTCCTTTGAGCAGGCAATCATTCCCCTGCTTCTGAAGCCCAATTGATGAGCCAATTTGTTAATCAGGATTCAAAGGCAGGAAGAGGAGAGTATGACATGAAACACGTCACGCTGCAGCGGACATTACACAAACCAGCTATGTGAAGTCCACGCTTCGTGCATGAGGCTGGTCAAGGCTCCCATCGCTTTCACTAGTTGCTTCTGTTACCAGCAAAGCACAGGAGAAATTTCACAAGATGGATGGACAGGACAGTATTTGGAGGAGTACCTAAGAGTTAAAGTTTCTTTTTCATTTTCAGTGTCTTTAATAATTAGCTGAAGGGGCTTACAGGAAACTGTTATTTATCATAAATATGTTGTGGCTGTACTTCTATTTCACACTAATTATAGGATGTTGGAGACTAATGTGAGTGCTGAGATATCTGTAAAGAGTGAGACCTGCCATTATGGTTGTGCAAAAAACAATCCAGGTGACTGACTATCAGAGGAGGCTATAAGCTCATGATTTACAACTGAAGTTACACAAAAATATCTCTGAAAAGCAACAGGAAGGTGATATACCTGATCTTTATCCTTAACAGGAAGGAGGTCATCTGATAACTTGCTACTGCAGTGGCTTTTGAAGTGCATCATAACTTCTTGCTCTCAGTTCTTCATCTGGTGGAGTTTCATAGTTGAATATCACATAGGACAAGTTTTAAAAACTGATGAAATTAAGTCTGAAAGTTGTAATAGTTTGTGCTTTCTGTTAGTTGGATGTATGTTTAAAGAGACATTTTGAGGTCTTAATTAAGAGTATCATTAAATGCAGATCCAATAGATTTTTGTGTGAGACAGATAAAGATATCCTAATGGAAAAAGAGTGTAGAGGAGTGCAGATGAATTGTAAGGGTACCAAGCTGACTAGCTGAAAAGATGACAGCAGGACAGCAGGGGTAATTTGAGGAATTTGCTATTGTATTAAAATCCTGCTTAAAAAATCAGGATTTATTGTGCTGTTAAAGTTGTACTCGGGGGTGTTATTTGTCTGTTGAAACAGAATGAATACAGATGGTCTTCTAATTACGCCTCCCTCATCATCTTCAGCAAAGATCATTGTAAAGTTCTGATGCATCTAAAGCATTATTTGGACTACAGAATAGAATATTAGATAAAATTCTAATCATAGAATGGTAGTGTTGGAAGGGACATTTAGAGATCATCTAGTCCAACCCCCCTGCAGAAACAGGTCCAGCTAGATCAGATCACACAGCAACATGTCCAGGTGGGTCTTGAAGACCTCCAAGGAAGGAGAATCCACATCCTCTCTGGGCAGCCTGTGCCAGGGCTCCCTCACCTGAACAGTAAAATCATTTTTCCTTATGTTTAAATGGAATGTTTTGTGTTCCAGCTTCATCCCATTACCCCTTGTCTTGTCACTAGATACAATAGAAAAAAGAGATGCCCCAACCTCCTGACATCCACCATTTAGATATTTGTAAATATAAATGAGGTGCCCCCTCAGTCTCCTCCAGACTAAACAGCCCCAGTTCCCGCAGCGTTTCCTCATAAGGAAGATGCTCCAGTCCCCTGATCATCTTGGTGGCCCTGTGCTGGGCTCTCTCCAGAAGTTCTCAGTTCTCTCAGAAGTTCTCCCCAGAACTGGACACAGGACTCCAGATGAGGCCTCACCAGGGCAGAGTAGAGGGGGAGAAGAACCTCCCTTGACCTGCTGGCCACACTCTTCTTGATGCACCCCAGGATGCCATTGGCCTTCTTGGCCACGAGGCCACGTTGCTGGCTCATGGTTAGTTCATTATCAAATTAGGACTCTCAGGTCTCTGCAGAGCTGCTCTTCAGCAGGTCAATCCCCAGCCTGTACTTGTGCATGGGGTTGTTTCTCCCCAGGTGCAGGACTCTGCCCTTGTCCTTGTTGAACCTCATGAGGTTGCTCTCTGCCCAACTCTCAAGCTAGTCAAGATCCCACTGAATGGCAGCACAGCCTTTTGGGGAATCAGACAGTCCTCCCAGTTTGGTGTCATCACCCAACTTGCTGAGGGTACATTCAGTCCCCTCATCCAGGTCGTTGATGAAGATGTTGAACAAGACTGGCCCCAGAACCGATCTCTGTGGAACTCCACTGGCCACAGGCCTCCAACTCAATTCTGTGCCATTGATCACCACCCTCTGGGCTCTGTCATTCAGCCAGCTCTTGATCCACCTCACTGTCCACTCATTCAAGCCACACTGCCTGACCTTTCTGATGAGGATGTTATGGGAGACAGTGTCAAAACTGACAGACCTTGGAGGACAGGGTGAACAAGCAGTCACCCTTCAGGTATGCATACTGATGAAACCTTACAGACTTGTGAAGTTTTCTTTATAGACCAAGAAAAAAAACCTCTCCACAATCATATATGATATGACAGGTAAAGAAAGAGGAAGAAAGCAGATACTGGGCTTACCAGAAACCTTTAGGGATGCAGCCAGCACAGAGAGAAAAATGAAAACAAGAAGAGCTGTCTAGGAGGCTTCAAAAAACTTCTTTATTTAAAAAAAAACAAACAAAGAACAAAGAACAAGCAAGAGGGATGAGATATTTACATAGTCTGATACAGCTTAAATAATATAGATGGAGGATAATAGACTGTGGGGTTCAGCTTAGGTTTGCATAGAATTATGGAATCATTTCAGCTGGAAGAAGCCTTCAAGATTGAGCCCAGCCTTTGTCCCAGCCCTATCAACCACTAGACCATTTCCCTAAGTGCAACATCCAACCGTCTCTTAAACACTTCCAGGGACAGTGATTCCACCGCCTCCCTGGGCAGCCCGTTCCAATGCCTGACAACCCTTTCAGCATCTTCCTCATATCCATCCTGAACCTCCCCTGACAAAACTTGAGACCATTTCCTCTTGATCTATTGCTTGTCATTAGGGGGAACAGACCGACTCCCGCCTTGCTACAACTTCCTTTCAGATCCTTACACGATCCATCCCATCGGGGCAGCAGGGGTAATGCAGTAATGCCTCATGCTGTTTGGTTTCATGGAAGACTCAGTAGGAGAAATCATATTGTGTCCCAGGTGACAACCTCACTGTTAAGAGCAAATCATTGGAATATTGAGCTATCTCTAGTGTTCCTGACTAGTTACACTTCACCAGTCAGGCTGTCACTTTGGGAAGCTGGATCCATGGAAATCTTCCTTGCTGAAATAATGATAATTTACTCAGAATTTTTACTTGGATATTTTCCTTCATTATTTCCTTCCTTCATTTCTTTCAGTAATATAATTCCAAAAGATGGGTGGGGTTGCCCTGAGCCTCTGGTTTACTTACCTGTTTGTGGATTAGGCTGAGGAACTATTCTTTTAATCCTCTGTGGGAACTGGGTTTGACCTTCACGAATACTAGGAAGTGTTTCAGTTTGTGCAGCCTGTCACTGCCATTTGTATTTTGATCCTGATTTCTTCACTTTTCTCACCCATTAAAGCCTTCAAACTTTCTTAGACAGTTTTACCATATGCTGCTTTTATTTTTCCCTAAAAAAACATGGATGTTTTCTTCTTTTATTGTACCCTTTCCAACTACAAACATTTGTTCTTCTAGGACTGTCTTGATTTACATTTTTTTTCACAGTAAATGCACTGGCTTAAGTTTCCACCCATGACAGATCCTTCTGGGAACGTGTTGGTATTCTGTTCCTGCATGCAGAAATGTTACAGCTTGGTTAGTGGAATGGTTGCTTGGTTTTGTCAGCTGCACTGATGTGCAATCACTTATTCACTTATCTATAGAGAAACAAGAATGTGATAACAGCGTCCTCCCTCATACAGAAAAAATATCTTATATCTGGGCTTTTGAGATCAACTAAATCTCAGATTTCTCTTGTTTATGAGGCGATCTGGCTGTACAAGCTTTCTTTGTAAAACTCTTCTGTCTGTGAAACAGTGAAGCACCTAAATTTCAAAACCTCTTGAAAACCTTTCTTAAGGTATGTACTGGCCTGGCAGATGAAAGGAGTCCGAAAAAGGATCACAAAGACGATTAAATGCTGAAAGAGTTGTGACTGTTTAGCCTGGAGAAGAGAAGGATCAGGGAGATCATATCAATAGGCATAAGTACCTGATGGAGAGAGTCAAGAAGATGAAGCCAGGCTCTGCTCAATGGTGCCCAGTGCCAGAGGCAACAAGCACAAACTGAAACACAGGAGATTCCCTCTGACCATCAGGAAATGCTTCTTTTAAGGTGCAGGTGACCGAGCACTGGCACAGGCTGCCCAGGGAGGTGGTGGAGTCTCTGTCCTTGGAGATAGTCAAAAGCCATCTATCTGCACATGATCCTGGGTAACTGGCTCTGGTTAGCCCTGCTTGAGCAGGGGAGTTGGACCAGATAACCTCTAGGGGTGCTTTCTGATCTCAGCCATTCTGTGATTCTCTACCTCTTGTAACTTCTGTCCTCCACTAACTGTGGACCCCTTCCTATCTTCTAGCACTACTCCACATTCACTAGGCTCTTTCCATACTGCCACAAGTTCTATTTTCATGGCAAGGACTGTAGCACAGCATGGCAGGGCAGGCATCTTTGTCAGAAGAAAAGAGCTCCAGATACATCCTCAACTACTGCAAATTGCATAGCTCCATGATCCTAACAGTTCACGCTACCTGACACCTTCATGTCAAGTCCTTGACCACTGTCTCTCACATATGGTAGACTGATCAGTCAGAAATGAAAAGTATGTGATTGCTCTTGAACCTGTCTGCATTCAAGAACAATCTAATACAAGACAATTGGTAGGAGGGCTAGGATATGTTATTATGATACTAGTGAGCACTCTCTGACCTATGTGGAACAAGCAGTGGTCCTGGTACTCAAGCACAAATCAGTCACCCTGTTCCATTTCCCTACTTTTGTTTACCTCCTGCAGTCCTCTGCAATTGTCCAAAGGGAAACAAAATACTAACAAGGTCTCATTGACTTGAATGACCTTCAGAAGTTTCCAAGGTGTGCTTTTTGGAATGCAAGTCTTTATATCTCTCCAGAAGACCCTGCATAGTTCTCAGTAGTTTCCAGGAATTAGGTGAATCTGTTACCAGCTCCTGGATGTACAGGTAATGAGCAAACCTGAAATCGTTTCAGGTGCTGTTCTGGAATGAGCGATGTCTTGTCTGTTGGGCTGGAGAGGTTTCCCATTCTGAGCTGTGACAACATCAGTGTCCTTAAGGGCATTTCTTTTTATTCAGCTGAGTAATGGAACTGGAGCATGTAGCGGTGGTGGTGGAGGAGGCAGGGTTCCAATCTGATTTCCAGGCGTAGAGTCGAAGACACAGGGTAAGGATGACATTCAAGAATAAATGAAGCATAAGAAATGAATTTGTTCTTGAGCCGAAGATTTCTAATGAACATACAGCAGATAACATAATTGCTATATAATAGGCTAAATTGTGGGAAAACTGGTAATTCAACATGATTACAAAGTGGATTAAACCAAGTTAAAATAATTGGAAGTAACCTTCATTTTTCATTTGAGACAATTGCAAGAAATCTAAAAGTCCCTTTATCTGAGCTGACAGCACAGATGAAGGCAGCCTGCTTACCTGGCAATATCCATGCCTCAAAGAAAAACAAAAATGACAGCTGCTCAGAAATTTCTCAGGAAGGACCATGGGCTTTCGAAGAACTGTTTTGATCCAGAGGCATCTGGATGGATGAGAGATAGTCCAGATGGTGAAAGAGGTAGGCAGACCTCGGAGCAGTCTAAACAAACACAGCAGTGTGATCCTGAGAAGAGTATCTTGTGGGGAAGTTGGAGATGACAGCTGTGCCAATTTGTCTCATTCTCTGTATGTTCAAAAAAGCAGAACTCTGTACATTCTTTTTAGTAGAGAGAACTGCTGGAGATGAAGATCCTTTGTGATTTTTCCTTTTAATATCAACTAATCTGTACCACGGTGCCACACTTACATACCACACAAACCTTTTGCGTTAGTGGGGACAAAACTGACGCCTGCATTCAATTTAGTCCCACAACCTGTGCAGGTGGCACATCACTGTAGAAAAAGGAATATTTGCATTAGGATCATGACTGCAGTTTTACAGACAAATTAGAATTTGCTTTATGCCTTACAATATAGATGGCTCACACATTTTGCTGAGCCTAGCAAATGCGTTCCTGTGGAGATACCAAGCAAGCATGAATTACATAAATCCTGAAAGTTTTACCAGCCCATTTATCCAGGTGATCTGGGAACTTGGAATCTTCATCCAGCTGAGATACGACAAGTGTTTAATTTTGGGTAGCAGCAGGGGGAAATGTTTATCTCGTTAGTTACATGATTTTCCATGTAAGAGTTAAAATACTAACCAGAGTCACTATGCCTACTGTGACCTCTCACAGCATTCGCAGGACAGACACAGTCATGGAGGGAGGATTTGGGAATGGATAACACTGGGAGTTTTTAGCAGGTCATTCCCAAGTAATAAACCCCAGTTGGCTCTGTTGCTAGGGAGGGCATAATATTTTCATCCTTACGCCGACACCTCTACACTCAGGGGCTTTCCTCTTGCGTAATACAACTCTTGTTGCTGAAAGAAATATTGGGAGCCAATCTGGCCTCAATGAGGGATCAGCTTAATCTGAAGTGGCCTTTTGCCAAAACACAGAAGAAAGACGGGTCCTGAAAGGTCCTGTAGATCACATCAGTCATGAAAATGGAATTGAACATTCTGAGATTAATGAGGGGAATGGGTAAAAATAGAGAGCTTTTAATAGCCTTAATATTGCTATTATCAGGTGGCTCAGTTCAAGCAAATTATACATCAGAGCAAAAATCACTCTTGTCCACTTCCAGAGTTTCTGGCAGCAGTGTCTCGGTGTTGTTGGAAGCAAAGCAAGCATTGGCCTGGGGAGAACCCAGTGAAAGAACTACAGGAGTCTATTTCTACATCAGAAAAAAACAGCAAGCATCCAGTATTGAAAACCTGTTTTCAAACCAGAAAAGGTGAAGATTCTTGTTATAACTTGCCACAGCATGTCTTCCTTGAGATCTTCAGGGATGACATCTAGTTCCTAGGTAGCAATTTTGATGCAAAATAACAATGATGGTTTGTTTAAGATCTTGGACGTGTTTGGACTGGTTCTTAGTCTAATCAAAATGAATGATTGTCAGAGTTTGCTGTGTGAATATGCTGTTGGTTCATGGAGCTGTACTTACAGGTACCTAAAATGCCACGACATCCTTCAGAAAGTGTTGCAAAAAGACACTTTTGGAAAATCTAACAATTATAGGCAAATGTACGTGCCCCGTGGGCTGCTGAACACAATCATGACACTAGCATGTAAGTAGAAGCTCATTTAAATGAAGGCCAATAGACACCTCTCCAGAAGGCTATTAGTAAAAGGCAGAAGCACTCAACATGTCAGCTACTGCTAAAGAGCTGCTTCATTTTCATAACAGCAACTGCAAAAAGCAATGCATGTAAAAACATGAGCGAGCTACTTATAAAGTGAGAACAGCAATAGCAAACCAGCTTGACAGGAAGCAGCAGAAGAAAGACCAAAACAAGCTTCATGAGTGCAAAACAGGTAAAGAGACAAGCAGTCCCTAAAGAATACCCTGTGCTCTGTATAAAGCACTTAAGCAGGCCACCAGGAATGCCTGGAAGGTGTATAGTCTGCTTGCCACTTTCTGCTGGTCTTGCATGGAAGATTGCTGCAGGTGCAGAGACATACAGGCTGGTTTCATGCATGTGTTACTAGCTTGGGTACCAGACAGTATGAACATAGCTACATGGCTTTGAGAATCAAAGCCCAGAGACAACACAAACACCTTCTCATGTCTCTGAATCCAAGTCAATAACCTGAACCTGTCAAGTTACAGAATCACAGAATCTTAAGGCTTGGAAGGGACCTTGAGAGATCTAGTCCAACCGCTCTGCCAGAGCAGGACCACCTAGAGTAGGTCACACAGGAACTCATCCAGGTAAATTCAAATAGATTTCTACACCTAGCTTACACAGATGTGCCTACACCACACTCCAGCTGCAATAAGGAACAGAGTGCTATAAGGAGCCCAGCAATACAATGCTGACGTGCTTTGTCATAGAGCTGACACGCATGATTCGATGATGCCCTTCCATTTATGGACTGTCTCTGTGGAGTAAGGCAGTAAGCTGCCACATGGCAGCTTAGGTGCTGGTAGATCTCATTAGTTTGGAGGCAAGCCATACTCACAGAGCACAGTAACTGCCACCGGTAACTTTTCCAGAATTACATGTGTGATGCACGTCACCCTAACTGCAGTATGATTGCTGTGCCACTAGCCATGAAGAGGGTAACTATAGTGAGCAGCTGGATTTCTTTGAATTATCTTAATTGTACTGAATGCCTTGATCTGTTAAAAATATTACTCAGTGAAAAAGAAATGTGTTCTCCAATAAAAGAAAGTGTGTTGCTATAAACATTCCAAAACATCTGAATGTGTAGAGAAGTATTACAGGAAGAGCAGGAAGAAAATAGTTTTACTTATCTGCATAGGCAAGGAACAGTGAAAAGTCTAAGCAACAAACAGCCTTCACAAATTAAGAACATCCCAGAAATATATCCATTCAATGCAGACCACATACTTTTTGGTGAGGTGACAGGGAAAACCAGTAGGGTGACTAATAAAAAGTTTGACTTATTCTGAAGTAAACGCTGCTAGGAAATCCTCAGAGAAGTATCTTCTTACAACATCAAGAATTCTAACTAGGCCAAGCCCACATCAGCATCAAGCACAGTGAGACGATTGACAGACACATTTAGGACGCCATCAACATGACTTCCATAACAAGTGATAATATGGATACCATCTGGAAATCACAGAAAGGGAGTTGGATGTGGATGAGCTTCTGTCAAAGTTGAGCTCTGGTTTTTTCCTGCTATTTTTTTGTGCAAGTCCCTGACTGTGATTATTTTTATAAAGTAAAAATTCTCTTGCTTGTACCTAGTCTGAGCGTAGTTACAAGTGGAGAAGTTCTGAGAGGTAAGGGCTTTGAGGGTGGGAGTGTTTAGTTCTGTGAGGTTGGAGGAAAGGTTTTAAGCTGACTGGCTTTGGCATCATTTATCGTGATGGATCCTAACAATTTTTAAATGCCTTAAACAGCAGAAAAGCTGTGGAAAAGCTGTGAGGTCCAGAATCTATTGCAGGTTGTTCTTCTGATAGAGTATACGTCAGTAACTTGTACTCCCACAAGCCATCCAAGTGCTTAACTCAGCTGAAGACAGGTCATTCCTGCCCTGCCCGGTGGCATGTGCATGAACTTCCTTTTAAGTCTGGAACACCTGCATGTTTTCATTGGACGTAGCTCTGCTTTGTAACACTGAGATAAGAGTCTAATCCCTTTAAAGAAGAACAACTCCAAATTCTTACAAGCCCCTCGAAACTCACTGTCTTTCTGTGAGCAAAAAAAGGGATCCTGCAAGCTGTAATTGGGGCAATCTCCAAGTTATCATAATTACTTGTTGTCTAAAGCTAGTAATAAGCTCTACTTCTTGTTAGGACTGAAATGGTTGTAAAATAAGTAGCTGTTGAGGCCTGCAATGTAGTAAATTTGTGCTCTTGGATTTTCATAAACTCAGCTCTTAATTAACCTCTTTGTCAAAAGGCGTTTGCACTGGGTAAGGGAACTGTGAACTGGTCAGCTGATGGTAACGGAGGGCAGGCCAGGCAGCTGGCCCGATGTGCAACACACATCACAAGCTAAAGCTATAGTCACAATCACAAGCTATCTGAGACCATGTTTCAACAAACTAGGGAGTCATAAATTAATACCGTGCTTAAAACTGAAGTGTTATCACTGTGGGAACCAGGATGTCTCCAGAAGCCTGTTTATATTTAGCTGAATTGCCAGTGTGCTGAGAAATTCATCGGAAGAGCTTTGCTGTAAACAGCAGGTTTGTAGCTGGGGGGATAGTGTCAGGGCATACAGCTCATTAAGGGAATCAGCTCCTGGCTCCAACCAGCTGCAGACATGTCCCAGCAGCTCCTAGCTGAACAAGACATGGAGGAGAGGATTTTGGGAACCACTCCAAACACAGATAGCCAATCAAGTCTTTAGCTGCTCTGTTTCTTTTTGTTTTCCAAATCTACTCGCTGGTTTCTTAATTTAATTCACTTCTCATCTGGTCATCTGGCAAACGTCACCTTGTTTGGAAAACACTTTCAGCCTACCCTGGCAGTAGTTCAGGTGGTCTGACTTCAGAGGAGAGCAATATAACAAGCTTCCACTTAATTGCACCTATGGTATAAAGCCCCACATGCTTAAATTAGAGTCTTTCCTGCTGCCTTCTGGAAGAAAGTTGTGCAAGGAGAACTTGTGAAAGAAGAAGAGTTGCCTTCTAAGCAGGTCAAACTAGGAGAGAAGCCAGCCTAATACTGGCTAAATAAAACATGACACATTAAAAAAAATAAATAAAAGAGGTGGAAATTTGAAAACTGTAACAAGGAGCAAGAAAATCTGTCAGCAGTGCAATGACGTTGCAATGAAGACAGCAACAAATTGGGGCAGCTTTAAAGAATCATGGAACCAAGATAAAGGTTTTCAAAACTGAGGAATAAGATGATCTGGTAACTTTTTCCAGGTTACTAGAAACTTGAAGTTCTTATGAAAAAAGCTCAACTTGTTCACTTTAGATTTCAACCAAATGCTCACATTTGATTCTTGTGTCTAAACCACAGTGGAATGAATACTATAATAACAGAAGGAGAAGTTAAAAAAGAGGCATGGAAGGGCTGAGGAGTGCTTTGCTTTACTGAAAATAGGTCTCCAGAGTAAAACAGCAGCAGATCAACTTGGCACCACATGAGCTGAGACATCTGTCTCTCATACTGACTCTGTTCTCTGTGTAGGTGGGAGTCAGACCGAGCCTCCCTGGGGACAGGAAGAGGATCTTACATCTTCCAGTCTAAGGGTGTCAAGCTAGTGGGTCACTTATAGTCAAAAATACTGGGAATTTCCTCACATGCCCAGGAAATATACAGGAAGACATCTAGGGAAGAGAGAGCAGATTCTTACAGAAGGCTGACAGGAAGCAATTACTTGGTGAACAAGCTACGCCTTGGATGGGGATGCTGCTCAGTGTGTTTAGCAAGTTAAATTCTTTCAAGGAAATACAAGTAGAAACAGATTGGTCTTATTGAAAATGTTGAAAAAGGAAGAAGGACTGGACTCTGTTCTTCATGGGTCAGAAAAAAAGTGACTTGGCTGGAAGAGGCAAGTGAGTTACTGAAGTGTAAGTAGGAATGGACATGCCTAAAGAGGGATAGTGTCCCATTTCCACTTTGACCACCAAGGAAGGGATTTCTCGGATTGTGCTGTACTTGTCCTGCTTGACCTGTATGGACAACACACAGAGATGCTTTTGATTTAAGAACTAGTAAGCAAACAGTGGATCTGAAGATGCACAGGAGAAGTCTGACTTCATCACTTGGTTGGAATTTTGAAACACTTATAAAATGTGAACTAATGAACAGTGCAGATGTGACCCGGTCCTCATGGTTGAAACTTTCAAGTTCAGCAGTAAACTAGAAGATCACAAGGAGTGTATAGACAGGAGACTTTAAAAGGTGAATACAAAGATGAGAGAGGAAGCTAAATCTGCTCAGATTCAACATTCCCTGAGCAGACATCTGCTTTGGCATTGGGCTCTTTGGACTCAATGGAGAGCAACAGATGCTTCTGGGCATGACTCATCCTGTTTGAAATCTCGTATTTGTACTAAATCAAACAAACTGTAATTTGAAATTGCCAGTTTCTCTTCATGGACTGTAGAGGGTAGGCAGAGTGATTGGCTCAGCTGTAAATGCTTCTGACATAGCTGTATAGAACCAAGTTAGAAGATGAAGTGGACATTGGACCAGAAGATCTCTAGAGGTCCCTTCCAGCCTTAACCATCTTGTGATCCTGTGGAGCCCAAGCAAGTTGCCACCACGTGAAACTGGAGCAGCCAAAGGCAGATGCCCCTCAGGGCATGTGCCCGAACTACCTGTAAGTCCATAGGATTTCATAGGATTTGAAATGAAAAAAGGATAGTCATGATGGGCCAGTGATATTGTCACTCCATTTACTCATCTGGGTAAAAAAATGCAAGCTTTGACAAGATAGCACATGCAGAGGCTCATTAAGAGATTGTCAGAAAGAAAAAATGAAAACTTACTGAAGGGCTGGTCCTGTTACAGATAACCCAAGTCTTGTTAAGATATTGATCTGTGTGCTACCAGCCATCTTCAAGAAGAGGTGGACTGAAACTCTGGCTCTCAGGAACTGAATGAACAACTTTTTACATGATGAGAGTTAGACCAACAGATGATGAACTGATGTCCAAGCTGCCGAGGAACGTGAAGTGCCTTGGGCTGCAGGGAATAAATGTGCAGCTGTCACAGGAAAAGGGAAAGATGGAAGCCTGCATCAAAAATGGCATGTTTCTGAGGAAACTGTGATGGTCAAAGAAGCAACTGACTTGGAAAGGGTCACTTTGTTTCCCTGGAAGTCTCATTATGGCACTAATTTCTGGAAATAGATCAGCTCAGAGGAGTAAGCATAGTAATCTCCAAGCTGTTTATGAGTCAGAGATTAAAGTGGGTTGGTAAGGTGTGAAGAAGTAGGGAGGTGTGAGGAAAAGAAAGTGCTCCTCTGTGACTGCTGTCAGATACAGCATCTAACTGCCCATAGGTTGATTGCATTACAGAGGGAATGTAATACCCTTTGTAACCATTGTAGGATTTGGTTTTGAGTTTTCTTTAGGTTTGTGTCTTAATGCCTGAGCCCTTGAGGAGAACTTGGACATACTGTGGACAAATTCCCATCCCCCCCAAAAAAGTCCTTAAAGTGTCCTACATACTTTTAATAAACTTGGCAAAAAAAAAAAAAACCCTCAAAAGTAATCTTCTCATGTGTCCAAAACACTGCTAAGCACCAGCAAGTAGCTTGGACAGACAGACATACATGAAAGGAAAGTGTCTGTATTGCTTTACATGGTCTTTCCTTTTCGAACACTTTCAGTCCTCAGGATTTTACTAGTCCACCTGAGGAAAATATTTAGGACTGCAATGACAATGAATAAAGAATTTGTTTCTCTAATTCCCCCACACCACCAAATGCACCTGCCATACTTGAGTGCTACTGTACTACTACACAGCTATAGCTCAAGAGCCTAGCTACTCTGGGCTGCAAGGTGAGATATGCATTCATGTCCACAACACAGTTTTCCCTCCAGTGGTTAGCATTCCTTTCCAATTCATGTCCCAAAAATGTACATTTGCTATGCAGTTAAATTTTGTTAACCAAGCCAGGAATGTGGCTAACAGGAAATTGAGGAGGGGACAAGAAGGAAAATCAAAACATCAAAATTCTTGATGATTGTTGAAAGTACTCTTTGTCCTACTTCAAAACAGAGAGAAAGATGAATGCATTAGATTGGCATTGCCATTTTATATTCAACCTCTTTATTACTTTCTTGACACATTCCATTCACAAGGGATCTGATTCTCCACTTTGCTATCCAGCTTTAAATCTGGTAATCATGGAAGGTAAAACCTCTGTCTTTCACTGTGCTGAACGAAGCAAGACAGCTGATGTGGCAAGAAAGCAGGTGCTCTAACAGACCTGTTTACTTGAATATTTTGAGTTAGTCCTATTTAGAATCATAGAATGGTAGGGGTTGGAAGGGACCTTTAGAGATCATCTAGTCCAACTCCCCTGTAGAAGCAGGGTCACCTAGATCAGGTCGCATAGGAATGTGTCCAGGCAGGTCTTGAAGACCTCCAAGGAAGGAGACTCCACATCCTCCCTGGGCAGCCTGTGCCAGGGCTCCCTCACCTGAACAGTAAAATAGCTTTTTCTTATGTTTAAATGGAACCTTTTGTGTTCCAGCTGCTTCCCATTACCCCTTGTCCTGTTGCTAGCTACAATAGAAAAAAGGAATGTCCCAACCTCCTGACACCCACCCTTTAGATATTTGTAAATATTAATGAGATCCCCCTTCAGTCTCCTCCAGACTAAACAGCCCCAGTTCCCACAGCCTTTCCTCATAAGGAAGATGTTCCAGTCCCCTGATCATCTTGGTGGCCCTGCGCTGGACTCTCTCCAGAAGTTTTCTGTCCCTCTTGAGCTATTTAATTCCTTAGTTCCTCACAAAAGTATTTCCTCACGTTCCTCGCCAAAAGAAGTGTTCACAGCAGCCATCACTGCCCCAAAAGAGCTCACAGGCTTTGGCTGCTGATCAGCACTTCCAAGTCCCATGTGTAAGATGAATTAAAGAACAGCAGTAAATATCACAGCATGACAGATAGGATCCTGGAGTAAGTCTCAGAAGCGTGCAGTCCTGTGCACAGCATCAGCAAAGATGTGATGTGGACACTGATCACTTTAAAATAACGTATCTTGCAATGTCTCCAGAATATCTGACCCTACCCTGAACAAGCACAGTGTTTCCAGGCCTGGTGTTTGGTGCACCCCACTCTAAATCAAGCAAACACAATAAAAAAATCAATATTCAAGACAGGCTTTGTTGGCAAAATCATTGCAGCAGGAGCTCACAGCCTCCCAGAAACTATAAAAGCAAAAACTCTGAAATTAAAAGCAGTCTATTTTTAAGAATCTCCATTATTTAGCTGGTTTGCCTTGTCCCAAAGCATAGTTCCAAGTTTGGTAGTTCTCCTTCCAGGTTTTGCTGTGATTCTGTCACCAATTACGTGCACTACGGGTGCCAGACCACATTTATGCATTCTCAGCATCCCAACCCTTTTCAGCTTCTGAAAGTGGGGCCTGTCCCCTTCTCACCCATAATCACTGCGGGGCCACCAGCTTCCTTCCTTGTGGCTGAACTGAGATTTAATACTCCATCCCCTCACCTCCAAACATGACTCCCTGTTCTAATTTTTATCCTCTGCTTTTTGCGCTGCCCAAAGTTGCTACAAGCTACCGACTCCCATCAGTTTATTTTTTAAACAACCAAAAAAGGGATAAGTAGGTACTTTAAATGGAGTGGCCCCAAATTTGACCCTCGAGTGAATTCTGCAAAGGTTAGACTGCATGACTATCGTAACGGCAGCTGCGGTGGCAGGAGCCTGGAAAGGCCAGCCCCGTGACCCATTTTCAATACACAATCAGTGATTCATGGCAGAAATCTCATTATGGATATTCATTTTCCTGAAGAAGTGCTGAGCAGCGGATAACAGGGTATCTTCAAATTCAATCCAGTTCAATAAACAGCACAAAATTAAAACAGTCACTGTCTGGGCTGCCTTGACCTATACTTAAGCCCCATGTATGATTAACAGATTAGAACATGAAAAAAAAAAGCAGCTTAATCTGTCCACAGCAGAGACAGTTTTATTCCCTTGTGTTGCAAATTGTTTTATCTCTAGATACTGCACAAAGCAAGCTCTGCCTGTACGTCTCAGCAGATGGTGTGGCTAGAGGAGCACTGAATTTCCAATCTATCCTGAAACCTGGGTATTTATGTTGTGTCTTTTTAATGGTAGTACTGCTTTCAGTTCTTGCAAAGAGCTATGTATTTGTTCTTTTTTATTACAGTAGTATTCCCAGCCAAGATTAACACAGACAAATGAATGTTGAAAAGCTCAGACACGGGAAAACTGCTCCCAGGCCATTCAGTTTAAAAGAAAAAGTGATGGCATCCAGACAGCCTGAATCCTCCTCTTAATGCCTTAACTGTTAGAACACTCCACTGTGTGGCTGTTACTTATCCACTTTGTATTAGGACATTTGAATACTAAATGTTCCTTACAATGAATTTAAATGAATTAATAAAGCTGGCAATCCCAACCTCAATTTGTGGAGTCTCCTTCCTTGGAGGTCTTCAAGACCTGCCTGGACATGTTCCTATGTGACCTGACCTAGGTGAACCTGCTTCTGCAGGGGGGTTGGACTAGATGATCTCTGGAGGTTCCTTCTAACCCCTGCCATTCTATGATTCTATGATGACCCTTTCATTTTTTTTTGCAAGGCTGCATAGCTGTATGATTACACCACTGCACTTAAAAGTAGCTACAGTACAGTAGATTAATACAAGGCTTAATCCAACAGAATGTAAATGGAGTTCTTTTGGTGTGGCAGGAGCATGTTTCACTTTTGGCAGAAGCAGCGAGGTGAGAGTGTTCAGCCTTTTGCAGGATGAAGCCATGATATACTTGCAATATTGCATACACTGCCTATAGCACTGGTGCCAAAGAATATCAGGCACGCCTTGAGACCACGCTTAGGTGCCTGGAATATCACCACACAGTCTTTGGCACTTAAATAACTAGAACATCACCAGCATCATTTGCATTTCGTAACTGAAAGTCACTTAAATATAGGGGCATGTCAGAATAACAATGAGGCACTCTGGCATATTCATATATTTTTAAACATACAAAAAAAAATCCCATTAAATCATCCTGCTGTACCAAGTGATGTTTTGCAGTCAACTCTGATACCCTCCCGGCTTCATTTATACCACCTACTTTTACCAGATGTTTTCTGCCATAGGCCTGAACAAATTAGGAAGCTGCTGGCACAGGGGATTTTTCAAATTGAGCATTGAGATTTGAATTTAATAATTCTTTTAAATGACAAATGTGACACCCTCAACCCCCTGCACGGGCTCACAAGCTACATGGCCAAATCAAACTTGCCTTGGGTACAAAATCCCAACGACAATCAGCCTCCACGGGCTGTAAAAGTGATGTGGGCTAATGAGTGCCACAACGGGGCGATGGTACATCCCCTGCAGCTGCTGAGGCACGGGCTTATGAGAGAAGAGAAGAGAAGAGAAGAGAAGAGAAGAGAAGAGAAGAGAAGAGAAGAGAAGAGAAGAGAAGAGAAGAGAAGAGAAGAGAAGAGAAGAGAAGAGAAGAGAACTGGCCTAGGAACAGGTTTATATATCAAATGGCTGCCTTTCAATAGGCTTTCATGCAAGTTTCCTCTGTTGATATTTCAGAAATGAGCCAGGTGATCCATGCATGATCCAGTTTTAAAAAGGAGAGTTACCCCACCTGCAATGTTACCAAGAGCAAGGATAGTCATCTGAGATGATTTAATTAATTTCATTTGATCAGAGATGATTAATCATTAATCCTTTGTTGCAATTTTCCACTTAACTGATGTTTGAGCAGCTGGCTTTGTTGTGTTAAAGGTTTCTTTCTAATAGTAAGAGACTTCTACTAAAACAATGGCAACATGTTTTTAAGACCACTCAGAGTGCTAAGGCTGTGCTGAGAATTTAAAAACCTGTCTGTATGTGTCATACTGTTTTTCTGGAGAAAGATACCAGAACAGCAGAGTCTGTAATGTGGAAAATGGTGAGCACTTTTTCAGTTGCTTGCTTAAAAATAACTGCATTTTTAGTGACCTACTTCAAATTCAAGTGGCCTTGAGTCTCATACCTGACTGATCTGGAAATCTTGGAGGTTGGAGTGTGTAAAATTCCTGAAAAAATAATCCATTGAGTCTAAGATGTTTGATATTTGAAGAAAGACTGACCTTCCAGACTCTCCAAAACAGAAAATCATAGGAAAACATCCCAATGCCAACAGCTAAGTGTCCCAGTTGCTCTCCAGTTCCCCTTGAAGCAGCAGAAAACATTGTTTGTGATGAGCTCTTTGTTTGCAGTGCAAGACTCTGCCCTTCCAGAGTCCCTAGGGCCGAGGAAAAAGTAGCTGAGCCTCCAGCTTTCCCCCACCTTTTATTTTCACTCCTGTAGTATTATTGCTGAAGAGACATCCATGCTCATGTTGTTTTCCTTTTGATTAATGTTAACAAGGGATGGGACAGCTTTGTGCATGCCACGTGTAAAAGGCACATGTCTATCAACAGCCCAGCAGTGTCAACAGCCAAAGAGATGCAGCCAGAGACTAGCAGTAGGGCCACAAAGCCTCAGCATCCTTTAGACCTGTCAAATTTGCTGTGAATATGCAGAACTGATAGGTTCCCATAATCACCCTGTGTATGTCCAGCAAGCATTACTCTAACTAACCACTTTAAGTTTGTCCAAGATGCCTGGACAGGCAATGGTGCTGGCCACCAGAAGCTCAAAGCTTACAAAAGCTCAGGGTACATCAGCAGTGCTCCAGGCATTGCTGCAGGGAGGTCTCAGGCTGCACAGAGGCATTTTTAGAGTTGAATACTGTAAAGTTGTGGGAGGAGAAAAAAATGCTGTCAGTGAGGCCAATGATAGGAGAGTGTAGGTAAGAAAATTTCCCCCAAATATAACATGATCCTAAGTATTTTCATAAAGGGAGTCTCTGAAATATTCTATGCCCCTGCAATAACCTAGAGATTTAAGACTGTGTGTGCTGTTAATTAAGGGTTAATGAGTCCTACTGAAACTATTTTGCTAATGTTTGTATTATTAAGGCTGTGTGGCAGTAAGGTGAGAATAAGAGAAATAATCCCATCGTCACAACAAAAATTAAAAGGAGCTCTGTTACTGGTTCTGAGTTTGTGATTCAATAAAGAACAGTTCAGCTATGTTTCACATTCACTCAGTAAAGTTCTCTGTCCCTAGTCTAGACTTCTTGATCAAACTAGAAGTTATTTTTTAGAGTTTATATAAGGAAGGGTAACCTTGGTGTTAACGGAATGATTTTGATGTTGAGTTTCCTGTACTGACCATAGGATAGTAAAAAAAAATAAAAATCAAGGCTAGGCTTTCAATTATGCTTTAATTAGTTTTATTGCAACTTCATATAGTATGGTGACATCTTTTCTTGATTTAACTTTATTGTATTTCAACCTTTACGTGTAGCTTTCTACCTCAGAAACACACCATAAATCACATTTCTGTTGATAGGTAACAAGAGTAATGTAAGTACATCACTCTACCAAACTGAAACCATAGCTGGTTTGGGTTGATAAGCTTGTGATTCTTGAAGCCACAGCCGGAGTCACCTTCCGAGGATGTTGCTCCTGGACTGATGTGGTCTGACACAGAAAGGGACAAGGGATAAAGCTGACAGACTTCAGACTGTTATAAATGAGAGACTGAGAAAATGACTTCTTTTATTCTGGAACTCCAAAATTACGCATCTTAAAATGATAACAGGCAACAATCCAGTTTGATTGGCAAATTAATTGGCATTGAAATATCAGCCATGTGCTGTTTGATCTGGTCTGGGGTTTTCCCCAAACTGAAACAGAAAAACCTGTTTTGAACTTTAAAATCCTTTCACACCTTTAATTTCCTGTAAATACTGTTAAAGATGGTTTGGATTACAGTGGAAACTTGCGCATTTTTTTCAGCTCAGAAGCTATCTACTTACCTTCTGATTGCTGATGAGACTACAGGTGATTGACAAAAGTCCATCAGATGAAAGCTTGACACATGTCACTATAATCTATTACACATATTGTTTTAATTTTCTTGACTGTCATCTCGTTCAGTGTCAGCAGAAATTGAGACAGCCAACATTTAGCAAAGCCACCGAGTTTGGTGTTGACGGCAGTTTTACTTTCACCACGAGTCATTTGGAGGCATCACTAATTAAACCAGAAAAGATGTTAAACACTTTCTATTTGAGTGCATTACTAGGCAGAGGGAATCGTGGTAGAGGCAGCAAAACTCTATCCTGCAACATGGGGGTGGAACTCAGATCACAGTGAGCTCTTATTTGGGCCACTTAGGGAAGGAAAACAGGGTCTCCTAACACAAACACAGATAACTTTAATTACTTTGTTTTTCCAGGAGCCCTTTAAAGAGAGCCTACTTTCTTTTTAAGGACTCACATAGGATAAAGATAAATTAACCAAGTAAACAGACACGGGATATCTTAAATCCCAGACAAAACATTTAAGCAAACTTATCTATTTGACTTCCCTGAAAAGGAAGGAAGAAAGCCTGAAGGAATACTGTCAGGCTTCCTAGAGGAAAAGGGATGGCACCGAGCAATCCCGAGGCATCATCTGGACACTCAAAGCCAGTAAGCTACTGTGAAAATCACTGTGGTGATTTAGATTTCCCTACAAAACCTTCCTGTCAGTACCATACAATGTGTTCATCAAAGCCCAAGATACTCCTAGGTGGAAAGAGTCCATGCTGTAAATTAGAAGTGTTTCAGAAGATGACAAAAAATAGATCAAGCAAGAAGGAACTGAGACTAAAGAGTTTCCCACAGCACTGGGTATGGCTGGATTGATTGACTGTTACCTTTGATGACTGTCATTAAGTCACAACACCAGGGCCCAGGACAGCTGGAAGAGGGCCATATACTCCTGACCATGTCTGTGTATTCAGGACATATCCCTCAGGAGATGACTCAAACCAGAGCCTCAAACGAGGCTCAAGTGTTCATCAGGTGACAACCTGCAATGGCTGAGTTACTCAGGACACAAAGCACTACCGCTGCAAAGAAATGCCTTTATTTCAAGACACATTGTAGACTGTGAGCTTGGGTGAAAACCAGTAGGAAGCCTTTCCACCAAGACTGGTAGATAAAACCCCAAAACAGATGAAATGTGAAGAGGCTGTTTAGGTACCTGGTTTTGCTTGGCTTGGAAGCAATCATGACTCTTCATGGCAGAGAAATTATGTGAATCAGTCCTGATTATCAAGAGGACACCCCATTCCCTTTGCAAAACAGCTGTGTGTGCATCAAGGAGACTCAGGGAAGACACATCCCTGCCACGTATTTGTTGTGCTTGCTCTGGGGATATGAGGGTGTGGACAACGCACTAACCCGCTGTATGTTTCCACTCTTTTAGCAATTATTAGTGAGTACAGGTGGGAGAGCACAGTCCTTACAGCAGTCAGTCAGCTTAGATGTAGATGGGTGCCCAGTACACCCCTCAAAGTGACTTCTTGCAGAAATGAAAGGCAAGAGTGCAGAAAACTTTCAGTTACCAAGTGTCAGGCTCCTGTGGACACCCACAGACACCACTGTTCCTGCCCAGCCCACCCCGGGACCCTCAACCTGCCCACAGCCCAGGACCTCATTTCAGCCCAGACTGGGACCATTGGTCAGGAAAGGTCCAGATCAAAGCCACCTTGTTTGAGGTAACTTAACTTTGTCAGAACTCTGATGGAGGCAGCTGTGGCTACTATTTCAAATACTTAAAATATTAGAAAATTGAGTAAATTCTTCTGCCTTACTAGTAGTCTTGTTTTCAGGGGCTGCTTCCCAAGGGCAGGTTGATAGGGAAATCACACACGCACTAAAAATCCCCAAACAGTAAAATGAAAAAGTATGGCAATTTGTCAAAACAAGATGTAAAACAGCAGCTTCTTTCCATTTCACCCCAGTACCAAACCAAACGTGAACAGTACTCTGTAGCTTGTACCTGGGCACCTGATTCAGCCTCGGATGGGTCAATGTGCTTCCCTGGAGGTTGGATGACCGCACCATCCAGAAAGAGGATAAACAAACCTCCTGCTCATAGAAGACTGAGGACAGTCAAGGAAAGACAAAAGAAAAAGACAACTACCAAACAAACAAAAATACACAGCACAGGACGCAACAATAAAGTTTCTTATGAGCATAGCAGAGGTGTGGGGAGGTCAAACACGTGGTAAAACCTTGCCTGATGAACCTTGTGGCCAGCAGGCTGGAGCAGCCTGATTTAACCTGGTCAGTCCTATCATCAGAAATACCTACATGCTCTTCTCTGTACAACCACATCCAGTAGCTAATAAACGATGTGGGAAACCTACTTGGACAAGAGGATAATTCCAGGAAGTGCAGAGATCAGATTTTCCCAGGACATTTCTATAGTCAATCCAAAGGTGATAGGTGGAACAAGCAGGAATTTGTCCTGGGAGAAGAACATGTGGAATACTGCAGAAACTGTGATGAGATCAGCTTCAAGTTTTCAGGCTGCATTAAGTTTGAGCTGCATGGTTGAAATTAATTTGCACAGGGGCTCTGCAACTGCATGTAACTTTTTGTTGCTTTTCTTCAGCTAGCACATCAGTTATCTCTCACTTGTGACTCAGCCACTACATCCTGTAATGACCTTTTACTTTGTGGTTTTCTTCTGTTCACACACTTGTTTGAAAACTTGGGTTTGTTGGTTTCTCTTCATTTTTCTAATAGGTACAGCAAGAGTAAATCTACTACGAGAGCAGAAAAGTGGATGATTTCCTGATTTTCCTCTAGTAAATTTTGTGAGACAAAATTTGTCCTAATCATTTTTATTTCTGCCAAGGCACTGATACATGACATATCCTTTACTTGTGTGACTCTCACCTAAGCTCTGTCCTGACGAGAAGCACAAGTAGCAGATGCCTGTCCTGGGACCGCAATACAGCAGCACCTTGTCCTCCTTCTGCAGCGTAAAGAAGCAAATCTCTCTTAACTCTGACAGCAACAAACTTGATAGAGTGAGTAAAATATCTGTGATAGTTGATGTGCGTGTCAGTGCAGTTGTCTCTGTCACATGAGTCTACACACATGTGGCCATGCATGGGCATCCTAACAGGCAATCTTCTGTTGTCCTCACAGACACATAACAGAGCTTATCGCTTCCAGTTTTTACTATAACAAACTCTATGCAGTCAAAGTTTATTTTAAATCTTAACTGTGAAGGTCTCCTTTTTAAACTAGTGATATCTAGCAGCTTATGATCAGCTCAGTTGGGCTCAGCTCCATCTGGACATGCCTTTACTCACAAAGACCTCTGTTTAGGAGCCACAAAATGAAATGGTGGCACTGCAAACCTCAGTGGGCTTGTCCTGCAGAGCCTGAGGAAGTATGGTTAGCCAGTGTGCAAGTTCTTTGTTGATAAAGGTTACAGTCAAGCCAAAATGGTTTTCATGTAGTGTTATATTTCACTAAATAAGTGCTAGACTGAAGTCACATAGTTATGCTATGATGCCTTTGGCCAGGTTTCGTAAAGCTTGTGGTGAAGGCCCAATGCAAGAGACTAGCAACAATTTTTAAATCCCTTACATTTGAAAGAAGCAATTATGGACTGATGTCTACTATTCAGGTTGAGAACCCCGAATTATCAGCGCAACAAACCTAGGGAAGACATCCTCATTAATACCCAGTAATGGCAGCCAGGGAGTTAAACGAGTTTGTGGAGGTTCCAGGAACCCACTTGCCACCTTTCTGCCTGCTAACATTTTCCTCATAAAAGTTAGATGATGTGGCACAAGCACACACGGGAATAAATTTCAAGTGAATGATACATTCTGGCATTTGTCTTTCTCCCATACAGACACAGCAACGTCTCCTGGAAATCACTGGCATCAGAAATTCTGAGTTTATAAAATGATCTTTACAATATTCAATTGGACAAATTTGTAAAGTAGTGCAGTGATTAAGCCCTCAGCATTTTCATTTGCAAGTGCCAGTAACGGATTTGATCGTAGGACTGAAATGAATAAAAATAGATTCTTAGTCCAAAAATCATATAAAGTGTTGCCTTATGAAGGCACAGGAGAGCTGTAAGTATTTTGTTATGCTGCCTGTCAGGGTTGGGGTTTTTTTGGTAAAAAAATAATCCCCAGTTAAAAATAGGTCTAAAATTTTCTAGTTCATTTCTTCGCTTGACCGAACTGCAAAAGATTTAGTTCCCTAATTACACCGACACAATGGCTTAACTTGTTGAGCTGCGAAAGCTTGCCGGTATTCTTAATCAGCATCTCTAATTCAGCTACAATAAGTCTGTGACAATGAAAGAAAACAGAGATTCGGGGTTTCTACCATTAAAAACAATTCTCTCCCAGGCATTTTAGTGCTGAGGCACTGCTTGTACTCGAAGCACATTACCATTGCAATGATGTTTCCTCAGCAGCTACCGTAAATTGCCAGGCAGCGGAGGGCCTGACGGAGCTGGCGTAGTCTAAGCCCATTTCTGGTTTTTGAGACGAGTGTCTCACTGCTAACGGGACAGCAGAGCACGCTCTGCAGGGGAAAGATCGACAGACTTCAGATCAGAGCCATCCTTGGCATAAACTCAGAAATGCTCACGTTCTGTTAGCATTGAGCTGGAGCGTGGAATAGATGTTTTCTTCTTTCATTGTTACCGATTTGTCTCAAGTTCCGCTTTTACGATTAACAATAGATTTTGCCTTCTGAACTTCCTCTTGAGATTCAATAAATTCACATCCTTGCTCTGCCCTGCCTCCAACCTCCTCCATTTTCTTGATGCATTTCCTAGCAGCATTTTTTATCACCTTCAATGAAGGCATGATCTTCCTTTCCTAGAGCAAGTCAGAGGAGCTTACAAGATCACTGATGACATAAAAGGGTTCATGTTTTGTTTTGTTTTTAAAAAAAGCTTTATTTTTGCTATTTCAATATCTGGAGCTCTCATTCTTGGAAAAGCCACATCTTGGAAAACCACAGACAATCCCCACTCTGATACTTAGAGTGTAGTATATTAGTAATAATTTCATTTTTAAAAAAACAAAAGCTAGGGTTGTTTAGTCTAGAGGAGGATCTCATCATGATCATGATGATCATGACTGGGATCTCATGAATATTTACAAGTATCTAAATGGTGGATGTCAGGAGGTTGGGGCATCCCTTTTTTCAGTGGTATCTAGCCAACAGGACCAGGGCTAATGGGATGAAGGTGGAACACAAAAGGTTCAATTTAAACATAAGAAAAAACTATTTCACTGTGGGGGTAAGGTATCCCTGGCACAGGCTGCCCAGAGGGGTTGTGGAGTCTCCTTCCTTGGAGGTCTTCAAGACCCACCTGGACACATTCCTATGCGACCTGATCTAGGTTGACCTGCTTCTGCAGGGGGGTTGGACTAGATGATCTCTAAAGATCCCTTCCAACCCCTCCCATTCTATGATTCTATGAAATTAAGTGTATCTGCTTGTCTTGGGTGCAGAAGAGCTCCACTATCTGGGTAACCATCAGGCTGCTGCAGCTGGTTCAGCAATGCTGGCCTGTGCTATCAAGCACCTCTTAGCCCAGAACAAGGCTGCAGTGCCGGATATGGCTTTATCTGAACACGTCACCAGCTCATGCTCTGTGCTTGGCTCTTACGCCAGGCAGTAGAGAGCAGCAGTGCACCCAGCTTTATGACTTTACGCGTTCTCAGTTAGGAATAACTGGAGCAATTTGGAAGAGAGCAGGGAGTCATGCACCTCCTCTCCCTTTTGACTGCATACACGCTGCTGGTCCTCAAACTCAGCCACCAGTCTCCCTTGGTCTGGAGAGCACTAAGGGGTGTCATACATTGCCCCTGCCCTCGCTCTTTGACAGAGAGCCATTAGGTGGTATGATATGCACAGTGACTACTTGATTATATCAACTACAATATGAAGATGTATACTTGCCCTCTCTCAAATCTGCCCACAACCTCAGAGGGCTGAACTTTGTTCCAGTTTATCTAGTAGAAGCAGTACACAGATCAATACACTCACAGACACTAGTTTTGCTGTCCCACTTGCTCGTCTTTCTTACAGGTACTGAGAGATGAATTACCATCTTCTGTATGTAGCTTTGCATTTGAAGCCCCTTTTACCCAGCTGCTCGCCAGCCCCTAGGTTAGAAGTCTTCTCTCCTTTTGTCTGACTTACCATTTTCTTCGTATCCCCTACATTTCCACAGAGTCTGTCAAAACTTCTGTGGTATTTTTGACCTTTTGCAGGCCCTCAATCTCTGTTCTGCTCTGGGGGAAACTCCACTGCAAAAAATCCCTCTGCATCAGCTGCCTCGCCTGGACCGGCTTCTCCATCCTGTTATTCTCAACATGACCCTCCTGAAATGTGAGCGACTGAGACTGGTCCCATATGTGAAACATGTGGTGTTGCACATGTGGAAACATCTCATGACAAAGCAACTTCAAAAATAAAAATATTGCCCTTGTTCATCGGCTTCTTGAAGCTTTCTAAGCTGCCATTAACCACAGACTTCCTTTTGGCTGAAGCCTGTGAGTGACAATATGTGCAAGCAGAGCACTCATTAGCAGCCAGGGGCAGTGCTCCCTGGGCAGAGCATATTTAATTTTATCAGCTAATCAACCTATTTTTAATCACAAAGCACTCTTTGAAAATGACAAGAGCATGCACGAGTTGAAAGATGGCTCCATATAGAGGCAACTATTTCTATTTTGAAACCTCTGCTGAGAAGATGAAAATGACTGTGAGGCTGAAATGCAGCATTCTAGCATTTACTGTCTCTCTTGTCAGTAGAAGTACCGTGGGAGACGGAAGAGCAAAAATTAAGTTCGAGAGATAATACACAGGAAGCCAATGTTATGTTAGATTAAAACCAGCCAGTACTTTCAGTAACAAGCTTGGAAACTAGAAAGGAAATACTGCTATGCTAAACTATGCAGAATATGTTATGCCTATATTCTCTTTTTTTCCCCCCAGCTTTATAAAATAACACAAAGCACAGAATGATTATCACCACAAAATGGCAGGAGTTAAATGCCAAATGGGCAGGCTGCTTCACAAATCAATGAAGAAGAACCTGTCTGCCTCTCTTGGGTACTGACCTGTCCTGCTCTTGGAAGATGTTTTTTGGAAGAAGACCATCTGTTTTATGTTCCAGAGAAAAAGTCTAAACAGATGAAAATCATCCCCATTAGAATCACTGAATGGCAGGGGTTGGAAGGGACCTCTACAGATCATCTAGTCCAACTGCCTTGCTAAAGCAGGTCCACCTAGATCAGGTCACTCAGGAACATGTCCAGGCAGGTTTGGAAAACCTCCAGAGAAGGAGACTCCACAACCTCCCTGGGCAGCCTGTACCAGGCTTTTCCTCACCGGAAAGAAGCTCTTCCTTGTGTTTAAGCGGAACCTTTTGTGTTCCAGCTTCTGTCCATTACCCCTAGTCCTGTGCTGAAAAGATAATAAATCCAGATAGAACTAGAAAGCAGAGAAAAGTGAAAGGCAATCTCTTCCCAGCTCTATTTGGACCAGTAATCCACTCCCCAGCACTCAAACTGGGTACTTCACATGACTCCTCAGGAAGGCTGGAGCCTGGAGATTTCAAGTCTAGCTTAGGCACCTGCTGGGTGGCAGAATGAATATGAGTCTTGCTGGAATCTCCCCATGCCAAAAAAGCCCTAACACAAAACAACCAAAGTAAACACTTATGGGCTAATCCTCTTTCAGTTGAGGAACTGATGTGAAGATGCAGAACAAAACATTTACTGTGATTCTTTTTTGGTTGGATAATCTTTGAGCAACTGCCTATGTTTTTAACATAGTAAAGACACAGCCTGTGGTAAATTGATTTGTGTCTTTCCCTTTTTCCAGAAAGGCTGCCACAGAAATTTGTAGCTTGTCTGGGAAAAAAAAAATCGGCATAACACGTACATAGCTTTAGTTCCATAGTTCCTCATTTGTCTAGCAGGCTGTCATACTCTGTGAAATGTTCCATTCTTTTCAACACACTTTGCTTTCGATAGGCAGTTTTCAAGACCTTGGTTTTAGTTTTTAGACAAGTGTGTGTCATAGAAACCAAGACAAAATTAGTTGAAGGCAACATGGATTGCACTGTGGTTCCTTTGTCGGTGACGGTGCCGATGCTACTGCCAAGTCAGTATTTGTCTTAAAAAGGGGAAACTCCAGCAGCATGATGTTATCCATTGTCATCTGCAAGTTTCAAGATCCCATCTTAGTAAATCTTCCAATATTACTGTTTTGCATGACGCCACAGAAGACAAAACTACACTAGAGGTACCTCTCAAAATACTAGGCAAGCATGTTCTTTGCATAGGGGAAGGTTTTTAGGTAGAACTGACATGGTTTTGACATATCCATTTTTATTCTATTGTCTTCCTTTAGTTGCTTGAGGGTCTAGATGAAACCTTGGCCTTTACAGCATCAGAGCTCAAACTCACACTGGTGCATCCTGCGGTTTAAAAAGCCCAAAGACACATTGAATATAAGTGCTGAAACGTACACTGGGGAAGAATTTCCTTTCCAGTGCCATTATTTCTATATTCTCCTGCTCAGAAGCCTGCAAGTCTCGCTTGTCATCATCTACTCACTCAACACACCATAAACTGCAGGAAGCTCAAAGATCCACTTAACACAGGTCAAGCGTTAGCTGGCAGACTGCTATGTAACTAGTGGTCTACATCTGCACCCTGTTGTATGTGACCTCGTTGACTAAGGTTGTGTCACATCCCTTACCACAGCACAAAGTATCACAGACTGAGGGTGAGAATTATGTTATCCTCACTGAACTCCTTTTGCATGCCATACTTGGATATCAGTAGAGATCTGCAGAATATGTCATATCCTGCTAGAGGTTAGGACAGTCAGTACCCCCCACATCTCTCTCCTGCCAGGTGGATGACTTAACAAGGAACACAGGATCATGGTCTATCTCTTTCTGTGAGTATCTTCTAAAATCAGGGAGCATCTGGGCTGGAGATTTTGAGACTATATAAGGGAGCTGGACTGAATGATCTGTAGTGATCCCTTCCATCCCCTACCATTCTGTGATTCTATGAATTTAAACACATGAAGTCAACCTCTTGTTGACCCTCCATCCCACAGGAGATTTATTTAAGCTAATCTTAGGTGTCTAAAAAAGTCTGAGTCTGAGCTGGTAACATTAGGCTCCCTCTGTAGTTAATAAAGAGAAGGGTTATCAAGGAGGCTACCAGACATCTCAGACCGGTTGAGTGTCCCTCTGTGCGTGCCCATTTCTTCCTGTCAACTGCAAAGGGTGATCAGCTCAGACAGACACAAAACTTTCAGATGCATAAACTGGAGGAAATGAGTCAAGATCGAGATGTTCGTCTCTCATCAGCACGCAGGCACGCACAGACAAAAGCATGGCTAAGAAACCCCGCAGCTCTCTACAGCACCCAACTGCAGCATTTCTGGAACCCGCTGCTGATTTTAATAGTTGCCATCAATCCTAAAAATACATTTGCACCTCTTCGTCGTTACCGTAGCGTTTTCTTTCTCTGGAGGCCTGGCAGACCACACGATCAAACGCTCCTCCTCAGGAGACAGCCTCAGCTGCGCGGTACCTGTCTCGGCTAACGCTGCTCCTTTGCTGTGAGCCCTGTCACGGGCGCGGGCGACTCCCGAGGTGCCGAGCCCGCCCCTCCGGCCCTGCCCGGGGGAGGGAGCAAGAGGAGAAGGGAGGCCGGGCGACAGGCGGCCGGGAGCCCCGCGCAGCGGCAGCGGGAGCAGCAGCAGCCCGCGCCCCGCCGGCAGCGGCTCTGCGGGCAGCGGCGGGGGCAGGTGCGGGCCCTTCCGCGTCGCGCTGTGAGGAGGAGATAAGGAGGCGGCGAGGCGGGTAGCTGGCCGGCGTGCCCGTGGGCGTGCTCCCCGGCGGGGAGGGCCGCTCGCAGCCCACACCCCCCCGCCGCCGCTAACTTTGCCTCTTGGTGAAGAGCCGCCGCTCCGGCAACCAGAGGGTCGGCAGAGCCTCGCCGGTCTTCAGCCGCCCCCCGCCATGAAGGGCCGCCGGCGGTGGCGGTGGCGGGGGGAGTACCGCCGCTTCGCCGCCGTGCTTGTGCTGTACACTCTACTGCTGCTGCTGCTGGTGCCCTACGCGCTGGACTACGGGGCCAGGCGGGGTCGAGCGGACGAAGAGCCGCTGCTGCGGCGCTGCCCCAGCCTGGAGGAGGCGCTGAGCGAGTGGGGCTGGGAGCAGCAGCAGCCGCCGCTGGACGAGGAGGAAGAGGAGGAGGAGACGGCGGAGGGCGGCGGCGGGACGGACGGAGCGGCGGGTAACGGTAGCGCGTCGGCGGCGCCGGGAAAGCGGCACATCTACCTGCACGCTACTTGGCGCACGGGCTCCTCCTTCCTGGGGGAGCTCTTCAACCAGCACCCCGACGTCTTCTACCTGTACGAGCCCATGTGGCACCTGTGGCAGGCCCTCTACCCGGGGGACGCGCTGAGCCTGCAAGGCGCCCTCCGCGACATGCTGCGCGCCCTCTTCCGATGCGACTTCTCCGTCCTGCGCCTGTATGCCGCGCCGCCCGCCCCCCGCGACCCGCTGGCCCCCGCCCCGCCCGCCGCCGCCAACCTGACCACGGCCGGCATCTTCGGCTGGCGCACCAACAAGGTGATCTGCTCGCCGCCGCTCTGCCCCGCCGCGCCGCGACCCCGCCAGGAGATCGGCCTCGTCGACGGCGCCGCCTGCGAGGAGACGTGCCCGCCGCGGGCGCTGCAGGAGCTGGAGGCCGAGTGCCGCAAGTACCCGGTGGTGGTCATCAAGGACGTGCGGCTGCTGGAGCTGGGCGCCCTGCTGCCGCTGCTGCGGGAGCCCGGCCTCAACTTGCGCGTCGTGCAGCTCTTCCGCGACCCCCGCGCCGTCCACAACTCGCGCCTAAAGGCGCGGCAGGCGCTGCTGCGGGAGAGCATCCAGGTGCTACGCAGCCGCCACCGCGCCGATCCGCGGGGGCTGCCCCGCCGCAGCCCCCAGCAGCAGCAGCAGCTCCTGCTGCCGCCCGGGCTGCTGGGCGGCGGGCGGGCGCCGCAGCCGCAGCACCGCGCCGAGTTCTTTCTCGGCGGCGCCCTGGAGGTGATCTGCCAAGCGTGGCTCCGCGACCTCCTCCTGGCCCACCGCGCCCCGGCCTGGCTCCGCCGCCGCTACACGCAGCTGCGCTACGAGGACCTGGTGCAGGAGCCCCGCGCCCAGCTGCGCCGCCTGCTGCGCTTCGCGGGGTTGTCGGTGCCGCCCGCCCTCGAGGCCTTCGTGGTCAACATGACCCGCGGCGCCGCCTACTCCTCCGACCGGCCCTTCCTGATCTCCGCCCGCGACGCGCGGGAGGCCGTGCACGCGTGGCGGGAGCGCCTCAGCCGGCAGCAGGTGCGGCAGGTGGAGGCCGCCTGCGGCGAGGCCATGAGCCTCCTCGCCTACCCCCTCAGCGGCGGCGACACGCGGTAGCGCCCGCGGCCGCCGCCTGAGGGACGGCACGGGGCCGGATGGACCGGGGCAGGCGGCCGGGCGGGGAGCTGCGCCTGGGATGGGCCCGAGGCAGAGCGGAGGGCCGGGAGTCACAGCGGGCACGGCGGCGGACAGCAGCCCTGGCAGAGGCAAACTCGCCTTGCCTCAGGTACGGGCGGGGCTGCACGGAGTCCAGACCACCCTTCTCACCACTGGCTTCGGTGAGGCCGCTTTTCCGCCCACGCCAAAGCGCGTGAAGAGGGTACCCGGGAGATGGTATTTAAGGGAAGGGTTGGGTAAGGGGTGTTCTCTGGTTCTCCCTTGTAACATGACACATGGGTATTCCTCACAGAAAAAAAACCACATCGAAACTGAAACATCCCCCGAATGAAGACTCTCAGCAAAGAACTGGAGGGCTTGCAAGGTGCCGCTGCGAGAGCGTCACCGATCCTGAGTGCTGAAGCACACTCAGCTCTGTCATGTCGCTACTGAACATGTACAAGGGGCTTCTGTGAAGTCCACGGTTCACTGCCGGCCAGGCCAGGGGATTGCGGGTTGATGAGGAGGTCACTGGCTAAGGGGAGGGGAAACGTGTCTAACTTCATCATTCTGAGCAGTGGGCTAAGCCGTCATGTGGAGGGGGTAAGCAATCACCTGCTGACATGTTTCAGAGATGTTTGTGGCAGAAATCTCTGCCTTTCTAAAGAAATATCATTCTTTAAGTAGGATTTTTTTTTAACATATTGCTGGGTGGTGATACTTTACTTTAAATACAGGTGACTAACGTGTTTCCTGGGGGCATGCATAGGGATGACTGTAACTGGAAGGCGAACGCTCGGTATTTCCATTTTGTTTTCTCAGCCAGATGAGAGAATCCCTTTTCTTCCATAGCTCCGGGCTGACACATTGTGCTGTGCACAGGGTCCTCCCGGTCATATCCCTTCTGAACAATAACATCCTCTCAGCTGGCCACTCCTGCACAAAAGCAAATGTTTCATGAGAGGCTGAGACAAATCAATCGTGAAATTCCCAAATAAAAACTTGTGTTTAAAAAAAAAAACCCAAAAAACCACCTTCAGTTTCATTTTGGATTTTTAAGTGATATTTTCCTGTAGGCATCCTGCAGCTTGTATGAGAAGAGTGTGTGCATCTGTGATGAGTACTTTCATTTCTTTCTTAATTTGGGGATGGAAGTTCCATTGTGACTTAGGAGTGCGGGATTGTAGCTTCTTAAGAGGCTGCTTTTAAGTCCGTTACAGTCTGGCAGCATTTGAGAGGCCCCACAGGACTACACAAGGTGATGGGGATGTTGACACAGTCTCAAATACAAATTGAGAACACGAACTTCAGGTTGAGGATAACCCAAGGTCAGGAAGAAAGCAGTATTTAATTATATAGAGAGTGTTGGAAATAAAAGCAGTTCAAAGACATTCGTGTTGTCTTGGAGGAAACATTTGCATTGCACTGTAGGTTTTTGCGCTCAGAATATTGTGCTGGAAAACATGTCAGTGATGTGGGATGAACTTCCATTCATGGTAGCTCTTTTTCTTCCTTGACTCTCCCACCTGAGAGTACTCTGGCACAAGAAGTGTGTTTCTTTCATTACCTGACAGGAAAGTGGAGTCGTGAAAGTGTTTTTCAGTAAATCTGTCCATTTCACAGCGTGCGTCAATTCTGCAGCCATTGGTTTCTGCTTAAAGTCAAAATTACAGGGGCTTGTTTTGTGCTGGAACAGCCTTTCATATTATCTAAGGGATGTTTCTGCATTCCCTCACAGGCACTGTTGAGAGCAAAATTTCTCTCTGGGTGTTCTCATGGTGTTTAATGATGGTATTTGTGTAGCTGGACACAATGCCTGAATTAATGCCTTGATAACCTGTGTCGGGTAATGTAGTTTGGAAAGTTTTTCTGGGCATACACCCAGCCTCTCTTGTACTGACAGGTTTAGGAAGAAAATAAGATTTTCTTGCATGCCAAAAGACTACACGGTACTTATTTTCTTGTGCCAGATGCAGTAAATCGTGTTGATTTGATTTAGCAAGTTGCAGTCATGGACTTACTGGGTGGAACTGTTAAGCACTCTGCACCTCGACAGGGAATCTCACCTTGCTGTTTCAGGTGGTAAATGCCTTCCATAAGAAGTTTTAAGATACCCATGCTTCGTTTTGCTTACTTGTACTTACACTGATTCATTACGAGGAAGAAAGAAGTGATGCCATCTACCTTAACTCGGTGCTTCTAGCTAGGAAAAAATCCACAAATTGCAAATCATTTAGTCATTTCTGAAGCAGTTTCCATGTTTGAGAGAGATGCATTTTGTGTGTCAAGATTTATTTCTGTCAATGGATGTCGTTCACTGACACAATTTCAGTTTATTAGTCATCAGTTCGTCTTTTTCTCCTCACCCCAAGCTGTTCTTGCAGGGGTTTTTATTGTATACTGAGAAAAGGGCTCTGCTGGGCAAAGTGTACACAATAACAGCAAGTGCAGTTCATGGTTTGCATTCAAAGCACTGGAGTTCTCAGAAGATTATTCAAAACAATTCACAGGTAACAGCCAAAACTGAAAGAGGAATGAGTGGCCCAGAGTGGGATCTAAGAGGGTGCTCAGGAGCATTTTGGGACTGGCTGGCAGTTGCTTTATGACCGAAGTTGTGACATGTGCCTCAAGTCACTAGAAGGCTTTCTAAAATTCCCCCACCTAAGAGGACAACTAAGGCTCAGCAACAAATGCATCCCATTTTTACTCTGCACAGTGTTTTGATGGTGTTGGGAGGGCTTCATGCAGGGTGCTTACAGCATATACTTGTTGGCCTTGAAACTCATACCTTGAAGGAAAAAAAGTAAGTACTGTCAAATACCAGTGTTGGCACTTACCTGAAAAGAAAGAGAAAGGTCTGATGAGGGTGACCAGTGTGTGCCTTCACTGGCTGAGGTCTTTGGAAGTAAGCAGAACTTGATGAAAACAGGACACCTCTAATTAAACTGCATTTTGAGAGTAGCTGGACATTTATGGCTCGGTCACCAGCTTTTTCTACTGTTACTGGGCTCAACTCAGATTTTGAAGTCAAGTCCCATCTCTGCTAAATGATGTAGAAAAGGGAACCGTAACTTTTAGAGCAGGGGATGGCATGATAAGCAAGGGAACAATAAACACATTTTGTACCCAAGATGAGCTTGGCAGGCTGGGAACCGGGGAGCAGGACTGAGCCACGGAGTTTTAGTTGTTCAGTCAGAGATTTGGGAAGAAACATATACTCTTGCTACGTTGCATATAATGAATTAACAGCTTTTAATCTATTAAAAAGCCATAGGGGAAAATGGGAACAAAACCAACAAATGCTCCTGAGACTTATTTCTATCATCTGTTTTTACTTACTGTCAGGTCATCGTGAGGCTGCCTGAAGGGAACTTGAGTAGTGTAACTGCATGTAGAAGACTGTGATATTTCCACACCAGAATGGTTAATTGCTCTCTTACAGTATTATATCTTTATTTAAATTGTTGGTTTTGGGGACTGGATTGGACTACAACTGTACTATAACTGGACTACAGTTTTTCACATACTTATGGGAAACACTGAAAGTCCAGGGCCAAGAAGTTCTTAGACCTTGCCTTGCTTTTACTCCCTAGAACATCACTGACTGCATCCCTGTCGATGTCCATGGTATGTGCTTACATACTTCAGCTAGACCTAGCTGAGTAGCTCCTTCAGTTGCAGTGTCTAACAGAAATGTTAGAGCAGTCATGGAGTTACTTACTTAACAATTTCAGCATTGCATAGGTCGTTTGAGTCCCCCAGTCAGTCTGTGCATCTCATTCTGAGTTTCTACATTGAGGTATCGATATCACCACTTTCAGTAAGACTCATGCTAAAGAAACAGTGCAGAATTTCTGGACTTGCCATGGTAATGTAATTAAACACCATGTCAGTGAACAACTGAGCTCCTGGAATGCTAAGAGCCAGTGGGCCTGACAGCACATCCTGTTCCTGTTGCTGCTGAGGGTTTCAGGTGGTGTCTGGAGTAGAGGGACTGTAAGAATGGTGCATGTCATTTCTCAGCATCCCCCTGCAAGCCATCCAGCAATGGGACTACCTTAGATGTTACCTTGCCATTCCTGTTTCACTTCACATGGCACCTACCACCACAGAGAAGGATATGGGAAAAATCGTGACCATTGAAGCAAATCTTGCACCAGTTGACATTTTCAACACCTCACTAGTTCTGTGTGTGTGTGTTGTGTGTGTGTGTTCTTGTGTGTGTTCTTGAAGCTCTGTCACTGACCTATAACACCCACAGTACTATTTCTTGTGCTGGTCAAGAGGAATCGAGTCTCTCCCTGGTGCTTCCACAGTTGGTGCACTGTCTCTGTTCCACTCTGCCAAACTTCAACTGTACGTAGGCTGAAACTTCATCTTGGGCTTAAGGTTTTAGTCTCTTTGGGGAACTTCAGTCAAAACTGCATGTTCTTTTGAGCCTGGGGTTATGATGTGGTGGGGTTTTGCACATGTTCAAACACTCTTGAAGATGTTTCTTGGAAATCATTTGTCACTTCAGTGCTTTGGGACAGGAACTCCCATTTGGGTAGTGGAAATGACCTCTGTGTAGAGGATGCCCCCCGTGTTTTGTTTCTACATCTGCCTTCTGTTCTGATTTGGCCAAATTCATCAATGTTTGTAAAAAATGGATAGCCTACACTCAGTAAAAGTGGTTTTGGTATGTGTGTGTATCTTTATTTTACCCCAAATAAAATGTGCATTGGTTTTATCTTCAGTGAGCATGCTCAAACCTCTTCCTTTCCAACAGGGAATGTCAGCGTGGTAGATGTATAGCAGTGTGAATCAAGGCTATATAACTAAGGCTGGGGCTGAGCAGGGAGGGCTCTTCCATTCTCACACTTCCACCGCTGCCTTCTGCTCTAGGCCCTGTATCGCTGTTGGTAGTCCTAAGGAAGTCTCCCAGATCCAGCATTCAGCTTTCAGGTGCTTAATAATGGAAGGTAGGTGAGGGGGATAAGCCACTGATGATGGATAGGGTAAACATGAGGGGACAGGGGAAAAGAATTGCCTTTGAGTTGTAGAGAGTGGGATTTGTTGGGCAAAGGACTTGGGTTGGAGAGGGATGAAGGACTGGAATTTGTTGACCAAGGGCAGCTGGAAGCTGTGACTGGTTTAATAGGAAAAAGCAGGGAAGAGCATGGGGGGTAGAGGAAGAGAATTAAGCTGAGGAGAAGTGGGACCAAGAGCTGGGCTGCAGTGAGATGCTGAGAATTGCCCCAAGAGCATTCATTGACCATAGGTGGAGGAGGAAACCAAATCCAAATGGTAGAGGGAAAACAGGCTGCAAATGCAAGGTAGGTGTTCACGCTTCTGTGTTCAAATGGCTGTGCAGACAACTGGCAGGGGATTGAGCCCTCCAGTGGAGTGCTGGTCCACAGGGCAATGACAACTTGCCTACTGTTATCCATTTCTCAGCCTGTACAAGCACATTGCTCCTGCAACCCAGACATGTCTCTTACCCTCTGCATAAGGAAATTATTAACTGCCCGTCAGCTCTCCTAGCAGTGTCAGGGTGGGAGGCATGGGAAGAAGGGCTCTTCTTCTGTAAAGCTGAAGCTTGTAAAAATGGAGCCTTACCGCATTTCCTGATAGTGTTGTGCTCAGCTTATGAGCACAAGGGGTGACATGAGAGTTGTCTTATCCAGCTGCCTTGGCCTGAGGCCTGTTTGGGAGTGCCTTTGTGGTCCCTTCTGCAGTGGGCATTACCACTGGCTGCCAGGACAGAGGGGGCTGGAGGAAGTCCTTGTTCATGTCCTTGGTTCCACTGACAGATGTTTGCACACTGGATTTAAAAGTCCTTGTTCTAGCAGTGACTCACACGTGTATCACTGACATCTATTGTTTTCAGTGTGACGAGTTTTAAAAACTGCCAGGAAACCTCTGTATCAGCATATTGTTACAGAGCCATCCAGGTCTGTAAGAGACACAGCTGCATTGACATGCACATGGGCTATCACAGATACTTTACTCACTCTATCAAGTTTGTGGTTGTCAGAGGTAAAAGAGCTTTGTTTCTCTAAGCTGCAGAACAAGGACAAGATGCTGCTGTATTGCAGTCCCAGGACAGCATCTGCTACCTGTGCTTCTCATTGTCAGGACTGAGCTTAGGTGAGTGTCAGAAGTAAAGGATACTTCAGGTATCAGTGCCTGGCCAGAAGATAAACTGATTAGGACAAAATGCTTACATAAGCATTCTGTGAAGGGGAAACTGCTTGAATTTACTCCGGGCAGTTTTTGGTATGCAAATGTTAATTGCCAGGCTTCGATTCCAAACACTGAAGGAAACCTGCTGTTCTCCCTTTCATGCTCCTTGACAGGCATGTATCACAGGTGGTTGGTTTTTCTCCTCTACAGCACTTGGTCAACACACAAGGTTAGACCCATTTGAGGCAGGCACAGCTTGTGCAACATGTCTGGCACCCTGAGCATTGCCCTATCTGTGTTTCTAGGAGTTAGAAAACACACAGGAATGAGACTGAAGGAGAAAGGACGAGGCCAGTATCTTATGGTTGTATTCAAAAGCTCTCGGGGAAGCTGGACTCAGTCCCTGGCGCCAGACTATCTGTGAGACGTTAAACAAGTACGTTAGTTTTTCTGAAGAGGCCAAGCAAGTATCAGGCTGCCAGAAGCTGAGTGACACCTTTGGTATGCTGGAACTGGCTTTGCAGAGCTTCTGTAGCAGCAGTGGGCGGCTGGTGGTGCCTGGTCAGGGAGCACCAGCTGCTCACGGCAGGACTCGGGACCCCTGAGTGAGCTAGTGGTGAGAAAGGCAAGTGCACCGTGGTATTAACATGCTTTGTGTCCTAGCCCCCCTGAGCCCCACGGGGCTGAATTCAGATTTTTAAGAGGTACAGAGAAATGTCAAGTGAAATAACAGCCCTCTGACTTGGAGAACACTAAGCTGTGTGGTTTGTTTAGCCCCAAAGTCGAGGTTGAAAGAGGACAGCGGTGCATGGCCGTGTGGGAGAGAGGTAATCAAGCTATGGACAATACTGGCATAAGAACAGATTTTTGTTACATGAGCAGTGAATCACTTCAGCCTGGAAGTTGGAAGAAGGCTCTTTTTTTTTTTTTTAACCATGAAAACAGCGTGGCAGGAAGGGAGGAGAAAAAAGACAACTCATTTTAAAAGACAACTCTTACAAACAGCAAGGAACTGATGTGGTAGGCAGCTGTGTTCGGGCAAGATAGGAAGCTAGATCACAGGACCATAGAAAGTTCTGTAGGGACCTCTGAAGTCTCCTGAAAAACTAGCTTTAATGTACAGAAAGACCCAAGCCCCACTTTAAAGATGCTTTAGACATTTTGTGCTCCATTAAAAGGAGGCAATGCTGACTTTCACAGAAATGTTGCAAAAGAGCTTGTGCTGGAGTTCTCTGCAATTGGTTAACATGTCATAACATTTCCTAGGAGGAAATCTGGTAATTTTGCCTGACAGGATTTGAATAAAATATATTAGAGCTGTACAATAAATCAAGAGGAGAACCATTAACTCAGTAATTTTTGCACCCCCACCCCCACCCCCCTGTTTTATTTTGTGAAGACAGCCAGGAGTTGAGGGGAAAGGGAAGGCAGTCTGTGCTTGTGTAAGCAAAAGTTGTGTGGCAGGTCACTTCCAATGGGTAGGAAATCCCAGCTGTGACAGGAAGAGTAGGGTGTGAGGCCATACAGTCCTGGCACTGCCTTGGCTGGGGGTGAGCTGCCTTCAATGTTTTGCCATAGAGATGTGAAGTAACTAGCTCCTTGATTATTTATGGGCATAAAACTTTACCAGTTTCAGGTGAGTGTTTAAAGTGCAGCAAAGATGTAAGTGCACTTGTTAAAATAATGGGAAAGGGCTGCAGGAGATGAGCCTAATTTGTCACCTGTCTCAAGCTGTTCTTAAAATCATTAAGGATGAAATCTTCATATCCTCCCATCGTCATTTACTCTGTTATGTCAGTATATCCATGATTAAAAAAACTTGTTCTCAGTCATCTATATATTTGAGTCATTCTTGATTTGGCTCAAGCCTGTTACTTGTCCTACTTACTGGATGCAGATAAGAGCCTGCTACCATTTCTCTCTGCTAACTCAGTCTAATCACAAGCACATAACTATAGGATTCTGTTTTACACAACAACAAACCACCCCAACAGTTTTCAAGCCTATTAGTTTCCAACTCAGCTCTCAATTGTACAATTCTTGTTTTGATAAAGCTCTTTGGTTCATTCAACCTTTCATGTTGATCAACCTTCACACTCCATCTGACTCAAGCCCCAGTTCTGCCTTAATGCCACCAAACCAAATCACCAGAGAAGTATTTCAGTCCTTTGTGTAACCTGAGTTTCTTGCACAAAAAGGTGGCTTTGCCTACCTGAAAATTTGCCTTGGCTGTTGACGAAGGTTGTTATATCTAAGAGGTGGAAAGCAATAAAAAGCAGGGCCAAGGCTCCAGTTGCTTCTTTCCAATCAAGCAAGTGGCTGCTGGTTATACTTTGCAGCAGATGAGGAGTCACTTGAGCATTAATTCTATTTTGCACCTTAAACTGTAAATTGTATCTTCCTCTTGATTCTCTATAAATTCTTAGTAAAATATCTGCTCTTCTAAGAACTTACAGTTAAAGCAGTTATGTTCAGATTGGAGGTAACCTGCCACAGTTTCTTAAACTTTGTTCCTTACTGGGGTAGGTGTAGCTGCCTTGATACTTCTGCACTGAAAAATGCCCATCCTGCTGCATTTAGCTCTCCACTGTAGTTTAACGTGTTGCTTGTAAACTGGCAATGCCAACTTTGAAGGAAAACAGCCAGTCAGCAGTTTTAAGACCAAATAAACTCAGCTTATTTCTAAACTGGGTTTCAGGTTGCTTGGAGCTATCAAGGTGTCTGTGGTCATGTCTGTACCTATACCTACACAGATTCCTGCCAGAAGGAATTCCAGTGTTGAGACACTGAGATGCCCAGGGCTGCCCCTGGAATGCTCCTCAGCAAGTGGAGGCAGAGGGTGAAACCTGCTTACTGGCTCCAATGAAGGTAGGTGATGCCCCATCCTCATGGCAAAACTCTCACCCTTCTGAAGAGTTAGGCTGTGCCTTTGATAAAATCCATTTTTAAAACCTTTACTGGCAGCAAGAGGCCCAGGGATTAGTGGGAGAGAAGTCCCTTGTGATCTCTTAAGAACAGCTAGAATAATTTTGCAGCAGACATTTAATTGAAAATACTTTTTCATCTTCTAATGATGCTTTGATCTGGGGATTGCAGAAGTGCTCTAAGGCCCCACAGAATAATTCCTGAGACTTGCTTCCGAATGTCTACAAGGCTTCCTTCATTCCTCTACCCAGGAAATGTTTATTCCAATATTGAGCGGTTTTAAACCAGTTAAAGGTAGCTCTAGAAGAATCTAACTGTGAGCAGGAATTTGAATAGCTGTAATATCACGTGCACAATTATTAGAGAGCAAACTTTACATCCTTTGGACAGTCAGATTTTGGAATAACTGCCAGAAGATAAAATTAGGCTGATTATTGAAACTTTTCTTGGATAGAGGCCCAGGGTGGACTACCTTCATTTTTCTGATGATTTTTTTCCCCTCCCCTCCTTACTGCTGCTTCTGCCCCACGCAGCTATAGTCCCTTTATTGAAGCATGCAACCACTGATAGCTTTCAGTGACCTGAGGGTACTTGTGTTTACATTTGATGATATATTCCTTTCTCCTCCCTTTCTAAATACCAACAGCCAAGGTAAATCAAATTTTGTCCCATTTACTTCTGCAGTAGGGTTTTACCAAGGCAGGCGTTACTCACACTTGAGGAGACTGTCCCATGGTCCGTTAGACAAAACTGCACCTACAGAGCCTGGGCTCCCCTCCCTTTCACTGCCTTAAACTGCTCAACACTGCTGCTTCTCTTGGGTCTGACCCCAAACGTCTGCTGTTGGCTGAAAAGCCCAGCCCCCAGACACATAGAGTTGAAATCCCACTCTGGCTAACCTGGTGCCCAGAGGCAGGCGGCTGGAGCTCGCTGACTGCATGCAACCTCTCAGCAGGCAGCTGGGCTGGCTCCTGGGAGGAGGCTGCCTAGGGCTCAGGGGAGCACACCAGGAAGGCTCTGCCTCCCTATCCAGGATGAATCTGGCTGCCATTTTCAAACCCAGCATCACCACATGAGACATACTCACCAGTACAATAGGACAGAAAGAATTTTCTGCAGAGGACTAGCACACAGCAAGAAGGAGGGCAGGGCTAAGCATGGAGCACTCTCCTCCTTGTAGTGTCAAGACTAGAAGCAGTGCCAGAAAGACAAGGCTGAAGTCTAGAGCAAGACAAACATGTCAGTACTGCAGCTGAGAGTGAACATTTTACACCCTAAGCCAAGCTTCTGCCTAGAGCTGAGGCATGTGTTTAATTACTCAACCTTTCTAGAATAAAGCATGTTTTTAAGATCACTGTATCATAGAATCATAGAATGGTAGGGGTTGGAAGGGATCTTTAGAGATCATCTAAGTCCAATCCTCCTGCAGAAGCAGGTCAGCCTAGATCAGGTTGCACAGGAACATGTCCAGGCAGGTCTTGAAGACTTCCAAGGAAGGAGACTCCACACTCTCCCTGGGCAGCCTGTGCCAGGGCTCCCTCACCTGAACAGTAAAAGTTTTCTCTTATGTTTAAATGGAACTTTTTGTGTTCCAGCTTCATCCCATTACCCCTTGTCCTGTTGCTAGATACCATCGAAAAAAGTGATGTCCCAACCTCCTGACACCCACCATTTAGGTATTTGTAAATATTGAGATCCCCCCTCAGTCTCCTCTTCTCTGAACAGCCCCAGTTCCCGCAGCCTTTCCTCATAAGGAAGATGCTCCAGTCTCGTCTTGGTGGCCCTGCGCTGGACTCTCCAGCAGTTCTCTGTCCCTCTTGAGCTGCGGAGCCCAGAACTGGACACAGGACTCCAGATGTAGTCTTACCTCAGGTTATGTTACTGAAGTGCTTTGTAGAAATCACACTGTCTTGGAAGGGTGGATTAAGTTTCAAAGAAATGGCTTTTACTTCATGAACCCAGTCTCGGTTGGGGAAAACAGGCAGTAAATGGATTAACAAAATTCAGTTGCTTTGAGAAAATTGCACTTGGTCATATCACAGGGATGTTCACCTTGGAACAGAAGCTATGTTAGATTGATAAACAGATATCCTTTATTGCTTATATTTAAGAATACATAAAATGGCTGGAGGAAATACAGACAGTGTGCAGAGTGTCTGTCGCTCTTTAAGCAGAGTTTAATTCTTATCGCCATGTCCTGTCATTATTTCCACTCCCCTTTTGTTTGATCCAGTTCAAATATTAGGCTGACGACAGCATTCTGAAAATTTACTGAGTACCTATAAAAAGCTTATTTTGAGAAGGAAGCTCCCACATATTTGAGGAAAACATACTGCAAAAGCAAAAGAAGAATGGTTTATTTGGACTGAACAAAAAAAAAACCAAACTTGAAAACAAGCAGTGTTAAAAGCATAACTTCTTGGGCCTCCGGAACAAAAGGGTTGCGGTAGCTGTAGGCAGGAAACAGATGTGATTTTCTTAGATCTCAGTTTTCCAAGATAACACATTGTGATGTTGAGGAAGAGTCCTTTCTCATTCAATAACAGTTCTGAACTTCACCACTTACCTGATTACAGGCTTTCATGTCTTCTCACAGACACTAAAACCAACGTATTACTGTAAAACTCCGATATGTTTCTCACTTGCAGGCTGACTGCAGAGCTTCCCTTCTTGACTGCAGAGTGAACTTCAGTGTACTGGGTAGTTTGTTCTTACCAGAGCAGACAGAGGTCCTTGCACTGCTTTGTCAGCAAGTGAATGTTGTGCATATACAGTATGACAGTAAACTAGTAATGTCACACTCCCATCCAGCACCATCCACTTCAGCCAAACTTTATGTCTGGAAAGGATAAAGAACTGCTTCCTAAAACAAGTTCCAGCCTCTTTAATAACCTCATTGTTGACCTGAATGGACAAGTATAGTAGAAATCTAGCAGCTCTTAAAGACTGGAGACATTGCTTCCAGCTATTCATAAGAAAACAAGAATAGCCTAAGAAAGTCTTGTGGTTTGGCCCAGCTAGCACAGCAGCACCACGACAGTCTCTCGCTCAGTGCCCCCATTCACCTCCACCCTTGTTAGGATGGCGGAGGCCCCAGCGAAATGGGAGTAAAAAGATAAGCAAGGTTGTTGTGGATTGAGACAAGGGCAGGGAGTACTTGCTGCCAATTATGGTTCTGGGCAAAACAGACTCCAGTACTCGACTTAGAGAGGAAGGCAGGAAAGTTTATTCTACAAGAAACAGAACAGAATAAAAGCAAAAAGGGAGTAGGATGATGAGAAAATTACCACCAGCACTTTAAGATCTCCCTCCCCCACCCCTCCTTTCTTCCCTGGCCCAGCTCACTGCTCCTGATATCTCTACCTCCTCCTCCCTCAACGGCTCAGGGGGGCAGGGAGTGGGGGATGTGGTCAGTCTCTCACAGATGGGCTCTGCCACTTCTGTCTTCTCAGATGAGGACGACTCCTGGCACTCTTCCCCTGCTCCAACATGGGGTTCCTACCCCTGGAACACAGTCCTTAATGAACTTCTCTGGTGTGGGTTGTTCCCAGCAGCTGCGGCTTCTGCTGATACAGGATCCCTCACACGGGACACAGTCCTTGGTGAATATCTCTGGCATGGATTCTTCCCCACAGTTAAAGTTTCTGCAGTTACAGGCTCCCTCCTTTGGGACAAGGCCTCTTCTGGGCATAAGTTTAACGAGCTACTTTGTTGTGGGCTCCTCCCCACAGTTACAGCTGTGGATATTGAGTCCCTTTCTCGGGACACGGCCTGCTCTGGCCATAGTGATAAAGGGCCCCTCCTTCGGGACACGGCCTCTTCCAGCCATAGTTTTAAAGAAGAAAATCACTGCCCCTGGCTCGGGGTCTGCAGTGAAGTGGTTGGGTCCCCCCCACGGGACACGGCCTCCTCTGGCCACAGTCACTGTCCTTGGCTCGGGGCCTTTAATGAAGTGAATCGCTGCCCCTGGTCTGGGGCCAGCTTTAGCAAAATGAGTCTCTGCCCCTGATGCGGGCTCATTATCAAAATGAGTCTCTACTGCTGATGCGCGGTCTTTAAAGAAATGAAAATAAATCTCAGCTTCACCAGTTCTCTCCATAGAATGCAGGGGAGTCTCTGCTCCAGCACACCTCCTTCTCTCTTTCATCACTGACCTTGGAGTCAGCATGGTTGTTTCTCTCACCGTTCCTACTCCTTGCACCACCACCAGCCAGAAGGAAAAGAAGGGGCAGAAGAAGGAATAAGATGGAGGAAGATACCTTCTCTTCCCGCTTCTTCTTAAAAAGTGATCGTGGAGGCGTCTAATTGGCTCAGCCTCAGAAGTGAGTCTGGCTCAGAGATGGGGGGAGTTGTGAGCAACTTCTTACAGGAGCCATCTTTACAGCCCCTTCCCCGTTACCAGAAAAGGCTGTCATGTCAAACCATGACAGAAAGGTTTCTCCTCCTTTGACTGGAACTGTAATATTTCATGCTCAGATTTGCTGACAATGGATTGTACTGCCATCAGAAAACCAAGAACTCACTGTTTGCAAAGTATAGCAAAGCTCTCCATGTGCACCACTGGGAAGAGGATGACTGACCCAGCTCAAATAAAGTCCCATGGTGAGCAGAAGCCTTGCCAGCAATTTTGTAGGCTACTAAGAAGCGCCCACTTCTTCACTGTTCATATAGGAAAAGTGCAAGGTGTGAGGGAAATATTTACCCTGAAGTGCAAGTTCCTATTGTTATCGTGCTGCAAAAAATAATCTCAGTGCTAAGTGGTCACTACAATAGCGAGTCCCTCAGTTTGTATGCAACCAGTATGGTTTTGGTGTCAAATGTATGATAAGGTATCACAAGAAAAATAGGACTTTACAGAGGAATGAGTGTTCTGCCAAGTTCCCCTCTCACATCCTGCAGAGGACAGGCAAAGCCCCCTGTGCATCGCTGCTTCAGACAGTGCCAACCAGCAGCTCGGGCACCAGCCTTCAGCTCCCAGGCCTGGCTCTGCGCAGGTACAGCAGAGGGGCTGACACAAGGCCTCTGGTCCCAGTTTCTCTCCCTCTTTCTTGCTGCAGATCTCAGACTAGCTCGATGTGTGAGTGAGAGGTGAAAAGCCTCTTGGCAGTAGTATCCAGCTCAGGCTTAGCAGGCTACACTAAAGGAAACCCATGCAACAGAACACAACCTGAGCTCTCCCCTAGCTCCTCTGCCAGGCCTTTCCAATAGGGCCTTGAACCACTATTGGTGCAGCTGCTCTTGCTGGAAACACTGACTTTTGAACCTGTTGAACAGCAAGATTCACTATTTGTTTAGGGTAACAACACTGCCTCTTGGCATCATGGCTTGTATCAGAAATAGTGTGAATAGCCATACCTCGAATCCTGTGTTCAGTTCTGGGCCCTTCACTACATGAAGGACATTTTGGTGCTAGAGTGTGTTCAGAGATGGGCAACGATACTGGTGAAGCGTCTGGAGAACAAGGTGAAGGGTCTGCTGAGAAGCAGCTGAGGGACCTGGGGGTGTTTAGTTGTTTAGAGAAGGGGAGCCTGAGGAGAGACATTATCACTCTCTACAACTACCTGAAAGGAGGTTGTAGTGAGGTGGGGGGTCAGTCTCTTCTTCACAGTAATGAGTGATAGGACTAGAGGAAACAGCCTCAGATTGCACTACGGGAGGTTTGGATTGGAGATTATGAAGAGAGTTGTTAGACACTGGCACAAGCTGCCCAGGGAGGTGATGGTCACCATCTCTGGAGATACGTAAAAGACACTTAGATGATGTGCTGAGGGACATGATTTAGTGGTGGGCTTGGCAGTGTTACATAGGTAGTTGAACTCAAACTTACAGGTCTTCTCCAACCAAAGCAATTCTAGGGATTCTATGATTTGCTGCTTCATATGAGCCAGTACCATTTTAGTAATGGGAAAGTCACCATTCCTTGTTCTCCTATGCCATACCATTTTTAATTTTACAAAACTCTATCAGACCTTCCTTTGACATCTCTGCTACCCAACTGAAACAACCCTCAAAAAATTAGGCACATCACGTGAAGTTTGCACTGTACTTTTTTGGTTACCTTTGTTCTGAGCCTCTTCTGTTTTATGTCCTTTTGAAGATGACCAAAGCCACATGTGATGCAGGGACATGGAGCAACAGAAGGTTTGTTATTTTGACTTCAGTTCCCAGTGTTTGTCTTTTTAATCATTCCTGTTTGTCTTCTGAACACCAACCAGAATTATTCCAAGCTGTTTCTTACAAGGAAAGAGATATTTTATAGGCTGTTGCACTTGCACAGCTGGAGGTGCTTTTCACTAAGCACTACCTCGTATTTTACAGTCAACTCTGGGTTCCATACTCCCAAGTAACTGAATATCCCACACATTTTTCCACTTTCCTGCTCAATCCCTTCTCCACATCCAGCAGCACAAACCTCTGGATGACATTTCTGGCACCCTCTCTCCATTGTGAAGAATGGTGACAAGATAAAAAACAGAACCAAGAATAAAGTCAGTTACAAATCCTGATTACTCTTCCTACAGCAACTAAGATAGAATGACCTAAGGCTTCTTGCAAAACAACTTCACAAACATCATGTTATGAAATTAAGTATATCATCCAGACCTCCTTTTGTCTGAGTCATCCAAGAAAAAATTTAGAAGTTATAACACCTGTCTATCAGAGCCACATTAACAAAAATCTCTGGTTTATGTTTACTTTTATTTGTAGCTTGCAGCCCTTCCTAAAATAAAAGGATATCAGAGCAACCATTAGATGCTCCTAGGTGGAAGTCATTAATCATATATTAAGGAAGGGAACTCCAAATCACTCCTGTACTGTAAGAAGAGTGCGGAGTTGTTTGTTAGCTTTAGCTTGAGGAAAGATTTTCCAGCATCAGGCCTTTTCACTTTTGAGCTGAAATACACAGTTTGTATGTATATGTCAATCCAGACTAAGTTTTGTGCTACAATTAATCAAATAAGAAGAGATGTTTCTGACTTGACAAACAAACGTGATTATTTGTGCTAGTGGATAAGAGGATAATTCTATGTAACACAACAAACTCCACGAAAGCTAATGACACCTGTAACTGCTACTTCCCGGGAACTCCAAGGTCTTCATGAAGTACAGGAGTACAAAGGAACGGAATGATGAAGTACTTCACTGACCTAGAAAGGTATCAGCATGCTCATACCTAACCTGAAATTTGTTGACAGAGCAGGAGCTCCAAGCAGCACTAGCACTTCTGCTCTTGAGAAAGGAATGTGTGGATGAAGTGCCATCAAACGAAGCTGAAATTATTGAAATATCTTGTCCACACAACTGAATGTTTAGCTAAGTATGTACACGAATCAGCTGGTGGCAGAAAGCCCAGCGTTTATCACCCCACCTCCACTGCTACTATTATCTCCACAACAAGGAAAGCTTTTGGTTTTTCTCTCTTCCCCACCCTCGGGTGTAGTTAAAAAGTAACCCCTTGCCATTTAACCTCTTTAGGAGAGATTTAACCTCTTTAGGATACCGAGCTCCCAAACCATGGCTCAGAGCACCTGCACCCCATCTTAAGATCAAAAACAAAAGCCCTAACACTGCAGAGAATCATTGTTCTCCTTAAATCCTCACAGCTTAAACTGCAAATATTGGAAAGACGGTTGTTGGTGTAGGTATCACCACTATGAAGAGGATGTGTATCAGGGGACACAGCATTATATTCCAGCACTACTGAACCTCTGCGTACAGTAATTACTTCAGCATTATTCAAGATATTTGATACTGTAGTACCCAATTTCTTGCACACAAGTGATAAACACTATCTCTAGGAAGGACTGGACTTAACATAGGTTATGGCCCTCCCTGATACAGCACTTGGCTCAGTCCCAGCTTGAGCCTATCATACCAGACAGATTCTTTACGTGCTTCAATACCGAGGGATCAGACATTACCAAAAGGTTTTGGACCCTACCCTACCAGTCTTAGTCAGGACAGAAAGATATGCTTTGGACACTTAGTATGTTTTTATGTTTGAAGTAAACTTAAAGACACCTCCTGCAACCTTACCGATGTGTTCATATCTTAAATGACAAGAAGATAAGAGTTCTGAGAATGGCAGACTGATAGAAGTCCAGTAAAATGCTGTTTCTGCTTTTTGTGCTTTATGAACAGACCAGAACTAATACACAGAAAACCAGTAATGCTGCATCCTGTATCAGCTTGTCCTCCTTTAGAGAAAGGAAGCGAATCTGGGACATTTTTAGATGCCTTATGTTCTCCCTGCTCCACCAAAACCAGCTACGGGTCATATCCGTTTCTTTACTTCCGATATCCTAAACTGAAATTGGATGAACTTACCTCATGTGACCTTGTGTGCTCGAAGCTGTTATTTCACAATGATTATTACTAATTGTCTGACATGAACCAGAAGAGCATCTGCTGAAGTTCTGCTTTCTGGTATCAGCATCAAGACATTCAACCAGGCAATTTAGGATTGAAATTCAGAATCAGACAGTGGATGACAATGTCAGTGATGGAACTGAAACCTATAAAATTCATACACATAACATGCAACTGCATGACCTACTTGTCTCTGCCTCTCTAATAACAACTTCAGAGACTCTACTAGTTAAAAAAATAAATTGAATCTATTTCTCATAGCCTAAAGTTAAATATTTCAACATTGCAGCAAAACTCTTTTATATTGAGCATTCGCTTTCTCTGAGGGAATGCAAATCTGATTTTTTTCCAAATAGAAGCAGAAAAGTAAACTTCAATTGCAGTATTTCAAATAATTAGCATCTAATTAACCAAAATTTTCATAAGCTAACAATGAAGGACAGCTCTGAAATTGTGGTCAGGTACACAAATGAAGTCTAAGTATTCTATCTCCCTTTTTTAAAATATATATCCAATGTGTTTAGTCCAGCTCAGAGCCACCAAGATGATCAGGGGAATGGAACATCTTTCATACGAGGAAAGGCTGCCGAAACTGGGGCTCTTTAGTCTAGAGAAGAGGAGACTGAGGGGTGATATTATTAACATTTACAAATATCTAAATGGTGGGTGTCAGGAGACTGAGGCATCCCTTTTTTCTATGGTATCTAGCAACAGAACAAGGGGTAATGGGATGAAGCTGGAATACAGAAGGTTCCACTTAAACATAAGAAAAAACTGTATCACTGTTCAGGTGAGGGAGCCCTGGCACAGGCTGCCCAGAGAGGGTGTGGAGTCTCCTTCCTTGGAGGTCTTCAAGACCCGCCTGGACATGTTCCTATGTGACCTGATCTAGATGACCCTGCTTCTGCAGGGGGTTGGACTAGATGATCTCTAAAGATCCCTTCCAACCCCTACCATTCTGTGATTCTGTGGTGCTGCCAAGCTCCAAAAGGTTAAAAAAAATGCAGAAAGCCAGGGGCATCAGAAAGCTACATGAAAAAGCATTATGTTCACAAAAAGTTCTAAAACTAACTGGCATGTTCCTAATTTGCCTAGGCTCTGCACTGCTGTATGTGAACCTGGGAGAGGCACTGGCTTTATCTGCACCAGCATAACCAGAGATTCAAAACAAACAGGGCTCTCTGTCTACACAGACACCTTTCTAAACCACCAAGGCCCCTGGTGAAGACAGTGCAGACAACCACTGAAGTCTTTTGTTCCTCTATAAACCATGGATCTCTCTCCCAGCTAAGTTTCAGTCTCTAGAAAATGCTTCAAACCCAATGACATTTTGGAGGTCTGCAAGTCCACATGGGGTGGTGCAAAACAGATGCTGATCGATAAAGTAGCATGGGACAGAGCAACCAAACCAGATAGATCATTTTACTACCTGACTGACAATCTGAACTGATTCTAGTATTTAACCACTTTGCAGTGTAGCAAAAGCTTGCATTAATTGCAAGTATCAAATGAAAATAGGAAATTTCATTTGAGCCTGCAACACAAGACTCAAACATGATAGGCTAAGCCGTTACAGCCTGTTTGTAGGTATACATGTTTATGTAAGGCATCCCCAACATTTATCAGACTAATGTTACCCTAGAACTGCTTTCAAGATTACGAAATGCTTTTTAGAGTCAAGAAAACATGATAGTTTTCTTTGCAAGTAGTTATGCTTCGGTGATCAATTAGGATGGGGCTGTTGAACTATCTTTGTGCATTACCTCAATGTCCTTGTTTTGGGATAAGGTATGCAGAGGCCTGCAAAACTTCTCAGCATTTAGGATTGCAAGATTCAGAGTAGTAATTGTTTAGAATGCTGTTCCCACAGTTAAAGCTGCCTGTTTAAGCCATTTCCTGGCTTTGTAATACACTATTTTCTCCACACTTTCCTTCTCTTTCACTTTGCAGCCTTATTTCCACTGGAAGTTATTTTTCAGAATAGCACTCCCTAAAATCCCAGGCCACAAGGTATCTGTGGTTTCTCACTGCACAGTACTAAATTCTTTATCCTCCCCAAGCTTGGGAAGTGAGACCCTACCTCCTCCCGCACTGCAAATAAGGTTTGCATGGGCTGAATCTTACAAAGAGGGTCTTAAACTATGGAGACATTTGAAATTGTTACTCTACATGTTTTTCTCTCAGGAATGTGCTCAAGCTACTCAGCAGCTCTGTCTTACTTTCAGTGACTCTGATCACGTCTCAGACTGTAAAGAGCCAGTTTGGGGTATTTTCTGCCTGCTTTCCTGCTAGATAGTCTGTGCCTCCTGGTCATTGTTGATCTTCCCTTGTTTCTATGTTTCAGCAGGTCACGAGTTCAGTATTTTCGAGAGGAATACTCCCTGCTGATGCGTCTGTAAGTTCTTTGGTTTCTCCCTGAAAAAAAAGTCCTTCCCTCGCCCACATCCTAAAGAAAAGCACGTGAAGTTGAGGCTTCTGAGAAATTCCATTCCCACACTTGTGCAGAGGCAGAGATCACCTCTGCCAAGGCTGAGGTCAAGCACGTTATTCCTGTGAGCTACTTCAAATACAGTTAAAAGAAACACTGAATACTTTTCTCTGAAAAGCACATGAAGCATATTAGGTTCTAGGGGTTTGTTGTTACAAATTAGACTCAAAGAAGCTCTTCTGACCAATTCTGTCTGAAGAGAGACTGCGATTCAAGTTAAACTGAACTTACACAAGAAGGATCATGCATTCCATGCCAACCTACAAAGTGTCTCTCTGATTATAAAGATTAAAATCACAAGATCAGGCCTTCTAGTTATTATAAGTTGCTATCTGCCAAGGTTGCTAGACTTCCTGCTATGAGGACCTTCCCTCCTCCCAGAAATAAAACATACTATCGTATTAGTTGTAGACATCATTTTAACCTTTGCTACGTACTTGCTTCAAAGCAGCTCCTTGGAAGTTCATCCAGAAAAAGCTGAGACTTTTTTTTTCCCCTTTCTAGTTAAAATTTCTGGAGCCTTCTGCCAGAGCCAGTTTCTTCAGTGTCACTCCCCACACCTCCCAACAAACTCCAAATTAATATTTTCGATCCTTTCATAAGACAAAAAACTTGCATCCTTGGACTAAGACTACACTTGGCCAAGTATCAAGTATGTGATCCTTCACTCTTGTTCAGTCTTTATCAGAAGAAGTAACTTACACTGTATCCTTCTTCTGCATAGCATAGGTGTAACGTACAGCAAAAACATACTTGTCATAGTGTTCCTCCTTCCTGGTAACTTGAGATCAGAGTGTCAGAGCTCCTGAGATCAGAGTATCAGAGCTCCAGCTGAAGTCAGTGTAAGTGGTGCTTTGAACATCTCTTGCAAAAAGCACTCTGAAAAATTGAGTGCTATACCCAGGTTTGGAGGGAGGCTGCCAAGGCACCGCTCTGACCAGCCACAGGACTGCTCAGAGTTAGTCAGCTGCAACTCAAACTGCCTGTTGTCCAACAGAAGTTACCAGAATTTGCTCTTTCGCACAAGCCATGTGCAGTGTTGTACAGATGACTCAAAATGTGACAGCTTCTCAAATGCACTGACTTAACTAGTAAGGAAAGCACAAAAGTGACTGTTTATAGATGTTTTTTTCTGTTCTTCCAAATTCTGTAAATAAAAAGTCTTTGTAATTGCACACACAGGCACCCCCTGCTCTGTCATTACAGGTGAGTACATGGTTTAGATAAATGTTTGTCTGTTGAAATGCCCCGTTTGTGTACTACTGATGCATTGCTTTGTTGGAAAGAGTCACCTGCATGGGAATTCAAACAACTGCAGGACTTGCCTTACTGTCCATATTGTCTTCTATGAAGCACTGAAGTAAGACTAAGGATTTCATTTCACCCTACTGCAGAGACTGAAAGTTAGCAGATTCCTTGGCAACTCCAGGTGAGGATTTTCATCCTCAAGCTTATGATGCAACAAGCAAAAAACTACATGGAGAAATCACTCCATGGGGACAGCCAAGTTTTTGCCGTCTCCGGATCTTACTGGGAAGGAATTTAAAATATTAAGCTATTCTTTTAATATAGGAATTTAAAAGGATATACACAAGGAAAGAAATTGGAGAGTTGGTGAAATATGCAGTGTTTCAGGACAAGGAGGAGGGGGGTTTGTTTGTTTTCCCACTTGTTCAGTAAAGGAGTCCCTTGGGACTTTGCTACAAAGATCAGTGTCAGTAGCAGAGGCAAGATGTTTTGGCTTACCTTTTATTAACAGTGAAGTCCAATTTTGGAAGGAAACAAAATGAGAAATAGACAAAAATAAAAGACTACAATTCATTAGCATAATACAGGAGTAAAAGTTCAGCCACGTTGGATGAGTGTTTCAAGCGAGTTTTGAAAGTTAGACTATTATATTCCTCACCTTTCACCAATGACCCGTCTATTTTAGCTATTCTTTCACAACCACATTCTGGGCTTACTGGTGAACTTCATTGAAACTGTATATTTTTGCTACGGGAATTAAAAACACAGACAGAGAAGCATCTGCACTGAGATGGTTTATTGAGGCTTTTATGAGATTCAGTTTTCCTGAGGAAGCTAATGAAACAGAATTTCTACTTCCAGAATCTGTACCTGACCTTTCTTAGACAGAACAGACCTCTCTCTTCATAAGGCTCTGTTTTTCAGCCAAAGCGATTTGGTGAGCTTCACCTTCAAGATGCACGTAAAGATTTGCCTCATTATAATTAAGTCCATTTATTTTGGGTAAGTTTTACTGTCTTAACCCAAAATTTGGTCCATGTGACTCAGCTAGTGAGACTTCTACAACAGTTAGTTCTCGCTCAGCATGGGTCCAAAAAACTTGTCCAAAATTAATGTAACTGGTTTTGTACTTTAGGAGGAAGCTACTTTTAATGCCAGAGCACTTAACATTTAAATAAAAAAGGAAAAAAGAAGCCATGTTAAAAGCAGGAGAACTGAAAAGGAGTTGTTCTGCTCAGAGATATTCATCTGGATTTGTTGCTCTTCACCATTGAAGAACAGAACTCAGACTGTATTTCTCTTCCAGCTTTTCCACGAGAGAAGCTTCTTGTTTCCTCGTGTCTCTTTTCATAATAACGTCAGGTTGTCATTACAGATCAATGCCCTTTAGGGATTTCCCTTAGAGGGACAGAGAAGGAGGTAGATCACTAATTCATTAGAGAACACATTGGAAAGAAAGCAGACTAGACTACAACTGCAGTGTCTCTGCAGCAGTACGTTCTCGTACCAAAGTTAGCCCGTGAAGTTTAATCGTTAAGGAGGAACACAGCGGGTATTTACTCACACACAATTTTACGAGAGGAACAACTGAAACAGCATCAATGAAGAACACACTTTGAGACAAACTGTTATTACATCACATTAGTGGGCCACAGAAGGCTTTAAAAAAATAAACCTTTTGAGACATGAGAATGGAATCACATTTTTAGCATGCTTTAAATAGCTGAACTGCTCTTTCAAGCCTACGTTTTCAGCTATTGGCAAAAGACAATGATACCTCCTCACTTGGAAATTAAAAAGCATTTAAGCAGTAAGTTAAAGCTAGCCTACGTGTAAGTGGGCTAAATACTAGGCAAAGGTTTTTCCCTTTTCACATTTAAGATGATACTACAGTTCATCACTTCTGTAGCTTATATGTTGTTGTGCAATGCCCCACTGAAGTTTCACATCTACTCTGCGAAAGAGAACAAGAGTAAACACCTTCCTTTTAGGATAGTCACAAATGGTAAAGCCAGGAGTATTTGTCTGTTTAATTAGATGCTTGCTGTTTATCACACACAAGAACTGTAAGCAGAGTCCATGGATTCTTCTGAGCAATGTGAAACCTCATGGTTCCACACAAGTTCAACACTGCCTCTCATTCTCTCTCTTTCCCCATCCTCTTCCTCCTCTTACCTGCTATTTTCCTCAGCCCAAGATACACTTCCCCAACTATCTTCATCTGATTTTAAGAATGTTAAGGGAGAGAAAGTTTTACCTCATGACTTCCACCCAAGAAAGCCTGGCTCCAGCCTTATGTGGGCTCAGGTATACCTTAGACCACAGGAAGCCGGATGTTTTTGTTTTGAGGCACTAGAAGTTGGGCTAATAAGTAATAGACAAGTTGCCCAGAGCTTAAGGGGCAAGTATCTCTCATTACCTTCCTATTATGGCCATTTTATGGCCAGTGAACAAATATTTTAAAATCTTCTTTTCCCTTTCTTTTTTCCTGAAGTAAGTACAGCTTGCAGCAAGAGACTCCCCCACAACCTGGTCTTCATGCACTTGCAGCCCTAACATATCCTGTCTCCTTTCACTTTATAGTTTCCTCAACCTCCAGAGAGAATTTAACAATGGATCTCTCCACATTCAGATACACAAACACATCCTTTATCTCATAATAATCATCATGGTCATATTTCTTCTTCCACATTCCCAAGCTAAGCCAAGACAAGCTCAGTTCAATGATAATGTTTTCATGTACCTCTCTTCAGAGAGAACTGCTGCAGCTGAACATGACAATTGCAGCATGCTAGTTATATTGGGATTCAATATGTGGTTGGAAAGAGGAGAAGGACCAGTTTTCTCATCCATCTGTTTTCAGACATTTAGAAAACCCCACTGTCAGCATCTTGAGTAAAAAATAGGTGACATCCTCAGACCCTAGTAAAACCACTTACACATGTTAACTTGTTTAAACAAACACCCCCACCTCAAGTGACACAGTGGCCTGCAGTCTTCCTTGATCCATCCACAGAGCAAGAGTTATTTTTACTGAGTCAGTAATCATGCATTGTCTTCCAGAGGAAATACTAGCCGGGTACCCCTGCTTGTAACTTCATGATCTGCTGCTCCCAAATCGCGTTCCAGTGCTTCCTCTGAACTACTTTTTGTTCTCCTGCCGTCAAGGCTAGTGGTAGCCGTATGGGGGCCAGAAGAACCGTTTGCAGTTATTGTTGTATCACCATATGTCACAGTAAGGTCACCATCATTCAGAATAAAGTCGGAATCCTCTTCTCTAAGCTGTTCCTGATTCTGGGGCAGGGAAAGAAACAAAAAAAAAAAGATGAGAAATCTTCATAGAGTGCACAATATCTGGTCTTTGTCAACAAGGTAACGGAATAGAAGAGTTTATTAGTCAATACAGAAGCAGTAAATGGTAAAGTTTCACTTTAAGAAATGTCAAAAATAACTTTGAACCCAGTGTTTGCAAATCAGCTTACTTATCCCTCTGTAACTACTGCTGCTGTTGTGAGATGCAGGGGAGCTGGATCCAAGGACTAGATTATGAAATGGGTAACCAGGGATTTAATAGCACTGGGAGTTTGCCAGCATTACAGGATGAGCAGCATACACTGTGTTTTGCATGACGACTTGGAAGGCAGCACAGGAAGAAGACTGGAGACTAAGCACAATTTAGTTATTGCAGATAGCAAGAATACAGCTCCTACTGACAAACTTGATGAATTACAAAGAGACTCATACAAACTGCTGGTTAGGCCCAAATTCCTTATATTCAGGGTTTCCTCGACAAATTTTTGTTACAGGTCAGAAACTAACTACACTCTTTAGAACTGTTTACTTTTACCTGGTACTAAACAGAGAATTACTTGACCTAGTTCTTAAGAACACTAAAAAAGCACATTGCATAAAAGTACAAAAGACTGATGGAAGAAAGTGCTTGCCTCAGTTTTGCAACTAGTTCTGATAAATTATATTGAGAAGAAAATGTCTCACGAAACCCTGTGAATTCATTTTGGCAGAGATGTGATGAAATCTATGGTCAAAGACTAGAAAATGCTGAAGCGTGGCAAAACAGTATACACAGCATAATACAACAGCAAGCAATTGTACTGTTTCACTCCTGTTTAACATAGTCTTTGTAAAAGGCAGAACAGATGAATTGGTCAGAAAATGGAGCTTCCTCATATTTGAAGAAAATTCTATCAGTACTATAAGCTTGCTGTGGTCAGGCTGACCAGAAAGCCCGAGCTGTATTGCAGAATAGGAATTCAAGATGCTTGAGACTGAAACAGTTGATTAACCTGTCCACAATGAAAAATGCAGTGCCTGGCTAAATAAAGCTTCCTGGGAAGGCTTCCTGTCATTATTTCAGAAGGATAATCAGCCAAAATGAAGCAGCAGAAGACTCTAGATGATACAGGATATTTAACTGATGAGGACTGGAAGAGGTGTCAAGAGTTTACCAAAAGCAACGAAAGAAATGGTGTGGTCCAGCGGCGGGTGCAAGACAAGCCCTACTTTGAATGAATGCTAATTTCTCAGAATCTTCACAGCAGCCAAATTTATTGTTACTTATTAGAGACATATATAGAGAGGGTTACTGTGCTAGAGAGCACTGTTCTCAAAGAGCAAATACAGTTCAGGGTGCTTGCTTTCTTTGATTGCAAAGAAAACACTGAACTACTGTCACTATCTTAAAAAGAAGGAAGGCAGAAATTAAAGGGTTCAGCTATAACTGCCAGAAAGAGCTTTTACAAGCTTTCCTTTGCAGACAAAGTAAAAGTCTGAAGGACGGGACCAAGATGATTAAACAAGGTACACAAAATAATGTGCTGTTGAAGAAAAAATTTCTACACATTTCAGGTTTTGAAGGAGAGATGGTCAAATAAAGATGAAAAGCAGAAAAGCAAGTAAGAAGCAGGCAGTTTGGGGCTGTTGGCTGGTTACATTTTAAGAAGCTGAAGGAGCTGAGAAGCTCTATCACAAGTTGGCTGCCATGGCATTTGCCCTTGGAGAAGCACTAAGGGGAAGGCAGGCAGGGCTACCAGTGCACCAAGGGTATTGTGATACCAAGGCCATGTGTGAAGCAGCCGCAGCGAGTGCTCACAATGTTTCCACAATGCTACTTAAGAGCAAATCCTTGCAGCCATCTATCAGATAAGAAACTGGTAACACACACTACACCTGAGTTTCCCCACAAGGCTGAGAAGGTCTTGGAAGCACAACACTGACAGGAGAGTGGCACAGGCTTTATAATGTATAGCAAGTCCTAACTCAGCCTTTGCTGGTTTGTCCTGGCCTATACTTCTGCATGAACATAAACATGATCAATTCCAGAGAACACAGTGAGCTTTCTCTCCACATAGTGAATAAACATTTCCTTGTACGAGCCGATTTCACCGAGTTATTTCCCTTCTGAACAGCACAGCGAGCAGCAGGCAATGTATTTCACGTATTTCCCAGAGAACACCCAGGAATGGTGTAGCACAGGGATTTACTAAAAGAGGATGGGTGAATAAACCTACTGTGTTTCATGCAGCATGAACAATTCTTTCAAGAAAGGCAGGAAATGTATCCAAGTAGATCCCTAGAGACTTGAAATTCTTCCAAGAATAACCCTAAACTGGCCTCTGCAGTCCCCTACAGTTCTGTAGGAATAGCTTCGATTCACTCTAAAAACATAGGTCTCAACTTCGCTACATAAACTGACAAACTAGAATGGCTAAGTACCTAAACCCAAAAACTCTATATGAGAATGAATTTGGCTTTGATGTGCTGACCATAACCCTGAGGGACCTCACAGCATTCTGTCCCAATTTGTGGTAAAATATGCTCATGCTCCTAAGAACGCGTGCCAAAGACATTAAAGCAGCTAAAGCTTATTACTGCTTACAAAGCCAGGCTTTACGGCCTCCTAACGGAAAGCAAAATGCGGCATGTGTGAAAGGCACTGCACCCCACAGCAGGCATCATGTATGCTGCTGCTGCTGTTGAACACAAACAATGGCAGCAGGGCTGGCAAAACTTACTTATCTTGTGATTCTAAAAAAAGAGTATCGAGTAGTATGCATGAAAATATTACAGAATCCCAGAAACACGGGGCTTGGGAGAGACCTCTGGAGATCATCTAGTCCACCCCTTGCTAAAGCAGGACCACCTCGATTGGATCACACTGGAACATGTCCAGGCAGGTCTTGAAGACCTCCAGAGAAGGAGATTCCACACCCTCCCTGGGCAGCCTGTGCCAGGCCTCCCTCACCTGAACAGTAAAAAACGTTTTCCTCTTGTTCAAGTGGAACTTTTTGTATATTACAACTTAAATCTGAGTTGGAGTTTCTCTGACTAAGCTCTGCTTAGAGTTTCTCTGCTTCTCCACCGAGTTCAAATTCATCAAGGAAATGAAAAAAATTCTATGAAGCCAGAATCACTAAGAAAAAGAAGGAGAAAAGGCATGGCTGAGCAGTTTTCCTACCAATTTTGAGTTACCTCCTCCAAGATACAAATAGATTTTCTTTACTGGGTTTGCATGTTTAGAAAAATAATTGAATTCTCTCTGCCTTCGTGCCAAGTCATTACACTGTGTACAGTGCAAGAACTAAACTTTTTAAAAGGTGGAAGACTGTGTAGGATGAAATACGTTGAAATAAAAAATTCCCAGGACTGCTTTGTTAGGAAGAACGTTATCATGACACAGATTTTCTTCCAAATAGGATAAATGGCTGATGAAACAGAGAAGTACTAAAACTTTCAAAGGATGTGTCAAAGAGGAAGATAAAAAAGTGACCTACGTTAGTTTGGGATAAACTGGAAAGCCCTGTCAATCAGTCATGCACTGAAGATAACAGCAGGAGAGAAAAACAGGAGTAATTTTTTGAAAATTGTAATTTTAAGCACTGACTACAGCAACTTTTCATGCTTTTAAGCTCCAACTTGGATTCTGTTTGGGTGGGAAATACCTAGTGGTGAGCCTAGTGGCAGAGTCTTATAGCAGCAGAACATCAACATAGAAATGACAGCTCTAAAAAAAAGAGAAATCCACTGTACTCCACCCCTGCACCCTGAGTCAGAACCTGACAGGTGTGCAATCCAAATTCAAGCTTACAGGACATGATCTCATGCTTCGGAATGGGCTGTAGGTAGACTATGTAAAAAGATTATTTGACCCTCAGACTTTAAAAGCCTCCCTTCGGCATCTAATTCAAAAGATATACTCAGTCATGGAAATGAAAAGAAGTTGTAAGTAAGGCTGTAATAAAGCCAGAGGAGAAAAAGCCTAACAACAAAAGCTGAAAACAAGACACCAATATAGTCAGCAGAACCACTTGTTTCCTTCTCTACCTCCATGTCATAATTGCTCAGACATTCACCTGCATGAGATCTAGGATCTACTACTACTTTTTGAAACAGATTTTCCAGCTATGTTCTATCCTAGGGAGTATTTACAGATTTGTTTGTTTGTTTGTTTAATACAAAGTCTTCAGTCTTTAATTCTCTCAGATTCAATTTCCCTGGACATACCTCACAAGAGCACAACTATTCCAAGCAGTTTCTGTCCTCTCAAGGACATTTCCGTTTCAATTGCTTCTCCTGCACTTAATAGGAAGGCTTTTTAGCCAGTAATAAAAATGACATGTATAACCAAGGGCTGTGGCAAAGCTAGCCATGGAAAGAAATAAAAAGCAATGAAGCAACTGTAGAGTTTGAAACTCTTGAATAGAAACTAGAAATAAACATGTCAAAATTAAACTCTTTCCTAAGACTAATGTAGCAATGTACTCAAACAGGAATAAGAAGAGAGAACAGAAGGTGAAGATTCCATATTACACACCTTCACAAAGCATGCAGCATTTTTAATGATGAAGTTAAAATCCCAACTCTGTTGTGTGTGTGTCACAGAACCAACAAAATTAACAAATAAGATTCCACATGTGGTAGTAGCCAAGAACACAGACTAAAGGGAGATAAGGAGCCCAACTGCTAGAGAAAATGAAAGCCAAAGCTTGCACGTCCATTCTGGTTAGCTCCTCAGTTACTGGATAAGTAGTCTTATAAGATGATACATAGACACATGTGCAATGCACAAGCAGGCTAATTGGTCTGAGGGATACCTTCCAGATTAGGTCTGTTCTAAGATCTCCAGTGGCATTGCAAAGGTGGGAACAAGGCCAGTTTATTGCATTACTAATAGGTCTAAAGAGACATTTAAAATTTCTTTGAAATTTTACTATCAGGTAAGATGTTAATGAGATCAGAAAGAAATGCAGGGAAGTATTTCCAAGTTCCAAGTGGAATTCAGAACTCTCCAATAAAAGATGAATAGAAATCTGCTCCAAGACTACTTGAACATAGCTGAGATGTTACCATTGCAGAAATTTCAGTGGTCCCACACAGTACTATGGGTTTATCTACAAGCAGCTCTTAAAGAGTTACAGATCTCAGAAGCAGTGTAGAGGTAAGAGTGACACATATCAGGATCCTCCAAGAGTAACAGGAGAATAAAGCATTAATTATTTCAAGACATGCCTGTAACGACAGTATAGTGACCTGCTAGACTGAGATAAGTAACTGATTAACAGTTTCTGAAACGTGATCTCAAATGTCACAGTGGAAACAATGAAGGGAAGCTCTACCAGATTTCTTTCCGGCATGGGTAAATGTGTCAGTGCCTTCTCTGAAGTAGACCTCAATGCAACCTTAGCAGTAACGGGAAAAGAATCTTATCCAAAAGTGATGAGAAGGGACTGAATACTTTTAAGTGATTCACTGAACTGGTTTATTGACTAGGCCTGTAATTTTCCAATATCCTTAAACGTGTTGGGCTTTTTTTAAATGTTGAATGTGAACAATAAGATAATCTCTGATTTCTGCTACAAGAATCTGTTGGCTTAGGGGAAAGCATTTAAAGCTTTTCTGCCTAGGACAAATCAGCACTTTCCTCCAGTATGTGGCTCATACCAACACTTTGCCTAAAAAGAAAACAATTGCTTTGCTGAAGTTAAAAACAAAACACAGGAGTAGCAAGTTGTTCTACTTACATCATAAACCTGTGGGCTTGTCAGACAGCGGGCTACCAGGCCACACCAGCTGGGCAGAGTTGTAGTTAATGGAGGGCCACTGTGAGTGAGAATTGGCTTTAAATAACTTAAGGAGTTAAGGAAAACATATCAGTGCTCAAAAAAAACACTACTGAAAATTAAAAGACAATTGCACATAAATAAGGTTCTGTCTCTGATCTATGAGCTTCTTCATAATTGTATATAAAGCATTAATTGAAAAAACCCTGCATTTGTTAACAAATGAATGAAAAACATCTTCCCCCCAACATTTTGCCCTTGATCCTTCACAGGCAAGTTCTTTACACATTTTCAGCAAGGGCAACTAGCTGCCTCTCTTAAAAGTTTCAAATAGTTGTAAAGTTTCCACCATTTGGACTCTCTGGAACCAAAAGGAGCAAGCAGAAGTACACATGCCTTCGTGTGAATAGGGCCAAGGATATTTCTGCCCTGCAGATGGGAGTATGATGTTGAAGTTGCACGGTAGAGATAACAAGGTGACCTACCTATGTGGTTCAACACAGGGAAATAGAGAAATACTGTCAGAGAAATATGGTCCATCCAACACCCTCAAAACAGTGGAGCCACTTGAACTGCTAGCTGGTCACTGAGCCACAGAGATGCAACCAGAGGTCTCACTCTGGTATGGCTCAAAGACATCTCTGCAGCACATCAATACACATACCATACAGACACTCAGAAAGGCAAAGGGAAAACTGTATGGCACGATTTGCAAAACACAATGTGGAAGGAAAACAGTGCTACTCAGATTACCTTGAGGTGGCATGGGGGTAGGAAAGGAAGGTGTCTTTACACCTCTTTTCATAAGTCTGCCCCTAGGCAAATTCATATTTTTTTTTCCACACTAGCACTCCAGACTGATGATCACAGAATGGTAGGGGTTGTAAGGGACCTTTAGAGATCACCTAGTCCAACTCCCCTGCCAAAGCTGGTCCACCTACATTAGGTCACACAGGAGCATGTCCAGGTAGGTTTGGAAAACGTCCAGAGCAGACTCCACACCCTCCCTGGGCAGCCTGTGCCAGCGCTCCCTCATCCTCACAGTAAAACAGTTTTTTCTTATGTTTAAAGGGAACATTTTGTGTTCCACCTTCATCCTATTACCCCTTGTCCCGTATGATATGCTTGAGGAGATGCTTAGCAGTTAAAAAAGATGGCCCTGCTACAGAGCAGCATATTGATCTTGACTGGCACAACATCAGCACTCAGGAGGAACATGTTAAGACTTACAAATATTGTCTGAAATCAGGACTACAGAGTTTTGTGGTTTTGAGAGGGTTTTTAAATCATTCTGGTTATCTAAAATGTAAATCTACATTGCAAGTATTCTACTTATTTTCTCAGGCTGCTAAGCAGAGAAAGAATAAAGTCCATTTGTGAATGTAAGAGTTTCCCTCATCCTCTCACTAGATCAAGGTTAAAAACGATCTGTTTTAGCAGAGATGTGTTGCTCCCCTTTAGCAAGGCCCAGCATAGTGTGTTTACTTGAGCACATAACAGCATGATTATGCCACAGCAGAGTTATATTTCCTTCTTCTCTTTTCTAGTAACACTGCAGCTACACCCAATCCTGGAAAGAAAAACTCTTTGCCCTTACACTAACCTGCCAGCCTCCGCGTTGCCCTATGGCAGATAGGCAACACAGCAACTGGGTTGTAATGCAACAAACCCAGGAAAAGACACCTGACACTTCAGTGTTGCAGTTTTTTTTCACATTTAACAATTGTGGGCAAACTCAGGGAACAGCCCATGACATTAAATGAACTCTGCATTCCACATGAATGAATTTCCTCGTTTTCCATCCACATAAAGCTCTGCAGGCAATAGCCCGAGTTGGAGCACACTGCCAAGTGCATCTTACTCACATCTTTCTCAAGTTAAGTTCCCTTGTAAAGAGCAATTTTTGAGACAATCTGCCTTTCCACCCAAAACCCAAGAGATTAGCATAAATATTTTGATTTTTAGCCATGGGCACAGAGGTGGTAATTCTGCAGATCATCCCTTCCATGCAATTTAAGCCCACCCAGCTGATGTTTATCTTAACGCCTCCTGGCAACAGGAGCAGAATTTTACCTCTAAGACACATTAAAACAAGTTTGCCTCTTGGCTCAGACTTCACAGAAACCTTCCCTAAAGATTGCTAGTCATCACTGAAAAAGGAAATTCACTATCAGCATCCTTTAAAAGTGTCTGTGAACCAGGTAAATAAGCTGTGATTGCCACCAGGCATTCCCCACTGCCCTTGTTGCAGCTGCTGGCACTGCACTTGTGCTCCTGTCAGTAGAGGAAGTCAGCATTATCAACTGCTTCTTTTTACAAGGGCACATCCCTTTTGTAAAGGCAGGGGGAAAGGATAGCTCTGCTTCCTTCTTAAAAAAGACAGGAAAGCAGCAGTCAGCCATGGCCAGATTCTTCTGTGCTCTTGCCACAGACATCTGTGCTCCAACCTATGCTTCAACCAGGCCAGCAATCTCTCATCGACTAATAGCCAAGACCCCAGTGAAAAGACTCCCTTTTCAGATGCAAGCTGTAACAAGATTAGGGCCCTGTCACAGATCTTTATGTATATTTAACTGCCCCAGAAATTACTAGGAATGAAGAACTGAAATTTGGTTGAATTTGTGTAGAAGTGACTTGCCACAGCCACAAGACTATCGTTTGTCATTTTCCTCTTTAACAGCTTGCACTTAGTGGGGCATCTGTGTGACATACTGACTATGTTAAGTAGATTTTAAAAAAGCATGAAAAACAGGACAGCTACACAAAAATTGATAAGAAGTTCAAATAAGGCTATCTAAACAGTATCATAATAGCTTCCCAAAGGTTGTACAGTAGTATTTACACACAAGGACATGCTCTGCTTTAACACCCATAGCAAGTTCTGGATATGCTGAAGAGAATAAGCTGGATCACATGTAGATGTTTAGTTTCACAACTTCCCATATCAGTGATGGGTTTCCAAAGAGGACTTCATCATAAAAGCAGATGGCTCTTCAGAGAAGTAAGTTGGGGCTTAAACATGTAAAATGAACTGGAAAATTAGTTTGCGCTATCAGCATCAGTGAAAACAAAACCAGATTTATGGAACAAATTGGAGGATCTGAAATAGTTAATTGGCTGTCTCACTGTTCAGGGAGGAAATTCAGCTCCAGAACTGACTGGTTTCTGTCCTCCAGCATGCCTGACAGACCACACATTAGAGAAAGGAAAGATCCATCTCCTGAGTCAGCAAGTTCTATGCCTTGAATCTGTAAAATACTTGCTCTTTCTCCTGTTTAACTCTCTCAAGTGCTTAAGGCCGTGCAAAGGAAGAAAGTGAACATCTCATGCCTTAAAGCTAAACTGTGTTTTCAAAAGGATACTTATGGTCAAAGCTATACCACAGCCTGAAGAGCCAAGCACTTTCCTGCTTTGTCCTGTTCCTTCTTTCAGAATCTGGACCATCCTAGAAAGATAAAAATACATTCAATTATTTCAGGCAGAAAAAAAAAAATCTAAATCACGCATTCCAGTCATTTATGTTACAATATCCTGTCCAAAAAAAGAGAGCCAAATTACTTCAATACTGTACTTTGACTGCAGAAGAAAGCTATTTAGAGACATGCTTATTCTCAGAAGGTTACTTTCCCTAGAAATACTAGCAATGACTGCAAAATAGTTTCTCTTCGTTGCCCTCAAGTTAGCTTAATGAGCTCTCTACCACCAAGTCCCCTTGGGTCTAAAAGCTTATCACACAATTAATGTGGTAACAGATATAGAAAGGAGTCCAAAACTGACAAATAAACCTCCTTGATGTCTTGTCCTCAACCCACTCCCCAAATATATGAATGGGAATACTCTAGACAGATCCCTCCTCATTGCTTGGTTGGCCTCCCTAACTCGAGGTCTATTTGTTGCACTTTCCTTAAGCTTATTGCTTCCTTGGAAAAACAAGGGAATTCACCATACCTGATAAAGTCTCACAGAGCTGATCAAATATATCACACTTAAAAGAAACATGCTTAACAAAGAATCCGTATAAAATCCCACTTGAGGAAGGTCATGCAAATTTCCTAAGTGGCAGATCAATGTCAAGTGCTAAGTGTTAAAAATAATCCCTCTACAAGCCATGCTGCAAGTCATCACACCAGCTGGTCTGCAGCTGCATTTATTGTTATTTTTGTTACTGTTAGGGCTTTTTTTTGTTTGTTTTTTTATTTTCTGGCCAGAGGCCAAAGTTAAACACAAGAAAATAGACAAAGCGAGGATGCCCTGTATGAATCATCTTACAAACTACTGGAAGAGAAATACACAGGATTGCCCCGTGTACTTCTGATCCACAAAACCCCCCCAAAAAAATCTATGATCGACCAAGAGTTAAAGCTCAGTACATTTTTACTCCCTCTTCATCCCAAATGATATATTTTCTTTAACTGTGACACACTACTAGTCTTGGCTTGGTGAAAGGAAGAGGAATCCAAAGGGAACTGACTAATAGTCTCCATTAGGAATGCAATACACATCTAAAGAGGGAAACAAATGGGTAAGTGCTTTATGTTTACATGGGAAAAAAGCAAACAAGATATTTCCAGCCAGACACTGAATGAGAACAGAATACCCATGCTCTGTTTCCTGTTAAAGCAATTCCTCAAATACTGACAAGTTCAGTTAAAGCCAAAGTCATCTTACTACAGTACCACTTCTAAACCTTGATTTTAAGCAGTAACTGTAGCCTTCATTGTAAAAGCTGTTTTGAGGCCTGGCCTTCAAATTGCTTCCCAGAAAGATACAAAGCCAAGATCACTCTTTTTGGTACACACACCCATCATTGCAGAATCTATTCTGTGTGCTGGACGCAAGCTTCTACAAAGAACAGAGATGCTAAATGCAGTTTATGCAATGAAAAAGACGCTTCCTGAGCACATAACTCTAATCTGGATAATCTTTGACAAAAAAAGAGGGGGGGGCAATGCAGGAAAGCCACTGACAAGAATGTTGATCCCAAATACAGTAAGTATCCCATGGATTTATCTGTGACCAATCTGAATACCAGCATCACCCAACCTGAAGTTTACAAAGCAGAGTTCACACAGTTGCACTCTAATCATCCTGAAGGTCCAAAGGCATCTCTTTCCTATCATCCAGCTTCCTCTGTCAGGTTCCTACAGCAGCCACCAGTTGCGCTTCTGCACAATTCCTGTCAAGCAGGACTCTAGGAGAGCATAAAGGTCTGGACAGTGGAAGCTCCCAGTTAAGCCTCAGAAAGTGTTGGGTGGCATGGGATTTTTTTTTCTAGCGCTTTCACTACTCCTGTTTATAGACTATGAACAGTTTATAGGTGAGGAAAACTGAAATTTCTGCTATGAACAGCAGTCTTTCAATAGTCTCATTTGCCAATAGCATATTGCAGAGAAAAAGTCAACTCTGATGCACAAAAAGCTGTACAAAAGATGCACAGCAACAGTTTGCTGAATATAAATGACAATTTTCCAGCGCTCCTACTGCCTCATACAAGCAGTTAGTACCAGACAAGATGCAGCTGGCTTATGGTATGGTATACAGGAGCTGAGATCAGATTACTGAACTTAATCTTTGATTCTAAGCAAGTCCAAGGGCCAAAATTTGGTATCAATTACTGAATAGAAGCCAAGAGGATTATCTCTGGGTCATTCTTGGCAAGGACTGTTTATGTTAAAAGCAAGCATGTTGGGTAGGTGAAGGAAGAGGAAAGCCTATTATTAAATAGAGTGTATTAGTAGATTTGGGAAGGTTTTTGATGCCTTATATACATCAGTATACGTATACACAGATATTTGAACACTGCAGCACTACACACAACACCACAGAATGTCCTTCGGTTGGCATTACTTGAATATCGTAACATCAAGCGCATGACTGACTTGTCAGCTAGGAGAGAAAGGTTTTATCCATGCACATAGCCTCTACAGTTCTTTCTTGCCTTAATTATAAAATAAGATCAGCCTAATAGAGAAGTTACATAATTACTTACTGCTTGTAAGACTTGAAAGCTGTCATTAGTAGGTGGAGGATCCTGATCTGGGTCAACCCCAACCCTACAGAAACATTAGGGAAACAAGGCAAGTGGTGTTACTGAGAGTTGCAAATGCTGTAAGTTTGGCAGAATGGATTTTAAAAGCACTTTAAGCACCCAGCAAAGCTGCATTCAGAGAGGTTACTAGAATAGTTTGAGGAAGAGCTGTCCATTAGTCCCTTGCAGTTACACAACTATAAACAAGATACTTTTTCACTCAAGCAGCAACTACCTGTAGATAACACCTTTAACTCCATCACGACATCAGCTTTAGCTGCTTACCTTTGTTGCCAAGTTTTTTAGGACACTGGCAAATACTATTTTTGTCTTAGAAAGTGACCTGTGGGTGACATCCTCTTCGGTGGAGAACATCTCGTGTGTCCAGCAGCAAGAAACCAAAGACTAAGGATAAGCCTAGCCTAAATATTTGACACAGCAAATAACTTAGCTGCCTGATAGGCCTGGGAATGGCTCAAATATACATTAAGTACAGCTACACACACACTTCAAGTTTTAATGCACTGTGTGAAGCAACAAAAATACTTCATAAAGACTCATAATACTAATTTGCCTAAAGTTCAATCCACCTAACAGAACACAGTGAGTGTGGATTAACAAGAGGTCTGTTTAGTCCTGCCTCCCACCTGAGTGAAGGAATATCTGTATGATAAGGTGGTAGATGATTACAGAATATAATAATAAATAAACTGTCTTACTTGCTTTGGCATAGTTAGCAAGAATCTTATTACTGAACCATCCTTTCACATAGTGCTCCTGTCCAAGAAGGGTATTTAATCCTCGTAATTAAGTTTATGTTCTTCTGATCTGCTTTGGAGGTAGCTATTCAGATTAGGTTTGTCTAGTTTTAAATCCTATTCATGCCTTAATCTCTGTGCTCTCTTGTAGAATGTAGACCTCCAACCTCAAACATTAGGTAAGGTAATCAGCCTCAAACATGTTGTGTTGCAGTCCTACCATATTGCACACGTGTAGGAGAATGCACGCCATGACAAAACATTCTGTCTTAAATGGCTAACTTCTTCATTTCCCCTTTCTTGGAAAGGGCTGAGGTGGTTTTAGTGCAATTTCTTTGTTACTTTGGCTGTGTCTCTCCTATTTCTAACTCTGGTGTTTGTGCAACATCCCTGAGGATCACCAGTAACCAAACAGAGCCTTGGTGGTAAGAATACATCATTTGTATGTCCCAGAGACACATGCTTGCATAAGGCAGGCTGTGATCCACACATGATGTACATTCAGGCACAGAAGATGGCATGAATTACAATAAAAGGGAACATCTTCAAATAAATGACTTCCAGGGCAGCACTTCATAATAGAACAACAGAAGAAAAGTAGGCATTGAACTGAAGTTTTAAGTCATCTTGTGGACTCAGGGCCAACCCAAAGCCTCACATGACAGTGTGGTTCAGGGAAAATCTAAAAGGCCACTCTTAAGACAGCCTGTAGCAGCTTCATAGAGAGCTAGTACGGACCCAGACCTCTGCTTGAATTTTTCTCTTGAGTCTCTTTCCTCACTACTTCATTTTTCCACATACAAAGTCATGTTAACCCTTAGGCACATTTAGTCTGGGAATTCATTGGCACTGACCAGCCCCAAGACTAAAAAGCTTCACCAGCTGAAGGGAACACTAGACAAATAGATAGGGTACTGGATTGTAACGCCATACACGAGCTCTGAAAGGTTGACAGCGCTTACCTTACTGCTTAGGCTGTCACTAAGCAGTGAAGACATGATAAGGAGGGTTTTCTACAGACAAACTAGTTACCTAACAGAGCCTCATGCAGAAAGCTGACAAGCAACATCAGGAAACCCGCTCAGTTATGGCAATGCCTGTAAGACTGCACTTTCCTTTATAAATACACAAAACCAATAGATTCCTGGCTTTCCAAACTCCAGCTGCACGTTGGGAAGGTTGTGCACAGTGACCATGCTCATGTTAGCTGTGCAGCTGGCAACACAAACAGGGAGTTTAAGAAGCTGGTTCCAGAAGAGGAACATAGCTTGCATTCCCTAAATACTTTTAGCTGTGAGGTAAAACGTTCACTACACAAGAAAAAAGAAACGCTTCAGAATGCCATAGCCTTACAGGGTTGGGCATTTGTTTGGGGGGGATTTCAGCTGCCCTTTGGCAGAGGAAAGGGGTTTAGTGGAGGACCAAAGCAGGGTGACCATACTTTTCAGTGAAAAGAGTCATAGTGCATCACAGGCCACGTATTTGGGTTCACTGTTGTGCTTAAGAGGAAAACAGAGCTTTTCTGTATGAAAATTGTTCAACTTCTAGAAGAATGTTCTTACCACAAACATCTCTTTGAATATAGAAATAATGACCCAGACTTGGCCATGTTACCTTTTTTTTTCCCCAAGTTTCCTCTGCAGGTGGATATATATTTTGAGTATTTCTAAATAATTCTTTTCTATAAACTCATGTTTCAAAGTGCATTTCTTAGTTCACAGGTTAACACAAAATGTATTACGATTTTGAAATCCATGACTTTTTTCTGTCTTTCAACCATCATATTCTATTTTCCTTTACTCAAGGCTGAATTTTGTAGGATGCTTTATATTTTTTTTTGGTAGCAAATCTTCCTGTTTAAGTTTCAAGGTATATACAACCTGGCTTCATAATGCATTTGCAAACTCTACTCTCAAATTTCCAAGAAAGTCTCATCTTTATCATCTCAAAGAAAGGAATACCAAACCTAGCCAAGTCTCTCCCAACCTCCTTTACTGCAAAGAGAAGCACAGTAAACATTTAGTTACTTCATCCTTACTTAAGGATGCGCCACATTTCTACCCTTTACTGAGTCCTGACCTTCTTGGTCCTTAATCTACAGCTGCAACTCCAGCATCACACGTAGGATAACAGTTGCTCAGACTTGATCACTGAAACACTAAGCCTATGTACAATTCCGTAATTTAAACAGTGTGTTAGAAAATGGTTGACACACAAAATGTGGAACACGAAGTGGAAACTAAAAGTATGGAAAGGAATAGTAAAAAAAGCAGCTAGAACTACTTCAGTTTTTCCACTATGTCATTTTAAAATGGGTGGAACCGTTTCTTCTGATACTTTAAAAGCCTTTCCAAGGCCCTGCAACACATAGATGACAAGCTACCAAAATACCAGACTTCATTACACTCTAGAATATGTAATTACTGTAGCAATAGCCAAGAATGACTGTAATAGAAAATAGTTCTAAGATTTTAATAGTTCTAAGTACAGGCTAACATACTGCTTCTCTGGCAAATTTAGTGGTTTCTGGGAACCTTCAAGTGCAAAAGGATACATGAAAAACTTACCATTGCCCCATTCTAAAGAGTCTTCCTTACTTATATATATTTTTATATACATACACACACATATATATAAACATAGCTACAGATACATATTCCCCTAGAGATGCCAGTTAGAGATATATTTATTTTAAATTCTAGCCATGTATTGGTTCTAGAAATCACCAATTGGAGAGGACTAGGATTCTTCCTCTCCAAAGAGTCTCAAATAAATCATCCATGAAACCTCTTCCAACCTGAACTGTTGTACAAAATAACCCCAAGGAATGCTTAAGAATACCTGTGTGATTAAGGATCACAGCATGATTTCTCAGCTTTCAAGACTTCCCAGGCCAGAGATAGTAGTTTTGCTTCATTAATCACCAATACACAGAGTTGAAGGATGTGGTGTTTTGTGTTTGTTGGGGGAGGATGTTGTTTTTGTTGTTTGGGGTTTTTGGGGCTGGTGCTAGGGGGCAGTAGTTCTTGGGTTGGTTTTTGTTTGGGTTGGTTTTTGGATTTTTTTAAAGCTCAAGACATGATGTGTGGTACACTCTCCCAGCTCAGAAGAGAAAATGCTCAGAACTGGGGAACACTTATGGCACTCTGTGGAAAAAGAGAAGCAGCAGCAGCATGCCATAGTAAGAAGAAAAGCACACACTCAATGTTATAAAGATGAGGAAAGCCAAGCACCAGGTTAATTTTGTATCAAGGAAAGCACAGTGTCACCTGAAATACAGCCAGCGGCTTTCACTCATCTCTTCCACCGATGGAACATGGTCACCAACTCTGGTACAGTACAAGAATGCAAGGTGAGTAACAAAATGCTAATGAGATGGTAGCTTTACAGAGCTTCCTAGCATAACAAAGCAAACAAACAAAAAACACCCCCTACCCAGTCAAGAAAGACAAAACATACACAAATAAGAATAGTAGGACAATGACAAAGTGACAAGAATAATAAAAACAGCAGCACTTGATGATTGAGATGTCCAGTAAGCTTCATTTGTTCAGATTCAGGCTGGCAAACATATGTGTTCATGACAAGCTACTTCTCCCTCTCAAAATTAGATTCAATAGCTCTCAAGAGAGCTGCTACATAGACAGAGCCATCCAAGACGATTTCTATTACTTTGGACTTGCATACAGTCTAAAAGAGAAAAAGTTCACTGCAGAAAGTAATCGCAGAGCAGTCCAGAACAACTGGGTAGTGGTACTAAATCACTCCATTAGTTTAATTAACAGTTGACTAACCATCTTTAACATAATAAATCTCCAGTCATAGCAGAGTGTCTTTTTATTCCTTGCTTTGCCTTTTTCAATTGTACTTGAGAAAAACCCTAGAAACATACAAGTGAAGCATGTTTGGTTTCCAATGTTTTCTATATAAATTCCTTCACAGCTTGTGGGGTTTTGGCCTCCTATTTCTCCTTTTATTTTCCAATAAAGCATGCTACATGCACTATATATTGCTTGTGTGAAATAAAAGCTGAGATGATCAGATATCCACAGAGGCCTCACTTTACAAAGAGCAGGTGTACCCACCCTGACTGCAGGCTGATATCTTGATAAACCAAATATTTAAGGACATAACTTGTGCTATGAAGAACATGTACTCATCTAACCCTTGAGGGCTGAGGCAAATACCAGACTCTGGACAGATTTGTTTTGGATTCCTGGTTTAATAGCACTTCTCCCATACCAACCTACACTCCAGGTCAAAGCACTCTGCTCTGAAAGATCAACACTGAGACAGCTCTACATATGTAGCAAACCTTAAAATTTAAAAATGGCCAATAATTTCCCTTCCATTACGTCTTTCTATTTGCTGTCTCTTTGCCAAGTTATTATGCTGAAGATTTCCCAGATGCCTATAATAAGTGTGGTATTTTTTAAATATTTTAGCTATTTTAGAAGAGTTCATTTTTTTAATCAGAAGATGGCTGAGGAAGGGGAGAAAAAAAACCACCCCACAACAAAACCAGCAAAACTCAGCCACTGATTAAAAAAAGCCTGGAATTAGGAAAAGTTCTTTCAGGATGGTTTTAGGGTGCCTTTGGGTATTTCTCTACTTGATCTAACTGAGATAATGACTCCTGAAATAGTGTTGTGAGGCTTCTGAGAGCCTGGCAGTTATATCATCCATGTGCTCTAAATAAATCTCAATCCAATTTCTACATGCTCTGGGCCTTCCCCACGTTTTTTCTCTCTGGTGGGAATTGCTATGTTTCAGAGCACGAGAGCAGAGATAAGGAAGCATCTCCCATGCTTACTTCCAGATATTCAAAAAGAGGAGATACTGTCTTTCCTACCAACGCAAAGGCCCAGAAGAGTGAGGCTAGAGGTTCAGAGGCTGTACTGCACCTCCAGTAAGAGAGATTCAGGATTGATAATGAGAGACTAGAGAATGGGAAAGGAGGAGGAAGAGAGGAGAAACCAGACAGTGAAAAACAACTGGAGAAAACAGGTAGAAAAAGCTATTGTGAAGGGAAAAAGCCCACAACAGAGGACAACGGACAGCACCTGTGTCTGTGCATCTGCCTTTCAAGGGCAGCAAAGAACAGTTAGAAGGCAGTGAAATGAAGGATATAAGTTGTACAATAATGGAAACAGGCTGCAAAACAGAAGGCTGTAACCTCCTACCAGACATACCACAGTCCAGTCCAGAACATAACAAAAGTCTGGATCCCAGCATCACCACCACAGGCATGGTATTTAAGGAATGCACATTTTATCATTGAACCACCTCCAGTAATATGAGTATAACCTGAGACTGCCACCAAGCTCTCAGCTTTACTACCATCCCAGATAGTTAAGTAGTTCACGTAACAGCTATGTTCATATTTCCAGATCTCTTTCAGTTTGCTCATTGAAAGAAGAAACCCACTAAACCAAAAAAACCCCACTAAATAGAAAGCTCTTGAAAATATTGTATTTGGAAAGTCAGACACAACGCAGTGAATATCTAAGTTTACAATGTCTGTGCAATCTTTTAACTTTTATTGTAGAAAGATAACAAAAATATTTTGAATTGAAAGATAATGCTTTAAGATTTACAAAAAGGTTGCTAAATATAACTGAAATTACTTCCTTAAAATAAACACAAACTTCCTCATTTGAAGCAGATTATGAAGGAGAGGAAGGCATTTATCTACGTGTTGCTTCATTCTACACGAGAAAAACCAGGCCAGTAACCACTAATGGAATTATTTTGCAATACAAATGCTAGGAGTTCCCTTTTCTCCTGTGACAACTAAGTAAAACAATAAGTTAGCTACTTTTCTGAAAAGAGGAACTTTGCCAGTGGTTTTGGTTTACAGGGCTCTCAAGTTTGTTGAAGCTGTTAAAACTTCAGGGAGAAAACTGTTTCTTTGTTTTCAATTCAAAAGATGAGACTGTATTTAATATTCAAGTCATGCTTTAGTTTAAGGAAAAAAAGTCTATTGCTAGAAAAATATAACTGTTTACCACTGACATACTTGGACACCTCTCACTGATAGACAGCCAAGAAATTCAAAACACGTGACATCACAGTTTTAACTTCTTCAACATCAAGTGGCAGAAACCAAAAGCAACTAAAGATTCCATTATTTTTTACTCATCTTTTACTGTCATGACCTCAATTTCCCAACCAGTTAAGTAGTAAACTAAAGTCAAGGCTCTGCTACAAATCACAGGTCCTTTGCTTAGCTGTACATTTAAGCCTGATCAGTGGACCCTGGCACATTGGTATCATATCCTATCTGGGAAGATACCTGCTCTTCAGATTGCTTGAGACACTCAGAGCAGGGGGAAACAGAGGCATTTTCACCTATTTTCCTCCTTAAACTGCTTTTTACTTTACCAGATTTTAATTTTTCATGCTAGCCTTTCCATCCCTCAGTTACATTTAATATATTTCACATCATAGGAGGGAAGGGACCACCACAAGTAAAGAACAAAAGCATGCATTCCAACTGCTATGCAATTCATTATTCTGTAATGATGTGGCCAGAAGCATGTGCCTCTGCCTTTAAGCCACAGCAAAGAAATTCTGAATCTTTGTGGAAGCACTGCCTCCTGCATGCATGTAACTGCCTCTCCATGAAAGCAGTGGTATCAAGCCAAGCTGAAAGTCATGTCTGGAGTCAGCTCTCTGGTAACTGTTGTACTTAAATCATGCAGACATGACCTTAAACGGACTCTTCGGTGTTGACATCAGTTTTAGCTCCTCTAACTTGCCCAGTACAACAGACACGTGCCTGCAGTTCCTAAGGAAGAAGCTCAGCCCATTGTAGCTGACAAGAACTAATGAAGGGGTCATCCAGAAACCTCACTGATGGGCAGACCAGTACCCACAAGATTACAGTAATGCTGGTCTGCCATGCAATGACCAGGCAAGCTAGACCAGCCTAAAGGGTCAATCAGCTTGCTCGACTCTGCTGAAGCAGGCTCTTCTCCTTACCTCCACACTGCAGCAAGGCCAGTTACTTCATGAGGCTTTCTATCTTTCCTTCTACAAAGGTCAAAGTCAACCAGGATACAACTGGTGTGAACTTCACACCAGAGCTGAACTTTCAGGAATCCACATGAATCCTGACATTCAAGTCCAACAGACAAGAGGCATTAGTTTCCTACATCCCTTCACTTGATCTAGAAAGCAAACCACCTTCTCTCCTTTAACTTGTGGTTTTTTTAAAATAATCCTGTAAGGAAGCACTACTAATTTCCAGCCTCTTGCAATCCAACTCAATGGGCAAGTGTCAAGGCTCAGAAAGCATCTCAGGCCACTCCAAGGTCAGGTTGCCTACTGCACAGCCTCAGGACTGCAGCAGCACTATACACTGTGCTGCTGAGCAAGGCACTGGGACATTGTGCCATCTTCATCACTTCCTGCTTACCTCTTCCACTGGGTAGAAAGGGACAGAAAAAGAGAGAAGCAGCATACTCCTAGAACTCAGCTGGAAATTAACGTGTCCCTTACTTCAGTCTGTCAGGTCAGACACGGCTTCTTGCTTTCCAGCAAAAAGGGCTCTATCACAGAGCTTACTTTACAAAGTTTCTCCATCAGCTGCACACAGCTGCCATCTCCTGGCAAAATCTGATTTCATGTGGTCTCCATCATTAATAGTATCCATCAAGGCCAATGCAGGCAGACCTATGCAGTTCTTTGAAGTGTACATCCTATGTACACTTTCCTTGCTTATATTATATCCTTCCCTTATAAGGAAGGTAAACATTTATTTTCTGTCAACTATGTCAAATAAATGACAGTTAAAATTACTGCTTACTAGAAAGTGTGGGTAAATCTCACAGAAAACTACAGTTAAACACTCAAAACTGTGGTTCAGCCAACCACCTTTGGGCAGTTACTCCTCTAGAAATGGTATCGTAGCCTTTACAGCTGTTCTGCCTTGTTGGCCACATTAATGATTTTTGTAAGTGTAGCCTACCCGAAGGGTATGCCTGGAAAGAGGATCTTGTTAGCCTTTTCTCCTTTCAGAAGCAACTCATCAGTCAGTCTCATGGAATCTCATCACTGAAGAGGATTAGTCCCGCTGAAGGGGTATGTGTGGATACTTGGATGCTTCCCAGATTCAGAGTCAGGGGGAGCAAGCTGCTACCCAGAGACTATTTTCCAGTTGCCCAAGAGCTGGGTCATATGCTAGGATTTAGTCCTGTCCTACAGCTGCCAACTGAAGGAGCCCTGTGGCAGAGGTAACGGCTGACTGCACTCAGAAGCTGCCTTCAGTGGCAACTGAAGGCAGATTGAACAAAATTCCTCTTCACTTCGTTGGTCAGTAGCTCATCCTGTCCCTTGCTGGATGACAAGATTTGTAGGAAACACCCAGCTACAATCCCTGAACAATAGAGGTGCAGGCAGCACAGCAGAAGGCCCAGGATACCAGCACCTATGATGAGAGCTGTTAAAACTGATTTTATTGAGCTGGTAGCAGCTTCATTTTTGAAAGATGCTTTGGAATACACTCCAGTGGAGTTCAGACAAAGAATATCCATGCATCAGCCATAGCAGAAGCTATAGGCAGATCTTTGGAAGACTTCACTCAGCCACTGCTAGCAGACTGCAGGCAGTGTTCTTATTTTTGTACTGCTGTCCAGACCTCATCTCTTGCTGCCTTGCAATCCACACTTTCAGACAGTCTCGTTACACAGACATTGGGCCTGTCCTCCCTGGAGGTGTATTAGCACAGTTCTTTTTATACCACCATAGGACAGAGGTCTCCTATTGTCAGATGTGTCAAATGGAAAGCTACACGTGGTATCTATTCCAGATACCTTTTTCAAGTCATTACACAGTTCTCAGAAATCAGTCAGGCTGGGCTTAGAAATATCATTAGGATATGATATCTCATGATTGTTAATGACAAGTGCACTGGAAGCAGCTTTGTTGTTGACTTCACAGCAGGTGCTACATTACCTGTTGTTGGAAATGTGACCTTCAGAAGGCCTGACTACATGCAAGTGACGCTTCTTGACAGTGTGCTACTTAGATATAGTTATAAAGGACAGAAATGAAATAATTTGGTACCAAAAAAAACCCCAAAGGAACTGTGATTTCTGATTGTTTGCTGTTAGCCAGAGCTGAGATACTGTGAATCACTGCTGAAGTGCCTGTCTCTGTCTGGAAGCATGCTACCTTCAACAAGCAGAGTTCCAGGCAGAAGTTTACATGGGACTAGGTAGATTGGTTTTTTTCAATATAGGGGTTGCTGTATCAAGCAACCCTACTCCATATCCTACTGGGCTGACAAGAACCTAGACACCTACTTGCCAAGCATCAGACAGAACAGATCCCAGAAGCGTCAGTATGTTTTCTTCACCAGTCTCTTCTAGCACCTTCCTCTACCAATGTTCTAAATACCTAGGACACCTCTAGCAAGCATCAAACAAGTTCTGTAGAACTACACCCAATTAGCACAGTTGCAATTTGACAAGTGAAGCTTTCCCAGCATACAGTTGCATACTGACCTGATGTTCAGCCATGACAGCATGGGAGTTGTGCCTCCACCGACAATCCACACAGTGAAAAAGACAATGAGGAGAGTTGTTGAGAACATCATCTGATGTGAATAGGTAGCAGTGTCTCGTATAGCCAGAGCAAATGCCATGGCTCCCCTAAGACCTGTGTGAAAGAATGAACAGAAATGCAGCCAGCCCAATAACACGGTATCTTTCTTTGCTCCCTCCCTGCCAGACAGGCACAAACTGACGGGCAAAAAAAGCACTGGGCTCTGGCAAATTTTAATTCTCTCAGCTTCCCTGATAAATAAAGAAATTGACCTGGTAGTTTTTGGTAACTTAGAGAATCCACAAGTGCTAAGAAAAGGAGTAAATGTTTCCAGAAACGGGAAAAAAAAATGCAGAAGAAACAAGTTGTGGACAGCAGCAAGATAAATAATGGAAATCAAACAGCTGCCTGAAATCAAAAGAAAATGCACAGTTTTCTAGTTGATTCCACAAGCAAAGCAGGGGTTCTTGACGCAAAACTGTTACAGACTGGAAAAATATTCTATCTATTAACATATTTAAAGGTATCCTACATTCCCCACCACCCCAATTTTGAAACTCTAATAGCAAGGACAAGCCACGGCATTTGGACGTTTGCAGGTTTGCTAAGTAGGAGACTGTTATGGCTGGTAGCGACCTCTACAGGTCATCTGGTTCACCTCCCTTACTCAAGCAGGGTCACCTGAAGTAGACTGCCCAGGATGACATCCAGATGTCATTATCTGGATGTTTTATTATCTCCAAGGATAGAGATGCTACAACCTCTCTAGGCAACCCATGGCTGCTCTTAAACACTGTGGAAAGTGTTTCCTGATGATTGGAGGGAATCTGTGTTTCCATTTGTGTTCGTTTCCTCTGGTCCTTTCATTGGGCACCACTGTAAATAGCCTGGCTCCCTCTTCTACATCCTCTTGTATATAAGAGGCTTCTCTGGCACTTCCTGAGGATACACATTTTTAGACACAAGTTCTATGATTTGCTTTAGATGACAAACTTATCATAATGAATTTCGACTCAAATACCTTGCTTTCTACACTAAGTGGGAGAGGGCAACCATAAATATGTCTTGATTCTCTCAGCAGATACCTGTTTTTGCACAACATGTACATCATCTCAGCTAGAAATAACCTTCTGGGAGAGTTACATCCCAATTTCCCATCCCCTTCAGCTGCACTTAAAATTAAAATACTCTGTTTCTAATATGGGGGACTGTTTGCTGACATTTCAAGATGTCACTCTTCCCAGACATGACACACTTTTTGTAAAGGTTGAAAGATGCACAACACAATAATCACTAAGTTTTCTATTCAGGATGTAAGGATGTCACTTGTAAAAGCAGAAGACAGTACTATAAACTGTTTACAAGATAAAACTAAGATTTTTTGTTTTCTTTACTAAACATTTTTGCTTTTACCTGAAAACATCATCATGTGCTGAAAGTTCCAGCTGATCTTATGCCTTCTGCCCAGATTCAACAAGAACGAGAGAGGGTAGATGTGTGCAGCTCTGCCCAAAAATATTGCAACCTGTTTACAGTTGAGGGTTAAGGATTCCACTTTGCTGAAGTACACCCTCTTGAGTGTAACATGAGGCTTCTGGTTTAGCAAGAAGTTTACAAAACAATATCAAGTGTTCTTGTTATCTCTGTCTATATAAAACACACTTTCACCAAATTTGTTCATACAGAATTCATTGCACAGGAGGCAAATTGCAAATAATATAAACAAGTTTCTTTTAATGCACTGTGAAATAAAATTACCAGTTGTACAAATGAAGACTACTTAAAAATTCACACTAATGGTCACCACAATTCAATTATGTGTTTCAGAACAACAGAAATGCAGTCGTGTATACTAAAAGAAAACCAACAGAAGACCAGCAAATAGTCACTTCATTTCAGCTCCTTCAGAGGCAAAATGTCCTACTGGTTGGCATGCACTTAAGGGTAGAGTTACTAAGATGATGAAACCAAAAACCATTTGTCAGCTACAGAAGGAAGTTCAAAAGGAGTAGTGAGAGAGTATTGGAGATCATGACAGTGGGTGGTAAGCTTCCTGCCCCCCTTACTGTGGTATAAAACATACAGTGGTTCCAGTAAAGAAGTAGAAAGCTGACTACACCCTCCACCATTTAAGGAATGCTTCAGGACAAACTAGAGCAATGTGCTGAAATCCTATAAACCACTGACACAACCAGAAGCCCACTAAACACTGATCATTTGCTGCTGAGATAACAACATTAGAAGAATAAAGCATCTTCCATATGGGAAATAAATAAAACCTTATAAGATGTCTAGACATCATTGGGTTGTTGCCATTGCTGAAGCAATACTGTCTGCAGGACATTCTGTCTCTAGGAAAATAAGATTTTTATTATTACTTCACATAAGAAGCTTCATGCAAACATTTCAAATGACTTCTATGCAATCCTTTTGAGGCCTACAGAAATCAGACATCAAAATCCATCATGACCAGTGTATGTAGGAATAGCAATTAGGATTTTGTCAGTGACACTGAGGCTCTGTCTTTCCAGCCGAACATTTCTCTTTCAGCAGCTAATGATGCCTCTACACTTCACCTCTGCAAGGTGTTAACTCAAGGAGGGCAGTAATTGTTGAGGCAACATGTGGGCACTAGTACCAGCTGCCCTTCTCAAAGGCAGAGAAACACTCTAGATGCAACAAAAAGATGTGGAAAATCTAATAAAAGGTAAAAAGGTAAGACGAGAAAAGAGAAAAAAAAATGATGAAAACAAATCCAGGGTGGATAGTGTAACATGGGTGAGGATGTAAGGCCATTGTAATTTTTCATCTTTGCTATGTTTAGTAAACCAGATGCAACTATTCTGTTCAGGTCTTCATCCCGTGGCTGCAGGGCTATGGAGTATTTTTTAAGTCAGAAGAATGGGTGTGAGGAGACACAGAAAATGTATTACTTTTTCAAGAAAAAAAAAGCAAATAGCCAAAGGAAAATAAAAACAAATGTGATAAATCCTTAGAAGAAGTACAGAGATGAGAGAAAATAAGAGAAAGCAGCAAGTTCAAGATTAGGCCATCCTTCTATGTCCTTTCACTGGGTTTTATATCCATTGCCAATAGCCCTACCCCTGCCGCAGGCAGAGAGAAATCAAGACTGAAAGACTAGTTCCCATTGCTTCATGTACATTTTTAATTTTCAAGCAGCCAGGAACATAGTGAAAAAGTAGCTAGTTAAGCCATTTCAATAGGGGTAGGGAACAGAGGGGAATCTAGTGATTCCTAGCTTGCATGAGTGTGACCACTCACACCTCAAGTACTGTGTTGAGTTTTGGGTCCCTCACTACAAGGACATTGAGGTGCTGGAGCGTGTGAAGAGATGGGTGAAGAAGATAGTGAAGGATCTGGAGAACAAGTCTGATGGGGAGTGGCTGAGGGACCTAGGAGAGTTTGGACAAGAGGAGGTGGAAGGGACACAGGAATACTCTACAACTACTTGAAAGGATGTTGTAGTGAGGTGGGGGTCAGTCTCTTCTCCCAAGAAATGAGCTATAGAACAAGAGGAAATGGCCTCAAGTTGTGCCAGGGACGGTTTAGATTGGAGGTTAGGAAGTACTTTTTCCCTGGGAGGATTGGTAGACACTGGCACAGGCTGCCCAGGGAGGGCAGCTATCCCTGGAGATATTTTAAAAAAACTGTGGAGCTGAGGTGCTGAGGGAGATGGTTTAGTGATGGGCTTGGCAGTGTTAAGTTAGTGGTTGGACTTGATCTTAAAGGTCTGTCCTGGTTTAGCAAGGAGCAGCTTTTGGCTTGGTAACAGGGGGAGCGGGTTGCAGTGAAGACCCTCCCCCGGCTCCTAGGTTCAGACCCACCTCCGGCCTGGCTGGGCCAATCTGGCGCCTCTGCGATCACTATTTAGGGGACGGGAATTTGAAATGCGACTCGGGAGGTGGAGAGTGATACAAGATGGAGGCCACCACGCGGACCCTTCAGCCAGAGAGGGAGGAAGGAACGAGAAGCAGTAGACCGGAGACCCTTCTGCAAGCCGTGGCGAGAATACAAGCTGTGCCCCTGAAACCTATGGAGATTCGTGGCAAGACTGAGAGCCACCAACAGCTCCGTGTGGGTGAGCCCGGACGGGCGAGGGCCATGGCCCAGGCCGTGTTGGAGAGCCTGCGCGCCGCAGAGCAGCCCGTGCAGATCTGCCATGCTTGTGAGTTACCCCACGGACTTGCAGGGAGGACTGGCGTGGAGTTCACCCGTCCTGAGGAGGGACAAACGGCAGAAGCTCTCGGAAACCGACTGACTGAACCCCCCACTGCCTGCCCCCCCCCGAACCGTTCAGGGGGGGGCAAGGTAAAAACACCGGGATCAGGGCTCTGAACCCGGGAAGAGGGGAGGGGTGGCAAGAAGGTGTTCTTAAAAAGGCTGGTTGGACTCTTCATTGATGTATTACTCTGGGTTGTTTCATTTTGGTTATGTTTTGGTTGATTTTGCATTAAATTATTTTCTGTTTTCTTCCCCAAACCGAGTGGCCTGGTCTGTTTTGTCCTGAACCTTAAGCGGCAATTAAGCCCTCCCTGCCCTCGAGCAATCCTCAGCCTCTTCGGTACTCGAGGCTAATCGTGGCCTTTGTTCCCTGATGGGCCTAAACCACGACAAGGTCTTTTCCAACCAGAATGATTCTATGGTTCTATGAAAAGTGTTACATTCCAGAGAATTCAAGAGCCAGGTATCAAATTAGCCAGGAACAACAAGAACTGGATACCCACCTCCAACACCAGCACCTTCTAGCAGTGTGTACCCTTCACATCATGGTCTG